>NC_058102.1:8762500-10012500 GCF_020171115.1 Neogale vison | reverse complement strand
GCACATGCCAGCCTCTGTGCTCTTCCCCCTGCCTGTCCAGCACACAGCCTAGAAGGACCCGGTGACACCTGTCCCGGAGCTGCTCTCTTTTCTGTCTCTTTAAGGCCAGCGCTTAGCACAGCGCCCAGATGGAGGGACCAACTGACCCGTTCGTTCTATCAGTCAGTCATTCTAGACACCGTTCCCGCTGGGCACTGTTTTGAGATATTCATCTTTTTTATAAAAAGGTTTATTTATTTGAGAGAGAGAGAGAAAAAGCCCAAGCAGGAGGGGCAGGGAAAAGGAGAGAGACAGAATCTCAGGTGGGCTCAGGGCTCTCACCACCCCGAGATCACGACCCCAGCTGAAACCAAGCGTCAAATACCCAATCGACTGCACCACCCAGGCGCCCCCTTCATCTTTTATCCCCCCCCACACACACACACACTCCATACGGAGAGTTTTCCTGAGACCAGGGTTTCGCAGGTCTGAAGAGAGGGAAGAAACGCGAGAGGGGTCCAGAGCTCCCCAAGGCCCGGGCCTGGAGCCTGCGTCCCAGCAGCGCCACTAGCCAGGAACCATGGACACATCGAGGCAGAAGGGGCTCGGGGCCACCCCACCAAGCGATCCTGGGCTTCCGGCCAGGAATCTGCAGAAGCCACAGGGTAGCACTATAGCCACAAAGGTGCTCAGACCGGGCTGGTGGGCTTAGACAGAAGGGGACCCAGCTCTAGGACCCAGCCCTCTTGGGGTGGCACGTAACTCTGACAAGGAGTCACGTGCCGGTGGACCACCTGGAGGAGGTGGAAAAGAAGGACTCCGGGGAAGATCTGGATGGTTCTTCTCTCATCGGTAAAGGGAGGTTCGTGGCCAGAAATAAAGGTGTGTTACAGAAAACATTTCAAAATTCTACTCTTCGCACAGCTGACTTTCTGGACTGAGGCTCACATCCACTACAGGTTCAAGTGCCTTGTTCGGGCCAAGCTGGCCTCTGGCCCAAATGTTGGAAATGCATGGAATGAGCCCACAGAGGCCAGGGCTCACCCGTGCTCCTGGAGAAGTGCTGCGCGAGCCGCAGGCCCCACCAGTGGGGCAGGGGAGTTAGGACTTACCCCTTATGGGAGAACTTCATGGCCGTGTGGATGGGGTAGCCAGTGGAGCCCATGACATTGCACCGAGCATTGCAAAGCAGCAGCACACGGACCATCTCCTGCTTCCCCATCTGGCAGGCCAGGTGCAGCGGGGTCTGTCCCTGGTTGTTCACCCGGTTCAGGCCAGCCGACGCATTCTTCCCTAGGAGCTGACAGTGGGACACCGGGGTGGGCTGGGGTTCCCATGAACACAAGCCCTCCACGACCCTCCATGACACCCTCCGTGCCCGTCTCCTGCGCCCACGTGAGGGCAAGGAAAGTCGGACTCTGTGAGAACATGGGAGGGACATTAAGGGAAGCACAGAGACGGGGTCTGCAGGAAGACAGGACACCGGCTGCGACGGGCTTGGCGGGGGGCTGGTCTGGCATGGCCGGGGCTCGTGGGAAAAACTTCTCAACCAGGAAACCTGAACGGAGGTTGTTCATGTGGATGGGCCCTGGGGGTCTGGAGGGGAGAAATTCCCGCTTTTCATTGTAGACTCTCATCCTACTTTCATCTCTCTGGCTTGAATTTCTTTTTGCTAGGTTCGCATATAATTTTTTCAATTGGAAAAAAAAAACAAACTAGGCAGCTCTCTCTGCCCATAGATCCTGTCCTATGCTTTAACAAAAACACCTTTGGGGCGCCTGGGTGGCTCAGTTGTTAAGCATCTGCCTTCAGCTCAGGTCATGATCCCAGGGTCCTGGGATCGAGCCCTGCATTGGGCTCCCTGCTCGGCGAGAAGCCTGCTTCTCCCTCTCCCACTCTCCCTGCTTGTGTTCCTTCTCTCGCTGTCTCTATCTCTGTCAAATAAATAAATAAATCTTTTAAAGAATAAAAACACCTTTTTGCACTCAGACAGACAGACAAGCCAGTTTTACAAAGAAAGCCAGGAGGTTTCACTTCCTCACTTGTGGTCATGTGCCATCTTTATAGGTTAGCTACTAGTCCTGAGTCCCCCAAGGGACCTTGCTGGGAACACAGCAAAGAGGCCCGATCGAGGGCCAGCCCCACGGCTCACAGCTCTGCCCCTCCCCAGGCACATTTCTTTAACCTCATGGAACCTCAGTTTCTTTGGCAATGAGAGGAGGATCCTGACCTCCCCCCACACCCAAGAGACTATTTGGAGAATTAACTGGAACACACAGCACTCAGCACAGGGCCAGACACCAGAGCAGCCCACGACAAAGGACAGCTGAGTGTGTGTCTGCCGTCTGCACGGAGGCAGCCCCTGTGAGCCGTGGAGCCGGGCGCGGAGCCGGCTCTCAGGAAGGACGGAGTTCACCAGGACACGTGGAAGTCCCTTCCCAGTGCACCAACCATACGACATGAAGACATATTTTCTGGAACTGTGTCGTTCCTTTCTGATGCCAGGGCAGAGAAGGACATCACCTTTAAAAGAAAGTCTTCAGGGGCGCCTGGGTGGCTCAGTGGGTTAAGCCGCTGCCTTTGGCTCAGGTCATGATCTCGGGGTCCCAGGGTCCCGGGATCGAGTCCCACATCGGGCTCTCTGCTCAGCAGGGAGCTTGATTCCTCCTCTCTCTCTCTCTGCCTGCCTCTCTCTGCCTACTTGTGATCTCTGTCTGTCAAATAAATAAATAAAATCTTTAAAAGAAAGTCTTCAGGGGCGCCTGGGTGGCAGTGGGTTAAGCCTCTGCCTTCGGCTCAGGTCATGATCTCAGGGTCCTGGGATCGAGGCCCGTCTTGGCCTCTCTGCTCGCAGGTAGTCTGCTTCCCCCTCTCTCTCTGCCTGCCTCTCTGCCTACTTGTAATCCCTCTCTCTATGTCAAATAAATAAATGAAATCTTTAAAAAAATAAAATAAGGGACGCCTGGGTGGCTCAGTTGGTTGAGCAGCTGCCTTTGGCTTGGGTCATGATCCCAGCGTCCTGGGATCGAGTCCCGCATTGGGCTCCTTGCTTGGCAGGGAGCCTGCTTCTCCCTCTGCCTCTGCCTGCCATTCTGTCTGCCTGTGCTTGCTCTCTCGCCCTCTCTCTCTGATAAATAAATAAAATCTTAAAAATAAATAAATAAAATTAAATAAAAAAATAAAATAAAAGGAAGTCTTCAAATAAATAAATAAATAAATAAAAAGAAAATCTTCTAACTCGGGGCAATGAAATCCTGTCTGGTATTCTAACGCTTCCATCTAAAACACGAAGTAGCTTTTAGGAACATCATTCCATCTACCGGTCTACGATTTTTATTTTCATTTCTCAGCCCCATAATCCAACATTTAACAGGAGGGGTATGTCTGGTGCAAACGTCTACAGGAGCCGGATGGAGTCTGCAGTTCCTGGAAAAAGCTAAGCTCAGGTCCCACTGGACGGTCGGCCCCTCCAGGCAGGGCTGAAATGAACCCAGCCCAGGGTTGGGCTCAGTAAGTGCTTGGGACAAACCGAACCAGAGGGCCTGGCTGGGCTGGGCCTCCAGTTTAGTTCACAGAGTTGGGGGAACCTCCCTAGGGTTGTCAGAACCTGGTGGCCGAGGATGTGTCTCCTTGACAGGCATGAGGAGGGAAGTGGGGGAGAGGAGGGGACGGTGTCCGGGAAGGAGCTCGGGACAAGTGGGAACAACGAGGTGTTGCCAGCTCCCGTCACCCCGCCGCCCCTCCCCCTGCTCACCTGTAGCACCTGGGCATTGTCACCCTGGACGGCGTAATGAAAGGCCGTCTCCCCGTTGTTGTCCGTGACGTCCATCTGGGCGTGGCAGTACTGCACCAGCTCCACCAGGATCTCCCCGTCACCCTTGCGGCAGGCCAGGTGCAGGGGGGTGCAGCCCTCCTCATTCTCCCTGTTATTGGCACAGCTGCGGGGGTGGGGGAGGGTGGGTACGCGGAGGGAGGGGTGCTGAGAAACTCAGGGGCAGTGGAGGGAAGCAGGCTAGCGGCTCAAGAGCCTTTCTGCCATGCTCCGGCTGGCTGGTTCCAACAGAGGGCTGGCTCACAGTTTGCTTGGTACTGATGTGATTTTATCAGTTGTTTACTTGCACACCCGTACAAGGGACGGTTTCTAGGTCCCCGCCAGCTGGAGGTGGGTGGTAGGGTGGCAAAGAACGGGTCGAAAGGCAGAAAACTCATTAACCCCGGGCAGTTCATGTAACCTTTCTGGGTTTCAATATCCTTAGCTACAAAATAAAAATAACAATAATGCCCACCCTAGGAAAGGGACAGGGCCACAGGGAGGTTAATCCCCACAATGTCCAAGAACAGGCCTGGAAGCTATCAAGGGCAGTGAGGAATTCTGAGCCTGGGGCCCTGGGAGCGGACACAAGCTGCGGCCACCTCAGGGCAAGCAGAGGAGCTGGAGTCCTGAGGCAGGGCCCACACGGTCCCCTCTAGGGGGCACATTTATTGATGGAAGTATTGGGTAAAGGGCCACAGGAGAGAGGGCACCTGGTCTTTGGAAGGAGACACGAGGAGCTAAGGCCTCTTTTGCTCTCTCCAGCGAAGCAACCTAGCACGGATCACATCCAAGGTGCCAGGTAACTTGTGGCTTTACAAAGGGAAACTGAAGCAGGACTGAGCGACCGCCCTGGGTCCCGCCCATCCACCCCCACACACATGCACTCGCACCGTCCCTCCTGGCCCACCTGATGATGCGGCCGTGGTGGAAACACTCCCGGATCCCCAGCTCCACCGCCAAGTGGGCCACCGACCAGCTGGGGTGGTTGCGGATGAGGTCAGTCAGCTGCTGCAGGACCTCCACGTGCAGGACGTGGCCGGAGCTCTCGTAGAAGGGCGGCAGCTGCAAAGAGTAGTGCTGGAAGTTCACGAGGGCATCCGCCTCCGTCTCCAGCTGGAAGAGTCTGTGGGGCCAGGACACAGGAGGACGACACAGAAATGAGCCGGCTTCGGCCCACACCCTTGTTGGAGGCAGATGCCTTGGGTCCCCTGCCCCCTACATGGGTCGCTGCCTGCCTCTGGCCACACAGGGACCCACTCCAGCCAGACTCCCCTTCCCACTGCGTGCACGCGCTCACATACCCACCTCCAAATGGAGTCAGGATTTTATTTAAAAAGATTTTCGTTTCCAGTTTTTTGGATATCATGTTATGGTGCTTTAAAAAAATTTTTTTTTAACAAATCCTTGTTATATCCACTTTCTATTATTTGGACACTGATATCCGAGAGCCCAGACCTCAAGTCCCTGGCCATCGCACACCGTAGGAGGTAAATAAGTGTGTAATCTAAATGTCCAGCAGTAGAATAGGATATAAATGGTGGCCCAGCTAAGTGATGGATTAGTATACAACCATTAAGACGTGATTTGGAAAGAACAGCGAAATGTGATTTTTATAATGTCCAGTAAAAAAGCAAGATACAAATTTTAAGTGATACAATGTAATCTAAATTGTATTTTAAAAATATTTCAGGGGCGCCTAGGTGGCTCAGTGGATTAAGCCGCTGCCTTCGGCTCAGGTCATGATCTCAGTGTCCTGGGATCAAGCCCCGCATCGTACTCTCTGCTCAGCGGAAAACCTGCTTCCCTCCCTCTCTCTGCCTGACTCTCTGCCTACTTGTGATCTCTCTCTCTCTGTCAAATAAATAAATAAAATCTTTAAAAAAAAAATTATTTCAAATGGGGGCGCCCAGGTGGCTTAGTTGGTTAGGCATCTGTCTTTGGCTCGGGTCCTGGTCTTGGGGTCCTGGGATCGAGCCCTGCATCAGGCTCCCTGTTCAGCAGGGAGTCTGCTTCTCTCTCTCTCTCTCTCTCTGTCCCCCTCTGCCCCTCTCCTCTGCTCATTCTTTCTTTCTCTCTCTCTCAAATAAAAATCTTTTTTAAAAATGTCAAAATATGGGACGCCTGGGTGGCTCAGTTGGTTAAGCAGCTGCCTTCGGCTCAGGTCATGATTCCAGCGTCCTGGGATCGAGTCCCGCATCGGGCTCCTTGCTCTGCAGGGAGCCTGCTTCTCCCTCTGCCTCTGCCTGCCACTCTGTCTGCTTGTGCTTGCTCTCTCGCCCTCTCTCTCTGATACATAAATAAATAAAATCTAAAAAAAAAAAATGTCAAAATATATCTGGTAGGATAGTAATTGAAATGTTCTTTAACCATTTCTGAAGCTTCTAAATTTTCTACTTGTGAGTTTATATAATTTTTTTAAAGATTTTATTTATTTATTTGTCAGAGAGAGAGCGCGCACGCACACACAAGCAGGCAGAGCAACAGGCAGAGGCAGAGAGAGAAGTAGGCTCCCTGCTGAGCAAGAAGCCCAATTCGGGACTTGATCCCAGGACTCCGGGATCATGACCTGAGCCGAAGGCAGCAGCTTAACCGACTGAGCCACTCAGGTGTCCCTATTTTATGTTTTTTTAAGTAGGCTCCACTCTCAGTGTGGGGCTTGAACTCATGACCCTGAGAACAAGACCTGAGCTGAGATCAAGAGTTAGATGCTCAATGACTGAGCCACCCAGGTGCCCCTATAATTTTTATAATCAGAAAAGATAATTGGTTTTTTTTTTTTAACCACTCAGATGGTGCCCCTTCTCCCTAGCTACCCCCGAAAGGAAGAGAACGATCATTAGAAACTTTGCTCATTTTTAAAGAGTTGTGTTTAAGTCCAAGATTTGCTATTAAGCTACTGTGTGACCCTTGAAAAATTCCTTCTCTCTCTGAGCCCCATATGAAACATTAGACTGCCTGTACTTGTCCCACCTACCTCACAGAGGTACTATGAGGGTCAGATGGGCCAGCCAAGTAATGGCACTTTAAAAATGAATAAACATAATGACGGTTGACACTGAAGATACTTAAGTGTTGACCAGGGCTCTCAACATGTAAGACCCACGGCTAGCCAAGGTCTAGAAGAGGTGGTGCCCAAGGAGTGTGGGCTCAGCAAGGCTCACCTGCTCTTTTCGAGAGAGAGTGCGACTGTTTAGCAAATACCTACTGAGTGCATGTTCTGCACCTGCCATTGTTCTAGATGGAAGGAGTAAATTAATGAGCAGAACAGATGACATGCCCCGCCTTCCCGGAGCCTGTGTTCTTAGGGGAGAGACCTACACAATGCGTAAGCGACAAATCAAAATAGGAGAGTATAATAAACAAACCAGCTGGTAGTAAGTGCTCAGGAACAAAGAAAGAAAGAAGAAAGAAAGAAAGGAGGAGATGGAAGGAAGCCCTTCCTCATTCTCCTCGTCTGCTTTTGCTTCATCTCGCCCACCTCCTCACGTCGGAGCGCTCCGTGTTAAACACTGTTGCTATGTCAGTCACAATGACAGTAAATGACAACAAAATTGTGACACCAAATGACACTAAAAAGGACACTAAAAACTGATCACAAGATTAGCATCAATAAAACATCTGTGACCTTGACAAAGTACTTCTGGTGGAATGATGGGAACCGGAGCCCGATTGGAGAGGGGCGGAGGAGGACTGGGACGTAAGAAACTGGAGAGGCAAGCACAGACCGTATTTGTTGAGGGTTTCGCTGCAGAGGGGAGCAAACAGAGGTAGCTAATGGGGAAAGTGGAATCAGGCATCTGAATGCTGGTGAGACTAAAAGAAAATGGGATCTGTCTGAGGACTCCCACCTCCACGACGACAGACCAGGTACTGGGAACCAGACTGCTGTCCTAGGGATGACCAAATGTGAAAGGCAGCTGCTTAAGATGCTGGACATTGAAGCAGACAGGGATGAAGTATCAGGCTGGTGGGGGTTATGGAAACCCAGGAAATGAGCCTGGTGTTTAGGGCTGCTGTCGCTTGAGCAGCTGGAGGAATACATCACAGTATCAGCAACCTCAAGGGCTCCGGGGACAGGGATGGGAGGACCCTGATGAACCCTCTTACTGTGGGCGGGGGTCCTCAAGGACTAAGGCATAAGATGAGCCACAAGGAGACAGACCCTTCCGGAGACTGTGGCTCAGCTCCAGATAATTTCCATTCCAGAAAATGGATTGAAATTACCCTCACTGGTAATGTTCCCAGATACCTGGGAGAAGCCAAAATAAAAGAAACGTTAAGGGGCGCCTGGGTGGCTCAGTGGGTTAAGCCGCTGCCTTCGGCTCAGGTCATGATCTCAGGGTCCCGGGATCGAGTCCCGCATCGGGCTCTCTGCTCAGCAGGGAGCCCGCTTCCCTCTCTCTCTCTCTGCCTGCCTCTCTGCCTACTTGTGATTTCTCTCTGTCAAATAAATAAATAAAATCTTTAAAAAAAAAAAAGAAAAAAGAAACGTTAAGCCAGGCTTAATCATCTCTACAAGCGTCGTTGCAAATCCGAAGTCCAGGACATCATCAAAACTCACCAAGCACAGGAGGGGACACTACACGAGACAAAAGAAAATCAACGGAAATAATGCATGAGCGGAACAGATCTGTAAGTAGGGGCTGCAAATACTGACATCATCCGATACAGACTTTAAAGTGACTGTGATGGTGCATCTGGGTGGCTCAGTCAGTTAAGCATCTGCCTTTGGCTCAGGTCATGATCCCAGGATCCAGGGATCGAGCCCTACTTTGGGCTCCCCCTCTCCCTCCATTCATGCTCTCTCCCCTCTCTCAAATACATAAATACATAAATAAAATATTTAATAAATAAAATATTTAAATAAATAAACAAATAAAATAAGAGGCACCTGGCTGGCTCAGTTGGTAGAGCGTGCAACACTTGCTCTCGGGGTCGTGAGTTCAAGTCCCACATTGGGCATAGAGCTTACTTAAAAAAAATAAATAACTGTGATGCGGCGCCTGGGTGGCTCAGCGGGTTAAAGCCTCTGCCTTCAGGTCAGGTTGTGATGCCGGGGCCCTGGGATCGAGCCTCACATCGGGCTCTCTGTTCCGCAGGGAGCCTGCTTCCTCCTCTCTCTCTGCCTGACTCTCTGCCTACTTGTGATCTCTGTCTGTCAAATATATAAATAAAAATCTTTTAAAAAATAAAAATAAAAATAAAAAAAATAAATAAATAGATAACTGTGATCATATTCAAGAGGATAAAACAGAAGATTTAGAATTGGGGCAAAGAACTTGAATCTATTTTAAAAAATGGAAGTTTTTTTTAGCATTAAAAAACAAGTGCTGAAGTGAGAACGTGGCCAGGTATAAAAGCAGATGGGACAATGTTGAAGAGAAAACTAGTAAATGCGAAGATAGGCCAGAAAAGAGGAAACAGAACAGAACATGGGGAACCAAATGATGGAAATTGCAGGAAAGCAGATAAAAGACACAGGATATATACCAAAAAGATCTTCCATACATTTAAGTAGAGCCAAAAAAGCAGAACAGAAAAAGAACTGAAGAAAAGCCATATTTGAAGAGTTCATGTCTATGAACTCTTCAAAATTGATGGAAAAAAATGTCATAGTGATTGAAATATCTCTGAGCCCTCCTACACACATACACACACACACACACAAATAGAAATCCACACTTAGGGACTCTGTAGGTTTTAAAACATGGCCCCCAAATTCTTCAACACTGCTTCATTGACACATGTCTCTTATCATTATCCCATGATGTCTCTCAACCCTTTCGTCTGGCTCTGCAACTGCTTGACCAACAGAATAGGGCAGAGGTGATGCTGCCCTAGTTTCTGGACCAAGGTCTTAAGAGACTGGAATTTTCTACCTCAAATTTTCTCTTGGGACCCAGGTGTCACCCCCTAGGGAAACTAACACAACCCACAGGGATGTCTCCTGGTCCTAGACCCTCAGCCGGACGAACTCCCAGCCAACAACCAGCAGCAACTTGCCAGTTGCAAGTGAGTCATCTCAGAAGTGTGTTGAGTTCTGCTCAAATTGCAGATTTTCAGGCTAAGTAATTGATTGTCGTTTTAAGCTGCAGAGTTTTGGGGTCTTTTCTTAAGCAGCAGAAACTGAGGATGACACATATGAAACATACGTGAACATATGTGAACATACTGAAATACAACTATAATGGACACATGTACCATATTACAAAGGCTATAAACAAAATACGAAGAAATACACTAAAAAAACAGCAGAGTTTTGAGAAAGTTATCTTCAAAGGCTGACAGCCATCTACCTAGCAGTGGAAACCAGAGATAATGGAATGACATTCTTACTTAAAGAGCTAAAAGAAAATAAATGCCAGTGGGAATTCTGTACGCAGCACGCTTCCCTTTCAGTATGGAATTGAAAGTAAAACATTTCACTAATCAGGGGTACCTGGCTGGCTCAGTTGGGAGAGTCAGCAATTCTTGATCTAGGAGTTGGGAGTTTGAGCCCCATGCTGGGTGTAGAGATTACTTAAATAAGTAAAATTTTTAAAGACTTTTTTCACTAGACACACAAACAAAGAGAAAGAGAGAAAGGCTTTGTCATTAGTAGACCTACACAATGGAAAATATGAAAGGATTTTCTTTGGGTAGAAGGAACTGATCCCATAGGGATGGTCTAAGATACAGGAAAAAAATAAAATATCATGAAAAATGGCAAATAGGAATGTGAATCTAAATAAGGATTGGTGGCAAAATATCCTGCTGGGTTTAAAATAAAGACAGACTATATATATATATGTATATATGTAGGTATGTGTCTATATGTGGCATAGAAGCCTGGGAATAAATGGGGTTTAAAAGTTCTAAGACCCATTTATTGTTCTGGAAGACACTAAAGTGCCAATTATTCTTCAATAAGGCCGAGGATGTTGTGTTACAATCTCTTGGGTTCTCTCAAGAACTGGGAAGGGTTTCAGATTTTGCCCTACTTGCAAACTAACAAGTTAGCCTGACACAGTTGCATAGACACTGGCAGAAGAAACAAGATTCCCGGATCAAAGACAAAGGGCAATGTACTGCTCACAGCAATGCAGTGGCCAGTTTCCATGTTCGTGCCAATTCCCTGGGATCCAATACCCAGAGGGTGACATGAAGAGGGCCAGGTGACACCTGCTCCCATTGCACTAGGAGAGAGAGATGCCTAGTGTGTCGGGAACTTGAATCTTCTACCACTGTCAACAAGCAAATCTGCCAAAACTTTGCTTTGGAAAATGATGTGATCCTTATTATATAAGAGAGTAAGCAAACCTCCCCTCTGCTCTAGGGAAAGACCCGATCTCTATCTTCTAAGACTGCTTGCTATATAAAATCCTTGTAAAGACAGCCTGGAACAAAGGAAGTCCGTGTCTCTGCTTGTAAGACTTGGGGACCCATGAGAAACCTATGGAGAACTGTCCCCCAATAGCTATCACTAAAAGAGAATGACAGAATGCGTAACTTCCAATCTTACAGAGAGGGGACACAAGGCATAATAAGAGAACATTCGAGCATGAATTACAAAACCATTACACTAAGTGGAAAAAAAAAAGTCATACGATGACACGCTGTATGATTGGAAGGCAAAACCATAGTGAAAGAAAGCAGATCCCTGTTTGCTGGGGGCTGTGGTGGGTGCAAGGGACTTACTGCAAAGGAACAGGGAGTGAATTTTGGAGACTATAGAAATGTTCTGCATCTTGACTGCGGTGATGGCACAGGGCAGGCATCTTTCCTGAAACTCATCAAGTGCTACATGTCAAACTGGTATATTTCATTTTTTTGTAAGTTGCATCTCAGTAAAGCTACCTAACCTTTACGTAGCTTAGGATCTCAGGGTCCTAAAAAAATGTTTTTTTTAAAGCAATTAAATTTTTAAGCAATTTTTAAAAAATTTTTAAAGCAATTAAATTATTCATAATTCCAGCAAAAAAGAAAAAAAACAACTAAACAAATCTGCCATCACACTGGAATATTTTAATAACGTTTACTACTCATAAACAATGAAACCAAAAAAAAAAAAATCCCATTAGTAAACCTGACTTGGCAGACATATATGAAACACTATTCCCACCAGCTACAGAATACATGTTCTTTTCAAGCCACACAAACCAAAGTTAGAAATATTGGACATAAACTGGGCTGTAAAAGTAAATCTGAACAAATTTCAAAGACCTGAAAATACTGAGACTATGTTCTCTGACCATGATGAAACTAAGCAAGAGATCAATAACAAAAAGAGAATGAAAAGTTTTCCATATATTTGAAAATTAAGCAAGATACATACAAACTAGCAATGGTTCAAGGAAGAGGTCATGGACAAACTCGGGAAATGTCCTGACTCAGTGGTAATCTAAATATTCTGTTATCAGTCTTGCGGGGGGGGGGGGGGACACTCCACCTCTGGAGAGGACAAAGGAGATTATACCAAACTAGCCTGCCTGCTGAAAATGAACAGAAAGGAAGGATCGAATGCAGATGAGGATCTGGAAGCGCTGGAGGGAAATTGAGGTAGGCAAGGATACAGGGCCAAGACTGTAGAGAAGAGGGAGGCCCCGCATCTTCACTCCAGGCATTCTGGGATTTGTGACGCAGGATATGAAGGACAGAAAGGCCAGGAGGCAACCAGATGCTGCTGGCATCCCCCCTCCAGGCTGCGCGGACAGAAGCCGGCATCCAGAGTTGCAGAGAAGACTAGAACTTGAGGGAAACCACAGGGAAGAAAGCCCAAAGTTCTATACGGGATCTTCTCTCGTAAGCTAGGCAGAGCAAGATGTCAAGAAACCAAACGGAAAACAGCAGCAGAGAGGACCCAGAGCTGAGCAGAAAGTGTGGCCGGTTTTCAGTCCTCGCAAAACAGAGATTCAAGTTCAAGACCCGCCATGTGGAAGGACCCTGGTAAACCAAGGCCTTCCGCTGAGGCTTGAGAACTTCTATCCCCCTGAGAGTAAACATGATGATGGAGGAGTCAATTCCAGGTAGATAACCAATCCAGTGATGGAAGGCAAAAAAAAAATAAAGCTTCTGGAAGATGCTATAGAAAAATATTCTCAACTCCTCCTGGTAGAGAAGGACTTTGTTAAACAATACCAGAAAGCAAATGGTAAAGATGAGTAACACTAACTTCCTTGAGACTAAGAACTCTCGTTTGTTAATAGATCGTGTCGGAAATCCAACAGCAAGCCACTGAGGGGAGACGGCTGCAAAACACGTAACCAACAACAGGTGTGTATTTGAATAGAGAACAGAAATCTTCACCATCAGGAGGAGACCGGAAAGGCATTATCTGAGGAAGCTGAGGCTGTGTACGGTCTCAGCTCACCCATTCCACTCCCCGGTACAGACGCCTGGCAGGAAAGCGTGCAAACACGCGCCAAGAAAACCAGAAGCATTCTATGAGTGAAGTTGAGGATAGTTAGCACAGTGGAATTGTCCTCCGTGGAAGAAGCAGTTTCATGCAAAAATATATACAGAAATCTCACAGAAAGAATGCTGAGCAGACAAGCCAGGCACAGAAGCAACTGCCTTACAAGCCAGATTCATGGCTGTCTTTGGGGGGCAAGGGAGCAGAAGGGGTGGAGCTCCACCTTTTGACGTTGGGGCTGGTTAGATGTATGTGATCCGTCATTGAGCTGCCTGTACGTCTCTCTGGGCAGCATATTTCCCTATTTTTAACTAGTTTAGAGAGAGAACAGGAGGAGGGAACTGGGGACAGCTGAACAGAGGCAGTGCCTGGGGACAAAGGTGAAGTCAAGAATGAAACTTTCTAAAAAGAGGGGAAAAAAAAACTCCCTCTCTTCTAGGACCAGTGGAAAGAGGGAGGGAGTCAAGAGGGAGAAGTCACAGAGGAAAGAATTGCTGAACTGATGTCCTGCAGGGATGAGGGGACATTGACCTTGACGGGGACTGGCCTGTACAGTGACAACAGGGAAGCCCCAGTATGTGGGTGCAGGTGTGGGCACCCTGGGTGGGGGCGCTCACCAGCTGCAGGTAAGCACGGAGGGGAGGGCAGGTAGGGAAGGACATGGTCAGGGCGGCCTGCTGGCCCTGAGCCCAAGGCTGCCAAAGGGCAGGGCTCACTTGAAGTGGGACAAGCAGCATGGAGGGGAGCCCCGCCAGCCGTGGTGGAGACCTGGAATTAACTACTGTTGGCGTTCTGCTAAGCCAAGATGACAGAGAAGTAAGAAAGCAGACAGCGTATACAAGGGTGTGATCATCACGACAGGCCATGAGTTTCTGCAGGTCAAGAAGTGAAGGCCATGAGGGGCGCCTGGGTGGCTCAGTGGGCTAAGCAGCTGCCTTCAGCTCAGGTCATGATCTCAGGGTCCTGGGATCGAGTCCCATATCGGGCTCTCTGCTCAGCAGGGGGCCTGCTTCCCTTCCTCTCTCTCTGCCTGCCTCTCTGCCTACTTGTGATCTCTGTCTGTCAAATAAATAAATAAAATCTTTAAAAAAAAAAAAAAAGAAGTAGAAGTGATGTCCATGAACAGGACATGGCAGGGGGATGGCTGGGTTCATGTCTGCAGGGGGCGGGGAACTTGGCATTCAGAGGACAAGGGAGAAGATGGAAAGACAGGAGGTAGAGGGTGGAAAGTGGGGTGCTCGCCATTTGTATTTGTGAAAGAGCCCCTGTTACTGGTGATGACAAGGTCCAGGAAATGGCCAGGTGGGCTGGGAGAGGCCTGGCTCCAAGAGCCATGGGTGTATGGAGGGGCACTCTGTGAATTTCAGTCACCGAGTCAGGACAGGTAGTGATGGAGAGAGGGCGCTCCGGGCCACAGGCTCCCAGCCTCAGGGTGTGGGGGAAACTCCAGGACAGAGCACGGGTTGTACAGGTCGATGTGAAGTTCAAGTCTGGGGAGCAAAGGGGCATCCAGTCCCACTTCCAGGCCCAGGAGAAAAGACCAGGAGAAAATTCTCTCAAGGCCCCCAGGGGAGAGCCAGGTTTGGGTTAGAGCCACAGGTGAAAGATCCACAGAAAATGTTGAGGACCTGGAGGACTCATAAGGTTGTCTTCTTCCTCTCTTCTAGGACCAAGCCCCCAGACAAAAACCACCTGGCATTATCTCTGGGGAGCCTTTGTTTTGGCTGGGAGTGGCCTGTGGATGAGCCCCAGGGGATCCGTGAACTTCAAAAAATCGCATGAAAATGTGCGTCTACACATTTGGGGGGCAGATGTAGAGGTCCTGGGGTCCTGGGCCAAAAAAATGGCCCTAAGAACCATTAGGCTAGAGCCATTAAGTCTCCAGTTTCAGAGCTGAGCACCAGCCCCTCCCACAAGTCCCCCAAAGGGCTCCTCCTCCATCCCCATCCCTTTATGCCTTTGCTCTCCACGTGCCTCTCCCTGCAGAGCCCTCCCTCCCTCCTTTGTAGGGTCCAGATCTCACCCAGCTCCCCCCATACCCCTTTTCCAACCCCTCCTATCAAACACACATCTACCTCCAGGGGCCGTGGGCTCAATCACCCACTCAACAAATACTGAGCATCACAGTGGGCATTAGCAGAAAGGACTCAGCCCCAGACGCCGTCCCACAGGAGCTCGGCGGTCTAGGGGGGACACAGAAGTGCAAGCAGACACAGGCTGATCCTGGGTAGGAGGGGCTGACCCAAGTAGGGTCCGTGCTGAGAGAGAAGAGAGCGGGCGAGGACCAGCCCACAGAGCAGGCAGCGGGGTATGGCGAGGACAGAGAGAGAAGTGTAAAAAGATGAGGTCTGTCTCGGGAACCTAAGAGCTTTATTTTGTTCACGTTCTTTTATCCCCCTGCGTGCCGCTTACGGACCTACATTTTCTGGCTACCGCCTGAGCTCCTGGAGGACAGAGCTGCTGGATTCACCTCTGCCGGGAGAGGACAGGCTACGGGAGGGACAGATTGGGAAGGGGTATGTAGCCGGCTCAGCTTGTCTGAGGTGCTGACCGGCAATTCCCTTTCTGAGGGCCTCAAAAATCAGCCCCCACGCCTCAGTGGCTCAGTGGGTTAAGCCTCTGCCTTCAACTCGGGTCATGATCTCGGGGTCCTGGGATCAAGCCCTGTGTTGGGCTCTCTGATTGGCAGGGAGCCCGCTTCGTCCTCTCTCTCTGCCTGCCTCTCTGCCTACTTGTGATCTCTGTCTGTCAAATAAATAAATAAAACATTTTTTAAAAAATCAGCTCCCTTTCGAGAAGCAAAGATCACATGGCGTACATGCTTCAATCATTTTGGGGGCAAGATTTTATTTATTTATTTATTTATTTGAGACAGAGAGAGAGAGAGAGAGAAAACACAAGCAGAGGGGAGGGGCACTGGGAGAGGGAGAAGCAGGCTCCCCGCTGAGCAGGGAGCCTGACGCAGAATGGGGCTCGATCCCAGGACCCCGGGATCATGACCTGAGCTAAAGGCAGATGCTGAACCAGCTGAGCCCCCCAGGCGCCCCCTGCTCTGCTCATTCTTTCTAGGATTCCTGGAAAGAGGAGTCTTGTTTCTGCTAAGATACCAGTGAAGAGCTGGAGGGTTTCATCAAATATCACATGTCACCAGCAAATGTCAGTAGTAAATGATTAATTTGTAGCAGGAACACAAGTATGGATGTTATCACAATGTCCACACAAGGCTACCGGTGACCACTCCTCATACAGAGGAGCCAGGGCTCTGGACCATATGTCAGGCCGAGGGCCCTGCTCTCCCGCTGCCCCTTCCTCCCTCTCACGCTATTTCTCTCTCTAATAAATAAATAATTTTTTTTAAAGGTAGGGGGCACCTGAATAAGTTGGATAAGCATCTGCTTTCAGCTCAGGCCATGATCCTGGGGTCCTGGGATCGAGTCCTGCATCAGGCTCCCTGCTCAGTGGGGAGTCTGCTTCTCCTTCTCCCTCTCTCCCAGTTTGTGCTCGCTCACTTGCTCTCTCACAGTCTCTCTCTCTCGCAAATAAATAAAATCTTAAGCAGCCTGAAGAGGAAGTCTAGTAAACCGTACCTTCCTTCTAGAAACTGCAGGAAGCCAGGGGCTGCAGGGAGACCTCACGACAGCCAGGAGAAGCCTAAGAGAAGCCCAGGGCTCTGGCCCTCGCTCCAGGGTCACACCCCAAGCCCTGGCATTGCCATTTCTTTTTTTTTTTTTTTAAAGATTTTTTTTATTTATTTGACAGAGGGAGATATCGCAAGTAGGCAGAGAGGCAGACAGAGAGAGGGGGAAGCAGGCTCCCACTGAGCAGAGAGCCCGTCGTGGGGCTCTGTCCCAGGACTCCAAGATCATGACCTGAGCCAAAGGCAGAGGCTTAAGCCACTGAGCCACCCGGGTGCCCCGGCACGGCCATTTCTCCAAGTCTTCATCACCTCCCCTCCTACTTCCCAGCTCACCCCCTCAACTGCCCTGAAGCCATCAGTCCCCAGTCCCAACAGAGGACACGGCACGCAGCGGCCCTCCGCTGACACTGCCGAAGCTGCGCGAGTACATCCCGTGGGTCGCACAAACCTAGGTGTGCCAGGCTCCTTGCTGGGTGCTGGGTGCTGCACTGGGGCGAACAAGACAGACGCAGCCACAACCCTCGTGGGGTCGGTGGTCTCCCAGGAAGCCGGTCTACTAAGCACGGGGATGGAGTGCTACGGGACACGCAGCGCAGCGGCAGCTCCTCTAGCCTGAAGGTCAGGAAGGGCGAGCAGAAGTGAGGCAGGCAAAGAGGGGGAGAATGTCCAAGGCCGACGGCATTAGAGTCCAGGCTAAAGCCAGGGGCACAAGGTGGCAAGTGCCGAGACCAGAGGGAGAAGCCAGGCTTGATCACACAGGCCCTTTCAAGACAGGCTAAGCAGCTGATGTGTTAAGGAAACAGGGACTTCTTGAAGAACGAAGCAGGGGAGTGAGCAATCAGATGTGTCCTTTGGGAAGATCTCTCTGCCAGCAGCTTGGAAGAGGATGGGAGGCAAACAAATATAGGAAGAGCAACAGGCTGGGAGACGGAGTGTGGCTGGAGTTGCGTGTGCAAAGACCATGGCCTTGAAAGAGAGCCGGCGACAAAACGGAGAACAACAGAAGCCTGGATTTTGGACGGGATACGAGCTGCACTTCCCAGCCTTCCCTGCAGTTAGCTGTGGCCACGTGACTAAGTCTTGCCAATGGGATTCAGGTGGAGGGGTGGGCCACTTCCCAGAAGCCCCTAGTGAGGAGAGTGCCCTTGTTCACCCTGTCTACCTTTCTGCTAACCAGGAAGGTGGCTGTGATGGCTGGATCTGGCATGGCCATCTGGGACCATGTGGTGGCCTAGAGAATGAAGCCCACACGTGGTAGAGCAACAAGACAGCAAGAGCTGGGCCCTTAGGGACTGGGGAGCGGGGGGGTCCCAGAGGACCACTCTCTGCTGTGGTTGTCACTTAGTAGAAAACTAAAATTCCATCCTGTCTGGCAACTATCATGTTGGGCTTTCTACCCTTCGAGCCAAACTTAAGCATAATTGATGGAGAAGCAGCAGCAGGACTAAAGATATGCTTGGCAGGGGAGCCCAACAGAACTCAGTAATGGCCCAGACCTTGTAGGGGAGGGAGCCCAAGGAATCGATATTGCTCCTGGGCTTCTGGGCTGCACAACCTCATGCAGGGACGGCGATGCCATCTGCTGAGACAGAAATGCTTGGGCGAGAGCAGTTCAGGAGAAGAGACAAAAGAGTCCAGAGCCAAGTGAGGGGCGTGAGGAATTCCGAGAGGAGACCCGTGCTTGGCTTGAAACCCCACCCAATGCTCCCTATTCTGTCCAAACACACGGAAACACACAGCAGCGCAGAAAGGAGAAATGGCTTAGGAGCCGGAAGACACAGATTCTGTTCCTTCACTGCTTCCCACGCAACCTTGAATGACTCGCACTTATCGTCCTGAGCCTCGGTGTTCCTATCTGTAAAATGGGACACTGCCTTCCTTGCTTCCTTCAACGGGTCACTGGAGAACGGCATTGCCATTTCTGTAACTCACACCATATGGGAACGTACTATAAAGTGCCCCCCAATTAAGAGCAGTAAATAAACATGCAGGTAATCCACTGCTGGCGAAGAGTTTAACCCCCTGGAACGGTAGTCTGCCCACAGGGGGGCTCAGCTTGCTGGAACGGATGTGGAGTCCTGTCAGGGACATTTGCGGCTGACAGGACTTGGTGATGGTGGAGGGTCGTGGAGCCCCACCACGTTCCTTGCCCTACCGCCTGCGCTAGGGGTCTCTGCCTCAGTTTCCCCATGCAACCAGACTCAAATTCTCCCCCCAATTGGCTTCTTTTGCTCTCCTCCTGTTGGCTGGACCCTGATTCCCAGCTTGCCACTTTCTGAGACTCCTACCCTGCCTCCTCAAGGGGAATGAGCCCAGAGGTTCCCTCAGGCCTCAAATGCTCGCCAGAGCCCTGAGCGCACCAGGGATCCGGCCTGGGGCTATTAGCCTGTGGGCTCCCCCCACCCCACGCCTCTGCCTGCCTACAATGACCTTATCCACTCTCCTCTGCCAGACACATTCCTCCTCATTCTACGCTCCAAGGAGCCCACCAGGAAGGGATCTTCTGCTTGTGTCCCCACCATTCGCTTCTACCCACAACTCTCCTCACGTGGTTGGTACAATGCCTGCTTGGCATGTGGCCTCCACCCAAGACTGCACATAAAGGCACCGAGCATATCTTGTCATCTCACAGTGCCAGCTGGGCCCGGCCCAGGGCCTGGGACTCCTGAGCCACCGAAGATGCCCGGTGCCTGGTGAAGAGATGGACGGCGGGCTGGCCAGACGGATGAACGAGCGGAAAAAGGCCCATCAGCACTTGCCTAGCTCAGGACCAGTCTGCCAAGCTCCTTGGGACCCTGCATTTTGGGTGCCCAGCCACTCCTCTCCCTTTATGCCAAGCAGCCCTGCCCCTGGGTTCCTACCCTTCCCTTCAAGCCCATGGGAGACCCAGCATGCCCGGAAAAGTGACCACTGTCCACCCAACACACTTTCTTGAACAAACCTTGGCCAGTCCCTACAAGGGCAGTCACGCCTTTAAAGACCCAGGGTTACAGGTGAAGCCAGGACTTTACCCAATTTGACCCTGCGAGCTCTCCTGTCTTTCCTCCTTCCCTCCCTCTGCGGGGGTCCAGCCAGAGGCAGGGAAAAGCCTGGCCTTCTACCCTCACACCCTTGCTGCGGGGACCCTGCTGGGCCAGAAGGTAGGATCTAGGAGGTCCCTCTCCCTGCCCCCTCCCACCCTTCTCCAGAGCCCTCAGATGCTAGGCCCCAAGAAGCTGCTCTTCAGGCCAGGGACCGCCAGTCCGAGGAGCCAAAGGAAAGAAGTGTGTGTGTGTGTGTGTGTGTGGCAGCTGTCAACTGTCACCCACCGGAATCCACTCTGTGAGTTTCTGGGGTTGACCAGGATGCAGTCCCAGGTGCGATTGGGAATGTTCTGGAACAGAATCAGCTGCCCTTCCTCCTGAACCCGGCTACTCGAGGTGTAGTCCGCCACAGCCACCTCCTTCACCCGGAACGGGTTCGAGAACAAGTTGGTGACGCTACTCAGGGTATTGACCAGGCGCCCAAAGAACTGCATCTTCCGTGGGGCGGGGGGCTGGGCCCCGCCGCCTGCCCCCTCAGTCTGGAAGAAAACGGGGTCTCTGGTCAGCTGGGCTCGGTCTCCCATGCCCACCTCACCAAGGACAGCAGTTCCCTGCTCAGGCTCCCAGATGGCTCCCCACCAGTGCTTGTCCACTGCTTCCGGCCAGGAGGGACCTGGAAAGAGGGGGGAAGAGAGAGAGAGACAGCGCTGAGTCAGGGGTGAGAAGTCCTGATGGGCAGCTTCAGAGTGGCCACCATCCACGGAGGACCAGAATCATCCCGCTTCCAGGCCAGGGTCCCCCCAGAGCCTCAGTTTTCTCATCTACGGTCGGACCTTATCACTCAAGGAGATGACAGACAGGAAAATGGGGTCACAGACGATCCTGCCCTGTCCAAAGGGAGGGGCTCTTGTCAGCGCTCAGAAAGCTTGGCGTGCGTCATTCCAATTCAACCAACAAAACCAGGGTCCCCTCTCGACCACATATAGCCAGGGGACCGGGATCTGCCCACACTCCATCGGGGGCAGGGGGACCGTAGGCATGGGTCTCCCAATTTTTGGTGCCTGCTACCACTGCTCTTTCCCAAGGAGCTCTGAGAGAACACAAAACCAGGTGCCCCAGAAATGAACGTGAACATGAAGACTCAGCAGCAGTGAACATGTATGTGGATGGAAACGTAACGCTTGCAGATTCCAAGGGTCCCAGTTTCTGCTGTGGAAACTGTCCCCAGTTTGGGGGACGGAATGAGATATCGCATATTTGCCTAGGTTCCCAGAAAGCATACTGCATTCCTAAGGCCGTGCCACCAAAGCCGGGTGACATTTAGCTGGAGGTTGCCCTCTGGCTCCGCTCCAGGAAGTCACCCGCCAAAAGTGCAGCCCAGACACTAAGGACAGAGCATGGAAGTGTGGGCATTCCATAGGGGAGAAGACACATCAGTGGACACTGGTCACACTCTGGCTCAGCTGTTGAGATGATCAAGCTTAGGGAAAAAAGGAAGAACAAGAAGCCCCAAAGAACCACGGATAAAGGGAGGAAGGGCCAGTAATGATAATTAGACCAGGAGACCAAGTACTTCCTGGGCATGGGCCCTAAGCTTTACTTTATGCGACTGTCCCCTTTCAGTCTCTGCAAAGGCAGAGGGCTGGAACAAAACCGTCTTCCCATCCTCGCCTGCTGTGTGTCCTTGGGCAAGTCACTTAACCCCTCTGTGTCTCAGTTTCCTTATCTGTAACATGAGAACCATGACGGTGCCCAACAGTAGAACCTCGGTGCCCAACAGTAGAACCTGGCAGACAGTAACTGCTCCATAGGCATCAGGCCTCATCACTTTCTTCGCCCTCCCTTTAATGCACAAAGAAACGAAGATGGCGACTTTAAAGAGCTCTAGAAGCATCCTGAAGCTTTGTAATGTCCTTCCTCTTAAGATCAGTAAGATGTGGTGTGAGCAGACCATGAGCCTCCGTGTCCCCTTTACAATGAGGACAGTGCTCGGGGCACCTGAGTGGCTCAGTCGGTTGAGTGTCGGACTCTTGATTTCAGCTCAGGTCATCTCAGGATCGCAAGATCGAGTCCCACACCAGGCTCTGCACTCAGTGGGGAGTCTGCTTGGGATTCTCTCTCCCTCTGCCCCTCGCCCTGTTCTCACTCTCTTTCACTTGCTCTCTAAAATAAATTTTTAAAAATGAGGACAACTCCCCTCTTTGGCACTGTGAGGATTAAACAAGAATGTTCTTAAGAATGTTTAGACCAGGGGTACCTGGGTGGCTCTGTCGGTTAAGCATCTGCCTTCGGCTCAGGTCATGATCCCGGGGTCCCAGGATCTAGCCCACATTGGGCTCCCTGTTCAGCGGAGAGCCTGCTTCTCCCTCTCCCTCTGCTCCTCCCCCAGCTTATGTTCTTTCTTTCAAATAAATAAAATCTCTTTAAAAATTAAAAAAAAAAAAAAAGAAGAAGAATGTTTAGACCTATGTCAAGTTTCTTCTTCCTTCTGCACTCAGGAACAGAGAGGACACAGGCTGGAGTGCCTGCGCCCCTCCTCAGAGCCGGGGAGAAGGGAGGGACTCAAGCGAAGGTATGGGAACTGATCCCTGAAAAAGAAACCCCAGAGATGGAAGGCATGGCACGCACATCCGTGTGCCCTGTAGCGATTTTCGTTTGACACAGAGACAGAAGGAACTTTGGCACCCAACATTATAGAAATTGTAAATTGGGACGTGTTCACTCCAGATAGCACATGGTGGTCACTAAGAGCTGTGACTGTGAAGCTTACAACTCAGGAAGCATGAGGGGGTGTTATAGACCCTGGGGCATCGAGTCCACGGAACTCCCTGTGCTGGTTGTGGGCTGCGGGGTAGGCCTGGGAGGCCCAGACCTCCCCCTGCAGCCTCTCCCCGTTGTCCTGTCACACACAACTGCAAAAGGCACTGCTGTCCCCGCCCCCCTCCCCCTCCACATGGATCTGTCTGATTCGTCCTCCCTCTCCTCTATGCTCCTGCTGGACCCTTCACACCGAACACTCATGTGCCTCTCTGTGCTCTGGTCCTGGTCCAGGGACTTCACATACATAATTTTTTTTTTAAGATTTTATTTATTTATTTGACAGACAGAGATCACAAGGAGGCAGAAAGGCAGGTAGGGGGAGAGGAGGGGAAGCAGGCTCCCTGCTGAACAGAGAGCCCAATGCGGGGCTCAATCCCAGGACCTGAGATCATGACCTGAGCCAAACCCACTGAGCCACCCAGGCGTCCCCACATACACAATGTTCCATCCGGACCACCACCCTGGGGTGCGTGGGTGGCTCAGCTGGTTAGGTGCGGGACTCTTGATATCGACTCAGGTTGTGATCTCAAGGTCATGAGATGGACCCCACCCTGGGCTCCGAGCTCAGTGGGGAGTCTGCTTGATTCTCTCTCTCTGCACCTCCCCCTGCTTGCATGCTCTCTCTCTCTCTCTCTCAAATAAATAAATAAAGTATTTTTTAAAATCTGCACCACCATCCTATAAAATTGTCACATTATCCTGGTTTAACATATGAGAAAATCAAGGAAGAGAGAGGTAAACGGGCCCTATGTCACACAGCCAGTGGGGGAAAGAGCAAAATTTAGAGCCAGACAGCAGGTTCTAGATCATCAGAACCTTTTAAGGACAGGTACACGGTCTTTGCCCCTCGGTACGCTCACCCCTGGCTCAGGCTTGGCCCACAGAAAGTCTGTTTAAACTGAGTAAAAATTACAGAGCAAAAAAATAAGGGTGACAAACAAATACCAAAATACTATGAGGATATTGGGTTTATGGGCCGTTTTTTTTTTCCTATTTACCAAATGGTATGGAAAATGTTTCTTCTTTTTTTTTTTTTTTTTTTTAATGATTCTATTTGTTAAAGAATGTAAGAGGGTAGCTGAGCCCCTGGGGCCCACAGTTGGGGAGATGGAGGCCCAGGGGTGAGGACCAGCTTAGGAAAGAGCACAGACGCTGCCCAGAGAGTAGGTGGGAGGCACTGGGAGAGGCGAGGAGCTCCCGGGCACCTCCTGCGGGCAGTCAGGAGAACCAGCACCCACGAGCCCACGTGGGGTTACGGGGAGAGTCACCGTGGGGTTCCAGCTGGATGGAAGGAAGACATTCCGCCCCAGGAGACAGACACCTTGCCCAGAGGCCCAGGCCGGCGGCTTGGGGCTGCCTCCCACACCGGCATGGCAGCCTGGCCACCGGGTCCGGCTCCCTCCCAGCCTTCCAGGGTGGACGTGAGGGTGAAATGACACAATGGAGGGAAAGTGTCCAGGACGCTCGCTGGCCAAATGTGGGCACACAAACAGCGGCCATTGTTATCACAAGGTGGAAGAAAGGAAATGGACCCCCCTGGGCCACATCCTGGAACAATCGTAACAGAGCAGCCCGGAAAGCAGCAAGTGAGAAGCAGACAGAGCGCATGCCCGTGCTTCCTTCCGGCCCCTGTGCTCTTCCTCCCATCACACCCCTGACCTCAGAGCTCGGGTTCTTTCCAGCACAGCTGTGGGGGTGGGGGAGGATGCTCAGCTGGGGAGTAGCCCCCTCCCTCCTGGCTTCCTCCTCCTCTCGCTTCTCACAGCCCCTTGCCCTTGACCTCCCCACAGGACCAACATTTGCTTTTACCTGCTGACAACTGTCCTCTGTGGCTCCTCACCTGGGCTTGCTCCCTGCGCGGAGATGACGCAGGTGACACCAAGGTCACGAGACAGGGGCTATCCGCTCCTGGGCACCGGAGGCTTTGAGCAGCTGTCAGATGCCTCATGCAGGAAAGCCACAAACCCAAGAGCTCTGCAGTGAGGGGGACGCTGACAATTGTGCCTGTCTACTCCTGCAGTTTCCAGGTGTTCATTGTGTCTGCCCTACAGGGAGGCTGGAGATTTCTGGCCTGTTCTCTTTACTTCTGCTCCCCCGTCCCCTGTCAAAGGCCCCTGTCTGCCTGCTTGACTCCTTCAGGGAAGGCTTAGGAAGCTGCTGCTGGGGAAGGTAGTCCTCAAGGTGAGGAGCGGTCAGGCAGGAAGGACAAGCATTAATGTCCCCATTTTAGAGACGAAATAACTGAGGCCCAGAAAGGCCTCAGATTGTGAGTGTTGGAAGGGCAAGTTGAAGTGGGACATGTTGATGGCCACCAAAAAAACTAAACAGAAAAAAAGCAGTACTGGGGCCAGAGGGAGATGGGAACCCACAGGTGGCATCTTTGGTGAGTCCCCAAAAGCGGCTGGTTGGGTTCATAAAATGAGTAGTGCCAGGGGGTCCCCAAACCCAGTTCCCCGTCCCCTTGTGGGAAAGAGTCAGGCAAGGATGGCTGTGCGGGGTGACTCTTGAGCCGAACATTGCAGTGGGGACCCGCGCCACAGATGGAGCCCCACAGATGGAGCGAAAGAGAACATAAGGGAGGGCACGGGGCCAGGAGCCTGCGGGACCTGGCCGGGAATGAGCATTCTCCTCGGGCTCTGGCAGCCCACGGGGACTTGTGGGCACCGTCGTGACCCACGTGAATACTGGTCACCACGGAGCCACCCTGCCACATTGCTTTAGAGCCATGCCCCGGGCCAGCCTGTGACCTGGGCGCGTTATGATGAGTTTGCCGACATAGTTACAAGCTCAAGAAGTGTGAAAGAGGGGGTGCCTGGGTGGCTCAGTGGCTTAAGCCTCTGCCTTCGGCTCAGGTCATGATCCCAGGGTCCTGGGATCGAGTCCCACATCGGGCTCTCTGCTGAGCAGAGAACCTGCTTTCCTCTCTCTCTCTCTCTCTACCTGCCTCTCTGCCTACTTGTGATCTCTCTCTGTCAAATAAATAAATAAAATCTTTAAAAAAAAAAAAAAGCAGCAGCAGCAGCAGCAGCAGTACAACGGAGGCTGAGAAGTGTGTGTCTGGTTACCGGGGCGGTGGGGGAGAACCTCGTCCTCAGATGTCTGCTTCCACCTCGGCCATGAACTCCCTGAGACCCCAGGCAGGTCTCAAGCAAGAGAGGAAGCCCAAAGCTGCCAGGTGCTGGGCCCTACCCGCCCCCCCACCTCCTAATCTGGCCAGTTCTCTCTTTCAGAGAAAGAGAGAGAAGCCCTGAATTGTCAAACCTTCTGGGCGGTCCTCCCTGGAACGTCCTCCCCTGCTCCCCTTCACTCCCATCTCCATCAGAGCCTCTGCTTGTCCTTCAAGGCCCAGCGGCGCCCCCCCATGGAGGCTCAGAGCCCCAGACTGGTCCCTTCCACAATGCTCCCAGCTTGCATTAGACCCCTCTGGTCCACAAGCACCCTTTGAGGGCCAAGTCCACCATCCACCCCTACAAGTCCTCTGTGCCTACCTCTGGATGCAAATCGGATGCTTCCACTTGCCCCGTGGCTCTGCATCACCTTCCAGAGAGAGCCCAAGCTCAAGGGCAGGGAAGCAAGCGTCCACATGACTGGGCCAGCCCACCTCCTGCTCGCCTACTCGAGAGATGTTCCAGAACATCCCACCGTCACACCTCCACGTACCCGCCCACCCTCCCGCCTACACTTCGCTCAGCGGTCTCATGTCAGACAAATGAATAAACCCTTCCTGTCCTTCAAGAACTGGCTCACAGGCCACCTCACCTAAGAATCCTACCCTGTGGGCCTCCTGGGTGGCTCAGTCATTAAATGTCTGCCTTTGCTCAGGTCATGATCCCCGGGGTCCAGGGATCAAGTCCCATGTCAGGCTCCTTGCTCAGTGGGGAGCCTGTTCTCCCTCTGCCTCTCTCTCTCTCTCTCTCTCTCTCTCTCTCTGCCTGTCTCTCATGAATAAATAAAATCCTAAAAAAAAAAAAAAAAAATCTTATCTTGTGCCTCCCCTCCTCTCAGCCCTGGAGGCACCCCTCACCCTGCCCAGCGGTTCCCCCGGAGGAGCATTTGTCCTGTGATAATCATGGTGCATCTGTTGGTTTGAGTCGGCCCCTCTTTATTTATTTCTTAACGCCAGCACATGGCCTGCTGCTCCTGATGAATAGTGAATATTTAAGAAATGTTTGCTGAATGAGTGAGGACAAATGAGTAAGCCCGGGAAGCCCATGGGGCCCATCACCGTCGAGGCCCCTCCCCTCTTCTCTTACTCTCTGGCGGGTGGTAACAGGCCGAGCACCCTATTCCCCACTCACTCTGGGCTGCCCAGCACACCACCACCGTGGAAAGGCTCAGAACATTTATGGGGCACCTGCTGTGCTTTCCGAGTGGCACTGAGCTGTGATCTGGAAAGTCTGGCTTTATACACCTGAAGCTCATTCGGGCTCTAAGCAGGGACACCCTACAAGCCCTGTGCCTCACTCCTGACAAAGCCTGGCTGCAGGGACAGGCCAGCTGCCCCTGGCGGTGCGTGACAGGATCCCTCTGGCAGCCGGGCCAGGAAGCTGACCTCACGCGACTGGCCTCCTGGGGGATCCTGGGAGCACACCCAGAACCGCTCGAGTTGGGAAGCAGGCTTCCCGAGCCCCGGCTGCTTACGACAGGATGTCCCATGACTGGAACAATTGGCACAGGCCAGCAATCCCCTCCTGGGTAGCTCAGGTCGCCCCCATCCACTGCCCTGGCAGGATCACCAGGGGCACCCAGGCCGGCCCCGAGCACCACCGCCTGCCTTCCTTCATCCCCGCCAGCCACGCCTCTCAGCACGGGAGCGCCTCACCACACGCTGGCCTCTGCCCTCTCACAAGACCACCCCACTCTATGGTTGGCCCAGGGTTCCCCCATCTGTTAGCTGTCCTGAAGCCCACAAGGGCCCGTGAAAGAAGGAAGGTGTGGGTGCTATCCCTGTCTGGCACAAAGGGAAACTGAGGCCCAGAGAAAGGATGTGGGAGGTGTTGCCTGGCTGCTGGACTCATGGCTTCTTCCGACTCCTGAACTGCACTAGGAAGAGGGCCTGCAAACAGTAGGTGCTCAATTAGTGCATAACATAAGACTGGATTTGGAAGTAGGGCTTAGGTCAAATGTCCTTTCCATCCCTCACCCAAGCCTCTGGGACCTACAAAGCTGCCTCTAGAACAAAATGTGCCTTCAAGTGTTCTCTCTGACCCCAGCTCATCTCAAACACGTGCCTAATGTGAGCGAGGAATGGGGAAGGGCTCACCCCCATCACTTTACACACAAGACAACGCGGCTGCATTCATCCAGCACCCACTGAGCACATGGCACCTCACCAAGTATCTGAGGTAACTACCACATTTAATCCTCAAAACACTCCTACGAGAAGGGGACTTCCACCCACATGACACGCAGGAAACTGAGGTACAGGAGCTTATGTGACTTGCCTGGGTCTGAACCCCATTAGCTAGCCTTCAGGAGCACCGCCTCAACATCCTCAAACTGCCTTCAGGAGAAAGCCTGAATGGCAAGTAGCTGAGTGCTTTGATTTTCAGCCTCTTGTCCTCCAAAAGCTAAGGCGCCCATCTAAAAATGCACTGCCATTCATACGAGGTGGAGCAAAGTGCCCTTCAGGAAAGGAAAAGGTGTCTTTTTCATTTGCCCTGCTTAGTGGGATCACAACTGGTGGCACATCGTCCCAGACATGTTGCTGAAGCTTCCAAGGACGGGAGACGCCAATAACTTGAACAGACCGTTGGGCTTGTGCCTAAGGGACAGGGTGGCCCATTTTATGAATCAATTTATGATTCACTCTATAAATATTTATCAAGGACCTACTCGGGGGCAAGCATTATTCTAAGGGCTGAGACTCCACTAATCAACTAAACAGACAAAAATCCCAGCCCTTGGGGCACCTGGGTGGCTCAGTGGGTTAAAGCCTCTGCCTTCGGCTCGTGTCATGGTCTTAGGGTCCTGGGATCGAGCCCCACATCAGGCTCTCTGCTCGGCCTTGTGATCTCTCTCTCTGTCAAATAAATAAATAAAATCTTAAAAAAAAAAAAAAAAAATCCCTGCCCTCCTAGATCTCCTACTTTACCGAGGGCTCTAAATAATAAAGATCAAAAGGCAAAGCATATCCATAGGTTTTAGGTGCCGGGTAGATGCTGAGAAGAAAAGGGAACCGAAGAAGGGGGATCAGAAATGCTGAGGTAGAGACTCAAATTTTAGACAGGGTGACCAGGGAAATCCTGACAAGAACTTGACCTTGAGTAAAGACTGAAAGGAAATGAGGCCAAAACCCGTATGGATATCTAGGTGAAGAAATGTCCAGGTAAAGGGAAGAGCAAGTGCAAAGGCCCTTGGGCTGCAGCATGACTGATGAGTTCCAGGAAAGGCAAGGATGCTGGACACCGCTGGATGCTGGGGAGGTCAGAGAGGTCACAGAGGGCCAGCTGTGTATAAATGAGAGAAGCCATTGCAGGGCCTGGAGCAAAGCTGCCACATTAACACATCACTGGCCAGATGAGGAGTGTAGAGAGCCTGCAAGGGTAATCCGACAGCTTTAGCCAGAGCAACTGAAAGACTACTGCCATTTCCTACTCTAGACGGGAAAGTAAGTGGGAGGGACAGACACTGGTGGAAGGGGCAGGGGGGATGAAGGGGATATATATCAGGAACTTAATTCTAAATACCTTTAACTTTCAAATACCCTTTTTGAGGTGTTGAACAAGCAATTCTATAAGTGAGCCTATCATTCGGGGGAAAGATCTAGACTGGACTGGAGATATAAATTTGGGAGTTGTCAGAGATGGTACTTAAAGCTATGACATTGGATGAGGTCACCCAAAAAATGAGGATGGACTAAAATAAGAGAGAGAGAAGAGCCATGTCAGGCATGGACCTATTAAAAATGTTCTCCCAGGGGCCACCCTCTACAAGGAGAAGCTCTAAAGAGGCCTCCTCTCCACTACAACCCCCTCACCCCTTCCACACACACACCCATCTGCAAACACGCACACACACAGCCCTCCTCTGTCTCTTGGTGATGTCATTCTGCTAAGTGAGAAGCTAAGTTCTCATGGAGGATACTGTTCCTAATGAGAAAGGAATCCGTGGAAGGGAGAGAAAGTGCAGCAGTGAGCCTCACAGTGTCTAAGCAATCACATGGGCTCTACTGTTTGTAGGTGACCTCAGGAAACTCATTCACTCTTTCTTATGTTAAATAGGAATAACATTTGCTACATCATGGGTATATTTGTTAAACAAATGAGGAATGAATGAATGAATGGTAAAAGCAACATACCTACAAAAGAACCTGACTCAGAGCAGATGATTGATAAATACTGTCAAATGCTAAGTGCAGACAGCGGTCCTTCCACCTGTCTTTCCCTCTTTTGTCATTTTATCCCTTTCCCTTTCCTGGCTCTGACACAACAGTGAAACCACACATTTGTATGGGACCATGCTGGTTTCAAAGCTCTGCCTTCTGCATTTCTTTCAAATTTTCAACCTCACAGCAGCCTTATGAGGGCAGGAAACATAATCCCCCTTCCACGGACAAAAAAACCTGCAACTTGGGACAAAAAACTGCCTCCAAAGTCCAGGAACATTTTAGGGCAGAGACAATAACAAAAACACCACATACAGCCCAAGGGTGGGGCACCTGTGTTGCCAAACCAAACCTGCCTAACATCCTGTTGGGTGGGTAAAAGGGCAGGTGAGGGAAAGACCCAGAAGCTCAGGGGAAGGGAAGGTATTTGTTTGGGGTCACATGAGTAGTCCATTAAAAAAAAAATGGGCACAGATCCCTGAGCCCCTGCCCTCCTTGTCCCACACCCACGGACCTGCCCATCTCAGTCACATGGTCAAACAGGTTATGCCTTCCTGGTCACCAGCTTCCAAGCCATCTCTGGGCATAGAATTGGTGGGTTGGGAGACGCTGGGGTGAGGAGGCTATGGGGAAGGAGGGAGCACGGTGGGGCGCAGGCACAGATGAAATCTGAGGCACGTGAGAGACAATAAGCCTCAGAGAGAAGCAGAAAGATGGATATCAGAAAACGGGGAAAGTAAAAAAAAAAAAGAAAAGAAAAGAAAGAAAGAAAGGGGGTATAGTAAAATAGACAAGAGGGGAGACACAAATAGAGAAATGCAGAAAACAGATAAAGTGGGGGATTAGGTGGGAATACAGAGGCGAAAAGTCGGGAGCACGTAAGAAGGGCACAGGAAAGACAATGGGACAATCAGTGCAGCCCAGAGTGGAAACTGGGGGCCCTGAGAGGCACTGAGAGTTGGAGGGAGACGGGAAAGGGCTGACCAAGGAAGCTGGGTATAGAGGGGAAACACACAAGGGAGACCGGGGTACTAAGGAGGGACCCAGGGCCGAAGCTGGCGTCCCTGGGGAGGTCACAAGTTCGAAATGAGACAAGACCTGTCATAGATGGAAGTTGGGGCGCTGGGGAAATCAAAGGGCGGAGGCTGCGAGCACTCAGAGGGTCACACAAGGGTCAATGGACGACACAACTAACAACTGGGGAGCACAAGGGAGGTCCCAAGGAGTGTCAGGGTGGAGACCACGGAAACTGGGGCGAGCAGGAGGTTTGGGGAAGGGCCCCCCCAGGCCCCGCCTCCCCTGCGCCGTCACTCACCTCAGCTTACTCAGCACTTCTACTTCCTTCTACTTCCGCAAACAAACTAGGCCGGTCCCACGTGACGGCCTAGCCACTGCCCTCCGCCAATCAGCGAAACCCGTGCTCCGGTTGGGACTCTCGAGGAAGGCGGGGGCGGGGCTCCGCCATGTTTTCTAACTGCCCAATGGAAGGGGCTTCCAGCGCCGAGGGAGGCCGGGCTTCAGTCTGGAGCCAATCCTCTGCGGCGGGGCGCGGCCACGTCTGTGCGGGGCGGAAGGTCCTCGTGCCGGCTCGTTGGCGGACATGTTGATGAGGGGCGGGAGTCTCCTCCGCCTTCCACCTCCCGAAACGGTCTGGAGGCCTGGAGTCTGACACTACCGTTCGCGACGGCTCGGCTTGTAAAGATAAGAGTGAAACTAGCAAAGACGCAGGGCGTGGCAGGGAGGAACCTGCTTCGATTTTTTTTCCAGGGACCCCCAGATTGAGTAACTAAGAATGTGGGATGCCCAGTTAGATTTGAATTTTGGCTCAACGACCAATAATTTTTTAGTTTGAACCAAAAACACGAAGGACGGTTGTGCTAAGGAAGTGTTCGGCGTTACTTAGCAGCTCTACAGCAAGCTGATCTCGGGAAGTATCCTCGCACTTTTAGGAGAAACGTGGGCAAATGACTTGGTCTCTGCGATCCCATCCTTAATAAAGACGTTGTGACCTAGCGATAAATTCATCTCTGTACCTGCACGTAGTGGGATTTCAACAAATGGTCGCTATTATCATTAGTAATGCAGAGAAGGGCGCACTGGCGAGGGGGTTGTTGTGACAGCTTTGTTTCTGTGGAGCAGATCCTATCCACTAATACCGGTACAGAGCTTCACCTGTTACAAAGTAGTCTGATTTCACATCCATCACCCCTGAAGTGTAGTCACTCTTGTCTGCACTTCACATATGAAGAGACTGTTCCTTAAACTAAGATTTGAATTTTGCTCACGAGTTTGAGCTTTGAGTTGAGAGAACTGGGTGAAGACTCCCACTTCTCGCTGAAAATATTTTGCCCTCCACACCCCAAACACATGAAGTTAGGGCGATGGTTATCAGGAAGCTTGCTTGCAAAAGGCGGGGCATTTCACCCTCTTACCAGTAATCTGACCCAAGTCTTCAACAAACACCCCGGGATTCACAGTGGATCTGCAGGACAAGTTTGGCAACACAGACACACAACTGAATCTGAAATGGAGAAAAGGCTGAGGGAGGGTGGATCAACCATTAAAAACCCTCAAAGATCCACGAAAGAAATTTAATCTCGGGGTGGGGGGGGCGCCTGGGTGGCTCAGTGGGTTAAGCCGCTGCCTTCGGCTCAGGTCATGATCTCAGGGTCCTGGGATCGAGTCCCGCATCGGGCTTTCTGCTCAGTGGGGAGCCTGCTTCCTCCTCTCTCTCTGCCTGCCTCTCTGCCTACTTGTAATCTCTCTCTGTCAAATAAATAAATAAATAATCTTAAAAAAAAAAAAAAAAGAAATTTAATCTCGGGGCCTCGTGAAGTTGAGTGTCCCTCCCCTAACTGTGAAATGAGTGGATAAAGCAAGAAATGAGGGTTAGGGGATTATTAGGAAGCAGTGAATGAGCAAGCAATGGGAAGGGAGGGGACAAATAAGCATGATGGGATGCACTCTGTTGGCTTTCTGTTGGATGTTTGCATTGGAGCAGTTCAAGTCCAAGAGCTTCTCTGGAGGGGTTGTGCCAGAAACATCTCAGAGGGCCTTACTTGCAGCTACAAACATCTCAGAGCAAAATATCTGCTTTCTAGGAGGCCAGAATCTGGAGAGTCAGACTAGACCAAGCCCCCTCCCTCATAGTTGGATAGAAATTTAACTAACTGGGGTGTCTGGGTGGCTCAGTCGGTTAAGCGTCCGACTCTTGGTTTTGACTCAGGTCATGACCCCAGGGTTGTGAGATCCAGCCCCGCATTGGCCCCGTGCTCAACCTGCTGGGAGTCTGCTTCAGATTCTCTCGCTCTCTCTCCCTCTCCCTCTACCCCTCCCCCACACTCACATGTGCATGTGCTCTCTCTCTCTCTCATATAAATAAATCTTAAAAAAATAAAATTTAATTAGCTGACACACTAATGGTGCAGTTTACATTCTTACCTTGTTGGATCCTTACCACAATGCTGAGAAGTAGGACTCTTGCCCCCCCACTTTATTGTGGAAGACACAGGTTCTGCAATGGGAAATAATCTCCAGAGTCACATGTCAATCACAGGCAGGACCAAAGGGGAGTTGGGTGCCTCAGTCGGTAAGCATCAGCTTTCAGTTCCAGGCATGGTCCTGGGGTCCCGGGATCAAGCCCCACGTTGGGCTCCCTGCTCAGTGGCAAGCGTGCTTCTCCTTCTCCCTCTGTCCTGCCCCCCCCTCCCGCTGGTGCTCTCTCTCTCTCAAATAAATTTTTAAAAAGTAATAATCATAAATAGAAGGCAGAATCAGAATTAGGACCTGCTTCATCCTTTCTTTCTCTGCTCCACAAAAGTCCCCACTACGTGCCAAGCAATATCCTTGCTGCTGAGGAAACCACAGTGAACAAAACAGACAAAAATCCTTGCCCTCCTGGTATTCTCAGTCTTGTGGGGGAAAGACAGATGATAAACAAGATCAAGTCAAACATAGAGTGTGTTTTGCTAAAGTCTTTGGGCAAAGTGTCATGATGTTAGCATCCTTCTTTCAAAGAACCTTGAGTGTGGAATCTGGGGTTACCTGTACAAGTGCCTTTGCACTGGTCTTGTGTTTTGTATATTTGAACATTTTTATCATTGAAAAGTTGGAGGGGAAGTACAGTATGGTAGAGGGTGATTAAAAAAAAAAACAACTATAGAATAAAAGCAAGGGGGAAAGTTGGGGGTGGGGTGCCGTTTTAAACAGAGTGGCCAGGGAAGGGCGCACTGCAAAGGGAGGTGTTTAAATAAGGGCCTGAGGGAGGCCAGGTAGTGAGCGTGGGAAAGCGGGTTCCTCAGGGAAGGGATGATAGAGGCAAAGGCCCTGAGGCAGGAGTCTCCATGGCTAGTGCCAGGACAAGCAAGGAGGCTGTCGTGCCTGGAGTAGCATGAGAGAGCAGCGGCAGGGAAGGCGATGAGGACTCTCAGGGCCTGATGCACATTGTGGCTCATTCTAAAACGTTGGTTTTCATTCTGAGGGGAATGGGAAGTCATGGGAGGTTTTTGAACTGAGTGAGCTGACTGGATTTACAGGTTAACAGATCCTATCTGTTTGGTAGAAATAGACTGTAGAATCATTACAGCTGGGCTTTGTGTCACCATAAAACGTGCAAGGTACAGAAGGCATTGCAAGAAGGCATTGCCAAAACTCTGTCTGTGGGAAGCTGTGTGAGATGAGTCCTGAACAGGGGTGGGCACCCTAACCCCCCACCACCAGTTCCTGTGAACAAAGCTTTCGTGGAACACAGCCACATCACTCGTTTACACGCCTGTGCTGTCTACAATGGCAGAATCAAAGAATTATGACAGAAACCGTATGGCTCACAATGCCTAAAATATTTCTATCTGGCCCTCTACAGAAAAAAAAAAATGTACCAACCCCTGTTCATAAGTTGAGTTTCCAAGGTTGCACAGGAGTTTGCCAACTGGATTGGGAAAGTAAAAACATTCCAGGTGGAAAGAACCTTATGGGCAAAAGTCCACATCACAAGACTGTATGGATTGTTTGGGGAACTACGGAAGCCGAACGTTGCTGCAATCCAGTGTGTGAGCAGGTGAGTGGGCAGTGAGCCACAGAGGCCAAGCAGGAAGGTTCTCGAGTGCCAGACTGAGGATGTGGACCTTGTCCCCTGCAGCCAGTGGGAGCCCCTGTAGGGTGACAGGTCAATGATGTGGGGGAAAATCTCCTTGCTGCTGTAGAGAGGTGAGTGGAAGGCACAGAGGCCATGAGGCAGCTGTGTAATGATTATACTAATTATATGGCTTCCGATTTGGAGGGGGGAGCAGCAGCTATCAAGGCTTGTGCCCTCTGGAAAGAAATGAGAGCAGGTGACCTTGGGCTGAGAGGCAGCTGCCACGTGTGTCCCCATCCCAAGGAGGAAAGCCAGTCCTGGCCAGCACAAGCAGGACTTGCCTACCCTGGGGGCCCCTCCGCCTAGCTCAAGGGCTCCCAGGACAGACTGTGTCTGGAGGAAAGGCTGGATCTCAGGGCCACGGGGTCAGGGAAGCTTTGCCAAGAAGCTAGCCTGAACCTGGGTCCTGAAGGGTGGGGAGGGCTTGTCAAGGCTGAGTGGAGGGAATTTCAGGCAAGGATGGGGGAGCTGTGCCAGGGATGGCGCAGTCTAGCCTCTCGGGATGGGGTCTAACCCAGAGTTCTGGGGGTCACAGTGCATAAGGTCTTCATCCCTTTCTTCTTTCTCTGGCGCTTCTCACCCTCACTTCAGTTTCTCCAGCCAGGGCTGACGAAGCACCTACTACGCGCACGGCTTCCCTCTTGGCAGGGTGAGGGCTCGAAGGATACATCTGTTCCTGCCCTTAGGGTCCGCAGTTGAATACAGACGTGCCCCAGATCCACAGATAATTGTTTATGGTGAAGAAGCAGGGGACTAGAGGCAAATATGGTTTTTCCAGAGAAATCACAAAATTACACGGGATCGTGTTCCAGATTACCGGGCAGGATAGCCTACTGAGTGTTATAGTGACGAACCACTCCACGATCGCACTGGCTTAACACAGGCTTATGTTTTTGTTCACAATGTATGTCCAGCGTGGGGAGGGGTTGGGGGTTCTGTTTCTCAGAGTCCCGCGGGAAGTGTCTTGTCAAATTGCGATTTTGGATGAGAGGCTGGATTAGAAAGTTTGCCGGACAGACAGACAGGAGCTGGTGAGAGTTAGGGGAGTGGTTAGCACCGGCTGGCACCGAGATCTCTAGCGGGACTAAGGTCCCCCAGGGAGAGGAAGAGGGGGCAAAGTCCAACGCCCAGAGCATCCCTAATCACGGAGCTCCAGGGGAAGGAGGGGCAGGAGACTGCAAAGGTAGGAGGGAAGCCCACGCCTTAGAAGCTGAGGGAGAGAAAACCACAAGGTCAAGTGCTGTCAAAGGACAGAACAGATCAGGAGGGAAAATGGACCCGGGTTTCAGCAATAATGAGGTCCCATCAAAGGACAGTGGGGCCGAGCCAGACTGCAGGGTGGGGAAGAAGAGGGGGCAGGAGAGCTCAGAGGGGGTGAGGCAGATTGGGCTGTGAAAGGGAAGAAAGGAGAGCCTGGGGGTGGGATGATGAGGAAGGGAAGGGGCAGGTGGGGTGCGGGTTGGGGATGACAGTCACTTGGGGAAATGTCGATGTTGAGAGAGAAGCAGGGAGCTTGAGGGTAGGCATGAGGGTCTGGGAAGAGGAGAGGTGGCTTTGGGACAGCTTCTGCAGGGACAGGGGAAGGGGGAAGGACAAGTGCAGGAGGTCGAGGCCAGAGGCCTCTCAGTGGGCCTCTCTTTCCTCAAGTGGAAATGAGGACAAAGCAGTGCGTTTTTTTCTCCCTACTGGAACCAAGACCATTGCAGACAGTGGCCCAGTGCAGGGACATCTTCTACCAGTCGCCCCCCACCGCCCTCTGGGGTGCCTTGGGATCTCAAAGTAGGAGGGAAGAAGAAGGGCGAGATTCTGTACAAGATCTGGCCAGAGCTGCCCCCAGCACGAGCCGGAGTGTCCTTCAATACCCAGTGGCTCAGATGGCTCCCCAGCAAAGCGCACGGATGATGCCCACCAGGAGTAGGGGAGATAGCTCCGCCCTCGCATCAGACCAACCTGAGTTCACATCCTCCTCTGCCCGGGACTGACCGTGGTATTGGGCTAGTTATCTCACCTCTCAGAGTTCCGATGTCTCACCTGCAGGTGATGGTAACACCTAGCTCCCCAGACGGTGGCAACGATCAGCAGGATGGGGCACAGCACTTCCCGCAGTCCAGCAACCGGGTGCTCCCTGGGGAACTGGGGAATCCATATTTGGGCCCGGTTCCTCTGCTCTAGAAGGAGGCTGATCATTTGTGCCCCCACTGCCCACCTACAACAGGGAGGGATTTGTGGGAAGGAAAAGTTATGAAGACACGGAAATGTGATGAAAGTACAGGTAATTTGGGGGGATGGTTGGTTTATTTAGCAGGGGGAGGAAAGAGCTGGGGGCACAAACAAGCCCAGATAGGTCGTAGGCACTTAGGGTGGTGCCTGGCATCCACGAGGCATCTCAGAAGCACAGTGATGGGAGAAAGTACGACGCAGTACTAAGCTGCTGCAAGGCATGTGAGGGGTGAAGAAGTGGGAACAGAACAAGATGCCAGAAAGTATCCCATGACATCACCCCACCCAGCAGAAAAACCCACCCCAAAAGTGGGACCTGGCTCAGTGACGGAGGGCTGCCCTGCTAAGAGTGGGGGCTAGGAAGGCCCCAGCGTCTAGGGACAGGAGCTCTTGTTCGCCTGAAAATCACATCTCAGGGCAGGAGCAGCTTCCAGAGAACACCCGACCCGGAATCTCCAAGCCAGCAGTGGTCCCCTCCATAGCAGCCCACCTCTAGCTACCTTTACAACGCAGGACACATGGCCAAGTCAGATTTCTTTTAAAGAAAGTTTACTGTGGTTTGAGATGGTTTTGAAATCACTGGCCCAATCCTAGACTTTCACTGCACTTGGGGAAACCGAGGCTGGGATGGAAGAATGCCCCACACGAGGATCAGCCAGGGGTGTGAATGAGCGGCAGATCCAGGCTTGGGTCAATCCTGTCGCTGTTCCTGGGCACCTACTAAGGGCTGGGGTCCCACGGGGGATATGCCTGGGTGCTATTTGGGGTTTTGGATCCCTGGCCAGATGAGCAGGGGATGAGTTGGACCCATCAGAGTTGTGTGGTATGTAGCAGGCAAAGGCACTCCTTCCCTAGAAACTGACATGGAGGCCCCGCCCTGTGGGCAGGAGGTCGGGTCTCTGGGGGCGGGGGCGTGGTCAGCACTGGCTTTGTCACCTGCCCAGGGAAGAGTCAGGTTTCTCTAAAGGACTCCGGAAAACTCATCTCTCTCTCACCCAGTACATATTGATCTCTTCTCCCACACTAGGCACTGTGCCACATGCTTTTAAGTGTGAACACATTGAATTGTTTCACAATCCATGAAATTGGCACTCTATTAGTAAGCCCGGTTTACAGAGGAGGAGAGAGACTGGAGAGGTTCACTCACCCAGCTGGTGGGGGTGGAGGCCAGGATTTGAGCCCTTGGACTACCCTGAGGGCCCCTACTTAAAAAAACAAAACATAGGAAAAGAACTTGTATTTAAATAGAAATTGCAGGAATGACAGAATTTCTGCAGAACTTCATCCAGATTCCCCGACTGCTAAGACTTAGTCACAGTAAATTTATCATTCCCCACCTATCTTGTTCTCAACTGTTTGAGAGTAAATTGCAGACACCGTGAGCCTTTACCTCTAAATATTCCAACATGTGTTTCCTAAAATCAAGGACAATCTCTTACCTGACCACAGGACAACTACCCAAATCAGGAAATTAGCACCCATAAGAGTCTATTAGCTAGTCGACCGACCTTACTGGGACTTGACCGGCTACCTTCACGATGTCCTTCATACCAATGGAAAATCCTGGATCCCACACAGCTTCGGTTGTCCTGTCTCCTCTAATCTGGAACAATCCTGTCTTTGTCTTTCAGGATCTTGTCTTTTTTTTTCCCCAAGATTGCATTCATTTATTTGATATAGAGAGAGAAAGAGCATGAGCTGGGGGAAGGGCAGAGGGAGAAGGAAAAGCAGATTCTGTGCTGAGATGCAGGGCTTCATCCCAGGACCCTGAGATCACAACCTGGAGCAGAAGGCAGACGCTTAACAGACTGAGCCACCCACACGCCCCGATCTTGTCATTTTTTTAAAGAATGCAGTGCAGTTATTTTATAGAGCTGTTCTCAGTCTGGGTGTGTCTCCCGTTTCCTCACGATCACATTCATGGTGAGAGTTTCTGTCAGCTGCTCCACAAAACTGATGCTGTGTCCTCCTCCGGGCATCGTTCAGGGGACACACAAGTCAGTTTGTCCCGTTACTGCTGAAAGCACCCTTGATCATTTAGCCAAAGTGTTATCGGCCAGGTTTCTCCACTGTAGAAAGACTATCTTTCCATTTCCAATTAATAATTACATTTAGGGGGTGCCTGGGTGGCTCAGGTCATGATCTCCTGGTCCTTGGACGAGCCCCTTGTTTGGCTCCCTGCTCAGTGGAGAGTCTGCTTGCCCCTCTCTCTGATCCTCCCCCTTGCATAGGCACTCTCTCTCTCTCTCTCAGAGTTTTTAAAAAAAAAACTATATTTAGAGTCATGCTTTGAAACTATAAAACTATATATGTTTCTCATCAAATTTTCATATCCATTGATGATTCTTCTTGGATCCATTATTACTAGAATGCTTGTCTAATGGTCATTTTCTTTTTTTTATTTTTATTTTTATTTATTTATTTGACAGGCAGAGATTACAAGTAGGCAGAGAGGCAGTCAGAGAGAGGAGGAAGCAGGCTCCCTGCTGAGCAGAGAGCCTGATGCGGGGCTCGATCTCAGGACCCTGGGATCATGACCTGAGCAGAAGGCAGAGGCTTTAACCCACTGAGCCACCCAGGCACCCCTAATGGTCATTTTCTAACTCCATCATTCCTTCTACTGGAAGAAGGAGCTTTGTCTTCTTCTATTCATTCATTCATTCATATTAGTATGGATTCATCGATTCTTCTCTTATTTTATGGATTATGATCCATCATTACTATTATTATTTTTTTAATATTTGAATTGTCCTAAATTTGTCCAGTAGGAACCCCCCTTGCAAACCATGGAGCCGCCACTTTTAAATATGACATTGCACTACGTCCCTTGGCCTTGACCAGAAAGGGAGCCATGTCTGTGGGCAAGCAGACTCTGCTGCGTGGGTACTGAAGGGCCGACCCCCTGACATGGGCAGGCAGGGCATGGGAGCAAAGGATTTAGGCAGCATGGGGTCCTTGGGTGTTGTGCAGGTTGCTGGGAACTCATTCACTAGTTGAGCACCTATAATGAGGCCTCTGAAATCAAACTCTACTAAATCAAGGGAAAGAGGAGCCTGGCCGGTGACCAAGGCTCCACACAAAGACCATCTTGTCGATGGGTCCTACGCCTTCCACTGCCAAATAAGGTTAGGCGCTATGATGTCAGTTTCACAGAGGTTGTGGCTGTTGCAGTGACAGGCACTTCAGACAATGAAAACAGCATGAGCAAGGACAAGGGGGATGAACGGCAACACTCCCCCATTTTGCATCCCCCACCAAAGCTGCCCCTTATTTATTTATTTATTTGACAGACAGAGACTACAAGTAGGCAGAGAGAGAGGAGGAAGCAGGCTCTCTGAGGAATGCGGGGCTCGATCCCAGGACCCTGAGATCATGACCTGAGCCAAAGGCAGAGGATTTAACCCACTGAGCCACCCAGGCGCCCCCAAAGCTGCCCCTTTTGAGTAGAGCTCCAGGCACTGAATATAAGTCTTGCATTTATACTGGAACCCACTCAATTCGGCACAGCCCTAAATATCTGGACCCGGAATCTATCCAGTCCAGATTTAAATTCCAGTTCTTGTATTTCAAAGCTGGGTGGCTTTGGAAAGTCACTTGACCTCTCTGAGCCTCCACTAATATATTTCCTCGACAAGTATTTATGGAGGGCTCACTATGTGCTGAGCACTGTTTCAGGCATGTGACATGCCGTGGTGAACAAGGCAGACAAGAAACTTCCATTCTGGGGGCACCTGGGTGGCTCAGTGGGTTAAAGCCTCTGCCTTCAGCTCAGGTCATGATCTCAGGGTCCTGGGATCAAGCCCCACATCGGGCTCTCTGCTCAGCGGGGAGCCTGCTTCCCCTCTCTCTGCCTGCCTCTCTGCTGACTTGTGATCTCTGTCTGTCAAATAAATAATTAAAATCTTAAAAAACCCTTCCATTCTGTTTAGGGAAAACAGACATTAAATAGTAAGCAAATATAACAAGCAAGGTAATACCTTATGGAGATATGAAAGTTAATATAAGAACAAATTTCAGAAGTGGGGGCTCTTTTAGGCAGGGCAGTCAGGAAAGACCTCTCTGAGGCAGTGACATCTAAGCTGAAGTGAGAAATGAGAAAGAGCCTGTCAGTGAACAGAAAAGGACATAGCTAGTGCAAAGGACCTGTGGTAGGAATAAGCTACGTGTGTTTGAAAGACAGTGTGGGCAGTGTGGCTGAAGAGCAGTGGGTGAGATGAGAATGGAAGGTGAGGCTGCAGAGCTGGGCAGAGGCCAGATGGCTTAGGGCCCTATAGACTAAAAGGAGGAATATAGTTTATATTCCAAATGCAAAGGGAAGCCATTGAGGGTGTTAAAACAGAGGGTGGAAGTGTGCGAAGGAATCTGATCCTTATTTTAAGATCTTTGGTGTGTGAAGCAAGCCTTTAGGGGCAAAGTGGGGAGGCTATCAGGAGGCTTGCTGTCATGGTCCAGATAAGTTGATGGTGCCTAGGCTGGAGGTAGAGCCATGAGGGAGGGGAAGAGTGGTCAGATGCTGGACAGTGTTGGAGGCAGAGCCAGCCTCACTGGTGGGGAAGAATGGAGAAAGAGGAATGGGCTTGAACAACTGAAACTGGGAAGTCTGGGGGTACTGGGAGTTGAGGTAGGGTTAGTGGTTGGGAACTGGATTTTTGCCATCCTCATCTGGCACTCAACTAGAGGTGCAGAGTGGCAGTCTAGAATTCAGAGAAGCCCTCCGGAGATCATGGGCATATGGTTGGCATTTAAAACCACGGGACTGGATGAGATCATCATGGCAGAGGGTGTAGGTTGAAAGGAGAAGAGGCACGGGGCTGTTGACTGCAAAATGAGACAAATGACACCTCCGCCCACGCGGCTCTCGCGAGGTATCACGTGAATGCACGCACCCAGCCCATGTTCTTACCCGGGTTGAGAATCCCGACAGCGCTGGGGCTGAGCGGGGGGAGGGGCGGGGAATGGGGCCCCTTGTGGGCGGGGCCTGGCAGGGGCGGGGCCACGTGGGGGCGGGGCCGAGAGCCGGGAGGCCGCTCCGGGGCCGGAGGGACCGCCGGGCGGTGACGTCACCGCATGACTGGGTTTTTATGAATGAAAGGAATCTTGTGAGTGAGTAATTCCGGAAAGCTCGCCTTACAACTCCGCGCCGCCCCCCCGCGCCGCCCGCCCCACAACAAAACTCGGCGCGGCGCTCTCAGGAGCCCGGCTAGGAGCGACCCGCGGTCGGGACCGGAGGCGAGACGGACCGGGGCGCGGGCCGGGACATCAAGCCCGGACGGCAGCAGCAGCCGCGCGTGCCGGGGCGCCAGGGAAGCGGGCCGAGAGGCGGGTGAGGGACGCGGGTCCGAGACGGGGACGGGCTTGCGAAAGCGGAGGCGGCAGGGTCTCTGCGCCCGGTAACGTGCCTGGGGCGGGGCACCGAGGCCCGCTCCGTCGGCGCCCCGGTGTATCCCTCGCCCGGACGGCTGGCGGGGGGGTGCCTAGGGGGACTGGGTGGCTGGGGGGGGCGGGGGGCGGGGACCAGAGGTCCGGGCGGGGGCCGAGACGCGGTCCAGGCAGGCTTGGCGGGGTGCGGAGACGGGCCCCTTCTGGGGGCGCGCGCGGGGAGGCAGCGGAGCCAGGCAGGAAGGGACCGCACAGGCCGGCGAGCGTCAGCGTCCGCCCAGGCGGGGCCGGGGGCGGTGTGTGCACGTACGTGACTCGGTGAGAACAGTCCTTGGACCGCTGCCCGCGGGCCGTGCGTGCGCGGTTTGTTTACGTCCGAAGGCGGGCGTGTGTGTGTGTGTGTGTGTGTGTGTGTTCCCGGGCCAGTGTCCCTTTTATCTTGCCTGGTGCGTGCGTGAGAGAGAGAGGGAGAGGGGGGGAGAGAGTGAGTGCGTGTGTGTGTGTGTGTGTGTGTGTGTGGTGTTTGTGTCGACCCGCGCGCTCCCAGGGCTGTGAAGACCCTGGGCCTGTGGCCAGCGGTGTGTACCTCAGAGAGAGTGTGCCCACAGGAATAAACGCGGAATGAGGATTCGGTCGAGTGAAGTGGCCCGTTCCATGGTCACACGGGGGTCTGGGAATTCTCCCTGGGGCTGTCCCCTTCCTACCAGCCTGCAGCCAGGCCCTTGCTGTCCCTGGAGTTTCCCGGGGACATGGCCATGTGACTGCGGTGTTTGTCCCCCGCCCAGAGCCGGCGCCGGCAGCCACAGGGTGGGGCAAAGTATCAAAGGCCCCACCCGGCTGGGCGGGGGGGGGGGGGGGGCGGTGGTGAGATGAGAGAGCCACCCCTGGCCTCAGCACCCACCGATGGGTCCGGCAACAAAGTGGGCTGGTGCCTCTGTCCTTGTCCCCAGGTTGTCCAGCTGCCTGGAGAAGGCAGACCCTGGGGACTGTCCTTCATCCCCAGGGTTGCCCATCTCCTGCCTCTTGGGAGGAAGAAGGGCCAGAAAACCCACCGCAAAGGTGGGAGGTGGGAAGGAGTCCCTGGCCCCCTGTCTTTCCTGGCTTCTCTGGCGGTCCTAATTCTGGAGGTTGTACGTGCTGGGCTGGGGAGGGTGAGACCGGGAGGGTGGGGTGGAGCTGGTTTCTGTCCTCCTGGTGGTTTCAGTTCCCAGGTGGGATTAGTCAGACAAACCTACGATGGTTGAACCTGAGGAGCTAGTTGAAGGCCTGGGCCAGCCCTGGGACCCAGAGTCCTCACCCTGGGCTAGCCCAGGTCATGGTCAGCAGGCAGTGGCACAGGTGGTCTTGGTCCATGAAGGATTAATATGTGAGGGGTGGGGCCCTGACCTAGCCTTCTCTCCTCATCAGCCCTGTGGGATGAGATGGGGGTTAGGGATGCCTTCCTCCTATTCTGCGCCCCTCCCATCTACAAAGCTTAGAATGTTGTGTGTGGGGGTGTGTGTTGGTAATTGAACTTGCTGGGGTGAGAAACCAGATGATCTTTTAACCTTGAATCTTTGAGCCCTGGTGAGCTCTGCTTCCACGGCTGGGAGTTTGAGTGACTCCAACTGCAGCAGGAACTAGGCTATGTGGGGTGGCAGGATGGGTGTAGAATGGGGAGGGACGGACCTGTAGGAGAGAAAGGAGAGACCACAGCCCCAGTCTGGAGCCAGGTATGTCCAGGAGTATAGGGCTTGAGTGAGGGAGGTGGTGGCCAGGAGCACAGGAACCGCACAGGCCCATCCTTCAGAGCTGGACAGGAAACATCCCCCAGTAGGGTGGAGATTCAGGGGACAAGGGGAAGTGGCTGGTTGGATCACAGATGGAGGGTTTTGACTCCCATTGAATCACCTCTGGGCCTTCCCTAGAGCCTGAGACTGAACATGGTCTCCTGTGGCTCCCTCCTTCCTGACACTTTTAGCCTGAGTTGCAGTGGACCCTGTCATGGGCCAGATGCTGGGAATAAGATGGTGAACACACAAGATCTAGAGCCTGCCCTCTGGGACCTTACGGTCGAGGAAGGGGAGACAAAGTTGAAAGAGTGACCAAACTCCGTGCAAAACCACAGCTGAGATGGGTAGTATGAGGCAGAAGGCTCTGTGATTTGCAAGTATATAACAGGACTCTGACTTAGCCTGGGCAATCAAGGAAGGCTTCCCTGAGGAGGTGACCAGTGACCTGGGTTGTCAGATGGAGGGATGGTCACCTGTGAAGCCCTTAAGGGCTGGGGGTTGTGATTCATCTTTGGGCCTTTGGGACCCAGCAACAAGTCTGGCACAGAATAGGTGCTTCTTGGAGGTTTGCTGATGAAATGAATGAATGAGCCTAGATCCATGTCCTGGAAGAACAACATAGCGCTTGGAGTAAAAGGCCTGGGAATCCCAGGGAAGCAGGAAGCCTGAGGGAGCTACAGGATTCTTGAAGCGGTCTCTCAAAAGTGAGCAGATCGTTCAGGACCCAGGTGTCATCCTCTTTCACATGCACATATACACACACAGGCACACACAGATACAGGCACACACAGATACACACAGACACACTCCCTGTGGGAATTGTACAAGGATGGTAGGTTACTGTCCTTTTTTTCATTCGTTGTGACCGTGAGGATCCTGGGAGAGAGTGGAGAGGGAATCCAATAGAGACACGGGGGCCCTGCTGTGCGGGCTGGAAAGAAGGTTTTGAAATGGGCTGAGCCTGGACTGGTTTGTAGGTTTGTGTCAGCTGTCTGCAGTGAGAGGAGGGCAGATGACAGGGCCGGCACTGAAGGCAAGCGAGACCAGAGGCCAGTGAGGAGGCGGCTGTGGTCATAGCTCCGCTGAAAGGGGAAGTGGTCCCCAGCTGTGCAGGTGGAATGGAGGGACGGTCAAGGCTGACAGTCCCAAAGTTTGTGTTCTCATGCCTCTGCCTCCAGGAAGCCTTCCCCGATTGCCTTCCCCTTCCTCCAGGGCCTCCAGTCTGTTGGTGGTCTTGGAGTTCCATTCTGGACCAGAATCTGCCACTCAAAACTCCGAAGTAATCAGTGCAGGAAAGTCCTCTAGGCTCGGTGAAGTTGGGGCATGGTGGGAAACTGAGGCCGCGAGAGGTGAGCAGCAGATCTGAAGCCATGCGCAGTGAATATGAGTGGGTGGCAGAGTCCCAGAGCTAGAATGCAAGGCCCCTGCTTCCCTGCGGTGCTGGGTTCTCTCAGCTTTGCTCCCCTTCCAGCAGGGAGGAGGCTGCACCAGTGCTGGCTGCCAAGGCCCAGGAAAACACATTTTTTCCCTCTGTCCTCACAGAGGAAGCAGAATGGCTCAGCAGCCAGCAAGGAGCCCATGCCAGTGGGTGGGCCGTCTACAGGATGTCTCTGGAATGGACCAGGGGCCAGGGAGGGGAGTGCAGGAGAGCTGGTGGCTGCTGGCTGGGCCAGGCCACTGTCAATCCCTGAGAATCAGTTCATTCTCTGTGCCTCCAAAGGAGTGTTGGAAACCTGCAGACCTTGGAGGTTGGCTCTGCTGGCCTCCAAGGGAAGAAGAGAAAAAAATGGGTGGCGGGGGTAGCGATCCGGTGGCTGGCAGTGAAGAAAAGGCCCTGAGCTGGGGGTCAGGACCATTTAATACCTGCTGCGTGACTTCAGGCAAGAGATGGCCCTTCCTCTTGGGCTAAGTAAGGAGGCAGGGCCAGGTGCCCTCCAGGGAGCCAGAGGAGGCTGAGTCCACGCAAGGTCCCGGTGCCCGCTACTGGCCTGATCCCCCCTCCTGGAAGGACTCAGCCATTCTGATAACCCCCAGCTGCCAGTTTGTACCGCTTGGCAGGTATTGTTCTGATCCTACAGTTGTAGGATTTGATTCCGAATCAGATCTGATTCTGATTCCTACAGTTGTAGGAAGAGTGGAGGCCTGGAGAGGCGGGCCTTGCCCCAGGTCTCACAACCCGGAGAAGACAGGTACAGGACTCAAACCCAGGCTTGCCTTGATCCACTGCTCCTTCCTTGCTTCCCATATCCCAGCGGGGAGCCAAGCATCATGAAGGTAGAACCCCTTCTGTTCCTTTCCCATCTTCCTGGAATCTGGGTACCGTCCTTGCCAAGTGGAAGCAAGGAAGCAGATGGAAAGGAGGAAGAATTGGAGACAGGGTAGGAGGTTTTTCTCCTGGACAGTGTTCAGCTAGGCTTGGGCTTGGCACTGGGTTCAGAGACTGACAGGCTGGGTCATGGTGTCAGTGACCACCCACCCACATCTCACCAGTGCCTGCTCCCTGCCAGGCCCTGTGCTGGGGGCCTCGGTACCCGGAACTGCTGGTTGCTGCCGCAGAGGTCCCTGTCTGGTGGGGACACAAGGACACAGAACATGACAAGATAAGAGAGAAGTGCCAGGGTGGGTGGTGTCTGAAGAGTCCTGTGGGTCCAGGAGGGCTTCCTGGAGGAGGTCTTATCTGTGCGGAAGGCAGAAGAAGAAAGAGCAGGAATCTGCCAGATAAGGTCAGGGGAGAAGTGTCACAGGGCGTGGAGTTGCCCAGAGGCCATAGACTGTGGGAGAGAGGAAGTGAAAGAAATTCTGGGTGCGGAGGTGCCAGGCGGAGGTGGGCCGCGATGGCAAGCAAGCCTGGGATGCCACGCAGGTGGGCCTGGACTCTGTCCCAGGGATAAGGAGCCACTGAAGGTTTTCCTCTGGGTGGTAACATGGTCAGAGGCACATGCTGGAAAGATCCTTGTGCAGCTGTGTGGAGGACTGAGCAGAGGCCAGCAGGAGAGCATTCTAGGCCCTTCTAGGTGTGTTAAGAGGACTGCAGTGAAGGACAGGATTGGTGGGTGTGGTGTATTAGGGTCTCCAGGTGGCATCTGTGAAAGGCCAGGGTCCTGACTTGGGGCTTTCTGGGCCTCAGCGACATCATAGGAAGCCTGGGTGGCCCTGAAGACCTTCCCAGGCTAAGGGCTGTGGTGGCGGCCTCTGTGGGGGGGTCTCTTCAGATGCCACATTCCCCCTCCTGTCCCACTCCTTGTTCCCTCTGGGGTGTCACACCCTCCGGCTGTATGGGCCCGGAGGAGCTGGGCAACTCCAGAGAAGCCTTGGGCTTTCTGCACCTCGGCCCGAGTCACACTGAGAATTCTCCATTCCTCGAGCCTTTGCTGTGCCAGGCTCTGGGCACTGGAGATGCGGCAGGGGATAAGCAGACTCTTGGCTGCCGGGGAGCTGGCCCTCTAATGGGGGGGGGCAGACACTGAACAGATATGTACAGTAGATGAGTAAGAATGCATACAGTGGAAAGTACCACAGAGGAACATGAGGTAAGAAAAGGAGGTGGGGAGAGAGAGAGAGACCATGTGTGCGTGCACACACACATGCCAGGGGCTGGGAATTCCAAATTGAGTGACAACAGAAGATTTGGGAAGAGACCCAGAGGTGAGGAAGCAAGCTTGGTGGCCATCTGGGAGCAGAGAAACCCAGGCCCAGAGAACAGCCAGTGCAAAGGCCCTGGGGAGGAGCATGAGTGGTGTGTGTGAGGAACCACAAGGAGGAGGGCGTGGCTGGAGCAGAGTGAGGGAAGGGGAACCACACAGCAGGTGAAGTCAGAGGTCTATGCTGGAGCGGCATCCTGCAGGGGCTTATGGGCCATTGTGATGACTTGAGCTTGTACTCCAAGTGAGATGGGAACCGTGGGAAGGTCCTGAGAGAGAAGTAACATGAGTGACCTAACTCTGGGTCACCCCTGGGGAAACCGAGGGACAGAGCTGTTACCTGATGGGCCAGGATCAGAACTAGTGGGGAAACCACCATGGAAAGGTCCCACGGGTGTCTGGCACCGAGGTCCATGCACTTTGCGTTTCAACAGCGTGTCCCAGAGACATGGGGAACCTGCGGGAATGTGTCAGAGGCCGATCTGAAGCTGTGAGGTGGACCCCATAGAAAGTTCAAGAAGCCAGGGCTTGGACCCCCATTTGCCTCTGCTGTTCCCTAGCATCCCGGGTATTGCTAATGAGATCGCTAGGACACCGCATCTCAGGCCACAGGGCATCTTCCTGCCTTGTCCCCTCTGTTCCTCACCACTACCCCTCCCCGTCGGGATTATCGGATGAGGACATGGAGGCTCACAATGAATTGGGGGAGAAGATCAGATCTGCTGGGGATACAGAGGACTGCTGCTTTCAAGGGGGTTTTGGGAGACAGTCCCCTTCCTGGCCCCGAGCAGTGGCCACTGGCCTCCAGAAGGTCCCCTCCATGTCTCCCCAGAGCCGATGTCTGGCATAGAGTAGATGCTCAAAAAATACTTGTTGAAGGGACATGGAGTTTTCAGGCCTGTGGGGGAGAGACACTGAGGGCCACCTCATCAGTTTAGGGTATGGCTGCCCTGACTGCCCAGGGCAGGGCTGCATTAGTGCTGGGTACCGAGCAGGAAAAGCTTTCCTAAGACAGATTTGGGTGAGGAGGGTGTGGGCTGGGGTGGAGGAGAAGGGATTGGTAATGTTTTATTTTGATGGGGTGCAGGTTGGACTCTGGAAAGTCATTGACTATCGTATATATATTATTTATATGTATACTATATATTTTAATTTATATAATTATAATTATATATGTATATAATATATATGATAGTCAATGACTTTCCACAAACACCTATGTATATATATAGTATTTTATATATTTCTTATAAATTATAAATTATTTTATATTATATATTTTATATATAATTTAAAGTAACTTCACTCCCAGCATAGGGCTCACTCATGACCCTGTGATCGGGAATTGCATATCCTACCAATTGAGCCAGCCAGGTGCTCCAAATACAGTTTGTGTAATTTGCTGTATATAGACATCTCTGGACCTCATATGGGCGAATGGCTGGAGGGGGGTGTCCGTTCATTTGATGCATTTTTTTTGAGCACGTGCTATGTACCAGGCACTGACTTAGGCACATTGATACCATGGCAAGACCACAGTCTTCCTGAGTGTGCATTTTGGTGGAGGCGAGGTGGGACAGAGACAGATAACCAGGTAACCAAGTAAAATTATTGCAGAAGAGGTGACCATGAGGGTTATAAAATGGGGTGATGTGATGATATAGGAGGTACTTAGCCGGGATGGTTAAACCAGTTTGAAGAGGTGACATTTGGCAAAGCTCTCAGTGAAGAGTCGCTGTGGGGAGATGAAAAGGAAGACAGCCATAAAGAGAGAATCAGGTGCAAAGGCCCTGAGGCTGGAATGAACCATTCAGCAGCGTCAGTGTGGCTGGACCACTGGGGCAGAGAAACGTGGTATAACAGGAATTCCAGAGCAGCAGAGGACTTGAATGCCAAGGTAGTGGTCTGGGTTTTATTCAAAGTAGGAAGGAAAGTGACCTTGGTCTCTTCTCTCTCCTAGGTCTCAGCCCAGAGGGCACCTTTTGCAAACATGTCTGTGGATCCCTTATCCAGCAAAGCCCTGAAGGTGAGGAGGCAGCCCCTGTTGTCCCTGTCCTCCCCCTCTCCCTCCTTGCCTAGGCTGACTGTCCCATCCCAACTTCCCCTTCAGTTCCTGGAATCCTCAAGGGTGGCTCAGCAGGGTTCAGGTATTCATGGGGTCCTAGGAAGGGCCCCAGCCTGGAAACCAAGAGGCCAGGGCTCTGGTCAGAGGTTGAGTGACCCCTCGCCACCCCCCACCCCCCCACCCCCGCAGGTCACTTCCATCTCTGGGCTGGCTTCCCCATCAGCACAGTGCTTACTGGGCTAGAGAGGACTTAAAAGGTGCTTTCTGGGCTGGGTTTCTTTCTCTGGCTGAGTCCAGGCTGATGCACTGGGTTAGAATTTGGGCCAAGCCCTGGTGTGGTGGTCCCTTTTGTGTTCAAATCCTGGTTTGGCCCAGCTTCCCCTTTCTGGATTCTTCGCCCGCCCGCCCCAACGCTTTGGGGCCTTGGGACAAGCAAGTCCAGCCTCCTCCTTGGGGCCTGTGGTGGTGAAGGGGGAACACTGCGGGTGGGTGGGGGAGCCGTCTCCAGCACCTGCTGCGCGCCAGACCAGGGCCAGCGTCCACAGGCAGGGCGCGACCCTGGGCCTCAGTTTCCCCATTCGCCCAACATTCTACCCTTAGATCAAGCGTGAGCTGAGCGAGAACACGCCGCATCTGTCTGACGAGGCGCTGATGGGGCTGTCGGTGCGTGAGCTGAACCGGCACCTGCGCGGGCTGTCCGCCGAGGAGGTGACACGGCTCAAGCAGCGACGTCGCACGCTCAAGAACCGCGGCTACGCGGCCAGCTGCCGCGTGAAGCGCGTGTGCCAGAAGGAGGAGCTGCAGAAGCAGAAGTCGGAGCTGGAGCGCGAGGTGGACAAGCTGGCGCGCGAGAACGCAGCCATGCGCCTGGAGCTCGACGCGCTGCGCGGCAAGTGCGAGGCGCTGCAGGGATTCGCGCGCTCTGTAGCCGCTCGCGGGCCCGCCGCGCGCGTGGCGCCAGCCAGCGTCATCACCATAGTTAAGTCAGCCCCGGCCCCCGGGCCCGGGCCAGGGCCGGGCCCCGCCTCCGCCCCCACCTCCGGCCCCTCCCCCGCAGCCTGCTCCTAGTGTCCACGCCCCCCCAGCCCCCGCTTCCTTCCCAAAGTGCCTAAGCGTGGTCTCGTCCCCAGGTGCCATTTCTCTGTAGCCACCAGCCCGGTGGTGAGCACATGATCCCTCCCGAGCCTGCTGTCTTCCTGTTGTGGCCCCTGTAACTGGGTCCTAATAGTGGCCTTGGGGTGAGACAACTTTGGTGAGAACGGTGGGGTGGTATTGAAGTCTGGGGTCTCTTTTGGCTGAACAGTCCAGCTGTCTTAGACTGGGATGGTGGGATACAGAGTGGATTAGAGAGAAGGGCTGTCCGGGAGGAGAGGGCCACCCCTCATTTTGTAAAGTGTCTGCTCAGATCGTGTCCTAGCCCCTCCGAACCCTCCCAGGATTAGGGACTAGGTTTGGCTCCCATATGTGTCTCCTGGGACTGGAGGCTAATGTGCCCGCCTTTGCGCTGGGCCCAGCAGTGCCTGGCCTTCCAAAGCTGGGAGAATCATCAGACATCACCTAGTGAGGGCCAGTTAAGAGATAGGGAAACAGGCCTCCAGCAGACAGGCCAGCGCTCAAGGCCATCTGTGTTTCGTGGCTGAGCTGGAAAAGCCAAGCTGCCCTGAGGTTCCAGCCAGGGTTGTCAGGGGCATTGTGGACACGGACTGGAAAGGATGATGGAAGGGCCTCCCTGGCCTGGGAGCTGCCTCTGTGAGTTAGGGGAAGAGAAGTAGAGGGCCGGAGAAGGTGATAAGGATGGAAGAGATAGAAGGAGCTGGCCAGCCAGAGAGAAAGGGGACCAAGGAGGCAACCATTGACTGTGGCACGTGGGAAGATACGACAGATGCTGAGGTCTTGCAGTCCTGAGAAGGTCCTGAGAAGGACCATTGTGGCTTGAGGGGTGGCCACTGCCATTGATTGCCATTCTCCTGGGGAGCCCAGCCCCAACCCTCCTGCCCTGTATACAGCTGTTTATTTATTGCACGAATTTAAGTTATTCTCCCCAGCCGGAAACCTAGCACCCACTGCCTGGGAAAAGTGGTGTGTGGCCCTGTGCTGGACTTTATATTTTATATCTGCAAATAAATCACATTTTATCTTATATTTAGGGAAAGCCGGATGACAACCACCCAAAAAATGTTTAAAAAAAAATTGACCCGGCCCCCAGAATTTATTTATTTTCTGACTTACAGTAAGCGAGTTATCCGCCTTCTGTATTTTGTAGACTTTCTGAATAAAAGTCAAATTCTCTTTTTCCACAGTGACCAAGTGTCAGTCCAGTCCCTGGGCTATGGTTTCTGGAGGGGGTGGGGGGTGGGATGAATGAGGGGCTGAAGCTGGAGTTCTGCTTATAACCCCAGACAGGCCCCCCTGCTGGAGAGGGGTGGGGCTAGCCCTGGGTTTCGAATGAAGAAACCGGGCCATTGGCTCTCCCTAGCTCTTGCTGGAGGCGGAGGCTTGGGGGGGAACTGTTGCTAAAACTACTGTTCTTCCTTCTGCTTCCCTGGAGCCTCCCAGGGGAAGACAAAGCCAGGGGGACAATGAAATGTAGGGTTAAATCCCTGGCATCCCTTCACTGAATAAACAGTCCCGCCCAGAGGAAAATTCCCGGATTTAAGAGTAATCTTTCCAGCACTTTCCCACCGAGGCCTGACTTTCTACAGCCAAGTAGAAAATATTTTCCCCACGGTCCGGAAGGCACAGGGAGGCCGAGACAGAAGTGGCTTCTTCAGGCCCAGCCTGCAGGCCTAAAAGGCAAGCCTGTATCTCCTCTTTCGCTCCAAACTCACTATAATTTCCTCCCCATCTGCCAGCCCTTTGGAGACACCCTGAAGAGGAGTGGAGGGTACAGCGGTCTGTGGGGGGGCGGGGAAATCAGGGTTTGAATCAGGGTGTGCCTGTTTCTAGCCACGAGACTTCTGATGGTTTCTTTAGCTTCTTACAGCCTCCCTGCAGAGAAGGTAGTCAAAGGGCATAGGTGTGACAAGCACCAGGAAACCCGAGGGGCTGCAAACTTTAACGTGCAGTGGAGACGGTCACAACAGCCGGGTCGAGCGCGCGCGCGCACACACACACACAAACGCACGCTGAGGGAAAAGGCCCTGTCTGTGGCAGCTGCTGGCTTTGAAAGTTGGGGAAGGGTCAAACCGCATGGGTTGGCAGCATCCACTGGCCTTTTTCCCCCTCTCATGTTGAGGCCCCGTCATCCTGATCCCTGATCCGGGGATGCTGAGCTCAGGCCTGCAAAAGGGCAGCCGGAAGCCTTGGGCGGGACAAGTGGAGTTTCGAGGTTGGCTGGGAAGTTCCCCCCACCCACGCCGCATTCCTGAGCACTCCGGTCAACCCGCCAGCCCCTCCTCCCCGAAAGTGGGTGGCCATGGCCGGGCACCTGGCCGCCTTAACCCTTGGGGCAGGGACGTGGGGTCGCACAGTGGAAGGTGGGCTCAGGGAGGCATAAAGATAGGCTGCAAGGAGCAAGAAGGCCTGGAAATCCCTTCAAGCCCCTGGGAGACCCCTGCGGGAATGCGGCTGCTGGTGTTCGAGGTGCAGGGGGTCTTCTGGCTGGAGGACAGAAGGGGGAACGGGGCATCCACCCACTGGGGTGGGGAAGGCGGGCCCCTGTGGCCACAGCTGCCCCTGGCTCCCACCAGCCAGGAGGAGAGGGAGACGGTTCGTCCAGTGCGAGCCCGGAGCCCAGTGTCAATCTCTGGCTCTGTGAATTCCCCCACTCCCCTGTCACCTACATCGTGCCCTGGAAGGAAGCGGGTTTCCTAGGAGACCCCTGCCCACAATCACCAAACCCACCGCCAAACACAGACACGGGAGACGGGGAAGAGGAAGGGCAAAAAAACCTCACCCACAGGCAGCAGAGATTTCAATACAATCTATATTATCTCATATATATATTTCTTACTTTATTTGCTCACTTCTGTCACGCATTTAAAATGTCACAGAGACCAAAATAGAGCGGCTTTCTGGTGGAACTCATGGCAGTCATACACGAGATACAAAACTAGGGGACTCTGTCCTCTCACACATCATACAGTTCAGTTTTCAAGTATTTTTTATGTACAAAGAGCTACTCTATCGGGGGAAGGGATTAAAAAAAAAAAAGGTTATGCATCCTAGGAAGGAAGGGTGGAGTGGGTGGGCACCCATTCCCGGCCCCTCGACTCCCCGGGGGCCACTAGCTCCCTGCCCCAGAGCCCCTCCTCTGTGTCCCCCCACGAACCATGCTAGCCAGCAAGTGCCAGGGCAGCCAGGACAAGGGGGCAGGGAATCGGCAGCACACTTTGGCCTGGAAGGAGAATCACACAAATCTATGAAAGCAAAGTGGGGAGTGGGGACGGAGGATCTCCCCAGGCTGCCTGCTCCCACCTGCCACCTTCCTGGGCAGCTTGGTACCAGCTGGCCAGGCCCACCAGATCAGCCCCAAGAGCCAGCCTCCAGCTCGCGCCCTCAGGCCTCTGTGACCCCGGGGCAGGGGCAGGGCGGGGGGGGGGCAGCTTGGTCACAAGAGCCAAAAGCAGCCTGGGAAGACGACAGGGGTGTAACCCCCCACTGGACCCTTGGCACACTTCATTCCAGGAATGAACGGAAAGGAAGAGAAGTTCTGGTGCCACAGGGTGGGGCCCTCCTTACCCTACGACCTTCCCCGGGCTGTCCCGGCCCAAACCCAAGTGCCCTCTGGGTTCCGAAAGACAGAACACACACTGTGACTGTCAGGAGGCTCCTCCTAAGACAGTGGCCAGTCTAAGCCCAGCCTGACTGGGGGCTCTGGCCACGGAGGCTCCGGGAGTTTAGGTGTGGAGGTGAGCGAGGGGAGGGGACTCGCCATCCTGGCCATCCCCTAAGGCCTGTCCAGGGTGCTTGGCCCAGCGCAGCAGGGTCCCCTGAGTGCCAGCAGCTTGAGAGGGAGCCCCCAGGGAGTGTCTGCGGCCAGACAGACCGAGGGCCTGGGACGGGGGAGCTTTCGTATGTGACTAAGGCACAGAAGAGATGGGCCAAAGGGCCAGCCGAGGCAGGACTCCAGGCCGTGTGTGGATACGGCGCCAGGGAGAGGAGTCTGGGGTCACTCCACCCACTTCTCAGCTCCCGGCTGCACGCCCCCTCCTTTCACCTCCCTCCCGTAGGGCTGCTCCTCCAAAAGCTGGTCTGAAATGTGAGACTCAGACCCTTCCCCTGAAACGGGAAGCAGCAGCCCTAGGGCAAGACCAGGAACCTGTGGAGGTTCTCACTGCTTAGCCTGGGAAAGGGGCTGGGAGCCTCCAACCCCTTCAGCAGCCAGGAAGCAACAAGGGCTCTGCCCAAAGTGCTCTCAAGAAGAAAGACCCCGAGGGACAGGGCAGTGCGGGCCGCTGGCTGCCCTCAGCAGGTCAGGAGGAGGGGGCATGAGGCAGGCAGGGAGGGCAGCCACGGAGAAGACAACCAGGGGCCCAGATGCACCCGAGCTCCCTTCCAACACGGGACACATGGCTCTTGGTGTCCCTCTGGTCCTTGCAGCATGCCAGGCAAGCCTGGGTCAGGAGGGGGCGCGGGGAGCGTCTGGGTTCCTTCCCGCCCCTCTGGCCGGGGCTGAGGCTAATCTAGCACAGACAGGGGACACAAGGGAGGGAGCAGGCAGGAAAGAGCCCAGGTCAGAGTATTGCACGGTGCTGGGGGCAGGGCTGTCAGTCTCAGGAGGAAAAGAGGGACCCACGTGGGGGCTGAGAGGGCCATGGCTGCGGGTCCACCACGGCCACAGCTGGTCCCACCAGGCCGCTGCCACAGGACAAGCCATAGGGGCACAGGAGTCGCCCCAGCATCCTCCGTCCCTCGCCCGGCAGCAGGGCTGGCCACGCGTGAACAGTCTGGAAGGCCCCCGTGGTGAGCCCGGGCTGTCCCCTGGGCCGACAGCTTCTGGCTATTCCACTGGGAGCGACAGGTGAGTGTTTCTGGTCCAATAAATTAACGGGCAATGCCAAAGCTGTGCCAGCCTGCCTTCCCGCCCACGCGTGGGACTGGAGGGGGGCACACCCTGCCCTGGGCCGCGGGGCCAGTCCTCCCCACCAGCAGCCGCACCTAGAACTCGTCATCGGAGCTAAGCAGCAGAGTCTTCTCGTTGTCGCGGGCGCCGCTGAGGCTGTGGGAGCGCGAGAGGCTGTGGGCACTACCGCGCCACGCGGGCCCAGGCTCCAGGGTGGACTGCTGCGTGTACTGCTGGTAGGCGGGCGAGAAGTTGTGGATGGCGTCCTGCACAATGTCGTGTGGGTTCATGGTCTCCTTGAGGCTGCTGGAGATGCTCTTCATGGGGGCACAACGGCCTGCAGGGTAGGAGCCCAGAAGTGGGGGTGAGGGGCAGGGAGGCCCCAGTCCTGGGACCAAGCGCCACCCCAAGGCCATGTCACCCGACAGAGAACAGGGTCCCGGGCATCAGGAGGCACAGGCAAAGAAATGGCTCTCTGGCTGGGACGCAGAGGACAAGTGAGCAGCCGTGGGGGGCTGGTAAGTGTGGCTGGTGGGAAGGGGCCCAGGGTGGAGAATGGCATGCCTCAGGGAGGCTGGAGTGTCGGGGAGGGGTCCACCTAGAGAGCTAGTGCTGCCCCCTACCCCTGGGGGCCCCCCTTTGCTCTGGCAGTACAGGTAGCCAACCCCCCCCACCGCCTCCAGCACCCACAGTGGGGTGCCCTGCAAATCCTCACTGGCTCCCCTCTGAGAGGGCAGAAGCCCTCATGTGCTTCTTCCTAACTCCCCCTCTAAGGATCTCTCCCTCCATGGGTTCAGTAGGGAGAAGTGGCCCCAGACCCAAAGCCGAGGTGGGGGACAAGCCCAGGTCTTCCAATTCCAATCTGGCGGGCCTTTCCCACTTTTGTGTTCTCTGCCATGGATTTCCCATTAACACGCACTGTGCCCCTGGAACCCAGCGGGCGTATTCCAGAACACTGAGAGACCAGGACTGAAGCAGGCAAACTCTACGGGTGGGGGGCAGCCCTTGGCAGGCAGGGCCTCTGAACTCTGCTGCCTGGGGGTGCCTTGCGGGGGAGAGACAAGAACACGGAAAAGGGACTAGGGAGAGAGACATGCCAGTGACGGTGACCACGACTGACGTGCAGGACAGACGTGTAGACCGGAAGCAGAACCTACCGTAAGGGCCGTATGTTGGCACTGCCCGCGGCCAAACCCGGGGCAAAAGCAGGGCGGAGGGGGGAAGGGGAGGGAGAGAGAAGCCAGAGAAATAGAGAAGACAAGAGACAGCTGAGTGACACCATCTGCCCACCACCAAGGCCTGCACACCGCACCAGACTCGCTTCCCACCCGACCCAGCACCCAGCAGCCCCAGCGGCCCCCTCGGAGCCTGGCACCCAGTGGGCGATGGGGGTGGGGGACGGCACGTCCACTCAGGGATGACCCCTCCCACAGGGCTCACGCTCTCATGACGGGAGAGCCACCAGCAGACACACAGGACACTGATCGCGGTCCCATTTCTACACCCAAGTCGTGGCCCAGCACCCCCACTTCTCTTCAGGCTTGGCTGGAATGGCTAAGCCAGTGCCCTGCGCTTTACAAACCTCGCGACTCTTCACAGACGAGGAAATCAAGGCTGGGGGGTGAGGGGGCGTGGCGCCCTGTATAGATTCCCCCAAGCTTTTCCCCAAGAGGGCTGGGCTGGGGTCTCCGCCAGAGCTGGGTTTCTGGCCACGCTGTTCTTTTCTGGGCTGGTGGTCCGGGAGCAGCGGGTGGGAAGATACAGTCTAGGTGTCCGCTGGGCCTCTGCAGAGCCCCCACACGCGACATTTTAAACCCCAAGGGCCCAGAAAGGGTTCTCTGCTATGGCCCCAGGCTCCAGGCACAAGGGGGACTTTCCTAAGGATGCAGGCTCTGTTGGGACCAGGTTCACGGGACCAGGTTCACGGGACATCGTGCTCAGCACTGGGTGGGTGTTTGCAGATCTGAGGACCTAGTGGGAAGCGCAGGGGACAGCAGCTGGCAGCAGCAAGGCAGCCGGAACCGGGTAGGTGTGCGATCACAGACGGAGGAAGGGGTACCGCCAGCCCTCCGCCAAGTGTGTTGGGAGAACACAGCTGGGCGCCCAAGAACTGAGCGGCCCGCAGTGCCGGCCCGTCCACTAGTGGCCAGCAGGTCTCTTTCCAGCCACGGAGAGGCCGAGGGGTCCCCCTGCAGCACCCCATCCCCAGGGCCTGTGGCGGGCTTCGGTGCAAGGCCTGGGAAGAGGGGCTCTCATCTCTGGCCACAAGGCAGGCAGCCAGCAGCAGCCCAGCTCCTGCGTGGGTGTGTCAGAGCAGGACCCTCCAAGGCCCACCCATCTCCCCACCGGAGAAGTCATTTCAGGCATTGCCGGCCTCCTCTTCCGCCCGCCGTGACCATCCGCTCTCTGCCCAGGAGCAACCCAGAGGCTGTTCCCTCCACTGCGGGGAGCTGGGAAGGTCCCTGCCGCTGTTCAAGCCCAGACCACTTAATGCCGAATCTCGGAGGTGGGGGGGTGCACAGGAGGGACAGGCAAGGCCTCTCCCGGGCATCCTAACGTACAACCGGGGTCGCCATGTCTTCGAACAAGGAGGCAAACGAGCAGGTGTAAAAAGCAAGCTGTTAAAAATGGCCTGTCAGACACTGTGGCAGGAGGGCCCTAGGGCGGGGCCTGGGAGGGCTTCTCCCGCTGTGTAGGGGGCGGTCACCTCGACGCAGGCTCATACCTTGCGCATCCAGCCTCTTGTCTGCGTAGACCTTGTAGGTGAAGGCGTGCCGCAGGGCCAGGGCTGCGAAGAACATCTCCACGCAGATGATGAAGTCCTGGTAGCCGGCTGCCACGGTGCCCTCGCCCACGGACACGCGGGCTGAGTGGATCTTAGGAATGGCCCCACACTTCTCCAGGATGGCCAGGAGCATGCCTGGAAGAGGAGGCGTGGGCATGTGGCCCTGGAGCGGACCCCTGGCCTTCTACATGCAGCCCCCACCCCGCCAATGCCACACCCACCAACAAGGACGACAGCGGGGCCCACGGTTGCCCCAGGGGGCTGAGAAGCTGGCACCGAGCTGAGGCGTCTGGGAAACCCCACCCCGCCAGCTCCTTGCTGGCCACCAACACCGGGGGTCCCTTGGATCCCCATCCATGAGGCAGCCCCACGGAAGGTTCCCCATGGCTCCTGTGAAAGGCTCCTGAGGGCCTAGACGTTCCCCCCAGGAGGCCCCAGTGGACAGAAGTCTGGGGTCTAGGCTGGGATGGCCCAGGGACAACACAGGCCTTACAGAGGCTGGGAAGAGGCTCACCTTGCCAGAAGGAGAGAAAAATGACGGACTTGACCATGAAGAACTTGAGGACGGGGCTGTAGGGGCTGAGCAGGTCCCGGGTGGCAAAGTAGAAGAGGAAGAGGGCGTAGAGGGCCAGGCTGACAGAGATGTTGTAGATGATGGTCACGTAGAGGTAGCCGCTGGTCACACTGGGGGAACGGGGAGTGTTCTCTGGCTTGGACAGAGCCTTTGGAGGGACAAAAAGCCCACCTCCCGCCTCTGCCCAGCCAGTATGCCAACCCCCATGGTTCTCAGCAAGGCTCCCCAAGCGGTGCTCCATGAGCCACTGAAGAAGGGACCTAAGTGGCCAAGAAGCAGGGGGCGGAGGGGAGGTGTGCGAGTGTGTGCCCACAGTGAAGGCCAGCCCCGTGCCTCTGCTCCGGTGCCCGGGCTCCTGGTAGGAACCGGACATGGAAGCCACCAGCACCAGGGGGCTCAGCAACAGGATGAGAATGATGGAGAGCCTGGCTCTGCTCTGCTCTTGAACCAAGTTCTGTCGCCCTCCAGGCTTCAGATGCTCACCTGCCCTGGCGGGGCTGTCCCGTGGGGTACAGGTGCCACCAAGCCGGGGTGCATGGTCCTGTCACTAGCCCCCCGAAATGAAAGAAGTCCACATGGGAGAAGCCTTCTCCCGGGGACTCAAGCCAGGCCTCTCAGGGCTCTGACCTGCTAGCTCCCTGCCTTGGGAGTGGTCACTACCCTCAGGCACCAGCCTGTGGGCTGTCCGTGAGGGTGAAGAGGGCTGAGGGCTGGCTCCTGTGCCAGAGGCGGGGCCAAGCCGGACGATAATCACCTCCAGGCTTGGGCCTTGCAGCTTAGGGATGCGCGGGGGCATGAGGAGGGACGGGCCACCCTCGGCCTCCCCTCAGAGGAAGGTCAGGGGCATGGGGCCAGCCTACAGGCACCTCCTTCCCTAAAGCGGGGCGTCACAGCCTCGGGGCAGGACCACCCACCCCCGCCTCTCAGGGGCCCCCCCGCTGCTTACTCAAAGTCGCCGTCCCGGTACTTGCCGAAGGCCTGGAGGACCACGGTGCTGACAGCCATGAGTGGCTTCACCACGCAGAACTGCAGGGTGGCCTGTCAGGGGAAGAAGGTCAAGAGTTGGGGACGAACAAAGAAACTGTGTGGCGAGCCCCTCCTCTGGCCAGGAGAGCCTGTGCTGGATGCTGGGGTGGGGGGTGTTCTGATGTCCTGTCCCGAGGGGACTGCCGTGTGGAGGGGAGGCAGAAGCTGTGAAGGGGCAGCTGTGCAGTGCGGCCGTGCGAGCAGACGGGAGGAGGAAGGCGAAGGATGGCTGCTGGGGGGACGGCTGAGCGCAGGGCGGGGGAGCCCGCTGGGGAGCTTCTCACAGAAGGGGTCAGGAGGAACGTGCCAGAGACACGCCAGGGACAAGCAGAGGGAGGCGCTCCTACCGAGACCGAGAGGCCAAGGGCAGACACGGGCGAGGGGGTAGATGCTGGTGATGGAGGGCAGCAGGAAGGGGGCCAGGGCCCTACTCAAAGCCGCCTCCTGTCCTCCTCTGTCCACCCGTGGGGTCTCACTGGGGCTGGAAGGGACCTCCAGGAGCACAGCAAAGGAGGCAGCTCAAAGCACAAGGTCTGGGATCCTGAATCTGAATTTGAATCCTGGCCTCACCGGCTACCATCTGGAGAAGGTCAAGTGAGCAGTCACGTAGCCTCTGAGCGGTCACCTCACTAACAAATAGACGTAACCAGCCCCACATCACAGGGCTGAAGACCACAGCAGTGTCTGTTGTTCAATGAAGGCCTCCGCTGGCCAGCTCAGCTCAGCCACTGGAAGAATTCCTAAACCAGGTTCTTATAGCGCCCTCCAGAGGCTCCAGTAAAGTCAAGGACAACCCACAGTGCCCAGAGAGCCAGCAAAAACACCAGGTTCTTGAAAATCATGTCTAAGCCATAACGCCCCTTCTGTGGCGGGGGAGCAGCTTGAAAAGGCTGAGCCACTGTGGCTCCAAGTCAGGCAAGGACCCTGGAAGGAAGTAAGCCGCTGACCCCAACGTTTCTGCTCCACTGGGGACCCGAGTGCAGTCTGTGGGGTGTCCCCATGGGCCCTGGGCTGTGCATGGAAGCACGTGTGATGGAGCACAGAGGTGCAATGCTGCCACCAAGAAAGCCCCCCAAATTCCCCGGCCCCACCACCCACCTTGAGGGAGCGGGACCAGTGTCCGGGGCAAAGGGAGGAGGCGCGGGCATTAAAAGCCTGACCCCAGGTTGCCGCCGTCCTGGTCAGCTGGGCGCACAAGGGCCCCCCAACAAAGCCGTGTTACAGCTGAGGAAACCGAGGCACAGAGGAGCAGAAGAGGTGGCGTCAGCAGGCCCCACAGCCTGCACCCAACCGCAGCCCTGCATCGGGCGGGGAACCAAGCAGCGGTTCCCCAGGCAGGAGTGGGTTCAGAACCACCTGCGGAGCAGTAAACCCAGCCCCGGGGCCCAGAGCTCCAGGCCAGACCTTCTTCATCACCCTGGGGGCTGCGGAGAGGGGGCTGGCTGACCAGAGGATGGCTGTGCACCAGCTCTCCGGGGAAGTGGGATCCTGGGGGCCCCTGGCCCAGGCTTTCTCAGGAGAAACAGCGCAGAGAGGAAGCAGCGCTCTTCCAAGGGAAAGGGATGCAGAGGCTGCTTTAATCCTGTCCTCTTACCACCTCCCCCTGCCGCTTCCAGAACAGCAGCAGGACATCCGAACCCACAGGGCCTGGGGAATCATTTATAACCAGACTAGCAAGCTAGTGATCATGGGATCAAAACTCTGTACACAACATACCCATCAAAGAAGGCGGTGAGTCACAGCTGGGCCCAGGGCGGCTGAAAGGCTGGTAAACAAAGGCTCTGGAAGGCCCCACCCACCCTGACCTCGGGGACACTTTTAACTCTTTGCCTCCAGGCCCAGTAGGGAGACTGTGAATGGAGGAACGCCCAAGGGAAGGCAGAGCTGGAAGCTGGCCTGTGGTGTAGACCCTGTCCCGATCTGTCCAGGCAGGTGCTACGTGGGTGTGCCCGCACTGCGGGCAGTGTCCCTGCACAGAAGGGAGTGGAAAGGCCAGCCCTCTGGTGGCCAGGGTCATCAGCTGCAGTGACTACTCTTGGTGACCCAGAGGTCCCAGCAGGGGCAGGCTGTCCCTCGCCCGACAAGAGTGGGCTCAGTGCCCGTCTGTGCTGACTGCTTCCCATCCATCCCCCACCTGGGCCTCGGGCCACCCCTCCAGGGAAGGATCGTTCTGCCTGCTTTACAGAAGAAGGAAACCAAGTCACGCTCGGGGAAGTTATTACATAACCTCGCCAGGGTCACTCAGTCAAGAGGAAAAGCTGAAAATCAAACTCAGATGGTCGGACACCCGGGCCCATGTGCTTCACCACAACCCCGCGCGGCCTCCGCCCAGCTCCCGGAGACCACAGGGGAGGCAGCGGAGGAAACCGGAAGCTGGTGGAAATGGGGAACAGACCAGAGACTCGGCAGGCCCGTGGAGCTTTCACGCAGAAGCCCTCCTACCTCTAGCTGCAGCCGAGGAGGGGTTTCAAGCTGAGACTCTAGAATCCCTGCGCTTCCTCATTCTCACACACACACACCAAGACCCACCTGGGGGAAGTGAGCAGGAATGGGACCACCTCCCGCCCGGGCCTCCACAGACCCTCTCAGGACCCTGTTGCTGCCCCTCGGAGCATGCCTGGCTCATGCACGCGTGGGGCGTGGGTGCCGGGCCTTAGTGTACTTCACGAGGTATGGGAACTCCGCAGGTGGGCTCCTCCGGCCCTACGTCCGCCTCTGCCGCGGGACGAGCACGGGCGGCCCCCAGGCTCCGGGACCCTGGCCTGGGCCCCTCAACCGGGGCCAGTGCAAGGGACACGCACCTGCTTGCAGAAGCGCAGGAATCCAATGGAGTAAGTCTTTCCCCAGAGGCAGCACGTGCCGTACATACAGCTGGACCTGGGAGAGGCAAGCGGAGGAGAGGCTAGAAGGCAGCCGGCCAGGATTCGGGGAAGGTGGGGCTGGGGGAGGCCGCCTTCCCTCACATCCACACGAGCCCGGGGAGAGCAGCCCGGGCCTGGGAACGGGGCACAGAGTTCAGGCAGCCTTCGCCCGGAGGCCAAGCACGCGGGGAGAGTCTGCACTGGCGGTGGTGGGAGGTCCAGGGTGGGGGGCATCAGGGAGCAGGGCTGCACCAGCCTGCACACAACCAACCAACCCGCCAAGTGCTGAATGGGAAGACTACAAGAGGGAAAAACAGGCAGACAGGAGGGGACAGGAGGAGAAAAAAGGATAAGAGCCGGTGAGGCCGTCCCCATGGTCGCGGTGTACAGCATCGCTCGGGAAGGGAGGAGAGGCAGGACAGGGCCAGGTCCCGGGCAGGGTCAGTCTGTGTGTCCGGCTGATACCAGGACAGCTCGGAGACCCTCAGGCCCAGGAAACAGGGTGCTGTGGGGGCTCCAAGGAGACCGTCTACTCACTCGATGGGCTTCCCTCTGATCTCCGACATGATGGAACTTTCTCCCCCAAGGTATTCGTAGCACAGGCTCAGGAAATTATAGATGACCAGGGCTGTGAGAGATGTCCAGAGAAAACCACTCAGACCAGCAGGCTGGGCAAACAGATGGCAGGATTCTAAACAGCCACAAGAGTGGAGGCACCACGGTCACGGTCACGGGGACGCGGGGCCGCAGGGACCCGCACAGAGAATATTCCAATGGTCACCAAACCAGGCAAAGTGTAGTCACACTGTGTGCGGTACGTGCACGTACGCTGCTGGTCACCCCGTAAAGCGACACACGGTGATAAGCACGAAATTCCAGATTGCAGGGGGAGACAGGGCTGGGCTCGCTGGGGTCTGGGGAGCACACTCTGGGGCTCAACAGGTACCGGCTTTGTTACTGTGTGCATGTGCATGTGTGTGTACGTGTGTGTGTCTTATGGATCAGAGTTTTACAACAAAACAATAAAACATTCTCTGGAGGAAATCTGAGGAGAAATTTTCAGCAGGAACGAGACAGGACAACCTTTGTCCATTCAACCACCCAGAGGGGAAGGTTAGTACGCACGCCAGTAGAGGCTCTCGGGTGGCAACGAAGGTCAAAAAATCAAGCACAAATGTGCAGGGCAGCTGGGCCAGCTCTGTCCGGATGCGGCTCGAGGGAACCACAGAGACACAGCTCTGCAGCAGCGACAGGCAGCACCTACGTATGTTGTCAACGCTAGAACCACAGCATGCCGAGAAGACTTCTGCGGGGTCAGCAAGGTGAATTGAAGGCTGAGGCCTGCAGGGTGCCAAGAGCACGGGGACGTGCCGGGAGCAAGGACGGGGAGACTGGAGAGCAGGAGGAGTACCGCAGAGACCACCAGAAGGCAAGAGCACCGGAGGATGGTCAGGCCGAGAGCGTGGGAACTCGAGTGTGCAGCAAAGGCGTGAGGGTCCAGGTGGGGTCAGGAGACAAGGGCAAGGGAAGTACCTGCGACCCTGCAGACAGAGGGCTCCTCATCTGTCCCTGCTGTGCCCCGTGTCGCACAGAGGCCCTCACAGCTCCAGGTACAGCCCTGACCTTGGCATTCGAGATTTTCCCACAGTGACGTGGCCCCCGCCCACTCCCCACATGGCCTTCCCGGGGAACTAGATGCCCCTCTTTCCCCGTAGGTTATGACATCCTCCATGTGCTTCCCTTTGCTGATTCCCACGGCCTGGGGTGCCCCTCCCTCTGAGTTGCTGGCGTCCTTGAAACCCATGAGACCCCGTGAGAGTCTCTGGCCCCTTTCATGAGGCTGGCACGTTCTCACCCAGGGAACCGCTGACCTACAGATGCTGGGCCGTGTTTCCGGCCCCGGGGCCTGGCTAGCATGATCCCTGACCGCTCCCATGGGACTGCAGCCCCTGGAAGCGGGCCCACCTCCTCCCCAGAGCATGGCCAAAGCACTCGGCACACACCTGGCACACCACGACCACGGGGCTACCTTGAGCTGGAGAGCACGCGACAGATCTATGGGTGAACGCGGGCCCTCAGCAGTTTGGGAAGGAGTATGTTTGCAGTGTGGTATACCTAACCTATCAAGGGCTCACCTGCCAGCTAAGGTCGGGGGTTCCGGGTAGCACCCCGTCTCAGCATGACCCACGGCACCTACCACACGGTGCTGTGACTATCTACGGATGTAGTAGAGGGTTTGCCCCCCATTAGCTGGGAGCCTTTCTGTGCCTCAGTCTCCTCATCTGTTAGAAGGAGACAACAGAGGCACCTACCCTGCCAGGGGGTATGAGGTTTGAGTACCCAAAGTACTCAGAAGAGTGGCTGGCCTTAGTCGTGCCCACTAGGGGGCCACTACTGTTTATCTGCTGGTCTTCCTCGGGGGCCAGGGTCCCCCATTGGGGCCTGTGGACGCTGCCTGCCTGGCCCGGAAGCAGCTCGGGAAACGGGACTGCGGCAGTCTCCACTGAGCTCCAAAGCACTCTTCAGTGCCGAGAACTACGGGGCACTGGGGCCGGGGAGGAGGCATCAAACCAAATCTGATGTCAGCCTACTGACCACCTTTGTCAGAAACCACACGAGGCCAAGTAGGATGGACATGCCCATCCCAAGCTGGATCCAGCTACACGGTGGCCAGTGGTACCTTCCAAAGATGGCCACACCCTGGGATGCTGGCTCCCCTCTGCGGGGGACATAGAGTCTTCCTCCCTCCCTCCCACCCCGGGGAGCCCGGGGTGACTACAGCACAGGTGCTGCTCCAAGACCTCTGACACTGGGCTTCGAGAAGGCCTCTTTCCTCTGCTCCTTTCTCTTGAGACGCCTACCCTCGGCTGCAGCCCCCCTGCTCCGAGGGAGCCCAAGCCAGCCCACGTGGAGACACTACCCAGAGCGGCTCGGGTGGGAGGACCTGAGGCCCCAGCTGATGCCAGCGACAACTGCCAGACCCACAAGCGCACCAGACTGCGGACGCCACGCCCCCAGCTGGGGGTCCCCCAGCCGAGGGTCCCCCTGTGGAGGCCCAGACAGCAGGGCACAGGGACAGATTACCCACATGGTGCCCCGTCCACGTTCCTGGACTGCACTGTCTGTGAACAAAAGGAATGGTCGTTTTACACTAGTCTGGGTGATTACACAGCCAGAATAAATGCATATGTACACGTGTGTGTGTCTGCGTGTCTACGTAACATTTCTATGTATATGCACATACATCCGCATGATATAACACCACTCTGAGAGTTCCCAGGATGTGCAGGGAGCTCTCACACCTCCCATGCTAGCATGTTCTGGGGCCTCTGCTAAGGCTCAGGGGCAGGCCCTGCTGAGACACCCCCTCTCCCTTGTCCAGAGCCAGGCTCGCTCCACATTCCACGACCCCGCCGTTGATCCGGCCGAGCCTTCCCGTATGGAGGGGGGCAGCGTCTCCAAGCAGGGAAGCCCTGGACCCTGGAGCCAGACTGCCAGCGGGTGTGGATGGTGGCTCCGTTGCTTCCTAAGTGTGGGGGCACCTGGGTGGCTCAGTGGGTTAAGCCGCTGCCTTCGGCTCAGGTCATGATCTCAGGGTCCTGGGATCGAGTCCCGCGTCGGGCTCTCTGCTCAGCAGGGGGCCTGCTTCCCTTCCTCTCTCTCTGCCTGCCTCTCTGCCTACTTGTGATCTCTCTCTCTCTCTGTCAAATAAATAAATACATAAATCTCTAAGTGTGCCGTGCCACGGTTTCCTCACCTGCAGGCCGGGGTGACAGCAGCTCCTTCCTTGAGGACAGAGGCGAAGTGCGACTCCTTCGCTAAGGCTGAGCTCACACAGAACCACCCACGCCGCAGTACCCAGTGTTCTTTCCAGATTGCCAACTCTTTGCCAGCCTGCCTCGGACTCCCGGAGGGCCTTAACTCGGGGTGCGGCTCGGAGAGGCCCGCACTCCCTTCTTGCCCGCAGAGCCCATCCTTCCGCAGGTTGCGCGGACCAGACACGAGTCCCGAAATACGGACCTCTCAAGAGAAGCCCCAGGGGCCAAGGTTCATCATTCCCCTTGTCCAGAGCCATTCTCCCAAGCCAGGCCGTCTTGCAAGGCACTGCCGTGAGCAGCTTGACTCCTGAGCTCACACCCTCTCCTGCGTCCCAACACACGTCAGCACCCTCCTGAGTGACAGGGCTGAGCAGTCTGTCCCTGTGGCGCTCTGCACTCAGCTGGCCAGAACCATCCCATGGCATCCGTATCTCTCAGCTCAAGGTTCTGGACTTTTCCCAGTTCTCCCGGCCCAGCCCGTCGATAAGATACCGATTGGCTGACGGCTTCCTTTAAAGAATCATCAGTGAGTCAGTAACATGTTCTCAGAGAAGGGAGACAAAGTACGACTCTCCTGGAGATGACTCAAACAGCCCACACCAGCACCCACTGACCATCTGGACAAATCTATCCCCTCCCAGGAAATTACTGAGCCAGGCAAAACACGACCCCCGCCCCAACAAGACTGTTTACAACAGACAACTCAACGCACACCCTGGGAAGAAACATGAAGACACGAGGCCCGGGCACGAGAAGACAGCACCCACTGGGTTGGAGGCCAGCAGTGGAGTGTGGCTCTTGGTTAGCAGCTTGGTGCCTGACTGCCCCTCGGACCACAGCTCCGGGATGCTCCCCCAGGAGGCCCCAGAGACATGGAATGACTCTTTGCCTCCCTAAGTACTAACCACAGCCTGTGTGCAAGACTCCGTGCTAGGCCCTAGGGATATATGAGTGTCCAAGGGACCCACCGACCAGGCCCTCCCGTTTAGAGGGGAGCATCCAGAAGGGAAGGGATGATCCTTCTGTCTCTCTCTCCTGCTCTGGACAATGGAACTTTCTGTTCCATTCTAGATACTAAACCTTAAATTATTTATTTTAGAGGGGAGAGGAGGAGGGACAAAGGGAGAGAGAGAATCTCAAGCAGACTCCCCACTGAGCACCAAGCCCAACTAGGGCTCAATCCCACGACCCTGAGATCATGACCTGAGCCAAAGCCAAGAGCCAGACGCTTTGCCAACGGAGCCACCCAGGCACCCCCTAGATACAAAATCTTTTTTTTTTTTTTAAAGATTTTTTATTTATTTATTTGACAGAGAGAAATCACAAGTAGACTGAGAGGCAGGCAGAGAGAGAGAGAGGGAAGCAGGCTCCCTGCCGAGCAGAGAGCCCGATGCGGGACTCGATCCCAGGACCCTGAGATCATGACCTGAGCCGAAGGCAGCGGCTTAACCCACTGAGCCACCCAGGTGCCCCCCCCCATACCAAATCTTAAATAGACTAGAAACAAAGGCGCAAAATCAGGAGCAACTGACCAAAATGGGAAATGAAATGAGCATCAAACTAGAGCCTTGAGGCCCGGAGAAAAGACATGAAGGCTACTGTCTTCACAGAAGGGCACAACTTTGTCCAGCGCATCAGACAGGACCCATCTGGTCCCGGAGGTAGATCCTAGGCCTTCAGCCTAATATAAGAAACAACTGCCAACAGGTCGTCTTCAGAGATGAAAGGTAGTGAGCTCTGTGCCAGGGAGAGCATGCCATCAGAGGCAGGGGGACCTCTTAGCAGAGAGGCTGAGTCTTTACAGGTCCCTTCTGACCCTGACACTTGAGGACTTCTTTCCTCACTGGCAGCATCTCTAACCCACAGCTGCCCAGACTGCCCGGACAGTCGAAAGGGCCGCCCTCCACCCAGCCTCCCCAACAACAGGCACCCGCAACAGCACAGCCCCGGAGAGCCCCCAGGGCTTCAGAGAGGATCCACCAAGGAGTGCACTCCGGCTGTCCCTGCCCGCAGCTCCCAGAGTCAGAAGTCCTCACAAGCAGATCAGACAAGGACACCTGTCTGTTCATTCAATAACCCCTCCCTGGACCCTGGCCAAGTGCCACACTCCGGGCGCAGAACCTCAGTGGCCCTGGGGGCCACTGGCCATTCCAAGCTCGCTCCCCCCACACGCCTTCTGCACCTACAGCTGGCCCCTAGGCCTGGCCTTCTCGGCTGCCCACAAATACTTCAGTTATCTCAGAAGACGTGGGGGTATTCCACGTGGCAGGTAACTTGAGGATGAGCTCAGAAAACTTAATTTTGACTACTTTGGATAGAGATCTTCTGTGCTGAATGAATAGGGGCCTCAGAACAAGCTTCCTTCTCTTTTTCTGGGATCACCAGGGACAGCAATGGACACAGTGGGCCACAGCCCTGGTGGGCCGGGGTATGCCCCAAACTGCTTCAATCCCTCCTCCCTCGTGGCCTGTCTGCCCTCATCGATCCTACCTATTGCTGTTCCCGGTCACCCAGATCACTGTCCTGATGCCTTTTCTGATTGGTTTCCTTTCAATACCTTCCTTCGTTCCGAGCGACTGCGCGGTCAGTGCCGGGGCCCACAGCAGCACCCCGGCCTTCGGGGCTCGTGCGGCCCTGCGTCTGCGGCACTCGGCTGGGTTCTGTTTACCCCCACTGTCCTGTCTCTCTGCCTCAGACGGTGCTTCACGTTGGGCCAGATTCCAGGCAGTGAGGTTTGTCCAAAATCTGAAGCAAGGTGAAGGCAGCCTCCTTCTTTTAACTGTTTCATGGAAACTCCCCCTCCTAACAGAGCCCATGCTCCTCCACGGGAGGACGTAGGCCTGCCCTCTTCCACCCGGCCTGATGCGAGCCATTCTGGGGACCCAGAGACCCAGGGCTGCGTCTGGCCTCCGGCAGTGACTCTCTAGGTAATCCTGTTTCTTAGCCAACTCGGTCTTTTCTTCACGAGTACAAGTGAGGATGGTAATACATCCACCAGTAACTGGGAGGCGAGAATGAGCTAAGAATAAGGAAAAACATTTAAAAAATAAATAAATAAATAAAACCTCTAGTTTGAAATGAAAAAAAAAAAAAAAAAAAAAAGAATAAGGAAAAACATGCGGGAAAACGAACACCACAAAAAAAGCATTCACAACACAGTTCCTGTGTGAGGCAGTCTCCCTCCTCCAGCCCTCTGCACCCTCTGATCACAGAGCTCCCTGGGGCTGTCCCAGAGACAGCTCTAGGGGCTAACCCTCGCCCTGAACATGATCATACGCTACCCCTGCAGGCAGGGGCTCGGTCCGCCCTCCCGTTGACCTGCCCGGATGGCCCGTCCTCGCACCACACGGATTACAGACCTTGCCAGATGGTAGAAACTTCTCTGAGACTCAGCCCCTCCTTAGAAGACAGCAATCCTGCCACCAAATTGCAGGGTTTAGTGTTACTCGCTCCCCCGCTGCCCTGCTGGAAGGCAAACAAAAGGGGGAGGTACAAACCTTCGTGCACAAGGGGCCAGCACCAGGGGCAGCAGACCAGAGATGCTGACCACACTCCGGAAGATGCAACGTGGTCACGGACTCAGGAAGGGAGGGAGCCAATGAGATCCCCAGGAAAGCCCCAAACCGGACACACCGGACATCCTGAAGGCTAAGGGTGCAAATGGGAACCTTAGCTCCAAGTCTCCATGAGCTACCGGGTTTCCACTCCTGAAACAGGTGTAGACGGTTCTGTCCTGGGAGAACATGGCTCAGTGGAGGGCAATGAGGTCATAGGCACAAGTGCATGAGGCCCAAATGCGAAAGGCGAAATGCTGGGTCCCATGGCCGAACCGCTCCCTCAACTCAGCCTGGAGATGAGAACACTCTTCTCCAGGGAAACAGACCCAGAATCAAAACATCCTCGCTGGGTACCTACCCTTACCACTGCACGAAACTGGCGGGGTCACATCACGTGCCCCATCACCCGAATGGGAGGCTCAGCCATCTTGAGCCCCATTCTTAAACACAAAAATAGCCAAGGACACTAGACATTTGAGGAGAATTTCTGACACAAAGGTCAAAGACCAAAGCCAACAGACCAAAGGAACTCAGGAGGCTGAGATAAGGTAGGGAGCAGAGGAAAACTGTACTCAGCATCCCCAGAGGGAGGACATACTCCGCCCAGTACCAACAACTGGGGCTCAAAACAAACAAACAAAAAACCCTCCTGAAAAGCAGAACAAAAAAGGAGGTGGAAAATTCAGCTCCATTCAGAAGTGCAACGACCTACAACAGGAATTCCCGAATGGCAGGATGAAGTGGAGGGGAAGAAATTATGAAAGAAACATACAAGGAAACTTCCCAGAACCTCAGGGCAGGAGCTTCCACATGGAGAGGGCCCACGGGGTGCCCCACACGAGGAATAAAGAACCCACCACTTGGGGGATTCTACAACACTGGGGGTAAAGGCAAGATCCTCAAAGAGCAGGTCACATACCAGCATTAAGGATCAGAATCCAGCTGACTTTCCCAAAATGACACTGGAAGCTAAAAGACGGGGGAAAACTTGCCTTCAAAATTCAGGGGCGGGGGTGATTTCCAACTTGGAAATGGATTCCCATGAAACTCCAAACAGGATAATAGAGTAGAAATATCTGCAGATAATTTTCAGATTGCAAAATGAAAAACCAGAACACTCGGGGCGCCTGGGTGGCTCAGTGGATTGAGCCGCTGCCTTCGGCTCGGGTCATGATCCCGGAGTCCTGGGATCGAGCCCCGCGTCGGGCTCTCTGCTCTGTGGGAAGCCTGGCTTCCTCCTCTCTCTGCCTGCCTCTCGCCAACTTCTGATCTCTGTCTGTCAAATAAATAAATAAAATAAATCTTTAAAAAAAAAAAAAAAACCAGAACACTCATGCACGCTTCTTGCCAAGAAGCTCCTGGAAGATACGGACTGACCGAAGAGGGAGAGCAAACCACGGACAAGGGGAAAAAAAGGCATCCAGGGAACAGGTGATTGAGCACAGGAGAGACAGGCAGGCGTCCCAGAGTGGTGTTGAGAAGACCTAGCACAAGAGCCGAGCAGTAAAAGAGGCCAGAAAGCAGCCGGTCAAGACCAGAGCGGGAAGAGCAGGGCTTGGGGGAGACCCAGAGCCAGCAGATAGGCCCGTGTGTCTGACGGCACGGAGGAGGGTTTCTCTCATGGAGTCAACTGAAGCATTTGGGAAGAAATTAATGATAGATCCACAGAAAGCAGAGCAAACCAAAAAGCAAGGCAAGCAATAACCAGAGGAAAAGAAAAAGTGATACAGGGGAATGTTAGCCTGGCTAACAGAGCTACAGGGCTCAGCTCTGATCAGTATCTACAGATAGGTAGACAGTGTAAACACTGAAGGCAGGCTGAGAAAAAACTGTGGTCTAGTCACGATGAAAAGATGAAGAGAATTGTGTGTGTGTGTGTGTGTGTGTGTGTGTGTGAGAGAGAGAGAGAGAGAGAGATTGGGGTAAGATACAGTCAAAGCTTTCTACAATCAAAGGTCACTATGGAACCCTATCTGAAATTGAAAAATTGAGAACCAATAGTATAAGCATATTTATAGGTTATTCTAAGAATAAAAAAAAAAGTTTAAAGGGTTGAAAATGCAGTGAACTTGGGAGTGAGGAGGAGTCACAGTGATTTTGTGTTTCAACTGCGTGCACTAGTGTCTGCATGAGAGTAAAATGTTAGCTATAATTTTGTTAAAGAGAAAAACAAATGTCTGCTCAGTGCCCAGTGAAAGCCCAGCTGCCTGGCTCTGAAATTGGGGTTCTCCGGCACAACCTGACCCCTGATCCCCATTCTGCTCCTTCCTGGGTCTTCAGACACCAAGAAGGAAGGGGGGGAGGGAGGGGAATGAAGGGGGGGGCCTCTTCCTGAATTTTAAGGGAAGCCCTCCATCCCCAACTCTGCCCTGTAGATGGAAGGGCAAGGGGAGGGGGTCCCAAATGCTGAGCAGAGCTGCAGAAAGGGGCAAGGCAAGGGCCAAGCCCACCAACTGGGACACGAAAAGCTGGTGAACTGTGGGGCAACCTGAACTCCCCTTCCCGCAGCTGCGGTGCTGGTGGTGATGCCATTTGTGAACTCCCTGGTTGCTGCGGAGAGGCAGGGCGGTGGCGGGGGGCGGGCGTGGATAACAGTGTTGCTAGGACACATGCTTATTAGCAGGGAGGCAGACTTCTTACCAGGACCTCTAAGTGGACCAAGAGGAAGGTTGGGACAGGCGGAGCCTGAACAAAGAGGCTTCTGGAGCTGGGGCGGGGTGGGGGGGGGAACCCAGCCAAACGTCTGCTGCTGCCTCTGGGGCACAGAGTGGGGATGGTACAGACACTCCCCAGGCTGCATCCACTTCTGGCAGGCACTCCGATGTGTGGGGTCCCGCAGCGAAGGGAGACCACACCTGCCCCTAGACCACACAGGAGAGGATTCCCCCTGGCAGGGAACAGCTCTGCGCTTCTGAGGAAACCAGTGGGCAGAGGCCGCTTCTGGGCCCCCACTTGCAATTGGCACATGATTAGAAAAGGATTCTCAACAGTAGTGTGAGCAGCTCCTCAGGAACCCAGGTTTCTGTGGACTGCTTCCAGGGACATCAGGCACCAGAGCCGCCCCTTATGCCCAGAGCCGGGCCCCATCTGGCCTCAGCATTCTCACCCGGCAGAGCCAAGCTGGGACTTCGAGGCGGCCACCCGCACTCGCAGGGGCGCAGGAGGTGTGTGATCAAGGCCCTTATTCTTTCAGAAATCCTGGACTGAGGGAGCACCTACCCAGTGCCCGGCTCTGCTGATGTGGGCTCCTGGCCTGTTCTGCTCTCACCCCTGCCACTGCTGTGCCCTAGGCCCTGGGATGAGCCTCTGACCCATCTGGACCCGGGGGTTTCTGTCTACAAACAAAGTCTTTGCTGCTCACCCCCATTAGAAACACCAAACTGAGAAAAGAGGCACAGGGGGAGGCTCCCTGTTTGCCAGCGTCCCTAAAAGTGTCGCGGGAGCCCTTGTGGCCAAGTGCTACATACCCATGGGCCGTCCCCTGCACGCGGGGGTCCAGACGGGAACCCTGAAGTGGACAGAGAAGCGAGGCACAGCCCGGGCCGAGGGGCTCCTGGCTCCCAGGCCCACCCGGAGCTCCCCAGCACCCCAGCCCAGCCCGCACGCCCTCCTTACCCTCATAGCAGTCCCGCACGGTGCCGAAGTAGACGTAGTACTGGTCGTTGGTGAAGAAGAGAAGGCTGAGCCAGGAGTCGAAGGCGTAGATGGGCACGATGAAGAGGATGCGGACGATGTAGCGCTGCTCGTTGGGGCAGCTGTAGCAGCGCAGGTGCATGTAGATCTGCGGGCGGATAGGGGTGGGCTCAGCCAGGGAGCCCCCCACGGCAGCCCATCTGCCACCCGCCACCCCTGTACTCCACGGGCAAGGGGACAGTCGCGCTCTGCTATTCGCCTCCGCTGCTACCTGGTGCCGTGACCAGTCCTCGGCCCTGAGCCCCAACCCCTCCTCGGCGACAGAGCTCCCACCACAAACCCGGAGGGCAGAGCTTGTAGGGTGTATTCAGGGGGCCCAGGCCAGCGTCACAGACGTGGGGGCCCTGAGACCAAGCCCAGGACTCTACGGATCCGAGGAAAGCATGGTTGGGGATGCAACAAGCACCCCAGGGCCTGTGAGCCCAGCCAGTTGGGGAACCTGGGGCGAGCGGCACAGAGGAGGCCCTCAATGGAAAGGCAGATCTCCTTGCCACCACCCCGGCCTTCCTGACGCCTTGTTCCCGGGGTTTTAGGGCAGCAGCGTCCACCCCCTGTGAGGGACAGAAGGGACCCTTGCTTCCCCAGAAGGCAGAAGCACTTCCCCAGTGAGTGGCTACAGTGATGTCACTGTCCTCCGGCGTCTCCCTTTCCCATGTGTCAGACAGAGCCGCACTGCTGGCCCCACGGGGAAGCGGGGAGAATGTGGTGCGGTTTTTAGAAAGCAGGAACTAGCAGCCACACACTAGAAGGCCAGCAACTGCTCCAGCCACGCTTCTCAGTCCCGGCAGCCAGAGTCCCGGCCCAGCTCTCACAACCGCATACCCGGCCCCGCCGCGTCCTGGGCTCGGGGGGCAGGGGCAGGGGTTGGGGGAGAACAAAATCTCCCCCAGCTGCTAGGAGCCAGCTGCCTTGGAAGCAATCGGGTTCAAGGAGGGACAGGGACACTGAGCAGCAGGAGAGGAGCTGACAGGGGACTCAAACGGGCTCAGCTGCCCTTCTTCAAACGTTCTTCCTCGGGCAGCCCAGACAGGCCTCCTCTGGGACCGTGAGTGCAGGGGGACAGGAGACCCGCCCTCCATCCGGGCTCTGCCAGCAGCCTATGCACCCCACCCCCTCTGTGTCTCAATCTTTTCCTCTGCAAACGGGTCACTGACATCCGTGTGCCTCTGCAGGGCCCCCTGCAGCTGAGGCAGCCCATATGACCTGTCCTATCCCATGGACGTGAGCAGAAGCCTGGCCTCATACCCCGTAGGGACCAGAACTCTGAGGATCCCTCTGCAGGGCCTCCTGGGGCTCTCCGGCTCAAGAGCCCCGGGCTGGTCTGGGTACCTGGTGGCAGGTGATGAGCAGGGCCGTCCAAACGAAGAACCCGGAGATGGCCTGCGCGGCCGTTGTCATCAGGAACACGGGCTGCTCCATGGCCGTGGGGCTGCCTTCGGGGATCACAGACACGCTGGGCGATGCTGCCATGGTCGTGGGCGACGCTGGATCTGGGGCCAGCGCAGCCCCCCTCACCGTCATGGTGCCTGGCAGCCGGGGGTCCCTGAGACAAACCCTTGCAGGAGACAACGAGCTCGCCTAAAGAGAGGACACCGCAGCGTCAGCCTCCTTCCCGGGGAGCGGCAGCGTGGCCAACAACCTTCCAGGCCTCCACGTCCACCTTCAGACTATAACTGGACTCTGACAACGTGTGTCCTGGCCCAGCCCCACTGTGTCTCCCCCAGATTCGTGCAACAGGCACCTGAGCATTCACTCGGCTTCTGCCTTGGCCCCTACTGTCCCATCCCCACAAAGAAGCTACAGGAGGCTTCTAAGACGTTCACTACCCTGGGCCCAGCTTTGCTTAAACCTCCCCAGCAGCTCCTCACTCCTTTAAAGTATAACCTGCTGTCTGTACAACAGCCCCGAACTGGCCAGCGGCTCCTTGTGGTTCTCATCTCTCTGCTACCTGCTGCGGAGCTGCTCCCCTGCAACCATGCTGGCCTCTGGCCCCCAGACCTCTGCTTGGGCTGCCACACAGCTCCCATGGGCACTTCCCTTGGGTCCCTGCCCTGACCACCCATGCATGCTGGCGACGCTTCCCCTGCTCCAGGCACTCCTGACCCCTTCGCTTTCTTTTTCTCCAGAACTCTCCTTCCGCCCCCGCCCCCGCCCCCCACCCCGCCCCGACTCCCTCTGACAAAGCTACATTCACTAGTAGGTTTAGAACACAAGCTCCCCGAGGGCTAGGCCGGGGAGGCCCCCCATCCGGCTCCCAGCACCTGTCACACAGCAAACATCTGCTGGGTCTGTGTGTCACCACACCTCCCCAGCTCGCAAGGTCACTTGGTGGCTTTCTCTCTCCGAGGATGGGCTGTGCCTTCTCTTTGACATTTCTCCCCATCTTCCCGGATGGCCGGCCCCCCATTCATCATCCAGGGAGACTCTGTGGTCACCTCGTGTGCCTTCAAACTGCTCTGTCTTAATTCAGTTTTCTGCATCCCTCTTCCTAAAAGGCTGCCCCCATGCGTCCCCCAGTCAGACTGCTCTCCACGTCACACGCCGTCATACTCCTCATAACAATGGCTCTGTCCCTTGCTCGTGTGTATCCCCCAGCGGCCATCCGCTCTCTGCAGCAAGAACAGCATTTCTGTCTTTTGATCCCCAGCACCAAGCTCAGCACCAAAGCCATTTATAACATTTACTTTGTTACCTACTGATTTTCAGTCCTTATTTTAAAAAATTCCAGGTATTTCCTAGAAAAGCACACAGAGATGAGCCAATTGGCATACCGGGAAATTCTGGGTGGGAAAATAAAGATGGGAGTGGGTGGGACACAGGCTGGCCCTCTAAGGTCCTAGGGGCCCACCCAGTCCCCCCACACAGGCTCTCCGTCCGCTGCTCTTCCCAATGGCGACTTCAAGAGCCATGGTAACAAACGAACAATTTCACATTAAAAATGAACCCAGATGCCCCCAGGGAAGAGCTGCTGTCCAAGAATAAAGCGACTCCAGAGAGGCTGGCCATTGCTGGACCCAAGGCCATCCGAGCCATACCGCCCGACAGGCGACCCTTTCAGTTCTGCCAGCTGCCAACGGGCTGGTCAGCATCCCCGGAGCCGCTCAGTGTCCCTGCAGCAGAGGCTCTGGGAGACTAAGCTGCAGAGTGACCAGAGGCTCTGCTGACTGTGAAGCAGAGAGCGTGGACACCAGGGAGGGCACCCTGGCTGCAGCCCAGGTCCCAGCTCCACCAGCAATCAGTCCTGGGTCCCCACACAGCTTTGCTGGGCCTGGAGGGTCTCCTCCAGCGACCCTGGAAGGTCTCCGCAGCCTGGTGCAAGGCACAACCAAGCCCCCAAACCTGACCATCTCAGCCTGAGCCCCAAGGTCAGCCCAGATGACCCCTCATGGTCCCTTACAAGTCCCAGCTGATACTCTAGGCCAGAATATACTGGCATCGACAGAGGCTTCCGGGCTGCACCCAGGCCCACGGCCTGACTTTGGACGAAGAAGTTCTTTGCCTATGTGTCCTCACGCTCCTGGCTTTGCCCTCAGCGTCTCCAGCACCCCCGGCCCCCACGTGCGCATCTGCTCTTAGCTCTAAGTTTTTACCCTAGGAGAGCCCTTTGCGTTTCTATTTTCCTGTGAAAATAAGTGATCTCTAACACACTGACCAAGAGCTGAATCTAGATTTAAAATCCAAACTGGAGAAGGCATCTATATAAAGAAACTCAAAACTGTTGAAGGTGTCTATATAAAGACTAGTGGCGAGCTCCGAGAGAGAAACAGTGACAAGTCTAAGAATAGCTCCTGCAAAGATGGTTGCAAAATTGGAAACCAGAGCCAGAAATACTTCTTTAAAAAAGAAGATTTGGGTTGTAAATCATCATCTTTGTCTATCATCCCAAATTAAATGAATAAACACAGGGAATTGGGGGGGGGTGCTTAGAGGAAGTACAAATATTCCTAAATCTCCAGCTTCCAAGCACAGGCAGGCCGGTGCATCAAAGGCTGTTTTGTTCCCGCTGAAGGCGGCATGGGGAGGCTGGGCACAGGGGCACTGCTGAGCTGACCCTGTCCACAGGGAGAAGACCTGCGCCAGGGACCTGCCTTGGCTGTGGAAGCTGAGTGAAGGCTCCAGGCCCAGCTTCTACCTGGAGCTCTGCTCACTGCCACTTCAGTGTCCCCCTACCCCAAGCCCAGAGAGACACTGGCATGCAGAGCTCTCTCGCCCTTACCCCATGTAGGTCACTTAGCTTACGGGCAAGAGAGCTGCTCAGACAGGGTGGGTGACTTGCCCTGAAATCAGGGATAGGACTCGAACTCAGGTCCTATAAACACATTGTCAGGCCCATCCTACAGAGTGGGGGCCCTGTGTGAGCGGCCACTCCCACGCCAGAGCCTCCTTCCAAGGGCCGGTCCTTCCTAGCAGGCCCGAGACCCTCCTTGCCAAAAAGGGAGAGGGGTCCTCTGCAGGGAGGGGCAGCGGATGCTGGACGGGCTCACCAGCCTGATCGCCCTCACCAGCCTTCTGGGTTTACTATAAGCTCTTTACCTAACTCTGTGCAGCGCTCAGTTGACACACTGTTTTCCCAAGCACCATCTCATTTTTTTTTGCACAACAACTTTGAACTAAGTACTATTAACTGCACATGATTCGAGGGTTTTCATAATATCCACACCCCCCCAAAATACGTGAAGCAACATTCTGACTCACAGACGCATGGCCCCTGGCACGAAAGACCAGCAGGTGAGGCTGCTGGCTCCTCCAAGGCTGTAGATCCCAGGGGCTCGCCTTGCTCCCAGGGCCCAGGGCAGCGCACGATGCTGGACCCTGCAGACTGTTCACAGTGTGTGTGCTGGAACAGGGGGATGAAGACGGGACCCCCCAGTAGTGGGGTCCCGTCCTCTCACACTCGGGCGGCATCAACGGCCTCGGCCAAGGCTGGGGGGAGGGTCAGGGAAGGCTTCAAAGCGGCAGGGACTTTGGGGCAGAGTGTTTAAGGAGCAAAACCAAGCTTCAGCACTGGGGCCACCCAACGGGATTCCTGCCAGACCTCACCATCTGCGACTGTGGACAAGTGACTTCATCTCTGAGAACCTGAGTTTCCTCATCTGTAACACTTAAGTGACTTCATCTCTAAGAACCCGAGTTTCCCCATCTGTAACACTTCAGGGTAACTACAGAATGGATGAGGGCGGGTTCTACTTCACAGAAGTCCCAGGACGCCTGGAGACTCAGTTGGCTAAGCGGCTGCCTTCGGCCCAGGTGGTCATCCCAAGGTCCTGGGATCGAGTGCCACATCTGGCTCCTGGCTCAGCAAAGAGCCTGCTTCTTCCTCCCACTCTGCCTGCTGCTCTCCCTGCTTGTGCTCTCCCTCTCTGTTAAATGAATAAGTGAAATCTTATAAATAAATAAAAAGAGACGTCCCATTAATGAATAGAGGCAGAATAATAGAAGAGAACAAAAATGACCATTTTGCAAACCCTAATAAAATTCTGGATGTAGACACGGATCATCAGCGGGTGATAAAACCCCTAGCTAACAGTCTGGGCAAGTGCAACTCTGAACCCACAGTTAAGATCAACCTCACCAACACGGAGCTACAAGAAGTCTCCAGCCTCCTAATGGGATACATAGGGAGCACACGCCACCACCATCTAAGGAGGACCCTTCCCCAAAAGTGAAATGGGATCAAAACAAGCCTCCAGAGCTACTACCAGTAGCCAGGAAATGCAGAGGGTACTGGGACAGACTAAATGATATCATGAGGACACAGCAGCCGAGTCTAGATCACGGGACAATCTACAGGACAAATGACGTAGTTTCACCAACAAATCAGAGGCTTATAAACAAAGGTGCTCGAGGGACTCTTACAGAATATGACTCGAGAGACCTAACTAAATGCGACAAGTGGACTTTGTTGGGTCCTGATGCTAACAAACCAAGGATGGAAAGACCTCTTTGAAACAGGTGACACACAGGAATTCTGTCAGTTTCATTAGGCGTGATCCCAGCATGGCCGGTACAAAAAGTCCTTATCAATGGAGAGAGAATCGTGTCTTCAATAAACAGCACTGGAACAGCTAGGCATCCAGAGAGAGAATGCATGCTTAACCTAAACCTTTACACCATATACAAAAATTAATTTTAAATGGATCACAGATTTAAAGGCAAAATGCAAGACAATAAACTTATAATTCTCAAACTCAGCAGTAAAAAAAATAATACAATTAGAAAATGGGCAAAAGGGGCAACTGGGCGGCTCAGTCATTAGGTGTCTGCCTTTGGCTCAGGTCGTGGTCCCAGGGTCCTGGGATTGAGCCCCACATCAGGCTCCCTGCTCAGGAGGAAGGCTGCTTCTCCCTCTCCCGCTCCCTGTGTTTGTTTCCTCTCTCACTGTCTCTCTCTGTGTCAAATGAATAAATAAAATCTTAAAAAAAAAAATGGGCAAAAGACATGAACAGACATTCCACTCAAGAAGGATACATGGACAATAAACACAGAAACAGCTGTTCAACATAGTTAGCCATTAGGGAAATGCAAACTAAAACCACAAAGACATCACTGTACACATATTAGTATAGAACAAAGACATCCAAAGCTGGCAAGGGTGGGAAACTGGCTCTTATGTACATTCCTGGTAGGAACAGGAAACAGTAGAGCCACTCTGGAAAACAGTTTGGTCATTTCTTACAAAACTAGCACGCCATTTGCCATACAACCCAGTAGTCACTTAGATGTTTATGCTACAGAAAGGAAAGTGCGTGCTCACACAGAACCCTGTGTGCTTATGTCCACAGCAGCTGTATTTTAACTGCCAAACCCGAAATGATCGACACGTCCTTCAACAGGCCAAAGGTCAAACTCCACTATGTCCAGATCATGGATTACTACTCAGCAAGAAAAAAGCAACAAAACTACTGATATAGGCAGAAATCTGGATGGAGCTCAAGGGCATTCTAAACAGAACAGCCAATCGCAAAAGGTCACACACTGTCTGAGTCTGTTGATCTAGAACATCCTCAGAACAGCAAATCTATAAAGATGCGGAACAGACTGGAGACTGGCAGAGCACAGCAAGGAAGGTGTGTGCACAGAGAGAGGGCAGCACAGGGACTTCCCTCCAGTGAGGGGAGCCCATGTATCTTGATTGACGGTGGCCACAAGTCTATGGGTGAAAAACTGTACAGAGCCCCTCCCCCCACCACAAGAACAGTGAAAACTGAGCAAGGTCCGTAGTCTGGTTAGTAGTACTGCACTCATGTCCACTTCTGGTTTTGATCATGGTCCTAGAGCAACTGGAACGTCACCATTGAGAGCAGGGCACATGGGACTTGGAGCGCTATTTTTGCAACTTCCTGTGAACCTACAATTATTTCAAAATAAAACAAGTTTGGTTTTTTATTTTTATTTTTTAGACTTTATTTATTTATTTGACAGACAGAGATCATAAGTAGGCAGAGAGGCAGGCAGAGAGAGAGAGGGGGAAGCTGGCTCCCTACTGAGCAGAGAGCCTGATACAGAGCCCGATACAGGGCTCGATCCCAGGATCCCGGGATCACAACCTGAGCCGAAGGCAGAAGCTTTACCCCACTGAGCCACCCAGTCGCACCCCAAGTTCTTTTATTTTTTTTTTTTAAGATTTTATTTATTTAAGAGTGAGCATGAGTGAGGGTGGGGGAGGGCAGAGGGAGAGGGACAAGCAGACTCCCTGCTGAGCATGGTGCCCACCGCAGGGCTCGATCCCAAGACCCTGAAGATCATGACCTGAGCCGAAGTCAGATGTTGAACTGACTGAATCACACAGGTGCCCCAAAACAAGTTGTCTGAAGTCCTTATCAGATAGAGATGCATACTGAATTATTTAAGGGTAAAAAATAACATGACTTCTGGGATTTGTCCTTTAAAAGGGGGAAAGGGATAGAGGTAGCAAGACTGGAGGACATTTCCTTGCTGCTGGAAGGTGAGGGACTATGGGCAGAAACCTGTTCTATTATTTGCTCTACTTCTACGTGTCTGAAATTTTCCAGAGTAAAAAGCTTTAGACAGTAGAACAGAATTTTCCACCAAATTTGTAACGAGATGGCCATTGACTCAGGAAACCATCTGTTTCAGAGAGTTACCGGTTATCTTGTAGAAAAGCAATCAGAAAGACCTGTCAAATGTAACAACTTAGTTCAACACATCTTTCTTTCAAAAAAAGTTCCGCATTTGTCCATGTTTTTCTATCAATACTGGCTGTCAGGGATATGCTTCCCAGTTAAGCTTTTGAAACATCTTTAAGCATGTTTAGTATGTCCCTTCGTGGGAAAGGCATGTTATCACAACAAATGAGAAAAGAACTCTTTCAGAAGACACCGAGGCCGGCAGAGCGTTCTGGAAAAGTATATTTGGAAATGTTGGAAATGTTTCTACTGTCATAGGATCTTGTTACCAAAAACAATGTTAAGTCTGTAACTCACAAAAACTCTCGTGTCTGAACTCCTAAAAACCTACGTAACAGAATTTTCTAATCTGCTCAAAAATTTCCAAAGCATCTGAGTGGGTTTTGGATTCATGTGTTAAGAACTTTAAAATAAAAAATACCTTCCATTTAGTCGACAAAAACATCTGATTGGCATCAGGAAGGATGGAAATGTACTAGCCAAATTTCAACAAATTCCCTGCATACGCAGTGGACAGGATGGAGAAATGAGTAACCTGATTCAGAAAGCAAGCCAGTGATGCGTTTCCTCCGTGTACAGCTACATGTCTCGGGGATCTTTTTAGGAGAGGGCAGCCGTTAAAACCAGACAGCCAAGCAGACTGGACACAGAGCCAGAGCTTCTAACTGCTCGCTCACAGACCACGAAAGCACGCTTTCCAAAAATAAATCACGCCTATGAAGCCAGAAGGTTTTTGCACCACCAAGAAAATAAAATAAAATAAAAAATTTAAATATTACATCTTTAGCATCATCACAGCTTGGTGTACGCTTTATGAGCTACATGTAACAATATGCAAGTATTGGGGGGACAGACCCCAAAAGTTTTCTTACTGATAGGGATGCAGCCAGTCGCTGACAGGGCTCCCTGTTCCCCCTGAGGCTCCTGTCCCTCTGTCCTTCCGCAGCCCCTGGTGTCAGGCCTGAGGAGGCTGAGGCAGACACAAAGCACAGTCAAGACCCGGTCCCGCCTCTCTCCCAGCGGCCACCTGCCCGCCAGGTGGCCCCACAACTGTGTCCTCACTTGCGCGATAACCCGCAGGCTGCGAAGAAGCCAGGCCACAGGCCACACTTCGTCCCAGGCTCCGAGTCAGGAAAACAGCTGGAATCCTGGTGCTGCCACCCAGCTGTGACTGGGCCGGGGCCTGAGCGTCTCTGAACTTGTTTCCCAGGTACGCCAAGCCCACCCTGGGCCAGTGAGCTTAGGACTTCAGAGTTTTTCCAAGTTAGAAAGGATTCCAGAGCTGGAGGAGGTATGCAGAGTGAGTCCCCCAGAGCGGTGCAGGCAGCACCCAAAAGTCAAATACGCAGTATTTCCGCAGAGAAACATGAGATATTTTTAAAGAATATAATTAGTCTCACATCAATTCAGGTCAGATTTTTGCCACGAAATTAGTTTGCTGCAGGCTTGGAAGAACCTTTGGGATTTCGAGCGTTCCGGATTCCAGAAAGGTGGGGGCCTGGGCTGCCCCCCAGCGCTGCAGGGAGGCTGATGCTTGAAGACGCAGGAATCCGGCGTCGTCTACTTCTCACCTTATTTTCAGATGTGACCACGTCCCTCCTCCTGACCTGAGATCTTCCAACTCTGACGTTCTGTGATGCCCTCCATCACCACCGTGCCAGCCCCAGCGAGTGGAACGTTCTCTTGCTCCCACCCACGGATTTTTGACCCCCATCAGCCTCGACAGATACGGCCTTCTGTGACCTCTCACAGTTTGCTCACTGCATGTCTCCCCTGGTCTGCCAGAGCATTTACCCCTCTGTGACTAGATCTGGTCCCTTAAAGCCCCGCGAGCTGGGTTCCGCGAGCGCAGGGATCAGTCGCCATGTGGGAAAAGTATTTACTGACTGACTGCTTAGGGGACAGAGGGAAAAACCTGAGCAGAGGCATGGAGACAGTACGTGGGCAGACACCAGGCCAGGAATGCAGAGCAGAATTAATGCCTCCGGACCCTGCTGAAGATGGGGGTGCGGGGAGGCAGCCATTACTGACAAACCACCTGCGGCTCTTCAGAGGGACAAGGCCCTCCTGCCCGCCCTGTGAGGTGGGTCCTGTTGCGGCTGGAGCATCCAGGCCAGGGTACGGTCCCCTGGGTACGGTCCCACAGGGAGCACCAGAACACAGAGCCCCGCTGGATCACCAAGGCACAGGGCCGGACAGAACTCCTCTTGTGGGTTAGAAAGCCAGGCTTAGGAAACCGGGAGACCCCGTTGCCAGAGGGTGCCTGAGGGCACAGAACCAGAGTACAGAGAAGTGGGGGGTCTTGAGGAACATCCAGGCAGGCCCGGCAAGGCCTAACGAATTACGCCAAGCCCTAGAAAAGCACCCAGAGTGCCGCGAATGGTCACTTCCCCTAAGATCGTGCCTACCCCCATCCTTCCCCAAACAGGACAGCGTCTGGCTAACTCCCGCCTGAAGACACTCACGTCTTCCAGAAGAGCTGCAAAGCTGTGTGCAGGCTCAGGCCCCTCCTTGGAATTAGGGGTTTCAGAGAACCTCACATCTCAGAGTCCGTTTCATTCCATGTTGGGGGGATACCATGCTGTTACCCCTCCATGAGTTCCTGTGTCCAAGACTGAGTAATGCACCCCCCCACACACAAAGATGTCACATCCCAAACCCCTGAACGCTGGACTGTTCTGCCTGATGTGGCAAAAGGGGCTTTGCAGGTGTGACTACATTAAGGCCACCGAGGGTCCCAGATGATCTGAGTAGGCCAGATGTAATCAAAAGGGCCCGAATGAGAGGGGGGCAGGCGGCTGTGGGTGTGAAGGGGACAGTGTGACAATGGGAGCAGGCAGGAGAGGCTGGAGGGTGCCAGGCCGCTGGCTCTGAGGATGAAGGAGGGGGCCCTGAGCCAAAGAATGCAAGTGGCCTCTGGAAGCTTGAAGAGACAAGGAACCATCCTCCGGAAGGAGCGCAGCCCTGCCAACATCCTGATTTTGGCTCAATGAAATACATTCTGGACTTGTGACCTCAAAACTGTAGGATGGTAAATTTGTGTCACTAAGTCACTACATTGCCAGCAGTTTTGTTGCAGAATCCATAGGAAAACAACGCCTGCAGTTTCCAGATGAGGAAACAGAGGCTTGGGGGCTACCGCGGTTGGTCCACAGCCCCTGTAACTGGCTCCGGACACCACCCTCGCTCCCTGTGGGCTCTGCAGGCGGACCGCCTAGACTCGAGTCCTGGTCCCGCCACTGACCAGCTCTGCGTCCATGGCCAAGTTACGTAAGTGCTCCTTGCTCCGGCTTCCCCAGCTGTGAAATGGGGCCATAGTCACTCGAGCCTTGGACAGAGCTGCAGGGGGCAAACAGGGTGGTGGGCCAGGCACCACCCGTGTGCACTGATCTGGCCCAATTCCTCTCCCACCTCGGAGCCTCGGTCAGGCTGGCGGTTCACAGGCCCGGCAGTCTGAGCCCCAGGCCTGGCCTGTCTCTGCTCGTCTGCTCTTTTTTAAACCTTCTGAGGTCACATTTTCATTCATTAGTTTCAGATCCCAGCCCCTTTGAGCTGTGGCCATGAAGCGCTCACTCGGGCGGCTGCCACACTCCCACAGGCCGAGCGAAGCTGGCAACCTGTTCACACGCACATCTCCAGAATATTAACGCAGCCTGGGAGGGATTTTTGTTGAACAGATGTTATTTAAAAAAAAATATATATATATATATATATATATGGAAGGGGCACTGCTGGTTAAGCGTCTGCTTTGGCTCAGGTCATGATTCCAGGGTCGTGGGGTCGAGCCCCGCGCTGAGCTCCCTGCTCAGTGGGGAGTCTGCTTCTCCCTCTGCCCCTCACCCTGCTCATGTTCGCTTAATCTCTCTAATAAATAAATAAATAACTTAAAAAAAAAAAAAAAAAAGGATGGGGCACCTGGGTGGCTCAGTTGGTTGAGCAGCTGCCTTCAGCTCTGGTCATGATTCCAGGGTCGTGGGGTCGAGCCCCGCATCAGGCTCCCTGCTTGGCGGAGAGCCTGCTTCTCTCTCTCCCTCTGCTGCCACTCTGCTTACTTGCACTCTCTCTCTCTCCATTAAATAAATAAATTTTAAAAAATTAATTAATTTAAAAAAAAAGGAAAGAAAAATATGTATGAAAAACTTTCCATCTTAACATAGCTCCCTAGGTCGAATCTGACTTAGGAACTGCTCGTCTGAACAGGCCACTCTGGCCCCACTCTGGCACCTGTGACAACAGCCTCTTCCCTTCCCAGGGGCTGTCAGGTTCTGTGAACTTTCCGGGGCGGTGGGGGACTGGGGGGTGCTGCCTTCTTGGGGAGGCTGACCCGCATCAGAGCAGGTCAGCAGCCCACAGCCTGGCCCTTCTCCAGAGGGGATTAAAGGAACAGAATGCCGGAGGCCGGGCAGTTCTCTCTGGGCAGCCTCTGCGAGGAGGATCACGTGCCCTCACGAGGGGCAGCGCCCCCCCCCCTCAGTCAACACCCACAGGCCAGGCCACTCCAGCGCCTCTCTTGTCTCTCCTCCTTCGCCCGGGGCCAAGTTCCCACGAACCTCCCAACCACGAAAGGAAGAATCTCCCAATCGTGTAGCCCTCTTTCACTTGGGTGGGGGGGGGAGCAGAAATCTAAGGGAACAACCAAGTCATCCAAAATTCTTCAGCAAGGGCTGACTTAATCAGCCTTGTAATTAAGTTCTGTTTTGGCTTAATGCATACAGGCCAAATCTTGCTCACCCCAGTTTTCTCCCAAAGTGCGAACAGATGGGCCAATGCTCTGCCTCTTCAAGCAGTTTCTGTGTTCCCCTAAATGTGACCTTTCCAGCCACCTAAACCCCATTCAGCACTGCATAAAAGGGTGCCCTTCGGACGCAGAACCCTGAACCTCAACAGTCCTACTGCCCCAGGAGTGAGGGAAGGCTGTCTAAGCAAGACCCCTGAACCTGCTCCAACCCCTGGGACCCCTCGAGCAAGGAACCTGGCTCCGGCCCGGGTGCCTGTGACAGAAATCCCAACCGGAATGTCACTCACGCAAACACGCACCGGGTGGGGCAAGCCAGCCTTCCTCCCTAGGCATCCGGAGCCCCCAGAGTCCACAAGTCCCACAGACAAGAATAAGAACCTTCATGGCACCCCTGTGTAGACGGCAAAAGGCGGGATGCCACCCCACTGCCCACCCTCGAGAGAGTGGATCCATAAATGGGGACACGTTCCAACAGCAGAGCCCTCCACAGCACGGATGAAGATCACAGCGCCACTAGCCACAGTCCGGACGAATGTCGTAGTCTTTACTATAGGACCCCATTTCTGCAAAGTTCAAAACCAGGCAAGACGAGTCAGAAGGGATGAGGAGTGAGCAGTGGTTACCGGTTACCGTGGGAGGCCACAGGGAGCCTTCTGGGCGCTGGGCGTGTTCTGCAGCTTGACCCGGACATAATTTATATGGGTACTGACAGATGTCAAAACCACTGTGCTGTAGGGCTAAGACCAGTGTCCTTTACCCTATGTAAGCTAACCTAAAAACTTTTAAAGTATAAATGTTTACCCTTGAGCACCCTCTGTATGCTAAGTCCCAAGGGTATCTCTCTGAAAAGACGCTGATCCCATTAGAGCTTATAGGATGGTGGGGAAGAAAACACACTCAAACACGACAAGGCTGCCTGCGGCCAGTGGGACAGGTAGTGCGGGTCCTTTTACCAAGAAACACCCAAACTTTCACACCTGGTCCCCTCTGTGAGACCCCAGCATGCATTTTGTCTGTTTTTTTAGGTAAACGCTACGTTCAGCGTGGGGCTCGGACTCAGGACCCTGAGACCAGGAGTCGCATGCTCTCTGGACTGAGTCAGCCAGGTGCCCCCAAGCACACATTTTTGATTAGATGGTGGCAGGGGCCTAAGTGATGCTGGCAGGTCCTCGAGGGAATAGCCGGAGACTTGACCTTCTTGCGCTGGGTGAGATAAAAGGATACATTCTTATGGTATTTTTTACTTAATTTTATTTATGTATTTATGTCTTTATTTTTTTAAAGATTTTATTTATTTATTTGAGAGAGAGAGCATGAGAGGGGAGAGGGTCAGAGGGAGAAGCAGACTCCCTTCTGAGCAGTGAGCTCAATGCAGGACTCGATCCCAGGACTCCACGATCATGACCTGAGCTGAAGGCAGTTGCTTAATCTACTGAGCCACCAAGGCACCCCTTTATTTCTATTTTGAAAAGATCAGAGAGCCCCACGATTTGGCACTCAGACGGTTCAAAGGGTCTCTAGTAAAGAGCCTCCCAGCACCAGCCCCATCCCAGAGGCACAACAGCTGACTTCCCACAGGCCCCCAAGACCCTGTGTGCACACGTGAGCACATGCACTTTCCTTTTACACCCACGGAGGCACATGAGACACACTATCCTGCACCTGCTTCTTTTTTTTTTTTTTTAAAGATTTTATTTATTCATCTTGAGAGAGATCGCACGAGAGAACCCAAGCCAGCGGGCGGAGCGGCAGGCAGAGGGAGAAGCAGAGTCCCTGCTGAGCAGGGAGCCTGACGTGGGACTCATCCCAGAACACCGGGAACGGGACCTAAGCTGATGGCATACACTCGCCCGGCGGAGCCACCCAGGCGCCCCCCGCACCCCCCTCTCTCACAGCAATCCATCTCGGCGACTGCTCCGTATCTGGGCACGGAGCTTCTCCCTTATTTCCCAAAGCTGCGCAGTACTCTATGGTCCACACGGAGCATAACTTGTTCCTGGGTCCCAGCAGATGGACATGACATTCTTCCCAACCTTTTTCCTAGCACAAATAAGGCAGCAATGACTAACCTTCAAATAAATTATTTTACACACAGATTAAAACATCTGTAGGATGAAATCCTAGAAGTCCAACCATTGGGTTAAAGTGGACAAGCGTCTCTAATTTTGGAAAATGTTGCCAGACAGGACACATTTAAATCCTCATCCAAGGGGCGCCTGGGCTGTTCAGTCTGAGCGTCTGCCTTCGGCTTGGGTCATGATCCCGGAGTCCTGGGATCGAGCCCCACATCAGGCTCCCTGCTCAGTGGGGAGGTCTGCTTCTCCTTCTCTCTCTGCCCCTCCCCCATGCTCGTGTTCTCTCTCGGGACACGGGCTCTCTCTCAAATAAATAAAATCTTTAAAAAAAAATCCTCGGGCGCCTGGGTGGCTCAGTGGGTTAAGCTGCTGCCTTCGACTCAGGTCATGATCTCAGGGTCCTGGGATCAAGTCCCTCATCGGGCTCTCTGCTCAGCAGGGAGCCTGCTTCCTCCTCTCTCTCTCTGCCTGCCTCTCTGCCTACTTGTGATCTCTCTCTGTCAAATAAATAAATAAAATCTTTAAAAAAAAATCCTCGGGCGCCTGGGTGGCTCAGTGGGTTAAGCTGCTGCCTTCGACTCAGGTCATGATCTCAGGGTCCTGGGATCAAGTCCCGCATCGGGCTCTCTGCTCAGCAGGGAGCCTGCTTCCTCCTCTCTCTCTCTGCCTGCCTCTCTGCCTACTTGTGATCTCTCTCTGTCAAATAAATAAATAAAATCTTTAAAAAAAATAAAAATAAAAATAAATTCTCATCCAAGAAATAAGCTTAATTATTAGGAATACTGACAACATGTAGTTTTTAAGAGTGCCCAGATGAAAAAACGGTAGAGCAAAGCCTGTTCAGCAGAGAGCACGGGGTCCGGAGTTGGTTCGGGACCTGTGTCAGCCCCCTCTCACCCAGGATGGACTTCCTCATCCCTGAGCGAAGGGCCAGACCTGCTCAGCCCCTCAGCCCTTCCCAGAGCAGACAGGCCCTGATGCCCTTGGTCCCAGGACACGTGGAAGGATGGACTGTGACCAGAGTCACCACAACACCCAGCCATAATTGGTCTCCCTGGGCACGGGAGCCAGGGTCCAGGGGAGGGGCAGGCTACAAAGTACACACACCAGAGGCAGGCCTGGCGCGGTGGGGGGCGGGGAAGCGCAGGAGAGCAGAGCCCAAGAGGATCCAGCGTTTCCAGCTTGGCCATCCCAAACGAGAGAGAGGCACCTCCTGCTGTTTTCCCTGCACAGGCTGCTGGGACACCAGAGCCACACAAGACGCACTCATGCTCTAGGACATTCACGGCCACGTCTACTGCGGACCCATTACATAACGTACGCGCCTGACCGCGGTGGCCACCCACATCTCACTCTTCAAGTGGGCAGCCGGCGGAGGATGGAGCCAGGCCTCTGGATGCCTAGTGTCCTCTCTGCAAGGACAGCTGCATAAACACAGCAGGCAGGGCAGGGCTTCCTCCCACCTCCACAGACCCAGCTCAACAACAGAGAACTGGGAATGCAATGGTCTTCGGCCCCCAACAGAGGACATGCCTCTTGGCCAAACAAAGACAGCTTTTGAGAGGAAAAACCTTCACCAACCTTCCTATTGCCAGCCCAGGTTTTGCGCCAGTGGACTGGAGGGCTAGGAACTCCTACCAACCAAAGCACACTTGAATGCACTGAGGTTATCGATATTCAAATTTTTCTAACAAAAGCATAGAGCCGGCAGCGTAGGTGGCTCAGTTGGTTCGGTGCCTGCTTTTGGCTCAGGTCACAATACCAGGGTCTTGGGATCGAGCCCCAAGTTGGGCTCCCTGCTCAGCGGGAGTCTGCTTCTCCCTCTGCCTCTGTCCCTCCCCATGCTTGCTTGCTCTCTCTCTAAAAAATAAAAAAAATTAAAAAAAAAAAAGCACAGCGCATCAACTTTTCTTTGTTTTGGTGAGTCTAAATTCTCACTTGTATTATTTGTTTAACATCCACAAATACCTCCCTGCCTCGACGCACGGACCTGTGTATGCGCTCAAGAGAGGCCCACTGCTTGGGAAGCCTTCCCCTTACTGCTCTACTTGCCAACCTCCACTGACCATCAGAGCCCCCGGCTCAGCCCGCGCCTCCCCCAGGGAGCCCCCCACCCCACCCCAGCAGCTTCCACCTGACCCTCTACAAGCACGGCCGTCCAAGTCCGGCAGCAATTCCACCTGCTGGGTGCGGGGAGGTGGGACTGCAGGCTGCGAGGGTGGGGGGTGCCGCTCAGAGCAGCAAAGGCACGGGATTCAAAATAAAAAACCCGCGAGCTTCCTTCCATAGGCTCTCGGGCCAAGTTCACCGTTCTGAGCCTCAGTCTATCCAGCGACAGAACAGGCAAGATAATCCCAAGGTTCCAGGGCTACTGGGAGGATTAAATGAAGCAGTTTAAGTGAAATGTAATTTGCAAACTGTAAAGCCCTACACAAATTCTGGTGAGAATCAGTAATATTGGTATTTATTAATTAATATATTAATCTCAGCTGATGCTAATATCCTCACACACATCCCTTCACCAGCACCCATGGTTGTGCCTTGCAGGCACCCGAAATGATCATCAACGGAATCCCAGATTCTGCGTATTCTAGATGGAATGAGAAAACAGAGGCACCACAGGCAAAAGCCAGGAGGCTCTGCAGCGGCCACCACAGCAGCAGCCACGGGGTGAGTTCCTTCTACCTCAGAGCCTTCCTGTGAATGGTGACCCAGAGGGCTTTGGGGCACAGCACCGCCCAGCAGAGCGGAGGTTCTCGGCCACCTGCCAGCAGGACCGGGCCTCCCTGGGGACAAGCTGTCCACAGTTGCGCAGGAGAAAAATAAAGGTAGGCAACCCCACAACGTCCTCCAGAGTGGGTCCGCTGTCCGGTGTGAAAATCCTGCAGCATGACAGATGCAGCAGCTTCTGGGGGTCTCACCCCAGCGCTCTGTTGAAGTGGGGGTGGCAGAGACAGCTATCCTGGGACCACCCACCGTTGCAGGCACAAGAGTCCACAGATCACGGGTCCCTGGCCAGGAGACCTGGGTCTTCGGGAGGATCGCCAAACAAACTTCAGGTTGGAAAAGAAAACACACACACACACACACACACACACCCCTTCATCCATCTTTACGTGACCTGCCCTAACTCTACACTAGGCCCCCCGACTTGGGGAGCTCAAGGCTCTAGAACCAGGGGCCTCACTTGAGCCTTGCAGCACCAGGGGGGTGAGCAGAGGTGCTACAGGTAGCCCCAGCAGTGGCAAGCCCCTTGCCCAAGGTTATCACCCTGGTTCTTTGACTTCCACACAGTTCTCTGTGGCTGCTCAAGGCCATGATGCCATCTAGCAAAAAGGTTGGGGACGTCATCTTTCCCACAGAGAGCGGAAATACATCACCAGGGGTCCTGGTTTTTAAATTGTGTGACTCTTTCGTCGCTAACTTAATAATGTCATGGGAAATGCTGATGACCTGGTGTTACGTGAACAATGAGATATTGCAGGATCGTACCTAGAAAGAAAATACGCCCATGTCAACCGCGATTATTTCTTGGTTATGAAATTGGGGGTGATTTTTAGTCTTACCCACCAACCTTCTATGTTCCAAGTTCACTATGATCAACGTGTCCTATTTTCCAAAGTAGAAAAGCCTATTGTTTTTCAAAGACCCATCAACCCTGCAAACTTTCCATTAAACACTCAATTACTCGTATGTGACTTTCTAAAACAGCAGAGTTGGAAGTGACGTGGGTCAGGCACAAAGGTTTTCTGGGTGGGATCTTCCCCCTCTGGCTTCCGTCCCAGCAGGGAAGGAAAAGGAGTGACTGTGGGGCTTCCTGCCTCTCAGAACAGGCCTAAGACCTCCCAGACCCCAGGCTGTCCTAGATGCCCCATGGGCTCCTGGTGGAAGCTCAGCTCTCATCCACCGTCCTGTTCTGATTAATCCTGTCCGTACTAGCCGTCACCTCTCAAGAATAACTCCAGCTTTATCCCGAGTGGCGATGACATTCACCTAGCCATTCATTTGTGTCATCGAAAACTATTTCAGCACCTACGCTGCGCAAGGTGTCGTGCCAGACAGGGAGCCACCGGTAACCCAAGACTGGAAACCACCAACCAGAGGGCACATGTCATCCTTCCAAGTTCTGTCCTAGCACAGCATTTCTGCTCCAAGGGCAGCAGCAGAAATGTGAACAAAGGCTGCCTGGGTGTGCAGCCTAATTCCCGCACCCCACCTCCCGCCCCCCTGCTCTGGTGCTCCCCCGCCCCTCCCCATTCGGTCCGAGGCATAGCAGGGTCCAGGAATGAGTCCCTGCAGAGAACGCTGGTGTCTAAGCCGCAATGCCCTCAGGGCCCTGCGCTGGATCCCACTGGGAAAGAGGTAGAGAAGGGGCAGGAACGTAAGAAAACCCCAAAGTGTGAGACCGTCCAGTTCTCTCAACAGCTCCCTCCCACTCTACTTCTTCCCCTTCCTGTGTCCTCTTTGAGGCTGAGAAGATCATATTCCATTAACATTCACCGAGAGTCCACAGGGTGAAGACTGGATGCCACGTAATTTTATAGACAAGAACTCGGACATTGGCTTTGCACATGCTGTTCCCTCTGCCTGGAACCTGCTTCCTCTCCTTCCACATGGTAACAGCTTCAATGCTGTCTCCTCAGAAAACTGCCTAACCTGGGCAGGAATGCCCTGATATTTCCTCAGGGGGCCCAGGACAAGAGTCATTGCTCCTGTGTCTGTGGTCTCTCTCCCCAGCAGGACTCAGCTCTGCAAGGGCTGCTCCCTGCACTGTCCAACATACAGACAAGGCTGACATCTCTTCTTTTTTTTTTTTTCAGATAGGTTTTTTCTTAAGTAGACTCCACACCAAATGTAGGGCTTGATCTCAAGACCCCAAGATCAAGAAGCAGATATATGCTCTACCCACGGAGCCAGCCGGGCGCCACAGGCACACTCTGTCTTAAATACACTGAAAGGCCTGCAGAGGAACAGTAAAAGGCAGCATTCTCCGAGCGTGGCCGAGTGCTGTGCTGAGCTCCACAAGGATGTGAGGTCAGGACGGCTGAGTGATGGCCACACTATTATTATTCCCATTTCACAGATGTAGGAAATTGCATCATTTCCCCCCTCTTTTTAAAGAATGGAAACTAGAACACAGCAAGCAACTTGCCCAAGGTCACAGGGCTAAAAAGAGAGTGAGGATTTAAACATTTCCCGATTCTCTCTCTCTCCAGGCCACCAGGACAGGTGGACCCCTTATCCTGGGTTGACTGACCCCTTATCTTCCGCTCTCCCCAGGGCCCGAAGGCGCGTTTCTTTCTCATGCTGCCAGTGATCCTTTGTCCCCTTCCTGAATTCTCATCTCCTCTCCCGATTCAGCAATCTTCCGACTCCTCCCCTCCTGTCCTGCACCCAGGGCTCCCAACCTGATCTGGATGTTACAAGCAAGGACCCCTCGTCTTTCAGCCCTGGGGCCCAGCGCCTGGAGCAGCTGCGCAAACGACGCCCGTGGACACCCAGCAAAGCAGGCCTGGAGAGCAGGCAGCTCCCCAGGGAACTCACATGTGGGATCTGTGGTTAAACCCAGATTCCCAGGCTCCAGCTCCTGCTCTGTCCCTACTCCCCTCTGCTTGTATTTACAGAGCTGCTGAGTGTCGGGGCCTGTGGGGGACGCAGAGCCACCACAGCTCTCAACAGGGAAAGGCAGCCCACGCTCGTGCCCAACCTACGAGCCACAGCACTGGATCGTAGTGCCATAGTGCTACGCAGTGATCGTAGTGCTGCGATCCACTGGAAGTCGGTGAGGTCCCACAGGACCCAGGAGGGCCAGGAAGAGGGGGATCCCGTTCAGTGGAGCCAACTTCACAGCCAGCCCCAGAAGCCAGTTCAAGGGCAGAACGTGCGACAACCACGGTGGGCTCCAGAGGCCGGTCCTGGGTCACACGGGGTGGTCAAAACCAGAAGCTGCTAGAAGAAAAGGGAAAGGCAACAGGGCCTAAAAACTATGGCTGTGGGAAAAGCGTCTTGAGGGAGAGCAAAAAGGAGAGGGAGGAGAGAGGCCTCTGCACAAATATGCAAAGGAGAGGAGATGGTAATGCTGTCCCATATGCCTGTGACACGGCTGACGACCTCCATTCCATTTTGAAACCTTCAGGGGCTCCCTGTTGACCACGCTGGGGTCAAATTCAAAGTCCTTAGCGAGGCCTTCAAAGATCTTCATGCCCGGGGCCCACTGCAGCCACGTCTGGGAGGAGAGGTATCCCAGGCCTCCCCAGCCCTGCCCAGGGTTTCTCATCCTTCCCAGCATAGGGCACTTCGCTCCTAGGAAGACTTGCGGCCCACCTGGGATGAGTGGGGAGGAGGATCACGGGCTCTGGGGTCAGAACCTCTGATTCAGAGCTCAACTCCACCAACTGCCTCCACTAGAACCTGCTAGGCTGACTGCAAAGCGGGAAGGTAAGGATTCCCACCTCACCAGGTGGTGGGGCATGAAACACAGTCATTCATCAGAGCACTGTGAGCTGTGCCTGGCACACAGTAAGTGCTTAATAAACAAGCTGTTGTTCCTATTGTCCTCTGCACCCCTGTAGGGCCTCTGTTCCAACCACAAGTAGAGCACTGTCTTGCCCATAGTCGGTACACACTGGACTCCCCCAGCCAACCACGGCCTTTTAGAAGCAGCACCACCCACCGCTCAGGACCCGGTCCCGAGGCCTAGCATGGAGCCTGGCACACAGTAGGACTTCAGCAAGTCACACAGAGCTCTCCCAGGGCCCAGCTGCTGGCCCTCCACAACTTGCATACCAATTCCCCAGGCTAAAGGCCCCGCAGAGTGAGAAGGGCACTGGCTGTTACTGGGTTTCAAAACAATGAAGGGCTGCGCTCTCTGCCCTACTGAGGCTGTTTCCACTCTGGGGAATCTATGGGGCGAAATGAGCACAGCAGGGACTGGAAATAGCGCTCAGCCCTTCTCGGGGAGAGTGCTGGGCTGGCTCGCCAGAAACCAGGAGCAAAACCTCAAAAGCAGAGGGGGAGCAAACAGCCTCCCCACGGAAGCCCAAGCTCCACAGAACTGGGCCAACAGGAGTGAGGTAAGACCACTCGCACCCATCCTGCCTTGCACGTCTCCTTCCCGCCCATCTGGAGAGCCCTGAAGGGGCTCCTTACCCCCACCCCCATGGAGGATCAACTGAGAACACATCCTGAATTCCAAGGGCTACAGAAAGGCACCCCAGGTTGCCTATGGTGGCGGTGGTGGGGGTGGGGGGAATGTGGCAAAGGGCTGGAAAGGTGGGAATTCACAGCGCCTTCTCTACCCACACAGGCTATTGGGCCCTCCTGTCCTGGTCACTGTCCACAGCCATCCATACCCTTCTTCCCTGCAGACTGGGAGGCCCTAGACCAGGCACCAGTTCCCATTCATCTTCAGACACCTGTGCCCCTAGCATGGCACCTGGCATGTGGATTGTTCAGTTACAAGGCAGCAAGATCTGGCAGCAAGAGAGGTCCTGGCTCGGGGAAGACTCTATCCCGTCCCGCCATGTGCCAGAGACAAGTGAGTCATGTACTCCCTCTGGTCTCAGTTTCCTCAACTGCACACAGGGATGACAACAACTCTGTACTCACACAGCCACTGAGAAAATTAACTGGGAAAACACGTATGGTAAGCACCAAAGACAAATGCTCATCATCCTTCAAGCTTCAGCTCAGCTGTCCCCACGTGTCGGAGTCTCCGCTGCTGGCTGTGTTCCCCCCTCTCCCAGCAGTGAACGCACACTGTGCTCCCTCTACTGCTTTATATTTTTCACATCGATGTGATTACTAGTTTCTGCGTGTGATTCCCACCCCCCCATTCCAGACCTGAGAACTCCCGGAAGCCAGGGGCCCTGTGAGTTTGTGTCCAAGTGACAAAACGGGCACACGGGTCGGGCTGCTGGGGCCCTCCTACCCCACGGTCCCAGCACGGATACACACAGCACCCTCTGATGGAATGTCCCAAAGTGCGAAGCCGAGGGGGCCCAAGCTTGCTGAAAAGGAACAGGGATGCTGCAGACACAACCTGGGAAGGAAGTCACGCCTCTGAGACCCGGGGCTCCTCTGCAGGCGCAGGTGAGCTCAGAGAGCTTGTTTGCCGGGCTGACTGCGCAGCACACAGGCCTCCAGGGCACAGATTGCTGAGGCTTTCCTTACATCAAGCACCCAGCAGCCAGATAAATAATACATGGCCTTCACCTCAAACACAGGTAGCAGGCGTGCAAACACTTGCTTCGCACGATGGTGCCTGGGGCGTGCGGGCACACCCAAGCGTGTGTGTATATGATACCTGGCCTTGCGTGACCCTGAGAGGCTATGATTTGGGAACAGATACCCCGGCCCACTCCCCAAGCCTGCCTTGCCATGGCGGGGAGTCAGCTAGCACCAGAACCAAGCGATGTGCCCAGAGAGAAAATGTACAACTCCCGGGATGGATACACAAACCCTAAACCATCCTCTGTGGTCACTTTCCAAACAAATGTCCTTTGGAGCCCCACCTTAGTCTCCGTGCCCCTCCAAGCGGCTGACTTGTATGCAAGGCGTGTGCACTCTGCACGCTTGCATCCCCAAAGGCCTGGCCAGGCCAACCATCCTCCCAGATCCCAGCCACCGGCACAGGGCACGGAAGCCTCCCCCACTCGGTGGTGCCAGGCGCCAGCACACCCACCGGGCTCACACAACCCCCCTTGCAAAGGGCCTGTCCACCCGCCTTCCCTCTCCCCCGGCCACCCCCATAGGGAGGTACAATTACACTCTAGGCGAGGGCCTGCCACGTCGGCCAGGAGGGGGCCAAGGCACACCCACGGGCGGCCCCGCGACCCCGCAGGGCAAAGAAGGGGCACAGGGCGGGACCGGCTGGGAGGCGGACGCCCCCTCCCTCCTCCACCAGGCCGGACACCTTCGTGCCTTCCCCGCCTGGGGACCTGCGGCCAACGCGACCCGTGGGGCACCCCTCCCCCGCGCGGGCCTCCCCAAAACGGAGCAGCCCCCCGCCCCCGGAAACCCGCAGCTGCCCCCCTCAGGGCCCCCGGCGCGAGGCCGGCCGGGCTGGGTACCTCAAGAGCCCATGGCGGCGGCGGCGGCGGCGGTGGCGTGTGCGGACAGCGCGCGGCGGCCGGACTCTGCGGGCGGGGCGGGCAGGCGGCGCCGCAGCCCCGGTGTTTCGCCGCCGCCGGCGGGTCCCGGGCCCAGCGGAGTGCCGCCGCGGCGCGCCTGCGCACTGAGCACGCCTCCGGGGAGGGCGGGGCGACGAGCGCGCGGCTGAGATCACCCGCCTGGCCTTAAAGGGGCCGCATCCGAAACCCGCAGCCCGCGGCGAGGTGGTGGGAGCCACCTCGGTTCTCCCGCGCTCGCTCTCGAACCCGCCGGGAGTCGTCGTCGCTCTCGCCTCAATTCGACTCCCCAACCCTACCCACCACGGAGCTTCTGGGGATGCACGGATCGTGTCCTGGGCTCCAACGTCTGTCCCCGACACTCGCGAGCTCTCTGGCACTTCACTTTTCTTAACCCTAATTTCCTCCATTTGGGCCTGTTTTGAAGGTGGAACAATGCATCAAGGCTACTTATCGAGTGAAGGATGCATGTGGAGTTGGGAAATTAATGTGTACCGAAGTGCTGTATGCAATCACGCGAGGTAAAATTGCAGGGCAGAGAAGGAGACTTCCTTCCCATTCCACTTAGGGGCGCTTCATTCTTGCCCCGCCTGTCTCTAGGCAGCCTAATGAGCAAAAAGTTTTCGGATGTCATTCACTGCTGTTTGCCAGGTCCACACCTTACCCAGGTTAACAGAATCCGATCAAGTTCCGGCATTGGTGTGTTCCAGATCCCCAAATTTATTTATATCCCCTGCCCAGACGCCTCCCCTGAATTGTCACCAAATACTTGAGGTCCAGTAGGCATCCAAAGTCAATGTGCCTTCCAAACACATACAAAACTACACCTTCACAGCCTCCCCCAACAGCGGTTGGCAACTCTGTCTTTCCAGTGCCCAGGTCAGAACTCCTGGAGTCATCCCTGAATCCCTCATCCCACCACCTCCTTACCCACTGAAGCAGAAAATCCCTGGCTCTACCTGCAAAATGTACCTAGACTCTGATCTTTTCCACCCCATCTCCACTGCTAACACCCTCATCCAGCTTCTGCCAGGGATCACTGCAATATTCTTGTTGTACACTGAATGCTTCCCCCCCAAATGCATTTGTTGAAATCCTAGCCCAATATGATGGTATTGGAGGTGGGGACTTTGGGATGTCATCCGGTCATGAGGGTGCAGCCCTCATGAATGGGATTAGTTCCCTTATAAAAAGGATCCCAGAGAGCTGCCTAGTCTCTCTGCTACATGAGAATAGAAGTGGTTGGCAATCTGTAACTCAGGAGAGTCTTCTTGTAGATCCCAATCATGCTGTCAGGCAACCTGATCTCAGACTTAAAACCTCCAGAATTGTGAGAAATAAATTTCTGTTGTTGATAAACCACCCGGTCTATGGTAATCTGTTATAGCATCCCAAACTGACCAAAAGTATCACAACTGTTGGCCTTACCCATTTCCTTTTTCCAAACTTGCCCCGGGCTATGTCAGGATTGGAGCCACAGAAAGTCTTTTATTTTATTTTAAAAATTTTTAAAGAAAACAATTTATTTATTGGGGCACGTAGGTGGCTCAGTGGGTTAAGCATCTGCCTTCGGCTCAGATCATGATCCCAGGGTTCTAGGATGGAGTCACACATTGGGCTCCTTGCTCATCTGGGAGTCTGCTTCTCCCTCTGCCTGCCCCTCCTCCAGCTTTTGTGCGCACGCGTGCTTGCTCTCTCTCTCTCTCTCTCTCTCTGACAAATAAATAAAAATAAAATCTTTAGGGCGCCTGGGTGGCTCAGTGGGTTAAGGTTCTGCCTACTGCTCACTTCATGATCTCAGGGTCCTGGAACTGAGTCCTGCATTGGGCTCTCTGCTCAGCAGGGAGCCTGCTTCCTCCTCTCTCTCTCTGCCTGCCTCTCTGCCTACTTGTGATCTCTCTCTGTCAAATAAATAAATAAAATCTTTTTAAAAATAAAATAAAATAAAATCTTTAAAAAACAAAACAACAAAAACAAAAACCTAAGTCTTGCTTGATTTGGCATTCTACATACCCAGGCATGTCTGACCTCATCCCCACCTCTCCTTTCCCTCTACCCTGACCTCTTGCTGTTCCTATAACAAGCCAAGCACCCTGTGCCTCAAATCCTTTGCACTGGCTGTCCCATTTACTAGGATCACTGTTCCCTTGGATACCTCAATGGTCCCTCCCTCATGTTCTTCAAGGATTTCTTCAAATATTCTCACTCAGTGGGGCCTTCCCTGGCCACCCTTAGTAAAATTGCCAAGCCCCTCACATGCATTCCCGAGTCCCCTCTTCCCATGCTCTATTTTCCCCCTGTATCATTTAATCTCTACTATAATACATAGTTTGCCTGCTTTTCCGCCTTCCATCAGTAGAACACAAGCCCTATGAAGACAAAGATGTTTATTCTGTTTCCTGACGTAAGTCCAGTACTTAACACGGGGGCTGGCACAGAGAACACACTCGGAGTATTTGTCACATTATGAATATCTTCTAGAAAGAGACCTGTGGAAAACTTCTTTCCCAGCCTCAGACAAGAAATCCTCAGGGCAGTCCCAACACACAGAACAAGTCTGCCAGTTGCATTAGGATCATCTGTTTACAACTTTCCAGCTCTCTGGGCAAAGTCCTTGTTCCAGCTTCACTATTTTTTATGCCTAGCATGGAAAGTTTACAAAATAGACACAATCCAACATCTACCGAGTGTTCAGGCCAAACCACACCCAAGTTCGCGTTCTCAGCCCCTGCTCATCAAGGGTACTAACTCTTAGGTCTCAACTTACAGAGGCCCTAGGCTGGCGGGGGCAGAGACAAGCGGTGGGTATTTTTAGGCTTGGATTGCCAAAAAGGGCTTCAAGACGGAAAGTCACCTGGCCTGAGTGACAAGGCAGGTCAGCAGGGGGCACTAGGAGACTTGGGTGTTTGCTCCCTGCCTTTCCTCACCCTCTCCCCCCCCCCAGGCTTTCCAAAATGCAGATCTACACGGATCCTCTTTGTCCTCTCTCTGCTCCATGCAATTCCCCACCCATCAGCTCAAAGATGCTGCTCATATCAGTCCGTCCCCACTTGGGTCTACTGCCCTATTCAGGTCCCCTTACCTCTGGATAATTATAACTGTTCCCCAGTGGCTCCAGAAGGCGAAATGCCTTTCTTCACCTCCATCAAATAGCTACTCTTTACTCAAAGACCAAATCAGAGGTCATCCATCTTCTTGATCCCCACCTCCCCCATTTCCCCCATGATGTTTGAATTAGTTTCTCCTTAACAAAAAGTTGGAAATAATCTGAAAGTCATTGGAGAAGAGTTAAGTAAACTCTGGTATAGCCATACAATAGCCCATTTTTTTAAAAAAAAGATTTTATTTATTTATTTGACAGAAAGAAGTCACAAGTAGGGAGGCAGAGGCAGGGGGTGGGGGAAGCAGGTTCCCTGCTAAGCTGGGAGCCCAACGGGGGACCCCATCCCAGGACCCCAGGAATCATGACCTGAGCTGAAGGCAGAGGCTTAACCCACTGAGCAACCCAGGCGACCCTACAATAGTCTCTTGTATAGCTATTAAAATAGCCTCTTTATACATTTCTGATAACAAATGGGGAAATGAGCAGGAACAATACTGAGTAAAAAGGAAGTAATAAATTTGCATGACAACCTGGTCTGAGCTCTGTTTAAAAAAAAAAAAAGTTAGAAGAAAGATTGGAAGGAAGTATGACAAAATGTCAACAGTGTCAACAACACTTCTAAGTGGCAGGATTATGCATCTTGGTTTCGTTACCTTCCCCCTTCCCCACCACCTTGCTTCTCTGTATTTCCCAAATTTATCAGCAAAAAACATGTCATATTTTCAAAAGAAGAGAAAAGGTTAAAGAAATTATGTATTATTCCCTTCTATCTTCTTCTCACTGCATTATAAATTCATCATAAATTCATTTGAATGCATCTGTCTCCCCCATCAGAGAACCTCTTAAATGTAGAGACTAGGTTGGGTTATTCCTGCATCCAAAATCCAATTCTAGCACTTGGTAGGGGAGAGCGGAGGGAAGAGCCAAGACCTCAGCAGCGCAAGCTGATGAGTGGCCCAGAGCCCAGAGCACTCCGGATCCATTTACCTGCAGCCTCTGTGTCTCCTACTTGTCCCCAAGGATGTCATGGGAGACCTGGCTTGGAACCCTGGAGAGACAGCATGGTGGGGCAAGGAGAGCACAGACCCAGCTCCATTACTTCCTAGCACTGTATCTTAGGCATGCGTCTTTGTCTCAGTAAGTAGGTGGAAAAGTAAGAACAACACACCTGCAGGACAGGCCTGAGAAATATACACGAAGATGTCAGCACGGTACAGTGCACAGGGCTGATGACTACGCTCTGGTCTACGGAATGTGACCGCTGAAGACCCAGCTAACTTTTTACCTGAATGAGACCCTTTTGGTTGTAAACAGATTGAAGCCCAATTCAAGCTAAACAAAGAAAATGAATTTATGGGCTCAAGTAGAAGTGAACAGCAGAGCTGGATTTGAGGCCTCCCACACGGTCATTGGGACACTGGCTCTCTGGCGTGCGGGCGTGCGGGCGTGTGTGTGTGTGCCCGCGCACGCGCGCCCGTGCTTGACCTCATTCTCAGGTGGTCTTTCCACCTAGCGACAATGGCAGAGTACCTCTTTCTCAAGAATTCTCAAAGTTTTGTTTCTGGACTGCCTCTGATTGGCCCGTCTGGGTCACGTTCCCATCTCTGAGCCAATCAGTGTGGCCAGGAAATGCTGTGCTCCAATTGGCCAGGCCTAGATCAGGGCCCTCCCCTGGAGCCAGGGGGTGGAGTCAGCCCTTTCTGAACCAAAAATATCGACAAGAAAGCCGGGGGGGGGGGGGGGGCGGGAGTGAGCCTTTTAAGGAAAATGCGATGTCCAGAAGAACCAGGAGAGAGTGCCGGGAAGGAAGAACCCTCAGATGTTCAGCAGCTCAGAACGTGGAAGTGGCTGTTCCAAGGGCACCCAGGAAGGACAGGGGCTGAAGTGTGACTTCAACAGCAGACAGGAAGGGAACTAGGGCAGAACCATCAGGAGCGGGTGGCTCTTCTGAGACCTTTAGCCGGGGCCGTGGCCAAAGCACTAGGTTCAAATTTCTCACTCCACCACGGACAGGCTGTGAGGCTTTGGGCAAATCACTTAGTTTCTTCGAGCTTCGGCTTCTTCATCTGTAAAATGGGGGTAATAACGGTACCTTCCTTTCGGGGCTGATGTGAGGATGAAATGAGCTTAACACATGGAAGGCTGTTAGCACAGGGCCAGGCACGTTGAGAGCCCTCGGTGTGGGTTATTTTCAAACACAACCATAAGAAGGCCCTTTCTGAGATTATTGTTTGGAGCTGAAAACATAAGTGGGCTCAAATGGGCGGGTTTTGATTAAGCAAACCTGTTTCAAACACCGTCAGCGATTTCATTTCCAGCAGCCAGCCACCTTTCGACCGGCGACCAGTGTCAGGGCGTTGGTGACACCATTCACATCGCGGGGAACATGCTCGTCACTCCACCCCCACCCCGTTTCCATTCCGCCCCTCCTTTCGGGTCCCTGATAAAACATCAGTTCCCGTGGACCTGTCATTAAGAGGGGTGGGGGTGGGGGTGAATATCTAAGTACTGGATGTCTCGTTTATGCAAATATATATGTGTCTGTGTATTTCCCTGGGGGGGGAGAGTTGTGCATGCATGAATGTATCATTTAAAATGCATAGAAAATTTCTGGAAGTCAGAATACTGCTCCCATAAATGGAGGACAAAAAAGGACTAGGTCTTAATCATCTTTGCATTCCCAGAAACCGACACACAGGGTCTGGCACTCTGTCCTCGCTCGTAATCACCTGGAGCACAACTACTGTTTACTGAGCATTTACTTCGTGCAGACAAAGTACTAAGCTCTTTATTATCTCAGCAAGCAGCGGTGACTGTCATTTGGCAGATGAGATGTTTGTGACGGGAACCCAGGACCCATACCAGCACCCACAGGGACTAGGAAAATCAGGCAGCAAAAGAAAATACTTGTGACTTCACAGAGCCTCGCTTCTAATGGGGACCTCGGCTGGGGGCGGGGTGGGGGCAGTGCGGCATCTATGGCCATCAGCAGAACAAGGCCATTTTTTGGAGATGCCACCTGGGAGGTATGTATATGAACTGGGGATGTGGCTGGGGATGATTTCCAGGTTTCTTTGAAAAAAGCCCGAGTTGGAGTCTCAGGAGAGAAGCTTCTTTTTCTGTCTCTCAGTCACGCGCACATACGCACACACACACCTGTCCCTCTAATGTAGGGGAGGCCACGTCCCAGTTCTAATTTATCTAGCCCAAACGAACAAACAAGCAAGTGAAAACAGGCCAAAGCGAAGGATTTACTGCCAGTTTCCTTGGAGTTCCTAGGAACGTGTTTCAGATTCCCTACAAAATCCCAGGTTGCAGCCAGCTCACCCGGAGTGCTGCTGTGGGGAAAGGGGGGTCCATCGCACAGGGTGGTGGTTAGGGCGCAAGCAGGGATCTAGGGAAGTGGGGTTCAGGGTTTTTTCAGAGAGGCTTTAATGAGAGGGAGGAGAGGAGGAAGCAAGAGGCCTGGCTGGGCCAGGTGGGAGCTACAGTGAGTGGATAACCCCGGACGAGACAACTTCAAAGGGGCCACACCTTAATCATAGGGGCTTTGAAGATGCTGGGATGAAAAGCCTCGGGTTGTGTAATTACCTGCAATGCCATTCTCCCAGGGGCCTGCAGGGGTCCCTGGGCAGCCTCCCTGAGCCCCAGGGCTGGGCCCTGGGCACTGCTCACCCCTGCAGCTGTCTGGGCTGCCCCGCCCCCGCCCCCCCAACCCCCAGCCTCTTACGGTGGTGGGGGTAGATGGGGCAGCCCAGCTTTGGGGAAGGCAAGCCCTGCTGGGCAGCTTCCTGGCCCTCAGCAGGCTGTGGAACATGACCTCACACAGTTGGGAGGCGGAAAGATGCTATTGGTGAGAGGCTGGGGTAAAAGAGGTGGCAGGGAGGAGGAGGAGAGGGGACTGCTGTCACCACGACAACGTGGACCCAGCACACCAGATGCTTTCTCCCTCCATGGTCAACAGGACCCAGAGAAGTGTGGCTTGAGCCGGAGTCATAGGTGCCCCCATCGCTGTGTGAGGCCGGAGCTTGGAACACGTTTAGCCCTTGGACTGACTGACGTGGTTCTGTGGGCGCCCAGTGTGGCAGGCTTTGGGAAGGAGGATGTGACGCAGGGCTTGGAGTTCTGAGCTCTAACTATGCCCTGAGCTGTTTCCCAACCAGAGCATGGATGGGGGAGCGGCAGAGGGAAAGGGGATGGTGGAGTAGGTTTTTCCTTTCAGTGAAGCTCTGCTGGGATGGCCCCCCCTGGAGCAGGCTGCAGGGGTCCCTGGTCCATTCCCACTGGAGGGCCCCTGGGTTGGGTGGCCCGCTGACAGCAGGTAGGAATGGGGCCGGGATGCCACCAGCCAGGAGCCAGCTGCTCAGGGACACAAGGGGTTTGTGCCCTTTGCAGGGGGAGTGAGCTGGAAGCCCTGCCCCTCCTTTTGTCCCAGACCAGGTTCTCCCAGTGTCTCCTCCCCTTCCTGCTCCTCCCAACCACCTGCGGCCAGTCACCAGTCACCGGGTCCCCTCCTCAAGGCTTCTTTAGCCTCCAAATATTTGCACACTTCTTGGACCCTCAAAACCACTTCCTCCCACCTGCCCACCCTAGTAGAGGGCCCAGGCCTTCCTCTTCCTGTCAGGCTCCCGGGCCCACTGCCTCCTCCCGCCACTGCTCTGACTCTTGCCTCCCAGAGTCAGAAGGTCACCTGGTGAGAGAATCTAGAAGAGTGGTGTCCAGTGTATGTATGGGCGGGGGGGGGGGGGACACTGGATGGGAAGGGGCTTGAGGGAGCTTGCTGGAGTATCTTCAGTCCCTACCTCTTCATCAGGTGGTGATGAGCAACCGAGCTGTACACTTAATATATATGCATTTTCCTAAATTACAATTTTTAAAAAGATTGTACTTTTTTATTTGTCAGAGAGAGAGAAAAAGAGCGCACAAGCAGGCAGAATGGCAGGAAGAAGCTGAGAGAGAAGCAGGCTCCCCGCTGAGCAAGAAGCCCCATGCGGGACTCGATCCCAAGATCCTGGGATCATGACCTGAGCCGAAGGCAGCGGCATAACCGACTGAGCCACCCACGTGTTCCTGCATTTTTAAAAAGAAGCTAGGGTAAAATAGTCAGCCAGAACCTCTTTTCTTGGCAGCCTCATACCTGCCACTTGCCCTTTCGAGTCCGCTGGCCACGCCCTCCTGCCTGATGCTCCGTCCCCAGCACTGCCCCTCCCGCTCTGGCAGCCTTCCCTTGCTTTGGAATTCGGAATGCGCCTCCCTTCCCCCTGCTTTCTAGCCTTGTCGGTGGTCCTGGTGGAATTTTCTTAGAGTATCAAGCTAGTGCATACCTGAGGGCCTTTGCACATACTATTTTCTCAGCTAGGAATGACTTTCCCCCAGCCTGTCCCCTGGCAAAGTGCTACTCACATTTCAAGGCTCAGGTCAAATATTTCAGACACCTTCCTTGGTGACACCAAATACATTTCCACCCTCTGCGTTGTTTCTAGTTCACACTGAACATCTTACACCGGATTCTGGATTGGGATGAACGATTTGCTAGTCTATCTCTTTCCCCAGACTAGGCTGTGAGCCTCTGGAAGCCAAGATCACTCCTCTTGTTTGAAATGTATAGTTACCGTTACTGACCATCTATGAAGTGCCTGGCTAAGTGAAGGTTAAAGGCATTGGCCATGAAGCCAGGCAAGTTTTCTCTGTGCCTCAGTGTCCTCGTCTAGAAAACAGGCATCATAATATACCAACCTTATAGGATCGCTCTGAGCAGAGGGTTGGGAGCAAGGTGTAGCATAGAAAGCCCTCAGTGACCTCAGCCCTTACATTGCTCTGTGGTCTTACTTAATCCCACCACCCTGGGAAGCAGGTATTATCACCCCCATTTTACAGAGAAAACCAGGACCCAGACAACGCCCAAGGTCACAGAGGAGCCAAGCTGGCCCTCTGGACTCCAGCCCTGACCTCCCTGTCTGCACCCCCCACAGCCTTGACCCAGCACCTGGCATCCCAGGCACCGGCACCCGCCCAGTTTGTTGCATTAATGAAAATGATTCACCAAGTGGCATGTTTGCCCCATCCAGTCTGGGCAAAATTTCTGGGCGATTATTTGGCATACTTAATAAAAATAAACTGTGTGCATGGTTGACACATCTTGGACACTTCTGGCCTCAGCTAAATGTCATTTCCTCAGAGACTGTCAGCCACCACCCACTCCCATATACATTAGTTTGCCAAATAAGAAACAGGAAGAATGAACCAGAAACCAGTGAAGATGGTGGTGGTGGGGGGCGCACTCAGGGGAGGGGCCAGGAACAGGAGTGATTCTCTGATTATAACTTTTCATATAGCTTGAGTGTCATATATGTGATATCTCCAAAAAATAAAACGAAAACAAGGGGCTGGGGAGGAGGGGAGAGCACTAACTCATTATCAAAATCAATACAATAACCACACAGAGAAAAGAATAATTTCAAGGTACTTCTGGGCACTGGCCTCTGACAGCACCCCCTAAGTGAGGTACATTCTAAAGACAATAAAATCCCCCCAAATGGTAAAAACACAAATTTACTCCATAGATGTGCATTTAGTAGTATTACTAAAATTGGAATTTTAATACAGCAAACAACACATTAGTGTTACTAGGTATTAAGGTCTTTGCTGCAAAACATTATATATAAAGATTTTCAAAGATTCGCTCCCCTTGTATTTTCCCTAGGGGCCCATCGGCAGTAAGGCCACACTCACTGTTTGATGTCAGATGCGTTGCCTAAAGGTGCTGAGGGCAGGGCAAGGAGAGCTGGGGGGGGACACTAACTCTCCCAGACAGGCTTTCCTGTGGTCGGCTCTGGTGCATTGCCCAGACTTCCGGGCCTTCTGGTGTTCCTTGATGGTTGTGAATACGGACTTATGTGGAGGGCCAGCAGGAGACCCTCCCCCAGGCCTGAGCCAGGCCATGGGGGTCGCTGGGTCTTCATATGCCAGCAGGGAACAGACCTGCATTCTGGGGGTTTGGGCTATGCCCAGGACTTCCAATATGCCCCCTAGAGAACCTCTCAGAGACCTCGCCCTCTCTCCAGGTTGACAGATGAGTCGGTGGCTTTGCTCGTCATACGGGTTGACGGTGGCAAGCAGTGGCTCTTGGGTTAATGAGAAGTTGGAAAGTAAACGGTGTTGGATAAAGGTAAACTGATAAATTCTTCCTTATGCTGCCGAGACAAAGGCTGAGGGCCACTCCTTTTTCAAGGCCGGGCAGGAGGCACTGTGAGCGCGGAACCGGACGCCAGGACCCTCACTCACAGGGCTCCCTGGTCAATAGCGGGGTTCGAATCCTGGTTCTGCGGCCAGAGAGCTGGCTGTGGGACCTTGGGCAAGTCATTTTACTTGTGCCTTGTTTCCCCCTCTGAAGGCAGGAAGATTAATAGGACCGAACTCAGAATTCTCGTGTGTCTGAGACCGTGTTGTGAAGAGCGCTTTGAACCTTCCTATGTAGTGTGGTCCTGGGCCTGCGGGATCCCCTGGACCTTGGGAGGATGCAGACTCAGTGTCCACACCACTCTGCACTTGAATGAGGCCCCAGCTGGCATGGCTACAGTTTCTGAAACACTGGTGTAAAATAACCCCAGGGAGGTACCCATCACTGGTCTAGTCATCCCCAGCGGCCACACCTGCTCCCACGCCTGCTTGGGGAGAAACCCCCAGAGCAAAAATGTGGACCAAGGGCTGTCCGCTTCACTTTATCCTTTTCTACTTTATTACTTCAAATTAACAACCACAATAAAGCTCAAAAAAGTCCAATATTTACACAGGAAAAAAGTACAAAATTCCCCCCAAAGTTCTTCAGTATTTTTTTTTCAGTTTTTTAAATTACAAAGTAATAAAAAGCTTTGCTCTTAAAAAAAAAAAAAAAGGAAAAGAAAAAAAAAGGGGTAAAAGAGGTAAATAAATTAGGAAATACACACACGGAGAAAACAAACAAAAATAAAGTAAAAAGGGGTGTTAACTAGGAGGGGTGGATGAATCCGGTGCCCAGCCCTGACCCCAGGCTCCTCCTGGAGAGAAAGGCAGAACACGGGGAGGGAGGGTGGGGCGCCAGGTGAGTGTGGCCTGCCCGGAGAATTAATTCATAACCCAGGAGCCGGATGCTTTCTGGAAGTAGTCACAGATCTGCCCTAAGACCACGGAAAGGGAATGGGGCTGCCACAGGCTGCTGACAGTCTCAGGGATCAGTAGTGACAAGGACCCTCTGTGCCCTTCTTGGGGGCCACGGAAAGTCACCGCCTACCCCTGTGTCCTTGTTAGGAGGCTGAGAACCAAAAGTCCGCCAGGCAGGTGGGGCAGGGCACCTGCTGTCCGGGGAGCTACAAAGACAGACAGACACACACACACAAGGAATCCCAGTCCCCACCACCTCGCCGCCCATTCCTCAAAGTCTTCTTGGAGAGGCAAAGAGACCCAGATGTTCAGGGGACACTGAAAAAAGCCCAACCCAGAAATTCAGCCACAGTCATTTCAAGGCAGTAGGAGCTGTGTCTGTCTCCTGGGGTCCCGAGGCTCAAGAGCACCCAGTGGGATCTACCCCGACCAACCACACCGTTTCTCCCCCCCCGCTCCGCCGGCTCCTCAGGCCACCTCTTGATGGCACACGAGGACCAGCGGCATCTCCAACATGGAGTCAGCCCCTCTCGGCCGGTGTCTGTGCTGGCTGGGGCGCGGCCGTGGCACCTGGCGTGTGGAGCCCCATGTCTGGGGAGCATTTGGCTGCCTGAAGGTTGTGGACAATGGGAAATGCATAGGGACAAGAATCCTCTGTGCTGAAGGCATCCCATCTTCTTGCCAATGGCAAAAAAAAAAAAAAAAAAAAAAAAAAAAAGGAAAAAAAGAAAAAAGAAAAAGAAAAATAAAAGAAAATCCATCGTCGGTTTTATGCTGGGTTTTTTTTTTCTTTTTGTTCTTTTGAGTGGTTTTTTCCCCCATCTTTTTGTTGTTGTTTTTAAAAGAAAATACAGTGAAGACACTGGAAGGGGGAGAGAAGACAGATCAGGTGCACGTCTGCCGCCAGGTAACCTGCAGTCCCCCATGCTCCTGTCCCGAGACTTTGAGCGGGTCCCTCTCCAGGGACAACAGTGGGTGCTCCATTTTCATGGGAAGAACAAAATCTCTCTCCCTCCTCTGTCCTCTCGGTGAGCAGCCACACACTCGCCCCACCCTGCCCGGAAGGACTGGTTCCCGGACCTGAGAGCCAGCGAAGGCAAGTCCTGTTCCCCGTCCCAGCTCTAGCGGTGGAATGAATTTCTGCAAAGCACCTCACGCTCAGGGAGTCCTGGTGTGAGGCCACGCTGGCGAAACCCCCTGCCACATACCTATTCCCCAGGGAGCTCAGACGTTTCCCCCTACAGCCCTCCCCTCCCAGAACCTCCCCTCTGCCCCCTGCGCTTCCCCAAGCCAGGCTCCAGAGGAGACCTGCTTCCAGCTCCTCAGGCCCGCTTGTGGCCACGGGCGTCCCACAGAGATTCACACTGGCCAAAAGGCTCTAGGAGGCCACCAAGGGCCACCAAGGGCCTTGTTTTACATCAGATAAACCCCCAAGTACATGACCCTGTTCTGCGTGCTTTATGGGAGTGACATGTTTAACAGCCCGGGGGCTAAGGCAGGACTAAAGGCCTGGGGGAGAGCATCAGCCCCCAGGGCTGTCTCGGCTAAGAATTAACTCCTCTGCGGACTACTGGAACGGGGGCAGGGACAGCCAACAGGCAACAGAGGGACAGAGAATGGAGGACTGGCCTGAGGGCAGAGGGAGGCTTTTTCCAGCTGAAATTAGCTGGTGTGGGCTGGGCTGAGCCAAGTAGCTCTGAGGTAAATTCTCTCAAGAGCTGTTGATTGGGGTGCGGGCGGGGGAGGGCCCTGCCACTACCCCCTGAGGCCATGGGTGCTTCTAGAGCTGGCTGGGCTCCTTCTGCTGCAGATACGGACTCACCTAAGCAAATACTGGTCCGATGGTGGCTCTTCCTCACTTTCCGAGATGGTCAAATGGCACGCTTGTCTTTGGGAGGAGAAACACAGAGGCGGGGTGGGGGGCGGAAATAGGCTGCTGCTGACAGTGGTCTGGCAAGTCTCTCCCCACTGCGGAGCTCCCCACCCACCCCTACCGCCCCTGGAACCAAAGGAAGGGGAGTGTGACCTCAATGACCCTATGACATAGCTGCTTCAGAGACAAAGCAGCTGCTCCAGGTCACATGGACATCAAGTTGGGGCCACCACACTCCCAGCTCACGGCCCGTCCTGGGGCTCACCCACCACAAGCAAAAGGACCAAGGCAGGTCTCCTGCCGCCTCTGCAGGAGATCCCTGGACAACTACAGACTCCCCCTTCCCAACTTTCGGAGTCCAAACATGGTCCCAAGTGAGGCCACCAGCAGAATCTGCCCATCCCTCCACCCTGTGCTGACAGGGACCTGAGGGGGAACTTCCTGAGGGCTGGGACCACGACACCTCCTCCATGAGCTCCCTGTGGCCCACCGGGGCGGGACCCGGCCGTGAAGCCAGGATGCCAGCTCCACCACTTGCTCTGAGCCTGCTCCGACTCTGCTCCCTGGGGCTAAGCCAACCTCAGGAAATTAAATGAAGCCAGGTCCCTTGCTCAACAAAAGGGGCTGCTCCAAGGTCATCGGAGGGGCGAGAATGGAAGCTGGAGCCTGGACTCCCCCAGGCCATGGCCCTCAGGCCCAGTGGCGAGGCAGAGGAGGCCGGCAGCCAGGGCAGCTCACCTGTGAGGCTGAAATCCGGGAGACCTCTTGCCGCCCAGTGAGGTCGGAGGAGGAGACGTTGGCAGGCGCCCCCCTGTGTAGCCTCATGCTCACCTTCCTCTCTCTGTCGACCCGTGAGATCGCTCTGGGAGAAGTATTGCCTAGAGGGGGAGAGGCAGGGGAGAGGCCCCCCATCAGTGTCCAGGCCCCCATCACCCCGGCCCCCCTTGGGCCCAGCCCACGGCGCTCACCAGCTTGCTGGATGCGGGAGGCCGGGGTGGAAGCCACAGGCTCTGCGGCACTGCGGAGCCGGTTGGCGGCAGCCCCCGTGGGCGGGCCAGGGGGTAGGGCCCGGGTCGCCGAGCCACGGAGCTGTCCCATCCTCTCCTCGCGCTCGTGCTCTCGCCGCTCCCGGTCCACGTCCTCGGGGTTCCGGGCTGCGCCCTGCGGGGAAGAGAGGAGACCAGGTCAGGCCTGTGAGGTCCAGCCCTCCCACGGGGCTGAGTACGGGAAAGAGGCGGCTCGGAAACCCTCTGGTCCAACCTCCTCCCCACCAGGCGGGAGACCTGGAAACGACTCCCAAACACACAGTACAGAGAAAGCCGCACGAAGGAGGAAGCTGGGTCAGAGGAACGGGCCGAGGGCACTCTGCCCTGGTCTCATGGAGCTGAGGCAGAGCTGGGAGGGCTAATGCCCCAGAGGACTAAGGGCACTGCTTGGCCCTCCCAGCCCAGGTCCCTGCTGTGTTCCAAAGCCCTCGGCCCCTCCAAGTTTCCAAACAAGCAGGGCAGGTGTTCAGAGACCCAGAGAAAGAGGAACAAGGGTAGTTAAAAGCAGGGCCAGCGTCTGAACCAGGGAGCCAGCCAGGGGATCCCATCAAAGGCTGTTCTTGCCCCATCCCTGGAGCCGGCAATGACTTCCGGCAGGCGGTGTCGGGGACGCCCCGGGACTCTCACGGATGCCGCTGGCCCTGGGACAAGACAGGAGCTCAGGGGGAGCTCGAGAAAGAATGGGCTAGGCGCCCCCATGGGAGGAAAAAGAGGCCCAACAAGCAGGATGGGGCGGAAGGGTTCCAGGAGCCCTCAGGGCCTGCCCTCCGGCCGCTGCCCCCCCCAGTGCAGGAGGAAAGGAGACAGCCTCAGAGAGAGCAGCGCGGCATGGGAGCGGCGTCTGGCCGCATTACCTAGTTGGTCCTGGGGTCGTCCACAGGGAAGGGCAGGGGGCTGGCATGAGGGGGGCCGCATCTGTGGAGGAGAGAGCTGCAGGCTGAGTGGGGGGCGCTGGTCAGGGGCCACGGGGCGCAGGCTCCTGCAACCCTGTGTCTCTCCTGGGCACCTGGCCGGGAAGGCCCTGCTGTCCTTGGGAAACGAGGGCTGGGGGCGGCCCTTGCCTTTAAGCAACTCCAAGAGATAGGGGCTGGCGAGTAGAATGATCCCTGAATCCTCGTGAGGCGTCGAGGCCCAAGGAGCGAGCCCTCGTGACCTGTGTGGGCTCACACAGCTCAAGGCAGAGCCAGGGTTTAAATCCAGGCCTCTGCCCCCCCGGTCCTACTCTGCACCCCCAGAATGCTTAGGAGGGACATACATCCCCAGTCCTCCCACCCACAAGCCTGACAGGGCAGGCCTGGAACTCCTCTTGACTCCGGTCTCCACCCAGCCCCGCCCCGGACCCCGGGCTCCCCAGTCAGTGACAGAGAGTGACAGGCAGAGCACCTGAGCCCCAGAAACAGAGCAGGCCTGTGTAAGAGCTGCAGCCCCATTCAGGAAACCTGTGGGCCTGGTGGGGGACAAGCCCATCCCTGGCCTGGGCCAACTGAGGCTGGTGAAGCCAAAGGGTCCACTCAGAGGGGTACAGGCCAGGGGTGAGTGACTGCACAGAGGGCTACACCCTGACCCCAGCAGGCTCAGGTCAAGGCCAGCCCCAAAGCAGGAGGAGCTACTTTCCACGTTTCCATCCAACCAGTGACGCCTCAAGAAATGCACACCAGAGAGGTTTCTTGGCTTTTATTTGCCCACAGGAAACACAGAAAGTCAACATCAAAGTCACACAATCACCCAGCCCTGCAGTGCAGACCCCTGTCCTTGGCTACACTGAGTATCTTCCGGGCTTGCTGGTTGGACCTCAGAAAACAGTGCCTCCGTGTGCTGACTGCAACGGCCCAGGCTCCAGGGGGCCAGAGGTCCCGGGGCCGTGATGCTGAATGGGGTGGCTACTTCAGGGAGAGCCGCTCGCAGTCGGGGGTGGGATCCTTCCCGGAGGAGTCTGTAGCCCTGGGTGCCCAGCATGGTGTCTGGTCTGTAGGTAGGTGCTGGTAAGTGCACCGGGGCCTGGCCTTGGGATGAAGGCATGGAAGGTCCCCACTGCGTGTCTGCAGATGCTTCTGCCAACGGGCCCCTGGAGATCAAGTGGAGTTCACCACGGGGTGATGGGCTCAAAGGTGCCCAGCGATCAAATCCAGGCCCTCAAGTCAGAGACCGGTGCAGAATAAGGCTGTGGGCACCTCTGTTCGGCTCCTGACTCCAGAGCCTGCCTCGAAGGGGACCCCGTGGAGGGGTCGAAGTGCCAGCAGTGGGCGGGGAGGGTGCTCCTGGCTGGGTTTGAGAGGAGATCTTGTCAGCTGGGTGGTCCCATGAGAGGTTCTGTAAGGAGCCATCTAGAGCAGCACTGCCCCACAGAGCTTTCTGTGATGACGGAAATGTTCACATCTGCCTTGTTGGATCTGATAGCCACTCACCAGTCACATGCGGCTCCAGACAACTTGAAACGCAGCAAATTCGACTGAGGAGCTACGTTTTCAGTTTTGGTTAATTTTAATTAATTAAAAATTAGCCACACGTAGCCACCAGCTACCATATTGCGTGGCGCAAGCCTCAAGACAACGTAAAACCCGTTCTCGGAGCTATACTGCGAGGAAGGGCCAAGCCCATCCCTGAAGCCGACCCAGGGATGACTTTCCACACAGATGGGGGCAGTGCCCAGAGTCCAGATGCCTTGAGCAATGAACACCCTTTGGGTGAGAAGAGCCGGCCCCTGGCCCTCGGCCACACTCCCAGCTAGGAGGTCTGGGCCAGAAGGTGCCCCACTGCCCATCTCCCACCCCCACCAGAGTCCCCTGGCCTGTGGGACCGTGGCTCTCCGCCCGATCTCTGTCAGACTCCTTAGGGTACAGTACCAAGTCCCTACCCAAGCCCCAGAGAGAAGAGGGCCTCGAGCCCAGGTGCTGAGCCCTGCATCCAGGAGAAGCCGCCCTCAGGTCCTGGGCATCTGGCGTCCACCACGAAAGGAGAAGCACAACAGCATGAGGTGCAGCACAGGTGGGGGCGCTTAACGAGTTCAGGTTCAATAGAGAGGCCACCGTCGGGTCTTGCTGAGGCCATTCTTGGTGCCCATTCCCACCAGGCCCTCCAGGGCAGTGAACATCATCCCTTCTTCAGGCTCCGTTCATGAGGCAGCTGATTGATCCCCAAGAATCTCCCGGCAGGGCCTTCACCACTCCCTCTCCACTGCACCCCACCATGCCAAGGGACACCTCCTCAGGCCTGGCCCCGATGGGCTCAGACACATCTGGTGACGTCAGAACTGGGGCCCCGGAGTCCAGACCACAGGCCAGTAGTTTTGGGGGGGCAGCTCCTCCACCTCCTCCACGGGCCTATCTGGAGGGCCCTGGGTGCCCAGGGGCGCCGGGCACCTGGAAGGGACAGAGAGCACAGCAGAGGCTCAGCCTCTTGTGCTTGCCCAGCCAAGCGGTAAATCTTGGAAAGGCCGGGCCTCTGAGGGTCCTTACCAGTATGAGGGTGAGTACGTGGGCCCAGCACAGGGACAGGGACAGGGACAGGGCAGCGCAATGGCTTCGTTGTCACGGGGCTGAGCCTGGCTCGAGGAAGCCCCCTTTTCCAGAAGAGACGTGAAACAAGACACACGATTTCACAGATTCCGGAGCTCTGGGCACAGCTGACGGGCTGACGCTTCTCCCCACCGCCCCCGACCCCCAAAACCCTTAAAAGAGGGAGACAGAGCAACCGCCTAGCAAGACCCAGGGTCCCATGACCAGGAAGAAAGAAACCACAATGAATGGGTCCAGGCTGGCCAGAGGGGCCACGGTGAAGGCAGCTGCCTGGGGCGTGCAGGACAGCAAGAGCAGGGTGGTGTAGGCGACAATCAGGACAGCCGGAGGGCCCGCCAGCGCCATCCACGCCCTGCCGAGGGCACCTAGGAGGGACTCAAGGCCTGGCCAGGTCCTCTTGGGCCTGGAGGGAGGCGGTGCCCTGCCTGGGCCCCACTGCCCGCGGCGGCACAGGCGCTCAGCACAGATGAGGCTAGAGTGGGAAGACCGCGGGGACTCTGGGAGCCCAGCGAGGTCGCGTGCACTGTCCGGCTCAGAGCCCCCACTTGTCGGGAGCCCCACCCGCCACAGGGTCACTTTGGCCTTAGGAGTCGGGGCCTTCCCCGTCCAGTCCCCCAAGCCCGCCTTGGCCTCCAGGTGACTCACGAATTTGAGCATGTTCCAGTCGAAGACGTAGTCGTAGGAGAAGCCCTGCCGGTGGAAGAGGTTGCGGAAGAGCTGGCGCAGGTACGAGTAGTCGGGCTTGTCGTCGAACCGCAGGGAGCGGCAGAAGTTGAGGTATGTGGAGAACTCGGCTGGCAGGGGGCGCAGAAAAGACCGCCATGAGGCCCAGGCTCCCGGGGCCCCCACCCCCGCAGCCCGCATCGTCCTACCCACCCGCTGTCCCTCCAAAGGCTCTCAGTCTCAGAGGGGACAAGAGGACGACAGAGCAGAACGATGGTCCTCCTTACGGCGCTAAAACCCTTGCACGCCAGGGAGCAGAGCCTTGAAGACTCGACGTGGAGGGCCGGGAGTTAGGAGCGCGCGCCCCCTCGCAGCAAGGGCACCCCAGGGCCACAGGCCACGGCTCTACCTGCTCTTGCCAGTCACTCTGGGGAGCAGCATGCAGATGGCAGGTCAAGAGCTGTCCTAAAATCCAAAGGACAGTCAAGGGCCCAGGGGAAGCTCCCAACATGACTGAAGCCACAGGAGGCAAACCTCCACCTCCTCCTCCGGAAAGCAGGGCCGGGGCAGCCCCCAGGACGAACAGAAAACGCACACTGGCCTCTGGCCCGTCCCTGGCACGGGAGTTCCTCAAACCGTGACAAACCCTTAAATGCTAACAGCACTGGGCGCATCTTTTATTCCAATGAGGTGACTCTGGGTGGCCTCCTAATGGCTCCTGGATGGGTGGGAGCTGGTCACCAGAAAGACCAAGCCTAAGACTGCACTTAGAAGCTTAGAATTTCCAGCATCCATCCCCAAACACTTCTTTAGAAGGGAGAGGGCCTGGAAACAGAGTTAGTACTCACTTCTGTCTACACGAGGAAGCCTCCATAAACATCCCAACAGCATGGGGTTTGGACAGCTTCCAGGTTGGTGAACACATCCCCATACAGGAGGGTGACACGCCCCAACTCCATGGGGACAGAAGTCTCTGTGCTCAGGCCCCCTGCAGCCCTCGCGCTCTGTTATCTTTCCATCTGGCCGTTCATCTACATTCTTTATCGTGGCCTTTCATAAGCTGCCACGCAGAGGAGTTTCCCTGAGTCCTGTAGCTCCTCTAGCAAATTCACCCCTGCTAGGGGCGGGGGGAACGTGGGAACCTCAGACTCGCAGCCGGGCTGTCAGACCACCAGCAGGTGGAAAGCTGGACTTGTGACCGACCTCTGGGGCTGGGGCTGGGGCGGGGGAGGGCCTCTCGTGGGACGGAGCCCCGAACTGTGGGATCTCCCACCGTCTCTAGGCAGACCGTGTCAAATGGAGTCAAGCTAGAGGGCACCCAACAGTGTCCCAGTCCCAGGCACCCACACGTGTGGGGAGCCCACGTGTCAGAAGGGGCCTCTGCATGGGTGGTGAAGGGGCCTCACAGGGTGAGGGAGAACGAGCTTTTCTTACTCGAAGCCCTCATGAGATGAGGCGGGAGGGGGTGCCCGAGCAGTGACAGCCAGCCTGTGACCAACGCTCTGACGCTGGGGCAGCAGGGGTCCAGTGAGGGCTGGGTGGCCCTGTCTTCCCCTCAGGGAGGCCTCGAAGGGTTCCCCGGCCAGCCGCCGTCCCCACGGGGCTACTCACAGGGGTAGCCTTTGCAGAGGACCTCGATGGGTGTCGACATCTTCTTCTCACTGATGCGCTCGTACTTCTGGCGCTTGGTGGCCGCTTTGAGGCCCTGCCAGGGCAGGGAGCCCAGGTTGAAGTACATGAGCACGTAGCCCAGACTCTCCAGGTCGTCTCGACGGCTTTGCTCTGCACGGAATCGAGGACAGGGTGAGGGGCGGGGTCCGCGGGGGCTCCTGGCCAACAGGGACCAGGCCCCCCTCCTCTAGGACATGCTCCTCAACCGAGGGGCACCGCCCACACCCCCTCACCCCACCGCCTGGCCCACCAGCTAGCTGTGACTCCGGCAGAGAGACAGGTTACAGTCACCCTTCTACAGAAAAAGATGTGGGGCCCAGCTTTTCCTACTCAATCAGGGCCTAGTTTCTCCAGCTCAGGCACCTCCGCATTCAGCAGCTAGAGAGCAGGCAGCCCGCGGCCTCTTCCCAGCCCCCTCTGGGGACAGGGCACAAGTGCAGCCTCAGACAGGGCCAGGGTCAAATCTGACTCCAGTACCTCAAGCACCCGTGAGCCCGTGTCCCCCACACAATGGAAAGCGGACACCTGCCTGGGTTGCTACAGGGCTGAAGTCAGGCATCTTAAGGTGGTAGCCATGCCACAGCTGTCCTGAAGGGGAAAACCTGACTTTGTGGCAACAATGGGGGGAATACCTCCAGCCGCAGAGAGGCAGGGCCCCGCACTCACCGATGCCCAGGTGGGTGTTGATGGAGGCGTAGCGGGCAGTGCCGGTCAAGTTCTTGTTTTCCCGGTAGGGGATGTGCTGGTGCGTGCGGGCGTCCCGGTACTTCTTGGCCAGACCGAAGTCAATGATGTACACCAGGTTGCCCTTCTTCCCCAACCCCATGAGGAAGTTGTCAGGTTTGACGTCCCGGTGTATGAAGTTCTTGGAGTGGATGTACTCGATGCGGCTGATCTGGGGGAGGGGAGAGCGAGGCATTCAGCGAGCTGTCTGGGGGTGTGCTTCTACCAAGCAGTCGGGGCCAGGCCCTGCAGTAGGGCCTGAGGGCTGGGGCGGTAAGGACAGAAAACACACATCCGTGATCCCTGCCTTGGGTAGGAGAGAAAGATCTGTCTCTGCAGCTGTGTGAGATGATTTCAAGGGGGGAGGTCAAAGACAGCTTCCTGGAGGAAGTGACACAGACAGGAATTGTGAAAGAAGAGCTCACCAAGGTTACTGTGAGACGGAGGGGGGAGAGAGCAAGGTAGGAAAGCTAATGGTAAGATCTAGAAACAAAGCCTGGAAAGGCATCTGGGCCCGCAAGGAAGCCTCTGCTGCCCAGCTGTACGTCCGCATCGGACTAGAGGAGCCGAAGTTAGAGAGGCATGTCGAAGGTTATTCTAGCAATCAGACTGTGGGGGAAGGGAGGAGAGGGAGGAGTACCACTGAAGCCTCAACTCAGCTGGGGTGACAGAGATGGAGGACAAAAGACAGGCTCTGTGTCCTAGCTTGCCAAGGACACCAAAGTCAAGCAGACACACAGACCCTGTCTTTCACCACTATGTCAGAAACTAAAATTAACATATAAGTACATGGTACGTTCTCTGGCAAGTCCGTTCCTTCTCTGGGTCGGTCTCAGGCTTCTGAGAACAAACATCTGGCTTGGCTGAGCATTACCTACTGTGTCCAGTCCTGGGGGAATCCGACAACGCTCCCCCCCCCCACACACACACACTCGTAGCCTGAAACTGCAGGGTCTACAGACTTTTGGTGTGCAGGCCGCAGACCCAGACCCTGCCTAACGGGAACCCCGTCCGTGTATCATTCTGGGTCTCAAATCCTATGTTTTTCTCTTTTTAAAAAGGTTTCCTATCCTGAGTTTATAAAGGATGCTAGGATCAAAGAACTGCTTATCAGTAGGCATGCATCTGCTCTGGTCCAGGCACTGTGTGGTGTCCCCCTTGATCCCGCAATAGCCCAGCAAAGGGGAGACTATCATCTGAGACCACGGACACTCACAGAGGCTTAGTGATCACCCAGAGTCAGCACACCGGGGTGCGAGCCAGGTCTGTGTGATCACTAGCTTTAGAATCATCCCAGGGATGCCTGGGTGGCTCAGTGGGTTGAGCCTCTGCCTTCGGCTCAGGTCATGATCTCAGGGTCCTGGGATCGAACCCTCATCGGGCTCCCTGCTCAGCGGGGAGCCTGCTTCCCCCTCTCTCTGCCTACTTGTGATCTCTATCAAATAAATAAATAAAATCTTTAAAAATTAAAAAAAAAAAAAAAAAATCATCCCAGGTCAGAGTACTAGGTCCTACTCCAGGACCCCAACCCAGGAGGCCTAGAGATCTGCATTTCACGCCCCCCCACACCACCATTCTACAGTCAATGGTCAATCCCCTGGTCCTGGTCCAGGGACCAAGGCTGTCCTATTTCTCTGTCACTACCTCCTGCTGTGGCATCCTTCAGAGGCAGAAGGCAGGGCTGGTACCCTGTGCCCGGTGGGGAAACAGAGGCTGGAAGGGAAGCCACAAGCCCAGCAGGGCCCACAGTACCAGGCTGGGGAGGACTGATGAGGGGGACTCACCATCTGGTCCGCCAGGAGCAGCACCGTCTTGAGGCTGAACTTGCGGGAGCAGAAGTTGAAGAGGTCCTCGAGGCTGGGCCCTAGGAGCTCCATGACCATCACATTGTAGTCCCCCTCCGCTCCACACCACTTGATGGATGGGATTCCCACTGAGGGCCAGAGTAGTGGCTGTCAGGGTGGAACCGCCCCCTACACGCATGCGCATATATACACGCCCCAGAGCGCCTCAGGCCCCGCCCCCAGGCCCCGCCCAGCCCTCACCTCCTCCCTGCATCATCTTGTAGAACTTGCTCTCGATGTGCAGCTGCGGGTGCTTCGTTTTCACACATTCGAGCTTGATGGCAACTTCTTCACCAGAGGCAATATTGGCACCTGCCAGGGGCGGAGGAGGGCACAGGGGACCTGGGTCACGCTCAGCCAGGCAGCTGGCCTCAGGTCAGGGCCAAGTCGGACGTCTGTGCCTGAGCAGCTCAGCACCCCTTGGGGGACAACAGAAGAGCGGCAGAGGGCCCTGCACTGCATCCAAGGGAAGTGGAGGGACTGTGGGCAAAGAGTGGACCCCTGGGCCAGTTGGGGCGGGAGGGGAGGGTGGGAAGAGCAGCATGTGCGAGGGGAAGGCCGGGAGGAACTGCGGACACATCACAGAGCCACAGGCTGGTGCAGCCAGAATGTCAGATGTGAAGGGAGGCGAGATGGGCTGCAGACGGCTCACAGATCACGTGAGAGGAATTTTACCCTGGAGAGTGGGAGCCGCTGAGCTGGAGAGGAGTGAGGTCAGTGGGATGTCAGGGCTAAGGAGGAGAGAAGGGAGTGGGGCAAGCTTCTGTCTCAAGAAGTCCCAAGAAAGACCCGAATGCAAACTGTGCCTTGCCTCAGTTTCCCCAGCTCTAATACTGAGTAGGCTGAGTTAGAGGCCAGGGGCCAAACTGAGGGACAGAGGCCAAGTGTCACTGCAGCAGGGGTGACTGAAACTGTGGAGCCTTAGCACACACACACAGAGCAGAAGAGCCAGGGGAGGACACCAGCCCAGAAGACTGCAGGACAGGAGAAAGCCTGCGTCTCAAGTCAGGGGACAAGATGAGGCTCTGCCATAAGCAGCCCCAGAACCACTGGCTGGCCATCTGAGAAAAGACACTATAGTTCACACCCCACACACACCAGAAATCCCAAGTGAAGCCAAAGTTTGTGTGGAAAAAAGAAAAAGGTGGGGTATAAGTGAACATAGCCACTTTGCCTTTTTGTTGTTGTTAAGTAAGCTCTACACCCAATATGGGGCTCGAACTCACAACCCCGAGATCAAGAGTCACACGCTGCCAGGCACTGAGCCGCCAGGCACCCCTGCATAGTCACTTTGAAAACCAAGCTGGCATTTACCCAGTAGAGTTGAATACACACAAACCCTCTCCCAAGGAAGCCCATTCCCGAGTGTCTGTCCTTCAGAAACACGGGAGCTCCAGGAGGACAAGAATGTCATGACTCCTGGAAGTCTGACATCAGAACAGCTAAGCTGCCATGCAGTCGGAGAGAAGGCCACAGGCCAGGGCAAAGGAACGGATATTGGCTCCGGGCAGCTGGTGGGCAGCTCCCAGCAATTTTTTTTTTTTTTAAGATTTGATGTATTTATTTGTCAGAGAGAGAGAAAGCGCACTCACAAGTGGGGAAGCAGCAGGCAGAGGGAGAAGAAGGCTCTCCGCTAACAAGGAGCCTGCTTCGGCAGGCTCAATCCCAGGACCCCAGGATCCTGACTCAAGCAGAGAGCAGACGCTTAACCAACTGAACCACCCAGGCATCTCGGCTCCCAGCATCTTAACGTGCTGTCCGAGAGAGCGAGGAAGACAAGGTGAAGACAAGCCAGTGCCCAGCACCGGGCAGTGTGGACAAACTGAATGCTTCTCTCCACGCAGCGGGATGTTACTCAGCCACAGAAAGGAATGAAGGCCTGATACCTGCTACAGCGTCAATGAACCCTGCAAACGTGCTGCGTGAACAAGCCAGACACCAAAGGAGAGATGTAGGATTCCACTATAGGAACTGTCCAGAATAGGTAAATCGGCAGAGCCCAGAAGTTGACTGGTGATTGCCAGGGGTGGGAGGGGGAAAGAGGGTGTGTCTACCTAACGGGTATGGGGTTTTCTTTTGGGGTGATGAAAATGTTTGCGGGAGGGCGCCTGGGTGGCTCAGTTGGTTAAGCGACTGCCTTCGGCTCAGGTCATGATCCTGGAATCCCGGGATCGAGTCCCACATCTCTGCTCAGCAGAGTCTGCTTCTCCTTCTGACCCTCCCCCCTCTCATGCTCTCCCTCATTCTCTCTCAGATGAATAAATAAAATCTTTAAAAAAAAGAAAAAGAAAATGTTTGTGGAAACTAGATAGGAACGGTGGTTGCACAACACTGGGAATGTACCAAATGCCACTGAATTGTGTATTTTAAAAAAGGTTAATTGTGTTATGCAAATTTTACCTCCGTTGAAGGAGAGGAAGAGACAGGAGAAGGCAGGCACAGTTGAAAAGATACAATGCTGAACGGGTTTAGGTCTAGGGATACAAACGTAACAAAACTCTTTAACACAAGGGAACAATTTCAACAGGGAGAAGGTGGTTCCCTTTGAGGGGAAAGGAGAGGAGGGGACAGCATGGGGCGGCGGGGGCCTACCCGGTGACAGGCTCGTCCTCCTCTGAGGGGAAGGGGAGGAAGGGGGCCTGACAGCATGCACACTGGCTGTATGCCTTCTTTTGTATCTACTCACATTTAATAAAAAGAAAACAATGAGACCTGAGAAGAAGAGAAGGGAGAATTGCCTTACAACTCTGGAGTAGGCAAAGCTTTTTATCCCTGATTTAAAACCCAAAGGCCATTTAGGAAAAAGAAAAAAAAAATGGCTCCATCCCATCTAAAATGGGAATCCTGGGGCACCTGGGTGGCTCAGTGGGTTAAGCCTCTGCCTTCGGCTTGGGTTAGGCTTGGGTCATGATCTCGGGGTCCTGGGAGCCCACATCAGGCTCTCTGCTCAGCAGGGAGCCTGCTTCCCTTCCTCTTTCTCTGCCTGCCTCTCTGCCGACTTGTGATCTCTATCAAATAAATAAGTAAAATCTTTTAAAAAAAACAAACAAAACACCAGCAACAAAGTCCTATGAAACATCCCTGTAACTTACCAGTGGCAAGGGGATGATGGCACTAACATGTTAACCAGCTCCTATGCCCCAGTAGGAAAAAGACCAAAGGCTCAAAGCAAACAGGGTAAAGGACCTACAGAGATGCTTCAAGAGAAAGAAATCATGAATATAAAATTGGCGAGATGCTCAACCTCCTTGTGAGAGTAACGCAAATGGTCCCCGAAGAGCTCCCCCACCAGTGCCTGGCGGATGTCTTGCGGTGAGACGCCTGCGCTGTCCCACACGGGGCTGTGGGCTGGTGGGGACCATGGCTCGAGGAGCCCATGTGTTAACTGAATAAGCCGGCTCCCAGTTTAGGGGTGCACTCAACACCCTAGTGAGTACAGAAAGGGCCTGGATGAGGCGGTCCGCTGTGGGGTGTTTGCAACAGCAGAACTTGGACACAGCCCAGATGGCCGTCATTCCAGGGCCTGGTTAAATGAAGAATGGCCCATCAATAACACGGAATACAATGGAAAAAGAATGAGGAAGCTCTCTCTGTGCAGAAGTGGAAAGATCTCAAAGATACAGGAAGTGAAAAAGCAAAGTACAGAACAGTATGTATTCTATGCTCTTTCCAGTTTAAAAAAATAAAAAGATGGGGGAAATAATACTGATCTGTGTTTGGTTGTATCCACATAAGAAAACACTGGAAAGAAGCAGGAGAAACCAGTGAGGGCCCGGCAGGGCTACGCTGACCCCTAGCCCAGGAGGGGACAACATTTTACTGGATTCTAGATTATGGGCTGCCATCCTTCCCGACACCTCTGTTGGGATACAATTCATGTACTACACGATTATTTCTTTAAAGTGTACAGTTCAGTGGTTTTTAGTGCACCCGCAAGGCTGGGCGAGTCACACCCCAAGCAACTTCAGAACATTCTCACCATCTCCCAAGCCCAGGCCCCTTCGGTGTTCGCTCCGCATCTCCCCCAAACCCCAGCTCCAGGCCACTACTCATCTACTTGCTGTATCTGTGGGTTTGCCTGTTCTGGACGTTTCTTTTAAATGGAATCATACAATATGTGATCCCTTGTGACTGGCTTCTTTCACTCGGCATGTTTTTGCGTTTTGGTTTTTGGTTTTGTGTGTTTTCATTTGTGAACCCCATAAAATAAAATTGATAAGGAAACAGATGACCAAATCCAGGGAGCAACTGGAGAAAAAGTACTTTGCAAACGGTAAACTGCTTCTGGCACATCAGCACGGGTCACAGGGGAGGGCCCGCACATTTCTGAAAGGCAGGGAGGGCGTGGCATGGGAGGCTGTTCTGAGGATCCACAGGCTTCCAAGAGTGCCTGGCCCAAGGGCACCTTGGGTGCTCAGTCTGTTAAGCCACTGCCTTCGGCTCAGGTCATGATCCCAGGGTCCTCCCGCCTCGGGCTCCTAGCTCGGCAGTGAGCCTGCTTCTCTCTCTGCCTCTGCCTGCCACTCTGCCCACTTGTGCACATGCGCGCGCACTCTCTCTCTCACAAATAAATAAATAAAATCTTAAAAAAAAAAAAAAAAAGAGTGCCTGGCCCCTAGTAAGGGTTCAGCAGAAGTTGGGCTTGGTAAGTACAGGCCCCTGGGTTTCAGACATGAGCCCAGTGTCCTAACCACGGACAGGCCAGTGGGAGGAAAGGTGGCACAGGCTCCAGGAGGCGTGAGCGGGACTGTGCCAGACAGAGGTCACAGCACATGCAAAGGTCCGCTGGGAGTGGGGTACAGTGAGTTGAGTGGTTTGCTGCAGCCTGAACTTGAGGCAGCTGCGGGAGACTGTGGAAGAGGTGATCAGAAGGGTCTCAAATGCCAAATGAAGATCTTGGCCTTGAGCCTGAGACTTCACGGGCCAGGCAAGGATGCCTTATTAGAGGGATTCACAGCCTCCGTCCTACTGACGTCTGGGGCCCCGCAGTTCTTTGTCGTGGGACCTGTGCTGTGCGCTGTGGGATGGCGTGCAGCGTCCCTAACACCAGCTGCCAGCGGCACCCCCTCTTCCTCAGTTCCAACAATCAGAAACGTCCCCAGACTGGGGGACGAACCCGCCCCCCACCCGCACCCCTCTTCAGACCCACTGGCATGTTAGAAAGGACTGCAGAGAACATGAGGGGCAAGGGAAACCTAGATGAGAGCTGATGGTGACCCCAGACCCAGCAGGGGGCAGAGACCAAGACACTGAATGTAGGGCCCCCAGGACTATGCTTCAGCTGCCGGATGCAGGGAAGAGAGGTGCTGCGGAGAACACCCTTCCCCGAGATGGGGAGGGGCAGGTGGGAGGAGCCCTTTTACCCCCCCACACCCTGCCCCAACTCCCCCGCCATCCTGCAAGGACTACTGTTTGCATCTCTAGCTGACACATACAGAAACTGAAACATTTAAGGCCAAGAGATCAAACACCACACTAACTTCCCCAGGACAGGGAGCTCGCTCTCAGGTGAAGCTTCTGGGTCCCTGGAGAGTGTTGGAAAACACCCACAGTGGATGGCACCCCCCCAGGTTCCCACCACGGCACGGGCCCCTCAGCTGCTTCCGATCTGTCTGGAGCCTACCAGCCTTCTCTCTGGTCTCCCTGAATTCTCACCGCTGAGGCTCAGAAAGGTTAAGTAACTGGCCGAAGGTCACAGGACTTGTTGGGGCAGAGCTGGGCTTTGAATGTGAGTCCCCAAAGTCCCTGCTTTTTTCTCTCTCCCAACTGTCTAGCATCTCATTCATTCCACCAACAGACACACTGAGGCCCAGACCAGCGGAGGCAGCCCTGCCCAGACGAGCTCAACTCACCCTCTATGGGGGCAGCAAAGGAGAACTCTAAGTGGGAGATGCTGGAACAGGGGGAGGGAGACAGCAGAGGTGACCCAGCAATTAGGGACAGTGGCCCCATGGGAGGATGGGCCAGTCTGGAAAACACACGCGGACACAGAGAAGGGCCTGGAGCTGGCCAGCCCTAGGATCGGGGGCCTGGGGAAGATACCGACACAGGGCTCATTCAGATACCAACACAGACACACAGGACAGGACCCTGGGGAAACCGATGCCCCGCCGATTGGAGCTGAGAAACAGAGATCACAAGTAAAGCACAGGGAGCTCTTGAGGGCGCACAGCCGGTGGTGGCAGAGGGGACACAGTCTTGGCCACTTCTGGACCCTGTGCAGCTGCCCCGAGACCCTCATGAGAGGCCACGGGCCTTGCAGCCACATCCACCCAGTACTCGCCTGTGGCTGATCCTGGAAAGCAGGGCCTGGAGGCCTCGCCCAGCCCCACCTGCAGAGGCCATCTGGAGTCGGGCCCTGGCACTGGCACCAGTGACAAGAATGTGGCCAGGGCTTTGAACAAAGGGAGCCAGCGAGGCCAGCCGGGGAGGCCCTACAATCACCACTGTCCCCGCAGCAACGTGACAGGAGCCCAGGAAGGAGGAGGCAGGACACAGCATCAGGCCAGGGTCTCCTGGGCCTGAGCACCCAGCAGAGGCTGGACAGGTGAACTGCTCTCCAGGCAGAACTGGAGCCCCACCCCCACTTAGGCCCAAGTGGACCCAAATCCTCTGACAGTAGCAAATCCCTAAAAAAGACCTCAGGCTGGCGGAGGACACCACAGAAGAGCGCCACGGCTGGGCCGAGCACGCGCAGGTGTGCACACTGGGGTCTCATCACCGCTCACCACCTTGCAGGACTCCTGACCCCATTCTACCCATGGGGAAGCCAAGACCAGAGCCGTCACCACCCACTCAAGGGCATACAGCTATGCAAGAAAAGCCAGCCCCCAAGCCCTGGTAGAATTTACTCCGGAGCCTATACAAAGAGGAGTAAAGCTAGACCGGGTTTTCAAAATGAACTAGATAAACAGGAAGTCCTGCCCCCAGGGAGGTTTCTCCACAGGGACCAGGGACTAGCTTTCCAAATGACCTTGGCCTGCCCCTCCCCTCTCAGGGCTTCTGTTCCCTTCTACAGGAAGAAGGCCCTGGACTGGATGTTTCCTGGGAGCAGATGTGCATCTGTGCCAAAAGCCACTGCTCCCTCTTTTTGCCCTTGGTCAGTCAGGCCTCATTATCCCATGAACTTTCCATATGGGGACACTGAGGCACAGAGCAGCCACCTGACGTTCCCAACGGCTGCACAAAGCCAGGTCTGGAACTCGGGTCTGTCTGACGTCTCCCTCCCATGTTCTGTCACACTCTTGCACTCACACGGGTGCAAGGGCTGCCTTTTCTAGCGGGCAAGAGAAGCAGCGGGAGGCCAGCCTGAGCGCGCCGCACCTGCTTCTGGCTGTGGGCAGAACAGAAGGGCTCCAGCCCGACCTGCTGCTGTGTGGGGCAACCACAAAGAGGAGCCGGCCCAGCACCAACTACGTGCTCAGACAGTGTCCCCTCCCTGTCCTCTCTCATGGGGCAGGGGGCAGCTCACAGAGAAGCGGAGTTAATACCCCAAGAGAGCAGAGACCCAGACCGCTGCGTAAGAGAACGCCCCCTGCCTCCCGGGTTCAGAACCAGCAAGCACAGCACAAGGCCTTGTTGTTTTTCTCTGCCCAGGACAGAAATGATTTACTTTGCTTTTCCAAGGAGGGAAAGAGCGGCCAAGAGACAGGAATGAGGCCAAACCCCAGGGGCTGGACACGCTGCGCTATCAATTCCCACTCGCAACTACCGCCACAGGCCCTGCCCTCCAGACCAGCAACTGCAGGGCCGTGGCTCCCGACCACGCATGCGCTCGGGCAGCTGAGAAGGTAGCATGTGAAGGCAGGCGCCTCTCCTCTGCCAGGCTGAGGAACGGGGTTGAGATGTCAGCGGTTTGTTTAAAATGACAACAGGAGCGCAAACTCAGACTTTCAACAGGAAGCCCATCCGGAGAGAATGATCCTGAAAACTCTGACCAGACCCCTACCCCCACCCCTACCCCGAGGTTACTGGGAGAGCCTGTGTCACTGTCATTCCGAAGCCAGCCTGGGCTGAATTCCAGGGGCCAGAGCAGAAGGAGGGGGCCCAGCTGGGAGCTGAGTGATAGCCCAGGCCTCTTCTGTCTACCAGCATCCTTCCCCCAGGAGGCAAGAAACAGGGGTGCTACCCCAGCCTGGGCCTTCCCACGCCCAGCTAGAGACCCAGGTCATCTGCAGCTGGAAACCAGAGCTAAAAATACCCTCCTGCGTCCAGCCTGCAGCAAGCGGGAACCCCGCCCCACCCTGACTGTGTGACCCCACTCCCCTGGTCAGCCTCACCCCCAACCTGCTGCTTCTCTCCCTACCTGGCATGGCCCTGGGGACAAAATGACCAAAAATGTGCCACTGGAGGCCGGAGCCAAGTTCCGGCTGGACAGCCTGAAGTCCCGACATGTTTCTTCCTACCTGTCTCTGGCACTGTCCCAGGGGCCCCAGAGACACCAGGCTGGAGTCAGGGACACTTACCCAGGTAGATGTCTCCGAAGGACCCACTCCCGATCTTCCTTCCAAGGCGGTACTTGTTCCCCACACGCAGCTCCATGACTCACTCTCACTGCAGAGGGGAGCAGAGACACAGGGTCAGGGAGGCGGGGAGCTGGGAAGGGAGCCTCGCCAGCTGGACCCCACCACACCCGCCCCCCAAAGGCCCTCCCACTGTACAAGAACAGAGCTGCCCTGGCTTTGCCTGAGGGCACCCGGGTGTCAGGTGGGCCAGAGTGTCTCCCTGTGAGGGCCAGGAGGCAGGCTGAGGACGTGTGTCAGGGGCTAATGCCCCAAAGGAAAGAGCCAAGTAAGCATCTCCTTGGGGGATATTCATTTGGAGACCCTCCTCTCAGGGGAGGGCCAGTCACAAGGGGCCAAGACCCTAAGAGGGAAAAACAAAGACAAAGGGGATAGCAGGGGGTGGAAATCAGGAGCTGATCGCGCTGGGACTGCCACCATGGCAACCACCAGCAAGTTCTCACCTTCCGGGATGGCAGCACATGTTGAATGGAGGGTCCCACGGGAGTCCTAAGCCCCTTTAGGACTCAGAAACGACAGGGTCCCCTGCCCCCACCTCCAAGCCCCCACGTTTCTGGTCACAAGTATTGTGCACCAAGTCTCCACAGCCTGGCCCAGTCTTTCCAGAAGCCAGAAGTTGCCAGCTTGAGAGAGAGGCCTCCCCTCCAGCTCAGAGGGCAGGCAGGAAAGGGGGCCTCAGAGCAGCCAGCCGTCTCCCCCTCTGGACCTCACGACACCGAGCACTGAGCACAGGGCTCTCTGCATGCTTTTTCCTTGAATGGACATTTTGGGGCTGGCTTTCTTCAAGACTAGAAGGAGGGTCTCCTTAGAGAGCCCCAAAGAGCAACTGAGGGGACCACGGCCAGGTTTTTAGCCACCAGGCTCTGGGGTGGACGGAGAGGTCTGATCGGAGCGGCTCCTCTCCTTCCCATGCCCCACCCTGGGTGCCCAAGCTCATGCGACATCAGGGACCACGCTGGTAGAGATCTCTGCCCTCTGAGGTCCTGGCCTGCAGAAAGGGGAACTCAAAGGCCGGGAGCCGGTTTCTACACTTAGGGGATAGAGGACCGTGGCTATGGAACAGGAGAAGGATGGGGGATCCCTAAGATCTCAGAATGTCTAGAGCAGGGGCCTCCCTCTACAGACAGGAAACTCGGGCCTAGAGAGGCCACGTCACCTGCCCCCTGCTCCCCAGTGGCAGAGTGTCCTCACCTGGGACCCAGACAGGGTTCCCGCTGCCCCCAACTGACACACACAGGACTTACTTCCTGCCAGGGCTGGGAAGCAAAGCAGGATGATGGAGAAGGAGCTGCATGAGGCACAACAGCGGGGCCCCTTCCCCATGCCCAGGGGTATCCCCAAAGCCAGACCCACCTGGGAGTGGAGATGCGAAAGATTTAATTCGAAGATGGCCAGGCTGAAGCGCTTGCCCCCAGCAGAGGCAAGAAGCCACCAGCTCCTGCCCAAGAGACACCTAACTCCCAGCGGAGCAGCCACGAGCCCTTCACTGAGGACCACAAGGAAGCAGACTCCACCCCAGGCCAGCCAAACTCTGGGCTCTCAACCAAGGACCTCTGCCCACACGCCTGGCCGGTGGCCGCCAGTGGAACGCACTCCACATTTGCAGAAAACTCACATGCCACACATTTCACATACACAGTGACCTGTGTGTACACTCCAAAGAAAGAAAGAAAAGCCAACACACACCAGGGGCCCCACAGTGGGGCGGTGGGGGGGGCGCTAGGGAGAGAGGAAGGAGGGGGGGTGTCAAGGATGTGTACATACACAAACACTGCCCCCCCCTCCGTTTTCCGCCAACGCCAATTCGGAGACCACACATGGCAGCCGGGAAAGCCGCAGGTTAGGAAAGGAACATAAATATACCCGCATCCTATATTACATAAATACCCACGCCGGATTATATAAATACCCGCGCCCTCCGTCTGGGTGCCTTACATAAATACACTGCACATGACCCCCAGCCCCTCCCCACTCACCGGGCTGTGGGCAGAGAAGGGGAGAAGAGAGGGTGCAAACAACCAGCCCTGCCGGAAACCACTGCTGGGCGCTAGCCTCCCAGACCCGGGGCGGGGGGGACCGGGCCCCCAGGGAGAGTCTACACGGTCCCAGCCCTATCCCCTAAAAACCCTCCCAGAGGAGAGGAAAAAGGATCCGGTCGGGAAAAGGAGAAGCTTCCCAGTTCTTTGCCGCTTCTCCCATGGGGTGTGTGTGTTGGGGGGGGGTTGGAATAAACGAAGTGGGAAAAAAAAAAAAAAGGGCAGACGCAAACCCGGAGTTTCAGCTTTAAACAAATTACACAAACTATGGAACAGCAGAGCGCATAGGCAGGTTTCTTACTCTCTGACACCCCCTCACCCCCAGCCAGGGCCCTCATCACTGGACCATTAAAGTAGAAATTGGAGGGACATTCTAGACAGGAAGGCAAAGGAGCCGCAAGCCCAGGCATCAGCTGGGCGCAACTTCAGACACTCCGGATCCCCTTCCCTTCTCCCCAAATCCTTCTCTCGGCGGAAGGCTGTGCCAAGAGGAACATATGTAGAACTCAGGGCAAAGTTGGGGAGGGGGGGTCACCCCACTTGGGAGTCTGGGCGTGAAGAGGGGCTCGGGGATCCTCTCTCTAGAGCTAACCCGGCCACGAACATAGTTTCATGTGCCACAGAGACTCGCAAAACACGGATTTCTCACGAGCAGAAATGGGAGAATCCGAGCTGATACATAACCCCCACTCCTTTCTTTCTCTCCACAAAGGAAAACAGAATCGGTGGCTGGGTGACCACACAGCCCAGCACGTCGGGGGGCCCCTCCACGCGCCCCCGAGCGCCCCCATCCACTGTGCGGGAGCAGCCTCGCTGACCCCTAGGTCCCGAGCCAGGACAGAAGGGGGGAGGCGCCGCTGATTGTCCGGCGAAACACACACAAGCCCAGGGTCTGGCCGGGAAGCCCGAGTCAACAGTATCAACAGTCTCGGGTGCCCCCGGCGCCCCCGGCCTGGACGCCTCCCCTTCCCGTAGCGTCCCCCAGTTACAGCCCCGGGGGTGGCCTCTCGGCCGGCTGGGGCCTTGAAGGGTCCAGCTGGGGGAGGGGGAGGCGGGCCGAACTGGGGGGGAGCCTCCCCCAGCGAAGCCTGCAAAATAATAGTCACCCTCCTCCTCCTCGTCCCCAGCCGCGCCTTTGTCCTCGCCGGGCCGAGCGGGCGGCGCCCGGGCTGCACCCCCCGCCCCGTACCCGAGTGCGAACGCGCGTGTGTCCGCCCTCCCCTCCCCTCCCTCTCGCGCAAAAACAAAGAGGCGGAGGGAGCCCCGTTTCCCCCCGGGTTTGCGCCCCTCCGCGGGCCCGCGGCCCCCCAATATTTACCCCGCCGGGAAGGCTCCGGTGCCGGGCCGCTGCTCTGGGGGCTGCCGCGGGCGGGGGCGGCCCGCCGGGGCGGATGCCGGAGGATTCGCGGAGCCGCCCGGCGCGCCAGCCTCTCCCGGCCCAGCCGCCGCCGCCAGACGCCGCCGCCGCCGCCGCGCTCCGCTCGGCCCCGGCCGGGCTCGGGCTCGGGCTATGGGTTCTCGCCGCCGCCGCCGCCGCCGCCGCCGCCTCCCTCCTCCCGGCCCTCCTGCCCGCCCGCCCCCGCCGCCGGCTCGCGCGCTCCCGGCCGGCGCGCGCCCGCCGGCTCCCATTGAGCCCCGGGCCCGACCGCTGATGTCATCCCCGGCCCGCCGCCGCCGCCCCGGAGGATTTAAAGGGCCCGCGCCTCAGCTCCCGGGGACGTGGGGGTGGGGGGAGCGCTCGGCCGGGAAACATGGTTTAGCCATCCCTCCCCCCCCCTCCCCGCCTGGCGAGGAGCGCCTTGCAGGAACGCGGTCTTACGTGTGGGGCCGGGGAACACACACGACCACCGACACCCTGATCAGGTCTGGGGCACAGGTGGAAAAAGCTGGGTGGGGGTGGGGAGGAGGCGGTGCACAAAAAGCCGGGATTTTCTAGATCCCAAAGCCTCTTCTTCCCCCGTTCTCTCTCCTCTCAAACCAAAGCAGTAGCCCCTGCGAAGGCCACAGCAAAAAAAGAATTTTTTGGGAGTTGGGGGCTCTGAGTACTACAGAGAACATAGGTCAATGATTGGACAGGACAGCAGGAGACAGAGAGCGCCCAGGTGACAAAAGACCCAGGGAGGTAACCAGGGCTCATCTACCCTCACCACCCCGCGTGTCCCTCACCCCAAAGAAGGGACCCTCCCAGCTCTTCCAGCAGCCCAGACTGTGACGGGTACAAACCCTGATCCTGGTCTCACTGGTTCAGTGAGGAAACTGGCACACTGCCAGGGAACTAACATGGAGTCAGGGTCCCTGGCAGTGCAGGGTTAGCTAAGGCACCTGCCAACTCTGGCCTTGGCTTTTCACATCTGCAAAATCAGGAAGGAGACCCCTGGCTCCCCAGGTCACTGGGAGAATTAATTACGGCTTCTCACCAACTTCCAGGGTAGCCAATGAAAGGTTCCAGGGCAAAGTTATTAAAACGATGATATTGACACTGGGCCATGCAAAGCTCCAAATTATGACACACGTCCATCTGCACACATGGTTGTGGTGGTGGAAACACGAAATACCAGAGCGCGCTGCAGCCAGTCCAGGAAGCATGGTTCCCGGGAAGAGTCACTTCCCTAATAACCACATCTTCCCTAGAGCCTGAGGGACTTAGTCACACCCTGTCCAAACTGGTGGGACCCCACAGATCAGGCACCTCTTCTCTTCCAGATCAGGAAACTGAGGCCCAGAGAGGGGAGGGGTTTGCCCAGGACCCCACAGATAGTTGGCCCGGGCCAGAACCTGGTCTCAGTGCCCTCTTTGCCAGAGCAGGGGGTCACCAGCCAAGGTGGTGGGCTTTGCTTGACCTGCGTGGTGTTTTTGCTATTTATACTGCTTTATTAACTGATAACCAATGTTTCAAATGCACCAATTTCATACTATAGGTCCGTATTCCCTACTTCCCTTGAAGCCCCAGGAGAACAGGCAACACTGGGTCTGAACTCACACAGACGGGGCTGTGGCCACACTCAGCTGGCCTGGGCAGCAGCCACCCACCACGTTCCGCCCATGAGCTTGTTGTACCCATTGTTATGACTTTCTTTATCCCCTGGAGGTGCCCAAGGATGACCCTGTCCTAGAAGCCAGCCATCACCAATGCCCCGCCCTCTGCCATCTCTTTTCATCCCAATCTCCCCAACCCTGCATCCTGCCGCTCTGCTTCCAACATCCAGGGATGCCAGCCCTCTGGGTGGCTTCAAGTTCTCCTAAAGTCAGACAAGGTGTCCAGGCCTCGGCAGGCATGGAATGCACCCCTGTGTCCTCTATCCTCATCACCCCACCCTCAACCCAAGCCCGGTTGCCCAGTGATGGCTTCCCTCTCCAGGAAGGGACTGGCACCACTTAGCTCTGGCATCTACTGGTTCCCTAAGGCCTGCTCCCAGGCTCTCTCCTGCTGTCACTACCCGCTGTCTCCCTTGGAAGAATGCTCCCACACCCTGACCCTGATTACCTGTGTTGTGGGCCTGAGTTCTCCCTCCTACTCCCCTAGAAGACCAGCCCCCAAGGTACTCCCTGCTGAGTAGAGAGCCGGATGGGGCTCAATCCCAGGACCCTGGGATCATGACCTGAGCCAAAGGCAGAGGCCTTAACCCACTGAGCCACCCAGGCGCCCCCTGAGGTACTTCTAAAAAGCTTTGCAGCTCAGCTCTAAGGAGAAACTGAGAGACGAGAAAACCCAGAAGAGGACTGGAGCTATTCCAAAGGGAAAGAAATCTTACGGAGTTCTAGCAACCTCTGAGCCTGATTTCTCTCTTCGTTCTAGGTTCCCAGTTATTCTTCCTGGGGCTTAACTCCCAACAGTGAAGGCCCAAGGGTGTGGCCAGCCTGAGTTCATCCCCGTTCTGCTCCCTGCACACCCACTCACTCACCTAGAAGATGCACTCAGCCCGGAACAATGGGCGTCAGTGGAGTCCCAGCTCACCTGGGTCCCACCCGGGAGTCCAGCCGCTCTGCAGAAGGAGAGACTCCCCGGCATACCTCCAACCTGGCACTTTGGACTCATTTCCTTGGCACACAACCTACCCGCTGCCCTCCCACCCCCTCACCCGCAGCCCCTGGAGCACTGGGCTGAGGAAATCTCGAATTAATGATGATAGTGCAGAAGAAATCAGAGATGGGGAGGAAGCTTTCGGTCCTCCCAAAGGGATCTGCAGCTGAGTCTTGCCCCTGGGCACCCTGGGTTTGTTAAACATCAGGATGGTCCTTCAAACGGCCCTAGACAGGCCTTAGCCCTGGCAGTTCCTGCTGCCTGAGATGCTTTTCCCTCAGAGAGCTGCATGGCTCATTCACTCACCTCCCTGAGGCCTTGGCTCTTATCCCCTTCTCTGGGAGGCCTTCTGGTCTTCCTGATTTAAGATCCAACCCCACTAGGGCACTGCCTCCTCTCCACCCCTCCACTCCTGCTGCTTCATTTTTTTTACTGTCATTTCTCTCTAAATAACATGTTCTACATGGTACTTGTTTGAAGTGTGTGTGTGTGTGTGTGTGTGTGTGTGTGTGTGTGGCCCCTAACAGATTATAAGCTGTACAAAGGCAGGGAGTTGTTGCTGTTTGGGGGTCACTCTCTCTGACAAAACATTAAGAGCTACATTTATTGAGCACCTACTGTGTGCCGGGGCCTCTACAAGACACGTTACCTGTACCGACTCATCCATCCAACCGTCTATCTACACTCAGCAGAGGAAGTGGAGAGGGAGTGGCCTGGCAGAGCCTGTGCCCCAACCACTTCTCCCAGGCTAGTGGAGAACACAGTTCCAGAATGAGTCCTCCGCCCCTCCTTCAGCTCCTGAGTCCCAATCCTACAGGCACAGTTTGGGGCCCCTCACTAAGAACCACAGGGGCCTGAGGGGCTCATTTATGTGGCCCCATCATTTTACAGTGGACATTGAGACCCAGGGAGCCTTGCTCAGAGTCACCAAGGGAGCCCAAGACAGGAGCCCACCGTGGCTGAGAAGCCAGCTTCCAATGCTGACTTTGCCCCTTTTTAGCTGTGTGACCCTAGGAAAGTTCCTTACACTCTCTGAGCCTCATTTGTCCAATGGGGATAGTACAGAGGATCATGCACCAAAACAACTGAGCCCAAAAGCAGCCCTGAGGAAAAGGAAAATGATGACAAGTTTCTGAGGAGCCGGCAGGGAGTGGAATCCGGGCCCCCTGCCTTGGACTTCCAGCACCTCGGGCTGGGGCTCCAGCTGCTTCTTCCCTTGCCTTTCTCTTCCCCTTCTGGGTGGAGGTGGACAAACCCAGGCGGCGGGCCCACTCTCCGTCTTCACTTCTGGCCTTGGCTTTAGGATGCTCCTGCAGGAAGTTTCTCAGGCTTCTTATTCTTAGTGGCTACTCTTGTCTCTCCCAAGACCCCTGAGGGCTGGTGGCCCACCACAGGCTCTGCCCCCAAGACGTCCTCCTCAAGCCTGCCAGCCTGAAAATGCTGCCCTGGTGCATTCTTCTCACCCAGCGAGCCCTTGGCAGCTTGCCCTCGGACCCTTCCATAATGTTCCACCCACCTCTGACTGCTCACAGGGCAGTGCCCTGTCTCCAATCAGCGCCTTGGCCCTGGCCTCTGCAATCTCCACTGCCTTTAGACACTTCTCCTGGTGACCTCACCACATTGCCTTGCCTGGTCATTCTCTAGGCAGTGGTTCCTCCCTCCTCCATGTTTGGTGGAGATGCAGCAGGGTGGGGTAGCGAGAGGCCTGGACCAGGGGCCAGGAAGCCCACGTTTGAGTCCCAGCTCAGCCTGTGAATTTCAGCGGGAACTTGGAGAATTCACAGCCCCTCTCTGGGGGTCCGGACAAGGAGACCTCTAAGGCTCTTTCTTCGGTCTCCCCATCTATAAACTAAAGGCTAGACTGGATGGGGAAGGTCCTCTTACACTCCACATCTGGGGCTCCCTGTTGAGAAAGACCCTGAGGTCACCCACATCTGGGATCAGTAGGAAAGGGTTTTCTCCCTGGCTACCCTCGCCCATGTTTGAAACATTGTACACATCCCATTAGCTCCACCCCCAGCTATATTCTGAGTCCAGCCACCTCTCACCACATGTATCTTTCACATAGATACTGTAGCGGTTTGTTACCTGTGAGATCAGAGCACTTGACTACTGAAAATGCACCAAAGGCTCCCTCTGTCTTTAGTGGGAAATCCATGTTCTTTCCCAGGCCTGCTATAATCGGGCCCTTACCTGCTTCTCAGGCCTCATCTCAAACTACCTTTTTTCGTTTCTTCCTTCATTTCGTCATAGCTCAGGGCCTTTGCACATGCCATTCTTTCTGCCTAGAATTATCTCCCTGCAGACGTCAATGGCTGCCTTCAACAGCTTGATTGTGTTCAAGTCACAGCTCAGAAGTCACCTCCTCAGAGAGGCCTCCTTTGATCACACAATCTTTTTTTTTTTTTTTTTTTTTTTTAAGGTAAGCTCCATGCCCAACATGGGGCTTAAACTCACAACCCGAGATCAAGAGCCAACCGGGTGCCCTGACCATACAATCTTAAGCAGGCCTCATTCCCCTCTGCCTCTTTCTACCAGATCACCCTGCCTTATTTTCTTTATGGCACTTACTATGGGCTGAACACATCAACTTGTTTATTTTTAATGCTCTTGAACATAAGCTCCAAGAGAGAGAAATCCTCTTATAGGTGCTCCTGTGAGTGTCCAATTGGTAATGGGTGCCCCACAAATACTTGGGCAATGAGCAAATTCTGCCGTGGGTGTGTGGTCGTAGGGGTGGAGGCAAGGGCCTGGCCTGGCACTTTCCATCCCTGAGCCCGATGGTGCCAGACAGCCTTCTCTCAGACACAGGCCTTCCTTATCCCGTGGTTCCTCCCTACCCCATCCACCGCTTACGGTGGGTTCTTGGCCCTCTCCCCTCCACTGGGGGAAAACCCCTCTGGGTATCCCTTATGCTGCTGGTCTCCACTGGGGACTCAACTCTCAGACCACCCATCTCTAAAGGCACAGGTTCAGGGAGCACTGGAACACCCCAGCATCACCCAAGGGCCACTGCCTTCACCTCTGCCCACCTCCCACCTGCATCCTTCCTTCAGCTTGGCTTGTCCCCTCGATGCCCCTCCGCGCGACCCAACCCTGCCATTTGCGCCACTGCCAATTCTCTCCAAAACGCGCTCCTTCCATCCTCTGGGAATCCAAGGAATCTCATCTCCAGGACATACAACCACTCATTAACTGGGCCACGGGAATTACGATGATTGCCACGGCTAATAATCCCAATTCCCACAGCAACACTTCTCAAGTCAGCATAGCTGGCGCGATTCATCATCTCACCGAGTCACACGTCTGTCCACAAACATTTCCTGATGCCCACCCCTCACCGGGCCTGAGTTGCCATTGGGGCCCTGCTCACCTCATGCTGACAATCTGCCTGGATCGGCTGCGTGAGCACGAGAAAGAAAGATGGGCTCCGGATTGCAGAGAGAACCTGCTAGATGGAGAGCACCACGGGCCAGGTCCCCGTGGCCTGGCATCAGCGGGGGCACCAAGAGGGCGCTGAGCTGCCCCTCACCCTCCACCCAGGGTGGCCTGTGAAATGCACCATCGGGGAGTTCTTAACTTGAGACCAAGTGCTACACAGATAGAGCATCTAGATGAGTCCCCGAGACCCCTTCTTGCCAGACCGCCCACCATGCCCCTTCCGTTGGGAAAGTGGGGAGTTGCCATTGGGGCTGGCAGAAGGACGAGGGGCTGGAAGGTGGGTAGATTTGGAGGATGGAGAGGAACAGCCCGAGCCAAGGCTATGAGAAGAAATGCAGACATTTGAAGGTGGCCCCCCAGCCCCGTGGGGAGACGAGTCCATTGGCACCCAGGATCTCCCACGGCTGATGAGGAAGGTGGAAGCGGACAGGGTCTTTAATCCCAAGCAGCCAACTAGGGGACTCGTCCACTGGCTTTGCTCACAACAGCTTGGCGTTTTGCAAGTAGAAGATAAGAAGAAGGAGAGAACAAGCAAACGCACGTTTATTGGACCCCGCAAGGGGCACCTGCCACGGGCTCTTGTTGAATTCTCTACAGCAATTCCATGAACCGGAGATCACCCCACCTGTTTTACAGGTAGGAACCTGAGGCTGGGAGAGTTTACCAGAACACGATCTAATGTTCACAAAGGTTACAAAGGACTCCAATTCACCCTTCCCAGACCCACCCAGGGGCCTCACCCTGCCTCACAGCCTGCACCCCAATCCGCTTTTGTCTCCCTCCATGCATGCCAAAGGGAATGTGCCCATGCATCTGAGGTCCCCACTGAATGGGCCCCCCCTTTGCTCTTCAGGACACCACGAATCCACTCACCTACTCTGAAAGCATCCAGGGGATTCTGGTGGCCGCTATCGTAGCTGTTTCCAAAGTAGATCCCGTCACCCCAGGAAATTCATGGAGTGCTCCACTGGGGTGTGGGAAGAGAGATCAGAATTTGCATTCTTATCCAGTTTTTAATCTTGGCTTTCTAAATGTTCTATCTTAATGTATGTTTTATAACACACGCGTTAGCCCAGCAGAACATCTATACCCAAGTTTTAAACAAATATATATACATTTGCATACAAAATACGCGCTCAAAAATATTCTCACAGAAGGGGCGCGCCACCGCAGTTTACATCAGCGTTGGAGGACCCCGGCAAGGAGCTCTCACTTAGAGGTAGGGGTGGAGGAGACCCCCGCTTCAGCAAGCTGAGTTCGGATCCTGCGTCAGTGATTTTTGGGCTGTGTGCCTGGACGAGTTTATAGAACTTTCCTGAACTTCTGTTCCCTCATGTCAGAATGGGGGTAGCCACAGTGCCCAGGTGGATTAAAAAAGAGACGCTGCCCAGAAAGCCTGACAGCCCAGATTCTGGTATTATTATTATTATTATTACCCCCTCAGTCACAGGGAGTAGAGCCAGGCCTGGCCTGGCCTTCCTTGTGGTAGGCCGAGCCCTTGGGGACCGCATCTACCATAGGAGGCCCAGGACCCAGAATAAGGGACCAGCATTAAGTCAGAGATGGCTAAAATGGCTAGGGGATAATATGACATCCTTATTACTGTCCCGGTGTGATGGGCCAGGCAGAAAGAGGTGGCCTCAGAGGGTCACAGGGAGGACCCTCACTACAAGATGAGTTTAGCATTTAGGAACTCCCTCCAGGGCAGGAAACCCTTTCTCATTCAGCCCATAGAGTGCTGTAGGAGCCCTTACAAGAAGGCCAGATTAGAAACACAGAACAAAATCTCTCAGATGCTAGAAGCAGGAGCTCAGGGGAGTAGGGGATTTCCTATCCTAACTGAGATGGGGCCACAGGCACTCACCAACAGGTACCTAGACCACCACCCCCACCCAAAGATGGCTAGGGGGCCATGAAGACGAAGGGGCCACTGTTTAGGAGTGTATGAGTAGAGACTGAACAGGCCCTAAGAATGGAAGCAGGCCCTGGCTACCTGGTGATGGCCATGGGTACTAAGTAGGTAGGTGGGGAGTTATTATCCCATTTCACAGATGAGGAAATGGAGGCTCAAAAAACAGAGACATCTGTTTTCTCTCAGCTAACCTTAGCCTGGTACAAGTGTAGCTGGTGACTCAGCCTTGACCTCCTCCTTCCCCTAGTATCAGGGAGTCTCTGCTGTAGAGATCCCTGCAGGAGTTAGGTCCCCGAGGGTCTGAACCTACTCTGTTACTGCTCCCTGTGCATATCCTGAGTAAACCTCTTGTCCTCTGAACCTCAGTTTCCTTATCTGTACAAGAGTTGGATTACTAAACTCCCCCTTCACCCTCTCCCCCTACTTTTCTTCCAATCCTCTCTCTTCCAAAGCCCTTCTAGAAGCTTATCCCAAGCGTTGAACCCTTCTAGGGGCCTGGAGGTCACAGCCCTGCCTTAGGGACCTGTCTGGGCCTGGCTCCCACAGTGATGTGGGTGTGAGCCCATCTACCCCAGACCCAGAGACATCTCCATTCTGGGGAGCCCGTCCTCCCGTACCCAGCTCTTTCCTCTACTCCCTCAGCAGCTTCAGCTGGCCCAAATCCCTCCTCCAAACTCACAAACACATGGACCCTTTTTCTGCCAGAACCGTGAGAGCAGTAGGGGAGGCGGTCTACATAAATTAGCTCACTTAATCCTCACAACGTTCTGGGGAGTGGATCCGTTTCCCTGATGTGGAAACTGACACAAAGACCTCTCTTGAAGCCCCGCGTTGGAGGCGGAGGTCTTGGCCTGTCTGACCCAGAGCCCATGTTTTCCTATGACACCTCCCAGTCTCCCCCTCAAATCCTTCCTCCAAGTGTTCAGAATGGCACCCAACTACGGCCCCTCCCTCAAATGTAACATTATGCAGCCATTAAAAATAATGATTACACATACACAGCTGACTAATAACAACAGAGAAAATGCTTATGACACAATGTTAAGAGGAGAAAAGCAAGACACAAAAATTGTAAATACAGTATAATAAAATGAGATTAATATGATTATGCACAGAGACCACACTGGGAAAGAAAATACACCAGGAATACTCGCAGTTGTTTTGTGTGTCTTAGTACCACGGGTGATTTCTTTCCTATTTTTCCCCATTTGCCAAACTGTCAACCCATGCATATTACTTTTACAACGAAGAAAAGCTATCATGTACCAAAAAATGATAGATTTGCGGTTGAAATATTTGGAAGCCTGCTGTTTCTTCTTCAAATCCCTCCAAAGCCTCCGTTTTCGGTACAACGTGACCATAACCAAGAGACATCGCAGGAGTTTTGGGGAGCAACCGGCACCTCCACAGACCCACGCCCAGCTCCTGCTTTGACCAGGCTGCCCCTCCGCGTCGGAGGACGCCCCCCCAATCCCGGACCCTCCTCCCAACCCCCCCGCCGGAGCTGCGGGGGCTCACCTGACACTCGCGGGCCGGCCTCGGAGATGCGAGATGAGCACACCTGTCCCTTCAGGTGAAGGACTCGGCCAGGGCGCCCCGCGCAGGAAGGAGGGAGCGGGTCGGGGGCGGGGCCGTGACGCCACCCTCCCAGCCCCGCCCCCGGCTTCCCGGCCACGCCTCGGCTTCCCGGCCCCCGGGCGCTCGTGATTGTCGTGCTTGCGGGGTGAGCCGCTGGGGACACTCCTCCCGACCCGCATGCCTCCCCCCTCACACGCCCCCGTGGGCGGACCCCCAGCCAGCAGCAGCACGGGCCCAAGGGAGCCTCCAAGTGCGCCCTCGGGGGTGGGCGGGCTGGAAGGGGAGGTACTACCCTTCCCCCGGCGAGGGTCCCTAGGAGAAGCCTGGAAAGAGCTGGGATCCCCCCTGCCCCCTAACCCCACCTTTCCACCTCCACCCCCGGTTTACAAAGAACTGTTGGGTCCGCAGATTACGGGTTCAAATCACCTGGGGCAAGGAATGACGTCCGAGGGACGGAGGGAGCCTCAGATTCCCCAAATTTTTTCTTCCGTTTGTACCCCACTCTCTGGTTCCCTAGGACCCTTCCTCTGACCCCTTCTACTAAAGAAACCAGGAATGGGGGAGGGGGGAGGGGCGGGGAGTGACCAAGAAGTGTGATTCCAGCCCTTGGGGCTTGGGAAAAGGTAATCTGGCATCTGATGCCTGGAGTCAGAACACTGTTTTCATCTACTTTATATCATCTGGGATCGCTTATTTTTGGCAAAGTTCCGTGTTGGAAACGCCAGCCTTCTGGCCGTGGCAAAAAGAAAGGGCACCACTTCGAAAAGGCGGTCAGGCTTCACCTATCCAAAAGCTTTAAATACATGCGCGCCCTTGGACCCAGCGATGCCACTCCTGAAATCTATCTACCCAAGGAAATCATTCAGAATACATGCTCGCTGTGGCATTCTTCTGGCTTTTTCTTGTTTTTAATTGTGGCATTCTTTACAATGGTGAAAATTGGAATTAGTCTAGGTGTCCAACACCGGGGTCAGAGGTGAGCAGCCCAAACGCAATGGAATATTACACAACCCTTGAAAGTCATGTTTACAAACAGCTTGTAATAATATGAGGAAATGTGTTACAATATTACAAGAAGAAAAGCAGGATGTAAGTGTATGTTGACAGTGGCATCACAGTTGACCTTAAAAGCAGAATACACCTTTATACACTGGAAAGAAAGAATGTTCACTGTGGTTCTTTTTGGGGTGGGGGGCTCTGAAGCTTGTTTTTTTTTTTTAATCCGTCTGTTTTCCTGCATTTTCTCCTAATGGGCTTATATCACTTTTATAAAGCTCCTTTATTTCATAAAATTGTTCTCATTAATTGAGCACTTACTATAATCTGGATAAGCTCCTTTCATGTAATCCTTGCAATAGCCCTGAGGTAGGAATTATTATTTTCCTCAGGTTACAGATGAAGAAACCAAGTCTGAGAGGCTGTTTCCCTCCCTCAGGTCACATGAACACAAAGGGTCAAAGACCTTTTCTCTCTTTCAACACTCTCCCGACTAAGCCACTAGGCTAAAAGGGCCACGAGCTTCAGCTGGGCTAAAGGGATCCAGGGAGAGGGTTGTCCACCGTTGGGTTCAAGAGGAAGGGCAGTGTACAAGACAGCCACAAAGTTTCAGCAAGTCCTCCATCCTGTGGGTGAGCTCTTCCCTCCTGCCGGGAAAGCTTTGAGGTTGGCTTGACATCGGTGGGACCCAGGGCGGAGAGCTTCCCAGAGACCAAGCTCCAAGGTTGAGCTCAACCTTGTTGGTTAGTTTTGTAGCCTTAATATATTTTTCTGATTATAAAAGCGATCTATATTTATAGGATTCATAGAAAATTTATAGAAAATCAGACAGTTGATAAAATATAAAAAAGAAAACAAGTCAATCCCTTTATTGCTTTACCTTTTATTGCATTTTATTTTATTAGTTTAATTACTGATTTATTTTTAAGTCATCTTTACGCCCAGTGTGGATGTTCAAACTCATGACCCTGAAATCAAACAGTCTCACGCTCCAACAGAACCCACCAGGCACCCCTAGGTTTTTATTTTATTTATTTTATTTTAATTTTTAAAAAAGATTTTATTTATTTGACAGACAGAGATCACACAAGTAGGCAGAGAGGCAGGTGGGGTGGGGTGAAGAAGCAGGCTCCCCGCTGAGCAGAGAGCCCAACGTGGGGCTTGATCCCAGGACCCTGAGACCATGACCCAAGCCGAAGGCAGAGGCCTTACCCCACTGAGCCACCCAGACACCCACCCCTAGGTATTTTCAAAAATACTAAAAAGTAAAGGGAATATGGTGAAATGAACCCATATACCCATCACTAATTTTTGACAAACATCAACTTTCTCCATTCTTGTTTCATCCGTCTCCCACCTATATTTATCAAAGAAAATTCCAGATATCATATTATTTTACCTATAAATACTTCAGTAATTATCTCTCGATGATAAAGGCTTTGTAAATCAAACACACACACACACACACACACACACACACACACTACTATTAATACATCCTGCAACAGTGACACCATTTTTCTCATCAGATTATTTAATAGGCAATCCATGTTCAAATTTCCTTAATTTGTCTCTAAAATGTCTTTTTCCAGTTGGTTTGGATCAGCAACCACAGAAGGCCCACCTAGTCTATCTGGTTGATATATCTCTTAAATGTTTCTCTGTTTCTGTCTCTTTCAAGGAGATATAATTTACATTCCATAAAATTAACCATTTTTCTAAAAAGACTTGTTTATTATGAGAGAGAGAGAGTAAATGTGGGGGGCGGGCAGAGGGAGAGGGAAAGAGAGATTCCCAAGCAGACCCACAGCTGAGTGTGGTGCCTAACACAGGGCTCCATCCCATGACCCTGAGGTCATAACCTGAGGCTTGGGGCACCTGAGTGGCTCAGTCGGTTAAGTATCTGCCTTTGGCTCGGGTCATGATCTTGGGGTCTGGGTATGGAGCCCTGTGTCAGGCTCCCTGCTCATCTGGGGTTCCGCTTTTCCCTTTCCCTCTGCTCCTCCACCCCACCCACAGCACATGCTCTCTCTCTCAAAAAAAAGAAAAGAAAAGAAAAGAAAAGATAAGAAAACAGAGTTGGAGCCTTAACCAACTGAGCCACACAGGCAGCCCCAACATTAACCCTTTTGAAGTGTAGAGTTTGTGGCTTTTTGTAGATTCAGAAGGTTTGCAACCATTACCACCACCTAATTCTGCAACAATTTTATCACCAGAAAAAGAAACCCCATACCCTCTTATAATTGCTCCCCACTCCTGCCCTCCCCTAGCCCTCGGGGACCACTCATCTCCTCTTGTCTTTTGCCTACTGGAGATGGTTCATATATATGGGATCATACAGTGTGTGACCTGTTGGGTCTGGCTTCCCTTTGCCTTTGTAATGTTTTCAAGGTTCAACCATGCTGTGGCACATGTTGGTACTTCATTCCTTTTTACAGCCAAATAATATTCCAGGCTTGAGTTTCCCACAGACTGGAGTTGGTTGACTGCATCCCTGTGGTGTCTCTAACATGTCCCTCTCTCCCCCGTAGTTCCCCGTAGGCTGCTAATTGAAATGTAGACACTGGAGGCTGGAGGCTTAATTCGATCTGGACCCCAGTGATTTTTTTTTTTAAGATTTTATTTATTTATTTGACAGACAGAGATCACAAGTAGGCAGAGAGGCAGACAGAGAGAGAGGAGGAAGCAGGCTCTCCGCTGAGCAGAGAGCCCGATGTGGGACTCGATTCCAGGACCCCGAGATCATGACCTGAGCTGAAAGCAGAGGTTTAACCCACTGAGCCACCCAGGTGCCCCTGGACCCTAGTGATTTTATTGAGACTATTCCGCAGACGATGCTATGTTCTTCCTGGTGCTTCAGAGCAGGAGCTGCCATGTGTGTGTGTCAGACTGATGCAGGCTCCATCTCAGGACCCTGAGACCATGACCTGAGCTGAAGGCAGAGGCTTTAACCCACTGAGCCATCCAGGCACCCCTGTTGCACGTTTAGTGATGGTAAGGTTGATCAGCAACTCTGGGTATCAGCCTCATTGTCTGTTACAAAGTTACCATCAACATTTGAGCCAAGGGTGTTAGCATCCATTGATGATTATGGCCTCAGTCTGCTCTTTTCCTCTTCAGTTCACAGAAACAGAAACTGAGGCTAAGAGGAGAAGTGATTTGCCCAAGGTAACAGGGTTAGTAATGATCAGTGAATGGCCTCTGCCTCTTGGCCCCTTGCTTATTCCTGGTGGCTCTGCTAAACACTTTACATGAACTGACACATTCAATCCTCTCAACAACTCTCTGGCTGGTTCTATATTACGCTCTTCCTTTTCAAATTGGGAAACTGAGGCCCCAAGTGGTGAAGAAACCTGCCTTTCTTTGATGAGTCATTTGGTAATTCATGTCAGGAGGTTCCAAATGACAGAGAAGTAGGAAAACACAGTTTTTGCTCTGCTAAATATAGACACGAGCAAGGTGAACAGAACCCTAAGAGAGAAAGAGATGGGAGTCATGGAAGTCTTCCCAGAAGAAGCATCACAGGAGTTGGGCTTTAACATCTGTGTAGGAGTTTGCCACAGGGAGTACAGGCAGAGGACTGGGCCCACCATATGAATAAGGCCTGAGGTGTGATTTGAGCTGTGGTCAAAGATTCCATTCCTCACCATGGACATAGTCTCATGGATTTGTGTGCCCTTGGGAAGGAGAAAAAGAGAGGGTATGGTTTGGCCCATCACATACTTTGATTATGCAGATTTACGCAAAGGAAGGAGTGCAGAGAACAATGGACTATGAGTCTGGGGGGTGGTGTTCAGTGGGCAGTGAGGCCCGGATGCTGTACCCAGGTACAGTCCCTGCCCTCAAGTGGCTAAGAAAAATGGAGGGAAATAGACCCCGGACATCATTAGCTCTTGCCCTAGAAAGGAGAACATCCAGCCCGTCCCCATGCTCATCTCCAGCTCCAATATGCTGACTGGAGGGATCCCCTTTGCATACCTGGACCACTTAGTCAAAAAGTACCCCAGCAAACTACAATGCAAAGTGCCCATGGTACCATATATGTATTTGGTTTTACGTGAACAGAACATCTCTGGAAGGGTCCAGAAGGGGGAAAAAAATTGCAAATCATGCTTTTCTGAATACACAAAGAACACCTAGAAATCAATAAGAAAATAAGAATACAAACAGACTTCCCGGAAAAGGACATACAAGGGTCTCTGAAATTCAGGTCAAAGCTGCAGCCTCATTCATTTATTTAAAAGATATTACTTATTTATTTGAGAGAGAGAATGAGCAGTGGGGGGGGGGCAGAGAGAGAGAGAAACAGACTCCCTGCTGAGCAAAAAGCCCAATGCAGGGCTTGATCCCAGGACCTGGAGATCAGGACCTGAGCAGAAGGCAGACGCTTAACCGACTGAGCCACCCAGGCACCCCTGCAGCCTCATTCAAAAGAAGAAAAATGTAAAATAAAATGACACCGAGATTCCACAGGCACCTGATGGGTGAGGAAAATTACGACATTTTGCGAACACACTGACAGCACATCTTGGGGGGGGGGACAGGCACCTTCATTTGTGGGAGAGTGAGTAAGTAAATCCCCTAAGGAGGGCAGCGGCGACATCCATCAAACTGACAACCGCACATTTCCTTTGCCCTCAGAATTCCAAACCGAGGTATTTATCTTACAGGTATAAGTGTGTAGGAGGGAAATGGGTTATTCATAGCTGGGCACGTTCACGCGCGCACACGCGTGTGTGTGTGTGTGTGTGTGTTTGGAAATATCTTCTGTCCATCGGTAAAGGGCTGAGAAAATAAATCGTAGAACATTCATCCAAGACACCATAATGAAGCCATATAAATGAGGAAGATCTTTAGGTACCAACGGGGAAAGGTATACACAAAGTATCATCGTGTGTCAGTGTCTCTTTATGGAAATAGACAGGGAGGAGAAAGATGGTGCATGTGTTTTCTTCTGTTTATGTTATATGCCGATGTCTGGCCGGCTGTGTAAGAAACTGGGGAGGTGCTGGATCTCCTCCAGGAAAGGAAATGGGGGGCTGGAGGCGAGGCGCTTGCAGGAGACTTTTACTGTACCCCCTGTGTTAACGTTTGGATTTTGATCCACATGAAAACATTTTCCATTCCAAACGTTACACGAGATTAAAAGTTCAAGGGTCCATTTGTTATAGGCGCCTCTCCTGCGAGGCCTGGGATGGAGGAGGGCAGGAGAGAGGGGTGTCCTCTGGTAGGGCAGTCCCTTTGTTTCCTGATTTAAAAAATCCTCACAGCAGGGTGGCTAAGCCACAGCTGGGTGGCTAAGTGGCTGGGCCTCTGGCTTCAGCTCAGGTCATGATTCCAGGGTCTAGGGATGGAACCCCCAAGTGGGGCTCCCTGCTCTGTGGGAAGCCTGCTTTTCCTTCTCCCTCTCTCTCTGCCCCTGCTCCTGTTCCCTCTCTCACCGTCTCTCTTTCTCTGTCAGATAAATAAATAAAATCTTAAAAACAAAAACCCCAAAAAAACAAAATAACAAACCTCACAGCAGGCTCCCCATTTTTTGGATGTGGACACCAAAGCTCAGAACTGGAGAATGACTCCTGAGCTTAAGAGCCTGGGGTGCAGCGGGGAGCCAACGTCCTGTTCAAGTTCATGGTTCCAGACCCTCCTGTAGGCTTTGTCACCACACAATGCACCCCCAGCCGGCCAGCAGGCGCGACAGAGTTCTTCATGCTGAACTTTCTGGTTATTTGCCCAAGTGTACTATTGTTTGCCCGAATTATACTTTATTAAAAAGAAAAGAAAAAAAAAAGATAAGCCGATTGAATGAGGAGACATAGGACTGTGATGATTCTGGACTAGATTTCCCAGACTCTGGACTCCACTGGCCCATTCCTTGGATTATTGGGGAGTTAACTTTAAGTGTAGCCGCCAACTGGATTCGCTGGCTTTTTGAATAGGCATGGATTTGGAAAGAAATTCACATAAGTGTTTCTTTGACTAAATTAGCAGGATTATTTTCTGACTGAATTAATGGCAGTTTCTTCCAAGACTTAATTTGCCTCCTTCTCAAACTTTTCTAGACTTTACCAGGGAGTGGGGGGGAGGGTGTGTGTGGCAGGGTGGCCCGTGGAGGCTCTTGCCTCTCAGGGTCTCTCTGTGTAGCAGCAACTTCCCACCTAGTCTGGTCCTGGTGCCACCTCCTCCAGGAAGCCCTCTAGGAGCACCCCCTCCCCCAAAACACACACACTCTCTGCCCTCCACAGCAGGCATGCCTCCCTGGCCTAACTTCCTGGTTCACACTGGGTGGTAGTGAAGGGTTTCCAGAACTATTTCCCCATAAGGCTCTCAGCTTTCATGGGGCAGAGACTGTGGATTCAACCTGTCCGGGTATTTGGCACAGTCTCAGCCCAGAGCAGGGGCGAGGGCCAGGAGAGGAATGAATCTGCCCCCCCCCTTCTGATTCTCAGGCTACAGGGCATAAGCCTCCCTCCCACTTAGCTGGGACACTCTGCTTAGTTCTGGGGCGGGGGGGGGGGGCTGAATTAGAACCCAACATGCCGCACTCCACTCCCATTCCGGCCAGCATCTGGCATCTGTGAGTACAGCTGTCCAAAGTGCACCAGCCTCTCCAGTGCACAAACAGTTCCCCACCCTCTCTGAAACTTGGAGCAAATCCAGGGAGGGGTGAGTTCCCCTCCCCCTTCTACAGCTGACTTCCCCAGGGCTCAGAGAGGGTCAGGATCTTGCCCAATGTCACACAGCCAGTGGGTAGGGGATGTCAAGACCTCGGGCTCCTGGAGAGCAGACCGGAGGCCAGGAAGCATGCAAGGTGGTGGAGAGATCCCAGGAGAAGCCTCGTCCTGGACTTGAAGCCTAATCCTTGCGGAGGGATGAGGGCTTGGGGGTGGGGGGCGGGAATCTTAAATTCACAGAGTGTGAGGCCTGAGCTGCGAGACAGGGCAGCAGAAGGTCAGGGAAGATTCTACGAAGTCCTGGGAGATGAGGAGGTGGCCGGCAGTAGTGGGCGGAGGAAATGGGTGTGCACTCACCAATTCGATCGTCAGCAGACCTGAGGGCATGCCACGGCTAGCCCTGGGCCGGCCCGGACGCAGGGAGGGCCCGGCAGGACACGCCAGCCAGCCTCGCTCAGAAGGGGCACACTGTGGAGGGAGGAGGTGCAGGGGGTTCCTGGTTCTCCCCTTGCAGGATGAGAAAGGCTCTGGGGGTGACCCAGGGCCCAGGAGGGTGGTCAGGAAGGAAGGGAAGGAGGAGGAGGCGTTTGCCTGGCGGGGAAATGAGAATTCGGCTCGCCAGTGCTCATTGAGGGCCCGCTCTGTGCCTGGCTCTGTTGGCACGGCCCTCTCTCCACACCCCCTTGGCCCTGCTGCCAGCCTAGGACCTGGAGCTCCGGCTCAAAATGGCTGCTGAGGGGCGGAGCTGGATTCGAACCTGGGCAGGAAGCTTCCAGAGCCCAGCTCTTAGCCACACGCCAGCGGCCTCACAGAGCAGAGAGTCTGGACTGGGAGAGCAGACACTCGGGGCTAGGAAAGGGGCCCCTCTCCGAGGCAGATATTCTTTGCTTTTTGCCATGTGCCCAGAGAAATAGGAAAGAGCAAACAGAAGGCAGAGGCCTTGGATCTGAGCCTCACCTCATGCACTCACAACTGTGCAAGCTTGACCTCTCTGAGCCTCAGTTGTCGCATCTGTAAGAGGGGCCAAGAATGCTGCCTGGAAGCTTACGGAGAGAGGCTGGGCACCTGCTCGGTGAAGTGGGCTCCCTTCTCTCCCTTGCATCCCCTGAGGAGGCTGGGGACGAGGAGGCCTGGGACACAGGAGCTTCCCTCCAACCCCCTTCCAGAAACCAAGGAAGGTCTTCTTGTCCAGCCTACTATGTGTACAGAGCACTGGCTTGTCTCTGGCCAGAGGTGCCTTCCCCAGAGGTGCCTTCCAGAGAAGGAAATTCTTTGAACTTCTTGGTGATGATAGGGGTATGGGGATGGGGCTGATGACGTTGGGGTCATGGCTGGGCCGGTGGTAGTGACAGAGCTCTGGGCCCTCCCTAACATTCCAGCAGCCCAGGGCAGCCCCAGCCAAGTGCCAAGCATAGCTCTGGGATGGGTGTGCATGTGAGCACCCAGAAAGCTCCGCTGTGGCCGTGGTGACCTTGGACTTCTTACCATCTGGGCCCCACCCTCAGATCATGGCGCAGATGACTCCCTCCGCCCCGCCTTCACTACCCTTCGATAGAGCCCGTTCCGTGGGACTGGCTGCTCAGGAGGCCACGTTTCCTAGAAGGTTGTAACCAAAGCCCAGAGAAGGGAGACACTTGCCTGAGGTCACACAGCAAAGCTGCACAGGGCCGGACCCCAGGGCTCCAGACACTTAACCCTCTACCAGCCCCACTTGCTGCCCCTGCTGGGTTTCAGGGAGGTGGACAGGGGACCTGCTGTGGCCAAACCTCTCAGCAGATTCTGCCTGAGCCCCTGCAGTGCGCTGGTGCCAGGAGAAGCCTAGAGTTTGTGGAGACTCGGTCCTGCCTACTGGAAGGTCACAGGCCTTGGGGAAGATCCAGGACACGCTCAGAAGAGGGGGAATCAGGCTTGGACCGTGGAAAGGGGCATTCCTAGAGGAAGGGAGGAAAAAAGTGAGGGGGCAGGGAAGGACAGGGTAGAGCGTGGGCTCCTAGGAGGAGTGGGTGCCCATAGGGCTATTTCAGGGTCCTGTGCGTGGTGGGACCCAGCCACCCTGGAGGAAGAATGGGAGAGTACAGCTGGGGCCAGGGGCCAGGAGCCTTGAATGCCAGACCAAAGCCTCTGGGTCATATCTCGCAGGCCATAGGTCCCAGGAGTTTTTTAGCAGAGGACAGAACTGGCAGGGGGTGTCTGTCCAGAGGCCAGGGGTGTGTATGTGTGACAGCTGGAACAGGCGGCTGGAAGCCTCTACAACTCCCCGGATTACAGTGACCAAGAGGTCCCAGGAGCGTGGAGTCTTTTGCCCAGTGTGACTCTGTGCAGGGAAGTGGGGTTCTCGGGTGGGGTGGGAGGTGTGGGGACACCGGATGACTGTGACCAAGGATTTGTGAGTGTGCTGGCCGGGCCCAGCCTGCCGGTCCCCACCAGGGCCCCACTTCCTTCCCCATTCACACTCAGAGCTCCCACTCTGGTGTCCTTGCCTCTTAGGGACACCCTCTCCCTCCTGTTTTGCCACTTCGGGGAACCCCCTTTCCCCTGCTCTGCCAGCCCCGTTCCTGCTCATGTGTTTTTTTTTTTTTTTAATGAAAACAATTTTTTTTTAAATGGTGATAAAATACACATGAGTTGAAAGTTCCCACGGCCTTCCCCGGGGCCGGGGGAGGGAAATTCTTTGAACTTGGGAGTCCAGGAGGATGATGGTGATGAAGTAGAGGGGGAGGAATCCCTGGCCTTCCCGCTGACACACTTCCCTTTCCAGGTCAGTCTCTGGGTCAGAGAGCAGACTGGAGGGTGTCTGGAGGGTGGGCATGGCTTGGGTCTGCGTACAGGGTGGTGGCGTGGGGAGATGGGGGGGACCACAGCTCTGCTGTCACTATGATACCAGCCCATCATCCTCTGCACCCCTCCCCGTGGTCCCTGATGCCGGACCTGGTGGCCTTGGATATCTCAGCTGTGTCCTCCCCCACCCCCCAGTGAGGTCCTAGAAGCCTGGTCCTTGATGCCCCCCCAGCACTGGCTCTGTCTGGAACATGCTGACCCTAGTCAGCTGGAAGGCACTCTTCGGGACTTTTTTTGCATTGTCAGTGGGTGGGACTGGGGAAACTGAGGCACGGGGAGGCATTCTGACTTGGCCAGACCACTCTAGAAACCAGCTCCCCTACTGCTGTCTAGGCCCTGAGCCCACACGGGGAAGCAGCCTGCCAGACCCCTGCCCAGAAGGTAGGGCAGACCCTAGACTCGGGAGTGAGGCTGCCTGCAGTTCGTATCCCGGGCTGCTCACTCCTGGTGGCCACGGCGCCATCCTCATCGGTCAGTGGGCAGGTGACAGTGTTGAAGCGCCCAGTAGGGCAAGCCCTCAAGTCAGGGCCAGGCTTGCGGTAGGGGCTCAGTAAAGAGCCCCTCTGTCTTTCTTTCCTGCCCTGAGCTATGAAGGGTATGATGGCTCAGGGGTGCAGACGGGCCTGGAGAGAGGGAGATTCCAGTCCTGGCTTGCCTCTGGGCTACACTGAACCTTACTGTCTTCCTCCGTCTCCCGCTGAGAGGCGCCATGCTTAGGGGCTTTGAAGGCCACCCCCAGCTTTGTCCTCCCTCTTGAGGGTGATGGAAGGGGCTTGTGTTAGGCTGCCCACAAGGAGAGCGTTGGAAGGGGACCAAGTGGGAGGCATGCCCTGGGCAGCAGGGTCAGGCCACACTGGGGCAGACACCCCAGAGGTCATGAGGGGGGCTGTTCCCCGAGTCCAGGACCTCCTGTGGGGCTTCTGGAGCCTCTCCCTTCTCCTTCTGGGAGCAAAATGGACTGCCAACTCTTGTTCTGTGTAATTTTCCAAATAAAGTTTAGGGGATGATGTCGCTAAGTCCTTAAATGTCCAGGGAGGCACCAGGAAAGAGAAGTGGTCAGGGACAGAGGCATCCCCTGCCCTGTCCTCGTGCAAGAGCACCGAAAGTCCCTTCCCGCTTTGGGGCTCAGGTTCCCCATCCACATGGGGTTCTTTACATGCTAGTCTTGGAGTCGGTGTGACCTCAGGGGACTCACCTCCCACTCCCAACTTCTCTTCTCCCCCCAACCCCCGCCAGGAATGAGAGGTGTCTGTCCGACGGGGGCGGGACCCCACTCTGTGAGCAGGGACATCAAGGCTCAAAAGTCCCTCCCACTCCTTACTCAAGCTCATTCGGGGATTACAGGGGTCAAAAAAGTCCCTTGCAGGCAGCCTAGTCCATTTGATAGATGGGGAAACCGAGGTTCCCAGAATGAGGCGACCTGCCCAAGGCTCCAGCTCAGAGCCAGAGACAGACCAGACCCTGGCCCAAGGTCCTCATCTCCTCTCCTGGTCTCCCTAAGGCTTTTCTCCCCTCCGCCTCCAGGCAATGCCCTGGGGTCTAGAACTCAGGCGGCGGGCGGCGCGCGGCGCGGAGGGCGCTCGCCTGCTGCCCCCGTGTGGCCACTTCGGGCTCTGCAGCCGGGACGTGGCGGTGCCTCCCGGTCCCCGTCTGGCAGGGCGGGGAGGGGAGTGTGCACTCCTCCTGGGGCGGCCGCGGGGGACACACTCAGAGAACACCGGCTGGCCGACCAAAGCCCTCGGGCCTGAGCCTGCGACCCCTAGAAGTGCCCCGAACGGGTTCACTTACAATAGGGAGACCCGGGACGCTTCTGGGACGCGGTGTCATCTAAGCAGGGGGCCCTGAGCGTTGGTGAGCAGCGAGCCGGGGAGCAGTCCAGGCCACGGCTGCATTGCCTGCCGCCCGACACAGCAAGGCTGTGGGACCCGAGTAGGGGAGCCCGGCAGCTGCCCCTCACCCTCTCCTGCTTCCTCTCACTCAGGGAGAGACTGGGGGGCCATGCAGCTTGAGGATGAAGTGAGGTGGTCTAGGGCTTGGCTCCCGGGGTTCCTGGGCAGGTTTGGGGAGGAGCCCTCAGCCCAGGCAGGGACCCAGGATCTGGGAGGAGGATACCTTGAACCTGTTGGATGGGAGCCACAGCCAGGGGTCTCCACCAGCAACTTGTCCCCAATTTGAAGAGCTCTTCTGAGACCTCTGTGCGTCCCAGACAGAGCCAGCACGGTCTTGCTGCTGCGGGATGTTCACCTGCTCTCCTGCTGTCGGTGTTATCTGAGCTGACCTGAATCATGAATAGGATGTTTGTGTCCCCCCCACCCCCAATCCGTATGTTGAAATCCTAACCCCAGAGGTGGTATGGGGGGGGGGGGGCTTGGGAAGGTGATTAGGTCATGAGGTTGGAACCTTCATGAACAGGATTAGTGTCCTTATAAAGGACACCCCAGAGAGCTCCCCCTGCCCTTCGGCTGTGGGAGGACACAGTGAGAAGATGGCCATCTCAGAACCAGGAAGCCGGCCTCACCAGATCCCCAGTCTGCTGGCGCCTTGATCTCGAATTTTCAGCCTCCGGAACTGTGAGAAATAAATATTTGATGTTGAAACCGCCCCGTCTGTGGCATTCTTGTTCCAGCAGCCCAAGCTGAGACACTGAGGTAGGCCTACCCTTGGGGAACTCGAAGCTTTGTGCGAGCAGAAGGAAGCTGAGCACTTGGCTGGGAGACACTATGGACTGGGGGTGGGGGGGTGGAGGGGTGGGGGTAGGGGGGAGGGTGACTGCAGGGGAGAGCTCAGGCTTCCCGCCCAGGCGCTGGGGCTCATGGGAATGGATGGAGCCTTGACTGCACAGCTGGGCGCTGACGATGGGCCAGTGCTGCTTTGTGCACGTGGCTCCCCTTTCTGTGAGCTTCTGGGGACAGACTGGGGTCTCCCTTGCGCCTGGCATGGGCTTGGCATTTGACAGGCTCCGGGTGAATTTTGAGCGAGTGGAGTGAACAAAGACACAGAGGAGGGACAGTTTGGTCTGTGGGTGACACAGAGACATCACCCTGGGGCTCCAAGATGCAGTGGACCTGAATGGTCAGGGGGAATCCCCTGGGAGTAGCTTCCAGAAGGACACAGAGGAATGGTACTGGGTGTGGGGGTGGGTAGCATCCAGAAAGACACAAAAACGGTAATGGGTGTGGGGGCGGAGGAGAATAAGAAAAGAGGGAGACTTACTTTCCTGTTTGAATGTTTATATTATACATTACAAGGTGCATATATTCTAATGTGTTATAATTATCATGCATTGCCATGTGCCTACTCAATAAATGAGCGCAGAAGTAAATAATCACCTGGGGAGCTCCTTGAACATGTGGCCTCCTGGGCTGCAGCCCCAGAGGATGGAAGCAGTAGGTCCGGGGGTGGCAGGGGACCAGGATGAGTTCCCCAGGTGATCCTGTCACAGGTGGCCCTGGACTACACTTTGGGAACAAAATCACCAGCTGGGTCCTCTTCCCACCAGCCACCAGCCGGGCTCATTTGCATGGTCTTTTGCATATTTTTGCATGATTTCTCTGGTTCCAAAGGAAGCCTCCGTTAGCCCTTGTCCTCCTTTCTGCCTGGTCCTCAGGAAAGCGTCTCCCTTCCCCAGCTCGTCCTGCAGCACTTCCCCTAGCCCCAGACCTGCCTGCGTAAGCCCCTTCCTCCTCACCCTCAACCTCCTGCCAGATATGCCATTCTTGTACCCCATCTCCGCATTCTCCTGGTTCCCCAGGGCCTGGCACACACACACATCACCTCCCCCAGGAGCCTTCCACACCTCTCAGCTGACTGTCTGTTTCCAGGCCTGCTCTCCATCCCCTCCACTAGACTCCCAGACACTCCTGCCCCCGCTTGGGAGTGTTTCCTATACTGACCCACTGTGCACCCAGGGCTGAGCCTCCACCATCCCATCTCACCCAGAGACCCCATGAGACCAGACCCCATGGAGCCCATTATACAGATGAGAAAACTGAGCCTTTGGGAAATCACGTGATTCACCAGCCCGTGGAGGCTCTTTCCATCCCACCAACCTCCTAAAATGCCCTTGTGGCATTTTCTCCCAACTGATGTTGTTATTTGGGTTTTGTTTTGCTTTGTTTGCTTTAATTGGGTCTTTAAAATTACCTACTGTAAAAACAGTCAATCCAGAAATATATGAATATAAAATGAATTCCCTCCTTGCCTCTCCCCCCCATAACACTCTCTAGGCAGAGCCACTGTGAATGGTCTGAGGTCCCTTTCCATCCTCTTATACTTTTACACGCAGACGTCATATGTACAAAAATATAGACATAGCATTTTTATCGTAAGGCACACATGCAAAACAGAAACAAATTAAAGAACAATACAGACGCCCATAAAAAATTGCCAACACTTCTCAGTGGCCCATCCCTGTGTCCCTCTGCACCTGCAACCCCCTCTTCCTCTGATTCTCCTTGCAAATCGACCACATATATATATATATTCTTCAATAATAAATTTAGGATAAGGAATGCTAGGTCATTCTGTGTGTGATGTGGTCAACTTTATGAGGCAAAGTTAAGCTCTTTTCTGAGGAGATTGAATCAAGTTTTACTCCTACCCGAAGCTGATGAGAGTTCTCACTGAGCCATATCTGTGCCAAATGTGGAACTTTATAATTTTTGCCAAGCTAGTGGAAGTCAAATTCCAACTCAGTGTGGCTTTAATTTTTATTTCCCTGATTACTAATGATAATCAAATATCTGTTTTATCTGTATCTTCTACATCCTTCGTGATCCTGTTCTCTTCTTGATATATCCATCACTGAAAGAGTGGTGATAAAATCAGTAATTGTGATGATAGATTTGTTAGTTTCTCCTTGTTTAGTACAATTTCTCCTTGTTAATTTCTCCTTTGTTTTGAGGTTATGTTACCAGGTGTGTGAGTTTAGACCTGTTATATCTTCTTGGAGTTATATATTCCTTCCTTGTCTCTAACAATGCTTTTGCCTTGAAGCCTCCTTTGTTATGAATACAGTGAAAAGTCTTTTGATTTTGGTCTTTTTCCGAAGAAGGACGATTTATTTGCCTCCGGGTAAACTACTAGTTGACCTTAGTGAGAGATGACTTGATCTTTTTTTTATAAGTATTTACATTACAGAAACTTTTCAACACATACAGAAGTACACAGTCATATCAAATGACCATCCATGTACCCATCAACCTGCTTAGATACTCACCAAATCAAACTATTTAACCCCCTTAGCTTGCCCATCCCATATCATTTTGAGGCAAATCCTGTATACATAGAAATTAATCCCTAAACATTTGAAGATGAATCTATAAAAGAAAACAACTTAAACCCCCAAATCCCATTACCATCCTGTAACAGTTCCCTAACATCATCAAATGTCTTTTTATTTTTTCAGTTTATTTGAGTCAAGATCTAAATAAAGCCCATCAGAGCATGTAACTGGTTAATTAAGTCTCAGTCTAGAGGTTCCTACTCTATTTCTTTTATTTATTTATTTATTTCTTATTTTGTTATTTGTTGAAGAAATCAGGTCAATCTGGGCGCCTGGGTGGCTCAGTGGGTTAAAGTCTCTGCTTTCAGCTCTGGTCATGATCTTAGGGTCCTGGGATCAAGCCCAGCATGGGGCTCTCTGCTCCACAGGGAGCCTGCTTCCCCTCCCCCGCAACCCGCCTGCCTCTCTGCCTACTTATGATCTCTGCTTGTCAAAAAAAAAAAAAGGAGGTGTGCCTGGGTAGCTCAGTGGGTTAAGCCTCTGCCTTTGACTCCAGGGTCCTGGGATCCAGCCGCATATCAGGCTCTCTACTCAGTGAGAGCCTCTCTGCCTGCTTCTCTGCCTACTTGTGATCTGTGAAATAAATAAATAGAATCTTTAAAAAAAAAATCGGGTCATTTGTTCTCATAGAAACATATTTTGTTTGATGGGATTTTACAGGTAAGGTGTCTTATCTCCTTTACTCACTGTGAGCATTGGATGAGAATTCAACAAATGTTCTCACAAATCCATAGTGAGCGCCCACTTTGTGCCCGGCCCCATGCCTGTTCCTGAGGTATATTTCTCAGTTTCACATCAGACACATTCCTGGAGTTTAAACTCAGACTTTAGTGTCTGCTGAATCCCTTAAGAGATTTGTTAAAATTCAGGGCTGCCAGAGGTCTAGGGTTGGGCCCAGAAATGGGCACTTTTTGTCCAGCTAGTCCAGAACTATCCTGCAGAAATATGCGACCTCAAACAGGAACACGTTTGGCAATTTCCATCGTCTAATAATTATGTAAAAAATTAGAGAAAAAAGTGAACTTTTCCTTACAGAAACTTTTAATTCTATGTTTAAATTCTATATTTAATCTATAACATTAAAGTATATTTACTATATATTTAACATATCAATTAAAATATTTTAATTATGTACTTTATTTAAATGGATACATCCAAAACATCTTTTTTTTTTTTTAAAGATTTTATTTATGTATTTGACAGAGAGAGATCACAAGCAGGCAGAGAGGCAGGCAGAGAGAGAGAGAGGGAAGCAGGCTCCCTGCTGAGCAGAGAGCCCGATGCGGGACTCGATCCCAGGACCCTGAGATCATGACCTGAGCCGAAGGCAGCGGCTTAACCCACTGAGCCACCCAGGCGCCCCAAAACATCATTTTTAACATGTAATCAATAACAAAGCATTGGGCACCTGGGTGGCTCAGTGGGTTAAGGCCTCTGCCTTCGGCTGGGGTCATGGTCCCCGGAGTCCTGGGATCCAGTCCCCAGACGGGCTCTCTGTTTGGCGGGGAGCCTGCTTCCTCCTCTCTCTCTGCCTGCCTCTCTGCTACTTGTGATCTCTCTGTCAAATAAATAAATAAAAATTAAAAAAAAAACAACCACGAAGCATTACTAGAGATATTTCTCATTTTTTAAAAGAATGAGACCTTTTCCAAGACCCTTGCTTTTTATTTATTTTTAAAGTAAGCCCTACACCCAAAGGAGGTCTTGAACTCAAGACTCCAAGATCAAGAGTCCACTGCTCTACCTACTGAACCAGCCAGGCGCCCTTTGTATGCTTTTTATCCATACTGAGTCTTGGAATCAGATGCGTGTGTTACATTTACTCGGACAAGTCACGAGTCAAGGGCTCCTTGGGGGTCCTGGCTACTGTCATTGGACAACGCTGCCTGGGAGTCTGATCCAGATGGCCCCAGGGCCATAGTGGGAGGCGCGCTGGGCTTCCTAAATATGGGGACAAAGTCACACCTGGGCTGCAATCCCGCCTCCGTCCCACCCGCCCGTTCCTGGCTGCGTGACCTTGGAAGTGCCTTCACTTTCGGAGCATCACGTTCGAACGGGCCGATGAGTTCCGCCCCGCGGTGGTGCAGGAGCTCCTGAGACCGTGTGCAGCCGCCAGCTGAGTGTTGGGGGGCAGGGAGGCGTGACGGGTGTGAGAAGGTTTGGGGGCGCAGAGAGGACAGCGCAGGACTCAATCCTCGGACACCTAGCGGGCGGGGGCCGGGGCCCCCCACCGGGTTGGGGTTTCCGTGCTCCGCGCGGCTGGACGCCCGCCGCCTGCAGTCCCCGAGGCCGCCACGGGGCGGCGGTGTGGGACAGGGACCCCGAGAACCGCGCAGGGCCCCCCCCCCGCACCCCGTCCCGGGGAAGTTTAGGCCCCCCGGAGCTGGTGTAGGGGGACGTAGTTGCCGAGGTGAGAATGACTTGTAACCGCTTATCCCGCGCGGACTTCCCTAGGAACGGAAGATGGGATCCTTCTGGTCTCTTTTGCGGCAGGAGGGGAAACTGAGGCGAGGAGCTATTCCCTCCCCCATCTTTATCCCAACCCACCCACAGCTGCTGTGTGGAAGGAACTCCGGCTTTGACCAGCTGGGAGCCCGTTTCTCAACTGGAAAACGGTGTTACCAGTGCTTCCCAGGGACTGGGAGCTCTGGGCATCATGGCTACAGAGGGCTTTGGCCAACTGTCCGGTGGTGAGCCAGATTCAGCCCATGGACAGCGACCGAAAGGGGAACTTTGAAGGATGAGAATAAAATTAACTGCCTTTAGCTGCTGCGGAATCCCGGCACCGCCCTTGTAACCCGCCCACCGCCCAGGCTGGGGCCACTACTGCCCCCACCTTACAGATGAGATAGCCGAGCCTCAGGGACGTGGTGTGGCTTGCCTCGGGTCACACAGCCCAGCAACGCCTGTCCGGGACACCCGGACTCTGTGCTTCCATCTGGCTGAGGAGGGAGAGGGTGGACCTCCTGCCTGGCTTCCCTCTCCCATCCCTAGTTCCTGGCTTCTGTCCTCCTTCTTTGTTCTTAGCCCCATTAGCCACCCCTCCCCACCCTCAAGCTGCTCCTCCCCCATTAAGACTCATGCCCTTTCTTCCTCCCTCCCTTCCTTCTTTCCTTCCTTCCTTCCTTCCTTCCCTCCTTCCTTCCTTCTGCAACTCGTGCCTGGCCATCAGAGGGGTCCCCAGACCTGGCCATAGTGGGGGGCTCAGGGTAGGCAAGTAACTCAGGCCTGGCCAAGGAGGGGTCTCTGCGGGAACTGCTGAGAGAGACTCCTTCCTGCCTAGAAGCGGAGCAGCTGTGAGCCTGGAGGACCCCACTGAGCCCCTGGGAATGGGATGCTCGGGGAGCTCAGCCTTCCCCCCGCCCCCACTGCCCAACCTCCCACCCATCTCCACCTGCTCCCTGTTGCCAATTCACCAGATGTGAGGAGTCAAGGGCCCCAAGAAGAGGGTTGATCCCAAGCCCCTGCCTCTGCCTGGAAAGGTATTCTCAGCTGCACTTCGACAGGCGCAGTTGGCCAAATACGCACAGTTGGCCAGCAGCAGGCGCACGGGCTAGAAGCCCATCAGTGGCCTCTTCCATTTCCTCACTTAGCAAATGTCTCCCCAGCCCCTGCCCAGAGACCTGTTGTGAGGGCACAAGGCTTGGGCTCTGGAGACAGACCCCCAAGGGCTCCGATCCCAGGTTCTTCACTCCCTAGGATACAACCTTCTAAGTTACTGCTCGTCTCTCTGTTTCTTCTCTGTAAAATCCGGAGGAAGTCCCCTAGCAGCTCCAGAGATCAAGAACATTCTGCCTGATGATAGCCGAGCCCTCTTTCCTAAGGCTATGCCAAGCACGTGCCATCCCTCTGCTTGGATTTTCTTCCAGAGTGACCGTGGAGTGGTTCAGACTATGGGCCCAGGCAGCCTGGTTTCCAATCCCAGCTGGAGATGGAAAAGGAAGGACAGGGGCCTCGCCCTGGGAGAAGGTTCTGTGGGCTCGATTAGAAAGGTGAACGGCTGCACTCCTAATCTAGCCATCCTGGGTTCCTCCTGCCCCCAGGGAGCCCCTGTGCTCCCTCTGGGATGGAGCTGGGGAAACATGCAGGGGACCTCATCTGAATAAGGCGGTGGAGAATTTGGGGCCCCTGATGAGCATAATGGTCCTGGGCTCCATGGGAGAGACAGCGTCCAAGGGGAACGGGGCCCTTCCCCTGGACCTGAGTCAGGAGGAGCAGGCAGCACAGCCTTGGTGGCTGGCCCTGGGTGCCCGGGACAGGGGACAGTTACCAGGAGGCAGGAGAGGCTCCAGCACCCAGCGTGGTGGGGGATGGAAGGATGGGGTGCTGGTGCCGGTCCTCAGCTGCCAGACACCCTTTCACTGAGCTCTGGCCCCCCTCCGTGGAGGAGCTGGAAGCCAAACTCTATGTTGGGGGCCTGAGGTGAGCTGGAGTCCCGTCCCTGCCAGACAGAAGAGGTTGCCTCCGTGTCTTCCAGGCCAGGCTGTCCCTATGCGGGAGTCGCGAGGTGTGGACCCTGACAGGGTTGGGGGCAGAGGGACACAGGCTGGCAAGCGCTTGAGGACAACAGCTGCCCTGCCGGGGTGGGGGGTTGGTTGGTGATGGGGGATCTAGAGGCCTGTTGCCACATTCATGGCCTCCCCCCAGGCCCCCAGCAGCCCTGTGCGGTAGGAGCCGGGGCTTCCCCTGTTTATAGAACAGGCCGCGGTTCGGAGATACCGAGTTACTCCTCCAAGGTCACTCAGCAGCCGTGGCAGAGCCAGGAATTCATCCTGGGTCGGCATGGTGCTGCGTGAGACCGCGCTCCCAACCACAGCTGTGTCCCTGAGCATGACCTCCGCAAGTAGAAGGCTCAGCCGATTCCTGACCTTCTGTGTGTGGGGCCCTCTGCATGGGTCGACTCCGGGGGCCCAGGCCCCAGAGGCAGGAAGCCGCCATCATCCCCATTTCACAGACGAGCTGAGGCCAAGAAGGTTCAGGCCTGGCATGTTCCTACCTCTGTTGGCCATCCAAGTTAGCACACACTCACAGGTGGTTCCCCTTCCCTTCTGGGCCTCAGTCTCCCCATCTGTAATTCTAAGAGATGGGATCAGGTCCCAGAGGGCCTGCCCAGCCTGTCTGAGACCCAGCTCTGGGAGATGGGCAGAGGGCTGGCGGTGGGGACAGCGCCGACAGCAGAGGGAGGGTCCGGAGCCTGCCCTCCCTGCTCGACCTCCAGCAAACCCATTCTCCAGGTCTCCAACCGAGGCGCACCCAGCCCCGAGGGAAGAGAGGGAATGCACGCCCTCACCCTCGTGAAACAGTGGCTGTTCTTACTACCCTGTTGTCCTTACCGAGCAAGCCCAGGAGAGGGGAAACGCGTCGCATAGGACAGGTCAGAGAGCGGGGGATGCCACCAGCATCCTCAGGGAGGCTGTGGCCTCCAGAAGCTGGCCCTTTCTGCTGCCTCCTTTCTGAAGCAACGTAGTCAGCCCAGGCCTTTCTGAGCCTGAGCCTGAGCCTGATTTCTTTTCCCCTGAGCCTGGGTTCTTGGCTGTCCTGGTGCAGCCCGCGAGGTCATCTGCAGCCTCCTCCTTTCCCTCCCGTTTCCGGCAGGCACTGGGCCATAAACAGCCTTGTCCGTCCTCTCCATAGGTTTCCACCTTCGCTGCTCACCGTGCTCAATTGCCCGTGTCCTCCCTCCCCTCACCTGTCACGAGGAGACGGCCATCATTCCACCCCTCGCCTTTCCCCGTCATTAATCTGTCCTGCTGCCCACCCCCGCTGCGGCTCCTCCGGCAGCATCCCAGCCCTGCCTGTCTCATTTCTGAGCCCCGAAACCTCCCCTCCTGTTCCTGCTGCCCCAGCCCAAGTCCTCCAGAGCACCCCCCCACACCCCGAAGGAGGCTCCAAGGCTGCACGGAGGCCAGAACCCCCTCGGGGCTGCCCTGCCGCCCCTGCTCTGGCCAACCAGCTTCTGTCCTGTCCGCTCCCCTCTCCAGCCCATGCAGGGCCGCCACACGCAGCTTCCTGACTGTGTCCTTCCAGTCACTCACTACCCTGCTCCGAACCCGCCCAGGGCTCCCCACTGCCTGCGGGGGGGAAAGGCACCCCCCATCTTCACGCACCCCTTTGCCAGCCCCAGTCTCCTATCAGCCGGCTTGTGCTGTGGCTCAGGGGCCCTGCCCTCCATCCCTCACCACCCGGGCAGCATCTCCTGAACTTGTCCCACCTCTGAGGACTCCCCCTTACCCACCCCCCACCTGCCCTGTACCCTGACCAGGGGTTGACTGGGAGGCTCAGGAGGAGGGGAGGACAGAGGACTCAGACAGGCAGGGAAAGGTCCTGGAGCTGGGAAGGGAAGACAGTTGGCTGAGGCTCTGCTCTCCTTGGCAGGGATGGCTCCAGAAGTCTGAGGGGCAGGTGCTGGCCTCCAGACCCTCATTCTAAGTGGCCCCTTCCAGTGGAGATGACCCGAGGGACCAGTGGTGGCAGGGGGACAGGAGCCCCATTCCAGATTGGGCTCTGCAGCTGCCCCCTCTGTGATATCTCCCTGAGCCTGCCTTTCCCTGGCCCATGAGGTTCCCAGGGGTCCCCTCTTGGCCTCCCACTGTGGGCACCAGGAGGGCTGGCAGTGGCCTCTGTCCAGCAGGGGCTCTGGCCGACCTGTCCCTCTGCCCTGCCACCCTCGGCCACAGTGAACTAAACCCGGGAGTGCTTCTCGGGGTCCCAACCCGAAGTGGTAGGGGCAGAGGTGGCCCATGGTCTCATGGTCGAATGAATAAATGAATGAATGAATGACACAAAAGCCCTTTGAAATCTGTAACAGCGATGATGATGTTTGGGCCGATGGCCAGGGTGCAGGCAAGCGCTTCTGCTTGGGGGTTCCAGTTGGGGCTGGTGTAGGGGCTTTTAGACCAGATGTGAGGCAGTCAGCGGGTTGGAGTAGGGATGGATCCTTGAGGCAGGCAGTGCATGCGGGACGGGACAGAGATGGATTCTGCCAGTTTTGCCAAGTCCTTCCCCATGACTTCCTGTCTTCTAGTGAAGGACATGGGAATAGAATTCTAGGTTGTCAGACATGTCAAGACCCTAGAGGTCATGAGGTCCAACCCCCTAACTTTGAAGATGGGGAAAAATGAGGTTCCGAGAAGGAAAGAAAAGACCCAGGATCACACAACAAATCAGAACCCATGCTCTTTGTCTAGTCTCCTGCTCCTCATTACACGGAGCCCTGAGCGATCTGATTTCCCTTTTTGCATGGCTGCCAGGAAGCTCAGAGGTCAGTTTTCCAACTGTGTCTCATATGGCAAGCCCACCAAAACCCTTTCTGGAAGGGAACTCACAGTTATTTGGGCCCACTGATGTGCCCCACATCATGCTGTGTCTGGTCACATAGGCGATCTCATTTAGTCCACATGGCCTGTGAGAGAGATATGAATGACTCTTTTTTACAGGTGAGGACACAGATTCAGAGACAGAATCAACTTGCCCAAAGCCACAGAGCTTGTAGGAGGGAGAGGCAAAATTCAATGCTGAGACCCTTTGCCTCTCACATGCATGCTCTCTCCTCTCTAGAAATAGGCACATGCATGCCTCTCTCTGCCCTTGGCCGCTGCCCTAGCGCCATGGCTGTCCCCTCTGGCCAGCACTGCCCCTTGTCGGCCCTCACCCTCTCAGTAGGCAACCCCCTGAGAAGACGTGGAAGGAGAGCTTGGTTTTGAAACTTCTCTCCTTTGCCATCCTTAGAACTCAGATTTACTTGTCCTGCGGAAAGACTCCCGTGCTGGGGTTGCGTTCTGAGCCGGTCTGCCAAACAGAGCCCAGAATTCTGTTAGTCCTTCGTCGGAGCAAGCAGCCACCAGAAGAACAAGTACGACAACACAACCAAACAGACTGGACACAGATGCCGACCCCGGTATTGTGTATGGTGGGGAAGAGCTGGCATTCATCGTGGTCCTGCAGCGGACGGGGAGGCCAGCAGGGCTCATCAGAGGGCCAGCGTCCCGGGAGGGACCGAAGCTGGGTTTAATGCTCTGTAGGCTCTGTCTTAACGTTCTTCACTTTCTCTTTGAACTTGTGTTCTGTGAGTGAAGTCCAACAGGACACAGTGGGACGCACAGGGCGCAGAGAAGGTAATCTGGAGAAAGGAAAGAGCTTTATACTGTGGGTGCCTTTAATGGCACCGTTTCCCCAACTTTGGAATAAAGGACACATAATTTTCATATTGCTGTGGATGCTGCAAGTTAAGCAGCCGGTCCTGTGGGTACAATTGGGAAGGGCCCTGGGCTCGGGTTCAGGACAGTGAGGTTCAAGGTTACTCCCCTCTAGGCCCACCTGTGAGGGGTTGTCCTGCTGAGCCCTAGGATTTTAAAAAAGATTTTATTTATTTTTGGGGGCACTTGGGTGGCTCAGTGGGTTGAGCCTCTGCCTTAGGTCATGATCTCAGGGTCCTGGGATAGAGCCCCACATCGGGCTCTCTGCTCAGCGGGGAGCCTGCTTCCCCCCTTCTCTCTGTCTGCCTGCCTCTCTGCCTGCTTTTGATCTCTGTCTGTCAAATAAATAAATAAATAAAGTCTAGGGAAAAAAATATATTTTATCTATTTTAGAGAGAGAGTGTGTGCATGCAGGGGGAGGGGCAGAGAGGGAGAGAGACAAGCCAACCCTGTGCTGGAAAAGCATCCCATCATGGGACTCGATCCCAGGACCTGGAGATCAAGACCTGAGCCGAAAACCAAGAGTGGAACGCTTAACTGACTGAGCCACCCAGGCGCCCCCTGAGCGCTAGGATTTTATGAACAGTATGTAGTCATTAAAAATGGAAAACCTGTAGACTCCCTCAATACCAAGAAAGTCAGACCCCATAAAAAACGTCCGGGAGAAAAGCCAGACGCAGGAATAAGCCGCACTCCCCCATCAGGGCAGGTGATCTGAGAACCGGCAAGGATGAGGCTTGAGTCTGACCGGGTGAAACAGGAGTTACATTTGTAAGGAATAGGTTTTTCAGAAGCTGGCGGGAAGGAAACAAAGACGATCCTACAGGAATTATGCCTGAAGGGTGGGATTTGAGGCGAGATGAGGGGGAGGTTTGCAGCTTCATTAGACCACACCCTCTAACCCCCCCCACCCGCCCCCACTTCTCTTCCTCTCTTTCTGCCACCTGATATCCCTTCCTTCCTTCCCTCCCTGCCGCCCACTACTCCCTCAGGCTGTGACTGAAGGGGGGAAAGCCGGAGGGCCTGGCCGGGGAGGAGAGATGCGCCTGGGAAGATGGGGTGCGGCGAGGAAGGGCTCGCAGCCCCCCTTCCGCCAGCCCTGTCCCGTGACTGCAGGTTCCATGATACCCCAGCTTCCCCCACCCCAGATACAGTGAACCCCCCCCCCCCATTTCAGCGCTGCCAGGAGCCCCAGTGCAGTGAGAGATCAGAGGAGCTGCCTGCCAGTGAGCAGTGGGGGCAGGCAGGTGGGAGGGCTCAGAAAGGGGAACAGGTGGGAGAGGGAAGGTGAGTCAGCACAGAGCAGAGCGAGCAAGGGTTTGCAAGCAGCCAGCGTGGCCGGGAAGCCTTCCTGCAGCTCCGAGCTGCCTCCCGGGCCCACCCCCCAGGGCCCACGCCTGCCCTCCTCTCTCTGGCACCCCTTGCTTTTCCAGCCCTGGTCCAAACTCGCCTCTCCCGTGTCCTCCAAGTCAAGCCCATTTGTTGACCTCTAAGATAGGTTCTGGGTTGAAGATTCTGAGTCCGAGGGTGCCTAAGTCTGAGTTCCTCTTTCATGACCACTGGTCACCTGGGCGCCAAAGCATCTCTGGGAATGAAGTTGGCTGGGGAGGCCCCCCCGGGGGGCCTGCAGGGCTGAGCAGTAGGACATCTCCGATGAGACCTGTGGGAGTTGAGGCCCTGGCAGAGGGACACCAAAGGCCCCTCTGAGAGGGCTGGGCTCTTGTCTTCCTGAGTGGTCTTCCCAGGCCCCTGGGAGGGGCCCCAAAGGTCACAGGAGCGCTCAGAAATCCGGAGGGGGGCAGCCCCTGTCCCTCACTTAGCCCCTGCCTGGGAGAGGGTGAGCAAAAGGGAAGTAGACCTCTGGCCTCTGTCCGTCCTCACCTTGGTTCGTGCCAGTGCCTTAGCTCCTGGACCTCCACAAGGATTGAGACCACCGTCCTCGTCTGCCTGCCTCTTGGGACTCGGTCAGAGTTCAGCGAGCGACGGGCTGGGAAGGGTGTCCCATGAAGGGAGGCATTGGGAAGGTTATTGGTTGAGGCTGGCTTCCTTCTCCAGGACAGAGGCCTCGGTTTCTTGTTAAACCGTTAAAGCACAGCGGATACACCATGTTTTACCCAAATGGCAGCCACGTTGCCGGTGCGGGTGAAACGTGATCATTCCCAACGCAGCTCACAGCAGCTCGCGGTGGATGAGCTCGCCTGCTGCTTCCCTGCGTTTCCTGAGGTAGTGGCACCTCTTACCTAGAAGACTCCCGGGAACAGCAAGGGTTCCCGCTGCTCCCTCACACCTTGACTGGTGGGCGCACAGTTGGCACGTAGACCAGACGTAGAGCTGGAAGGAGCTCTTGCACTGAAAGGCTCTGTGACAGACTGCCACGGAGGGCCACGATGCCACCACCGTGTGGACACCTTTTGCCGCGTGACTTTTACCGTGCTCCCAAAAGCTGGAGTATGATTTCCCACCTCCTTTGAATCTGGGCTGGCCTGGTGACCTCTTTGGCCAAGAGACCACGGTGGAAATGACGTTGTCCAAGTTCAAGGCTAGGCTCAAGAGACCTTGTAGCTTCTGCCTTCACCCTCTTAGGTCTGAAATGCCATGAAGGAATTTGGAGGAAGAGAGGCCCTGGCTGTTAGCCAGACGGACTATCTGACATGTGGGCAAGGCCGTCTTGGACCTTATAGCCGGGCCGAGCTGACATTCTCCAGCTGCTAGAGTGAGCCCCAAGAAACCGGGCAAGGGAACACTCAGTCCACCCACAGAAGCTTGAGAAAGAATAAGAACACAGGAGTGTCGTCTAGGTTTTGGGGTGGTTTGTTACAGAGCATAGATTAACCAAAGCCCAGAGAAAGGAAGGACTCACCCAAAGTCCCACCCAGAGGGACTTGGACAGAGACCAAGTCCGACTAGGACCAGGTTTCCCAGCTGCCCCCGAAAGCCCTTCCCACCAGCGTCATGAGGCCAGATTCACCTGCCCAGCCTGTGAAGATGTAAGTAGGCCCCCCAAGCCCCTCCCTCCCCCCCCACTCCCACCGCCAGTTACGGAGGTTTAGCTCCCACCCACACAGGGCTTTCCTGCCTATCATCTCTCGGGAGGGAGGAGTGATTCATCCCATTCTACAGATGATGAAACTGAGGCCAAGAACAGATGGGCGACTTGCTGGCGGCTGCACGTCGGTGAAGTAGCAAAGCGCTGGTTCAAGCCCAGGTCCTCTGCAGCCAGCTCAGGATCTTTCCCGTTGGCTCCCAGGAAGGAGAATGGCAGGTGGTCAAGTCCCCTCCAGGGCTCATTGTCTTGGAAAGGGACACACACACACCACACACAGACACACTCACATCACGGTCTCTCTCTTATCTGTTCTTCTGTGCTTTTCATCTTCAACCAGCCTACCCCTAATGGACCATATACTTTATTAAAAATATATAGTTACAAACTCCATTGTCAATCTGGGCTGGACCCCGGGGATCTGGAGGGACCACAGGGAGGGATGGTCCTCGTCCTGCCCCTCGGGGACCCGCCTCTGCACCCAAACCCAACATCCAGGGGCCAAGATGGCTGGCTTTGGGGACCAGCCTGCTGGGCGGGGGAAGGGGCTAGGCTCGCTGGGCCCGGGAGGGGGGCGGTTCACAGAGAGGGACTGCACCTCCTTGTCCTGCAGGTACGAAGGCGGAAGGCAGATTTGGTGCCTCCATCTCTCCATTTATAGATATTTACAAAAGAAAGTCGAGAGCAACAGGTCACAGTCATGCAAAAGAAACGCCCCCCACCCTCCCTCCCCCCACACTAACCCCTGCCCACCCCAGAACCCCACGATGCCCACCCCCCCAGCAGTCCAGCCGCCTTCCCCAAGGTTCTGAGAGTAAAGGGGGCACGTCCTTGAAGTGTCAGTGGGAAAAAGGTGGTGGGTCTGGGGTCCCCGAGAGGCCAGTGGGTAGGCTGACAGGTCAGGGGTTATCCTGGGCCCTTCCCAGGCCTGGGCTTTGGAGTCACTGAGAAGGGCTTTCCCAGTCTCTGAAGCGCCCAGCTCCCTGCCGCAGGCCCGCGGAGCCAGGGTCAGCTCTGTCCTGAGTGTGGAGGGGGTGTCCTGGCATCCCACCCCCGGCAGAGGCTCTTGTGGGAAGTGATGAGGGCGGGGCCCAGAGGTCAGATGGCGGACTCCCTGCGGTAGGAGATGTTGTCCAGCGGGAGGGTGGCTTGGATGCGCTCCAGATCCAGGTGGCTGCCGAACTCCAGCATTCGGATGATGCCCGCCTCCTCCTTGGAGCCCGCCTCCAGGCCCAGGCCCGCGGCCACGGCAGCAGCGGCCGCCGCCTCCTCCTCCATCTCCTCTTCCTCCTGGCTCATGAGGGCCAGCTCGTTCTCGTAGCAGAAGGCACTGGGCGGGGGCGGCGGGGCGGGCAGCACGGTGATCTTGCTCTCCTGCAGCTCCCGGGCCGAGCAGCAGGGCGTGCCGGCCACCTCGTAGGTCTTGTGGAAGCGCGAGTAGTCCACCTTGTAGTGGCTCTTCTCCTCGAAGACCACGGGCTCGAAGCGGTGGCCCCACAGGATCTCGCTGGCCAGGTAGGAGCTGCGGGCCTGGGTGGTCATGGCAGTGGCCTCCACCATGCCCTCGAGGATGACCACGATCTCGAAGTCCTCCGACTCCAGCTCCTCCTTGCCCATGCCGTAGAGCGGGCTGTCCTCGTCGATCTCGTGGACGATGATGATGGGCGACACCAGGAAGATGCGGTCCAGGCCGATGTCGTAGCCCACGTTGAGGTCCCGCTGGTCCAGCGGCAGGTACTCGCCCTCCTGGGTCATGTAGGGCTTGATGAGCTGGGCCCGCACGTGCGCCTCCACGATGTGGCTCTTACGCAGGTTGCCCACGCGCCACATGAGGCAGAGCTTGCCGTCGCGCACCGAGATGACCGCGTGGTGGCTGAACAGCAGCGTCTGCGCCCGCTTCTTGGGCCGAGCCATCTTGGCCATGATGGTGCCGATCATGAAGGAGTCGATGACGCAGCCCACGATGGACTGCACCACCACGGCGATGACCGCCAGCGGGCACTCCTCCGTCACGCAGCGGAACCCGTAGCCGATGGTCGTCTGCGTCTCCACCGAGAACAGGAAGGCGCCCAGGAAGCCGTTCACGTGCATGATGCAGGGCTTGGGGGCCGGCGGGGCCGCCGGGGCACCCCCTCCGGCCGCCGCCGTCGCCGTGGCCGCCGCCGCGGCCGCCGCCGCCGCCGGGCCGGCCTCCAGGTCGCCGTGGAAGAAAGCAATACACCAGAAGAGGAGGCCGAAGAAGAGCCAGGAGACGAGGAAGGCCGCGGAGAAGATCATGAGCATGTAGCGCCAGCGCGTGTCCACGCAGGTGGTGAAGATGTCCGCCATGTAGCGCTGCGACTTGTTGCTCAGGTTGGCGAAGTAGACGTTGCATTGGCCGTTCTTCTTGACGAAGCGGTTGCGGCGTTTCCGCCGGGGCACGTGGGCCTGCCCGTTGCGGCTGTGCCCGTGCATGTCCTGAAGCCGGCGTGGTCACCTGGGTAGACGCAGGGCCTGGGGAGAGGAGAAGCCCGACAGGTGAGATGCTGGCACCCCGGGGAACCCCATTCCCACCCCACCTGGAGATGCTCAGAATGGGAGGAGCCTGGCCTGGGACCCAGGACCTCCTGGAGCCCCTGCGGGCAGAAGGTGGCAGGTAAGGTGCTTCTGAGGACAGGGAGGGAGTGTGGGGGCCTGAGCCAGCGCCTCCAAGCACCAGAAGCTGAGGCCACCAGGACGGCCCTCGGGCTGCTCCCTTCAACCTTTCCGGCCCCCCTGCCCCGTCTGGCGAGCTTCCTTCTTGGCTCCACCATCGGGTCCCCTACCCTGAGCAGAGGGAGCTGTGACCGCTCCAGCCCCTGGTCACCTCCTGGGCTCAGCCCCTGCCTGCTTGGCCCTCTCTGGGGCAGGACATCCTCCGGAACTGACCCGTAGAGCAGCCAATGGCACCTGCGACTTTGTACATGGACTCAAGATGAAATACAATTTTAACTTCAGTTCCCCACATTTCAAGGGCTCAGTAGCCACCTGTGGCTAACAGCTGCCGCGACCAGACGGAGTTGACAGAGGATATCTGCCTCATGACAGGAGTGGGACAGGAAGTCCCACTAGGCTGTGCTGGGACCCGTGGCCCCATGTCAGTTCCTGTCCCGTCCCCAGACCTGCTGGGAACAGAAGTGGGTAAAGACAGCAATGGTCGTGGTCAAGACGGAGGAAGGGCGAGCCCCAAGCTTTGGCTCCCAGGTAGGCATTACAATTCCCATGTCACCGGTGAGGGAGCAGGGCTCAGAGAGGGGAAGCGACTGGCCCAAGGTCACACAGCTAGTGAGTAAATCCAAGCTCAGGTGTGTCTAGCCTTAGCCCGCAGGTACTGTCAATACCTAAGGGCTCACGGGTCCGGAGGCAGAGGCAGACACACCCACTGCCTCATGGAGACGCCTCGGAAAACTCACCTCACCTGTAAAATGGGGATCAAAAGCCTGCCTCACAGGACCCGAGGAGATAGTGGGTGCTCGGTTAGAGACAGCCACCCTCCTGCCCTCCTTCCCGCCTCTCCAGAGCAGGAGGAAGCTGGCGAGAGGCAGGCTTTGCCTGTCAGCCTCCTCAGCTGTGTTTCGGTGGAGGCGGCCCTCACCCCTCAGGGGCGGCAGGAGCACCAGCTGGGCCCACGTAGGGCAGACCCTCCCTCCACCCCACCCCACCCCTCCCCTCTACGGGGCGCAGGGAGAGAGAGGGAGAGAGGGTGCTGCCTGGGGCCCCAGCCACTGGCAGGGCTGGGCCTGGGCCTGGGCTCCCGGTAACGTTTTGGCCCAGAATTATATAAGGCTGGAAGTTTCTATTTTCTGTTCTATTCTTCTTCCTGATCTAATTGTGCATCTGTGGCAATGTTTATACACTTCCCTGCTCAGGACAACTCGGTTGCCGCAGCAACGGGTCCGCGCCAACGCTGAAATTTAGAGATCAACAGCCTGGTGCCTGCCTGTGCCTCTTCCCGGGAGAAACTCCCTCCCTCCGCCAGGGCTGGGGAGAGGCAGCCCTGCCCCTGCCCCCCGCCTCCCCCGCCATCACCCCCTCCTCTGGGTTCTTCTCCCTTCCCTGCCTTTGCTACCCGGGGGCCCGCAGCCCTGTGCTGAAGTCCTTCATCCACCGCATGATATAGGGGCAAGTCACTTGGCGGCTGTGAGCCTCAGTTTCTTCATCTGGAAAATAGGACCAGTGAGACCCAAGGGTCTGAAGATCTAACAGACAATGTGGGTAGGCAGTGCTGGCCCTTACGAGGCCATAACTTTGGGAGCGCCAGGCCCTGTCTGCCACCTCCTCCAGAGGCCTAACAACCAGGGCTCCAGGTGGGAGCCCTGAAGAAAGTGGGGGCCAAGGGCACCTTCTAGTTTTCTAGAAGGAGGTCTTTCTTCACTAAATATCTCCCCCTCTCTTCTCTGCCCCGCTGTCCTGAATGCCTCCAGTAGCACCAAAGAAGGAACCAGAAAGCGCTTACTTCGAGACCCTTCTTTTATAGCTGAGGCCAGGAAGTGCAGACCCGGAATGGATTTGCTCAGCTTCCCAGGGTGAGGCAGAGGGGACCAGCCCTAGCGGGGGCCCCTCATTCCTGCTCCAGGGTTCCTGGGAAGGAAAGGTGCTCCTGGAAAGAGAAGCCTCCTCCCCCGAGGGGTGGGGGTAGAATTTGTTGCAGGAGAAGGCTCTTTATGGGGCTCCCACTCTCTAGGGGGGCCCAGGGCTGAGGGGAAGGAGATGGTCCCCACACGTTCTAGGCTGCTGGCCTCGCTCACCAGCGCTATCCACTTTCCCAGGGTCCTGGGCGGGAGCAGCAGGATCAGTCGGGCCCCAGGCTTCAGGTTTGGCCCTGAGGCTCTGCATGGCCCCACCACCCCAGCTTCAGCCCTCACCCCCAGCCCCTGCCCATCCCCACAAGCCTCACATCTCAGCCCAGTGGAGGCACAGCTGGTCCTGCACCCCTGCATCTGCTCTGCTGGTCACAGCAGTGTTCTCAATCAAGCCTCTGCGACATTCCAGGCCCCGGGCCCACAGCTCTGCTCCGCCATGCCCAGCCATGCTCAGAAATGTCCGCTCTGGGGCCAACGGGAAAGCTGCCCCTGACCCATCGCCCTCCGCCACAGAGGAGCCTGTGTGCTGCCTCTCCCTTCCTGCAGGGACCCATTCAAGTTAGCGAGCGTTCCTGTCCCCGCTGACTCCTGTGGCAGGAACGACAGGCTCACCTGGCAGGGCGCGGGCTGACCCACACTGTGACCGACCGAAACCTGGAAAGTACGAAGCTTAGCATCGTGCTTTCATATGACAGCCCTGGGAGACGGCCAGGTTTTTTGTCCCTTGTTTGTCACAAGGGGCTTCCTGGTGAAGGCCCAAGGGCAAAGTGCCCAAGACAAGGGGCACAGGTGGTCCCAGAAGGGCAAGAAGCATTGACCACTGGGGATCGCCCTGGATACAGGTGTTCTCGTGGGAAGACTGCGTCCCCAGGATCGTGTCTACAATGAAACTGTACTTTTCCGGGAGGCAAAGAGCTGGTCTTCATTCTCTTCCAACAAGTGTGCCAGAAAATGAACACACCCGGTTTCTGCCCATTTCCCACGGTGGAGGCTCTGGGAGGCTGGGCCCCCCTCACTGCCTCACGGTATGACCTTGGACAAATCCTTCCCCTTCTGGGCCAGCTTCTTCGGCTGGTCACTACTCTTGAACCTGAGTGTATCCCACGACTCTTTTCATGGTCATCTTGGGGAAAGGACAAGGATGGGAAATGCCGGCTACACTCAACGTCCTTTCTTGGCAAAGTGAAGGAGGGAGGTGCTGGGCCATTTACCAAACTTTTTTCTTTTCCTTTAATTTTACGGTGCTGTCAATGTCCCAAATCTGGAGCCCCTAGTCCAGACCTCACTAGACAACTAGAGAAACTGAGGCCAAGAGCGGGGTGGTAGCACAGGGAGGCAGTGGCTAGCCAAGAACCTTCCGGCCCCAGGGAGATGGTAAAGGTGACCGGCAGGGATGTCAACTCGCTGTCACCATTGCGAACCTGCTCCTTCCAGGGGAGGGCTGGACACCCTGCCTGCCATGGGTCTAGAGCAGGCAAGATAAAGACCCCACACCTGTCATTAGGTTTTCCTCTGACTTTGTGACACCGAATGCCCCCTCCTTGCCCACAATTCCCTTTGCCAAAGGAAAGCTGATAAAGTGACAACAGCCCCAGGGGGACTCCAGCAACCCCGGCCGACTGTGAGGACACATCTCCCCGTGTGCACCCACCCCATGCCCCAGAGAATCTCTGGTGGCTCAGGGGCATGTCACCCTGGCCCCCAGCCCAAAAGGCAGCACTTCCTGAGTCTGGGCCAGCCAGGCAGGAGGAAGGGGACACTTAGCCGGCCTGCAGGGCCTTAATGCTTGTCGTTGTTCCTAGATGGGACAATAGAGGAGGTGAAGTGACTTGCCCAAGGTCACACTGCTCAGCCCTGGGGCCCAGCTGAACCTATCACCCTCTCTTCTCGAAGGCTGCTCTCAGGGAAGGAACCTTCTGGAAGTGTCAGCTCCCTGCCTGGTCTATCTCCCCAAAGCGTCACTGCAAGCCTCTGTTTACTTAACAAGTATTTATTAAGCACCAACTGCAGCAACAAGCAGGGTTATTATTTCTTTCCCCAGCTGAAAAATCACAGGCCGGGGGTGGGGGGAGTAGGGATGAGGACGGGGGTGGCCCAGCAGAAGCGGCAAAGCTGGGATTCCCGCTCCGGTCTGGCTGGCTCCAGCTCCCTGGCTCACCCTGGCCCCCAGTCTCCCATGTTGGGCTTCCTTTGCCTCCCACAACGCCCCGCCCAATACGGAGCCCTCGGTTCTCTCCGCAGCCCCCACCCAGCCCCAACCCCAGCCTCTCTGGTTTCTAATCTTCACTGACTGCCCCGCCAGCTGCAGCCCTGCCTCCTCTGAGCCCCTCGGCTCCCCCTGCCTGTCTGCTCCACTCGGCTCCTTGTCCGCTGTAGGAGAAGAACATGCTGGCTAAGCCCTTGTATTCGGGTGGCAAGACCTGGCCCTCAGTCTCAGCTCTGTCATGTCCTAGCGTGTCCTCTTTGGACCTCAGTTTCCTCATCCGCAAAGTGGACACGATGGCACTAGTACCTACTTCCCCAGACCCCCATTGAGCCAAGTGTGATAACCACCAGGAATAGAAACATGGGCTAGGGGCTCCACAGGGCTTTGCAGGTGGAGTGCATGGAATGTGCAGATGCTGGTGGTGGTGATGACGGTGATGACGATGATGATGGTGACGGTGACATGGGACTGGGGCCTGGAGGCGGGAAGCCCCACGTCAGGTCCTGGCTTCACTAACTGCTCCAGCCAGGTGCTCCCTCTGCGAAACGGAGACCATGTTTGCTCCCTGGCAGGAGAGTGGGAAGACGGAATGAAACACGGCGCCTGGCACAGAGTCTGAAATAAGGCGGGGGAGCTGGTGGGTGTTCCTGAGTCCCGTCAGCCCCATTCATCCCTGAACGCCTCTGGGGCTTGGACGGAGAGGCTGACTCTTCTTCTAAGAGAGGGAGCGGGCCCAGGGCCATAGAGGTGAGGCACAGCGAGGCGGGGTGAGGGGCTAACTCAGTGCACCCAGGTCAGGTTCTAGAAGGTGGGAAGATTTCCCTGGGGGACATGGACGGAATTCACACTATTGTCCCCTTTCCCAGCCTCCTGAGGAGCCCAGGGCCTGCCTGTCCTCCAGCCCTGACTAAGGCCTTTCAGGCCCGAGCAGCCTGGTTTCGGTGAAGGTTCACTCAGCTCAGACACACAGGGCTTTGCACGGGGGTGGAAAAGGGCTCGAGGCCTGGCAGCTGAGCTTGCTCCTCAATGAGTAAAAGGGAGCCAGAGATGGATCTAGCCGCGGGGGACATCGGGGCAGCAAGTCCCCTCCGCACAGCCCTCTGAGGGCCCCTGTCCTGCTCCTCAGACTCAGGAGGTCTGACTACCTCGTCTTCATGAGTCTCAAGAGCCCACACCTTCCCCCTGCCCTGGCTTTGACCCAAGTCCAAAGTGGACTCTGTACCACTTTCTGCCTGTGTGACCTTGGGCCAATTACCGAGCCTCTCTGGTCCCCGCACTCATCATCTCTCTCTAGGTGAGGCTAACAATAGCCCTTACCTCATACAACTGTGACAAGGAATAAACGGGACGGTACACGTCACGTGCCGAGCACAGCATACGTGGTTGCTAAGGAGCACGGGTCACCCCTGGGTCTGACCAGTCCTTCCCGTGTCCGCCTCCCCCTGAATCTGAACCACAGCACCCTGCACCCATCACGTGGCCCTGTCTCTGTTGTTTTTTCCTGCAGCAGCCCAGGGAGCAGCCACACAAGGACAGTGGCCACCTTCTCCCGGGGTGGGGGCTGGGCTGGAAGTGGGAGCAGTCCCGCCTCCTCTGGCAGATCCCCTTGACCTCTGCGAGGCCGAGTGTCTTCACTCGCGAAGGAACGCGGTCATGCCTACCTCCCTCGGCCGGCCGTCGTGAGGGTCAGATGCGGATTGCCAGGGGCCACAGAGGTGCGGGCCAGAGTGGGTGCTCACAAGCGCCGCTCCTCCCTCACACTTTCTGTGCCCTGGCCGCCGGCGTGACATTGCAAACCCCACGCGGAGCCCTGAGCGTGCGCTTCCTCCGTGGCAGCCCTCATCTGAGTGCTTTACGCTGATCAATTCCTGCCCTGCTCACCGTGACCTCAGAGGAAGTTACTGTTATGATCCCTACTTTAGAAGGAAGAAAACGAAGGCAGAGAGAGGTCCAGCATCTTGTCCAAGGTCACACAGCCCATTAGGGGTGGAGCCAGGATTTGGACACAGGCGGCTGAGGCCAGAGCACGTTCATTAGATGCCTGACTCCCCTGGCCCAGGGACACACGGCCACATCGCACTTTTCTTCCACTTAGGAGATGTTTATGAAGCCCTACTATGTGCCAGGCTCTGTAAGTCAGTCCTTCTGGGAGAGGAGAAGCTGGGCATAGGGCCAGTTAGGGCCAGGACCTGGGACCTGATTGCAGGGCCAGACACACAGGAGACTCTGGGCTCCCAGGAGGGCTCTGAGCACTGTGGGGTGAACTGACTCATTCTTCTAGCTCCAACCCCCAACTTTCCGGCCCAGCCACTAAGCCAGCAGGTGAACAGGTTCAGAAAGTAAGTTCCCGGGAGTGTCCAGAGAGGCCTTCTGGTCACAGCCAAGTGGCAGGAGCTTATGGCCGCAGGACCCAAGGGTCACTGGTTCAACCTGCAGCCGTGCCCTTTCTTGCCCAGCCAGTGCCTGGTTCCTGCCCCCACAGGCAGCCCCACAGGAGCCACCTTGATTGGCCTGACAGTCCCACCAAAGGGACTGTCCCCAAACACCTGTGCCCTTCTCCTATACAGGGATTGGAAAGTGAGAGCAGATCCCTGGAGGCTCCTATTTTCCAGGACAATCTCAGCTCTCCTTGGTGGTAGGATTCAACCCCCTGTGCTCTACCCCCACGGCCTCACTGTGGCTTCTCAGGGTCTGGTCTGCTGGGTGCATTCTTCCTCCAAAGTTACTCGGTCAATAACTACTTAATCACACCCTTGCTGTGGGTCAGACCCAGGCGTGGACTTACCCAGCTTATGGGTCAGCCAGGGAGAGACGCTATGCACATTCTAGCATCTGCGCAGCGGGGTGGTCAGAAATGGTGGTAAGCTGCTGGAAGGAAACGTGCTGCGATTGTGACAGAGAGGACAAGGGGCTCTGGTTTGGTGGGGATCCCCTAGGGCCTCTTTGAGAAAGTGACATGGGAATTAAGGCCTGAGTAGGGACTGGGAGTCAAGTCGGGGAGGAAAATTCTGTGTCTGTGTGAAAGGTGGGGTGTAGAACATTCCAGAAGGGGGTTGGCGTGTCAAGAATCTGCAGCAAGTCCACTTGGTGGGAGTGAGGGGAACAAGAGGAGGAAGAGCAAACTTGCCCAGGATGAGGCCCCCAGAGGTCGGGCGTGGGAGGGGTTACGAGTGTCACCGTCACAGCCTCAGGACACAGGCGGGCAGACACTGGGTTTTGCCTGGTTAGATTTTTCACATTTTCATATGAAATTTTTAAGACAAATAGGAATAAAGAATAATACAATAAACCCTTGTGTATCCTCTACCAGGCTTAAGAAATAAAACCTCCTCAGGGTGCCCAGGGGGCTCAGTTGGTGAAGCGTCTGATTCTTGACATCAGCTCAAGTCTTGATCTCAAAGGGGCGCCTGGGTGGCTCAGTGGATTAAAGCTGCTGCCTTCAGCTCAGGTCATGATCTCAGGGTCCTGGGATCGAGCCCCGCATCGGTCTCTCTGCTCAGCGGGGAGTCTGCTTCCCCCCACCCTGCCTGCATGTGATCTCCCTCTCTCAAATAAATAAAATCTTAAAAAAAAAAAAAAAAGTCTTGATCTCAGGGGCGTGAGTTCAAGCCCTGCACTGGGCCCCATGTTGAGCGGAGAATCTACTTAAAAAAAAGAAAAAAATATACCCAACCCTATTTGTGTGGCTCCCGTGGCTCCCCCACCCTGGTCTGGCCTCGGAGGCCTCCACTGTCTGGGCCTGAGGCACCCACGGGGGTAGAGGTGCTGGGGCCCCGCACGGGGTCGGTGCATGCAAGGCCCAGACGGTGGCCTGTAGGGTACAGAGGCGGGTTGCACAGGCGGCTGGGAAGAGGGGTGCTGGGAACAGGTGCCAACGGGACGCTGAAGGAGGACCCAGTTTAAGGAGTGATGGTTTCCTCGTGTGTGGTGGCCGCGGGATGTGCAGGTGGAGAAGCCGCAGGCCACTGCACCCCGAGGTCAGGATGGAGACGGCTGATGCTGACCACCTGTGGCAGCGTGGGAAGTTGTGCAAGCGGCTGCAGTCGCCTGGGGCAGAAATGCTGGGGAGAAGAGCAGAGGGCCCCCAAACCGCTGGGCATCCCCGGCACATGGCCTAGGACCAGGCACAGCAGCGCCCGGACAGCAGGGCCCCGAAAGCCAGGAGAAGAGGGGTTCCGGCAGAGCTGCCTGGTGACCCCCGACCAGCCCCGACCATGTGAGGCAAGCGACCCCTCAGCCCTTTTCCACTCAGATGCTGTCCGTCCCCAGCCACCAAGGACGAAGTGAGGACACGGGCGCCGAAGAAGGCAAGGGGTTCAGGATGGTCGCTGCAGTGGGCCAGGGACAGGAGCAGAAGTGGCCTCGGGACAGCCCATGTCCAGGACATGTGCGCCAGCTGGGGAAGGGGTTGGGCATGGAGATCACCACCCCAACCTCGCTCCCGCAGCAAACAAGCCCACAGGAGCCGGGGCTGACAGTGGGGGAGAGGGTCTCCCAGAGCCATGGTGGGGGGCAGGGCATGGGGACTGACATCTGTTACCCACACCGGAGCAGGGTTCCCTGGATTCTCCAATGGGCCTCACGAGAGATGTGGGAAGACCAGAGGAGCAGGGAAGGCGAGTCTGAGCCAAACCCCAGGCTGACTTCCTGCCTTGCCCCGCGTGGCCCTGGGTGGCTTCAGAGAGCCATGGGACTGCCTGCGACACTTGGGTGCTCTCCTGGGACCCTAGCCCGCAGACAGTCACGTGGGAGGGGAGCCGGGCCCCTTGTCTGCCCAGCCTGGCCCGGAGGCAGCTCGATGCCATTGGAGAATGGCACACCCCACAGCCGGCGCAAAAGAGGAGGGAGCCCTGGAAGGAGCCATGTGGGTCTTCAAGATGAGTTTTAGCAAAAAAAAAAAAAGAAGAAGAAGAAGAAGAAGAAAAAAAAAGGCAACAGTGATGAACATTGAGTATAGTATCTACCATTTGTGGAAAAAAAAGGAGAGAACGAAATTTATAGACACACATATTTGCTTGTCTGGGCTTGTCTGTGGATGGAGCCCCAGGAAGCTGGTGACACTGGCTGTCTCCGGGGAGGGGAAGCAGGTGGCTGGGGATGGGTGGGAGGAAGAATTCTCACTGTATTCCTGTTTGTGTCTTTTTAATTTTAGAGCCGTATGAATGTATTACCTACAGAAAAAAAAGACACATAGAAGGCTTTAAAATTAGTGCGTACATATGTGTATTTTTCTGAAAAGGCTTAGAGCATTCATAAGGTCCTCAAAAGGGCCTGTGATCTCAGGAAGCCTGAGAACGCTTCACTTCGGTGCTGTGCGGCCACGGGAAAATGCCTTGACTTCTCTGAGTCACATCCATAAGATGGTGAGGAATAACGCCCACTTCGTAGGCATGCTGTGAAGATGAGCCACGGGGGTGGACGGTAAGAGTTTATAAACCGTAACGTGCAGGAGCCCTTCTTGAAGGGGCTGAGTGAGGGTCACCTCCTATCCTCTCCCCGGCCAATCGCCGTAATAATGGAAGAACGACTAACGCTGAGTGTCCACGGTGCGCCAAGCCCGGTCACAACTTTGATCCTCACCATGGCGATGGGTGCTGTCACTCTCATCCTCACCGGGGTTCAGGAGCTTCCGCAAGAAGGTGAACTAGGGGGCTGGGGCCTGGACACCAGCCTCCCACTCTGTCTACCCAGCCCACAGCGCTCCCCCTGCTCTAGGCCATGCCATGACCACACAATTCTTCCCCAGCCGCCCCCCCACCTCTCCCCCTGCAGTCCCACGTCCACAGGGGCTGAGGACCCCCGGGGCCCCTCCACTTAGAGCTCTTGGGACTTCCTACCACACGGCCCTGGCCCGTTCCCCACCCCACCCCTCCGCCGCTCGGGCCTTTCTTCTTGTGCCTTGAACACAACAAATTTATCCCTCTCTCTGGTCTTTACACCGGCTGTTCCTTCTGGCTGAAAACCTCCCAGACGTCACTGCGAACACCTTGCTACTGTTCAGGTCTGAGTCAGAGGCTGCCTCCTCCAGGAGGGCCCCGGGTGCTCTCCGTCTGCGGCATTTCTCCCAGCCAAACCCATTTCACGTACAATTACCGGGATCTCGAACCTCTACTTCACCCCAGAACCCCGGCGCCCGGCGCGTAGTAGGCACTGATCAAACACCCCATGACCGACAAAGAAACATGATAATTTCCGTTGTCATCATTCCCTTGGGGGACCTAAGCAGGGGCTACGACAGCGTGTGATCAGGGAGGTGCTATTTTTGTCGTCGTAGTCAGGGAGAACTTCCCCGCCGCGGAGGTGGTCTCTGAGTGGAGGCCAGAAGGGGAGCCTCGGTGGCACTGGAGCGAGTGACTGAGGACGGCAGAGGCCTGGGGCCTTTGCTTCCGCCTCCCACAGAGCCCGGGCTTCTCCAGCTTCTCTCCGAAGGGGTCCCCCGGGTTGAGGGGGGAGTAGGGGGTCCCGGATTCACACCCAGGACTCTACGCCCATAAGAGAAGCTCCAAGGACTGCAGGGGGGTGGAGGGGGAGGCCTAGGCAGGCAGACAGGTCTCTGAAGGTCCAGGGACAGGGGTAGGAACACTCAGCCCCTGCTCCTGCCCCAGCCTTCCTGCTTAGCCCCAGACCGGAGTGACTGTCCCTATGGGGAGCCGGCTATACCAGGAGGAGTGCAGTGTGCTTACCGTCCTGGCCATCTGTCCCACTGGTTCCTGAGGCCAGAGACTCTCAGACTCCATTCATTCATTCACCACGCTATACCTGTGCTGAGCTGGAGTGGCCTCTGTCCCCCTGCCTAGTGTGTCCACAGCACAAGGTGGCGCCTTCCCCAGGGGAAGCTCTGTACCTCCCCATGGAATGAAGGACCGTTTATTGAGCACCTACTATGTGCTGGGGGTGAGAGAAGAGAATAAGACAAGACACAAGCCTGCTTGGCTGGGCTCCGTGTGTTAACATGTGAGGACAGAAGGTGAGGGGTTCCCAAGGCCAGAGGGTTTAGAGAGAGGTCCCCAGGAAAATGTGGGGAGAGCGGGAAACGCAAAGAGAAAGCAGGCCTGGGTTCCCAACTGGGCTGATGTGTGGGCTGGGCGGAGAGTGGGCCCCAGGCCATGGGGTGGGGTGGCTGACTGGGGGGCTTCACAGCCCCGAGCAAAGTGGGCTACTGGGCCAGGGAAGGGAGATCTGAGGACAGGAGAGTGGAATTCTTGGACAAGAGGCATTCTTGGAATTCTGGGTACTTATATTCTAGCATCCTAGAAAAAAAGGGGATCTGCACACCTCAGCCTCTGTGAGCGCTCTAGGATTTCTAGACAGGGCGGGAGCTTTGAAACTTTCTGACCAAGACCCAGATTAAAAACAAACACATTGTACATCGTTACTCATTATACAACGTATATATTTTAAAAAGGTAACGAGAGCATTGCAAAATAATGCCCTCATTACATACTAAGGATTTCACATTTTCTTTTTTATTTTATTATATATTTATATATATAATATATATATTATATATATATTATTTATTTTATTTTATTTTATTAAAAAAATAAGTAGTGAGCTCACTCAGTTCATTTCACAGCCACTAATGGATCAGGACCTGCTCATACCCTGAAGAACACTGTCCTGCCCGGTGCTCAGGAGCCCAGAGCTGGCTGAGACAGGGGATCTAGGGTTTGTCTATTTTCTTTTCTGGTGTCCCCTGGGGCTGGGGCAGGGCATGGCGGGGGGTGGGCACAAGCCTCTAGGGCTGGTCTTGAATCTGCGACTGCCGTGCTAGGACCACGGCTTTTGGAGGGCACAGCTGTTGGGAGAGTTGTTGGAGGTCATGATGGAATGCTTGGCACAGTCTGTTAGACCCTTAGGGTCACGGGACCTCCATACTGTGGCCCAGACAATAAGGACTCTGGGTTCTGGGTCTGATCCCTTTCTCTGGCCCTGTGTTAGAACCTGCCGCCATCCCCCTAGCAGATGTCGTTCAGCAGCTGCTTGCACACCTCCCATGTCAGGGAGTTCACTCCCTCTCCGGCAGCCCACTAGAGTGTGGGGAGTGAGGCTCTGCCATGCTATTCAGGCAGCTAATATCTGTAAATCCCTCCCATGACTGGCTGGCCGTCCGTTCTCCTCTCTCCTGGCCTGTCAGCCCAGGGACCCGAGCCAGCTCCAGCATGAGGCCATGCCCGCGCTCTGCCCCACCTGGCTGCTTCTCCTCCCTGTTGCCCAGTGTCTGGGGGATGGCTCTGAAACCCAGCCAGAGAGGCTCTTTCCAAGGTCAGGTGGCCTGAGGATTTGCAGCTGCACAGCCTAGCGCTGGGGCTCAGCCAGCCCTGCCCCCACCCAAGCAGGTCGGGAGGGTTCGGCAGAGAGTTTGGGCGCTGACAGCCAGGACAACTAGAGAAGCAGCGTCTGAAGGGGGTGGCCGGTGTGCGCGGGGGCTGGAACCTGGCAATCAGCAGGAATCGCCCCTGACTGGTCGGGCCACACAGTGGCTCCTGACGGGCTGCGTTACACTCAAAGCTCATGGATCTTCCCAGCAACCCACAGATGTAGGGGCACAAGACCACCCCATAGGTCAGGGGATGGAGGCTCGGAGAGGTAAATCTGCTGCCCAAGGCCACACAGCCTCTGAGGGCTGGAGATGGACTTGAACCCAGAGCTGTTTCCCCTCCACAGGGCTCAGCTGGGACTATGGAGGTCAGAGGAGAGAAGCCTTTGGGGAGCAGGGGGAAGCTAGCTGCCCCTCTGGGAGGGAATGAGCTGTTTCCCTGAGAGCAAAAGCCAATTAGTAGAACCATCTACCTAGGTTCTACATTAGTAGAACCAATAGGTATCCATTAGTAGAACCTTCCAGACATAGTGGACTGCCCCAGGAGATGGTGAGCTCCCCACCAAGAGGGGTGTTGGGAGCTCTGATACCCCTGTGTCTGAGTGACTGGGTCCCCTCTGCCCTCTCCCACCTTGTTGCCCATGACCAGGCCACCTCCAGCTCTGTGCCTGTCGCCTCCCCTAGAGTGTCCCATTGAGTTTCCCAATCACTGGCCCCCGCAGCTGTCCCCTGGGCCGAGTGGCCCCTTTACTGTCACAGGGCGGAGGGCTTGGACTTCTCAGGCCTACAGTGAGAGTTTGGGATGGAGGCTGAGATTGGGCAGGTAGGGGAGAGACTTCGCTGGTTGTGGAGGAGGGAGTCTCAGAGGCCAGACGGTAAAAGCTGGTGCCAATTCTGCCACCAAATCGAGGCTGGGCAAACTCCCTCCTCAAGGCCTCAGTCTCCCCATCAGTAAAATGGGTTTAGTCCCTCACAGTCATGTACCCTCTCCTCCCTGGCCCAGCTCAGGTCCCCTCCCACCTTGCAGCCCAGGTAGAGGCGGGGCACACTCTGACAGCAGACAGGGCAATAAAAAGGAAAAGCCAAGCACATCCCATTGGAGAGGTTCCCAGGGGTACAGTGACCCAGTCAAGGTCACCAGGCGTAAAGGAGGGTGGAGCTGGGATTCAATCCCAGGCCTGCCTGACTTCCTTGTTTAGCTGCCCCAGCTGCGACCCGGGGAGGGGGCTGTCTGCTGCCCCTTCTCTCCCTCCAGTCTGGGGGTTTCCCAGAGGGGGGCTTGAAGAGAACTGGCTCTTCCCTCCCTCCTCTAACCGCTCCCCACAAGATAGGGAGAGTCTGAGAGAGGGGGCAGGTGCTGGCAGTCCCGGGGTGGGAGGCAGAGGAGTCAGGAGCAGCTCTGGGCCAGTCCAGCCCCAGCTCTGGCACCATTGCTGTGTGACCTTGGGTGATTCACTGTGGGTCTCTGGGCTCAGTTGCTCCATGTCCCAGCAGAGTCTGGGAGAAAAAGCAGTTACAGGAGCAGATGGGGTCACCAGAAAACACTGGGGAGAGTTTTCCCCATCTTCCCAGGCCCAGCGGTGCCTCTGCTCAACTTGCACTCCCCATGTCCAGCCCCATCTCCCCTCTGCCCTTCCACAGGCCCCTGCTGGGTCCACCTGAGCAGGCCTAGCCCAAAGCTCCCAGCTGATAGGGCCATGACCATGACCACACCTTCTCCCTACACCACTCCAGCTGGGGTGCAAACACCAAGGACCACCTGTCTTGGTAGCCTCTCTCCTTGACCTGCCAATGCCCCCCAAGGACACTTTGCCCCCCACATCGGTCCACTTGGGGACCAGCTGCTGGCATGAAAGTTAGTCAATCACTGGCTGGGGGGGAGTCACAGGGAGGAATGGGGGAACTGGCGCCAGGAGATTCAGGGGATCCCCAGGCTGGAAGAGATGCATGTTTCCTCCTTCCTCAAGCCGAATGGATGGCCCCAGAATGGCTGGAACTGGGAGCATTCCAGCAGGACAATGGTATAGGGCTGTCTCTACCTGCTGGACCTTGGGCAAACTCGAGCTTCTAGCCGAGCCTCAGTTTCCCCAACTGAAAAGTGGGAGTGATGGCCCTTGCAGGGTGGCAAGGAGGACTCAGTAAAACCATGGATACAAAGCCTAGCCTAGAGCCTGGCACGTGGGGGCTTGTCCCCATTCCAGCCGCAGGACCCCCAAGAAAACCTCCCTGTCCACCCAGCCACCGAGCGTCAGCACCACCTCCCCGAGCAGCCGGGCCTCTGAGTGTGCGTGTGAGGGCGTGTGTGAGAGAGCTGTGTGAGTGTGTGCCAGAGGGCAAGAGAGTGTGCGAGCCTGTGTACTGGGAGGACGGAGGCGGGGGTGGGGGTGGGGGAGGGCGCCAACGGGCGGGGGGCGGGGTGGGCAGCGCCTCATCCCAGCACTCCCCTCCCCAACTTGCCCACCTGCGTGTCCTGAAACCGAACAGTGGTCTTAGAATCAAGCAAAACCCACCAGTTCAAACCTCATCCCAGCCACTTTCTATTTGTGTCCCACCAGCCACTCCCCCTTGCTGGACCTCAGTGTCCCCTTCTGTAAACAGAGAGGACCCCGGAGGACCCGAGGCGCCCGGCTTCACCCTAGGGACCAGAGAGTGGGTGGCAGGGGTAGGAGGGTCCCAGGCCTTTGAGAGCAGGGGGAGTGGGGGGCCGAGACCCAGAACCAGCTGGAGCGCGAGCCCACCCTGCCCCCCATGCTGCACCCCACCCACCACCCCACGAGCCCCGTGTGTGTGCGCGCCGGCAGGAGCGCGCGTGTGTGACTCAAGGTCTATTCATAGCTGAGCTGCACCAGCTGCGGCGTCACAAGCAGAGGGGCCTCAGCCCGTATTATTATTTCAATTACCATCTGAATTAAAAGTTTGAGCAGCGATCAGCCCACGTAGCAAGGGGAAGAGGGAGCAGGAGAAAAATAAAGATGAAAAGGAGAAGAAGGGCTGCGCCCAGAGATTTCCCCCCCCACACACCCCAAGGAGGGCTGAGTCGTCCCAGAGGCTTAAAGGTTATGCCAACCTCCAGGATTCCTGCCTGCCCCTTGCCTTGGGGCCCCGGGTCCTTGTGGGAATGGGAGGAGCACTTTGAGATGGCCGCGCTCCGGCAGCCACGCTGCGGAAATAGATCACCCGGTGCAGATTCTCCCTCGCTCGGGCCAGCACAGCACAGCAAGCTCGGAGAGGGTGGGGAACGGACCTAAGGTCGCATCTGAGCCACACCCCAGGCTGCAGGCGCCAAGCTCCTCCTCTCCTGCCAGGCAGGTCCCACCCACAGGTTCCCCGTGACCTCACAGGGCGGACGACACTGACATCTGTGGGTGGCGCTGGGGCAGGACCAGGGAGGACAGAGGTGGACCAGCTGTCCCTGCTGGTTTCTCTTCCTGCGCCCTCCTCTGCATTCCCGAGGCCGAGTCCCCTGCCTGCAGCCAGCAGTCTCAGCCCTCTGCCAGACCGCCAAGCAATCGGCCCCTCCGGTCCCAGAACTCACACCATCGTGGGCCCAAAGGACCCTCCTGACCCACCAGGGTGGGGAACAGACCCCCACCACCACCCCCGGCCCAAATCTGACTCTGGGCACCTTTGAACAGGTCCCTCTTTGTCCCTCTGCTTTAGTCTTTCCCCTTGAAAGTGAGTTCTTCCTTGGGTGCTTATCTGTATCCATGTCTTCAGAATGGAGCCCCCCCAAAGGATCATTGAGGGGGCATCGTGCTGTGGGGGCAACACATTACTTCCTGCCGAACCCCAGCCCAGGGGAGGGACTTTTTCCATTCTTTTCTCAAGGAAGTCCTAGGGACAGCCCCCCCCCATCAGACTGGCCAGATGCAAATCCAGACTCATCTACTCATTTTCCTGCTGTGTGACCTTGGGCAAATCACAGACTCTCTGAGCCATGGCTTCCCCGTCTGTAACACGACATTGCACATTGCGGGGCTGTTGGGAGGAATACAAGGGAAAGCCTTTGCAAAAAGCTCCTACCCCAATGCTTGGCGTAAGGATGTGAGTTTCCTTGCTGGAAGGCGCGTAAGTGACTGGTGCTGCCCGCCCCCCCCCCCAGCCTCTCCTGGGATATGAAAGACTCCTGGGATTTTGGAGGTGGAGATGTCAAGCACCCTCACCCATAGGACAGAATTATTGGCAGGTACTTACCTGGTTCTACTTAAATAGCTCTGGGAATGAGGAGCTCACTATCTCACAAGACATCCTCAGAGGCTCCCTGTCTTCTTACCTCCAGCTCTGGGAATCTTCTAGAAAGGGCCATAATCTTCTAGCTTAACCCCAAATCTAGCTTGTCCCTCTACCTCCAGCTCTGGAAATCTTCTAGAAGGGGCCATAATCTTCTACCTTAACCCCAAATCTAGCCTGTCCCTGCCTGGGACTGCTTGGGACTCGCTTTAAAATGAGCCCAAAAGGGAGCTCTTCAAGTTTACTGAACGACAGATGGGATTAATGCTCAGGGATAGTGGAGATGAGGGGAGCCAGAGAGGAATAAGGGAGAACAGAAGAGGCCAAACTGAGAACTGGGCCCTCCAAGCTCCTGGGTCCTGCTCTGGTCCACAAGGTGTGGATCTGCCCGTTTGCTCACCTACTTCCAGGGAGGGCTTGGGCCCCAGCTCTACTCCCTCTACCCCTAAACCACTACTGTGACTTTGCGTGGGGGTCTACATCTCTCTTTGGGCCTCAGTTTCCACTTTTGTAAAATGAGTACATCCAACCAGTGAGTTAAGTTCTAAGCCTTCTGTCCCTATTGGGCTACTGTCCCCACCCCCTTACCCCCCCCCCCGCCCCGGCCCAGCATGCAGGGAGCCACCAGGCCCTTGAGGGTCTGGGGGTTCAGGGCCAGAGACCCCATCTCTTCCCCTGTCTCTCACCTTCACGTCCACTATCTCCTTCCCATCTCGTGCCTTTGAGGGTTCTCTCGTCCCCATTTGACAGGTGAGGAGACGGAAGCATAAGGAGGTAGAGTTACTTGCTGAAAGTCACAGAGAACCATTCAAAACTCCGGACTCCTTCTCTGTGCCCAGGAGAGCAGCAGGGCTCAAGGGCATCTTTTCCAGGAGACTCACCAGGATCTCAAGTGGCCAACTGTTCTCCACACAGATGTAGACACTGTACAGGGCATGGGGTGGGGGGGGGACCTGCCCAAGGTCACCCAGCGAGGCAACGGCAGATCATCCTGAACTTAGGCTCCCTGCCTCCCAGGTGCCACCTAGCCCCGGGGGACAGCAACATGGTCTGACCTCCCAGCCCTGGCCCTGGGATCTTTCCAAGATCGAAGCCCTCTCCTGCCTCAAGGCCCTGCCTTGGGAAGCCCCCACCATCTGGGACTGTGGCAGCAAGAGTGAGCAGGAAGATGGGATTGAAAGTTGAGGGTTGGCCGCTTGCCCCCCCGGCCCTCTGTCCCTCCCTCTCCTCGTGCAGGGGGAGCGGCAGTGATGTAATGCAAGTAAGCCGCTCGGCTTTGGTCCCGGTGCCAATCTCAGAAGAGAGACGACAGATTGCGTGAGCCAAATTTGGCATCCTAGGGGGGAGAGGCATGAAAAGTGGAGATGTGGAGGAGAGAAGCGAGGAGCCTGGGGAGGTGCGGGAGAAGCCCCCCTGCCCGGCAGACCCCGGACTCACCACCTCGCCTTCCACCCTGGCCCCCTGTCCGCCCAAGCCCACCTGACCTCGGGGTCCCTTCCTCACTCTGCAAGACCAGCCTGGCTCCTCCCTGGACCCTCTAGCCCCAGGACTGCCAGTCCCGCCCGCCCCCCAACACACCGCTCCAGCTCCGTTTCCCACCGCCACTAGTCTCCTGGTTACCGTGTTGCTGGCTGTCATGTCGCTTACATGTCCTCGTGACTCAGTGGTCCCCGCAGAGGGGCCCCCTCCTCCTCACACCCCCCTCAGTACTCGCCCCCGCCTCCCCCAGATCCACATTAAGAACCAACCCGCCCTGTAAGCCTACACTGTTCCTCCTCCCCTTCCCTCTTATCCTAAGCTAAGAAATCTTTCCACAGCATCTCCTGGAGCTACTTCATTCTGGGTTCTGCAAATGTCTAAGAACCTACTATGCTCCAGGCTTTTGCAAGCTGCTTTCAGAGACCTGACATGGTCTGTAAATCACCTGGCAAACCAGTGAAGTCAGTACCAACATCCCCATTCTCCAGTTGAAGACACTGAGGCCCAGAGGGGTCAAATCAGCTGCCCAAGGTCACCCAGCAGATACTCAAGGCCAGCTCCTTCCGTTCCCAGTCACCCCAGAGGCTTTTTTTTTTTTTTTCCTTCTGGGAGAGGAGCTTCCTTTTCAAGGGTAACCATAGGTTCCCGAGGAATATCTCCCAAGGCCCAGATCCTCCTCTAATTTCTGGACACTCCCCTTCTTGGTCAATCCTCTATTTGAGGCTATCCTCTCTCCCCATTAGCTGTCCACCTTCCCAAAGGTAAAATGAGTCCTTACTGCTGTCTGCCCACCACTTTCCCCAGCCCGTAAACAGCCCTCAGCTCATTTGAGCTCTTGGAGGTCAGTGGGGCAAAGAGCTATGTCCTCATTCCATAAATATGGAAGTGGAGGGTCAGGGGGGAGAGGGACTTGCTCACGGTGCTGGTCCCCCAGCTAGGGAGCTGAGTTCCAGAAGCCTGAATGTAGGGTACGTGAAGCCCACGTCCCAGTGTGGAAAACTCCAGAAAGAGCCCTCCTCCCTGTGGAGAATGGTCGAACGTTCTAGGCTCAGCCCTCCAGACTCCAACTTGGATATGGGTCAGCTCAACGGCCAATAGCCTTTGCTCCTGCCATGTTGCACCCCAGGCCTTATCCTACCACCTCTTCTGTCTCCTGTTCCTCTCATCCCAGGCCAAGGCAGGGCCACACTGTGGCTCTCAGGCTCCCAAAAGTCCTGCCCATAGCTCCCCAAACTCTGGAATCCTGGGAGGTCACAAGACGGTATGTGGGGAGAAGCAGAACAGGCATTTCTCTCTCTCTCTCTCTCTCTCTCTCTCTCTCACACACACACACACACACACACACACACGGGTCTGACTCCTCTCTGGGTCTTGCACACGTGGCCCTGGGACCTCCATCCCTCAGCTCCCCGTTCCCTCAACCTGCTGCTCAGCACCCAACTGGTCTCGAGGCCCTGGCTTGCCAACTTCGCCAGCCTGCCCTGCCTCTAGTCCCCCCGCCACACTCCCACCGGCCATCTCCCCACATTCTCTCCCCCTCTTAGAGCCTAAGCACTGGAGGCGGAAGTGGGATGTTGACACCACGGGGAGGCAGGCAAGTTTCCCTGCTCAGGGGCTCATTCAGACCTCTCTTTCCTTGGGGCTCTCCTGTAGGGACAGAAGAGCAGTCTTTGCCTCTCTCCACAGCCTCCGTCTCTAGCTCTGACATGTGAACCCCCTCGTGGATGGATCCCTGTCCACCCACCCGGGGATCACCTGGCCCAAAGCCGGCGCTCAAAGCAGGAGAGGTGGGATGTTTTCCGACAGATCAGAGGGCCATTTGCAAACAGGTTGCAGCTGGGGAAGTGGAAAGGGGACCCCCCCCCCACCCTTTGCCACGAGTCACCTGCCTTGAAGCTCCTCAGAACCGGCTGACAACTGGGGGTGGGTGGAGGCAGGGAAAGGTCGCGGCCGGGGCAGGAAGTCAAGGCCTCTTCTACCCACCCGTCTCCGCCTTTCCGGCCACTACCCAGACCTTCACGCTCCCGACGGACCGACGGACGGAGAGACAGAGCTCGCCAGCTCCCAGGGAGTCGCTGGACCGCGCGAAACGCGCGCCTGGCGGCGGAGACCCGCGGGATAAGGCGCGGAGCGGGCGGGGCTGACGGCTCCCACCGCCCCCCGCCCTCGACGGGACACACAGACACGCACGCAGCGGGACAGACAGACGGACAGCGCCAGCGGTGGGCACGGGCCCGGCTTACCGCGGGGCGGAGGGTCCGACGAAGGTCCAGGAGGCGGCGAGCGGGCTCTACATCCCACGGCGCGGTGGGGCGGGCGGCGTCCCGGGCGGGGAGAGGGGACTCCCGGGGCCCCCTCCCCGCGAACTCGGCGGGCCGGCGCCGCCCACCCTCCCCGTCTGCCGATGGGTCTGTCCGTCGGTCTCCGGGTCTCCGCGCCTCGGGGCCGTCCCGCGCCGCTCCCCGCGGGCCGCCCAACTTTCAGCGCTGCCCCGCGCCGCGCCCCCGGCGCCGCCTGGGCGTCAGCATCGTCGGGCCGGGCCCCGACTCAGAACGCGGGGGTCCGGGGGCCCATGGCTCTCGACCGCCCGCGCTCGCGCCCCCCGCCCCCGCCGCAGCCGCCCGCCCTCCGCCGCCCCCCGCTGTTCTCGCGCTGTCACTCCGCGCTGTCCCCGCGCCCTGCGCTCCGCTCCCTGCCCCGCGGCGCTCGCCTCCGGCCCCGGCCCCGAGAACCCCGCGGCCGGCCGGACCGCGATCCGCTGCCTCCCACCCCGGCTGCCCTCCACCCCCAGGTCTCCGTCCCCCTGTCCCTCTGCCTGTCTCCTCTGTCCCCGTGCGGGTCTCTCCGTCTCTCCCTGCGGGGTCTCTGTCTTCTGCCTGCCGCCCTCCCAGTGTCTCCCCTGCCTCCCTCCGCCTCTGCCCTGGCTCTCTCCCCTGCGCGTCTCTATCTGTCCTCCTCTCGGTCTCCGTCTGTCCTTCTCTGTCTCTCTCTCCCTCCCACTCTCGGTGCGGCCCCCGCTGTCTCGGACCCAGGCCCGCGCCTCCGCCGCGTCCCCGGCTCGCCCGGGAGCCCGAGCTCCCGCCGCCCGCGGCGCGCCGAGAACTCCCAACTCGCGGCACGCCGCCCCGCTTTGCGAGACTTTCGCCCCTCCTCACACGTGACCCGCGCCCCAGTGCGGAGGCCGCGTGTCCCCCCCCCCGCCCCGGGGCCCCGGACGGCCCGCGTGGCCCCGCCTGGCCCCTTCCCCGCGGCCCAGCGGGTCTTCAAACCCCCTTCGGTCGGCGGGCCGCGCGGGGCAGGGCCGGGGGCTGGGGGCTGCGGGGCCCCGCTCCTACAGCGAATCCTGCCCGGGTTTTCCTCCTCCCTCCAGGAGCGCTCCTCCCAGAACCCATTCCGAGAATCCGCTCCCGGGTTTTCTAGCCCCCAGGGGCAGGTCGATAGGGTTCCTCTGGACCGGGAAGGGGTGGGTGGGACAGGGTCTGTCCTGGGTCTGGAGGCTCCTGGCCACTTTGCTCAGCGATCCCCTTCCGCTCCTGAAGTACCGGCACTTAAGGACCCCACGCACTGCGCTCCGGAAGACAGTGGTGGCTTTGCTGAAGGGACCCTCACAGTCACCTAGACAGCAACTCCGCATTTTCCAGACTGGGGGACTGAGTGCCAAAGACGGTCATGAGCTTGTCCAAGGTCACCCACAGGTGGCAGAGCCGGACCAAACCCCAGTGTCTTATTCTCTGCGTCCCCATTATTCCACACTGTCTTTACAGGGCAGTATCCTGTGCCCCAGGCTGGGCCCCACGCTCTGGGCCATGGGGAGGAGTCTCCAGCATCTCACAGCCCCCAGCACCCCGCCTTCAGCCAGCCACTTCCCTGGGCATCCTGCCTCCCCCCCACCCCACCCCCTTTGAGGAAGGAAAGTACTCCTTTGCTAGGGTGGAGGTTGAGAGAACACCTAAGTTAGACAGCCAGAAGAACTTCCCTGGAAGCCTGGCCATCTGTGGCTAGTCTCATTTGAGAGGTGGAGAGACTTAGGCACCCTAAAGAGGGATTGAGAATTTTTTGAAGACCAAATCTGCTCCAGCATCTTCTCCAGGCTGATCCCTGAGCGTGAGTCCAGCACACTAACCACATGACTGTCTCTCTTCCCCATGGATCCTCCCCACCTCCAGTTGGGATCCAGTCCCAACTCCCCAGTATGATGTACAGTCAGGCCCCACCTTATCCAGCACCCTATATAACCACACATACACCCTGATTCCCACAGATTCCAGAACATACCAGATGCTTCCACACCTCTCTGCCTTTGCCCGTGCTGTTCTTCCTGCCTAAAGTGCCCTTCCTCCTTCTCTGCCCAGAGATTTCCTGCTGCTCTCCCAGCTCAGTCTCCCCACCACTTCCCCTGGGAGGGCTTCCTGATGCCCCCAGCAGAAGTCATTCATTACCCACTCACTCATTCATCTGGCCCTGGTACTCCAATTTTTTATTGAACCTGTTTGTAAAAGGGGGTCCTTAGCAGTCTACCCCCCACCTCACAGAGGCAGATTAGGGGAGGTAGATGCACAAGAAATTCACAGTTCATAGTAGATGTTCAATAAACATGACCATCCTTTCTCAGTCCTCCCTCCAATATTGTGTGGAACCCCATACCGGATGACCTGTTCCATGCCCGTCTCCTTCATTACTCTGCGGTGTCCTCGCAGGCAGGCAGCCGGACTGGAGTTCCTTCCCAGGAATCTTTGGTGTGAATGGATGGATGAACTTCAGAATCTGAATTCTGGGTTAGTGGCAGGTAAGTGCCTGGTCACTATCACACCTTTCCATGGAAATTAAGAGGATGCGGGTGAAGCAAATGACCTGTGGTCTCTTGACCTAGCCAGAGTCCTGGCCTGGTGGCTGCCCTGGAAAAGTGGGGTGTGGGGGGAAGGAGGGAGGGGCAGAGGAGATGGGGAACAGGGACAGAGGTGTCCAGATCCAGAGCCTCTGATCCTCTGGTATCAGTCCTGAGGCTGTCACTGGGCACAAGTTTAAGGAAAACGTAGGGGGCCGGGGATAGTGACTTCTGGGGGATGGGACGGGGAGGCCTGGTGGCTGTGACATCATAGGGTTTTGAGGAAACCTTTGGTAATGGTCACCTTGCTAGTCGTGGGGCTGCAGCCTGGGACCCCCCTCGACCCCCACCCCTTGCTCATCTCCTGTAAGGAGGGTCTGGTGGAGGCTAGGGTGGACTGGGAGGAGGTTGGGAGCGGCAGAAAGGGCAGCTTCAGTCAGAGAGAGGTTCAGGGACCCCAGGATAAAGAATCCTCATCCCCCAAGCCTTGTGTGACTCTGGCAGCTCACTTCTCTCTGGGCTTCAGTGTCCTCCTCTGTGTGACATCCTATCGTGTCATAGGGTGATAGCCCTATTGTGGCGATGGCCGAAGACTGGGGGAGAATTCACGGTTGTTCAGCCCATATTTGAGAAGGGTGGGGGTAGGAGGTGGAGGTGGGGAGGGGTATGAGTCGAGGGGGCAAGGGAGAGAGACTTGGACGTTCAGGCCCTGGGCAAGTTGCTTATCCTCTCTGGACCTCAGAAGCCTCGTCTGTAATGGGACAGTGTGGACTGGGTCCCCAGTAGGCAAGTAGATTCTGTCATCGGCTAACACAGAAGGGCCCCCTGGGGTGATACCATTGGCCCAGCACCATTCTAGGCCTTCACAAGCTACTATTTCATTTAATCCTTACAAGAACTCTATGATGCAGGTACTTGTTACCCATGGGGAAACTGAGGCACGGGTCATATTGTTATGTGGCCAGGGCCGGCTCTCTGGAAGGGTGAGACTTGCTCTGAAGTTTAATGGGTAATGATGGTAAATAAAACATTTGTCTGACTGGACATTTTGCCAAAGCTTCCAGCCCATTTTCCATTCTCAGATCTGATTCTCACAACGTCTTCAGGAGGGAGACTCTAGGACTTCCCCCCCCACTGCCCCCCCCCATTCCCAGGTGAGGAAACTGAACCAAGACACAGAGAGGGGAAGGGCCTTGCCCAGGGTCACTCAGGGAGTAAGTCAGAGTCTGAGCCAGAATTTAAATCGGATCCTAGTTTCCGGGGAAAGGTCGTTTCAGGCCAGCAGAGCCCTCACGCTTATGAGCTGGCTCACCCCGGGAGCCCAGTCAGGCCTCCTTGGTCCCATAGAGGCCTTGAGAGCCTGTACAGAGGGCCCCGAGGACTGCGGGGCGAGAAGGATTAGGCCAAGCAGGGAGAGGAGCAAGGGAGGCATCCCGGATGGACCCCTTCAAAACGCCAAAGTCACAGAGTCTAGGGGTTTGGGACTTAGAGAGTTCCTTAAAGTCTGGCCAGCCCATTCTATGGATGGGACAAACAGAGGCAGCCCAGCTGCTGAGATGAGAAGTCAGCCTGGGACACAACTGGCCTGCCTCCAAACTCCAAAATCCCAGCAGACCTGAGGGGCGAGGGCAGAAGAAGTGGGGGAAAGGGGCGAGGGGAGTCCAGAGGGCCAAGACCCATCGCAACAGGCTCTGGCCCGGGGAAGGAAGATTGCAGGGGTCTCTCCGGCCCTCCACTCCCACCCTCGCCCACCCCCCCCCCCAGCACTCAGTAGTCACCAGGGTGGAATATTTTAGCACCTATAGAAAAACCGCCGCAGACGGCCGCGGCAGCTGTTGCTAAGGAGACGCTCCCAAAATAGGCCCCCTCCGCCAACCTTTCCCGCTGCTGCTCCTGCTGTGGGGAGGGGAGGACGCCAGTGGGGGGGGGGTGGCACACGAGCCCTGGACCCAGGTTCATCCACCCGCCCTCGCTCCCGCTGCCCCCATGCCCCAGAAGACGAGGGCCAAGCCAGTGACCTGGGCAGCTCCAGGTGGGCAGAGGGTTCAAGGGCGAACCCGGGTCCGCCGGTGGCCTGAGCCACAGTCCTCAGCTGGAGGAAGGTCACCCATATGAGGGGAGATGGGGCAGAAAAGAGCCCCCACACCCAAATCCCCTGCACACTCTCACACGTGCGATTACAGACCTCACGGTTTTACATACCCGCTTGCACACACCACAAGTACAAACCCACAGATGCCCCCTGGATGTTCATGTTCACCACCAAAGACACAAATAGATGCACGGATAAATACATATGCCTCAGACACACAACACACACCTGCAGGCACACAGCACGCAGCCATAAATACACACATTTACATACACGCGCTCCAATATGAATCCCGAATACACACAAACACCAGTGCATGCGTGCGTGCCTGGCCCAGGTACACACACACGCAGCCCGATGTGTATACGGTCTCACAGCACATGGATACACAACTTGTACAACCACATGCCCAGCATGTGGCATTCAAAGAGCATTAAGGGGTGTTACTATCGGGTTCTGGGCAGGAACCACATTCTGGGCTCTCCAGACATCCTTGCTTCGTGGGGGAACTTCTATGATCCAGCCACGGGGTAGAAGATTACCAGGAGGTGCACGGGAGGGTGAATGGAGGCTGCTGTCTCTGTGAATCCGTCTAGTAGGCAGTCTGGGGACCAAAGCATCCCTTGATGTCTGGGAGAGCTACCCTGTTTCCATTCCCTGGGGAGGGGGGAATTCTGGGAGGGGAACTCTCACCCCGAGACTGCAAACCTCTGGGCATAGAGAGTGGGGAGCTTCAGGTTTACCAGGCATCTGGCTGTTACTGAGCCCACAGATGGGACCGGACTGATGAGGACAAGACAACAGAGTGACAGTAGTGATGGTCCTTAACAGGTGCACGACACTTTATAGTTTATAAGCCACTTTTGCACTCGTTCTTTCACACACTTGGTAACAGCTACTCTGAGCTGTCCTATCTCTCCCACCAGGCAGGAGAGGGGACTTGAGGACCACATGGCAAGTTACTGGCTGAGCTGGAACCACAGCCCAAGGAGGTGCCAGCACCCAGCTCTACCTACCAGCCTTCCACCTGGCCGGGCTGCCCAAGCTGGAAAGCAGGCCACCGGGGTGCAGGCCTTGCCTTGGCCCCTGACTCACTCCGTGGTATCGGGGAGTAGCCAAGCGGTCCAGCTCCCCACCTGGAAAGCTGAGAGTGAATCCCAGGGGTGTATTCACCCAGCAGTTTGTGGCCTCAGGGCCAGGGAATGGTGGTTGCCAGATGCCCACAAGAATGCCCGCGCAGGACGAAGGGCACCAGTCGCTCCCCTCCGCCCTTGCCCGCCACCATCTCTCCCAGTCGCCACCCCCACCCCACGCCGCGCGGCTGTCGCTCTGTGCCTCCGGTTCCGTGATCCGGGCTCCGGGTCTTCGCTGACGCCTCGTCACTCGGGAGACGCGGTGAGCGGCTTGCGGTTGCCTTGGGAACCGCGCGGCGGCCCAGGCGCTCGGCGCACGACTCGGAGCTCAGGGCGCTGGGCCTGCCCCGCGCTCCAGAGAGTGGTCTTGGGTGTCTCAGGAATACACCTGTCGCCTGCGGCGAGGGGGGCCGCGTCGCAAGATCTGTTATGTTTTTCTTTTAATTGAGGTGTAACTTACAAACTGTCATACATCAGAGTACAGCCCGCTGGATTTTTACATATGCATAAAACTCGGGTAATCACCACTGGAGCAAGACACAGAACATTTCTAACGAACACTCCAGAAGGCATCCTTGGGCTCAGAGGTTATTTTTAATTGTCTTTTTTTGCACTTCTGGAATAAACCGGAGAAGGAGTGATCGCCTTCTGAGAACACAGAATTTTTGTTTTCTCCTGGCTCTGCTTTGGGGACCCACTCTGGGCCTTGGTGTCCCTTAAAGGGGAGCAAGGGACTGGCGTTTGCCGAGTGGTTTACTTCTTGCAAAGCGCTTTAGGTACCCAGCTAACTTCGCCTCTGATAACTAACCTATGAAATCAGTACTTGGTTTATACCCAGGTTACCCATAAGAACAGTATGACTTGAAACGTTAAAACGAATTGCTGGAATTCCGACAGCTCCTCAGTAAGTGGTGAAAGTTGAGATTTGGACAAAGATCTGTCTAACCTTGATGTTCATCCTTTCCCCTTCCCCTCTCTTCTTCCTGTTTATTGGCCCCTTTTATTTTATTTTTAAAAAATATTTTTTTAATTTATTTGACAGAGATCACAAGTAGGCAGACAGGCAGGAAGAAGGGATCATGACCCAAGCTGAAAGCAGAGGCTTTAACCTTCTGAGCCACCCAGGCGCCCCTATTGGCCCCTTTTAAAGAGCTGTACAGGGACGCCTGGGTGGCGCAGTTGGTTAAACGACTGCCTCCGGCTCAGGGCGTGATCCTGGAGTCCCGGGATCGAGTCCCACATCAGGCTCCCAGCTCCATGGGGAGTCTGCTTCTCCCTCTGACCTTCTCCTCGCTCATGCTCTCTCTCACTGTCTCTCTCTCTCAAATAAATAAAATAAAATCTTAAAAAAAAATAAAGAGCTGTACAAATAATATGTGCAGCCACGGTGGGTTGTATCATATTTCTGTGCCTTGGGACACATAGCTGCTTCTATCTGGGACTCCTACTTTCCTCTCCCAGGTTTTGTCCTTCAGGCAAGCTCCTACTCATTCTGCAAAACCCACTGGGGCATCGTTTGAAGGCTTCCTAACTGCAGTCCTCTTCTCGACTCTCTGCCAATCAAGGGTAATTACTCTCCATCTGTGCCATATTTAAAGCAGGCACAGACACCACCTTCCCCCTCCCACAGTGCCCTAAGGGCTCCTTGAAGCTGCCTCTGGGTTCAGCCTGTAAGGCAGCAGCACACAGCTGGTCTTCCGCAAATGTGGTTGGAACTAAAAGTGGAGGAGAGATTTTGGAACGTTGGTTTCCAGCTGTGCAAAACTTGGACTGCCCTTGCCCTGCAACATGTCATTCAAAAGATATTGGGGACTGGGGTGCTTCCCAAACACCTGGGGCAGAAGCGCATGAAGAGAAAGGCTGCCCTCAGGCTAGGTTAGGGAATGGACTTGACCGTGCCTCGGGAGTGGGACATCCTGGGGCTGCCTGGGAAGAATTCTTTCTTTCCACAGGGGAGCATCCACTCGCGTGTGCTGGAGGAAGCCACAGCGGCCCCTAGTGACCTGCAGGGAGTCCCAGGAGCTGGGGCCCTGAGCTCCCCATTTTTTCCATGGCCCCGCCCAGCGAAAGGCAGCCAGTGAGGTGGGGGAGTATTCGCAGGGTAGTGGTTTTCACTCTACATCCACGTCCTCCTTCCACACAGAATTTGAGACAGCTGGCAGGCTATTCGGTAGGGCGGTGAAGTATGACAAAGGGGTAGGACCAGGAAGGAGAAGAGATTCTTACACACATTTCCCCCTATAATTGAGTTACTCCCCATTCTCTCTCCTTTGACTTCGAATATACAATTCGCTTTGTTAGTGAGGAAAAAAAGAACCTTTGCCCTCTTAGAGCTGAAGGAAATTTCCCTCTTGGCTTCCCCCCAACTACATTCCTACAGCAGACACATTTGGGGTGTCAGGAAAGTGAGGCGTGTGGGAATGAGGAACGCGCCCAGAACCACCCAGCGTCAGGGACAGATAGTGTCTGCTGGTGCCCGTGGCCAAAGTGCTGGCGTGGGTGAGGGCCGAGCATTTTAAATGAACTCATGGTTTTCCTTCTTCTCCACAGGCAGGGCTCATTACTAAGAACAGAGTGGTAGAACTTTCGGGAGAGGGGTCTATGTGACCTGGGGGGCAAGAGACAAGTTTGAGCCTCAGTTTCCTCATCTGTAAAATGGGTGTGATGATGGGGTGCCCGGGTGGCTCAGTCGGTTAAGTGGCCAACTCTTGATTTTGCCTCAGGTCATGGTCTCAGAATTATGAGATTGAGTCCCAAGTTGGGTCCGTGTTCAGCATGGGGTCTGCTTGAGATTTTCTCTCCCTCTTCCTCTGCCACCCCCTCCCCCCGCCCTGACTGCTTGTGGGCTGTCTCTCTCTAAAATCAATAATCAATCAATCTTTTAAATGGGGGTGATGAGCTCCCTGTCTTGAGGCTTCCTGGAGAGACTGGGAAGACTAAATGCAAAGAGGACCGGTCACCAGTTGGCAATACTTTCCCCTTCCTTATCCCCATTCACAGATGGGAAAGCTGAGGCCAAAGGAGAGAGAGGACATGGCAGGCTCAAGTGCACTATGGCAGGCCCAGGACAAGACCTTCTTGGCCCTGGGGCCACACGGCCTGGGCTCTGTCCCTTCCACCACCATGGTTCTCAGACCTTCCCTGGCCTTGGTCAGTTCTCCTGGGGGATGGTTGGGGGAGGGGGGCAGCAGGTGGCGGTGGCTGGAGAAAGATAGGAAAGAGGAGAATTCTAGCCTTGTTCCAGCCCCCGCGGCAGTTGGGACTGCTTCTCAGGAGGACAGATGTTTCACCAAATGGCAAATGCACGTGCTTTTCCCTGGCTTGGGGAGGAGGTGGGCGCTGAGCGGGAGATGCCAGCTGGGAGGGCCGAGAACCGTAGCCGCACCTGAGGGGTTTAAATAGCCACCGCCTTCTCTGGGCAACGCTGGAAGAGAGGCATCTGGGCAGGATGGCGGGGGGAAGCAGGGAACAGAGCAGCCCATTCAGAATCTGTCACAGCCCGGAGATGAGTGCCCGGCTTCTCCTCCCAGAGAGACTTGGCCCATGCACCTCCCCTCCCTGGACCTCCATAGCTGTCACCTGCAAGGTGAGGACTTAAAGCGTCCTGGAGAGAACTACTTGATGGCTGTTGTCATCCCAATGTCCCTGCCGGGGCAGGAGTCCCCACTGCGACATCTTTGACAAATGGAGACCCACCCCCTGCTCACCTACCTTTGGTGGCAGAAACCGCATCATCTCCCATGATGACCCACAGTGTAATGTATTAATTTATTTGCATAAACCGTGGGGGGGGCCTGGCTGGCTCAGAGGAGAAAGCAGCTCTTAATCTTGGGGTCATGAGTTCGAGTCCACTTTAAAATAAATCTTTTTTTTTTTTTTTAAAGATTTTATTTATTTACCTGACAGAGACACAGTGAGAGAGGGAACACAAGCAGGGGCAGAGGGAGAGGGAGAAGCAGGCTTCCGGCTGCGCAGGGAGCCCAATGAGGAGCTTGATCCCAGGACCCTGGGATGATGACCTGAAGGCAGACCCTTAAGGACTGAACCACTCACGTGCCCCTAAAATAAAGTCTTAAACACACACACACACACACACACACACACTAACAACAACGCACGAATTGCATAAATCCTGGAGTTAGACTGTGTGTTGGAATCTAGGCTCCACTACTTAAAGTTTGTGTGACTTAACCTCTCATGCCTCAGTTTCCCCAGTGTCACATGGGACCAGTAGCGGCACCTCCCTCACAGCATCGTCGAGATCAGTGCCTCTCAGACTTCCGTGTGCCCGTGGAGCAGCCGGTGATCTTGTTCACCCGCAGATTCAGAGTCAGTGAGGCTGAGCTGGGGCTGGAGACCGCATTCCCAGCCCGGGATGCAGGTGCTGGGGGCCCTCAGACCACACTCTGAGTCTCAGATCCCATCACAGCAAAGCCTCTCTGGCTGTGGTGATGGGGGCAGGAGGAGGCCAGCGTTTAGGGAGAGATGAAGGGCCTGGGTGGGACAAGGGCCTACTGGGGTCGAAAGGAGGGTGGTAATAAGGGCCCTTAGCTTAGGCGGTCCGCTCTCACAGATGCAGAGACCAAGGCCCGGAGAGGGGGGGCAGACCTGCTCAGGCCACTCGCACTGGGAGGACTCCTGTCTGCTGGTGGTCCTTTGCCTTTCCCCTTTCCTGCTTCCCACCTTGGTGGCCAACAGCCCACAGCCCTCTGGAGTCTCCTGGTCTGTGCTCCTGTGTATCATCTTGTACCAAGGAAAGGAAAACATTAGGGGGACCTGGATCTCCTGACAGACATCTTCCGTACAGTAACCTCATCCTACAGATGAATCAACTGCGGCCAGGATGGGAAGGCGTACAGCGCGGAGGCTGGGCCCAAGGTCAGCCTGACTCCAAACTTGACCACCATGGCTTCACCTGCTACTGGTCAGGGCAGAACCAGGTGGGCCTCCCAGTGAACAGGTGAGCGAGCTGCGAATCCGGCTCCCAGCAAGGAGGAGTTGAACCCCAAGTTGATGGTCACATTTAGGGGTACTTCCAGCACCCTAGGCGTGTGCCAGGCACACGCCTGCCAGCCCGCGGAACCCCCCACTCCACCCTGGCCCACGCCTTATTAGCCCGGGGTGCAGATGAGGGGACTGAGGGGCGACAGGGGCGCCGTGGCTGGCTCAGGGTGGCGCGCGGGAGACCGCGGTGGCCGCGGGAGGATGGGGGTGGCTGAGTCCGCGGCCGGAAGCCCCCCGTTTCGCCCGGGCCGCCCCGCCCCAGGCCCGAGGCGCTGGGCCGGGCGGGAGGCGGGATCTTGGGCGGCGGCGCTTCCTGGCTCGCCTGGCACGGTGGCCGGCTGGCCACGTCACCGCCCGGCCGGGGAGTGTGCGCTGGCCGAGGGGGCGGCGGGCGGGGAGCGCGGGGCTCGGAGCGCGGGCAGCGGCGCGCGGGACCCAGAGCCGGGCCGGGGACGTGGCAGCCGTCTCGCCCGCCAGAAAGTTTCCCGGGAGGTGGCGGCGCGCGCTGCGGGGCCGCCGGGGGCACCATGAACGTGTTCCGGATCCTCGGCGACCTGAGCCACCTCCTGGCCATGATCTTGCTCCTGGGGAAGATCTGGAGGTCCAAGAGCTGCGCGGGTGAGGGTCGCCCCCGGCGGTGGTGGTGGGGGGGCGGAGGTGGGCCTGGGTCGGGCAGCCCATGCAAGGCTGGGATGGCGGGGGTGGGGAGGGTGGGGGGGCTCCCGAATTTCCCTTCAGCGCGAGGGCTTCGGCTTGGCGGTGCCAGAAACTTGTTTTTGCACAGCTCAGCGTCCAAAGAAAATTTGAAGTTTTTGCCTTATCAAAGAAGGGCTGGCGGAGAAAGGGACGGTGGCTGGGCTTGTGCCTCCGCTCACCCCCACCTTCTCTGCCTTGGCATTGCCGCTGCTGGTGGGAAGAGGAGGGAGATTAGGAGGAAGTGAGACCCTCTCCCCCTGCCAGTGGCTCCCTTTGCTCTGGAGGAGCTGGAGGCCTTAGGCCCAGGGTGGGATCTGGAGGTGGGGGAGGTATGCACACAGGAAGTGGCCTCCAATTCCCGGGACCTGCTCCTTCCTTTCCCCACCACTCTCCCCTGCCCTCTCCTGGGCCCTCTTCCCTTCCCGCAGGAGGCTGTGATGTGGCAGGAGGGACACCTGGCCTGGCCCTGGTGCGCAGGGAGCTGCACATGAGCAGAAGCCCAGGGATGGCAGGAGAGGTCCCCCTCTGGCCCAGCAGTCTGGAAGCCCCGCTGGGGGTTTAGAGAAGTTTCGAGATGGGGCTGGTGGTGACCCCCCCATAGACTCAGTGCATTAAGAGGCTGCTGCAGCCATCTTTGTCCCCTGCGGTCCCGAGGCGCCCACCCTCTGTTTGGCATGGGGGCAAGGGGGTACAGAGGACTGTGCAGGGGGCCAAGGAGGCAGAGAGCAGACCCCCCCTCCCCCACCAAGGCTTCGTGAAGGGAGCAGATCCGCTGGGTCCCGGAGGACCGGCAGGGTGTTGCCCAGGAAGGGTGCGCTGCGCGGAGGGCACTGGGGGCACAAAAGCCTACAGGTCGCAGAAGGCAGGGCACGTCCCAGGGAGAGTGAGCAGCCTGATTTGGGGGTCTCTGTAAGGGAGATGAGGGAGAGGGGGGCCTTGACTTTCAGGGTAGGGAGTTGGGACTGGGGAGTGATGGAAGTTTGGGGAGCGGGGGAGGGGGCCCAGAAGGGACCTGAAGCAGGTCACTCCGAAAGCTGTGTGGCCCCTCCAGAGAGGAGGCAGAGAGAGCAGTGGGGAGTCAGCCAGCCTGGGAGGCTTGTGGAGGGTGAGGGGTGGGTGCTGGCGTGGGAGGCATTGCAGACGGAGTGGTTCTGGACCTGCAGGCCATTCCAGTTTTCCGCCTCGGGAGAGACAGGCCCTCACGGCCCCTCAGATTCCCACTCGGGGGAGTGAGGCAGCTCCGGTGAGGGGAGGAATCTAGCTGGGCCTGTCCCCGCGCTTCCGCAGAGGGCCCGGGCTGGGATGAGCAACCATGGCCAGGAGGGGGCGCTGTTCCCCGCCCCGACCCTAGGCCCCCTGGACAGAACTGGGACCACAGGGGCAGGGCCCTGGGCCCCAGGGGGCGGGCTTTCCAGCAGTGGGAGACTGCCAACAAGCAGCGGCCAGAGCAGCCAAGTAAATGATACGGTGTGTTAGACGTGCTAAGTGCTACAGGGAAAGGCGAAGGGCAGCTGGGTGGTGCATCCCGTGCGTGTGTGGAGAGGGGTGGGCATAGGCCTGGTTGGGATATGAGGTGAGGTGCCCGGTGCTAGCCCTGCCCACCCCGAGATGCGGAGCCTGGGGAGACCCTCACTGACCACCTCTCCCATCCCCCACAGAGGTGGGACCCTGGGATTTAGTTCTCATTCAGCCACTGACGCACCGTGTGACCTCAGACCTCAGTTTCCCCATGTGTGAAGTGGAGGGAGGGTCCCGTATGTGCTCACATGTGTCGTACCCCCTCACACCCCCGTTCCCTGAGGGACTCTGGCCAGGGACCAGCTCCTGTTCGTTCCCACATCCTGGGTCTGTGTGTGTGTGGCTAGCGCTGGTGGAAATTTTTCACTGTGTTCCAGGGAGTGGGAAAACCTTGGTGCCAGGACTCCCAAGCACTGAGGAAAATGTGAGCAAAGCCTGGGAACCTGGCAGGCCAAGGGCACAGAGAGGGGAGGGGTAGGGGAAGGCTGTGGGGGCAGGTAGCAAATTGTCCCCTACTAGACGCCCCTCCTGGACCATCCTAAATGGTGCTGAGGACCTCTCTGCAAGGCTTCTGTGGGATGGGACAGCAGCAGCATAGCCCAGAGCTGGCCTCAGGTTAGCATTGCCCCCTGGACTGGACTCCACGCCCCATGCCTAGGGGTGGGCCCCCCCCCCCCCCGAGCCAGCCCCACTGCCACAAGTCCAAGGCCCAGACCCGCAGGGAGGCACTCTCTTTCTGGCCAAGTCCTGTCCCACCTGTGTGAGTCTGCTCGTTTCACAGTGAGGACGGTGGGGCTCAGGCCTGCCATGCTGGTAGGAAGACTGGCACAGGCCCCCCGCGCCTTCCAGAACCTGAGGGCTTTGGTGGTATCCATCCTCAGTCTTTAAAGTTGTCCCCCTCGGGGTGCCTGGGTGGCTCAGTGGGTTAAGCCTCTGCCTTCAGCTCGGGTCATGATCTCAGGGTCCTGGGATGGAGCCCCACATCGGGCTCTCTGCTCAGTGGGCAGCCTGCTTCTCGCTCTCCCTAATAAATGAAAATCTTTAAAAACAAAAAGAAAGAAAATCCATGTCCCCTCCCCCCAAAATGTCCCAGCCCCAGAGGACTAGATAAGGCACCACTGAGGCCAATAAAGGAACCAAACCCTGAATCAAGTAATGGTCACTTCTCGGTGCCAAAGTCCCCAGTCATTTTCCTTACCTATAGGCCATTGGTCGGTAAGTGGAATGGAGTGGGGTTTGGCAGCAAGGACGGACTTGGGGAGACCAGGGAGACCACCAGGTAGGGTGCTGGGTGGGTAGGGGGCATGGAAGTGGGGGTAGTGGAGCTGGGGAAGACAGAGGGGGAGGAACACAGGGGAGCGACCCTAGGATGGCTCTTGGTTTCCTGGCTTGAGCATGGAGGGGACAATGGTGGCATTCTCAAAGGAGGGGAGAGAGGAGGAGGGGCTTGAGGGGATAATGGGGAGGTCCGTCAGGCTCGCACCGAAAGGCTGGAACTCGGAGGAGTGTCTGGACCCAGGACATCCCTGGTTTAGGGACTGGGAGAAGCCGGGGTAGCCCTCCAACGATCAGGTGACGAGGACAGGAATGGCCAGGGGTGGTGAGCCAGTGGTGTGGATGGTCACAGAAGCCATGGGAAGGATGTGGTTCTGAACAGACACTGTCCTCAGCTGGCTCTGGGGAGGCTGGGTGAGTGAGGACAGAGGTGACCTTTGGATCAGAAACGCAGGCATCACGGCTGGGAGTGGTTTGCTGAGGTGCCCAGACTGGCGTGGGCTTATCTGTTGGGTGAGGGGAAGCGGGGGGTGAGGGTGGGGGGGCGGGTAGGGCTCCCCTCGCCCTGGACCCACCTCCGTGATGTGGCAGAAGTGACCACAGCAAGATTCAGGAGCGTGACAGCTCAATGTAGTGCTGATTCCTGGACTGGTTTGTGGGACACAAAAGGGATGTCAGCGGGCAGTTGGGAGGAACCGGACTAAAGCCCGGAGTTTGGTCGGCAGTGCCATGTCCATGTGAATGTCTTCCTTTCGGCAAATGTCCTGTGGTTAAGCAAGATGTCAACGTTAGGGGAAGCTGGGTGAAGGGTGTGTGGGACCGATCGGTACTATCTTTACAATTCTGCCAATCTAAAATTAGCTCAAAATAATAAAAAGTTAAAAAAGAGAGACCAAAGCAGGTGAGGAGAGAGCATGAGAAGCGCGAACCCGGTTGTGGCAAATCGATGTGTGCACGTAGGTGTGTGCACAAGCGAAGATCTGGGAGGGGCCCGCTGAGTCTTTGGGATTCAGGTGACTGCTGCTTTCTTATTTATAGCTATGTATTCTCTTTTTTGTTTTATGAAGGATAAAAATGGAACTTTTGTAAGTAGAAAAAAAAGCATTTTTAATTTTTACAGTTTGGAAAATAAAACAGAACGCTCCACTGGGTCTGCTTTTTCCTCCACTTTACACATTGTAAAGTCTGTGAGTTGCTCTGCAAAAGACAGAGCTTTGGGGACCGTTGGTGGAACTCTGGGGGCGGAGCGGAGAGCCTCTCTCACTGAAGGCGAGAGCCGAACCTGGGCAGGCCCGTGCCGGGGCCCTGGGAACTCGGTGTCTGTGCACATGATAGGAACTCAAGGGATCCAGCAGGAAGGGCTGTTGCTGACCCTCAGAGAGGGACCGTGCAGGGACAGGGTGTTGTCACTTGAGTGGGACTGGACACCCTGCACACCTTTTCAGCTCAAGCTCTGGACTTCTTGAGTGTTGGTGGGCCTAGGAGTGTCAGTGTTCCTATTGTCTCCTGTCCTCCTTTGCCCACAGGCATCTCCGGGAAGAGCCAGATCCTTTTTGCCCTTGTCTTCACCACCAGGTACCTGGACCTGTTCACCAACTTCATCTCCATCTACAACACAGTCATGAAGGTGAGGGGCGGGTGTGGCCATGGTGGCAGGGCCTGTGGAGCCCGGCACACTGAGACCGTGTGCTTGGGAACTCAGGCTGTGGAGGCAGGCAAACCCGGATGTGAAGCCTGTGTTAGCAGCTGCATGGGACCTGGGCTTGGGCAAGGCATCTGGCCTCCATGTACCTCCCTTTCCTCATTTACAAGGTGAAGATAATACTAGTACTCACCTCAGAGGCCTTGTGGTGAAAATTAAATGAGGTAATACCTGCAAATACACAGTAGCCATCATATATATATTTTAAAATATTTATTTTTAGAGACAGCGTGCACAACATGTAAGCCTGCGGGGTGAGGGGGACAGGGAGCAAAGGGCAGAGGGAGAGAATCTCAAGCAGTCTTCCCGCTGAGTGCAGAGCCTGAAACAGGGATTGGGCTTGATCTCAGTCTCACGACCCCAAGATCATAACTGAGCCAAAACCACGAGTTAGACACAACCCACTGAGCCACCTAGGTGCCCCAATAGCCATCATATATTAAATAGTCAGTAAAGGTTGGCACTGGTTATAATGGTTAAAAAGTAAGCAAAAACATGGGACGCCTGGGTGGCTCAGTTGGTTAAGCAGCTGCCTTCAGCTCAGGTCATGATCCCAGTGTCCTGGAATCGAGTCCCACATCAGGCTCCTTGCTCTGCGGGGAGCCTGCTTCTCCCTCTGACTCTGCCTGCCACTCTTTGTGCTCGCTGTCTCTCTCTCTCTCGCTGTCTCTCTCTCTGTGCTCGCTGTCTCTCTCTCTGACAAATAAATAAATAAAATCTTTAAAAAAGAAAAAAACTAAGCAAAAACAAAAACAAAACCAACAACAAACAAATCCTGAGCTTTCAGAGAGATTATTCATCCAACATCCATTTGACAACTATTTATTGAGCACCTACTATGAGCCAGGTACTTGAAGAAGACATAGGAGGCTCCTGCTCTCATGGAACCTCTATTCTTTTTTTTTAATTTGAGAGAGAGAGAGAGCGAGGGAGCAAGCGAGCGAGCGCGCATGAGAGGGAGAAGGTCAGAGGGAGAAGCAAACTCCCCATGGAGCTGGGAGCCCGATGTGGGACTCTATCCTGGGACTCCAGGATCATGACCCGAGCTGAAGGCAGTTGCTTAATCAGCTGAGCCACCCAGGCGCCTTGGAACCTTTATTCTAAGTGGGGAGACAAATAATAAAATAAGCAAGAAAACCTTTGATTAGGAATGAGCCTATGCAAATAATTAAAATAGGGTGATGTTTCCTTTAATTAAAAAGTTTTATTGCTTGCTTTTTTTTTTTTTAAGATTTTATTTATTTATTTGACAGACAGAGATCACAAGTAGGCAGAAGAGGCAGGCGGAGAGAGAGGAGGAAGCAGGTTCCCTGCTGAGCAGAGCGCCTGATGTGGGGCTCCATCCCAGGACCCTGGGATCATGACCCGAGCTGAAGGCAGAGGCTTTAACCCACTGAGCCACCCAGGCGCCCCTGCTTGTTTATTTTAAGTAGGCTCCGTGCCCAGCGTGGAGCTTGGGTTTGAACTCCTGACCATGAGATCAAGACCTGAACTGAAATCAAAAGTCAGATGCTTAACCAACTAAGCCACCAGACGCCCCATAAAAACAGTTTTTAAAAATGGATGATGTGATAGAGAATGAATAGGAAGCTGTTCAGGGAGTATGACCAGGCAGGGCCTCTCTGAAGAGGTGGCATCAATGGCGAGGTCTGTGGGACACAAGGAACCAGCTGTGGGACGATCAGAGGACGAGTATTCAAAGCAGAAGGAATAGCCGTTGCAAAGACCATGAGGACGGGAACAAGCATGGCATACTCCAGGCCAGGCAGGGGAGCCCAGCAGGCGAGGGCCGCTGTCAGAGGGCTGGGGGAGGGCAGGTGGTGCAGGTCAACAGTCTGGACTTCGTTTTGTGATAGGATGCTGTTGCTTTGTAGCATGGCCCTGTTTTATGGGAGAAACTGAGCATTTCTTGGTTCCACTCAGAGGTCTTCGGGTCTGGGCCATAACCATTAGAGGTTGTGTTGGGGTAAGGCATTTTCTGAGCTTTTAATCAGCCATCCTAGCTCTTTTTCTTTCTTTCTTTTTTTTTTTAAAGCTCTTACTCAAGATCAAGGGTCACATGCTCCATTAACTGAGCCAGCCAGGTGCCCTTCAGCCACCCTAACTCTTGAAGGCAACGTATGTTAGTGAAAGGAGCTCAGGTTTCAGCCAGTGAAGTGGAATGCGACTGCTGGTAACAGAGACTTATTAAATAAAAAAGTTATTTTAGGGGTGCCTGGGTGGTGCAGTCGGTTAAGTGGCCGGCTCTTGGTTTCGGCTCTGGTCGTGATCTCAGGGGTATGAGATCGAGCCCCACGTTGGGCTCCGTGCTTTGCTCAGAATCTGCTTGATTCTCTCTCGGTCTCTGCCCTTCCCGCTCATGCTCTCTTTAAAATAAATACTTTTTAGAAAGTTATTTTAGTAAGATAAAGGTTTATCTTTACCTTCCTCCTAACATGGAATCTGGAGATAGGCAGTCCAGGGCTGGGACGGCAGCTCCTTTTAACTTTCTGCCGCAGCATTTCAGTGTGCCCAGGACTTGTGGATGTGTGACCCATGCAGTTGCTCAGAAGAGCCCCACACTTGGGTTTAATGCTTTGCTGTTGCCATCTTGAAATTCAGTTAAGAGGCCCTGCAAATTATACAGAGTCCAAATGTTGACACCTACCCTCGAGGTTGCCTCAGGGTCACAAAATGGTTGCTGGAACTCCCTACCATCACACCACATTCTGGGTAGGATGGAGGTAGAAGACGAGAAAGCAATAGGGTGTCTGTCAGCCGGGTAAGCCCTTTGTAAAGAGCTTTCTCTAAACTGTACCCAGTAACTCACCTGCACATTAGTGACCATCCTTATCTGCAGAGGAGGCTGGGAAATGTCATTTTTAGTTAGGCACATGATCTAATAGTTCCATTTTTTAAGAAAGGCAATGTGAGGGGAATTCTGTGTTGCAGGACTATTGTGAACATATATTTACAATATACATTTACTTTCTCATCTGAGAGAGTATATGTAAATGGCCTAGAAGATACTTAACCAAGGCAAGTTCTCTTTCCCCTCCATATCAGAGATGTTATGATGTTGTTAGTGTTAACAGTGTGACCTTCCGTATGAAGTCCTAAAATCACGGTCTTCATGTAAAGTCAACACAGAAATAGCAAACACTGCCTACTTAGTTCATTCCTTTACCTGAGGATCTGATTCGGACAGCGCTGAGACGGACTGCAGACCCAGCCCTTGACACAGATGAATTGTAGGAACCTCAGAAAGGCGTTTCTCCATTTATGAAGTTAGGAAGTGATCACCACTTCATTCATTCATTCTAGCATATTTTGTGCTGGGCCCTGAGTTAGGGGCTGGGGATTCGGAGGTGGACATCAAGTCAGGACCCTTTTACAGAAATATCCCAGAGGGGAAAGAGACACATAATACAGGACATGTGATCCCAGGTGGCAGTGAATGTGTTCCCACGGGATTGTGGTGACACAAAGGATATTTGGCATTCTGGTGAGAAACTATCTGAGTTTTGAAGTACACATAGGAGTTCTCTAAGCCCAGTGAGTTCCTGGACCCAGCAGCATCAGCATCACATAGAATTTGCTGGAAATGCAGATCCTCAGGCCTACTTAGACCCACGAAATCAGTAGGAACTTGGGGCAGGAGGGAAAGAGGCAGCCATTTATGATTCTGATGCACACACAAATTTGCGAACCTCTGGCAAACCATAAAACCATCACATGCTGGAGGGCAGCTACTGTGATTAGAAAGCAGCTTTTCTGCAGGAGCAAGGATCAGCTGATTCAAAGGCTGTCCGTCCCAGTGCAAGAGTGCTCACAAGTCACTGAGGCCGATCCAGGAATTTGAGTTAAGAGCCCTGGAATTCCAGCCACTGCTAAATCCCTGGACAGAGACTAACGCTGGGCTTCTCCCTAATGCTCTGCACTAAGGAAAAGCCTGGACACCTTCGAGTTGTCATGGTTAGTGCCTTCAGTTGTCATTAGAAGCATCAAATTACTGGGGCGCCTGGGTGGCTCAGTGGGTTAAAGCCTCTGCCTTCGGCTCAGGTCATGATCCCAGGGTCCTGGGATCAAGCCCCGCATGGTGCTCTCTGCTCAGCGGGGAGCCTGCTTCCTCCTCTCTCTCTCTCTCTCTCTCTCTGCCTGCCTGTGATCTCTATCAAATAAATAAAATCTTTTTTTAAATAAATAAATAAATAAAAGCATCAAGTTACTTAACCAAAGGGTCATTCGCTTCAGAATCTAGGCCAGTGACTCAGGAGAAATTGCACACACATTTCGCTTTGTCCCCCTTGGGCCAATGCACTAGCTCTTGATTGGGAAGGTCCCAACTCAGGGTGGCTGGGGAGCCCAGGAAACGGGTTGGAAAATGACTTGATTCCCATGTGTCTCTTTCCCTTGTTAGGTGGTTTTTCTCCTCTGTGCCTATATCACAGTGTACATGATCTATGGGAAATTTCGGAAAACATTCGACAGTGAGAATGACACGTTCCGCCTGGAGTTTCTTCTGGTCCCTGTCATTGGCCTCTCCTTCCTTGAGAACTACAGTTTTACTCCCTTGGAGGTAAGGGAAGGGAGCCAGAGTATTAATTCTGAAAGGTAAAGTAAACATGTTCCCTGACATCCTTCCCTCCGGATTCTCTGTAGTATCTGGGCTTGCTTTGTGGTACAGCCAATGACTCCTATATTGTTATAAGTTTAAAAATTGGTAATTTGAAAATGGGGACATCCAGATGGTCATTATGTCAACAAAGCAGCACCCATCACAGCACCAACTTACGGCTGAGAACTTCCGTCCAACAGGTGGCTTCTAGAGCAGTCCAGGCTGGGCTGATGAGCTGGGCTGCAGCCCAAGAATCAGGGGGACTGCAAGCCAGTGTTCACGGACTGCATTCTGAGAAACGATGGCTTCAATTAAGACCAGTTTAGACAATAAGGTTCTGCAACAATTAAAAACTATGTTCTGAAGAAATGTTCATGGGATGTTAAAAAACAAAAACAAAAACAGAAACAGCAGTTTGCTTTCCTCTTTTAGAAGTATTTTCTATTTAGACACAGGGGTGGAATGACATGCTGATTATTTCAGAAACTGTTTTCTTTTTGCCTTACTAGATTACTCCAGTAAACATTACTATTTTAGTGATTACATTCTTTTAAAGAAATGGGTCCCTTCATGGTCTTGATCCACCTCCTCTGGTCACCTGTCTCTTTGGCTCAGATCCTCTGGACTTTCTCCATCTACCTGGAATCAGTGGCCATCCTGCCCCAGCTCTTCATGATCAGTAAAACCGGAGAGGCGGAGACCATCACTACTCACTACCTGTTCTTTCTTGGGCTGTACCGGGCGCTCTACCTGGCCAACTGGATCAGACGGTACCAGACGGAGAACTTCTACGACCAGATCGCAGTGGTGTCTGGAGTAGTACAGACCATCTTCTACTGTGACTTCTTCTACCTGTATGTGACCAAAGGTAGGTGCCAGACCGGAGCAGGCTTGCTGGCACGGGCACAGGGAGCTACCCATTCAGTAGGAGAGGATCTGGAAGTGCATGTAGAGACGGAAGTCTCTGCTCCTCACAGTGCTTTTCTTTTCCGTGATGGAAGATGAATGAGCATTTTCAGGAAACAAGTACCATGAAAGAGCACAGAGCAGTTCCATACTGGCTGTACCGTGCATGCTGCGTAGAGAGAAGGGAACTGTGGGAGGACATCCGACCGAACACTTGGTTAGAAAAATACAGGAGGAACATTCCAGAGAAGGGCTTACGTAGGAGCCCCGAGAATGGTACCAGGTCGGTGTGACAAGGACTAGAAGGCTAGTGTGGTCACAGTCTATAAAGCTGGAGCTCAGAGGTCAAGCAGAATCAGGGGTTATGGGTTTGCGCTGTGATTGCCAAGTGCAGCCACTGGAAGCCTGAAGAACCAGCCCAGCAGCTGCTGTGGAGAGTAAAAGGCAGCACACAGGGAGACCAGGGATGGGGCAGTTGTTCGGGTCACCGGAGTGTGGGCAAATCTCGAGTGGAGAGGCACTGGAACGTATGTGGAACAGAAAGGGATGTCAAGTTTACAGCCTAAGGTAAAGTGGGATCAGTAACCAAGATTGGGGTGTGTGTGTGTTTACTGTCTGTAGTTATGCTGGGATGCAGTGTCCCCCTTGGCTTGTACAGCCAGACGCCTATTATGAACGGGGAACTAGAGACTGCAGTTAGTAAGGGAGTCTTTCATCAGTATGATGAATTCTAATTTATCTCCATTTTCTTCTAGTCCTTAAAGGAAAGAAGTTAAGTCTTCCAATGCCAATTTGAGGGTCCCGGAGTTGGTTCTACGCCTTAATAAGGACACTGAACAAAACTATGTGAAATGTTCTGGACTAATACAGGACTTGGGCCAAATGTTAAAATTAAAAGGAGAACAATGCTTAGTGTGGATTTCCACAAAGCACTGATCATTCTATGTAAAAGACGTTCTCACCAATCTGTCCCGTAAATTATAGCAGCAGTAAAAAACCTAGGTGAAGTATGCAAGTGGGCCCCAGGTCACCTGGGTATCTATAAATCAGAGGTGCTTAACCCATGTATGGGTCAAACTATTGCTCCCCAATGTCCTAGCCCGAAAGCCTCACGCTACGAACAGTCAGTCCCGTCTGGAGAGAGACCTGTGTATACAGCAGATGCCCCCAAAGACCAGACTTCAAGTATCGGAACATGCTGTTTGATTTTCACTTTCCAGATCAAGTTTTAGGGACCAATACACAGGTGATCTGGTCTTACAGGTGTGAAGTGTTACTTCACTTCTCATCTGTCTTCAAGCCACAAGTAAAAGCCAAACTTCTCGATTCTGGCTAGACTCTGCTTTCTGCCTCACTGGGAAAGCAGACGAGGGTCTTGCTACAGCTCGAGGCAGCTCTACCTGGTACTTTAATCCCAGTAACCTGGGGGGGGGCACCCTTACCATGGCGACCATTTACCAATAAGAAAAAAACTGCCCAAAGTTTTTTTTACCTACCAGGTGTCTGGCTTTGCTGCTTTGGGACTCCAATTCTTCCTTTAAGACCACTGATCCCACCTCCCTTTCACATTTTGAGGTGCTAAGGTGGTTACTCAGTTCAACAACCCCAAACTTGGTCTTGAAGCAAATAAACTGTTTAAGACAACTACCACTGGACTCTAGTCGGAATTTTCAAGCAATAAAAAGTTCACACCTTATTGTCAACAGTGTTTTATTTATACCTACAAAAGAAAACAAGATGGTATCAAAAGGACAATTTACAAACTAAGAAGAGTAACATAGCTCTTAGCATCCTGTGCCTGAACATCACGCATCTACACATCGTTCAAGTCTTAACGCAACAGGAATGTGTTCAGAGACCAGCAAGAATGTGAACAGAGCACTGATCCCGAGCAAAAGCCACCAACCTTTCAGATGAGAGAAGTCCACACAATGAATTGTTAGGGAGGAACTGGGGAGCAGCAGCCCCATAGCTTAAATAGTTTCACCCAGGACTGCAATAGAACTAAGCGTCACATGAGGACTCTTCTGCTCATGCTCTTAGGCAAAGGCAGAACCTGAATTGTAAGTGACAGAGAAGCAGAAGAGTTACTCTAAAGCTACATAGGAAAAACTCTGCTAGATTTCAATTGTGCTCAGGCCACAATAGCTTTTGAGATTTGGAATATACTGTTGTTTTGACTTATGATCACAACATCCCTGGTGGAAAAAGGGAAGCAAGCAGCAGACCAAATACCACGTGCTTGCCCAGAGACCTTTCCCACAAAGGGATGCTTGAAGACCCGCAGAGAGTAAGGACGACATCCCTTGTGGTGGCACCTGTTTAAACAGTTTTGGTATAGGAAGAAGTATCTATAACGGACTGGTCAGAGCTTAGACCAAAAAACAGTGATTTTTTTTTTCTTTTTGGCAGGGAGAGAGGGGGCACTTTGGTTTTACAAGCACAGAGCAGTTTTGTCAAGTTTTCCTGTGCCTACCATCCTCCCTCGGCCTCAAATTGAAGAAAGGGGAAAAGGGAGTAAAGTTAAGAAGAAAATGTGGGGGGAGGGGAGAGACAACACGTCGGAGTTCTTCCACGCGTACGTTTCAGCTTATGCTGGACAACCTACCTGTATGTTGCACATTCAACCACACTTTCCAGAACCCCTCAGAAACCATCCCTTCTCTCTCCCTGAAGAATTTTAAAAAGAAAAACAAAGTAAAAAAAACCCAAGTATTTAGATATTGTAAACCAGCAGGCACCCTCAGGCCTTAGCCGAAGGATGCAGTGGAGCGCTCCCCCTTTAACTACATTATTCACGAACACCCAGTAGGAGCACAACGAATTAATACTCTAACACTGGATATGGAAGAGGGTCTGGGGCTGTCTGATCTCCCTGTCCTGTTACAGTGAACACGAGAGCAGAAAACTCCTCCTAGGCCCATGTGCTACAGAGGTCTCAGTAAAACAGTATCACCATGAAGGGGACAAACTCACCTACCTTCAAGAAGAAAAGTGAGGATTTAGGCTTTAGTCCTCTGTAACTTTCCTTAAGCACTACCTACCTGTAAAAAGCTGAGTGCAAAAGGATGCTGAAGAAAATTTGCATCCAAAAGCTGTTACAAAGCACTGCAGAGAAGAGTATGAAGAGAATTAAGAACTTTCTTAACAGACCCCCAAGTTCTTTATTCAAGATAATTTGGCCGAAAGGGCTGAGCAGCTAGCAAAGAGGTGCTTTCATTCTAGCTCTACAGGTAAGAGTTTAGAAAGAAAATCTGCCAGAGTATATTCTGTTTATAATCAAAGGTGGTTTTTAAACTGCGGGGTGAATGCATCCTTAACTGGTTAAGTTATTTAACTCGTTAATGAATTTCCAGTGAGCAATTTATGTTCATTCTGCTCTGAGCAGCTATCTAGTTGGAAAATGAATTTCACAGATGGTCCCTGGTTATGTGGGGAAGAGAGACAGGCAGCTCCCACCAGATGCTGAGATGCTACATTTAACCATTGCAATAAACACTTGGGGTTTTTAATTTAAAAGATACACTCAACTCAAAAATTCAATGTCTATCTGGACTAAAATGGTTATTTTTCAGTAATTGGGAAGGGGCAAGGCAGAATAGGAGGGAGACAAAACCAATCAGGATTTTTTTTTAAACTGTCAAATGCACTTAACAAGCAATCAGCCAAAATGACAATGGCAAAGAAAGCACTGTCTTAACTCATCAGGCCTGAGGAACATTAAAAAACATTACAGAAAATGTGCGGGGAATTCCCTCTTGGTTTTCTAACCCAGTAAGGAAAGCAACCTAAAGCACAGATGCCGTCTTCTGCAGAATTCAACCCTTTACCCTCCCCCCTACCCCCACAACTCAGGACAAGAAAATGGGCTCCCACAAAAGGGCCTAATACCTTATTTCTTCTTTTAAGATGAAAAATAGCTCAAGTATCCTCAACATGCAAGAAGTTGGGGAAAAAAAAATCTCTTCCAGTCAGCTCTCTATATATGTTTTTACAAAATCTGTTAATGCAGACTGGATCATTTTGGTGGACAGAAGAAACCTGGCAGTGAATTCTAACTAATCTGCATGAAAGACAAATCACAATGGTTGGGGAAAAAATAAAAAAAGAAAAAGAAAGAAAAAAGGGGAAGAGGGGAAAAAAAAAAAGGAAAGACAGCGTTCCTTTAAATGTAGTAAGTCTGCACAAGTCACTACCACTTGAGTGGTTTCATTTGCGTGAAGGAGGAGGGGGAGGAGGAGGGGGGGGGTACTGGTAGGCAGTCTGCCCCATGTAACCTATCATATTGGTAGCTCCCGGAGGCTGTGCAAACTGTTGTGACATCAGTGGCTGTGGCTGCTGCCCAGACCGGCCTATCCCACTAAACTGCTGGCTAGAGCTCTGTGAACTTCTCCCAGTTGAGGTGCTGCTACTAGCCCCGTACGTGCCGGCGCCGTATTCTTGGGCTGTGTAGCCACTGGTGCCATAAGCAGCTGCCCCATAGGTGCCTTGACCATAGGTGTATTGGCCTGCTTGTGCTCCAAAGGCAGAATTTGGACTTCCATAGCCACTGCCGTTAGCATAACCGGCTCTATCGGTTTCACTACGATCCCGATAGCTTGCAGAGTCTCTCCGGCCACCATCTTTGACTCCTCGAAGCCTCCGGTCACACTCATCCTGATACATCAGGTTGGGATTGTTGGCTGAAGACGTGGTCCGGTATCGAGAACGACCTCCTGAGGGGAGGACACGAGGTATTTTTAATGCCAGTAACGCCAGATACACAACCCAACACAACCAGATGCGAAGACTCTATGAGGTACCAAAGTACTCAACATTCTTTCTTGATCTTTAGCTAGGCCAGCCTCCAAAGCAGTTCCTTTGAAACTATACCCATAATTTGGTTCTTTAATAGGACATACTCAAAAGAATGAACATTCCACTTGTCACCATTTTAGGTCCCTTTCCCCTTTGAGGATTTACCAAGAAACACAATCTTCAAAACGCAGGAACAACGGGAAAGTTAGTTTAGGTGACTTACCACAGGTTAAAAAACAATAGACAAGCGGCTAAGTTCAGAACCCCCTCCCCAGACCCTCTACTAGTACGCAGTGGTTCTCAAACGTTCCTTCGTGGACCTGATGGCATCGCAGTTACCTCACAAGCTTTGGGATCCTAGGCACAATTCCAAACCCACTTAAAAAACAAAAACCTTGTTATTTAAGAAACTTCTTGAGTAATTTTAACAGCTTCAGCATGCAGTTCAGTTTGGGACAAAATGATAACCAAACTGGTAGTCAAGAAGCTCTGATCCTAGTATATTTTGCAACTACCCAGTTTTCAGAGCCATTAACTACACCTGTTTCTAAGACCACGGCATAGTGCGAACTCACTCATCTCTTCCCCTGAAAAGCCAAAAACCTAATATACACTGAGGCTTTTGAAGGTATTCAAAGCAACCAGAATTCAGCTTAATTCTGAACCTGCACCGTGTACTTCAAAACACAAAGGTCCGTTTTATAGCGCCGTCTACGGAAATGCTGGGCTGCAGAAGGACAGTCCTGATCGCGCCCCTACCCTTCACGTGGTCTTACTTAAGAGGGATTATGAAAAACTACTAATCACTATCCCGTTATTAAGCAACATACTCAAAAACAAAACAAAACAAAACGACACAACCCCAAACCGTCACAATAAGCACAGAAAGATACCTTGGCAGTACCTGGAAAACTCCAGGACTTACCCTTACCCCCTCCTCCGCCGCCTCCTCTGTGGTCCACCAACTGCATCAGTTTGGGATTGATCGCCTGATTAGCCTCTTCCAGCACTTTGATCAGCTCTCTGGCCTGCTTTAGGTTCCCTGGCGTGAAGAAGGTGTAAGCGGTGCCCTTGTTGGTGCTACGGGCTGTTCGGCCAATACGGTGCACATAATCCTCTGAGCTGTTTGGATAGTCATAGTTGATCACAAACTTGACATCTTCCACATCTTCCAAGCCAAGGAGAGTCAGTGCGGAGGTTGGTGCGGCAGGGAAAGAGAAGGTAAAGGACATGCCAACAACAGGTGGGAAGCACGAATGCAGATGACAGCAAGAGGAAAGAAGAGTAAGTTAGTAACCACTCTGAACAGGAACAAAAAAAGACTCATCCCAACAGAGTAAAAGAGGATTAATGATTCTCGGGACATGCACAGGAAGTGGCATCTTTATCAAGCTGTAAAACTCCCAAGGGAATCCCATCCAACCATCCAAACTCCTGCCTCTGTATTTTAACCAATATACCGGCAGGAATTGTCGCCAAATTCCAGTTCCTTTTCAACACTGGAAATGCAGAAGGTAAGTGGTACTACCGATAAGGTACGAGGTCAAATTACTTCTACTCTGTTGGGAGAAGCCTGGCAAAATCTACCAGTAGTATAACAAACTTACCTTTAAACCAGTCACAGAGCAAAATGAGAAAAGAAACTTCATATACTTTATTACTACATTTTCAAGGAGACTTAATTGAAATATTTAGATTAAAAAATGTTTGCTCTCATATTTTAAAAAACTCATCAAAGCCAAAGTTAAGTACACACCTATTTTCCTTTGCAGAATTATCTGAATTAGCTTTCCCCTTTCAATTACCACAAGAGCACATTACACTAAAATTTCACTGTACTACCAAACCAAGCCCAGCTCTGCCAAATGAGGGGTTTTGTTTTTGTTTTTTGCTCAACTCAAGGTTATTTCAACTCAGTACTTGCTTCAATTACTGAAGATTGTCTACGTAACCTGGGAAATTAAATAAGCCAAAGAGGGTGGGAAAAACCATGAAACCTTGAGATCCAGTTTAATGTTCTATCCACTGCTGGGAATTGGGTTCAATAACCTCCTAATGCTTCAAGTATGTAAATGTTAGTGTAATGCTTTCAGCTAAATGTATATTTTTACCTACTTAAACAAACAAATCTAATATAACAAAGAATCCTAATGTTTTGTGGAAAAAAAATCTGCATTTTACAAAGAATATTCAGAAAATATCCTAGATAAAACACAGATTTTTGTGATATAAATAATTAAAAAACATTCTCTGTTTGTTACCAGACCGATGCACACTCCCTCCTCCTTTGGGAAACCGCTGCAGCCGATCCCGTCTCTTTGCCTTTTATTTTTGGCGGCCTCCTTTCGAAAACTCCGCCTTCTGACACGGGACCACTGGAGCGCGGGGAGCATGCATCAAGGGTCCGTGGCAGTGAGAAGTCCCCACACACGCTCGCTCTGTGAACTGGCTTAGATGCTTCTCTGTAGCCCCATTTGGTTGCCAAGCGCCGGAGAACCTGGGTTCGGGTAAAAATTTCAGGTCCTCCAACGCCTCCCCCAAGGATAATTGGGGTGATTGTAGAAAAAAATAATTAATAAAAAAAATGTAAGTTACATCCAAAGGGTCAGACTGCATCTATTGCCCAGACTGGATTAATTTCAGGGGAAAGGGGAGATGATTAAAAAAAAAAAAAAAAAATTCAGCTGTTGTTAAAGGGCCTGTGAAGAAAGGGGCATTAATGTCTGTTTCTTATTACAATAAAGGCTCCTCAGTCTTTACTGACCCCTAAAGTCCTGAAATCACACCAGAAAGACGAGAAGGCAGTTATCACAGGGGGCAGCGTGAGTCTCCGGCTAGGGTCGTTGATGCAACAAAGGAAAAACAAAAATGGACACGGCCAGGATGGACGGAAGGTGGGGGGATGGGAATTAGGCTCCATGGCCAGGTCTTCGGAGCTGGGATAACGCTCCTTAGTCAGTCCCACGGTGTCTGACCATGGGCAGCAGAGCAAGCTGAGGGACTGCACTGAACGCGCAGATGTGTGCTTTCCTAGCAGAAAGCACTGGGGACTGGAGTCAACAGTTCAGAAACTAAGACTTAGGAGTATTTCTGGAGGGCTTCAACAGGGGACAAACATGGTGCCAGGTCTTCACACTAGAAAGGTGTCCTGTGTGTACACACAGGGCTGGCTCAGGGCACACAGGAGCAAGCGCAGAATCTGGTTTTCTCCAGTCAAGCCTGCCCTGATGTTACTTGTGCGCTGCCACAATATAATCTTGCTGCCTTTAGAGAAGATGCTGTAGCAGGATAAGAAATTGAGAAGTTAATGTTTTGGCCAGCTGCCTAGGAGAACAACTTTCTGTCTGACAAGCCCTAGGACATGGCCTGAGCATCCGTTCGCTAAGTGGGCGGGACTGAAAGGAACCAACAGGCTCATCTAGAGCGGCTTCGGGCCAATGCAGATTTGCCTCGGCCATGTACTGAGTGATCTGCAGCTGCTAGCAAAGCTTCTGTTAAAAAACAAAACAAAATAAATTCAATACTTTTAGTTTCACAGTGTGTAGCTTAAACAAAAAAAAACAAAAACAAAAACAAAAAAAAACAAAAAAGGAAAAAATTAAAACTATCCCAGTGGAAAGGGACTAGTGGCTTCCTGAGGAGGACTACTGTAAAACTACGGGAAGTGAAGAACTTACCTGAAGGGAACATTTAAGAGGCCATCGCTCGACAGGAAGTGAAAAAAGGCCTGGTGACTCAGCTGAAAATTGCACCCCTGTCTGTGAGGTAGAAGCCTTCACTTTCCAGGATCTTGTAGGACCTTGGTCAGCATTCTGCCATTTTGGTGGGTTTTCCCCCTCCTTTTGATTTTTACAAGGCAGCAAACAAGGGGCCCGAAACAAGCACTGATGCTGAGTAACAAGAAACAGACTCAGGTACCTTCCCTCTCCCCTCACATGGATGAGTGGGGGCAGGGTAAGAGTCTAAATTATTCTAATGGCAGCCAATTGATTTGGTTTAGAAATGCAGGGGGAAAAGGAACAAATATTTTTAATTGTCTAGGCAAGATGCACAAAGAAGCTACCAGCACATAGCAAGCCTGTTTAAAAACCACCATCACTGAAAGCTTTTGTGTAAACTGCTTTCAGGCCTCAGCCTCTTCTCCCAACAGGCCCGAGTTCTAACCGCACAGATCCAGACATGACCTCAGAGGGCAGAGACAAGCTTCAGTCATGGCTGCAGGTCACCACCTCTGAAGGAGGGAATGATGAGTGCTATGTATAGAAAGCCTGCATTCTTTTGTACTCCGGCTGAACACTTATCCCCTTTATGTTACATACTGTAAGGGAATACGGTACTTCTCACCTTACTAGGCAAGAGATTAAACACCTGCCAATAATTTAAAAATATCTTTGTGATAGAGATAATGTCCTCTTTTTCTAATACGAAAGTTTTGAGTTATACCTGTTTACCTCAGAATAACGGGATAAAGTACCACAAAATTGTTCTTTAAATCTTAAATCATAATGGGTGGGAAAACTCCAGAAGAACACGAGCTTCAAATGAAGTTCTTAAACTGGGAAACGCACATTGATAATATAGAACATGGGTGGGAAGAGGGGATAACTGAGTGTCCATGATAATTTTATACCAGTAAATAAAACTGGGCAATGTAGACTTAACTGCTGATGGTAACATATTTATAGACTTATTAAATCCCAAGAATATATTATGTTAGCGTTCATGGAATTGGGCTTCCACATACACGTCTGGTACAGATAAGACTCGTATAGGGAGGACAACTGTGGACACAGCTTCTATCAGCTAGGTTCAATCAGGCTCCTTCTACCCAGCCAGGGAAGAGAATAAAACCAGGAAGAAGCTGAGCTGTTCAACTGAATGTCTCCTGCCCCTCTAACTGTTTCCACAGTCATGCCTAGGCCTTGCTGCAGACCAAAGCCTATTTGTCAGGAGCAGGAAGAGACTTTGAAAATAAAAGGAAAAACAAAAAAACAAAAAAACAAAAACCAAGGTTAAAAGAAGGGGGGGGTGTCACACTTTGTATTCTTCTCTTGTGAACAATTATCTCAACACACATATATACAAACTCTAGTTTGAAATGACAACAAATCTTTAAACCGAAAGATACATATACCATTGACAGAGACCCCTATCTATACAAACCTAGCCCACGGGAGGCTACATCTGTGGCAATGAGGATGGGCGCCTTTCCTGAACGGAACTCTGTAAAACAAGCAGAGTGCCAAGAAAGCCAAGTTATACAACCAAGGCTGAATGGTTACCTTTATAAAATGACCATACAAACATTCCTAACCATCTGGCCTTTTTGTTTACCAGGTTAAACTGCAAATAATGGTGTCAGAACATGCCAAGCTCTTTTAAATTCAAGGGAAACAGTACTTCTTTGAATAGCTTTATTATACTCACTCGTAACAGAGGAACAACGGACAAAAAAACACCTCTAATAATGAAGTACTACTAACTGTAGCAATTTATAACAAAATTAAAATGAGCTAGAATTTTTTCCCCTGGAATTACGACACTGAGGTTACCTTCCAAATGAAATAAAGCCGAAAGTAGGGGGTGGGGGAGAAAGCAATTTTAAGATGTGGTATCAAAGAAGAAACACTACTTTCCTTTGAAGTAACAAAGTACGTGTATTAGTCTCTGCCCCCGAGTCCTGGCCCTGAGCTCCTAAAACCCTTGTACAGAGATGGTTAGGGGAATCTTTTATTCCTGGTCTTTGACCTTGCCTGGTTCCCGACACAGAGACCCCAAGTCCCTCAGAATTTCCTGAGTGATGAGAGTTGTCTTGTGCTGAGACACTACTTTGTGGAATCCTGGAGAGCTTCGGGATGGGGCTGGTCACTAGAAAAACCAAGCCATGCTTAAAAGGAAGCTTGGAACTTTCAGTCTCACCCCCCATCCCTGAGGAAGGGAAGAGAGAATCAGGCCTATGCCATGAGCCTCCATAAAAATCCCCAAAGTAGGAACATCTGGGTGGCATCATCCACTGAGTATCCAACTCTTGGTTTCGGCTTGGGTCATGATCTCAGGATCGTGAGACTGACACCCACACAGACTCTGAGCTCAGCGCCAAGTCAGCTTGAGAGTCTCTCTCCCTCTGCCCCTCCCCCTGTTCAACAGCTCTCTCTTAAAAACAACACCACCCCCCCCCACCACCCCAAGCCCCAGAAGCATAGGGTTTTGGGTTAATTCTCAGGCTGATAAGAACATCAGAACATCAAAAAGGACAAGATCTTATTAAATAAAGGGTGGTCTAAGTTACGAGAGTTATGAACAGCCAGTATTACTGACCTTCAAGGACAGCAGAGATATGTTACAAAACGTCCCTAATACTCATTTAACAAGAGCAAAGGTGGGCCAACTCTGGCCTACAGATTCAATCTGGCAATATCTGTCTTAATGATTTTATTACAACAAAGCAAGATTGTTTCTTTACACACTGCCTAGGACCATCTTTTTGCTATTACATCACAGCCAATGACTGTGACACAAGCCACTGTACAGTTTGCAAAGCAGAAAATATTTACTTCTTGACCCTTTACAGAAAGTCTGCCCATCCCTAAAACAGAATATGGACAATGTTCGGTTCTGAACTCACCATTAAGTACCCAATCTCTTTCTGGTTGACTCTTGTCTCCATGGATACACATAGCTGGCCAACTGTCAGAAGAAAAGTGACCAATATTTCAGAAATACTTTAACGAGAGGTGAACTATACTTTAAAAAGCACTACCACACGGAGTTCTCAAGGTTTATAACGCTACATGAATAGACTACCCTGTCCATCTGAAGAGCTAAGTGCATGTCAGATATTACTGAAATAGTACAGAACATGAATCACACCAACTTAGGAAGTCCTACTGAACTATATATACCTGCGGCTAATTACTTCCGTGCAGGACTCACCCATCTCTGCGCATCCTTCGAGTGAGGTCATCACAGCGTCTCTTTGTTTCTACAAATATTATTGTCTTATTTTCTTTCTCAGCCATTATTTCCTCCATGAGTTGGATCAACCTGAAGACGAGTAAAAATGAACACATTCAGAGATGACCTCCCCATACATAATGTAAAAGCTACATCTCCAGTATCAACTCCCCAAAGCCACAATACTTTCTTTTCACGTTTATACAGCTGATAACTATGTGAACTGGGACTTAATTTTAAGGGTGCAGAATCCTTGCTTGTAACCACAATGCTCTGGAAAATGAGATAAAGAATGGATAGTTGGAAAGCTAGTGCTGCTTTTTCTGTTTTGGGGCCTCAAAAAATTTCAGACTTCAGTGCTTTAACTCTTGGGAGGATTATTAGGAAAGCTTTAACAGCACTATCAAAAGAGTAAAATCTTACTTGTGGTCTTTTTCACTTTCCATGCAGACATCCACAATCTGGAGGATGTTGTGATTGGCACTCAACTCCAGATTGCCCACATTGATCTGGGTGTAATCCCGAAGGAAATCCTCTGCGAGCTGTCTTACTTCTTTCGGCCAGGTTGCGCTCCACATCAATGTCTGCCTATCAGGCTACCAGGAAAAGAAAAGATTTCTTTAAGGCTAAGGAACTGTGACAGCCAACGAGCATAAAGACAGGGTATCATCAGTTTTACACACCCTGATTTGGTCCACAATTTTACGGATCTGCGGTTCAAAGCCCATATCAAGCATCCTGTCGGCCTCATCCAAAACAAGGTAAGTACATCGGCGAAGATTTGTCTTCCCTGACTCCAGGAAATCTATCAGGCGTCCAGGAGTAGCTATACAGATCTCAACACCTATAAAACACCACCAAAGATGTAGCCGATTAAGAATTATTTATGAACACTGTACCAGTCTCAGCTAACTAAGAAGTGCCAGCTCTGATGGCTGCGTTCGATGCTGCAGAGACCAGGTGAAATTTTAACACAATACTTGGAAAGCATGACGTAACAAGGTTTATGTATGATCAAATCGCCACAAAGTTTCAGTCTCTAACTACGTTAAGCATTCCTTTAATAGCAATTTAACCACACCTGAGAATTTCTAAGATGCTGAAACACTTTTTTTTCCCAACAAGAACCCACTATTTTATTTTCCTCTCTAACTTCACTCATAAGAACTGGTAAAATGAGAAAAATCATTAATTTTTAAAAAAATTACCTCTCTCCAAGTCTCGAATCTGAGGACCTTTAGGAGCACCTCCATAAATGCAAGTACTCTTCAATCTAGAACATTTGCCGTAGTCATCAGCCACCTGCTGCACTTGCTGGGCAAGCTCTCTGGTAGGAGCCAGAACTAGACACTAAAACAAACACATGTTTAAGACACCTATCCCAAGTTAAAGAAGAAAAAAACCCAAAAAGATCATCTAAGTTCTTTCTGTATTGTCTAATCTGGTACTTTAAAATTACGTGAGGAAGATGGGAAAGGCACAGGTTAAGACAAGTGCACAGGAGTGTGGCAAAAAATGGAGAATATTTAGCTTATAAAATGACACGTGCTTTTGATATGGGATTTACTTTTTTTTTCTTTTTAATATTTTGTTTATTTGACAGAGATCACAAGCAGGCAGAGAAGCAAGCAGAAAGGGAGGGGGGGAAGCAGGCTCCCAACTGAGCAGAGAGCCCAGATGCGGGGCTGGATCCCAGGACCCCGAGATCATGACCCCAGCTGAAGGCAGAGGCTTAATCCACTGAGCCACCCAGTTGCCCCCGAATTTACTTTTGATACAGGATGCTATTAGTCTGTGTGCTATTTTAGTGGATTTACAGATTGTTACCTACTTTTAACTAAACAACTCTTACAAGATGAACAAGTGGCTTTAACCATGGATTAACTATTGGGAAAAAAACAAATGAATAAGGAAACAGCGAAGCAGATACTTCTCTGAACTCTAGCTTAAGCTCTTAGACGTGTAAGCAAAAACAATGACTTATACAAAAACAACACAAAATTAGAACTCTTTGAAATAGGCTATCCTATACACTGTTAACAACACACCTTGTTCTGTGTACAAATACATGAGATACTAGCCAGCAATAATGAAGCTAATTCTACTGGCCATAGGGAATAGATTTCATCAGAAAGTAACATATTATCCTTTCTGTGAACATTTTGAGACACACTGTAACAATGTACCTGTCTGTAAAAACATATCAAATGCAAGCTCATTTTTTTTTTAAAGATTTTATTTTTAAGGAGCACCTCAGTGGCTCAGTTGTTAGGCGTCTGCCTTCAGCTCAGGTCATGATCCCAGGGTTCTGGGATCGATCCCCAAATTGGGCTCCCTGCTCAGTGGGGAGCCTGCATCTCCCTCTCCCACTCCCCCTGCTTGCATTCCCTCTGTCAAATAAATAAATAAAATCTTAAAAAAAAAAAAAAAGATTTTATTTTTAAGTTATCTCTATACCCATCATGGGGCTCCAACTCACAACCCTGAGCTCAGCCAGTCAGGCACCCCCCAATTCTTTTTTTTTTTTTTTTTAAGATTTTATTTATTTATTTGACAGAGAGAGATCACAAGTAGGCAGAAAGGGAGGAAGGGAAGCAGGCCCCCTGCTGAGCAGAGAGCCCGATGCGGTACTCGATCCCAGGACCCTGAGATCATGACCTGAGCCGAAGGCAGCGGCTTAACCCACTGAGCCACCCAGGCGCCCAGGCATCCCTCAATTCTTAAAAAGCAGGTTAAGAAGGTATTAAAAAACGTTCCATAACCACTACACACATTTTACACAAAGTAGCTTAAGTGAAAATAATAAAGCCAGAAAACCAGACTGCCCTATAAACATTTACAAAAATATTACTTAACCCGGGCACCTGGGTGGCTCAGTGGGTTAAGCCTCTGTCTTCCGCTCGGGTCATGATCCTAGGGTCCTGGGATCGAGCCCCACATCGGGCTCTCTGCTCAGCCGGGAGACTGCTTGCCCCACACCCTCTGCCTACCTCTCTGCCTACTTGTGATCTGTCAAATAAATAAGTAAAATCTTTACAAAAAAATATTACTTAACCACAAATAATACATAGCCAAATCTGACTTACATATACATGGCAGGGACATCATTTCATACTTCCTTATTCCTCACACAATCAACAAGCAATTCAAAACTGTATTAGAATTTACTGCAGAGGGGTGCCTGGGTGGCTCAGTGGGTTGAGCCTCTGCCTTCGGCTCGGGTCACGATCCCGGGGTCCTGGGATGGAGCCCCGCATCGGGTTCTCTGCTCAGCAGGGAGCCTGCTTCCCTTCCTCTCTCTGCCTGCCTCTCTGCCTACCTGTGATCTCTGTCAAATAAATAAATAAATAAAAATCTTTATTTACATAAAAAAAATTTACTGCAGAATGCATGCAGTATTAAGGCAGTATGCAAAGCGGTTAAGAGTAAGACTGGTTCAAATTCAAACTCAGCCACTTAACAGCTGTATGACTTTAGACTGATCACTTAATAGCGCTGTATCAAAATTTTATCAGGAAGGTAGAGGTAACTTTATTTCCAGGTATGGAGGGTGGGTTGGAGAATGAAATCTGAAAACACAGGCCAAGCACAGTGCCTGAAACAGTTATCATTAAATTGTGCTTATTTTTAGAATTATGAATATACTTACAATTGGGCCATCCCCCCTTTCCAAGTACGGCTGGTGGTTAATATGGACAATCGCCGGCAGCAAATACTAGGGGAGAAAGGGAGAAAGAACAATAAAACAAGAGTTCTATTCCAAAACTAAACCATTATCCTAAATTATCACAGTTAACTGATAACGCCTAACCACAAAAGTGAAATCAGAACTCACAGCTGTTACACATTATGTGCAAGGTGAATTTGAACACAAAATACTTGCACACATTTCCCATAGCTAAGAAACCTGAAATATTACCTATACTATCTGAATCAGAATTTTTTAAGAATTAAGAATTAGCAGGATAATCAGAATAGCAAAATAAGTTACCATCATGTTAACATTCCCTTGCTGGTGGTACCTACCGCCAGAGTCTTCCCAGAGCCAGTCTGAGCGATGCCCACCATGTCTCGGCCACTGAGAGCCAAAGGAAATCCCTGGCACTGAATTGGAGTTGGTTCTGTAAAGTGCTGATCCATCAACACGTCCATCACATACTCTGTAAGGGAACAGATGTCAGCACTTCTAGGTACAACTAAGGACACAGTCAGAACTCTAAAAAACTGTTCAACTTATTAAGGGAAAGATTTACCCAGCTTTGTATCTCTCCAAGAGAAGTGCCATTTCTTTCTTTAGTTACTTAATCTCTGACCTGCTGACTACTACCTCAGAGGACTGGTGCCTTAGCTATCTATCCCCCTTCCTTTCAATACTTTAAAACCACAGACCTAGTGTCTCTAACAGAGCATGGGTACATGGTTGTTGGTCACATATTATTTGCCAAGTTATACCCAGCTAGAAAGCCAATTCTTTGTTTTCTAAAAGGCAGAGGCAAAACTTCTAGAGGAAGATGAAAAACTCAAAAGTTTTAAAACAAAGAACTTATAGAGAAGCATAAAAAACTCTTATGCAACAATAAAGCATTTACTTCCAGCCTTGAAGTTAAAAAACAAAACGAAACATATATTACCATCTTTGTGAAAGGTTTCTACTTGCCTCTTCAACAAAATACTGAATCTGAATCAAAACCTTTAAATAACCCATTACCCATATGTACTGTTCAATAAAAATTAACAATTTACAATCCTGGTTTGAAGAACACTTACGTGGGAAGTTAGCATGATGAAAGGCAAATACAGGTTTAGGACAAACATCTCCCCCTCTGACTGTTATTTCCTTCTTTCGGCGTAGTTCATCAACCTCATACTATGGAAGAAAACACAGTTTAAAAAAAAAAAAAAAAAAAGAGTAAGTTATTCCAAACATGCAAAACTTTATGTTCCAGTGAAGCTGAACAATGATCTAATCCACGATTACACTGGCAAATACATCTCTAATAGCTGTAACAGCACTTTCGTACATACTTAACTTCAACCAATTTGTAAGGACCCCCCCCCCAACTTTGTTAGTCAATGTAGCAAGTGATAAGAGTTCCATTTTCCCCAGGAGAAAACCGATACTCAGAAATATTAAAAAAGTAATCTGCCCATGGTGAGAACTAGGAAGAGGGAGAAATAGTGGAATTTAGGACCAAGTACTCTTTCCACCATATGCCTAATATGTCAAGTTGGTCATTATTGTTATAGAAAAGGTAAATAAAGAAATCAATCCCCAAAACTTACTGGAGTCAGCCTCGCCACTTCTGGATGTTCTACATAAAAATTCTTCTCAAACTTGGGGAGCTCACTCAAATCCCACTTCTTTTTACGTAAACGCTCCCCAGGATTACCAAATTTCTTCGGGGGAAGGCCACCACCACCTCTTGCACCGAATCTAGAAACATCAAAATTTTTAGTTTTTTAGTATTTTAAAAGCAATATACCTTAGGTGGCATAAAACAAGCAAAAGATTTTCTCTTAGGATACTAACAGCCCCCTTCAACAAGTATTTTTTTTTTTAATTCTTATTCAAAGGTATGGGGGAAAAGTTTATAGAACTTCATTATCCAGTAATACTGTTATAGGTATGATTACAATAGCTGAAAAAAAATCAAACTCCTATGTTTAGAAAACTAATAGGGGTTACAACCAGATTCTAGAATCACTGAAAAGGTTTGAAATTTTATTCTGCCTTTTATGGTATGATTTTTAACAATTTAACTTCTCTGTACTCGTTTCTTACGTAGACAAAATACTATCACTTCAGAGACTGAGATGAAGATAAAGTGCTTAAGAAAGTATCTGGCAGGGGCGCCTGGGTGGCTCAGTGGGTTAAAGCCTCTGCCTTTGGCTCGGGTCGTGATCCCAGGGTCCTGGGATCGAGCCCTGAGTCGGGCTCTCTGCTCAGCAGAGAGCCTGCTTCCTCCTCCCTCTCTCTCTGCCTGCCTCTCTGCCTACTTGTGATCTCTGTCAAATAAAATAAATAAAATCTTAAAAAAAAAAAAAAAAAGTAAGTATCTGGCATAGTAATCACTCAGTACAATTTGGCATAACTGTATTCATTGAGCAAATAGTCACTGTACCAAGTAGTGTTTTAAGTGGTGCTGGAGATATTGAGTATAACAGAAGTCTCTATTCCTGTGTAATATTCAGACATATATGCAAGGGAAGACATTAGCTTATGTTAAATATTAAAATCAATACTGTGGACAGGTAAAAAAAAAAAAATGTATTTCAAGCCCAGTCGCCCCACATTTGGAACAGTATCTTGAACCTTTTATCTAGAACTGTGATAAACACTCCTACTGCCTGCTAATCTGAAGAAAACTACTAGGCCCCCTCGAAGACTAGTAGGCTATTCTTCCGTTTAGTATGCTAATGAACAGCCAGAACTGTTTTATGACCTTTTTCCTCTTCATCCCCACCTTTTTGTTCCCAGGGAAATAGTATTATTAACTATAAATTTACCATAAAAAGTCTTAAGGTTTTACTTAAGTTTATTCTTTTCAGTAATCTCTACACCCAATACGGGGTTCAAACTCACGACCCTAAGATCAAGAATCACATGCGCTACTGAACCTGCCAGGCACCCCTTATTTAAGGTTTAAAAAACTAACGTTTAAAGCCAATTTTTGTTTTATCTAACATTCCTAACAGACAAGTTCAATTGGAATACAAATGACCACCCGGTAAACTCACAATGTTCCAACTTTTCCTAGAACGCAAAGATGGGGCTTCATTTCCATACTTCGACCTATTAAAGTGTGGGGCATTGCTTCTTATACAAGTAGTATACACTTACACTGTGTTTTCATTCAGTTTCCTTACTCCTGAATTTGAATTTAACTTCCCTTTTTCACTCTAAGCCACTCATAATATCATCTTGCTGATGGTTCCACTTCGTAATTGATAGGCAGTAGCTGTATTATTTTAAAGGGTCTCAATTTCCTGGAATTCAGAGTGTTCCTAAAACTTACTCAGCTAGACATTCCTCTAAATACAAACATACAATGACTGATGGCAGGAAAATTTTCTTGGGACCACTAAGTGTCTTCACTCAATAGGTAGAATTTGATGGATTCCATTTACACTACTGAACTGGTAAGAGAGATCAGGAATCAAAACAGAAGCTAAGATATATACATATATTGAAGAAACAGTACCGATTACACCTTCACCTTGCCCTCAGGCCCAAAGCTCAATACTGAACAACAATCATCTTTCAAGACCACCTGGATAAACACACCCCCCCTTTTACAAACGAAGCATCGCAGATCTGTAATAGGTAAGCCAAGTTTTTAGATTGTCAGGTTTACGAAGAACTGTAATACCAATTTTTAGAGACTGTCGCCCTAGTTTATAGTAATTTATGTGGCTCCTAGTAGATGGTGTTTCATATGCTTCTCCTGCATTCCAATGCTTCTGCATTCCTATGCTACCTGGACCTTAAACTAATGATCCACAAGAACACAGAACTCTGGAAAACGACATTCCTTTTAAGGGTTATTCAAAGAAGAAAGAGGTTTCTCTTCTCTCTCTACTGCCCTGACCATTTAACCAAGATCTATCATTCCACACCACAGATGTTAATTTGAAACACGGGGTTCTTTAAAAATACGCTGTCTTCCACCTTTCTAATTAAAGCTTCCCTCAATATTCAAGATGGCCTCTTACTCTTACAGAATTTTTGAGCACATTCTTGCCATCCTTCGAAGATGCACACATCCTAATCCCTGGCATACCATACTGCTCATTAAATATTTTGATTGCTTTGCAATAAATGCAGGTCTGAAGATTTACATGCAATTATCATGCTAGTTTAAATGTACAAGGCACATAACCTGGATTTTACATGTACAATGACCACACTTCCATTTCCTTTTCAAAATAATAATCCATTTCAGCTTCATTAACATTCAGTTAAGAATACAGCTATCTAACCTGGTGATTCACAGACCTGTAGCCCTGGGGCTAATAATACATTATGTTAATAAAAAATAGAAAAATTTTTAAAGAAATAGTAATAATTTTAAAAAAGAATATAGCTATTCAAATCATAAATGAAATTTCATGGTAAATGGAGAATTAGGACACAGACCTTATGAAAAACTGCCATTTTGTTTCAAGTTTTTAAAGCTTTTAAAAAAATGTCATCTGATAGTCAATATGGGGTTAGGTATGGATAATTCACTTTTTCAAATTAATTTTTATTGTTAAAACATATTATGGTTAAACTTCTAAACCAAACACCCACATCCAAGAAACAGATTATCAGTACCTCGGTAGCTCCCTGTACCTATTTCAAGTTTACAAACCCTGTACCTACCACCTCTAATTTTGCTTTTGGAGTCTTGTTGTATGTATCCTTATAAGTACTATCCTTTTTTACCACAACTTGAGTTTTCACTTGTGAGTCATCCGTGTTGATGTACGTTTTCTCTTTTCACTGCTGTATTATATTCTACTGTATGGACACCCCCACTTTATCCAGACATAAGAATGGTTTCCAAAACTGTCACAAACAGTGCTGGTAAAAACATTTTTGTCCATGAATCCCGGGGAACATGTACAAGGATTTCTCTGGGCTTTACCATCTGGGGTATAAAGCTTAAGAGAGGAATTACTGGGTCATTTTCTGCTGGGTAATGTCAAGTTCTTTGTCTTAAGTGGTTGCACTGAAATTCACTTCTAAATATAGCTATACTGTGAAACACTAAGCAAATATTCCACTTCTAGCCCTCCAAATTTAACATTAAGATTATGTATTTTCCTGTTCTAACAAGGTATAAAATTTTTTATTTTGTAATTCAGGTGATAACTGAAGTGCTTGTGACTAGAATGGGAGTCCTGTGTTTGAACCACAAAAGACAATGTTTGGATCAAGTATCATTAACAGAACACCTACTACTAAGAGACAATTTCACGTAGTACCTCAATTCCCGAGAACAATGCAAAGTAAAGGCAATGACGATGCCCACTAGGCTCACAAAAAGGTCCAGGATCTTGCACAAGGTCACGTATGTATCAATAACTGGCTTTCCATTACTTTTTATCCAGAGGTAAGAGGTTTATTACAAAAAAGTACAGCACAGAGGAACAACGCTTAATCAACTTTTTCCTTTAACTGATGTTAAGATCTCAATCTGTTATCTGGGAAGACTTCAGGTTTAATCTTGTTAACTTTCAACTGTGGCATTATCCCATCGAAAACTTTCTAACCACGCTGGGAAAATACCCCAGGCCAACTGGAGGAAAAAAGAACGCGCTATGGGGAGGAATCCTGTAGTAATAATTAAACAAACAAAAAACCCCTTCCTCCTCAAATATGATCCTTTAGATGGTGAACAATTCCCGGGCTTCACTGTCCAATGTGCTCCCTTCGAATTATCTGAAATACGACTAAAAGGGATTTAAAGATGTATTTAAACTAGCCATCAGGCTCTTGGTCTCTACTTTGCAGCGCCATTCACAGTCCTCTCTGGCGACAGATAACGTAAGGGAAGCCATTTGGCATCAAGATTTTCCCAGGCCGCACTCGGAGACCTCCTCCTCTTCTCAGCAAGAACATCCGTGTTTTACAGAGGAACGCGGAGGCCTGGAGATCAAATGACTTGCCCAAATCGGCGGGGCTCGAAAGCCGGGCAGCGAGGCGAGGCCCGGCCAGGTCCGCGGCGCTCGGGGGCCGCTCCCGCTCCCCGCCACGACGGCGGTCCGCAAGGAAGGGCTGGGGCGTCGCCAGGCCGCCCCCCCCTCGCCGGGTCACCCGTGATCCCGGGGCGCAGGCCCACCCACCAAACCGCTCTTAAGTCCCAGGAACGCGTCGCCTCCCGTTGTCGGAGGCGTCGGTCCCAGGCCCGCAGTCCGCTCCAGGTCCCCCTCTCGGCCGCAAGCTGCGGTTCCCTCAGCAAACAACCTTCCCCCTCCCCCCGGCCCACGCACACTCGAGGCCTTCCCTCTCCCCCTCCCCCCTTACCCTCCACGGTCACGATCCCGGTCCCGGTCCCCAAAGCCGCCTCCGCGCATGGTCCCAAACGGATAAAGATCTGGGAGCGGGGCACGGATGGCCGGGCTCGGGAGGGCCTGCGGCTCCGGTCTGGTGACGACCGATGGCGGCGGCGCCTCCGCTGTTGGGGCGGCGGCAGGCGCGGCGCTCTCTCGCTCCGACGCGCTGTCTCCCGTCGCAGACGCCACCGTCGCCGCCTCTCTCGTCGGAGACGGGAGCAAAACACAGAGAATCGGGGTTATAAAAACAGTGGGTAGGTTTGGCTACGCTCAAACCCGGCAGTGCCGCGGTTTAGGCGTCTCCTTCCTTCCCAGCTACTGCACAAAATGGCGGCCAGCGCTGAGACTGCTCCAGCTTAACGCTACGTACGCCGGAGACGATACGTAAACAGCGTCTTGGAATAGCCCGAGGGCTTGGCGGAGTACTAAGGTTATTCTTGGAAGCACTTTACGTCACTTGCGCAGACGGGCACGTTTTGCAGTCAATAGGAGAAAAATAAAGTACGAAGCGGGCGTAGAGCTCTCGCGCCACCTGAACTAGAACGTGGGGTGGGGTGAGGGGGAAGAGCCTCCGGTGCGACGTAACATTCTTTGCGTCGTTACCCGGCCCACTATTGCGAAGATGCGCAGTGTGCGTAACGCATTCTGTTTGGAGAATAGAGGTTTTTGCCGGGTTCCGAACGCGAGCCGGAACCCGGGCCTCCTTGCGCAAGTGGCTTTGCGGACACAATAACTGTCCTCCATATTGCAGTCGCCAAGTGTCAGGGTCTTCAGGCGTTTTAAGCCCGGGCAGGTCTTTAGGGGCCCCGGCTGGCGCTCTTAGATGGCCGCGCCAGCCTGGGCCTACCGTCACTGGCCGCGCGCCCCGGCGCCATTTTCTTTGGTTGCCTGTTGCTGCGCTGTTGCCGGCGGCCATGATGGATGCACGTTGTCCGTTCTTTGGGAGGTGATCGGTTGAGGACGTCCCAGTTAGGTTAAAGCACTTCTTACTATCACTGAAGTGCATTTTCTGAGCAGAATATTTACACTGTCCCTGGCTGAGCACGGTTGGCTAACAACCAAAACGTGGGTAGAGCTGTTGAGGTAGACACCTGGGACCCTTGGTGGCCATTCCTCGGCCCTGCCTCAGGAGGCCCTGGCTGACCCTTCGCGCTTTCCCCAGACGAGAAGGGCTAAAACTGGTGGCCTTTAGACACAGAAAAGGCGAAGGCATAAGCATGTGTTTTTAATCAGGCCGGACCGCATTCCTCTCAATTCCTTCTAACCTGGTTTCCAAACTAAGTGCTTTCTTTTCCCTCAAGGTGGACTCGACCGTCTCACGAGCCTGGCCAGATCGCCTCCACAATGGTCGAGGAGCTAAGGCCCTCGGAGAGCCGTTCATCCGACGTCTCTTTCTCTCTACAGATGTGTGCCGGAGGGAGATTTGGGGTCCCTCACTGTGGAGGCCAAGTGTTGTCTCCTACTCTGTTGTGAATGTTTCCCAAATTATTGCAAAAGGAGTGTAAGGAAAGGAGCTTCACGACAAGCCCATCAATTGTCTCTGGGGCTGTAGATGCAGATGGGCAAGCAGCAGCACCGGACGGGTGTCGAACGCCACATGGGCCAAGCCCTGTGCTAGGTCCAACACATGGGTTCCTGCCCTCGTGGTATGTATGCCCTAGTGGGGGGAGCTAGGACAATGAGTCTCTATGTTAGTTAAATATTGCTAACTAAAATAGAAAAATAAAGCACGGAAAGGGGATAGGGATTCTGTGCCTGTGGGGGAGGGGGGTGTATGGGTGTCATAGTGTTACATGGGGTGCCCTGGGGGAAGGCCTCCCTGATCAAGTGACACTTGAGCAGAGCCCTAAAGGGAGAGAGCTAGCCTTGCCAGCAGTGGAAAGAGCAAGTGCAAAGGCCCTGAGGCAGAAAGTGGCCGACTTAGCAAGGAAGAAAGACTGGAGAGGACTAGATTTGAAGGATTTGTAGGCTGCTATTGGATTTTGCCTTTTCCTTTAGGTAAAATGGAAATCTCTAGAAAGTTCTCAGAGTGACACAATAAAAGGACCCCTATGACTATGGTATAGAGAATAAATTGAGAGTGAGCTAGAGCAGAAGCAGGAAATTAATTAGGAGGCAAGTGTAGTAGTTCAGGCAAGAGATGATGGGGCTTGGTACAGGTTAATGGCAATGTGTAAAGGAAAAATGGTCTAAATGAAAATTTAACCAATAATTTGCTAATGGGTGGGATATGAAAGAAGACTCAAGGATAACCTTGTAGGAGTGACACAATGATTAAGCTCCTGTGATTTAGACTACACAGGCACTGAAGGAATAATTTGGACCATTTTGCCTATTTATCATATTTGCTGAGTAATTAAATCTGAAGCTCTCTATATAACAATAATTTATAAACTAAGGTAGGTCCATTGAAACCCTCCCTATGTTTTGCTGAAGTAAAATAATATTTTGCTACTTGATTAGGTCCCCATCTTACAGAATCTCATGGCTCCTTTGTTTTCATAAGGCTTTTCGCAGTACATAATTATATATTTACGTCATTATTTGGTTAATAACCACCTCCAAAAAACATGAACTTTGTTTTCCTATGGCAGACAAGTTTTTTATTATTAAGTGAATTCATAGTATGCTTTCTCATTCTTGGTATATCTGTTTTCTCACCCAAGATGGTTAAAAGTTATTACATTTTTTCCTAAATACAGAGAAGGATTTTCTTTAAATAGAGAGGTCAGAGAACCTAGGAATTTCATTAGGAATAGCTAAGACTGTTGGGGAAAAGGAAATATGCTTTGTTCACTTCATCTTTTTTTGAAACCTAAGTACTTACCAACAGTTACACTCCTTGATATTTCCTGTAAGATTTGGAAACTTACATCCACACACAAACCTGCCCAAAGATGTTCCCAGCAGCTTTATTCATAATTGCCGAAACTTGGAAACAACCAAGATGTCCTTCAGCTGTGTATCCTTCAGAAAAACTGTGGTAGGGGCGCCTGGGTGGCTCAGTGGGTTAAGCCACTGTCTTCGGCTCAGGTCATGATCTCAGGGTCCTGGGATCGAGTCCCGCATCGGGCTCTCTGCTCGGCAGGGAGCCTGCTTCCTCCTCTCTCTCTGCCTGCCTCTCTGCCTACTTGTGATCTCTCTCTGTCAAATAAATAAATAAAATCTTTAAAAAAATATTAAAAAAAAAAAAAGAAAAAAACTGTGGTACCTCAGGGTAGAGGAATATTATTCAGCAATAAAAACAAATGGGCTATTGAGCCATAAAAAGACACTGAGAAATCTTAACTGTGTATTGCTAAGTGAAAGAAGTCAATCTAAAAAGGCCCTATAACGCATGATTCTAACTACATAACGTTCTGGAAAAGGTAGAACTATGAAGGCAATAAACAGATCAGTGATAGCCAGGGATTAGCAGGGAGGGAGAGATCAATAGACAGAGTACAGAGGATTTTTAGGAGAGTGAAACTATTCTGTATGGTACCATGATGGTGAATACATATCATTATGCATTTATCTAAACCCAGAGAATGTACAACATTAAGAATGAACCATAACGTACACTATGGACTTTGGGTGATGGTGATATGCCCATGTAGGTTCGTCAATTGTAATGAATGTGAAAGTGTTGATAATGGCTGGGCATTGATAGGGAAACAAGGGCAAGAGAAAAAATTTTCCTGGCTACCTACAGCCCGCTGACAAGTCCATGAAACAGGCAGAGTAACATTCCTTGAGGAACTCTCAATGTTGATAATTTGCTAAGAGAAAAAGGCAATCTTAGCCCAATCCCCAGGATCCTGTAAGTCTACTTTAACATATAAAAATTCCTTTGGAAAGTTCTTTTCTCTCTACTACCCAAGATATATTTTGGTGATCATCCCCCAAGCATATGACCCACTGATAACGCATCTGAAGGGCCTCGTGACTAAGGTTTTATTAGACAGTAATAAATGACCTTTTCCTAACAATGGCTAGCCCCTCAAGGTCCTGGAAACCTTGATTCCAAAATTCCTTAGAGACTTAGGCTATCCCTAACCCCCTCCCCACTTGAAAGTGTATAATCGGCCTCTCCTCACAATCCCAGTGCAGCTCTTTCTGCCCACGGGTCCTGTCCCTATGCTTTAATAAAACCACCTTTTGGGTGCCTGGGGGGCTCAGTGGGTTAAGCCGCTGCCTTCGGCTCAGGTCATGATCTCAGGGTCCTGGGATCGAGTCCCACATCGGGCTCTCTGCTCAGCGGGGAGCCTGTTTCCTCCTCTCTCTCTGCCTGCCTCTCTGCCTACTTGTGATCTCTCTCTGTCAAATAAATAAATGAATAAATCTTTAAAAAAAATAAAAAATAAAACCACCTTTTTGCACCAAAGACATCTCAAGAATTCTTTCCCGTGCATTAGCTCCGAACCCCAACATCTTTCCTCTATCACGCATGTGTGGGGTCGGAGGTATATAGGAAATCTCTGGACCTTCCTCTCAATTTTGTTGTAAACCTAAAACTTCTCTAAAAAAAAAAAAATCCTTAAAAAAACCCAAACAAACCCTAAGAACTGACAGCTATTGTGTCCTCATGCTTACTGTATCCTAGGCATGTGCTATGTGCTTTATTTTGTTGACATCTGTAAATGAAACAACAGTGCCTCAAAAAGATTTTAGAAGGAGCAAATGAAAATACACAGTCAGAGCGGTACCTGGGCACATTAACACTCAGTGAATGTTACCTGTTATCATCCCTCCACTTTCCTGGATGAGAAAGCTGAGGCTTAAGTCACTTGAGTGCTCGTGGTCACACAGCAATTGGCTTAGCTGAGACACAACCCTAGGTGCTCTAGCACAGCTTTCACGTGGTACTGCTTACATCTGGGGTCAATTTGTTCTGCCTGTTATCTCCTGTGCGATAAGATGTTAGCAGCATTCTGGACTCTACCAACTACATGCCAATGGAATCTCCCCCCTCCTCCAAGCTGTGACAACAAAATGTCAGAAAATGCCTCCTAGGGAATGCTGAGAATGACTCTAATTGACAGCTACTCAAGAAGCCCTATGCTGTACTACCTCCCCATGGGATCATAAGATGATGATTATTCTCTTTCAACTGTCAATTTTTTCTACAAATTTGGTTTGTCTTCTGCACTCCACCTGCCAACAATACAATGCCATTTTTCATTTTATGTTTTATTGTTATTATAGCAGTAAAATTTATATTCAAGACTCAGTTTCCAACCACTAAGAGAATTATTTCTTTTGTTTAGATTTTAAAACCATAGGTTTTTACACTACTTTGAATGTCAACCACCTATGCTAAGTTCTGTACCTACATTCTCTCCTCTCAGTGTTACAAATCTGCAATTTCATGTCATTAAACTCCCCAAATGTGAAATACAGTTGCCTCTGCCTTCTGCTTTGGTAGGACCTAGGTTAGTTAGTTGTTGTTGTTTTTTTTTCAAGGTTTTTTTTTTTTTTTAAAGATTTTATTTATTTATTTGACAGAGAGAGATCACAAGTAGGCAGAGAGGCAGACAGAGAGAGAGAGAGGAGGAAGCAGGCTCCCTGCTGAGCAGAGAGCCCGATGTGGGACTCCATCCCAGGACCCTGAGATCATGACCTGAGCCGAAGGCAGCGGCTTAACCCAGAGAGAGTAGGCAGAGAGGCTGACACAGAGAGAGGAAGAAGCAGGCTCCCCGCTGAGCAGAGAGCCCAATGCGCGGCTTGAAGCTGGGATCATGACCGGAGCCAAAGGTAGAGGACCAACCCTCTGAGCCACCCAGGCACCCCCCGAGGTTAGTTTTTTGAGAAAAAACTAATTGTACTAACTGTACTTTGGATATAAGAGGATGAGAATCCTGACATTCTTCAGTCGACAAGGTAACCTAAAGAATTTGCCTTCCAATCATGGTATAGGAGGGACACACAGGAATTCTATTTCTAAAACAAGAACTTTTATATACACTCTTTTCCAAAGTTGATAAAACTGAGAAATTTGTTTAAAATGTCACACTCCTGTGCACCTGGGTGGCTCAGTGGGTTAAGTGTCAGCCTTCGGCTCAGGTCATGATCCCAGGGTCATAGGATTGAGCCCCACATCAGGCTCCCTGCTCACCAGGAAGCCTGCTTCTCCCTCTCCTGCTTCCCCTGCTTGTGTTCCTTCTCTGTCTCTCTCTCTCTTTCTCTCAAATGAATAAATAAAATATTTAAAAAATAAAAAATAAAAATAAATAAAATGTCATCCTCTTATTTTGTAAACAAAAAGAATACTTCTTTCTACCCAAAATCTGACCATGGACTTTGCCATGTATGTACAATCTCAGAGGTTCTGAATATAGGGACAATTAGAAATGATGACATAAAAGTAAGAAAAGTAAATGATCCTAATGACTTGGTAACACATCCCGTTGCAAATTAGGAAAATTCTAGTTTTTTGCTTTCAACAAAATGAAAAGAGAGCTATGTGGAATTTTTAGGAACTTTCAGGATTTTAAAGGATGATGTTGGATATCAAACTGCTATGGTATTTAAATTCCATCGGGATACACTCAGAAGAGTCATGTGGAGGTGATAGTTTCATATTAAAATGGCAGATCATTAAAGTAACAAGATTATGAGATTTTTGGCATATAACTTGGAAGGAGATTAAAAAATTGAGTGGCATTACCAGATCAAAACTCTTTTTGATTTCTACCTATGGAATTATATGGATCAAAGTTTATCAGCACCTGTAGCTATAGAAGGGGGGGGGGAATAGCCCAAAGTAATATTCTTCCATGGATATAGGATCTTTTTTTCCTTAATCTGCCTGTATCTTATTAAGAGATACTATTCCCAGGGCACCTGGCTGGCCCAGTAGGAAGAGCATGTGACTCTTGATCTTGGTGTTGTGAGTTCAAACCCCATGTTGGGTGTAGAGATTCCTAAAATAAACAAACAAACAAACTAACTAAAAACGTTTAAAAAAATTAAAAAATAAAAGATACATCCCCAATAAAAAGTTTCTGTTTAATAGTTATTTAGAGTTTTAATGTATTTATGTTGCTTTATTTAATTGTGTTCTAATAAAAATTATTATGGTAACTTAATCCAGAAGAAATTTTAGTATGCGGAGCGTTAGGATCATAAGAAATGAGAAAAAAGGGGCACCTGGGTGACTCAGTCAATTAAGCATCTGCCTTCAGCTCAGATCATAATCCCAGGGTCCTGGGATCAAGCACCATATTGGTTTCCCTGCTTAGTAGTGAGTTTGCTTCTCCCTCTGCCCTCCCATCCGCTTGTGCATCAAGCACCATATTGGTTTCCCTGCTTAGTAGTGAGTTTGCTTCTCCCTCTGCCCTCCCATCCGCTTGTGCTTGCTCTTTCACTCTCTCTCTCTCAAATAAAATGTTCCAAAAAAATGAAATGAGAAAAAATATTTTAGTATTTGTGCCACAATTCTGTGTGACAGAAATAAATGAGCAATAACACATTTGATATAAAAATGTGGGATAAGATTCTGGAAAGAAAATAGTTCAAAGAGAAAATAGAACCACATAAGATGTCCAACTCTTAAAGAAGAACCCATTCATGTATTTTTATTATTTTTAAAGATTTTTTTTATTTTGGGGCACCTGGGTAGCTCAGTCATTAAGCGTCTAACTTCAGCTCAGGTCATGATCCCAAGGTCCTGGGATCGAGCCCCACATTGGGCTCCTTGCTCAGCCGGGAGCCTGCTTGTATTCCCTCTTTCGCTGTCTCTCTCTGCCAAATAAATAAATAAAATCTTAAAAAAAAAAAGAAACTAAAAGACTTTTTAGTTTTTAAGTACTCTCTTATACCCAATATGGGACTTGAACTTACAACACCAAGATCAAGAGTCGCATGTTCTACGGACTCAGCCAGCCAGGGGCCCTCTTCCGAGTGTATTTTTAAAGGATGATGTTGGGTATCAAACTGCTAAGGTATTTAAATTCCATCGGGATACATTCAGAAGAGTGATGTGGAGGTGATAGTTTCATGTTAAAATGGCAGTACTTTGCCATGTTATAAATTTGAGCTTTTAAAGCACTTTTGGGGCTCCTGGGTGGCTCAGCTGGTTAATTATCCAGCTCTCGATCTCAGCTGGGGTCTAGTTCTCAAGGTGGTGAGTTTAAGCTCCTCACTGGGCTCCATACGGAGTGTGAAGCCTAACAAAACAAAACAAAACAAAACAAAACAAAACACCGACAGTGTAAACCTACAATGAAAAAGTATCAACATAAAATCCGTTTTCAGAATTTCTTTAGGGGAACTCTTTGAAGACCGCTAATCTTAAAGAGATGAACGCAGACCATGTTGCCATGCTCCAGCTAAAGTGGGTGCCTCGCTGTGCTGTTAGTTGCTGCCAGGCAGAAATCAGGCTGAGAGGTGCGAATCATTGACTCCAGATGAACGTGTGTGTTAGTGGCTGCTGTTTTAGAGAGGCCTAGAAGAACAGAATCCCACTGTCACTGTTTTTACTTCTCTCTTCTGTATAAGTCTCTTGCTTAAGATTTTCTATCGCTCCCCATGACCAGAAGACCCGATCTTAGCTCCATAGTCTTTTTTTTTTTTTAAAAGATTTTATTTATTTATTTGAGAGAGAGAGACAGTGAGAGAGAGCATGAGCGAGGAGAAGGTCAGAGAGCGAAGCAGACTCCCCATGGAGCTGGGAGCCCGATGTGGGACTCGATCCCGGGACTCCAGGATCACTCCCTGAGCCGAAGGCAGTCGTCCAACCAACTGCGCCACCCAGGCGTCCCTTAGCTCCATAGTCTGACACTGAAGGTTTTCCAAATTCTGGGCCCAACCTCTCACCACCTCCCTGCCTCAGCAAATCCCTGTTCTCTATCTTCACCTGCATTTAAAATACTTATTTATGCCAACTTTTGTGATTTTATTTTTATTTTTTATTATTTTTACTTTTTTTTTATTAACATATAATGTATTATTAGCCCCAGGGGTACAAGTCTGCGAATCACCAGGTTTACACACTTCACAGCGCTTAAACTTTTGTGATTTTTATTAATCCCTGTCCATACATGCAAATAAAAATGCTGAAAGTCTACTTCTGTCCCCTCTCTGCTTGGAAACTCAGAGAGGTGATTTTCTTCTTCTTCTTCTTTTTTTTTTTAAAGATCTTATTTACTTATTTGATGGAGAGAGATCACAAGTAGGCAGAGCAGAAGGAGGCAGAGAGGGAGGAAGCAGGCTCCCTGCTGAGCAGAGAGCCTGATTCGCAGGACCCTGCGATCATGACCTGAGCCAAAGGCAGAGGCTTAACACACTGAGCCACCCAGGTGCCCCTGAGACATGATCTTGTGTCTGTCTTCTGGCATTTAGAAGTATTAGTCACCACCTGGAAACGATATTTTTTCTGTTCTCTTGATAGATAACGGAGGCAGCTGTTCTGTTCCTCCCTTCAGCGCAGCATGCAAGCAAGCCGAGGAGGAACGGAGTCGAGACTCTACAGTCAGCTCACTAGGGGTGACATAGTCAAGGATTAAAGAGAATGACTCACAAGCACAGAGATGAACAGTGTTACTGCGTCTTAAAAACTCTAGATGAGAAAGAGGGGATTATAATTATCAAGGTGTGACGAATACTACATTCGCATACACAAATGCTTGGCACTTATCTTTTGGAAAGCCCAGAATTGCATCCGCCCTGCCCTTTGCCTCAGCAAATAGTACCTTTCTTTTTTTAATTTTATTTATTTATTTGACAGAGAGAGATCACAAGCAGGCAGAGAGGCAGGCAGAGAGAGAGGAGGAAGCAGGCTCCCTGCTGAGCAGAGAGCCTGATGCGGGCCTCGATCCCAGGACCCTGAGATCATGACCTGAGCCGAAGGCAGCGGCCCAACCCACTGAGCCACCCAGGTGCCCAAATAGTACCTTTCTAACGAGGGTGGGACAAGAAAAATTTTCTTGGTGACAGAAAAAATTGTATTAATTCCCTAGCAGCCTTCTAAGTCAAGGGATCCTAGTAGCTGGAGGCTCTTTGGTTTGCCGAATCCGAATGAATTTAAAGACTGTTAAATGGTGTGTATGGGAGTGCAAAACCTGAGAAGCCAGAGGAAGTAAAAATGTTTTGCACAGGGGACGTGGAGGAGGAGGCAAGAACGCAATGTTTTACCTTCAGAAAAGCAGTAATGTTGTCCAGTGCTCCGTAGAGGGTGTTCAACGGAGGGGCCATTAAGATCCCATGGAGGGCTGAGTTCCTGTTCAAGATGGATACTGGTTGAGAGCAGAGACTGTCTGTGCCGAAGCAGCCACATGGGAGGTAACTGGTTCTCAGTCCAGAGAAAATTCCGTGATGTTCCAGTAGATTATAAGGCACAGTGATGTAATTTTCTTTAGATTCCCAGCTCCCTGAATGCTCTGTTACTCTTCACTCCTACAGTCCCCATCCCCCACCCATGACCACGGCTGCCAAGTGTGCAGCCAATCCCAGGCTTTGCAGCAGTTGAATCCGGGTACGGGTACGGCTGACATTATGGGCCTCTCCTCAAGAGCTAGCGATAGAAAAACAACTATCACAGTCTTGGCCTGACCACAGACTGACCGACTGAGGCCATTTCCGTGGTGGCTTTTTGGTTCTGGAGAAGCATAAAATGGACCCGAGCAAACTTCTGGGTCACTGCGGCCAAGGACCATCTGGCATGTCACATGCTGGGCCCCAGTCTCTGCGCTCCCTTGGGTGTGGCTCAAAGGTTAAAGATCAGACCTGCCAGAGCTGTGACTGGCACCGTGCGTGTTTCCGAGGCTCTGATGATCTCTGGAACTACAGCAGGGCCTTGTCTTGGCTGGGAAATCCAGACCCAAAGAACAGGGGATTAGCAACCTTGGTTTACTTTTGACAACCCTAGAGAGGAAACATCAGCCTTCACAAGCTGGAGGGGAGGGAGTAGCTATATGCTAGAGCAGCTGAACAGGAAGTCGAGGGACCAAGTCATGTTTTTAAATAGATTCCTCTGTGTTCTCCAGACAAATACGGGGATGTTGATCAGGTATGGAGCGGAGTGGGGTATCTGAGAGGAGAGCTGGCAGCGACCTGCCCAGGAACAGAATGGAAAGGAGGAGAATTGATCAGAAAGTATATAATTATGCACTTTAATTGTACCTTTAGAATTGCACTTAAGAATTACAATTGTACTTTGGAAATACATAGACTTAATAATGTGAAGAAAAACAGGCTGGCACCAAAAATCAGAACATAAGGACCAAGACAGTGAAAACATCGATGGGTCAGTTAAACACCAACTGGTGTCTCTAAGGTATTATATAATGAGAAGGAAAGTTCTGGTGTTTACATAATTTTGATCACAGAGGCAAAATATAGTTTGCACACACTTGGAGGAAAACCAACCAGCATCAGGGTGATCTCTTAGGAAGGACTTCGTGAAACAAGGGCACCAAGCGCACACGCACGCACGCACGCACACACACACACACACACACACACACACACCACCCCCCCCCACCTGATCTGGGGGTGGTTTTCACTGGTCCTGGGTAGAGTCAAAAGAGGAGACATTTGCTTCTGCATGCATATATAATTCTAGGCATCTATGTTTGAGAATTTACAGGGTTCTCCCCCCACTAAAGGGCTCCTGCCCAGAGTAAATAAGTCCCTGTAAGTAGTTTCACATGGTTTTCCCTCCTCTACCTGTTGAAATTGCTGCAAAGACCCGTTCTTAAATTGGGAAATGTGGGAGTTGACTCCCTTGGCAGTACTTGTAAATCCAATAGGGATTGTAGTGTTCAGGACAGGCTCTTTGCTCTCTGCCAAAGAGCAGAACTCCTTGAGGAAAAGGGGTGGAGGGAAGGTTGGCAAAGCAGCCATCCAAGAGCTACTCAAGGTAGAGGGTGCCTTGTCAAGACAATATGAATGTCCAGGCTGCCTGGCAGGTCTTTGAACCTGCCCCAAACTTGCTCAAGCACACCCCAGACGAGGCAGTTCCCTGCGTGAGTGGTCTCATAGCTACCTGTATTTTTGCTTTGCTCTTAGCCACATTTGGAATCATTTGGGTGATTTCTCCTGCAAGTCCATGCCTCAGGGACTGTCTTGATTAATTATTCCTATCTATATCTGTTGTATTTGACAACTAACTGGTGTCTCCCTATTGGCAGAGTACAAGGCAGTATGCTTTTTAACTTAGGGATGCACAGATATGTAATCTAAGAACAAAGAAATGTATGGGAGTGTTTGACAACAAATTCAGAAAAATGGTTAATTCTTTGGGGGAAGGAAAGAGACTCAATCCTAGAGGATATTCAGGGGTCTTCAATTGTATTGGTAATGTTTCATTTCACAACTATCAACTGCATTATTTTTTATACCTTTTTGTCTTAAATACTCCATAATACATTTAAAATATACATATGGATGAATGAATGAGGTTTTATATAGGGAGTCCTCTGAGCCCATTAATAATTCAAGGTTTATATCCAAGCAATCTTATTATTTTTTTTTATTGTTCTGGGATAGAGCTTCTTTTTAAAAAGATTTTTAAATTTCAATTCAATTTAATTAACATATATTATATTATTAGCATCAGGGGTAGAATTTAGTGATTCATCAGTTGCATGTAACACCCAGTGCTCACTACATCAGGTGCCCTCCTTAATGCCCGTCACCCAGTTCCAGCATCCCCCCACCCACTTCCCCTCCTACAACCCTCAGTTTGTTCCCTATAGTTAAGAGTCTCTTATGGTTTGTCTCCCTCTCTCTTTTCATCTTACTTTCTAAAAAATATTTTATTTATTTATTTTACAGAGAGAGTGAGAGAGAGAAAAAGCAGGGAGAGCAGCAGAGGGAAAGGGAGAAGCAGGCTCCCCACTGAGTAGCGATCCTGATGCAGGGCTCGATCCCAGGACCTCGGGATCATGACCTGAGCCAAAGGCAGACACTTAACCGACAGAGCCACCCAGGAGGCCCTGTTTTCACCTTATTCTCCCCCTCCTCCCTTGCCCCATGTTCATCTGTTTTGTTAAAATTCCTTAAATTCCACATATGAGTGAAATCATATGATATTTGTCTTTCTCTGACTGACTTATTTCGCTTAGCATAATATCCTCTAGTTCCATCCACATCACTGCAAATGGAAAGATCACATTCTTTTTGATGGCCGAGTAATATTCCATTGTATATATATACACACACACACACACACACACACACACACACCACATCTTCTTTATCCATTTGTCTGTTGATAGACATCTGGGCTCTTTCCATGTTTTGGCTGTTGTGGACATCAAGCAACCTTCTTTTGATTCCATATTCATCAAGCAACTTTAGCTTCATTTGAACTTGCTCATTGAGGCAATAGGTAGTTCGGGTCAATCTTGACATCTGATCAGCTTGCTGTTATAGTCTGTTCTTCAATATCAGTGGCATTTTGGTATACTCTACTTGGTAGCTTGTGTGCTTCGTGAGACGGAGCTATTTCTTTTTTTTAAAGATTTTATTTATTTATTTGACAGAGATCACAAGCAGGCAGAGAGGCAGGCAGAGAGAGAGGAGGAAGCAGGCTCCCTGCCGAGCAGAGAGCCCGATGTGGAGCTCAATCCCAGGACCCTGGGATCATGACCTGAGCCGAAGGCAGAGGCTTTAACCCACTGAGCCACCCAGGCGCCCCGAGATGGAGCTATTTCTCTAGAAATTAATCAGTACTGGAGAACTAAATACACTGAAGATGAAGGCTGAAGGCCTGACCCTGAGGCATGGAGCATTTGCCACCCATATGACACCTCTTGAGAAAATTTCAACTAGCTTTCCCAGGTCAAAACCCCTTTGTCTGTGCTTGCTTTTAGGTTTACATAATCTTAAAAATGTTATTTAAATCCTGTGTTGCCATTTAACTTTCTAATACCTTGTGTCTCATGTTTCTGACCATATTGTAAGCTCTTGAAGGTGAATTCTCCCAGCCTATAAGAGCCCAATATTGTATCCTGTAGAATAGTGTTACACTGATGACTTCCAAGGTACCATAACTCCTGACATTCAAGCTCCTGCATAGTCCCCTCCCACAAGGATCTGGGCTTGGTTGATGACTTGCTTTGGCCAATGGGACCTTAGCAAGTACGAGACAAGTAGAAGCTTGATAAGCTCTTGCCATGCTGGAACCCAGGTACCATGTAGAAGCTCAGGCTAGACCATGGAAAGATGACAGAAGTCTCACTCTTTCATCCATCCCTGCCAATATCCCAGACACGTGGGTAAAGTCATCTAAGACCCTCCAGCCAACCCATGAGCTGAAGGTGGCTGTGTGAGCAGCTTGTTTCCTTGCCCCTTTATCTAGATGTTGCCATATTAGGATGTAAAGCACAAGTGCTGTAACCATCTTTTGACCATGAGGGGAGCTTTTGGAGAACCAACCAGCACTGAGGATGGGAAAGTGAAGAAACAGAAAGACGTTCTTTCTGTTTCTTGTTGTTGCTATATAATAGCAACATTATATAGTTGCTATTAACTTAATTACTATATTAATTATACTAATGAACTGACTAGTTAATTAATGAAGGTCAGCTTCTGGACTCTTCATTATATGAGAAGGCATATTTCCTCATAGCTTAAGTCCTTTGAGTTGGGTTTCTGTTACCTGCTGCTGAAGGCATTTCTTTTTTTCTTTAAGTATTCTCTATAGCAGATGTGGGGCTCAGAAGTCATGACTCTGAGATCTAGGATCTCATCCTCCCCCCCACTGAACCAGCCTGGTGCTCGGCAGCTGAAGGCATTCTAATTGATAGGCTCCTCAACCAGCTCCACTGGTACAAATAGAAAACCCCTGAAATGCCTTGCATTGTATGTAACAGAACTTCAATGAGTTTATCTCTGCTGAGGAAGTAAAAGATTTTGTGGTAGAGACTGCCAGTTGCTTTCCCCCTTAATTAAAGAACTCTCAGTTCTAGCTGGGCATATTGCTGTCTAGAACAAAAGACTAATTCCCAACTTCTTTGTGTGTAGATATGGCTGCGTGACTGAGCTCAGGCCAATGAGATACAAGCAGAAGTGTGTGGGAGAACTGCTTCACAGGGGCTGACTCAGCTGCAAGGAACTTTTTTCCTGCCCTTCTGCCTTTCACCATTCTTCCCCCAGCTTGATTTCTCTGACAAGAGTTCCAAGCACTATCTTAGGCCATAAGGTGACCTTGAGGATGGAAGCCAAGAGCGAGGATGGTCAAGCAGAAAGACAGAAGCCTGATGACAAAGTAGGGGTCCCGAGGACAAAATGGAGGCCCCAGAGCATCTCTGGACAGCCTGGCTTCAGATTGCTTGTTAACGAGAGAAATAGAAACCTTGATTTTGTTTAAGACACTGTTATTTTCAGTTTTTCTTTTATATTCAGCTAAGTAAAATCCCAACTTTCCTTTTAAAACATTAAAGGCTGGGGTGCCTGGGTGGCTCAGTGGGTGAAGTGCCTGTTCTTGATCTCAGCTCAGGTCTTGATCTCAGGGTCGTAGAGTTCAGGCTTTGCAACACGCTTAACAAAACAAAACAAGAAAAGGCTGGCATAGGAAAGTATATGAAGAGTGTGATTAATGAGGAATCTCTCATCTGTGTGTTAAGCAAGCCCTTCCTGGCTTCCTTTTTCTCCATTTCCCTAAAGCAGCATTTGGGAATCACTTTCTCTGCACCTTGGTTGGAATTCTAGATTGCAAGTAGTAGAGTCCAACTCCAGCTAACTGAAATAAAGGGTAATTTGTCAGAAGGACATTAGGAGTCATTGGGTTGGCAGGAGGCTGGAAAACCAGCTGGGGAATGAACAGGAGTTTGAACAACACTGCAGTTTGGGAGTCAGAAACCTGCAGTCTAGCAGCATGAAAGGACTGCCAGGTCACTGCACTGCTGCTGGCCCTGCCACCCTGCTGTCACTGCACGAATGAGTGGCTTCTAACCCATGTTTTAATCCTCGTTAACTGTCACTCAGTATCCAATGTCTCAGGACAGACTACATGAATTGGGGAGACACAACTCTTTAAAAGAAAACCAGGATCTTATTATAATAGAGTCATGGAAACTATACAACCAAAAAATTAGAAACATTCGCTATGTCCAAGCCAGAGTCAGGTGAAGAAGACTTGACTGGGCACAGCTTGGTGTCCAAGGTCCCAATCCCTCTTTTCGCCATGAAAGACAGTCCTTCTCAATTGTCTAGTCCACTGTATTCCCTGTTTTTGGCTTGGCCACCCTATTCTGATCTGGATTTCTAGCCTTATTTTTTTCTTTGCTCTTTAAGGAATGATTGAACAGGAAAGTTAGAAAGGAATGGTGGAGATATTCTATTTCAACCTCTTCATTTTCTAAGTGGATACTAGGTTTCCCTAGATCTTGACTTACATGTTTCTGTAGCCAGTGTGGAGTACAGATTGTGTTTTGTGCATCCTGGCGTTTGTTAGGAGAAGTCATCAAGAAGTCATGAATGCCTGTTTGACCTGTAAGCTAGACTCAGGTGATCAGAGTTCCTTGCCCCTACCCCATTCCTTGGGGGTATTTTTTTTTTAAAGATTTTATTTATTTATTTGACACAGAGAGAGAGATCACAAGCAGGCAGAGAGGCAGGCGGAGAGAGAGGAGGAAGCAGGCTCCCCACTGAGCAGAGGGCCCGATGCAGGGCTCGATCCCAGGACCCTGAGATCATGACCTGAGCCGAAGGCAGAGGCTTTAACCTGCGGAGTCACCCAGGTGCCCCTATTTTTCTAAGGATAGACTTGAGAGAGTGGTATGGTGTTGAGAAAACCTGCACAATATACGTGACTGAACCCAGTCAAGGCCTCTACATGAGCTTTTAAGATTTGGTGGGAGGGGCAGGGATTTGAACTTGTCTTGCTGTTGCCCAAGACAAGCGTCATGTGTAAGTTCCCTTTGCTTACTAAAATGGCCACCCACCAAGAGAGTGGCCTGCCTCTTTCTTCAGTCTCTCCCTGCCCTCCACCCATGGGGGCTGATTTCAGATAACCCCTGGGAAGTTCCTGAGGAGGTTATGGCCAACAGTGCTTGACCCCTGAGTGTACCTAATTCTTACTAACTGCTTGGATCCCTGTCCCCACTAAAATTCATACATTGAAGTCCTAACCCCTAATACCTTAGCGTGTGGACTTATTTCGGAATACGGTCATTATAGATATAATTAGTTAAATTGAGGTCATATTTGAGTAGGGTGAGCATCTAATCCAACATGACTGGTATCCTTATAAAAGGGGGAAATTTGACACAAAGACATATACATAGTAAGAATGTCATGTGAAGATGAAGGCAGAAACGGGGTGATTCTTCTACAAGCCAAGGAATGCTGAAGGTCACCAGAGAACCAGCAGGAACTAGGGAAGAGACAGGGAACAGAATCTCCCTCGTGGACCTCAGAAGGAACCAACCTTGACCTCGGACTCAGAGCCTCCAGAACTGTGAGACAATAAAATTCTGTTGTTTAAGCCATCCAGTTTATGGTATTTGGTTATGGCAGTCCTAGCAAACTAATACACAAACCTTCCCAGGTAAAAGCCCTGACCTCTGCTTGCCACTTCCTCATTCCTGATCATGATAGAAATATAATCTCCTCTCATAGGTTAGAGAACTTTGTCAACAGTCACCTGTGACTCTTCTTCTGTTTTTATTCAATCTCACACCCATACTTAACCTACTGAACCACATTTTTGAAACGTCTGTTTCACTGCTACTCCAGTCCCAGGTTATACCATCTCAGAACTGAATTTTTATAACTGTTTCCTAAATTGTATCCCTGATGCCAGTGTTATGTCCTTTATCCATTTTCTGTGTTTCCATCAGATTAATGCTCCAGCTTCCCAATGCCAACAACTTCCAATCAGAGCACACCTATACCCTTTCCTTTTTTCCCATTCCTCTGCTTGCCTTTGAGTCTCTACGAAAAGTAAATAGAGGTCACTGACTCTCTTGCTGTAGCAAACTCTGAATACATAACCTCTATTCTCACTTGATAGTCATGGTTTGTTTTTTTGCCACGGAATGAATGCTCTATGGAGGAAAAACGCATGCTTTTTCTAGTGGGTTTTCTAACTTAGTGGGATGTAAGCCTAGAGCCGCAAGCAACATCTTGGCTACTATGTGGGGAAAGCCTGTCTGAGAACAACAGTGGCATGGAAATGATCAGAACAGGAAAAAGAGGTAGGGAGAGCAAGTCCTAATGATGCTGTTTGATATCTTGCCTCCATCTATGACTAAAGACAGCACTACTTCTGGACTTTTCAGTTTCATGAGCCAATGAATTCCTATCTTCATTTGCTACTTTGAGTTTTGGTGGCTTGCAACCAAAAGAGTCCTGACCAATACAAGCTCTTTTTTGAGCTCTTCTGTCCCCCTTAGAATAAGGAGTGAGAGCTGCTTCTGCAGTCTGGTGAACTGGAAGGACTGGAAAGCCCCAGCAAATTGAACCCTGGCCCAGCAGAGTTCCATGGGCACTGCACAATCTGCTGTGCTTTCCCAAAGCTGGGCCTCAAGGTTACAGCTTCTTAGTTCACTGTCCTCAGTTCTCAGCTACTGTTCTCCAAAGCAGGACACACAGAGCAGCTGGACCCAGACAGGATTCCAGCTTTAGCTACATGCTGTATTATAACTAGCCTCCCCACAGGGCTGCGTGCCCTTGGATTAGGCCCTGATTTCCAAACATACTGCCTACCTTTTGGTAAATTCTCACTGGTGAGGGGGTTACTCAGTTTAATCCAGAAAATTTTTCTGAATCTCCAGTCTTGGGACTTCTGTTTCCTTTCCTACCAAAAGGCTCTGGGCTCCTACATAAATTAGTCCATTCCCTCCAGTGCTCCGCATACCAGGGAATCTTTAGCTGTTGTTCAGTTTTTATCAAGTAACAAAATCTTCCCTTCCCCAGGACAAAAGTATGCATTTATATTTGTATACCAAAAAAAAGTCATTTAAGTGACTTTGCTGAATACAGAAAATCTGTTCCTAGATATCTCTGCTTACTCAGAAAGTGGCTTCTGTGGTATTAAAAAAAAGAAAAAGAAAAAAAAAAAAGCTCTAATTTCCCAGGACCCCATACTGAACAATTTCTGCTTGTTCAGGCTGGTCTGTGTTTCCAAATCCCAGCTTCTCTGCCTTTGCACATGCTGTCTCACAGCTTACCCTTTCCTCTCCCATTTTTGGAATCCTATAATCCAAGACCACACTACAGATAAATTAATTATATAATCATTTGCTCTCTTTCATTCTTTCATAAATGTTGTATTTTCTCTTAACCAGTGTACATATTCTTTGAGGGCAGGAACCATACTTTCCTTGTGTATTTTTTAGTTCCAAGCATTGCTGAGTGAATGAGAATGGATAATCAAATACTTTTTGTAATAAATGGTACTTTCAATACTTGCAGTTTCATACAAGGTGATGCAACATAAGAGATGAAATCTTTTTGAAATCTATAAAGATTGTCATAAATACTATTCATATTTTAATTTTCAAATACTTTTATCATACATTCATTCTGAAAACCAGATTTTATTTTTATTTAACAGAAAAAAACCCAATATTCTTTTACACCTTTCTGAATTTAGTGTTCAGAAATTTTACATGTAAATTAACCTTAGTATTTTTTAAAAAATATTTTGAATTCTCTACCCTGAGCTTAAAATATAAAACTCATGCTATACTGATTACCCCAAACTGTAAAGTTCCTAGTTAGCTTCCTCTTTTATCCCCCATAAAATATGTCTGTATCAGAAATATTCTTTTTCAAAGTAATTTTAACTCGTCAAAAAGTCAAATGGATTAAAACTTAATTTAATTTAATACTTCTTTTCCATTGCTATAGAGGTAAATGTACAGTTTGATGTTGTAAATTTAAAAAAAGCTTTTTTGTGTGTTCTGTAAACATTCCTTCCTTAACTCGCTCCCTCCTTTGGAAGTGTGTCCACCTCTGTAAGTGTTCAAGGGAAAATGGTGGGAGAATGGGGCATGTCTGAGCTTGTAGATTTTCTGTCTGTTTAGTGGCTGACTTTGGACAGCTAAAGTGATGGGATCGGGTACCCCTTCCCAACTAGTTTTCCATAGCTTTATTCATATATACACATGTAGGAATATATATATGTGTACATATATATATTCCTGAATTGACATACAATGTATAGGGATTATACATCAGGGACTTTTAGGATAAATATAAGATTTAAATTTCTTTTGTTGACTTTCCTCTAATAGCATGTGAAAAAAAACAAACTCTTACTTCAAGTTCTGAAATTTCAGACCGCTTTTCCATTTCTTCAGCTCCTAATAAGCACTAAGAAGCAATTTGCATCAATTTGCCACCTACTCCTTGGCATCCCCAATTCCTCCAGCAGTTATTGCGAAGGTGGCTTCATTTTCAGGCATCTCAGGGCTAACAGAATACAAGGGAACAGAAGTTTATAAAAAGCTCTATTTCTATAAATACCATATTCATGTCACAGGCATCACACCCCTCTATCAGTCTGAGTCTCCAGAGACATTTCAGAGTTGCTACAGCTAAATGTGGACTACAGAATTTACCTACAAGTATTACCAAGCCTCACAAACACTTATTGAACAGCTTCCATTTTTAAGGTTCCGAATGTCAAGAGAAATGACCCCAAATCTGGAAATAGGCAGACGGAATAACTGGGTTTTCTTTCGGTATATTCTGAGGCACAGTGTGGCAGGGCCTGGGTCAAAAGGGGGGCGCACATTTCTGTGACTAGACCAATGCAGGGCAAAATTGTGAAAGACTTTGAAGTGAACTAAAAGGTTGCCACGTACTTTCAGTGGAAAATAGGTTGCCTAGCACATCCTTCCAGGTGCCCCTATTTTGTAAGGACTCTGCCTTTTGTTGTCTTTGAGCTACTTGACAACTCTGCAAGTTGTAGGTAACCATGAATAATACAAATTATTCTTGTCCATAGAAATATGAATTGTATGAGAAGGAATGCAATTGATTCTTGTCCTATGGATATTGATCTGTTTTTGGTCAATTTCGAATCCACTTAGCATTCCTTATTTGGCTCCATATGTGTATTAATTTGATTTTTTCTTTGATCTGGTTATAAAAATCTTATTAGTTCCTGCCTTAATTAATGAATTAAATAAAATATTTGACATTTTATATTTGTATGTGATTATATGATCTCTTAGATTTTACCTTTTACTTTTTTCTACAACACCGTAGGAATAGAGGTTAATTTGTGGAAAACTGACAGCAATGCGGGCAATTCCTGTCTGTGGGTGTTGCAGATGATTCCAGTCTATAGCACTGGAAATGAATTTCACTGTGTAGAGAAGCAACTGATTTCCCTCCAGTAAAGAAAACAACTTCAAATGTTACAATTGATTGCCTTGTAAGATATTAACCAGTTTTTCATCTATTTGCAAATTTATTTCTGCATTCCTCTGATTGAGAACACAAATCTCTATCAAATTATCCTTTGAATAAGATTCTTCATTTCTTGAGTTGAATTAATGTTTTGACACACTTTTATTTTGTATTTATTTCCAAGAAAGTCATTTTTCAACTTCTGAAAATCATACATTAGAAGGTACTAGATCCTACAGATTTCACAAAAATGGGACAGAGTCCCTACTATCAAGAAGTCTAACAGGTGGGACGCCTGGGTGGCGCAGTTGGTTGGACGACTGCCTTCGGCTCAGGGCGTGATCCTGGAGTCCCGGGATCGAGTCCCACATCGGGCTCCCAGCTCCATGGGGAGTCTGCTTCGCTCTCTGACCTTCTCCTCGCTCATGCTCTCTCTCACTGTCTCTCTCTCTCAAATAAATAAATAAAATCTTTAAAAAAAAAAAAAGAAGTCTAACAGGTGAACTATGTATGACGTATGACAAATATGCAAAGTAAGATAAATTTCATAAAGTCAATATATATGTTACAGAACTCTAAAGAAAGGTTGATTATACCAGTGAGGTTGATTAGGAAAGGACTCGTAGATAATATAAAGCCTCATAGAGGCTTTTTGAGGCAGAAATGGGGGTGTTCAAGGCAGAGGGAATAGTATAAACAAAAACAGAGAACTAGATACTTGTTTAATAGGTAAGAAAGAAGAAGGGGGCATTTGTGTGGCTCAGTTGGTTGAGCATCTGCCTGCTTCTCCCTCTCCCTCTGCAACCCCCATGCTTGTGTGCTCTCTCTCTCTTTCAAAGAAATAAATAAAATCTAAAAACAAAACAAAAGAAAAAAGGATAAGAAGTTAGGTTTAGGTATGTTGTGTTTGAAGTACCGGTGTGATAGTCCTGCAGAGGAGTTCTGTAAGCAGTTGGAAACAAATATCTAAAACTTAAGTAAACTAAACAAGAAATAAATATTTGAAAATCACTGATCCTGAGAGAAAGAGCCTACTGCTACTTTATGTTATTATTACATTCAGGTTATGGTGACTGTTAATAACATTAATAGCTTTCATTTATTAAGTATTTACTAATTTACTACATGTTGGTCTTCTTTATGATTTTATATTAACTTTATGAGAACTCTTGGGTATGCATTATTATCCCCATTTTATAGATGAGAAAAATCATGGTTCAGAGAGAAGTAATTTTCCCAAAGTCACAGTGGCTGGTAAAGGAAGGTGCCAGTTTGGAGACTAATTATTTGACTCCAAAGCTCAATGTTCTTCTTCTTCTTTTTTTAAAGATTTTATGTATTTATTTTGTCAGAGAGAGAGAGAGCATAAACAGCGGGAGGGACAGGCAGACAGAGAAGCAGGCTTACAGCTGAGCAAGGAGCCTGATGTGGGACTTGATCCCAGAACCCTGGGACCCTGGCCTGAGCCAAAGGCAAACAGCAAACACTTAACCAACTGACAACCCAAGGGTCCCAAAGCTCATGTTCTTAACCACCAGACTTTACTGCCTCTCAAGGCTGGCTTTTGTTTTTTGGTTTTGTTTTGTTTTGTTAGAGGGGTGGAGATTAGGCACTGTATTCTGAGCCCACTATTGGTTAGGTTACTTCCCTTAGGAAATAGTAGGGGGGCCTCCCCTGAGGATAGCAAATGGGCTATAAATAAGGCCGGTCTTGCTAAACTAAAACTAGAGCTGGGTAAGAAGGCCCGAGGAGAATCAGATCCCAGAGATAGAGGGAGAAGCAGGGTCTCTGCTGAGCAGGGAGCCCAACTCGGGGCTTGATCCCAAAACCCTGGCCTGGGATCATGACCCGAGCCAAAGGCAGCCACTTAACCCATTGAGCTAGCCAGATACCCTGAGTTGTTTTTAATGTCCACCAATCTCAAATATGCTAAATGGAATAAAATATTTTTTTTTCTTCACTCAAGAATTTTAAAGAGAGCAGGGCACCTGGGTGGCTCATTCAGTTAAGCGACTGCTTTTGGCTCAGGTCATGATCCCAGGGTCCTGGGATTAAGCACTGCATAGACTCCCTGCTCAGCAGAGACCCTGCTTCTCCCTCTGCCTCTGCCTCCTGCTCCTCCTGCTTGTGCTCTCTCTCTCTGTCAAATAAACAAATAAAATATTTTTTTAAGTTTTTTAAAAAATATTTTATTTATTATTTATTTGACAGAGATCACAAGTAGGCAGAGAGGCAGGCAGGGAGAGAGGAGGAAGCAGGCTTCCTGCTGAGCAGAGAACCCGATGTGGGGCTCGATCCCAGGACACCAGGATCATGACCTGAGCTGAAGGCAGAGGCTTTAACCCACTGAGCCACCTAGGCACCCCAAAAAAAGTTTTAAAGAGAGAAAAATGCATACTGGGGTCCAGCTATATTTACTTATGGAAGCTATAAACTATAGTGACACTTTAGGGAAAGAGCTTAGTCTGTTTTTGTAGTCACTCCTATATATCTGGGAATTCTTCTGATAGCCCTTTTCTGCTCTATTCCTCGAGAATTCTGTGTTTTCTTTGAATGAGAACTGTCTTTCCCTTACATCTGTGTAAGTTAGTAGTTGAAGGCATGGGAGTAGCAGTAGCAGATGCTATGACTGTCCAAAATAGAGCATCTTTAACAAACTAAGAAATAGTGTAATGATTAAAAGTGTTGATCCTAGATTCAGACAGTACAGATTCTAATCTTGGCTCCATCTTTTATTGATTGTGTGATTTGGGCAAGGCCATTCATGCGCTCACTAAGAAAGTATTTATTGGGCACCTGCTAAATCTTTGTTGTAGGTACTTGAAATCTAGAAGTGAAAAAAACAGACAAAGATTCCTGTCCTTGTGGAACTTATATCTGGGGAGAAGAAGAATCAGATAATAAATAATGAACATAATATATTATGTAATATATTTGAAGATGGTCAGTGTTATGGGAAAGATAAAAACAGAGCTGGGTGAGGAACAATAGAAGTGTGGAAACTGGGAGGAGTTGCGATTTTAAATAGGGGATCTAGACAGGTGTGGTGGAGAAGGTACTATTTGATCAAAGATTGGAGGGGCGGAGAATGATAACCAGAATGAAAGCTGCGTGGGGAAAGATGATTCTAGGCAAGTACAAAGCCCCTAAGGTAGAACTGCGCCTGGCACATTTATAGAACATCATCCGGCCACTGAGGTCGCAGTGCTGTGAGAGAGGGAGAGCAGGGACAAGGACAGGGACATCCTTTACGGAGACTAAGTAAACCATTACAGAGACTTGAGCTTTTATTCGGAGTTAAGATGGGGAGCGACTGGAGAGTTCTAAGCAGAGGACAGATATTATCTGACTCAATTTTATAAGGGATCACTCTGGCTTCTGTGTTTAAAATAGACTGTAAAGGGACAGTGGCTACCTAGCTGCTTGAGCCCTTGATTTGCTCATGTGGAAAACAGGGATAATGACCTCCACCTCTTAGAGTTGTTGTCATAAACAATGAAACATATATAAAATTATATTACATATAATTACAGATATGATTTATATAAATTATAGAAAATTATAAATTTTATATTTTATATAAAATTATAAAATATATTATGTATAATTATATATTTTCTAAATATATACATATATATGTATACAAATAAAGTACTTGGTGGAAGGCCTAGTATGCAGCAGCCACTCAATATGTATTAGCTATCATTAAGCTAATAGCTTAATGCACCATCATAGCTAATAGCACCATCATCTTCTCAACTAAAAAGTTTTCTCTGGAGTCAAGAATTCTTTGCAGGAAATTTTTTTTTTAAGATTTTATTTATTTATTTGACAGAGAGAGATCACAAATAGGCAGAGAGGCAGGCAGAGAGAGAGGAGGAAGCAGGCTCCCTGCTGAGCAGAGAGCCCGATGTGGGACTTGATCCGAGGACCTGAGCTGAAGGCAGCGGCTTAACCCACTGAGCCACCCAGGCACCCTCTTTGCAGGAAATCTTAAGGAACCAGAAAGAAGGGAGGACATGCTGCACAGCAAACTAAATTTTGATACTTTTTGCTCTGACTAGTTTTGCTGTTTTAATTCAAATTTTTGGAAATTTGAATTTCTAACCTCTACAATCCTTTAATTATCCTTTACTGAGTTTGCAGAATGCTCGTATTCTCTCAAAACTAAGAACTGTAATGAGAGACTATGGACTCTGAAAAACAATCTGAGGGGTTTGAAGTGGCGGGGGGGGGTGGGAGGTTGGGGTACCAGGTGGTGGGTATTATAGAGGGCACAGCTTGCATGGAGCACTGGGTGTGGTGAAAAAATAATGAATACTGTTTTTCTGAAAATAAATAAATTGAAAAAAAATAAAATTGAAAAAAACAAAAACAAATACAAATACAAAAACAGAAAAAAAGAAATATGCATTTAAAATTGGTTGATATTAGGTTATTGCAGATAGTACATTCATTATGTTGCACTGCACTAAATTTTTTTCTCAAATTAGCTAATTGTGTATATCAATTTTTAAATTTTAACACATTTTCTTTCTGGAATTTAATAAGGATTTTTTGAAACATGCATAACCTCATGATATGTGATAATTGCCTAAAATAAAGCCAACAACGGAAAAAAAAAACCAAACAACTAAGAACTGTAGGAGTTACTTGGTCCTGCAAATATGGAGGGTTTGATAAAATATGCGAATGACTGCACATGTAGATGGTGTTCATTTGTTAATTCGACCAATAGTTACTGAGTTCCTACTATGTGCCAAGTACCATGTTAGTGCTGGGGACATTTGTGAATCAGACTCAGTCCCTGCTGTGAGGGAGATTTACATGGAATCAGCTGATGCAATTCAGAGTGAAAACTGTTTAGGAGAGTATTTTATTCATTTATTTATTTATTTATTTCCGAGAGACAGAGGGAGAGTGTACATGAGTTGAGGGGAGGGGCAGAGGGAGAGGGACAGGGAAAGCAGAGTCTCTGCTGAGCAGGAAGCCTGACTCCAGGCTGAGCCCGAGCTCCGTCTCCCCACCCAGAAGTCATGACCTGAGCAGAAACCAAGAGTCAGATGCTTAACCAACTGAGCCACACAGGCACTCCTAGGAAACTTCTAAGCACAGCAATCTAAGATACAGACCAAGAAATTGTAGTAAAAAGATGGAACAATCTTACTACCTATTGAATTCAACAAAGCATATTCATAGGAAATTTCTAGAGATTTCTGAAATCCATAAAATACAGCATTTGTATATTATAGCCTACAGAGATAGGTCACAAAAAAGCAAAATGGTCTAAATAACAGTCAGATGAGAGAACTGATTATTTAATATTTATTCAGTGACAGCCCATAATAAGTACTGCGATTCATAGCAAATACCAGATTAAGAGCTCATGTGATTTCTTTTTGGTTGATTTTTCCTCCATAGTATAGTTCTCACAAATCTTTGCCTTGTTGATCAGGGTTGGCTAATCAGCCAATCACAAATATTGTACATCTATCATGTGTCAGGTACTGGGAGTACAGCAGTGAGCAAGAGAATTGGGTTCCTGTACTCTGGGTATTTGGGGTCTAGCATGGATGGCATGCATTATATAAATCATTGCCAGCGGAATATAAGCTCTATGAGGGCCTTGTCTTTTTCTTTTAGTCATTGCTCTATTCCTAGAAACTAGAACAGCTGGTGTATAGTACATCTCTTGTAAAAATTTCCTTTTTTTTTTTTTAAAGATTTTATTTATTTATTTGACAGAGAGAAATCACAAGTAGATGGAGAGGCAGGCAGAGAGAGAGAGAGGGAAGCAGGCTCCCTGCTGAGCAGAGAGCCCGATGCGGGACTTGATCCCAGGACCCTGAGATCATGACCTGAGCCGAAGGCAGCAGCTTAACCCACTGAGCCACCCAGGCGCCCCTCTTGTAAAAATTTCTTGTTTATAATTCTTTTTTTTTTTAAGATTATTTATTTATTTATTTGACAGAGAAAGATTACAAGTAGGCAGAGAGGCAGGCAGAGAAAGAGAGGAGGAAGCAGGCTCCCTGCCGAGCAGAGAGCCCGATGCGGGACTCGATCCCAGGACCCTGAGATCATGACCTGAGCCGAAGGCAGCGGCTTAACCCACTGAGCCACCCAGGCGCCCCTATAATTCTTTTTTTAAAAAAATTTTACTTATTTACTTGACAGAGAGGTAGAGCACACAAGTAGGCAGAGCAGTGGGCAGAGGGAAAAGGAGAAGCAGGGTCTCTGCTGAGCAGGGGGGGCTGGAACCCAATGTGGGGCTGGATTCCAGCACCCTGGGATCATGACCCAGGCCAAAAGCAGCTGCTTAACCCACTGAGCCACCCAAGAGCCCCATGTTTATAATACTTTTTTTTTTAAAGATTGCATTTATTCTTTTGACAGACAGAGATCACAGGTAGGCAGAGAGGCAGGCAGAGAGAGAGGAGGAAGCAGGCTCCCTGCTGAGCAGAGAGCCCGATGTGGGGCTTGATCTCAGGACCCTGGGATCATGACTTGAGCCAAAGGCAGAGGCTTTAATCCACTGAGCCACCCAGGCGCCCCCTTGTTTATAATTCTTAATTAAATAAGTAAAATATCATGAAAGAATATAAATTACAATATAGTGTAGCTTAGACCGGAGGGTTAGGGACAAGTTCCCTGTGGAAGTGATGTTTAAATTGAAACCTATAAAACAAAACAAAACAAAACTCCCAAAAAACAAATCTGGCAGAGGAAAGGAGAAGAATATTTCTCTGTCATACTCTGTACTTTCCCTGCACTGAACAAACCTCAGTTGGAATCATTCTCTGGCTATCTAGCTTCACCATAAGCTTTGGAAGGTCAGGAACCAAGTCTATTCATCAACAGAATCCCTTAATCCCTAGAACCTAGTCTGTAGTAGGGACTTCCCAATGGAGTGAATACTTTTTTTTTTTAAGGTTTTATTTATTTATCTCAGAGAGAGAGAGCACAGGAGTGGAGAGGATCAAAGGGAGAAGCAGACTCCCTGCTGAGCAGGGAGCCGGATAGGGGACTCGATCCCATGACTCCAGGATCATGACCTAAGCCTAATGCAGTTGCTTAACCAACTGAGCCACCCAGGCAACCCAGAGTAAATACTTTTTGAGAAGGAAATTCAAACATGTAGGATCTGCCAGTGGTATAATTAAAGCCTCTCATGGAGCTCATGGGTGGCTCAGTGGGTTAAGGCTCTGACTTTAGCTCAGGTCATGATCTCAGGGTCTGGGATCAGATCTGGGATCGGGTTTGGGATTGAGACCTGCACTGGGCTCTCTGCTCAGCAGGGAGTCTGCTTCCCCCTCTCTCTCTGCCTGCCTCACTGCCTACTTGTGATCTCTCTCTCTGTCAAATAAATAAATAAAATCTTTAAAAAAAATTAAAGCTTCTGAGGAGAGGCAATTCTATTTAATGCCATATGCCCAAGAATCTGATTAAAAATAAGAAAATATTTACCTGTCATAAATCTTTGCAATTCTCAGTTCTCCTCTTCCTTTTCTCAAGCTTATTCTTGTTGTTGAAGCATGAGCCAGGATGTGTCCCCCGATGGGTTTTTTGGGGTCTGCCTGAAAACTAAAATAATAAAACACTTTTTCAGGTTTCATCATAGGGACTATATACAGTAAAATCTGCAATTATAAGGCAACTTTTCTCCAGATCACAGCAGGAGATGGGGTAGGTGTGTGTTCTAAGGAAGCAGGGGCTCATTCATTAACTATGAAGTGGGGTATGGTTTGGAGCTGTCATATATCCCCTTGCCATCCCATTCAGGCTCCTGATGTAAAGTTCACAATTTGATTGCTTTTTTTTTTTTTAAGATTTTATTTATTTATTTGACAGAGAGAAATCACAAGTAGTCGGAGAGGCAGACAGAGAGAGAGAGAGAGGGAAGCAGGCTCCCTGCTGAGCAGAGAGCCCGATGCGGGACTCGATCCCAGGACCCTGAGATCATGACCTGAGCCGAAGGCAGTGGCTTAACCCACTGAGCCACCCAGGCGCCCTGATTGCTTTTTTAAAAGGAAAAAAACACAAACACTATGTTATTCACTGTCTTAGGATAATTCTTGGGGGTAAGCAATTTTTCTTCTTTACAAAATACCAAGACCGAATTTATTTATTCATTCATTCATTTATCAGAAATCTTTACTAATGGCCTACTATATGCCAAACACAATTTTAGTCTAATGAATAAGAAATGCCCAATTATCCCTATGGGGTCATGATACAACTGAGAGCAGACTGAGAACCTCCTTCTTGTTCATTAACTGGATGTTGGAAGCCTTCAAAGCTGCACTCGTTATGAATTTGCAGTGAGAATAATCTTGGAAATGTCTGTCTTTATTGCTGATGCTTAAAGTTTATTCTTCTAAAAGAGGATACAGAAGAGATAAGTTTTGACTATGTGTTAATTTTTAAAATATATTATGATTGCATGAGTTATGACACTCATCTTGAGATATACACATACTAGGGTACTAACACTCACTTGGCAAGAAGTGAAGGGTCCTTAATAGCCCTAATTGTGAACCCTTTAAAAAAAAGCCCAGGTGCTTTAAATCATCAACAAAATGCCAGCAAACCAAATCTGGAAGCATATTAAAGGGATTATACATCATGACCAAGGAGGATTTATTTAAAAAATGCCAAGAGTGGATCAACATAGGAAAATCATCAGTGTAACATACCAGATCAAAAGAATGAAAGGAAAAGATCCCCATATACTCATCCCAGTTGATGCAGAAGAAAACCATCATGGGCTTTGAAATCATCAATAGGGGAACTAAATATAGACTAGCAGGTTATACTTGATCAAAATAAACTGTGACAGAGCCTAATAACTTCAGCTCTGGGAGAATATGGTTACAAGTCAGTTTAAATTCTGCTTGATTCATGAGCCTGCTCAGGATTCTGGTTACTCTAAGCATGAGGCATGGTGTAGTAAGGATGTAGCTGACTAGCAGGAGGTTTAGTAGGTAGCAGGGTGGTGGGGATGAGAGCTTCTTGGTGAATAAGAAGTTCTCTGGTGAAGGAGTCAGCTGATACCAGCAGGAATTTGCTTATAAACTTCTGCTTGTTTAAATGGCTCAGGAGTTAGGACCAGAAGATCCTTGGCTGGGGCTGGATAGGACTGGTTAAAATTCAGTAGGTCCAATGTTGAAATAGACACAGAAAGTTGGTTTTGGAGTGAACTATCATCAAGAAAGTAGTAGCCAGGCCATTGAGAGGGACAGCAGTTAAGAAGTTAGAAGGCTATATACCACATCTTTATCCATTCATCCGTCGATGGACATTTGCCCTCTTTCCATAACTTGGCTATTGTTGATAATGCTGCTATAAACCTCGGGATGCATGAATCCCTTCGAATTAGTGTTTTTGTGTCCATTGGGAAATATGTAATAGCGCCATTTGCAATGATGTGGACGGAGCTAGAGAGTATTATGCTGAGTGAAATAAGTCAGTCAGAGAAAAACAATTACTGGATGACTTCACTCATATGCGGAATTTAAGAAACAAAACCAATGATCATAGCAGAAAAAACGAGAGGCAAACCAAGAAACAGACTCTTAACTATAGAGAACAAACTGATGGTTACCATAGGGGAAAGGTGGGGAATGGCTTAAATAGGTGATGGGGATTAAGGAGGGCACCTGTGATGAGCGCTGGGTGATGCATGGACGTGTTGAATCACTAAATTGTACACCAGAAACTAATATTACACAGAATGTTAATTAAGTGGAATATAAATAAAAAAATTTAAAAAAAAGAAGTCAGAAGGCTAGTTTGCTTTCTGCAGGCAGCTGAAGGGGTAGTAAAACAATAATGTGGGCTGCCTGGGTGGCTCAGTGGGTTAAGCCTCTGCCTTCAGCTCTGGTCATGATCTCAGGGTCCTGGGATTGAGTCCCGCATCAGGCTCTCTGCTAGGCAGGGAGCCTGCTTCCTCCACCCGCCTCTCTGCTTGCCCCTCTGCCTACTTGTGATCTCTCTCTGTCAAATAAATAAAATCTTAAAAAAAAAACAATAATGTGATCTCAGTTGGATGAAATAGCTAAACTTGAGTTGTCTGCGTAATGCTTTCAGATTAACGTCACTCTTAATGGAATGGCTCTAAATTTTCCAGATGATCCTATTCAAGGTCTTAAAAGAATCCTATGGTTCTATACAGATGGGCCCTGATGATATCAAACAGGGCTAGGACTCTGAACTTGCAAATACTATACTTACATTTCCTTAATGCACTTTTCATACTGTGCCTTTAGTGCTATTATTATGCACCTTTTATATTTCCCTTCAATCTCTCTTCTATTACCTGTCACTAGGCTCCTTAAGGGCAGACAACACTGTATTTAACATTGGAGCAACCAGCTACATAGTGCGTGCTCAAAAATATTTTTGAAGATAAGATATGGAAGTTACAAAAATATCAAGGAGAATATTGGACTGTAGAAAGATTGGTGCTGCCACAGAAGGTAGACCTATTAGAAATTTCTATCAAGAGGAGACAAGACGCTACATGGTGAAGAGAAGTTTCAACAGTTATGTTACTGCTTCTCACAGATGGTCTCTCAGTACTCTTTGTAATTCTCCTGTATGAGCTTGGTGAGTCTCCTTAAGCCCCCTTTTCCATTCTTGTCCCTTTATCTTGGATGACAAAACTTGCTTTTTAAAATTTTTTTAAGATTTTATTTATTTATTTGACAGAGAGAGACAGCAAGAGAGGGAACACAAACAGGGGGAGTGGAAGAGGGAGAAGCAGGCCTCCTGCTGAGCAGGGAGCCTGACATGGGACTCAATCCCAGGACCCTGGGATCACGACCCGAGCTGAAGGCAGACGCCCAATGACTGAGCTACCCAGGTGCCCCCCACCTTTTTATTTATTTCTTTTTTTTTTTCACCATTTTCTTTTTTTAAGATTTTATTTATTTTTGCAAGAGAGGGGCAGGGCAGGCAGAGGGAGAAGCAGACTCCCCACGGAGAAGGGAGCCTGACCCGATGTGGGACTCTGTCCCAAGACCCTGAAATCATGACCTGAGCCAAAGGCAGATGCTTAACAGACTGAGCTACCCAGGCACCCCAACAAAGCTTGCTTCTTTGTAGAAAAGAAATGAGTGTTCTCAGGAAGAAGCTCCTTCAATTTCCCCTTCTTTCTATCTGCTGCTTAAATACTTTTCTATAGTTGTAGTCATCCTTCCTTCTTCCCTCTCAAACTTTGCTTTTTCCTTCTTCCAATAAATCCTCTGACACCTTGATGCCTTTGCACACACAATTCCCTGTAAACAAAAGCCCCTTTCCCACTGTATTTGTTAATTTAGCTCCTACTCACCCATCCAGTGTCAGCCCTTCTTGGAAACCCTGCCTGGTCCTCTGAAACAGAGTGAAGCCTTCCCGTCTGTGCTCTCATACCACTGTATATTCCTCTGTGAAAGCACACTACATTGTAATTTTTCTTTAATTAAGTAGGCTCCACACCCAGTGTGGGGCTTAAACTCACGACTGCTATCAAAAGTCACATGCTCCACCAAGTGAACCAGCCAGACACCTCCACATTATGATTTTTAATTTATAGTTCTCATTCCCCTACTATAGTCCAAATCCTATTCAGCTGTGTAACTCCTAGAAAAGTGTGTGTAACATAAAAGGCACTGTATAAATATTGCTGAATGACTAGAAGGGAGGACAATTTGGGTGTCCCTGGTCTACATTCTTTTGTATACAGATCTGGATACACATCTCCAAAGACGGTATATAATTCGAGGAGTTTTTTTTTTTTTAAAGATATTTATTTATTTGATAGACAGAGAGAGATCACAAGTAGGCAGAGAGGCAGGCAGAGAGAGAGGGAAGCAGGCTCCCTGCCAAGCAGAGAGCCCGATGCGGGGCTCGATCCCAGGACCCTGAGATCATGACCTGAGCTGAAGGCAGAGGCTTAAACCACTGAGCCACCCAGGCGCCCCTTGAGGAGCTTTTGAAGGGTGTTCTGACCAAAAGGCAAATGTAGAAGGAGACAGAATTTCTCTCTAATTCAAGTAATCCTACCCCCTCCCCATTTACTGATCATCTGAAGAAGAGCAGGAATGTGGAGCTTTTAGATGCATAGCCATGATTTTTTCTTAGCAAATTACTGTTTGCTGTGATCAAGGTGATACCTTATGCACAAAAAAGAATATGTACTACTGCTTGTTACTGATGACTCCAGGTGAAGAGCCTGAATGTTAGGAATGTTATCTAAAAAAAAAAAAAAAAGGTTATCTCCAAAGGGAGGAGATTTTGAATGAACTAAATGGGGAAATAAATTATAGAATGTGCAAAAGTACTAAAAAAAAGTAGGAAAGATATCACGGGAAGAAAAATGTCCTCAAAAGTGACTCAAACAGGGGCGCTTGGGTGCCTCAGTGGGTTAAGCCTCTACCTTCGGCTCAGGTCATGGTCTCAGGGTCCTGGGATCAAGCCCCGCATCGCATAGGGCTCTCTGCTCAGCGGGGTGCTTGCTTCCCCTCTCTCTGACTGCCTCTCTGCCTACTTGTGATCTCCTTCTCTGTCAAATAAATAAATAGAATCTTTTTTTAAAAAGTGACTCAAACAGAGGTTGTACTTAACCAAAATTGATTGCCACATATTGTAACAACCTTAGCTCTGGGAGAATATCACGCCAACTCGAATTTTACTTGCTCCATCAAGGTGTCAGGATTCTGTGGAGAATTTCGTGTAGAACTGATGGTTCTTCACGTTTCTTATAGGTCACTAACACTTGGACAATTTAATAAAAGATATAGACTCTCTCCCAGAAAAATGCACATTTGTATGTACATGGACTTTTCATGTTCGTTTAGGGGATTCATGGTTTCTCTCTCCTCTGAGGCAGATGAGTATTAGTAATAATAATAACACCTGGGGCGCCTGAGTGGCTCAGTGGGTTAAAGCCTCTGCCTTCAGCTCCGGTCATGATCCCAGGGTCCTAAGATGGAGCCTAGGGATAGAGCCCTGCATTGGGCTCTCTGCTCAGCAGGGAGCCTGCTTCCTCCTCTCTCTCTGCCTGCCTCTCTGCCTACTTGTGATCTCTGTCTGTCAAATAAATAAATAAAATCTTTTAAAAAATGTATTAAAAAAATAGGGACGCCTGGGTGGCTCAGTTGGTTGGACGACAGCCTCCGGCTCAGGGCGTGATCCTGGAGTCCCGGGATCGAGTCCCACATCAGGCTCCCAGCTCCTTGGGGAGTCTGCTTCGCTCTCTGACCTTCTCCTCGTTCATGCTCTCTCTCACTGTCTCTCTCTCAAATAAATAAATAAAATCTTTAAAAAAAAGTATTAAAAAAATAATAACACCTAAGATTTACTGAGTCTGTACTATGTGACAGACACACTTCTTAACTCATCCAATTATTTTCTTTTGCTTCCACATTTAGTGAATAACTTCAGATTAAAACTTAAATTCCTATAAAGGTCTGCCTACAGGGAGAGAATGCACTGGTCACAAGAAATTCAAATACAGTTACATTTTTCATTGTCAGTAGACTGGCCCTCTGAACTATCATGGAGTCTCCCGAGCTTGATTAATATGAATCTACCCTTAAGAGATTCTTGGTTCTCAGTAGGTGACCAAATCAGATCTCTACATATAAGGCTAAGGGTCAATTCACCGGGGTAATGGATACATCCCTGCAAAGTTTCTCAAATGACAGCTTGCCAACCTCTCTCCAGGCATCTATGGCTCTGATGTACTGTGTTCGAGCATTGGAGTTAGACCCGGGTTCTGGTTTCGGATTACCAGCCAATCATGCGACCTCAGGAAAATTACTTAAGCATTGTAAGTGTCTGTTTCTTTATTTCAAATGGGGGTAATAAAAGTACCTAACTGGTAGGGTATATGTAAGAATAAAATAAAATAGTTTAGGGAAGGCATTAGCCCGGTGAATATAATTATCTACTTTCCCAATCCTGACTCAGTGTTTTCATTGGGCCAGTTACTTATGTTCATGAACCTCAGTTTCTTTCCCTGTAACATGGGATCAAAAATATCTTACCACTAAGGGCTGTCATGAGCATTCAAGATATATTTAATATAACTCAGTGATACCTACTGCATGCCAGGAACCGTGCTAGGTCATTTATGTACATTAGCTCTACTCTTAATACTAATCTTGGCACATAAGAGATATTTAATTAAACGATCCAGTTAAAACAGCCACTCTTTCAGGGACATGTGGAATAAGAAAACTTCTTAAAGTTTCTTTGAACTTCCTGAGTATTTTAACAGTTACAACCAGGGCTCGAGGTAAAGTACGAGAAGATGTAGCATTCCGCATCTTTTCAGAGGGCTTTAATTTACTTCTATTTTTGACCTAGTAAAAACAGCTTCAGAAAACCACCCACATTCCTCCTTCAACCTATTCTTATTTCCCCTTCTTTCATATTTTCTTCTCTTCTTTCTTCCTTTTCTCAGGAGATGGCAGAGTATGACAAGCAGGAGGAAAAGAGAGGTGTGGATATTAGGAATAAAGAGGGGCCAAGAGAGGCTGCCATTTATCCCCATCCGGCTGAAATGGACATAGTGTATTAGATTGCTGAGGGTAAGACCCAGAGCAGCCTGATCTCCCAGCTTCAAACTGGGGTGTTGGGGTCATGTAGTACAAGATGATGGTGATGGTAGGGCAGGTGATATTTTCCTAGGAGGAGGATACGGAGGGTAGCACAGTGAGGCTAAAAGAGCAAAACTTTGGATTCAAAGATACCTGGGGTCAAATCCTGACTCCCATTCTTAAATCTTCTTTTTAAAAAGATTTTATTTATTTATTTGCTAGGACAAGAGAGAGCACGCAAGCAGGGGGAGCTGCAGGCAGAGGGAGAAGCAGGATCCCCAGTGAGCAAGGAGCCCGACTTGGGACCCATAACCCTGGGATCATGAGCTGAGCTGAGCCGAAGGCAGACCTCCAACTTACTGAGCCACCCAGGAGTCCCCTGACTCCGGTTTTAAATTGGATGATTGAAGAAGTAGATACTCTGAGACTCTGTTTCCTCTTTTTCAAATTAGGAATAATAATAGTATCTACGTCAAATACTGGTTGGAGCAGGGACCTTCAGGGGCCAGCACAAGGGCAAGCTGGTACTGTCCCTGAGGGACAGCAGAACTCCTGGTCCTTTGGACCTGCCGCAGGGGAAGGTTTGGATGGAATTTTTGAGACGGGATCTATTGAGGAGAGAAAGGCTGAATGAACATGCCCAGGAATGAGGAGGATTCTTTGAGATTAGGGGAAGATAGGGAAAGAAGAGTACAGCAAAAAAAGAAAATTGGGGGGGGAAGGAGAAGAGACTTTAAGATTTTATTTTTAAGTAATCTCTACAGCCAATGTAGGGCTTGAACTCATAGCCCTGAGACCAAGAGTCACGTGCTCCGACAACTGAGTCAGCCAGGCACCCCCAAGAAGAGATGGTTTTTGAAAAGGGCTATGTTTAGGGACACCGGAGTGGCTCAGTCAGTTAAGTGTCTGACTCCTGATTTTAGCTCAGAGGTCTTGATCTCAGGATCATGAGGTCAAGTCCTGGAGTTCAAGCCTTGTGAGTTCAAGCCCTGCGTTGGGCTCCACACTGGGCATGAAGCCTACTTTAAAAAAAAAAAAAAGTAAAATAATAATAAGAGGTATGTTTAAGAAGTTTTGTTAAGTTATCTCCCCACCCTGATACTTTTCTCATAAAATCGGCAGAAAAATCTAAAATTTTTTCAAAAGTTTGAAGACGGAATTCTGGGGCGGGAAACATAGCACTATTTGGAGACTGGTTTCATAGAAGGAAGAGGGAGGCACAGGGAGGCTGAGCTGGGGTGATAAGAGAATTATAGAAGACAGTGCATAAAAGCACCTGGCAGCAATCAATAAATATAAGCCCTCTTAATCTTTTAATGGAGTTCATATAGTTTATTTTTACTTATTTGTTTTTTAAGTTTTTCTTTAATTTAAGTGGGACTCAAACTCAGAACCCTCAAATCAAGAGTCACATGCTCTTCTGACTGCGCGACCCGAGGTTCAGTTTAAACAACTTGCTCAAGGTCACCATGCTTCTGAACTTGGCTTAATGTTTTTTCTTTAACCATATTGCTTCTTAATTTACATGCATGCTGTTGGATCAGTGAGTGACACACTTAGAGAGCAAACTGCACATTTACAAGACATGCAAATGTTCTAAGATGACTTTTGGTTTTAGCTAAACAGGTACACAGAGCAGGTGAGTAGGTCATGGTCTTATTTGCCGCTCATATTCTCTGCCCTGGTATGGAGATTTGCAGGCTGATACTTCTCACTTTTTATCTCCAGGCCTTCATCAACTGGATCATTCTAGTTCTAAAATCTGTATCTGTAAGCTTCGTCTAGGAGCTAATGCTCTGCTGTATCATACGGCAGCTCCCCGCCTCTGTAATTTTGTTCCTTTTTAATACGATGTGCCATCAAGTATAATGCATGGGACATAAGCCTCAATTATTGTCAGCATACTTGGGGACTCATACCAATTATGGTGATATTTCTCTGACAGGTCCCAGGCAAGCTGCAGCTTGGAGTTCTTTAACACCGAGAAACAAAGCTTTTCTTTATGGGAGGTTTTCTAATAGCATTTGAGTTCCTTTAGTTTAAAACTGTACTTTTTTTTTTTTTCATTTAGTTGTGGCAATCTATTGCTTTATATAAAGACACACATTTAATTTATATTGTTATAATTTAATATACTTTAGAATATACTAATTATAGTGAACCTTGATTCCTCACAACTTGGTTTGGTGAAGGATATGAAGCTTCAAAGCAGAGTCATCCAACAAAAGTATTAGCCTTTGCTACCTTGTCTGGCTCTCAGGTCACTTCACTATAAATCTCCCCTCCCCAGCTCCTACAATTGTTTCTTTCTGTCATCTCTCTCTGTCCCCTTTAGTTGTTTTAGTGGAGTCAATTCAAAATGGTTTTACTCTTTTTGAAACTGTCTACGAATTTAAGAAAAAGAACTCCTATCTGACCTAATTTCCACAGATTTCCTTTGCCTTCTAACCCGATAGACAGTTTTGGCCTCTGCAGTGTTCCCTCCCCACACCTGAAGAAAGAACACTGCTCTTTAACTCGTACTGTTTTATTTGAATGCAACCCACTTCCTCCCTCTGAGCCAATGAGTCATTTTCTCTTTTTAAAGTGAGCCCTGAAAATCTTCCATTTCTCTCCAGTTTAAAATTATTCTCTTTGTGAAGTACTTCATGTCCTGTGTATGAAAGACACCCTATAAAATGGAGAAGATTGCCTTAACTACGCAAGGACTACAGATAATGCATGACCTACCAAGTCTTCACAATTCTGAGTTAAATGGACACCACTTATTTTCTTCTTTATGGAGTCAAGGCACATAGTCTCTTTTGTGCAGTAGTGAATTCCCAGAATCTTGATACATAGATTTTCAATAAGTATTTACTGCACGAATAAATGGTTGATCTCCCCCTCCTCAGTCTTTTTAACTTGCTTAATACCATTCCTATAGTTAATATTTTTCACATTGGACTCTCCTGTGATTAAATACTCATAAAAAGGGTATTGAAAAGTGAGAAATACAATTTGCAGAAGATGCAACAATACTCTTAGGGTGAGTTTAGAAAATGCCTGAAGGGGGCACCTGGGTGGCTCAGTGGGTTAAGCCTCTGCCTTTGGCTCAGGTCACAATCTCAGGGTCCTGGGATTGAGTCCTGTATCAGGCTCTCTGCCAGCTGCTCTGCCTACTTGCGATCTCTCTCTCTCTGTGTCAAATAAACAAATAAAAATCTTCAAAAAAAAAAAAAAAAAAGAAAAGAAAATGCCTGAAGGGGAGTGCCTGGCTGGTTTGGTCAGGGAAGCCTGTGACTTTGGATCTCAGGGTTGTTGGTTTGAGCCCCACACTGGGTATAGAGGTTACTTAAAAATAAAGTCTTTTTAAAAAATTAAAAAATAGGGGTGCCTGGCTGGCTCTGTAAGTGGAGTATGCACCTTTTGATCTCAGGGTTATGGGTTTCAGTCCCACTTTGGGTGTAACAATTACTTAAAAATAAAATCTAAGAAAGAAAGAAAGAATGAATGAATAAAACAGAGAATGCCTAAAGAGAGATACATTCATTTCAGTACAATTTACATAATTTACATTGGATTGAATATCTTCAAATACATATGTCATTGACCCGTTTAACTGCTACTAAACGATGTATTGCCTTGGTTTTAAATATTGCGTTCATCAGAGTAATAACTGATTTAAGCAAGAACCTTCCATGGATGCTAAAACCAACTGGTAAGAGCTAACTGCAGGACATGATATTCACACACATCTCAGATTACTCTAACACAAATCACTTATTCATTATAAAAGCAAAAAGGTCTTTTACAATGGAGAAATTTTGTGAACACCATCGTAATCCCATGACCAAACTTCACATCACTAATAATGGGACAAACCACCATCGTGTGCTTCTTGATATGATGCAGGGAGAAGGCCATAATATTGCTTATGTAATCCTCCTGCCAAAAGTACTTAACATTTTAAATAATGAGGAAAAATACCCTCCGAATTGAGGGACGTTCTGAAAAACAGTTGACCTGTGCTCTTCAAAACTGTCAGTGTTGGGGCGCCTGGGTGGTTCAGTGGGTTAAAGCCTCTGCCTTCGGCTCAGGTCATGATCCCAGGGTCCTGGGATCGAGCCCACTTCAGGCTCTCTGCTCAGAGGGGCGTCTGCTTCCACCTCTCTCTCTACCTGCCTCTCTGCCTACTTGTGATCTCTGTCTGTCAAATAAATAAATAAAATCTTAAAAAAAAAAACCACACACCCACCTGTCAGTGTCCTAAAAGCTTAACAAATGCTGAAGAGCCGTCCTGATGAAAGGAGATTCAAGAGACAAGACAACTAACTCCAGGCCGTGTGTGATACTAAATTAGTCTTGAATCAAAAACAAAATTAAAAAACCCTGGCAACTATAATGGACATTTTTGAGACAATTGGAGGTGCTGGAATATAAATGTATGTTAGAAAACACGAGTGTGCCATTGTTAAATTTCCTGATGGTGATAGTTACCCTGTGGTTATGCAGGAGAATCTTCTTGTTCTTACAAGAAGTATGCTGAATTATTAAGAGGAGAAGGGTCCTAATGTCTGTAAATAATTCTCAACAGTTCAGGTGGAAAACCTCTTAAATGGTTCACCAAAAAATACACACATGTATATTTGAGTATGTGTGTGTGTGTACAGAGAGAGTTTACACATATGCACACACACAGGGACACACAAAACATCAGAGGGAAAAATGCAGCAAATGTTTACAACAGAAGAACTTAGCTGAATGATATATGTGTATTCATTGTACTAGTCTTGTAACTTTTCTCTGGTTAAACAATTTTTTAAATAAAAACTTGCTGGAAAGATTGACATCACGAATTCAGGGTTATTTTGATTGCTTATTCAGATACATAATGTTCAAAATGTTTGATCGTGGCAACTAATCATTCTTTGAATTTTCTGTTTTCATCATCTTTATTTAGCTCTCCTTGCCTTTCTGTTCACGGCCATCTGTCAAGCAAAACCATCAAAAAGTATATGATGTGCACCAACACCTCAACAGATTCTGAACATGCCTAAGTGCGAACTGAAATTCTGTTTCTTCTAACAGGAGTCTTCTCTCATTGGACCTCTTATAAATGTATCCTTGTACATCCTGCAGAGAGCCTCCTTTTTTTGTTGTTTTTAGGCTGATGGCTTATCAGTACAATAAAAGCCATTCATATAAATGGAATAGAATTTTTTATCTTTTTCTTATTGTCCTCTAATATCCTTTTAGCCCTAGACAAAAGAGGAGCCCAAAGGATCTCTGAAAATGGTTAAAACTATTGCTTTATTCTATAGAGAACTAGAGAAAAATAGATTCTGGATAACAAGTGATATTTGCAATTATGAAGTAATATTCACCGTGCAATAGGGTAATTTGTGATATATTTGTGCCCACATTGGAACTGATCATTTTGGAATTACTTTCTGTTCTTCATTTTAACCCTTTTGATATTAACCTTTGGGAAATACAAAAGCAGAATATTGGGACTTACGTCATAGTTGCTCCTGGATCAGCAGTCATTTGATTGGTCACGAACACAGCCACGTTATATTCTGCATCAAGAAATAAAATTAAGAAACTAATGATGGCAATATAAAAAGTTCACTGCTTAGACTTCAGAATTTAGGAATACTGTGCTATGAATTGATTTTATAAACAATATCACATTCCTATTTTTTTCATTGGTAACATAGATTAACTTCCTTAAAATTATTATTGTTATTACTATTTAGGTACTTACTATATTAGAATCAGTATTTTGATTTTTTTAAAAAAAGGAGTTGCATTCTCATGAAGGTAAATTTATTTTTAAATGTGTATTGCCAAAAAAAAAAAATGTGTATTGCCTCCTGACATTATTCTGAGCTTCTCTGTGAAGCCTACTCAACAGTCACAGATGCTATTCTGATAGCACCACTTATTTTAAAAAATCTACCTTCTGAGATTTTTTGGAGTCGTGACAACATCTGGGCCAATTTTTGCTGCCGTTCAGCCAACTCCCCACGACCGCTGAAATCTACTCGAAAAAGTGCCATTATTGAATCAATGATCTGCACAGGATTAATGTAAAAATAAATATGGAAATGGAAAGAAATTAATTTGAATTGGAATCAATAGAAGAAAAATAATACACTAAATAGCTCTGCGAGGGAGCAGTATAGAAAAGCTTGTACCAATAGCTTGAAGATGCCGGCTTCTTCATGGAACTTTGCTGCTACATAATCAAGTAGCTCCATCTGATGTTCACCTGGTGGGAAATGCAGTGAGAAAATGTTATAACAGCTAGAAGAAGCAGAGGCTAAAATCATTTATGGTCCTGGAGGCAAGCAAAAGAGAGTCCTGAAAGGATTTCTTCATTATTCATGGCTTTATTAAATATGATTTCACATTCTGCCTTAGCATGCATGCCAAAGGCTACATTATCCAAAAAGAATGTTACTCTCCATTTCAAAGACAAGAACAAGAAGTCATTTGAGGGCATTTTAATACCTCAGGGCTTGCCAGATGATAAAATCTGTGGACTGACTAAATAAATTTGGAGGAAAGCAAAATGCAAAGAGAACAGAACAGCATCAAAATGTTGTAAGGATCAACTCAATAGCAAATCAGTGCTTCCAACCTTGAAACAGCCCAAGCATCAGTTACATGGGGCTCTTACTAGTATATGCACGGGCATAAAGGACGTTGTCCAGTACTGCGTCATGGTCTACATTGAAGCGGTCAGCAATGTCCCGAAGGCGATCTGGACGGCTGGAGCATGCCAAGATTAAGGATCCAATAAATCAATTCCAAAAAAAGTTTAGAACAACTACCAAAAATAATATCTTAAGTAAGTAAACTAACAGAGAGGCAAACATCATACCTGGAAAGGTATTCTGAAAGATGCTAATAACCACTTAAAATCTACATCAGATTTTTCTTTTTCATAAGTGCCCAAATTAATAAATAACTCAGTGTATAACAATGATAGAAATGATGAGCACTGATGGATTTAAATACAGAATACTCTGATCTTTACAATAGCTTTGGAACCTAGTTGTTATGGCCTATATTACACTTTACAAATGAGGACACTGACAAACAGAGATTAGGCAAATGACTCAGGATTATGCAGCAAATCAGTTACAAGGAAAAAACCAGACACTAAGATTTGTGACTCTCTTTTGATTTCAGTATAAAAATAGATCTATTCTAGGAAGATAATATCACTGAATTATAATTCAAGTCACTTCAAAGTGAATTAATTCACTCTCTTTAAATTCCTCGCTTGTTCAGTATGAAGTAATTTAACATACTGTTAACCATGAGTTGCCAACAAATGATAAATTTGACTACATGAACCAAAGAATCAGTAAGTAATTTCAAGGATCATGGGGTGCTTGGCTCAGTCGTTTCAGCAAGCGACTCTTGATCACGAGGTTGTGAGTTCGAGCCCTACTTTGGGTGTAGAGATTACTTAAAAAAAAAAAAATCTTAAAAAAAAAAAAAGAATTTCAAGGACCAGAAGGAAATTAGCAACCTATGGTTTTTGGTCTGTTTAGGGTTTAAAATCTCTCTTCTTCTAAAAGACTTGTGTTAGCTTTCTGAAATTAGTAAAATTCATAGGGAGGCAAATTCAGTGTACCTGCAAACGTTTTTTGGAAGATGCTAATAATCACTTAAAGCTATCTAAACAATAGGGGCGCCTGGGTGGCTCAGTGGTTTAAAGCCTCTGCCTTCAGCTCAGGTCATGAACCCAGGGTCCTGGGATAGAGCCTTGCATCCGCATTGGGCTCTCTGCTCAGCAGGGAGCCTGCTTCCTCCTCTCTCTCTGCCTGCCTCTCTGCCTACTTGTGATCTCTGTCTGTCAAATAAATAAATAAAATCTTAAAAAAAAAAAAGCTATCTAAACAATAAAGAAGTAATCCACAGTTTTTTAGGTCTTCGGTGATCCAAATATGTCTACAGTATTCTCTGAATTGATGTGAGCTAAAATAAAATCCATGTCGGTGTTCTCATTTCACTTTGTTTACAGTGTTTGTATAGTACTGATCACACTACAACTGTAAAATGAGGACAATTTGCGATTTTATTTGTGATGTTTACAACTAGCTCCGTGTATGTAGAATTAGATTGTCTTTCCAATTCCCCAGCCATCTATATCCTAATGCACTACGTGTTCTTTTCTTCAGAGCTTCAGCGACAACCACTAAAATCTTCCACTGCTCCTGAGTTTACCCAGGAGATATTTTTGGTGGACAGGTCAAAGCCAGCAGAGAATTAGAAGACACAGTAAAAATGCTTTTCAGCACATCACTTTTTACAGAATCTGGTTACCACGTGACTGAAAGTGTAAAAGTTGGGCTTATGCTGAAGGGAAGTTCAAATCAATTTTTAAATATTTGTTAGCCGATTACTATATGGAATTGATTACTATTTTAACCAATTACGAGTGCATTGCGGTACCATATACGGAGTTGTAAAACCCATCCGTATTACAGGTAAATGTAAAACATAAATAAGAAGGCAAAATATAAACATTTAAAAAGGAAAATATCAGGAGAGAGTAGTGTATACCTAAGAGCAACTAAAGGAGGGGCACCTGGGTGGTGCAGGGGGTTCAGTGGCCAGCTTTTGGTTTTGGCTCAGGCGATGATGTCATGATCCTGGGATCAAGCCCACAATAGGCTCTGTGTTCAGTGTGGAGTCTGCTTGAGATTTTTTTCTTCCTCTTCTTCTGCCCTTCCCCCTGCTCATTCTCTCGCTCTCTTTCTAAATAAATAAATAAATAAAATCCTTAAGGAAAAAGAAAAGAAAAGAAAGAAACTAAAGGAATGAGAACATTCCATTGGGGCTCTTGAATGTCCTTATTCCCCTAAGCTGTCCTCCCTACTCCTTCTTGCAGAAGACTTGGCTCCTAACTGTTCCTCTCTATCATTCTTGATAAAATCCAGATTGCCCAGGGATGCCTGAGTGGCTCAGTTGGTAAAGCCTCTGCCTTCAGCTCAGGTCATGACCCCAGGGTCCTGGGATCAAGCCCCGCATCAGGCTCTCTGCTCAGCGGGGAGCCTACTTCCCCTCTCTCTCTCTGCCTGCCTCTCTACCTACTTGTGATCTGTCAAATAAATAAATAAAATCTTTTTAAAAGATTTTATCTTTTTAAAAAGATTTTATTTATTTATTTGACAGACAGACACAGTGAGAGAGGGAACACAAGCAAGGAGACAGGGAGGAGCAAACTCCCCACTGAGCAAGGATCCTGATGTAGGGCTGGATCCCGGGACTCTGGGATCATGACCTGAGCCAAAGGCAGACGCTTAACAATTGAGCTACCCAGGCGTCCCTAGATAGTAAATTCTATAACAGATTAAGAAGGACAAGGTTATTTACGTTGGGTAATTAGAGAAGATTAGAAAAGGTAGGCCTTCAAAGGAGAGCCTTAAAGGATTTGTGTGATTCAGGAAGACTGAGGTAGAGACAGACGGATCAAATATCCAAGGAGGATAGAAATATACCATGCAATTCCTCTATGACTGGCCAGATTCACATTTAAGAGTGAGAGCAAAATAAAGGCATTTTCAGACATGCTAGGGCTCAAAGCTTACCATCCAGATTACTTTTCTGAAAGAATGACTTGAATAGGTATGCAGAGAAAACAAAGATATGGGGAAGAAAATTAATGAATACCTTTATAGTTAAGACTAACTAATTGCTGATGTACAAAGTTTTCAAGTTTTAGAGACAATTTTAGAGAACAGATTGGATCCCTTTGCCTCTCTACTAGTGGTAATAGTCAGTAGTGAGCTGGGAGAGCTAGGTTGGGGCTTCATTGTGAATGGCCTTACAAACTTGTGTGCAAGTATTTTCTATTGTTAAAAACAATTTCCTCTGAACCTGATACCTCAAACTACTGTTTCTTCTTCTGTTTATTGGTTAATAGCACACTGGCTCCATTCTTTACTGTTCATTTGCAACAAGCTTCCATCATCTTCTGGAACTGCAAATGCTCTCTTGGATTCCTAATTTCAAATCTCAGTGACCTTTCTCAATTTGTGCCTTCTCTCTCTCTCTTGCTGACTACTCTTTTCCTCTTTAAACTTTCCTTTTGCTTAGCTTCTACGACGGATTTCCTTCTACTTCCTCTGTCTCTATGGCATCCTCTTTTTGAGTCCCTCTTCCTAAACTTAGGAACCCAGGGAAGTGATAGTCTCAGGTCTCCTCTTGTCTAAGTTCTCCCGCCCTTTCGTTTATTCCATCTGTATATCTCTGGCTCTACCCCTTCTCAGACAGAATCTAACATTTCCAACTGCCATGTGGATGTCCTCCTGTTTCTCATACTTAACACACCGAAATGAAACACACCTTTTGTCTGAATCATGACCCTTCCAATTCTGTCTTTAGCATCATTTCTCTCCCAATATCTAGATAATACACCTGATAATTTCTCAAGCTTCTCTTTGATTTGTCTACCAAATACAGTCATCAAGTCCTATCAATTTTTCCTAACATTTCTTGTCCCTTTTTCCTTTTTAAGATTCTTATTTGATCTCTATACCCAACATGAGGCTCAAACCTACAACCTTGAAGTCGAGAATCACATACTCCCCTGACTGACCCAGCCAGGCACCCCTTGTCTTGTTCTTTTTATACAGGCTTCCAGCCTAGGTCAAGCTCTATTACTTGCCTAGAATATTGCAAAAATATCAATTTATACCCATCATCTGGTTTTAAAGCCCTTTATATCTAAGACCCAAATCATCTTTCCAGCCTTAATTCTGAAACATCTTACATTTCAATTAAGCTACAATTTTTCCTGTGACCCAACCACATTCTGCCTTTTCCCACCCTGTACTTTTGTTCTCTTCTTTCTTTTCCCTTTATTTTGAACCATGACTTTGAGTCAACAATCTTCCTCCACCTATTAAGTACCATCTTTGGAGAAGTAAGAGGACTAAAAACAAATAAAATATAAGTCCCTCTCATGTATTCATTTTGTGAATTTTACACCAAATACATCTAGAGAAGTGAGACTTTTTAAAAATAAAAAGTGACTTGAAAACTCTACCAACTACTGATTTCCCTGTGGCTCTTCTCATTATTGCTGGTTTAGGGGATGATTATATAAATGATATACTTCAAACTTTCTTTTATAATAACATTACTACATCACACTACTATGCAAGCAACTTATTTAAATAAAAAGGTTACAAAGTATTTTCTGTATCAATGAAGATAATCTTTCCTCCTGAATAGCCACCTGCTCCTGGAAGTTGAGCTGTCACTAGGAAGCAATTAAAAAAATGAAATAATATTAATAGAATTGAATAAACTTTGCACAAGCAAATATATAAATTAACAGGGTTTATGTTGGTTGCAACCCTTTTGTCAATCTGGCAAAAAATCATGATCCTTTAATTTCTAAACAGCATGTTATATTTTTATATTACTAACCAGTGGTAAAACTATAAGTATTCTATAAGCATGATAATTCAACAAAGAATGTCCATATCTCTCACAATCTTTAGTTCTCCTAAAGAATAGAATTTAAATATTACTTTTTTGCTATAAGAAATAATCACAAACATAATTTATGCTATATAGCCCATTTGAGTCACCTTTCAATTAATGCATGTTAAAATTTAAAATGCATTTTCTTTATAGGTATTAGTAATTGACACAAAGGAATTTATTTATATTAGGATCATGGATTATTTCATTTATTTTTCAAGACAACCCTAACTTTGGCACTATCATTATGCCTATTTTACTGATGGGGAAAATTCAAAAGGTGAAGAACTTGCCCAAGGTCACACAGTTATTAATGGTAGAGCCAAGACTTGGGCCAGGTGCTTTGATTCCAGAATCTACTTCTTTTCTTTCTTTCTTTCTTTTTTTTTTTTTAAAGATTTTATTTATTTATTTGACAGAGAGAGAAATCACAAGTAGGCAGAGCAGGAGGCAGAGAGAGAGGGGGAAGCAGGCTCCCTGCTGAACAGAGAGCCCAATGAGGGGCTCCATTCCAGGACCTGAGCAGAAGGCAAAGGCTTAACCCACTGAGCCCCCCAGGCGCCTCCAGAATCTACTTCTTAACTGCTTGGCCATGCTACTTCTGCTTAGGTCAAAGAAATGCGGAGTAACATCTTTGTACAAAAGGAGGTATTTTTGTTTATTCTGTTTTAGAAAAATTTATTTTTAAGTCTTTCCTAAGGCCAACTTTACTTCATGGAAAGTTAGAGATTCTAGGCCTCAACTGATTTTGGGACATTCTTGTTGATAGAATATAGAATAGATGGATTGGGAAAAATGGAGACAGTGAGGGCCTCTACCCACCACAAACATTACACTCATATACGCTTTCACTTCCTCCTGGTTTCCATTCAGGTGTTCAGAACACAGAGTGCAGCACATACAACATTACCTCAAGCGCCAAACATTCAAAGACTGGCTTTGGTATTTGTGTAACCATAGGCAGGTTAGTTTCCTTGCAAATTCCAGATTACCTGAGATTATATAAAGTACCAGGCACAAAGTACATTAGTAAGTGATTGCTATGATTATTATCGTTATTGTGGTTGTTATGTATCCTTACCACAGAGGGTATGAGAGAGCTGGGTTTTTCCAGTACGAAATTCTGTGAAATATAGAAAAAAGCAAAACCACATAGTTAATTTCTAGATATTTTCATAAAGAACAAAATACAGACTCAGAGTATGATTTTCTTTCCAACTGTCAAATCTTACACCTAAAGTACCACTGTGTCATGGACGAAGCCGGCAATACAAGGTGTTTGTTTGTTCATAGAACTGTCCTTTAGAAAAAATTTATTTAAACCAAGTTTTCCTTAGTCATTGTGAGGTAATGGAAAAGAGGACATGGAAGCTCCGCCCCTCTTCCCTCATACCTTCTCCTACTCATCTTTTCCCTCTAAATGTTCATCTGTAGCTTTTATCACGTTTAATAAAATGGTAAACATGAGTGAGTGTTTCCCTGAGTTCAGTCAGCTGCTTTAACAAACTAATCAAACCCAAGGAAGGGGACACTGGAACTTTGGACCTACAGCCGGTTTGTCAGAAGCACAGTTTTAATCTGGGCTTGTGACTGGCCTCTGAAGGCGGGGGGATTCTTATGGGACTGAGTCCATACTTAGCCTGTGGAATCTGGCACTGTCTCTGGGTAGGTAGTGGCAGAATTGACTTGAATTCTTGGATACCCTGCAGGTGTCCAAGAATTGCTTGTTGTTGTCGGGGGAACGTCCATATATTTGGTGACCAGAGGTGTCAGAAGTGAAGTGTTTGTGTGAATAGTGAAAGAGACTTACAGGAAAAAAAGATACACAGTAGGAAAGAACTGGGTTTTCCCTATATAGGGGAAAAAACCCGAGTTTTTTCATTTTAGTCATAGAAATGAAAGTTTAAGACCCTACCACAAGGAAGGAGAGCCTGGGGTTGTCCCATTGTACTGAGATCCTCAAAGGAAGACTGAAGTAGTCTCAGGCTGGTGGCATGCCCTACCTTCCAACAGAAGCAAATCCTCTCTGGAGAAAAACTTCCCCACTCACCAGTTTAGGTCCAGTGAGCTCCCGTAGATCAAAATCAGGCAATAAGCTCAGAAATATCAATAAATACACAAGAGAGCAAGCCTTTCAACCCTGACAGTTGACAGGAATAATAAAAAGCAGATTTATTTCTCTTTGTCAACAGAAATATCAACAACCACAAAAAACAGACTAGTTCCCCAAGGATTGCAGATACTGGAGTTGCAAGGCGCAGCATATACAATACCTGTGTATGAATTGTTATGAAGAAAAATAGAGGGGCCCCTGGGTGGCTCAGTTAGTTGAGTGGCTGCTTTTGGCCCAGGTCATGATCTCAGGATCGTGGGATGAAGCCCTGCATTGGGTTGGGTTCCCTGCTCAACAGGGAGCCTACTTCTCCCTCTCCCTCTGCTACTCCCCCTACTGTGCTCTCTCACTCTGTTTGTAAAATAAATAAATAAATAAACAAACAAATAAATAAATAAATAAAATCTTTAAAAAATTTTAAGATTTTATTTTTAGGAGAAGAAAAATAGGAGAAGATAGAATCAGGGAAGAAAAAAATCTACTATGTCCATGGAACATGCATATCCTAGAAATAAGATTGGTCTCATTACCCAACTACTTTCTGAAGGAATGAGGAAAAAAATTATTTTTTCTTTTATGGAAGTCAGAGATTTAAAAATGACAAATGCCAATAGGACCTCTCTGTTAATGATGGAAGGTCTTTTAAGCTCAGGATGATCCTGTATTATAATTGAGATTTCAACATAAGTTTCAAAGTAGCTATTCAATGTACTATTGGTTGTTTTTAAATTATATATGTATGTGTGTATATAAATTCTTTCATATAACAAAATAGTAAGGTTCTACTTACCTCCAAAAGCTTCTGTGATTGCCATGCTTTCAATTCCACCTCCTAGCAACTTACTGGAAATAAAAAGCAAGCATTAGTAAAAGGAACAGAAACAGATCAAGAAAGGAGAAAGTGTGCCATTAATGTCGTATCTGTCTCTCTTTCTCTCTCTATCCACCACGGACAGGAATTCTTGGCTGAACAATGATATGCTAACTCTTTAGAACACAGATTCTGCTGTATGTGGGCAGTAGATCAACAAAAGGTCAAAAAAAATCTTTTGTTGTTCTTGCTCTAGCTTCTAGGTACCAATAGGAAATAGGCTACATAGGCTTAGGTCTCATCATTCTTTAGAACTGAAGCTTGAGCAAATGGTTTTAGTTATTAACTGGGTTGTTCCCATTGTGCTTGGGACTATGTTTCTAAAAGTCAACTGAATACACATTCAGTGGGAGAACAGATAAGAAACAGTAATAAGTAATAAGCAAAATATGTGGTAAGTCAGAGGTTATTAAATTTATGAATAAAAATTAGATCCAGAAAGGAGATAAAAAGTGCAGAGGATGAAGGCAGGGAGTTTATTTATTTATTTTTTTAAAGATTTTATTTATTTGACAGAGATCACAAGTAGGCAGAGAGGCAGAGAGAGAGGAAGGGAAGCAGGCTCCCCACTGAGCAGACAGCCTAATGTGGACCTTGATCCCAGGACACTGGGATCATGACCTGAGTCAAAGGCAGAGGCTTTAATGCACTGAGCCACCCAGGCACCCCAAGGCAGGGAGTTTAAATAGTTAAATAAAGTGACCAGAAAAGACCTCACTGAGTAGATATTTTAGCCAAGATTTAAAAGAGATAACAGCAAGCCAGGTAGATATAGGAGGAAAAAGTGTTCCAGGCAGAAGAAATGGTAAGGGCAAAAGCCCTGACGCAGGAGTGTATATGGCACGTTCTAGAAATAGCAAAGAAGTCAGTGTGTTTGGTGCATAGTGTTGGTGCATAGCAAACTGAAAAAAGGATAAAAGATGAGATTAGATTAGAGAGGATTTTGGCTTTTGCTCTGAAATGAGGAGGCATTAGAGTAATTTTGGGCAGAGAAATGTCCTGATCTGACCTAACTGGTTTTTGTTTGTTTGTTTGTTTGTTTGAAGAGAGTTGGGGGAGGGGCAGAGGGAGAGCGGCCCAAGCGGACTCCCCGCTGAGCATGGAGGCTGAAAATACTGTGCTCAATCCCATGACCCTGAGATCATGATCTGGGCCAAAAAAAAGAGTTGGAGGCTCAACCAAATGAGCCACTCAGGGGCTCCTGACCTAAGTTTTAAAGGGATCATTCTGGCTCCTGTGTGAAGAATAAATACTAGGGGCAAGGCCTGAAAAAGAGAGAGGTTAGAAGTTATTATACTACTCCAGAGGCGAAGTTAATAGGTAATTTAAACTAGTAAGGGAACAGTGGAGGAAGTGGAGGAAAATTGATTGAATTCTTATTTCCTCTTTTTTTCTATACACACACACACAGGAAAAAGATATAAACATTATAATGCAAGGTTTCAAACATAAACTAACGTGGACAAAACACTATAATAATGAGCCATCAAAGGGCACCTGGGTGGCTCAGTGGGCTAAGCCTCTGCCTTTGGCTCAGGGTCCTGGGATCGAGCCCCACATCAAGCTCTCTGCTCAGCAAGGAGCCTGCTTTCCTCTCTCTCTCTGCCTGACTCTCTGCGTACTTTGTGATCTCTGCCTGTCAAATGAATAAATAAAATCTTAAAAAAAAATAATGAGGGGTTCCTGGGTGGCTCAGTGGATTAAGCCTCAGCCTTCAGCTCGGTCATGATCCAGGGTCCTGGCATCGAGCCCCACATCAGGCTCTCTGCTCAGCAGGGAGCCTGCTTCCTCCTCTCTTTCTGCCTGCCTCTCTGCCTACTTGTAATCTCTCTCTGTCAAATAAATAAATAAAATCTTAAAAAAAATAACGAGCCATCATGTACCTCTCACTTAGCTTCAACAGTTATCAACTATGAACTCATGGTCAATCTTTTTTCATATAAACCTCCAACTACATCCTTCCCTTTTCCTGTTATTTTAAGCAGATACCGGACAACATATCATTCATCCTAAATATTTCAGTAGGTATCTCTAAAAGACGTATGCTCTTATTTTAAACATAATCATATCATCATTATTACCTAAACAAGTAGTAATTCCTTAATAGCAACTATACAGTAGGTGTTCAATTTTCCAACTATCTCATATATAGCTTATTTTTTAATACTGTGCTTGAATCAGGATCCAAATGAAAACCACATATTGGGGATTAGGTAATATGTCTTTTAAATCTCTTTTAATCTCTAGGTCTTCTCCTTGACTGCATCTGTTTTTTGATTCTTTGTAATTTATTTGTTGAAGAAACTGGGTGGTTTGTTGTAGAAGGTAGAGCACACTCTTAATGAGTAAGAGTTAGGGTGTGAGATGAAAAAAAAAAAAAACAAAGTGCCAAGGACAACACCAAGGTTTTAGTTCTGAGGATTAGAAAAGAGGCAAATCCGAGAGGAGGGAGGCTTTGAGAGGTGCAGATCTGGGACAGATAACAGAAGTTTGGATTTGGACCTGTGAAGTCTGAACTGCCTGGGAGACATCCAACTGGAAGCAATATTTGACTATGAAATCCTTTTTTCTTGGAATACCTTATGAGGACAGGGTTTTGAGGAATACTTTGTAGAAATACTGCTTTTGTTTAAATTGCTCTTGGCCACTCGTCTAACCTATGAACTAGTAATTCTGCCTAGGAAGGTAAGGGGGAAAAAAACACAACTTAGTCAACTTGCATTAGGAAGATGATAACTATGTCTTAGGAATCTTGAGATAGTAAATAAAAAGGGAGGTTAAAGCAGTTGATGCTAAAGAGAAAAAAAACCCCACTGGATTATTTCTTCTAAAATATTCAATCTAAACAACTGATTTTTAAGTAAAACCAAGAGTGAAATGGAATCTCCTTTATCAACAAGGAGAAAAGAAAATGAAAAGTTAAACTGATTCTTAAGGCGGTTTTTTAAAATACAGGCTGACTCAGAAACTACTTATATTTTGGGTCTGAATTTCTTGTAACAAATTTAATCCTGCTTCTACAAATTGTCTGGAATTTGTTTGCTTCAGTAGACTTTTGGAAGAAAAAAAACTACAGAAAAAGAAGTTATTTCTAACAAACTCAAGAAAAGAGATACAAAGTCCAAAGCTTGTGTCTAGTGGTCATAAAAAATATGAGGTACACACTCAAATTCCTGGCTCCCAGTGGTGATATGGAAAACCATCTTTCTCTTCTCACTGTACTCAAAGGCAGTCAAGAATCCTGGCTCCTATAAAAAGACAAAAGGAAAGGTTCAAAGGGGTATAAGATCATAGTTTCGTTTCAAATGCTGCCCAAAACTCTCTACTTGATTATCAGGGTAATCATTTGATATGAGCTACAGTTCATTCGTCTTTGAAGGCAGCAAAAGATCGTGGTTAAGAAAACTGACTCTGAAGCTACCCTATCTAGGTTCAAAATAAGTGTCTAATACTTATTAGTTGTATGATTTGGGGTAAACTACTTAATCGCGCTGTTCCTCAGTTTCCTTGCTTGGGCCAAATCAGGACAAGAACCATGATAAGTCAATAAGAGAAAGACAGTTATCATATGATCTCCCTCATATGAGGAATTTGAGAGGCAGAGTGGGCAGTTTGGGGGTAGGGAAGGAAAAAATGAAACAAGATGGGATCGGGAGGGAGACAAACCACAAGAGATTCTTAATCTTACAAAACAGACTGAGGGTTGCTGAGGGGAAGGGGTCGTGGAGAGGGTGGTTGGGTTATGGACATTGGGGATGGTATATGATACAGTGAGTGCTGTGAAGTGTGTAAGCCTGATGATCCACAGACCTGTACCCCTGGAGCAAATAATACATTATATGTTAATAAAAATAATTTTTTCCAAAAAGAATAGTGTCTCTCTCATAGGGTAGCTGTAAAGTTTAAATGAGGTATATTTATGGCATAAAGCAGAATGGTATTTTACCGAATGACTCAATTGATTTCATTGAACACCATCATTTTCCACTCGCTCTGGAAGTTTCAAGGAGCACAGAAATTCCTGTGTTCACTATTCATGAGACAATATATATTGCAATGGTAGAAATACTACTTATTTGACAAATCAATGAGCTACAGCTGATGCAGTAGTCTAACTAGCAAGAAGAGGCCTGATGTGCTCTCATGACATGGTCTAATGTATTCCCCTTAAAATAAGAAGATTTTATTTATTTAAGATGGAGAGAGAGAGAGAGAGGCATGAGCCCAAGCAGCAGGGAGGGGCAGAGGAAGAGGGAGAAGCAGCCTCTCTACTAAGCAGGGAGCCCGATACAGGACTTAATCCCAGGACCCAGGGATCATGACCTGAGCCAAAGGCAGCTGCCTGACTGACTGAGCCACCCAAGTACCCCTAATGTATTTCCCTTTTTGTTTTATACTATGACAGTGGCTCTCAAACTTTGGAGAACTTAAGAGGGTGTTAAAAAAAAGCCCAGGCCGGGGTACCTGGATGGCTTAGTCAGTTGAGTGTTTGATTCTTGATTTTGGCTCAGGTGATGATCTCAAAGTTGTGGGAGAAAGCCCCACATCAGGCTCTGGGCTGGGCATGGAGCCTGCTGGAGATTCTCTTTCTTCCTCTCCCTCTGCCCCTCCCCGATCCTCTAAAATAAATAAATAAATAAAAGTTTAAACTCACAACTATTTTATTTTATTTTATTTTATTTTATTTATCTGACAGAGAGAGACAGTGAGAGAGGGAACACAAGCAGGGGGAATGGGAGAGGGAGAAGCAGGCTCCCCGCAGAGCAGAAAGGTCAACACTGGGTTCGATCCCAGGACCCCAGGACCACAACCTGAGCCAAAGACAGACACCCAACAACTGAGTCACCCAGGTGCCCTAAACTCACAACTCTTAAAGAAAACAACAACAACAAAAAAAAAAAACAAACAAACCCAGGCCCTATCCTATTTCAAGGAGTCTGGGCCTGTGTGTTCTTTATTAGCCAATCCAGGTCATTCTGATACACAACAATGTTTGGAACCACTGTACTATGAAATTAAATACCCCCCCATCTCTTTCTCTCTAAGAATAAACAGCTTTAGTTAAGAAGGGATGCAGATTCTGGGTATAGTAATGGATGCTTGAGAAGGAGAGAGATTCTTTTCTTTGATAATGGGATTTAATTTGCAAAGAAAATAAGACTAATGCCTATGAGCTATAACGTGTCAGTTTTGCAAACTCTGGGTACTGTTTGAGGGCAGTTGTGGAGCTGGCCTGTGGGTATACTGTCTGAATTTACTCAGAAGTTAGAGCAACTGAGCTCGGTTCAGAGCAGTTCAGTTAGGCGCTCTCCAAGTTCAGGACCATACCACCACTGTCCTCACTGCCACACTTCAGATGCCTCTGGGTAAGCAAATCAAATGGCTGTCAGTGAAGAGAGCTTCTAGGACTTGTGGGAACGAGACTCTTACATACATATGTAGACATAAATGGAGAGCCTTGTTCTTCTGCAAAAAGAGAGACTGGTGACTCTGCACATTCCTGTTTCCAGCGATAGTGCCTCCACAGATCCCCCAAAAGGTCAACACAAAAGTTTGAGTCAAAGACATGTTTTTGCTTGGAGCCTCTTCGTTGCATGGGCCACTCAGTGTGTGGGGGCCAGCTACAAGGTGTGAGTTCAGCTCAGCTTTAGCTCATCTACCTCAGTGACCATATTCTTGGTCATATTTATCTCAACCGTACACATGCAAACCCACACTTAGTTTTTTTCTAACCCGATGCTCTCTTACTAATTGGCCTATACCAGGAGACAGCAACTTCTTTGGCGCTAGTGCTTTGCAACAACCAAAGATAAAATATTTGAGGAGACAAAGTGAAAACAAGGAGGAGTTAAGGCAGAGAAACAGAAAGGGAGAAAAATAAATATAAAAGGAGACCAAAAAAATTTTTTTGGTAAAAATAATTACCTTTTTAGTAGTATTCAAGTCTCTTAATACTTGTCTCAGTCTGTCAAAAATTAATTGTTGTTGCTTTTTATCACTGAAGTGATAAAAAGTTAATGTGAGGGGGTATAATAGATTGTGATCTACAGAAATTTGGGGTCCCCACAGTAGTTTCTGGTGTTCATGAGACGTGTCTAAGGTCCAATGAGAAAGGCTATAGAGCCTCACATACCCTTCTAAGCTAAAACAACAAAGAACTGATTTTGCTTACGATGAGTTTGTTGGCTGCCTCTTTAATTTTGTCCACTTTTGCTTCTGAGAGCCCTTTGACATTGCATAGTGCTCTTCTAGTTGTCATCTGTATCCCTTTGATGGTACAGATTCCTACGGACTTTAGTTTCTTAATGTCAGCCACGTTCTGTAAATAAAAGAATGGGTGCAGCAGATTGATAAAATGCCAGCCTGCAAGGCTCCCATACTATGTCATGTGCTTTTGAGTCCATCTCCTTCCACCAAGATGCCAATTTTATCCAAGCAGCCAGGTGGAACCCACCCACCATGTAGCCAAATGTTCTGGAAATATCTGAGTAGAACATATCCAGCACGCTGCCAAATGTTCTGGCTGTGCCCTGATTTCCCAAGAATGTTAGTGAGACCATGGCAATGTAACAAGGAATTCAAAAGAGAAGTCTGTTGGTGGAAAAGCTAGCAAATGTATCACACGTTCGCCCCCTCAGTTCATCTCTTTCCTTCTAGAGAACTTCATTATGATTATGTTCTTTTAAAATTAAATTTTTTCCCCCTCGATCCTTGGAAAATGCAAATAACTACATCACCAATGGACTAGGATTTTCTCTTGCTCCTATTTTCTAAATCCAACTGAAAGAGATTAAATGTGAGGGCTTCAAAAGATAATGTCAGGGAAGTTTTACTATCAGTGAACTGATGCTGAAATGCATCTACTTAAAGTCTGACTTCAGTCAACATTATTTACTCTGATCATCTGCCACAGAACTGAATTTTCTGTTGATGAAGACAGGGGTGGGTAGCTCTGAATGCCTCCAGTTGGACCAGTGGTTCTTGGCTGGGGACAGTATGCCCTCTTAGGACACCTGATAATGTCTGGAGAAATTTTTGGTTGTCCTAACTAAGAGGGGTGTTACTGGCATCTAATGAGTGGTCAGGAGCCAGGGGTGCTGTAAACATGCAACAAATGTACAGGAAAGTCCCCTCCCCGCCCACTAAGAATTGCCCATTCCCAAATGTCAGTAGGGTCAAGGCTGAGAAACTCCGGATTGAACAATTTCACATTGAAAAATTACATGGAAAATTGAAAAAATACTTACAATCCCATGTTTTTGTAACAGGTCAATGTCTTGAAACAAAGATTCCTGGAGGAGATGGAACAGAAAAAAAGGGAGCTTTGATTCTTCATATCCAATTGTATCGTATCTTTTAAGGAGTTAATTCAGTATTATGAGTCACTCCAAAATGCCTCAAATTCCACTTTCCTTGACAGAGCAAGTTGGGATCAATAATGTTTTTTCAAACACATTGTTATATACTTAAAAGATGCACCAACACTGAAAGGGCTGGGAAGCCCAGTATTTTTGTTGTGTCCTGTCCAGATTTTTAAGACCTTAACCCAAAGGAGTGAAACAATATTTAACCTCTTTACTTTTTAAAAAAATTTTATTTATTTGACAGACAGAGATCACAAGTAGGCAGAGAGGCAGGCAGAGAGGGAGAAGCAGGCTCCCCGCTGAGCAGGGAGCCCGATGTGGGGCTCCATCCCAGGACCCTGGGATCATGACCTGAGCAGAAGGCAGAGCCTTTAAACCACTGAGCCACCCAGCCGCCCCAACAGTTAACCCTTTTAAAAATACATTTTCTCAACTTTCTGCCCCACCAGACCTTGAACTCCTTCAGTACCAGCATGGATTGATACCATTATGGCCATACCAGTTCAGTTATTAAAATACTTTCATGCTAGTTGCGAAGTAGCTAATCCTAGCCCCCCTTGCCAAACAAGTCATTACATATTTGTAATATTGCCTCTCCCTAGAACTATGTTTTCTTTCCACTCTCAGTTTCTAAAAATAATAGCCAACAGAGCAGCAACTTCATTTTTGTGGAATGACTGAACGTCTACCCATGTTTCAGCATCCTAGCCATACCTCTTCATCTTGGAATCCTGGTTCTTCCAGCACGACTTGATCCTCCTTCATCGTGAAAGGTGAGCAGCAGAAAAATAATCAGTTCTGAGAAAATAAATATTATTTAGGAAATAGTCATAGATAAAAATCCTTTGCTCAGAGACCTCCCTGATTTCATTTCAAAGTCACCAAGGACCAGAAGAGGAATTAGAGAAACATTTTATTTAGAATGACTGGGCTGGCCTATCTGCTTTCTGCAGGGCATGTGACATTGTTTCTCTTGTGGGTGTATGTATGTGAGGGTGGGGAACTTAGTTTCTACTCCTTTTCCTGAAAATTGGTTACTTTTCTCATCTTTTGATTTCCTAAAGCACAGATATCATGACTGTTAATATCTTTTTTGTTGTCTTAGAATACTATTTAGTATTCCATGTTGCTGTTTAACCTTTCACGTTTATGTTAACAATACCAATTTTGTTAACAACATGAATTTTGACCTCATGTCATTCTTCCTGTATCTCTCCTGGCTCCTAGAACTTAGTCTAGCCTCAATCAATAGATTTTAACTTTCTCATATACGATGAATGCCTTCCTGCCTCCTAATTATGAATGGGCTCTCTTGGAACATATTTCTTTGTTTCTTAAAACATTAGCTCTATTTTGTTTTGTAATATTTACTAGTCTCAAATTTCTTTTAAGATTTAAAATTATGGTAGATACCCAGTATTATGATAACATGACGGCCAATAAGCAGATAAATGGAGTCTTAAACATTGTAGTAGTTGTTTTAAGATCTCGGGAATCTACAAGGCATGACCATAGAATACAATGTGGTCCAAGCAATCAGTTTTCTTGGTTTATTGTGTTTTCTCGCTTCCTACCAAAGTCACGGTTGGGCCCCAGTGGAAGGGACACCAACTACTACGGTAGACGTATGATTGCCGTCAGCTAATTCCGCTGAGCAGCACAATATCTGAGGCAAAGAGGAGACGACGTGAATGGGATCTTCGGGAACACTGTCCCTCAGACAGGTAAACACATATAGGACGACCCTAAATTCCACACTGCCCTCATGGAAGACAAAAATCTTTCATTTCTTCTCGCCTTGATAAAACGAAAGATAGTTCTTTCTCAAGTGGCCATGGATGGGTGTTAGAGCTGGATCCTAAAAGCAGGCTCCCTGCCACCTCGGTTTCAGGCGTCGCAGCTCGGGAGCCGCCATGGGCATCTTCCCGACACCCGGTTCCCCCCAAACGAGGCCGAGGAGGCTGAGTGAAGACTTAGGTCCGACTTGCTTTAAAATAATGCTGCCGGAAATCCCTCGGGGTCACTGAGATTTCCTCCCGGGGGTGCGGACAGAACGCAGAAAGTCACCAGCCCAGGGCCCAGCGACGACCACCAAGCCCCACCAAAGGAAGCAAGCCTTGGCTTTCCCCTCACATTCTCCACACGCTCGCCCTTTTTGCCACAGACCCCGCTCGTACCTACAGTCCCGCGAAGTTTTCAAGGTCACTCCCTTCCGCCCCCCGCCCGGGCTTTCCCGTCCTCAGATTCTGACCCCGAACCAGAACGCTGAGACTGGCAGCCCTCGCGTCACTGACCAGCAGGTTTGGCGCCAACGGACGAGAGTCTGGGCGCCGGTCCAGCGTGGGCGGGGCCGGGCGATGACACAGGGGCGTGTCCACAGTGGGGGCGGGACATGGTGTGGCTGAGACAGAGACGGGGCGTGGAACAATAGTGCGGGCCCATACGGGGAGGGGTGGGGCGGGGGCGGGGCTTGCAGGGAGGCGGGGCGAGGCACCGGTGGGGTAGGTATGGGGGAGCAGCCTCTAGGAGCCGCTTCCACATGAACCTCGTGGGAGCGCTCGATGGGGAGAGGGAGGGATTCTGAGGCAGAGGAAATGTTTTGAGGAGAGGGACCCTGATACGAGCGGAGGCTAGGGGTCTCCATTGAGCTGAGGGAGATGCTGAAGTGGGGAGAAGACTCCAGGGTGGGGACCCTGAGGAGACGTGTGGAAATTAGGGGGCACTGAGGAAGGCGCTGAGGTGAAGACAGGCTGCTGTGAGGAAGAAGGCCCTGAGGTGGGGGTTGTTCGAAATGGAGAGGGGCCGCTGGGAGAGGGTCGTGAGGTGGACAACCAAGGCGGGGGGCGGGCAAAATGCTTGTCTTGTTGGGGACCCTCAGGTCAGGAGGTGGAATATGGGATCCTCACTGAGACCCCAGCATTCCCGATTTCCATCCCTTCTCTGTGGCTCCCGTACCATCAGCCGCTCGCTCTCTGGCAGTGAGACACCCAGGGCCCATTCAGGATGGAGAGTAATTTTTCTGCGTCTGAACTTGAAATTTTAAATAGACAACAGAAGCCAAGCATATTTTGGTCCAGCTTTTAAATAGAAATTTGGGGCCCGCCTTCTTGCCAGCACAGCCGTCTCTGGCGGCGTCATCCTGCTCCCCTTAAATGGAGACTGACTGTTGACGAGAGAGTCATGAAACATTTGAAAGAGCATCTGTTGAGGTGGAGGCTAGCATGGGTGTCTGTGCAAACAGTTCTCGGAGTTCAAGACCTAGTACAGGACGACCCTTTTTCTTCAGTGTCTGAATCATTTTGTTGGAATAAATAGAAAAAAAAAATTCCCACAATAGCAGTTGGCATTTTGTAGGACATTTTTTCCCCCTCAGAGTGGATTGTTTAAAAAGCCAACAAATAACTACTGTAGCTCCTTCAAGATCTTACTTTCCAGAAACAGAGCCTGTCCTTCGTGTTAAATGGAAATCAGTGCCCGGTCTGGGGATGGACGAACTGGATAGAGGTGACAGGCCTTCCCCTTGACACCTCACCTAATGACTGTAGAACTTTCGAGCAGCTCGTTAGGTGAGGACACCCAAGTGTATGAAGAGCTGCAAAGAGCACAGCAAGACGATTTAGGGAAATCTAACATATGTAGTTTGGTGTAGTGACAGCTGGGAGAGAGAAATGTTCATAATATTTGAAGGTTGTGTGCACTACACTTAAAGAAACAGAAATGAGCTTGGGAACGACAAATTCATAAAATGAGGATAAAAATCGTGTTTGGATATGGTAATGATGGTTATAGGCAACTTAAAAAAAATTTTAACCCAAAAGCTGTGGGTAGTTAAAAAGTATACTTGAAGACTTATCCACTTAAATCAGGCCAAAAAAATTAAAAAAAAAAAAAGGACTAGCCTTTCATATCATACAAAAATTCTGAATATGACGACGGTGATATTTCAGATCAGTGGGGAAATGATGAATTCAGGGAATGGTGCTGGAACAACTAGGTAGCCATCTGGAAGAAAAATAAAATTGGAACCCTACTTCACACCTTATACCAAGATAAATTCCAGATGGATCAATAGATTAAATCTGAATGTAATAACAAAAGTGCTAGAAGAAAATGAGACAATTTTTTAATTATCCCAGAATAAGAATAATCTTTTTAAATATGACAAAAAATTCAGAAGCCATAAAATACTTATAAAAATGACTACTTTAAAAAAAAACCCTGCATTGTAAAATGCTACTTTCCTATTTTAGATATAGAGTATGGGGAGCCAGAGCTTTTGTAGCAATCTAACTAATTAGTAATTGTGTGAAACAGCTTTCTCAATTTCTCAAATCCTTCAGTGAGTCTACAAATCCTCTACAAAATTTTAAAAATTTGTTTCATTTTTATGGTATTCTGAAAACAACTAGGCAGTGGGAGTACCTGAATTTTAAACCATTACACTTTACTGCCCCTCTGTGGACAACCGCCTTATAATCAAATAAAGTCATATGATCCCACAGTCTGCAGTTGGGTTCCCTCAAACTGGTGCCTGTGACTATATGTTCTTGAAGTTTCAAGAGCTCAAATATGAGAAATGCTTTGGTAGAGAACTTAAGAATGAAAGATCATCACACACAAAAGAATTTCACTGGGTATCTCCCCTTCAACAAATTTAATCCGTTCAAAAGATGTTTATTGAATCCCTACTATTTGTCAGACACTGTGCTAAGGGATATGTACCGGAGATTCAACAACCAACAAGATACAAACCCTAATGGGGGCTATAGATTGGTATGTATATAGGCAATTACTATAGGCAATTACACTGAAACACACACACACACACACCAGTCATTTGGGGGCTTTCTCATTTATTTATATTTATTTCCAAATTTGAAAAACTTGCAACTTTAGCACATAGCTGCCCAGAGAGGCATGCCCCTGACAAGTTATTTAACCAATATTTACTAAACACAGCTTGATGGGGTGCCTGGGTGGCTCAGACAGTTAAGTGTCTTGCCTTTGGCTTGGGTCATGATCCCAGGGTCCTGGGATCAAGCACCATTTCTCCCTCTCCCCCTGCTTGTGCTCTCGCTCTCTCTCTCTCTCTCTCTCAATAAAATAAAATCTTTAAAAATTAATAAGCACAGCTTGATTCCAGCTTTCTGCTGGATAAGAAGATGAAGACAGGTCTCTGCCCTTCGAGAGCCATGAGTCTAGTAAGGGAGATAGACACTGAAACATAATCACACACAGGGCAAGGTAAGAGGGATTATACGTGCATTTGGGTAACAGGTAGGTGTCTCACTGCACGATCTTCCCAGAGGAGGTGATCCTTAATTTGGGGCTGCGAGGACAAGGGAGGATTTGCCAGCTGGGCAGGGTGGGAAAGGCAGAGGCAACACAGAGGCTTATTTAGGGAAATGCAAGTGGTTCTGCTGGGGTGGAAAAGTGCTAGGGGGAAAATAGCTCTCAAAAGTGAAGGACAGGGGGGTGCCTGGGTGGCTCAGTGGGTTTAAGCCTCTGCCTTCGGCTCTGGTCATGATCCCAGGGTCCTGGGATGGAGCCCCGAGTAGAGTTGGGCTCTCTGCTCAGCAGGGAGCCTGCTTCCCTCTCCCTCTCTCTGTCTGCCTCTCTGCCTACTTGTGATCGCTCTCTGTCAAATAAATCTATCTTTTAAAAAAAAAGGCCTCTTGAAAATGGGGAAAACTGCACCTCACTCACAGAGTGAGAAGACAATAATATAGTGAGAAGACAATAATGTGGAAATAATGTGGAAATATGCTTAAAAGTGTTTAGTTCAGGGGTGCCTTGCTGGCTCAGTCAGTGGAGCGAGTGACTCTTGATCTTGGGCTTGTGAGTTCGAGCCCCACATTGGGCATACAGATTAATTAATTCTGTTCCTTTTTAATTTATTAAGTGGAATACTTCTAAAAGAGAAAATTCCCCTCATCTACTGTTTGGTTAGCTGGTAATAAGGTTTGTATGGAAATGGCATGGTAAATGCTGACTTTTGCTAGATTTCAGAAGAATGAATTGGTTCCCTAGTATCTTTCAATGGCGACCAATTAATCTTTTTAAAGCAATAGTATGAATATCTAAGTGAAAATGTTTTTGTGGATTTTTTTAAAATTAAAGATTTTATTTATTTGACAGCGAGCGATCACAAGCAGGCAGAGAGGCAGGCAGAGAGAGAGAGAGAGGGAAGCAGGCTCCCTGCCAAGCAAAGAGCCCAATGCGGGGCTTGATCCCAGGACCCTGAGATCATGACCTGAGCCAAAGGCAGATGCTTAACCCACTGAGCCACCCAGGTGGCCCTAAAATGTTTTTGATGTACTTCAATTCCAATTACTATTACAATGCTTAAATTGTCCCGACCTTTTTTTTTTTTTTTTCCCCAATAAGCAACACACCCAGTGTGGGGCTTGAACTCATGACCCTGAGATCAAGAGTTGCATATTCTACCGACTGAGCTGGCAGGCACCCCTAAATTATCCCATCTTTAGCCAATGAGATCCCAAGTTGGCTCATGACTTTCTCGGACAGGACTCTTATCTTTAGTAGCTTTTCTGTTGTCTAGTGTAGCAAGAGGTTGTGTGTTCATCTCATGATTTCCCTGCCCTAGACGGGGAGCCAGACATTTCTTCAAGGATCCCTGAATCCTTTTAGTGCAAATAGTGTTTCAAGTCCACGGTCTGGGGCATTGCTACTGCGGTCTTTATTTCTAGGTCAGTTCAATAGATAGAGTTAGGAAATAGGTATTTTTTTCTGTTTTAAATAGGTTGAGGTATAAGTGACATACAAGAGAATGCATATATTTAAAATGTGTCTACTCCTGAGAACCTTTCACCACAATGAAGAGTGAACATATCCATCACCCCAAAAGCTTCTTCAGGCTTCTTTATAAACCCTTCCATTCTCTCCTCCCCTCCCCTCTCTAGACATCCCTCCTCTCGGTTACTCAGGCAACTGTTTTTAAACATAAAATACATCCTTGGTCCATCATCAGTTCAAAATCAGGACAGTAGGATTTTACCTTCATCTCTTCTACTTTAATGTGCTGAGGGTGCTGGCTCTCAGCAACACTGGGAATGACAGAATTGGAGTATCACACAATTACTCATTTGTTTTATAGTAAATGCCTCTTAAATGTTAGTTCCCTGCAACACTCTATCTATCCCCTTCCCCTTATAAAGGGCAAAGTATCCTTCACCATAATTTTCCCTTCTAATATTTACAAAGAACAGAGACAGGTCTTTTGATCTGGAATTTGCTGAGAGGCCAATGGTTAGGAGTCCTCAGTAATTTCTGGAAGGGGTCTGTGCAGAGATCTTGGCCCCAAGCTGCGCAAAGGATTGTCCCGTAAAACAATCTGGGTCCAGAAAACCAGGACAGCTTCTGGGTGGGGGCTAGTAGAAACAGACAGGTTGACAGGCGATTACATCCATTATGGTAACTGCTACCATAATGGAGGGGCATGAAAGGCTGTGGGAGGGGTCCCTGTGCCAACTTCAGGAAGGCTTCCTGAAGGAGAGGATGCCTATGTGGGGTCCAGAAGGTGGAACCGGAATGAGTGTTATTGGGACTTCATAGTGAGGAGGGAAAGGGATTTTCAGGTACAGAAGCAGAGGAAAGACCCAGCAATAGGAGAGAGTATAGCTCCTTAGAGAAACTGTAAATAAAGGGCTAACTGCAATTTGAGTGGGAAGGGAAGGCGTGAGAAACCTCTGGTTATCTTATGTGGTGCCTTGCACATGGCAAGGGCTCCGTACATCCTGGTTTCAGGAGAAGTGTATATTAACAGCAATGACAACAAAAGAGCGGGTAGCAATGGCCAAGTGAATGACCCCTGTGCCGAGAACATTGCATAAATTATCTCATTTAATGATCACAACACTACTGCGAGGCAGGCATTCCCTTTCTGCATTCAAGAAAACAAGTTCAGAAAAGGTCAAGTTACACAGCTACTAGGCCTAACGTCATACATCTATCATGAGGCAGGGTAGGGACTCTAAGCCCTGAATTTTGGGGGGCCAAAGCTTGAACTCTTTCCTTATCACCCTTCCCCCATCCCTTTATCACGACTATTCAAATGATTATACGTTATCTGTGGGAGACACTGGAGATCCCAAGAAGGTACTTATTTTCTTCTTGGTTCAGGCAAATAGCCATCTGCTTCTTTTCTTCCAACTTCGCATTGCCAGGCAGACTGCTATAACACAGACCAGGTCACCTCCTAGTGCCCTAAGGACCAAGTGATAAAAGCCACACCCGTCAGCTCAGCTCCTTCCACATACTCACCCCTGCACCTCTGAGTCTTGGGGAAGTCGCTTTCCATTTTGATTTTCTTGGATTCCACACAGATTTCTAGCAAAGCTTAATGCATTTATTGTCTTCTATATCCTTCCCCCTCTCTTCCAGGCCGTGGTGCACCTTAAGGCCAAGTACTGTGTCTTTATTCATCTCTGTACCCTCTGGGACGGCTGCAGGCATGGTAGAAAATAGACATCTAGAGGGCTTGCGCAACCCCTCCAAATCCGGGTGTCCTCCCAGGAGAGATGGAGGTGACAATACTCACCTTGTGGGGAGCCACTAGGAGGGTTAACCCAGATCATGTCTAAGCCCGACTTACCAGAGTACTCAGCATATCATAAGTACTCAGTAACTGTCTCCTATGATTACTATTACTGTTATATAATAATATTAAATCTTTCATTGTATTACCACTAATAAGTGAGTGAAAGAATTAGTAAGTGAATGCATGAGGGAATGAGGTGACTTAACTTCAACTTAAATCCTGACTTTGGGGGCACCTGGGTGGCTCAGTGGGTTAAGCCACTGCCTTCGGCTCGGGTCATGATCTTGGGGTCCTGGGATCGAGTCCCGCGTCGGGCTCTCTGCTCAGCGGGGAGCCTGCTTCCTCCTCTCTCTCTGCCTGCCTCTCTGCCTACTTGTGATCTCTCTCTGTCAAATAAATAAATAAAATCTTAAAAAAAAAAATCCTGACTTTGTCCAGGGGTAGAAGTGAACTTTAATGTTCTTTGTCCCATGGACTGGAAACAACTACATGTGTTGTGGTATTACTGTTTTGTTTGTTTTGTTGCTTCTGCTTTCGATGAGACCCAACAATGTGGGCAGGCTTCAGTCAATAGTTGTCCCCATTCTTGGACAAGGGTTCATCCAGGAGAGCTAGAAGGTGAGGGGTTAAGGAAGCTGGATTCACTTTTCTGCATTGGTTTTCACTTCTTGGTTTCCTCCCTGTAGATAAATCATAAAAATATAAAGAGAAAAAGATTAAAAGGCCTATGCGAAGAAGAGAATGGAAGTGAGTCCGCAGGGTTACATAAACAGCCTAAAATCAACCACCCAGAGTGAAACTAGTCAGAAGACTGGGAAATGAAGGTGAAATGGACAGACTATGTAATGTGTCTGAATGTAGTGTGGGGCAGATTTGTATAACCCAGGGGAAATTTGGAGATAAATCGTGATACGAACATGACAAAAGAAAAAGGCAAGAAAACAGGCAGATTAAAAAGAGAGAGAGAGGGGTGTTGGGAGAAGGGGGGTAGGGTTATGGACATTGGGGAGGGTATGTGCTTTTGGGTAAATTGGAAGGGGAGGTGAACCATGAGAGACTATGGACTCTGAAAAACAATCTGAGGGGTTTGAAGTGGCGGGGGGGTGGGAGGTTGGGGTACCAGGTGGTGTGTATTATAAAGGGCACGGCTTGCATGGAGCACTGGGTGTGGTGAAAAAATAATGAATACTGTTTTTCTGAAAATAAATAAATTGGGGAAAAAAAGAGAGAGAGAGAGAGAGAGAGAGAGACTTAGTTCCAGGGATAGCAGAAGGTTCTATAGGAAAACAAAAATCATTGCATCACTCTCCATGGCTCATGGCAATTGTGTTGATGGTATAGCAACACTGATTAGTGATCCACACCAAACCACCACAGAAACACACCGAGAGGAAGAGATAGGAGGTATGTGCATATGAGAGAGAGCCCAGTCCTTCCCTTCCCTGCTGAGAACTCAATGCACAGTGCCTAATAGTGAAAAATCAAGGAGCCAGAGCACCATGGTATTTCAACAGGAACAGGAAAACAAACACTAAAACAATCAGTGAAGAAAGTGGAAAATGTGTTCCTGGGGAATGGAAAGCAGGTCCAGAGGAGTGCAATCTTTTGTAACAAGCTTTGTCCAACTATTAACTGATTAATTTAATAAGTACTTACATTATGCTTTTCATAGTTAATCAGTTAATTTTTAAATTTTAATTTTTATTTATTTTTAAAGATTTTATTTATTTATTTATTTGACAGAGAGAGAGCGATCACAAGTAGGCAGAGAGAGAGGAGGAAGCAGGCTCCCTGCTGAGCAGAGTGCCCACTGAGGGGCTCCAACCCAGGACCTTAGATCATGACCTGAGCTGAAATCAAGAGACAGATGGCCAACCAACTGAGCCACCCAGGTGCCCATCAGTCAGTTAATTTAATGGGCACCTTATATATTACTTTACATCAGGCACTGTTCACAATGCTTTATAAATGTTAACCAATTAAATTCTTGCGCTATATCTACCATTATCATTCCCATTTTACAAATGAAGAAATTTGAGACACAGCGAAGTTAATTAAGTAAGGCTCAAGGTCACAGAGCTAGTCAGTCATAGGTCAAGGAGCTGGGATTGACACCCAGGTGGTCTGACCCCAGAGTTGCCTCTCTATTTAATTTTTAAAGGATGAATATGAATTATTTTAATTCAAATATAAGCAAAAGAAATTTAAATCAGTGTGATCTTTTAAGAGGATTTATTCAACTTCATGGGTATAGAGAGAAAAGTTCTAAAATGTGATCAATTTTTGTATAAGCAATGAACTGAAGCAGAATGCTAAACACACATTAGCTAATCACTAATGCCTTCACCAAAAATTCACTGAATCCTTACTATGAGCAAGCCATAGGAACAGGTACAAAAGATTCAATGCTGAATTAGACAAGGTCCTTGAACTTGGGAGACTTCTAGCACAAAGAGCAAGATAGACAAGTCCATCACTAAAGTCAGTCATATTCAGGGAAGCAAACTTAGAAAAGCACAGAACACAAAGTAGAAAGTCACTAGGGCAGTTTGGGGAGACTTCTTGGAGGCAGTGATGCCCATGCTGGGCTTTAAGGGTCAGGTAGGAGTTGGCCAGATGAAAAAGTGGCTAAAGGATATTTAAGACAGAGCAATGAATACTTATTAAAGTGAAATGAATTAGTGGCTTTCTTCTTCCATTCTGAAACATTAGAAGGTCAGAAACAACAGTATGTACAAGCCCCTCTTAACCTGAGAGATTGCACAGCCCAAACCAGTGGGGCTGAAAACCATGCGGCTGTATGCCAGTATCAGTGGCTGTTTCTCTAATCAAAGGGAAAAAAATAGACTGATAAAACTTGTCTTCATATTAAGTTTACTTCTTAACGCTTCTCTTAGAAATAGGCTGTAGGGCAGGCCCTAGAGTCTGGCTGCGGGTTTGAAATCCTGGCTCTTCCGTCTACCAAAGGTGAGAGCTTGGGCAGTAATCACTAAACCTCTCCGGCCTCAGTTATAAAATGAGGACACCACCACCCCAGAATTTATAGGAGCGTTGTGGGGATTAAAGCATACACAGACCATGCTTAGAACAGAGTTATATCTAGCTGGCATGACTCTGTTGGGTGCCCTTGCTCAAAGTGATAAAACGAATGAATAAGTAAAAGTTAAAATTAAGAAAAAAAATTAAACTAAAAAAAAAAGAAAAAAATAACCTGTAAAAAGTTATAATTTCTTAACATAGTATATGTTACTTTAAGATACCAAAGTTTGCAGATATACTGGAATTCTATATTTTATGCTACTCAATAGTACTTTATTTGGGTGGCAGAATTTAAAGCAGTGATATTTTGATGGGTTTCTGCAAAGAGTACTATGACTTCTGGCAGTCCTGCCCCCAACACATGGGAGAGTCAAGGCTCTGAGCTCAGGAAAATGGCCTGCCTACCTCTTCTTCCACTCTAGAGCAGTAATCCTATGAAACAATGGCTAGATGCTTTCTCCAAATTGGGTCTGCCCCAAACCTCCCAGTGCAGAATGGTCCAATGTACAGTTGACCCAGAAGGAACCTGGGCCTCGACTCATGCAAGACTCAGCTGCCTCCTTTGAAAAATAGGAAAAAGAAAATTTACCTAGACTTGAATGGGACAATGGAACATGCCTAGCACAGGGCCAAGACAACTTCCCTCAATTCCCCTTCCAGTATTTGTAATAGGGGGAACGGGTCTGCTCTTCCTTAGGCTCTGAAAATTCTGGGGTGGCCAGTCCTTAGTGATTTCTGAAACAAGTGTCTGGGGAGACATTTTGGATCCTGTGTGTGCCCTCTCTTAATGTGAAATCATAGGGATGCCTAGGTGGCTCATTCAGTTAAGCATCTGCCTTTGGCTCAGGTCATGATCCCAGGGTCCTGGGATCAAGTCCCACAACAGGCTCCCTGCTCAGGGGGAAGTCTGTTTCTCCCTCTGTCTCTCCCCGTTTGTGCTCTCTTGCTCTCTCCCTCTCAAAAAAATACATACAATCTTTTTTTAAAAATGTGAGAATCTTGGAGCTTGGAGGCTCTTCCTTGCAAGTTAAGAATTTGTGTTTTCTGGAGCTTCACCATTGCAGTGCCCAGGGATGGCTAAGTAGGGTAGGGACTGCCCTAAGATGTAAGAACTCAGTTGGTCCAGGGCCCAGAAAGCCTGGGAGTCCTTCTGGGATGGGGTAGACCAGTGGTCTCAAACAGGCATGTTCAAAGATGTCATGGATAAGGGAAGGTAGGAAGCTTTATGAAACAATGATACGATGACTATTAGTAACTGTCGGGTTCTATGGCAGGTTCTTTTTATAGCTGAGCACTCCACACGTAACCGCCATCCACATCTTTTAGGGCCAACGAAACAGGCCCAGAGAACAAAGGTACTTGACCTGAGGTAGCAGAAGGAGCAGAGCAGAGATTCAAAACCCAGATCTTTTTAGAATAAAGTCTGCTCTACTTGTAGAGCCTACTGCTTCATCTGCCATCAGGACTTTTTTTTTTTTAAAGATTTTATGTATTTATTTGACAGAGATCGCAAGTAGGCAGAGAGGCAGGCAGAGAGAGAGGAGGAAGCAGGCTCCCTGCTGAGCAGAGAGCAGAGTGCTCAATCCTAGGACTCTGGGATCATGACCCGAGCCGAAGGTAGAGGCTTTTTTTTTTTTTTTTTAAATTTTTTATTTCTTTTCAGTGTAACAGTATTGATTGTTTTTGCACCACACCCAGTGCTCCATGCAATCCGTGCCCTCTCTAATACCCACCACCTGGTTCCCCCAACCTCCCACCCCCGCCCCTTCAAAACCCTCAGATTCCTTTTCAGAGTCCATAGTCTCTCATGGTTCACCTCCCCTTCCAATTTCCCTCAACTCCCTTCTCCTCTCCATCTCCCCTTGTCCTCCATGCTATTTGTTATGCTCCACAAATGCCCACTGAGCCACCCTTGCGCCCCGTGCCATCAGGACTTTTTTTTTTAACTTTTCTTTTTTTTTTTTTTTTTAAGATTTTATTTATTTATTTGACAGACAGAGATCACAAGTAGACAGAGAGGCAGGCAGAGAGGGGGGAAAGCAGACTTTCGGCTGAGCGGAGAGCTCGATGCAGGGCTCCATCCCAGGACCCTGAGATCATGACCTGAGCCGAAGGCAGAGGCTTAACCCACTGAGCCACCCAGGCGCCCCCATGAGGACTTTTAAAACCCAAATATTTTTAAAATCCACAACTCCCCAAGACTTAGAAAATAAAGTGTTTCATGGCTTGTTTGGAGATCTTCTCTGTGTTCACCTCTCCTGGAACCCCCTTCACACCCCTTCTTGATCCCCCGCCATGCTAATTCCTGCCTCTGAGCCTTCGCCTTTGCTGATCTGTCCACCACAGGCTCACGCCAGCCTCTTGCCTCCTCCTCCTCCTCCTTCGGCCTGGCAAACCCCTTCTTATCATTTCCAGACCCAGTTCAAGGAACACCACCTCTGTAAAGTGTTTCTGAGGGCGCCCGGCTGGCTCAGTCAGAAAAGCGTGCGACACTCGATCTCAGGGTTGTGAGTTTGAGCCCTATGTTGGGTGTAGAGATTACTCAATTAAAAAAAAAAAATCTTTAAAAAAAAAAAGAAGTGTTTCTGCATGGCTCCTGGGGGTCCCCTCTGTCTAAAGCACCTCCGGAGTTTAGGGTGTTCGTTGATTGATCCATTTGCCTTCTCTCTACCAGAGTGTGAGCTTCTCGAAAATAGGGACTGTGTGTTAACGACTGTTTTTTTACCCAGTATCTATTTCAGGGAACTTCTGAAACCTCTTATTTTCTTATTTTATTTTATTTATTTAGAGAGAGCAGGGGGAGGGGACAAGGGAGAGGAAGAGATTCTCAAGCAGATTCCACACTGAGTGCATAGCCTGACACAGGGCTCCGTCTTACTACCCTAAGATCATGACCTGCGCTGAAATCAAAAGTTGGACGCTTAACTGACTGAGCCACCCAGGCATCCTCGAAACCTTTTCTTTTTTTAAAAATTCATTTTATTTGTCAGAGAGAGAGAGAGCACAAACAGGGGGAGTGGCAGGCAGAAGGAGAAGCAGACTCTCTGCTGAGCAGGGAGCCCGAAAAGGGACCTGATTCCAGGACTCTGGGATCATGACCCAAGCCAAAGGCAGACGCCTAACTGACTGAGCCACCTAGGCGTCCCCCTGAAAACTTTTCTAACCTGGGCTTGCTGCTGTGTAAAATGCAGTGGGTCATGTCTGCCTCATACGGCTGTTATGAAGGTCAAAATGAGGTGATGTCTGTCATGCGTTGAGCTTACTTGTTTAGTTAACAACTAAAGCCATTATTATATTATAGTTTAATACTGTGAGTTGTAATATTTAAAAAAATCAGTGGGTAAAAGAGTAAAGGCGTGAATAAACGCAATGCCCCAAGCAAAAACTCCTCACTCTTGCTTTTCACTCAGCCTAGGAACAACTATGATGGAGTATTTCCCTTATCCTGGGAATAGCTCTTTTTGTTTCTCAGTCTTTGGCCACAGTTTCCTTTTTCTCATGTTGTTTTACCCTACCTGTAGAAATATCAGGGCTCCTGAGGGAGCTTCCCAGTCCCAGGGGAGAGAATTAGTCAGGGTCTGATAGTGACAAGGGAGAGCAGTCCAGCTTCTCTCTTACTTCTCTTTCCCTCTCCTCCTTTTTCTTCCTGTGGGGGAAATTAAAAAAAAAAAAACAGTTAACAAAAATTGGTTCAAAAATTCAGTGTGATTTCTTCAAAGGTGTCACTGGAATCTTTTTTTTAAAAAATATTTTATTTATTTATTTGACAGAGAGATAGAGAGATCACAAGTAAGCAGAGCAGCAGGCAGAGGGAGAGGGAGAAGCAGACTCTTCACTGAGCAGAGAGCCCGATGCGGGGCTCGATCCCAGGACACTGGGATCATGACCTGAGCTGAAGGCAGCCACTTAACCGACTGAGCCACCCAGGTGCCCCGTGTCACTGGAATCTTGATAGATATTGACAAGAGATGTTTACAAAGGGACCAGTAGTGGCGACAGCAAATATCCAGAACAGAATGCTGAATGCACTGCACGATCCCATCATCTGTCTTTTAGGCACTGTTGGGTACCTAAAAGGACTTGGTCCCAGGAAAACAAGATCACCCAGGGCAAGATTCTTTGAGGCCAAATATTCAGTCTAGGGAGATGGACAAGGAAGTCTATGATTAAGTAGGCTAAGATCTATGGAGCATGATCAGGAAAGCACAGGGCACATAACGGATACCCTGAGTAGGCAAGTCAGGGGAGACTTCCTGGAGGTGATGCCTGAGCTGGGTTTTAAAGGTCTGTGAGGAGTTTGTTAGATTAAGAACTATCTGAAAGATAATCAAGTCTGAGGGAAGAATAATAATATTGGTAAATTAAACTGCGTTGGCTTAGATTTCTGAGAATCTAAGGTGGATATCAGAAAGCTTGTTTCTGGGGGTGCCTGGGTGGCTCAGTGGGTTAAGCCGCTGCCTTCGGCTCAGGTCATGATCTCAGGGTCCTGGGATCGGGTCCTGCATCGGGCTCTCTGCTCTGCAGGGAGCCTGCTTCCTCCTCTCTCTCTCTCTGCCTGCCTCTCTGCCTACTTGTAATCTCTCTCTGTCAAATAAATAAATAAAATCTTTAAAAAAAAAAAAAAAGAAAGCTTATTTCTGATAGATCCGCTGAGTTACCACTGATCCTTTAAGATTCCATGGCTCAAACAGGTGGGTCTCGAGCTAAACGGCTATTATCAAAAAATTGTGGTCTTCTCGATCAAAGGAAAATTAAAATTGGAAGACTTAAGATTGGAAGGTTTCCTTGGATAACTTTCTCAACTCATTAAGCTTTGGTTTCTTCTCTCAAATGGATAGTATAACACCATCTATCTCTGTTGAGATGGCTAGTTACCAACCCATCGTCTGCTCTCCCTTATTCTTTAATGGGAGAATGAGTCAGCTTTTGTTTAAAACGGCAATGTCCCCAGATTTTTTTTTAAATTACATTTCCCAGGGGCGCCTGGGTGGCTCAGCGGATTGAGCCTCTGCCTTTGGCTCAGGTCATGATCTCGGGGTCCTGGGGTCAAGCCCTACATTGGGCTCTCTGCTCAACGGGGAGCCTACTTCCCTCTCTCTCTGCCTGCCTCCCTGCCATTTGTGATCTCTCTGTGTCAAATAAATAAATAAAATCTTTTTTTAAAAAAATAAATAAATTACATTTCCCAGCCTCCACTGAAACTAACATCACCATGTGACTAATATCCAACCCTTGAAATAAAGTGGCAATGTTACATGGTACTTCCAGGGAGGTTATTAAAAAGGGAGAGGGTAACAGTGGTTGACTACAACTGAGCATGAGGGATCTTTCCGGGGTGATGAAAAAGTTCTTAAACTGGATGGCAGCAATTGTTGCTAAACTCTGTAAATTTGCTAAAATTAATGTACTTCAAATGAGCAAATTTTATGGTAAATTACCCCCTCAGAAATATTATTAAGTAATAATAATTATTTAAAAAATCACTTAAAATGGTTTTTTTAAAGGAATGTTAAGGTTTTTTTTTTTTAAGATTTTATTTATGTATTTGACACAGAGAGAGCATGATCAACAGGGAGGAGCAAAGGGAGAGGGAGGAGCAGTCTCCCCACTGAGCAGGAGAACCCAATACGGGACTTGATCCCAGGACCCTGGGATTCTGCCCTGAGCTGAAGGCAGACACTTAACTGATTGAGCCACCCAGGCGCCCCAATAAATATAATCATTAAAAAAAAAAGGGGGGGGTGGCTGGATGATGGACAGTGGCGTGGGTTATGTGTTGTAAGTACTAGGTGTTGTGTAAAACTGATGGATCACAGACCTGTGCCCCTGAAACAAATAATACATTATATGTTAATAAAAAATAAATAAAAATAAAGTATTCAGACGGGGCGCCTGGGTGGCTCAGTCAGTTAAGCATCTTATTCTTGATCTCAGCTTGGGCCTTGATCCCAGGGTTGTGAGTTCAAGCCTCATGTTGTGCCCCACACCCAGTGTGGAGCCCACTTAAAATAAGAAAGTTCTAACAGTATTCATATTTCCAACTTGTCCATGGTCTTTGTCAGAACAAACCTTAAAAGAAATGCAGTCTCCCTCTCGGGACTTCCTCTAGATTTCTTGTCAAAGGAGTCCTCAACCAAGGTGGAAGGTGGGATGAACATGTGGTTTGTCTTCTTTAGCTCTAATGCTCTTTGATCGATATTCTTCACCTCCCTGTGGGGAAATCACAAAGGCACATATGGAAAAATATTGAGGAGTCAGCATGATATTTTCACTCCTATTTTCATATGTAAAGAGAGAGAAATATTTACAGACTTATTCATTTAAGAGCAAGCAGAGAGCAGACTGTAAGTCCAGAGCCCCTGTAGTGTGCTAGGGGTCATGTCAGTGCTTGGGGACACAGATAGGAATAAGATGTGGTCGTTGAATTCAAGGAACATACACTCAAATTAGGAGGACAGGAAAAAAATCAGCAGTCTGAAAGAAAGCCAAATACTGAAGGCAAGCTAAATTCAAGTTGGGGATCTGCTGCTTGCTGTGTGACTTTGGGCAAATTACCTAACCTCTCCCTGCCAGTGTACCCATCTCAACTTGGTGATGGTAGAACCTAGGGTTGTGGCGAAGGTTAACTGAGTTGCCACAGGTCAAGTGCTTAGCTCAGTGTCTGGTACACCATAAATAAAGGAAGTGCTCCAGAAATGCCCTGTGCTGCTGGTGTTCTTACAGAGACGGTTTGCCATAGAGTGTGTTGAGGTAAGCATGGGGCACACAACAGGGAAAAGGAATTGGGTGATACATCAGCTGACTTTTGAACGTGAGCAGACATTTACTTGATGACGAAGCAGGTTGCGGGCACTCAGGGTAGACAGAATAGCAATAAAAATGTATTTGTATGGGCACCTGGGTGGCTCAGTTGGTTAAGCAACTGCCTTCGGCTCAGGTCATGATCCTGGAGTCCCAGATCAAGTCCCACATCAGGCCCTCTGCTCCTCAGGGAGCTGGCTTCTCCCTCTGCCCCTCGCCCCTTTCATGCTCACTCTCACACTCTCTCTCTCTCAAATAAATAAAATCTTTTAAAAAATGTATTTGTATGAATTAAGAGTCTGCCATATACTTCTCTGCTGATGAAGGATAGAGGCAGAAAGATTGGTATTAAAAAAAAAATAGCAGTGAATTTGGCCTTGAACTGAGGTAGGGAAGCTGAAGGGATGCCATTTATTTTATTATTTTATTTATTTTAAATATTTTACTAATTTGAGAGAGAGAAAAAGCATGAGTCGGGGAGGAGCGGAGGGTGAGGGAGAAGCAGACGCCCCGCTGAGCACAGAGACCAACAGGACCCTGAGATCATGACCTGAGCTGAAGTCAAATCCTCAACTGACTGAGGCACCCAGGCACCCCTATTTTTTTTTCTTAAGATTTTATTTATTTATTTGAGAGAGAGAAAGTGTGTGAACACATGTGCAAGTTGGGGGAGGAGTGGAGAGAGAGGGTCAAGCAGACTCCGTGCTGAGAACAGAGCCAGGGCAGGGCTCGATCCCATGATGCAAGTTCACAGCCTGATGGGACACCCAACCGACTGAGCTACCCAGGAGGCCCTGAAGGGACTCCATTTTAGAAAGGTTCTATCTCTGCTGGTTTTCCACTAGGCCCCATTTCAGAATAAGCCAGAGAAGCTATGTTCCCATTTCAAGGGGGAATCAATCATTCTCTGAATTGTGTCCTAGGCCCCAAACACCTAATAATGTCAAAGGAGCACCAGATCCCAAACACGTTCCAGGCTGACACTGGCATCAATACCTCCACCTTCAGTAATTTATGGAATAACACCTGTTGTTCACCCGACACTCACCTCTGATTGGGGCCTACCCTGGACTCCTGAAGGAACAAGTATCCTAGACCCCTTTCCAATGGAAACCTCTAACCCCAGGCAATGACAAGTCTCCTTCTCCTTTTCTTTCCAAGTCTCCCAGACATTCTGCTATTTTCTACCTGTCATTTAGACTATTTCATAAACTCTGTTTCCACTTTCTCTCTCGCATTTGATTTCTATCCTGTGTGAAGCCAGGACCCTCTTGGCTGTCCTGGGGAACCCTCCCCTGGGTCCTCAGACTTAACCTGCCTGTATCAATGTCAATGGTTATTTTAACAATGCCAATGGGTTCTTTTTCCAAGTCAAAGGAAGAAATTCTGTTGACACAACATTCTTACTTTTAGGATCTTTTTTTTTTCTTTTGGGATCTTCTGCCACAACTTTTTTTTTAACCCTGGGGAGCCTGCTTCTGCTTGCAACCAAGAAGTAAAGAATAGCCGCAAATTGCATTTGTCCTTGTTATGATCACATTTTTAAAAAGATTTTATTTATTTATTCGAGAGAGAAAGAGAGTGAGCAAGAAAGAAATGAGCCGGGGGAGGGGCAAGAGAGAGGGAGAAGCAGATTCCTAGCTGAGCAGAGAGCCTGATGTGGGGCTCCATCCTAGGACCCCAGGATCATGACCTGAGCCAAAGGCAGATGGTTAACTGACTGAGCCACCCAAGTGCCCTGATGATCACATTTTCTTTTTTTAAGATATTATTTATTTATTTGACAGGCAGCGATCACAAGTAGGCAGAGAGGCAGGCAGAGAGAGAGGAGGAAGCAGGCTCCCTGCTGAGCAGAGAGCCTGATGTGGGGCTTGATCCCAGGACCCTGGGATCATGACCTGAGCCAAAGGCAGAGGCTTTAATGCACTGAGCCACCCAGGCACCCCTGGTGATCACATTTTCTAACAGAAAATCACTGAAGAAATTCCTTGATGATATTTTCTATAGTGTTATTTCTTGAGACGTTGAAACCCACACATGCCTTAGGCTCATATTTTGCACGAGAAAAACCATCTTTAGTTTGTGTGACAGAATATGTTGAAAACATTTCATGGGGTTCTGCAAAGAGCATTCTGAATTGTGGGTGCTCTGTGCCCAGACAAGTTTGAGGATCAGGGCTCTGGACTCACATGTCAATAAAGTTCTCCAGCAGCCAGAGACCCTGTTCCCTCAAAACATGCCTCGCCTGCACAGGCAAACTGACCTCTACCTACAGCAGGGACCCCTGGATTGCCTTTTCTTTTCTTCTTCTTCTTCTTCCCCTGGATTGCCTTTTCTTTTCTTCTTCTTTTTTTTTTTTTAAGATTTTACTTATTTGAGAGAGAGAGTGCATAAGCAGGAGGAGCAGCAAAGAGAGAGGGAGAAGCAGGCTACCCACTGAGCAGGGAGCCCGATGTGGGGCTCAATCCCAGGACCCTGAGATCATGACCTGAGTTGAAGGCAGACGCCTAACCTACTGAGCCACCCAGGCGCCCCTGGATTGCCTGTTCTAATAGGGGCTTCTCCAGGACTCCCCAATCACAGACTTTCAAATCTGAGTCCTGCGCTGCTTTGGACCCTGCAATTTCCATGGCACGGGGTCACAGGTATTATCTCTGGCCGTCGGCATTTACTGAGCACTTTCTTTGAGCCAGGCACAGAGCTAGACATCTCCATTCCCCCACAGCTACTCTGTGTCCCTGTTTATAGTCAGTATCCAAGCCTCACACAGGCTGTGATGGACATAATTCAGATAGAGAGTGAGACAGAGCTTCAGTCTGTCCAACTAAAAAGCCAGTGCTTCCTACTGATATGCTCTATTTGGGAAATAAGATGGTAACTTAGGTCCCAAAGGAGTCCTAGCCCATGTGCAAGTAATAGTCCATATGGGCATTTGACACCTTTTGTTTTTGTTATAGCTACCATTTAAAAAAAAAACTTCAAAAAATATATAAAAGTAATGAAAATTGCACAATCAACACCATTTACCCATTATTTAGCTTCAATAGTTACCAACATAAGATTAATCTTGAAACATCCATTACTCCCTTCATACCCCTCCATTCCCGCCCCAAATGGGTGATTTTCAAGAAGAGCCTAGATACCATGTCATCTCATCCAGAAACACTTCATTAGGTATCTCTTTCAGACATGGCGCTTTTAATTTTTGTTTATTTTTTAAGATTTTATTTATTTATTTGCTAGAGAGAGAGAGAGATTGCACAAGCAGGGAGAGCAGCAGGCAGAGGGAGAAGCAGGCTCCCTGCTGAGCAAGGAGCCTGCCGTGGGGCTCCATCCCAGGACCCTAGATCATGACCTGAGCCAAAGGTAGACGTTCAACTGACTGAGCCACCCAGGCGGCCCCAGATTTGACTCCTTTAAAAAATAGGTAACTACGAATGGGAGAAGATACTTGCAAGTGATATATCAGATAAAGGGCTAGTATCCAAAATCTATAAAGAGCTTAGCAAGCTCAACACCCAAAGAACAAATAATCCAGTCAAGAAATGGGCAGAAGACATGAACAGACATTTCTGCAAAGAAGACATCCAGATTGCCAACATGAAAAAGTGCTCCACATCACTCAGCATCAGGAAAATACAAATCAAAACCACATTGAGGGACACCTGGGTGGCTCAGTTGGTGGGCAGCTGCCTTCAGCTCGGGTCATGATCCCAGTGTCCTGGGATCGAGTCCTGCGTTGGGCTCCTTGCTCAGCGGGGAGCCTGCTTCTCCCTCTGCCTCTGCCTGCCATTCTGTCTGCCTGTGCTCTCTTTCTCTCTCTCTCTCTGATAAATAAAATCTTTAAAAAAAAAAACAAACCACAATGAGATACCACCTCACACCAGTCAGAATGGTTAAAATTAACAAGTCAGGAAGTGACAGATGCTGGTGAGGATGTGGAGAAAGGGGAACTCTCCTACGCTACTGGTGGAAATGCAAGCTGGTGCAACAACTCTGGAAAACAGCATGGAGGTTCCTCAAAAAGTTGAAAATAGAACTACCCTATGACCCAGCAATCACACTACTGGGTATTTACCCTAAAGATACAAACGCAGTGATCCGAAGGGGCACGTGCACCCGATTGTTTACAGCAGCAATGTCCACAATAGATAAACTATGGAAAGAACCTAGATGTCCATCAACAGATGAATGGATAAAGAAGACGTGGTATACATACACAATGGAATATTATGCAGCCATGAAAAGAAATGGAATCTTGCCATTTGCGATGACGTGGATGGAACTAGAGGGTATTATGCTTAGTGAAATAAGTCAATCAGAGAAAGACAACTATCATATGATCTCCCCGATATGAGGGAGTGGAGATGCAACATGGAGGGTTTGGGGGGTAGGAAAAGAATAAATGAAACAAGATGGGATTGGGAGGGAGACAAACCATAAGAGACTCTTAATGTCACAAAACAAATTGAGGGTGGCTGAGGGGGAGGGAGAGGGTGGTGGGATTATGGACATTGGGGAGGGTATGTGCTATGGTGAGTGCTGTGAAGCGTGTAAACCTGGCGATTCACAGTCCTGTAGCCCTGGGGCTAATAATACATTATATGTTTATAAAAAAATAAGAAAAAAATTTTAAAAAATTAGGTAACTACAAAACCATTATAATATCTCTACAAAGAAAAAGGATACACCAGTACAAGGAGCTCCTTAATATGTTCCTTCAGAACATAGATAGCAAAGAATTCATAGACTCTAAATGTGCAGCTCTAGGAGATTTTGTGGACTAAGCAAACCCATGTAACTAGCACCCAGATCAAGAAATGGAACACTGGGGCGCCTGGGTGGCTCAGTGGGTTAAAGCCTCTGCCTTGGGCTCAGGTCGCGATCCCAGAGTTCTGGGATCGAGCCCCCGCATCGGGCTCTCTGCTCGGCGGGGAGCCTGCTTCCCTTCCTCTCTCTCTGCCTGCTTGTGATCTCTGTCTGTCAAATAAATAAATAAAATCTTTATTAAAAAAAAAAAAAGAAATGGAACACTGTGTGCTCCCCAGAAGCCTCCTCATCTGTACCCTACTCAGGCAAGCTCTATTTCCCTGAGTATAGCTCTGCTTTGATGTCTAACAGCACAGATGTGGGTTTTTTTTTTTTTTTAAGATTATTTTAGAGAGCGAGGGTGAGAGCATAGGGAGTGAGGAGAGGGGCAGAGGAGAGGGGGAGAGAGATAATCTCAAGCAGACGCCCCACTGAACTTGGAGCCTGCCAATGCAGGACCCCATCCAGGACCCTGAGATCATGACCTGAGCCAAAATCACATTAAAAAGATTATCCACCATGACCAGGTGGGATTCATCCCTGGGCTACAAGGATGGTTCAACATTCGCAAATCAATGTGATAGAAAAAATTAATATGAGAAAAGAGAAGAACCACATGGTCCTCTCAATTGATGCAGAAAAAGCATTTGACAAAATCCAGCATCCGTTCCTGATTAAAACACTTCAAAGTATAGGGATAGAGGGAACATTCCTGAACTTCATAAAATCTATCTATGAAAGACCAACAGCAAATATCATCCTTAATGGGAAAAAGCTTGCAGCCTTCCCGTTGAGATCAGGAACAAGACAAGGACGCCCACTTTCACCACTCTTGTTCAACATAGTGTTAGAAGTCCTAGCAACAGCTAGGAAAAGAAATAAAAGAGAAATAAAAGGTATCCAAATTGGCAATGAAGAAGTCAAACTCTCTCTTTGCAGATGACATGATTCTTTACATGGAAAGCCCAAAAGACTCCACCCCCAAACTACTAGAACTCATACAGCAATTCAGCAACGTGGCAGGATACAAAATCAATGTCCAGAAATCAGTGGCTTTCTTATACACTAACAATGAAAATACAGAAAGGGAAATTAGAGAATCGATTCCATTTACTATAGTACCAAGAACCATAAGATACCTGGGAATAAACCTAACCAATGAGGTAAAGGATCTGTATTTGAGGAACTACAGAACACTCATGAAAGAAATTGAAGAAGACACAAAAAGATGGAAGACCATTCCATGCTCTTGGATTGGAAGAATAAACATTGTTAAAATGTCTATACTGAGCCAAAATCAAAAGTCAGATGCTTAACTCACTGAGCTACCCAGGTGCCCCTAATGGCACAGATGTGTTTCAAGGCCACCATTTTATTCTGTAGACACAAATTTTGAGAATCACTTTATTAACAGAAGGCATGCTGAACTTCTTGATAATGCCTTACCCAACAAAAAGTGGATATATTTAGCAATGAGATTGCTAACACATAATTACAAAGTTTCTACTGACTTAAAATACGTATACTATAATTCACCCTATAAGGATGCCTTTATTAAACAAGGATGTCCTTATATATTTCTGAAATATATATGCTGTAGACTTAATCTTAAATGAATTTAATATTATTTTTATTAAATTTAAATTATGGGGCTAAGTTCCAGCCAAAGGAATAGAAAATGGAAGGTTTATTTGTGATCTTATTATTGACTTGAGAGAGAGACAGAGTGAGAAAGAGTGAGAGAATGTGAGCAAGCAGGGTAAGGGACAGAGGGAAAAGCAGACTCCCTGCTGAGCAGGGAGCCGGATGTGCGGCTGGATTCTGGGAGTCCCGGATCATGACCTGAGCCGAAGGCAGATGCTTAACTGATCGAGCCACCCAGGTGTCCCAATAACTAAAACTAAAAACAAAAACAAAAACAAAAAACCCCAAACGGCTCCTGGGTCCTCTCCCTTCCTCAATCCTGACCCTGTCCTCCCTTACCTACATTTTTCCAATCTCTCCAATCTCTCTGGCTTCCCATGGCCTTGGGTCTTCCACTTGATAATGAAAGAGCCCTGTTACTCCCCATCCAATCTTGTCCTTTTTGGTGCAGAATTTTGCTCCTTCTGCTCTCATTCACCCATGGGGCGCCACACCTTTCCCCCAACGTCCCAGGCTCTGGTGTCTGACCAGTTAAGACCACTCTCTGCCAAATCACCAAACCTGTCTCAGCCCAGGGCTTCTACATGTGGCACCCCCACTGCTGACCGCTACTCCCCTTGGCCCTTTCCTCCCTCAGCTTCGTGGCTGCTGTGCCTTCACACACGCTTTCCTTTCCTTCCGGCTACTCCTTCTCCATGGCCCCACATTTTGTCCTCCCCACAAATGTGGTTGCCCTCCAAGTTTCTGTCTTTGACCTTGGCTTCTGTAAAATGGAGATAAATAACCGTGCTTCTTACACACACTATTTTATACCCTGTTTTTTTTTTTTTTTTGGTCCAATAATATGTTATGACCATCGTTCCTTATAAAATAATACTAGATCGACATGGCCATTTTTCTCGGCAGCAGAGCACATACATATGATATCTGATTAACCAAACACCTTTTGATGGACATTTAGGCAGAACTGCATTTTTGTGGGGTTGGTGCTTAACAGGTTTGTGTGTTTGTGTGTGTATCTCATTTGGAAATAATGCTACTGTATCACTTTGTAAAACAAAGCAGTTACCAATGTGTTCATTGTTTCCTTTCTCTCCTACCATGGCAGATACCAACGGCTGTCTGGCCAACAGCAGTTCCCCCTTTCTCCCCCGCTAACTGAATCCAGTGTTATTTTGGATAATGAAGTGCTCAGGCAGTTCCGCTCTGGTTCAGGCATGGAAATCTCATTTCTCTTTGCCAAATATTTCCTGAGCTTCTTTTGCAGCCGGATGTCCACGTGAGAGACTTATGGGAATAGGTGGAGAAGACATGAGAGAGAGATAAGGGGCAAAAGAAGAAGGTGAGCTCTTTAGAAAAAAAAAGTGCCAGCTAATAAAGGGAGAAGGGAGTGGAAGTAGAAACCCCAGCTGTCATAACTGATCCAGGCAAAGAGCATCAGTGGATGCTACAACCGCTGGGTGTTGGTTTGGGGAGAGCAGATTCATTCAGCCTCAAAGAATCACACCAGTTATTACAGACTAACTACATAAAACAGGGGTCTTAGAATGGAGAGGTCTAGCAGAGACCACCTGTCTGGCTGACTTGACATTGAGTGTCTCCTGATGCCGTGTACTGCGCACACACATCATCATCTATGAGGTGTTTCCTGAATTCTATCAAGCACCTAGTATCACCCCATGTCTAGTTTATGAGAAATATAGGGCATTTTGGAATAAGTTAAATGATACCCTGAAGAAATAATTAGAAAAATCCAGAATGTGGCTTGAGTGTTTCAAAAGACTCTGTGTCATAAAATAATAATAATAATAATAAAAATGTAACCATTGATTCATGGCATAATAACAAAGGTGGCAGCAGGGCATTGTTATCAATGAAAAGACCCCAAAGAGATATAACAGCAAGATCTAGTTCCCAATCCTTGATCGGATCCTGGAGCAGCAAGTAAAACCAGAAAGGATATTTTGGGCACCACTGGGGAAATTTGAATTTGACCTAATTACTAGAGAGAGAAAGAAAATGTGGCAAAAAGTGGATAATTGGTAAACGCAGTGTGGACATATGGTGTTCACTGCACCATCCTTTCAACATTTCTGGAAGGTCTGAAAAATTTCTAAAGAAAATAAAAATACTGAAAAAGTCAGAAGGCACAGGAAAATACCCATCATACGCAGCTAAGTGGGAAAACAAAGTCTAAAAACCAGATTGATGGTATGACTCTACTACTTTTGTCTAAAGATACACCTCTACAGGCCCAGGCGAAAAGACTGGAAGGATTTATAGAAAAATGTTGGCAACATATGTCTCCAGGTGCTTTTCCAGGTTTGTTTGTTTGTTTTCATTGAACATAAATGCTTTTGTAGTTAGGGAAAATGAACTTTAAAAGAAAGATCTGGTCTCTGTTACTATGGCATTTATATTCTGACCACAAGAAACATGCCTAAGATAGTCCCAGGACTAGGCCCCCAATTAAAAATTACCATGGGCAGGGGCACCTGGGTGGCTCAGTGGGTTAAAGCCTCTGCCTTCGGCTCAGGTCATGATCCCAGGGTCCTGGGATCGAGCCCCACATCGGGCTCTCTGCTCAGCAGGGAGTCTGCTTCCTCCTCTCTCTCTCTCTCTGCCAGCCTCTCTGTCTACTTGTGATCTCTAGCTGTCAAATAAATAAATAAAACCTTTAAAAAAAAATTACCATGTGCAGGGGTGAGTGGCTGGTGCAGTGCATTAAGGGTCTGACTCCTGGTTTTAGCTCAGGTGGCGGGTGATCTCAGGGTCATGAGACCTGCCCTATGTCGGGCTCTACACTCAGCAGGAGGTCTGCCCAAGATTCTCTCTCTCCCTCTGTATTCCCGCTCCTGCTCTTGCTCTCTCTCTCAAAATAAAATAAATAATCTTTAAAATGCATGTAAAAGGGGCACCTAGGTGGCTCAATGGATTAAAGCCTCTGCCTTCAGCTCAGGTCATGGTCTTAGAGTCCTGGAATCGAGCCCAGCATCAGGCTCCCTGCTCAGCGGGGAGCCTGCTTCCCTCTCTCTCTGCCTGCCACTCTGCCTACTTGTGCTCTCTCTCTGTCAAATAAATAAATAAAATATTTTAAAAGAATAAATAAAATGCATGTAAAAAAGAAATTTTCATGTGCAGGGGTACTTTACTGGCTTGGTCAGTGGAATGTGCTACTCGGTCTTAGGATTCTGAATTCAAGCCCTACACTGGGTGTAGAGATTACTTAAAAATAAAATCTTTTGCAGAGAAAGGGAAACCCTCCTACACTGTTGGTGGGAATACGAGCTGGTGCAGCCACTCTGGAAAACAGCATGGAGGTTCCTCAAAAAGTTGAAAACAGAGCTACCCGACGACCCAGCAATTGCACTACTGGGTATTTACCTTAAAGATACAAAAGTAGTGGTCCGAAGGGGCACATGCACCCCAATGTTTATATCAACAATGTCCACAATAGCCAAACTATGGAAAGAACCCAGATGTCCATCAACAGATGAATGGATAAAGGAGACTATATATATACAATGGAATACTATGCAGCCATCAAAAGATGAAATCTTGTCATTTGCAACGACGTGGATGGAACTAGAGGGTATTAATGCTGAGCGAAATAAGACAATCAGAGAAAGACAAGTATCATATGATCACTCTGATATGAGGAATTTGAGAGGCAGGATGGGGGGGTCGTGGGGGGTAGGAAAGGAAAAAATGGAGCAAGATGGGACTGGGGAGGAAGACAAACCATAAGAGGCTCTTAACCTCAGGAAACAAACTGAGGGTTGCTGTGGCGGGGGGTGGAGGGAGAGGGTGGCTGGGTGATGGTCACTGGGAAGGGTATGTGCTATGGTGAGTGCTGTGAAACGTGTAGCCTGATGATTCACAGACCTGTACCCTGGGGCAAATAATGCATTATATGTTAATTAAAAAAATAAATATATAAAATCTTAAAAATTTTTTTTAAATTGTCATGTGCAAGAACAGGCAGATGCCCAAACAATGTCCCTTCCCTAAAGCCCCTTAAATACCTGAGGAAGTTTTCTTGCAGTTCCCTTAGGTACACATCAAAATACTTCCATTCATTCCAGTGGAGGCATTTCAGTTGTTCGAAGTTGTCCCTCCGCTTCTTCATGTTGCTCAGGGTCAGGTCAATGACCTCAGCATATGTCAGGATGGACTCAGTGGCATTGGCCGTCAAGGAAAAGTTCACACTGTTGGTTGGTATTGACTCTTGAGTGTTACCAGCAAGACGGCCTACATCACCAAAATCTGAGCAGGAAAGGACTCCTGCCCTCTGACTATGGGTGAAGGCAAGGGGCTATCCTCCCCAATGGCTGGGCCATTCCTGATCTTTTAACACAGCCCTTCTCTTCTCCTGCTGATGGAAGGGCTAGGAAATCCTCTTTTGAGACTGTCATCTAAAGTTCTCACTCTGGGGGCACCTGGGTGGCTCAGTGGGTTAAAGCCTCTGCCTTCAGCTTGGGTCATGATCCGGGGGTCCTGGGATCGAGCCCTGCCTCAGGCTTTCTGCTCAGTGGGGAACCTGCTTCCCACCTCTCTCTCTCTCTGTCTGCCTCTCTGCCTACTTGTGATCCCTGTCTGTCAAATAAATAAATAAAATCTTTAAAAATAAATAAATAGAATTCTCACTCCATAGGGTGACAAGAGGCGACTCCACTTATCATGGGAATCACTTCGTAGTAACACTGTGTTGTACGTCTGAAACTAATATGTTGTGGGTCAACTATACCTCAATAAAAAAATAGGCAAATAAATACTATTCTTACTCTATGATCACAGTGATGAAGAGGAAGGGATTCCAACTTTCAGTCTCAAGACCTCATTCCCAATATCATGTTTGTATGTTGGAAAGCCCTCTGGGCCTCCCCCACCTCTCTACCCCTTCTGCATTGGTCAGAATCTCAGGCGTTTGGGATTTCCATCCAACATGAGTCATCCTCTATGTCTCTATTTTCTGATCTATAAAATAAGGATAATAATTCCACCTTCGAAAATGTTAATAATAATTATGATCATTATTGTTTATTTAGAACCAGCCATATGCCATTTAATCCTGATCATAACACTATTGTTTTGGTATAATTATACTTATTTTTAATTATTTATTATGAATTATATAATATAAATTATATAAATTATATTTTTATAATTATATTATAAATTATAATTATTTTTTAAGATTTCATTTATTGGGGCACCTGGGTGGCTCAGTGGGTTAAAGCTTCTGCATTTGGCTTGGGTCATGATCCCAGGGTCCTGGGATCGAGCCCCGCATCGGGCTCTCTGCTCAGTTGGGAGACTGCTTCCTCCTCTCTCTCTCTCTCTGCCTGCCTCTCTGCCTACTTGTGATCTCTGTCGAATAAATAAGTAAAATCTAAAAGAAAAAACAAATTTTATTTATTTATTTATTTGAGACAGAGAGAGCAGGAGGAGGCGCAGAGGGCAAAGGACAGTGTGCTCCACACTGAGCACAGAGCCCGAGGCAGGGCTCGATTCCATGACCCTGAGATCATGACCTAAGCCAAAACCAAGAGTTGAATGCTTTAACTGAACGAGCTACCCAGGTGCCCCTAATTATTCTTATTTTACAAAGAACTTGATAAAGCTATTGAGCTCAGAGGTCAAGCAGTGCACCTAAGATCTTAAGGCCAGTACGTTGCTGAGCTGGACTCAAATCTGGGGCTGTGTATTCCCAACCCAGGCTCCTCCTACTGTACTACACTACAGAGCAGTGAGGTCAGCCGCTGACTTGGTGCTTGAGTCTGGGCTGACTTGATCCCATGTCTGACCCCCTATAGGAAAATGCTAGGTCTCAGGACACCAACTAGTCACATCTGTTTTCTTAAGATCTGAGTTGGGTTACTGAATCTTTAAGTTGGTTGGTTAAGTTGGTAACCAATACCAATTGTGCCAGAGATTTGCTGATGGGTCTGGAGGAGGGTGTGTGCGTGCGTGTGTGCGTGCGTGTGTGTGTGTGTGTGTGTGTGTGTGTGTATGAAGAGGATGTTACAAGAAACACACATCTGGACCCCAAATCCCGATCAATACAGATTCTGGGGTCAATGAGCACAGGGGAGTCATTACTGAACAGCAAATATGTTCGAATACCTAGTTAGCAGGAAGAGATTTTGCACCCAGGGAAATCTGATTTGCCTAGGATCCCATGCAGCCAGTTTACAAAGCTGGCTTGGAACTAAAATGCTCAACATTCTGAGCCTTCGGCTCCTATCAATGACTACCCTTGATGGGTACCAGGCACTGAGCTAAGGGCCGGGTCCCTTTCTACACCCTTGCTTCTCAGAGGTGGAAGCAGCAGGGCCTGGAGGAACATGTGCCCTTCCTGTGGCAGAAAGGATATGGGATGCTCCTGGTTCTTTCCCTCCTGACTATCAACACGTCTTCACCACCCTGGGGCAGATGGGCGTAGTTGTGGAGGAAGTACACAATCAGAGGGCTCTTCCCGTAAATGTTGAAGAAATTTGAAGTCAGCTCAGGGCTTTTGCACGCTGGGTGAGACTGATTGGGAAAAAGAGTGGAAAAAATTATATATTGTCATTGTTACAGCATGGATTAAGAAACATAAAGGTAATAATGTTCTTTATCCAGTAACTCCAATTTTAGGATGCTATCCTAAAGAAATTACCCAAATTCAAGAAAAAAGATTTAAGTACTACAATGCTTGCTGCAGAGATACTGACTATAGCAAAAGATTAGAATAACCCGAATGTTCAAGAAGATATTGATATTTCTTTTTTTTTTTTTAAAGATTTTATTTATTTGATAGAGAGAGATCACAAGTAGGCAGAGAGGCAGGCAGAGAGAGAGGGAGGAAGCAGGCTCCCTGCTGAGCAGAGAGCCCGATGTGGGGCTCGATCCCAGGACCCTGGGATCATGACCTGAGCCGAAAGCAGAGGCTTTAACCCACTGAGCCACCCAGGCACCCTGAAGATATTGATATTTCTATCCCAAGGAATAGTTATGTTGCCATTAAAATGTTTATGAAGAGTTGGTCCTAAGAAACAGCTTCAGATCTAATAGTAGATTAAAAAACTGAGATGCAGGGGTCACTGGGTGGCTCAGTTAGTCGTCTGCCTTAGGCTCAGGTCATGATCTCAGGGGCCCGGGATCAAACCCAGAGTTGGATTCTGTGATCTGCAGACAGCCTGTCTCTCCTTCTGGTCCTCCCCCTATTCCTGCAGTCTCCCGCTCACTCTCTCAAATAAATAAATAAATAAATAAATAAATAAATAAAATCTTTAAAAACACAAAATAAACTAAAAAATAATTTAAAACTTGAGATGCAAAGTTAGGAATATAGCATTATATGTTTTCTGTGAAACAAATCAGTTCAAAAGAAAGATAGGAGACTGGAAAACATAGTTACCAAAATGTTAATGATTCATTCAGCAAATATTTATTGGGTCACGAACATGTATAAATACTGTTCTAGGTGCTAGAGACTCAGCCAAGAAGAGGACAAATTGCAGCCCTCGTGGAGCTTGCATTAGAGTTGAGACGAAGACAATAAACAATCCCACGAATAAAGGAATAGGATGACATTATGGAAGAAGTAATGTTTTGGGTAAGAATCAAGCTGGTGGGGGTGGGGGGCACTTGGGTGGCTCAGTGGGTTAAACCTCTGCCTTCGGCTCAGGTCATGATCTCAGGGTCCTGGGATTGAGTCCCGCATCGGGCTCTCTGCTCAGCAGGGAGCCTGCTTCCTCCCTCTCTCTCTGCCTGTCTCTCTGCCTACTTGTGATCTCTGTCTGTCAAACAAATAAATAAAAATCTTTAAAAAAAAAAAAAAAGAATCAAGCTGGGCAAGGGGTGGAGGGTGAAGGGTGGTGGGAAGAGAGCCTGGGGAGGAGAGGAATCTTTTCCATGGGGTGGTCAGGGAGGGCTACGAGGAGGTAAGGAATGAGGATCTTTTTGAAGTGTCATGGAAGCCACTGGAAGGTTCCACAGAATTAGATTCATTTTCTACCGCTCCCTTTCACTGGTGTGGAGAGAGAGGCTTGCCGTGGGTGAAGGCAGCTGTGAGGAGTGGTCAAGAGGTCTCTGCAGGGGTGGGGGGTGTTGGGCTGGGACTGAGCGGAGCAGTTGCAGAGAGGGGTGACAAGGGATGGGACTGGCAATCGGCTGCGAAAGTAGAATTGTCAGGATTTGCTGGAGGACTCGACGCGAGTGTGAGGAGAAGTCAAGGAGGAGTCTGAAGGTGTAGGTGCCAGTTGCTCCGGTGAGAGGAACTGGGAAGGAACAGGTGAGTGGGGTGGGAAAATCAGAATGTCTGCTTTGGACGCGCTACAGTTGAGAGGAAGTATCTCAGGAGAGAGAGCTGGCTGGGGCCAAGAGTGACTTGTTTTCCTTGCTTATTATTCCTCTGCCTTTTTCCAACAATGTCAGTAATGAGTACGTACTCCTTTTGTCGTTAAAGAAACTGATAAAATTTAACTAAAAGTCTGCCTCGTGAATAAGGGCTGTGGTAACAACTGAGCGCACTATTCTCTAGTACTTTCCATTTGAGTTGCTTCATGAAATTTTTTTTTTTCTATCTATAGATGGTCTCTTAACCTCACCACTTTGACGTGTTGGGCCAGATCATTCTTTGCGGCGGGAGCTGATGCTGATCTGTGTTCACTGGTCTCCAGTGAAATGAGGGCAACCAGGGAAAAAAATATTACAATGAATCTGACACAGAGTAAGATTATGTGCTTCAAGGCTTTTCTTTTATTCTGATATTACCTTTTCTCCTTTTTTGTATTAATGACCTTCTTTCTGGGAAACAATGGTGATGGTAGATAGCAGTCATTTTGCTTTAATGAAGTTATTTAGTTAGAAATTTTTTTTTCAAAGTCTTGAAAATTCCAAAATTCCAAGATCTACTAACTTAGTTCTGTATTTATCCTAGAGTTGTTCTTTTGGCTGCCCAGAATCCATCCTCCTTTTCTGACAAGGCCCTGATTCTTGTGCTTAGGAGAGTTTACCTGCCCTCAACTGCATTTGGGCTTGAAGGGGCTGTAAGTCAAAAGTCCTGCTCCCCCAAGAGGGCACCGGAGGGATCCTCAGAGGCAGCCTGCCTCTCACCTACCCAGCCTGAGCCAGGGCACATAGAATAAGTTTGGTCAGTCAAAACGTCTGCTCCTGGGACTTTGACCCTTGAGTGGGGCAAAGTACAGACCAATGACACATGGGGGCTCACCCTTTCCAGACATGTCACCTTGAAGTGATGGTTCAAAGGTTGAAACTGCCCCGATTCTTCTCCCAGTACCTGGACTCAATTTCAGACTTTCTAGCTACTCAATGTTCTTCCAGTTTTTGCTCAAGTTGGCCAAGGACAGATTTTTTTTTCTTTTCTTTTTTTTTAAAGGTTTTATTTATTTACTTGACAGACAGAGATCACAAGTAGGCAGAGAGGCAGGCAGAGAGAGAGAGGGAAGCAGGCTCCCCACTGAGCAGAGAGCCCGATGCAGGGCTCGATCCCAGGACCCTGAGACCATGACCCAAGCCGAAGGCAGAGGCCTACTTAACCCACTGAGACACCCAGGCACCCCCAGATTTTGTTATTTACAAAGAATTCCAACTAATATACCTCCTTTCAATAATATTCTCAATAGGTGGGGCGCCTGATGGCTCAGTGGGTTAAAGCCTCTGCCTTTGGCTCAGGTCATGATCCCAGGGTCCTGGGATAGAGCCCTGCATGGGGCTCTCTGCTCAGCAGGGAGCCTGCTTCCCCGTCTCTCTCTCTGCCTGCTTGTGATCTCTGTCTGTCAAGTAAATAAATAAAATTTTTAAAAAATTCTCAATAGATATTGTCCATTTTGCTTCCCTAACTTTGAAATGGGGGACATACTACCTCAGAAAATCCAGTTCCCTTGTTGCTAAGCATCTGACTTCTCCTCACAGGTGGGAGTCAGGGGAAGGGGCGCTGGGTACAGGGACCTGGGGATCGGAGTGGAAAGGGCTGGCTCCTAGCCACAGCACTGGGCAAAGGCTGGCCAGTGTGCAAGATGAGAGGTTCTGTAACATCAGATCCAAGGGGCAGGGAGAAAGCAGAGTAGGAGCTAGAGTGAAGGGCTGGCTTCAGACATCTGGCAAGAGGACAGAGTTGGTTTGAGAGCCAGAGCTGGGACAAATCCAGCAGATGGTCTGCTGGAGAGCCAGGGGGTAAAGCTGGTTTAAAATGACCACTTGGACCCTTAGGAAGTTCTTTGTTACCCTAGATAAAAATCTGGCTCTCTGTAATTCCAACCCATCTTCCTCCAGAACCAGGTGTTACGGAATGGTCCTTAAAATATTGGAGGAGAGTCCCTGATCTTCTCTCTGTCTTGTCTTCTCCAACCCAAACATCCTTAGTGCTTTCAGTAACTCCTGGACAGACTCAAGCCAGATGCTTCCCTCTGCATACATGTTTGGTGAAACGTTCTGAAGTGGAATTGTCCTCTTTCTCATTCTGCACCAACAGAGCTTCCCTTTTGGAAGTTTTTTATTTTGACACTTGCAGATCATTTTTCAGATATCTCTGAGGATGAAAACCTCTATTTCTTTTTAACAAAATAAATTCATGTTCACTGTGAAAAACCCATATAATATTTTTAAAAAGATAAAAAGTAAAAGACAAACGTCTTCCTCATTCCCACTTGCAGTGCTAAGAATAAATACTATGAACACTTTTCTGGGTATCCTTCCAAGCCTTCTTGTTTGCACATACCGATTTTATACCAAAAATATATTTCAAAAATAAAAATGGAATCATACTCTACATAATGTCTTGTTACTTATTTTCCACTCACCAGTAACTAAATATGTTACCAGTAATATTCTCTTGATTTATGACTTTAGTCATTGTCAACTGACTTCTTTCCTATCAGAAGTTATACATCTGTCTCATTGGATGCATGTATGTTGTCTACCTTGGATTCAGTTCCCTATGCCCTTCAAAATACCTCACTAAATAAATTCCCCAACTGACCAGTGTTGACCAGAGGTAGGGACATCTCCACACCCCTCTTCAGCAGGAAGGAGTTATAGAAGGTAAGACCTTCTGCTGCCCTTGGCAATCTTAAAGATTTAAGGGTCAACATTGTTCAGGGAGGGAAAATGATGAGAATAAAGGCAAGAGGAATGCAGATAAAATTAAATATCCTTAAAAAAATTATATTTCCTTATAACTTGCAGCCCACTGATAAAACACCTGAGACAGGCAGGGCGTGACAGTCCTCAAGAAACTCACAGCCGCCTCAATGTCAAGTTTTGTGAGAGACTAAAAGCAGCCTTCGCTTGACAACGCCAGAGCTCCAGGATCCTGTGAGTTTTCTTTAACAGGCAGAAATCCCTTTAGAGACTTCTGTTATCTCTACCCTCTCCCCCACAAAACTTAAAAAGTATGTAATGAGTCACTCTTCACAATCTCCGTGCAGCTCTTTCTGCCCACGGGTCCTGTCCCCATGCTATAATAAGAGTGCCTGTTTGTACCTTAAAAAACAAAAAACAAAACAAAACAAAAAACCAAAGCAAGCAAACAAACAAACAAAAACCCCTTCTCATTGTTTTTAATAGCAGCAGTATCCATATTATGGATATTTCACAATTTACTTTTTTATCTATGGAAATTTAAGTTTTCTTCATTGTTGTTTTTTTTCTTTTTCCCCCAGTCCAGTTAATATAATGGATGGCCACATATGAACATTTCTTTTTTGTTCTTTTTTTTTTAAAAGATTTTATATATTTATTTGACAGAGAGAGATCACAAGCAGGCAGGGAGAGAGATGGAAGCAGGCTCCCAACTGAACGGAGAGCCCAATGCGGGACTCGATCCCAGGACCCTGGGATCATGACCTGAGCCGAAGGTAGAGGCTTAACCCCCTGACCCACCCTGGCGCCCCTACATATGAACATTTTTACAGGGTAGATTATCTGAAATGGAATTGCTAGGTCATAGGTATATACATTTAAAATTTTAATGGGATGCTCTAAACTCATGATATAACATAAAAAATGCTAGTAACTATTTTAAAAATCCTTTTCTTTTGTTTAAAGATTCCACTTACTAATTTATTTGACACAGAGAGAGAGAGAGAAAGAACATGCACAAACACAAGCAGGCAGAGTGGCAAGCAGAGGCAGAGGGAAAAGGGGACTCCCTGCTGAGCAGGGAGCCTAATGCTGGGCTCCAACCCAGGACCCCAGGATCATGACCTGAGCCGAAGACAGACACCCAACCAACTGAGCCACCCACGTGCCCCTTAAAGTCCTTTTCTTTCTTTCTTTCTTTCTTTTTTCTTTTTTAAGATTTTATTTATTTATTTGACAGAGATCACAAGTGGCAAAGAGGCAGGCAGAGAGAGAAAGGGGGAGGCAGGCTCCCTGCTGAGCAGAGAGCTCGATGCGGGACTTGATCCCAGGACCCTGGGATCATGACCTGAGCCAAAGGCAGAGGCTTAACCCACTGAGCCACCCAGGTGCCCCTTAAAGTCCTTTTCAATGAATGGAGGAGCTTGCAAGAAAGTAAGGAAAATCCTTTGAGGTCTAGGGAAGTGAGGGAGTCCTGAAGTTGGATGTCTGGGTTGAGAACAACTTCAAAGGGAGGTGGAGATAAGAGTCCTTTCCCTGCTCCTGGTGCTAAGCCAAAGGCTCTACTGTTCACTGGTCCGCAGGTTTTTTGATACTAATGTCTCTCTCCAGTTACCAATGTCCCCTTCCATTCCTCTTGTTACTGGGATGTAAAAAAACTGTGTTAGCTGGTACCAGAATTTACCACGCAGGGAGGATGATGTAGAAAATGTTGGGGTTTGGAGCCTACAGCCAGGAAAGAATTCTTGAGACATCTTTGGTGCAAAAAGGTGGTTTTATTAAAGCACCTTTATTAAAAAGGTGCTTTTATTTATGACAGGATGCGTGGGCAGAAAGAGAGGCATTGGGGTCGTGAGGAGTGGCGGATTATATGCTTTCAAGTTTGGAGGGGTGTTAGGGATAGCGTAGGCCTGTGAGGAAGTTTGGAAGCAAGGCTTCCAGGACCTTGAGAGGTGAGCTGTTGTTAGGAAAAGGTCATTTATTACAGTGACACCCTAGTCCTGAGACCCCCTTCAAATGTACATCAGTGGGCCATATGCTTGGAGGATGATTGCCAACATGTTATCTTGGGGTTAGAGATAAAGGAAATTTCCAAAGGAATTTTTATATGTTAGACTCACAGTATCCTGGGGGTTGGGCTAAGATTGCCTTTGCCCTTAGCAAAGTGTCAATATTGAGGCAGCTGAGTTCCCAGGGGAAGGTCACTCCGCCTGTCTCGAGGATTGGTTACTGGGCTGTAGGCAGTAAGGAAATTTAATTTTGTTCTTTTGCCTTTGTTTCCCACAGCAAGGGGACTGCTCTTGCTCAGGAACACATGTCAATTAGCCACTTGGTGAGAAGCTTAGAGCCAAAGGCAGAGGAGGGCTACGCTGCTCTGAGTCAGAAATGAGCGGGAGTTGGAGATTCCAGAAAGAGAAGAAAGGAAAGTGGAGAAGGCTGGGGATGGGGTCTAGCCAGCTGGGCGACTGCAGGGTCTGTAAGAAGGGTAACTCACATGACTGTTCTCGGCAGCACTGGGATAGGGTCCCCCTTCTTCCCACATCTTTAAACCCAGTAATACCTTCTATCCACACTACACACATGCAGGCCTGTGTGGGCAGTTTTGCAAAACTGAAGGGAAGAGGTGACTCCATCTTTGGGCAACATGGTATGAGCAGAAGAGGAACTCAGTGCCAGGAAAAACACAAGGCCCCAGAGTTCACAGACACGTGGGGGAGAGGACTGGGCTTCAAACAAATCATATAGCAAATGCTTGAGCCAGTCTTGAACTAAATTCAAAGGAGCAGAGTGACCCCTGGTGACATATGGTTATGTGAGTAGCGTTTCTGCATTGTGAATAGGTGATAACAAAAATACTGTAGAAAAAGTTAGGAGAATATTTAGAGTGATAAATATCTTTCTTTGTAAGACACGAAATCGAGAAGCCATAAATGAGAAGACCAATAAATGTGACTTTAAAAAAAAATTATAATTTTCTCATAAAAAATATCATAAAATAAAACGATTAAATAGTAAATGTTTTTGCCAAACATATGACTAAGAATTGAGCTTCTACAAATGAATAATGAGCAGAAGACTAAGAAACTCAACCTCAGAAGTTGAAATATTTCTACTTTGGAAAAAATATTTAAAAAAAGACGCAGGCATTTCACAGAAATATAACTTCCAAAGTTATATATATATATGTGTGTGTGTGTATATATATATAAAAATATATATTTATATATATATAAATATAAATATATATAAATAAACAGGGGGTGGCTTTATATATATATGTATATATATAAATAAATAGAAATAAATAGAGGGTGGCTTTATATATATATAAAAGTATATATATATATACACTTAGTATATATCTATATATCTAGATTATATATATAGTATATATCTATAGATATCTAGTTCTAGATCTAGATATCTATATATAGATATAGATATAGATCTCTATATATAGTATATTACATACATATACTTAGTATATGTATATAGTACATGTATATGTACATGTATATGTACTATATACATATATAGATATAGACTTAGTATATATAAAGCCACCGTATATATATAAATAAATAGAGGGTGGCTTTATTTATACTAAGTCTATATCTATATATATCCATATATACGTATATACATATATATGGATATATATAAATAAATAGGGGGTGGCTTTATATATACTAAGTCTATATCTATATATGTATATGTATCTATATATGTTTATACATATATATTATATATGTATATATACACATATATTTATATATATAAATCTATAAATACATAAATATAAATAAAATAAACACATATAATATAAATATATATAAAGCCACCCTCTATTTATTTATATATGTATATATATAATTTATTTTATATATATAAATACATATACTTATATACTTACATATATACTTATATATAAATATATATACTTATATACTTATATAAATAAGTGTGTGTGTGTATATATATATATATATATATATATATAAATAAGTAGAAGGGTAGCTCAGTTGGTTAATGTTGCCTTTAGTTCAGGTCACGATCTCAGGGTCCTGGGATTGAGCCCCACAGGATCCCTTCCCCACCTTCCTCGCTCATGCTTTCTCTCTCTCTCTCTAATTAATAAACAAAATCTTTTTTAAAAAAAGACAACTTCTCTCATAATTAAAGCATTTATACTGAAACAATAAAAAGTACCATTTCCCCCTCGTGAGAATAGCAACAAAAAATTTGATAATGCACGACACTGGAAACGGTACATGGAAGATCTCTTGCATCCTGCTGGTGGGAATATAAATTGGCACAACTTCACTGGAGAGCAAATTAAGATGTACTTTGCTTTAGCAATTCCACTTCTAGGAATGTTTCCTACATGTGTATTTGTTCATGTGAGCCAAGAAACACTTAAACACTAAGATGTTCAAGGTAGCAGTATTTGTAAGAGCAAAGACTGGAAGCACCCAAATGTCTACTGCTAGGAAATGGTTAATGAACTATGGAACACAGGTGTAAACATGAAAACAGCGTGTGATGGATCTCCAGGTGCTCTCATACGGAACATTACCCAAGATACACTGAAGTCAGAACAGAGTCTGATTTAGAGCATAGAATATGGAGTCAGACTGCTCAAGTTAAAATTCTGGCTCAATCAACTCGATCTAAAAATGCGTAAGGGGTGCCTGAGTGGCTCAGTCGTTAGGCGTCTGCCTTCAGCTCAGGTCATGATCTCTGGGGTCCTGGGATCGAGCCCCACATTGGGCTCACTGCTTGGTGAGGAGCCTGCATCTCCTTCTCCCTCTCCCACTCCCCATGTTTGTGCTCCCTCTCTCAGTAGGTCTCTCTTTATCAAATAAAATATTTAAAAAAAAAAGGCAATAGATTGGAATAAACATTTCTCCAAGGAAGATATATGACTGCCAATAAACACATGAAAAGATGGTCAGTATCACTCACTAGCCAGTAGGGAAGTGGAAGTCAAACCACAGTGAAATACATCTTGATGCCAACTGGGATAATGGTCATGAACGAATGGAAAAGAAGTATTGGCAAGGGTATGGAGAAAACAAACCCCTCACACGTTGATGGTCAGAGTGTAAAATAATGCATTTGCTGGGGTGCCTAGGTGGGTTAAGCCACTGCCTTTGGCTCAGGTCATGATCTCAGGGTCCTGGGATTGAGCCCCGCATCGGGCTCTCTGCTCAGCGGGGAGCCTGCTTCCCCCTCTCCCTCTCTGCTCTGCCTCTCTGCCTGCTTGTAATCTCTGTCAAATAAATAAATAAAATCTTTTTAAAAAAATGGTGCATTTGCTGTGTGAACAAGTTTGGCATTTCCTCAAAAAGTGAGACACACAGTTACCCCATTGCCCAACAATGCGACTGCCGGCTATGTACCCAAGAGAACAGAAAACCTACATGCACCCATAAACTTGTACGTGAATGTTCACTAAGATCTAAAAGATAGAAAAGACCTCAATGTCCATCAACTGGTGAGTGGATAAACAAAATGTGGGGGCGCCTCGGTGGCTCAATCATTAAGCATCTGCCTTCAGCTCAGATCATGATCCCTGGGTCGTGGGATGGAGCCCCACATCGGGCTCCCTGCTCGGCAGGAGGCCTGCTTCTCCCTCTCTCTATCTCCCTCTCCTTCTGTTCCCTCTCTGTCTCTCTCTGTGTCAATAAATAAATAAATAAAATTTTTTTTAAAAAATGTGGATTATTCATATATGGAATGTTATTCAGTCAAAAAAAAGAAATGAAGTACGGATAGATGCCATTAACGGACAAACCTTGAAAACATAATGCTGAGTGAAAGGAATCCATCACAGAGGACCACATATTGTATGATTCCACTTATATGACATGTCCAGAGAAGGCAGATCTCTACAGATAGAAAAGTAGGTTGGTGGTTGCAGAGGCTTAGAGGAGAGGTGAATAGGAAATGACTGCTATTGAGTATACAGTTTTTTTTTGGGGGGGGGGCAATAAAAATGTTCTAGAATTAGATAGTGGTGATGATTGTACAACTTGTGAAGAAATTAAAAAGTGACTAAATTGTACATTAAAATGAATTTTTTCATAGGGTTATGGGAGGATTAAATGAGTTAATATATATGATGGGTTTAGAATAATGTTTGGTATACACTACGTACTCAGTAAGCATTAGCTATACTGTGTTAGGTTGAAAAACCAAAGTGCAAAATCATGTATATTCTATTACAGTTTGTGTATTTAAAAAAGTGTTTATATCCCTTGACATCCGTCAGCCATTTCTACAAGGATATATGGGAAAATAGCCTTTGCCTCTGCGTAGGGGGGCATAGGGTCTGGCATGGAAGAGCAGGGGGGAGGGGCGGAGGGAGAAGCAGACTCCCAGAGGAGCTGGGAGCCTGATGTGCAGCTCAGTTCCAGGATCCTGAATCCTGAGCCAAAGACAAATGCTTCACTGACTGAGCCACCCATGCGTCCCTATTTCCCCCATTTTACAGAATAAGGTCAGAAAAGTTAAACCACCTGCTTAAGTAAGAGGCAGAGGTAAGTGCCATTGATGTAAACTACCGTCCGCAGAGGTTTGTGGGGGAGTTAGGGGTGGGAAAGAGAAGAGGAGAGAACACCTATTAACCCAGGGCCTTTCAAGTTCTGGGGACTTTGCTAGTGGCAAAGCTCAGAGATGAAAAGCTCAAGCTCAGAGTCAGACAGGTTTGCCTGCAAGTCTTGGCTTTATCACTTATTTGCTTTTTGAATTTGGATAATACTCTGAGCATCACTTCCCTCACTAATAAGCTAAAGAAGAGCAGGACTAATTATCCCAGAGAACTGAGACAGGAAAATAAAATATATTGCAAATATAGGTTTAGTTTAATATCTGATATACAGTAAATGATCATTATTTATTATCATTACTACCTTAGGTAAACCTCTAAGAACACCAGGACCTAGAAATTATCGTCCCCATTTTCTCAAGTAGGAAATGGAGGCTCAGTGCTCTTTTTATTACACCAAGGCTCCTGAATTCCAAGGGGGTAACTTAAATCCCTGCAGAAATCCAGATGAAATGCTCACTCAACTAACTAGTACCTGCCTCACCCAGGAATCACCCTTAGGACATTTCCTGACTATATCATCTTAGTCTACAATCAGAAATACCCCAGTTCTAGGGGCATCTGGGTGGCTCAGTTGGTTGGGCGACTGCCTTTGGCTCGGGTCATGATCCTGGAGTCCTGGGACTGAGTCCCACATTGGGCTCCCTGCTTGGCAGGGAGTCTGCTTCTCCCGCTGACCTCTCACCTCTAATGCTCTCTCTCTTGCTCTCAAATAAATAAATAAAATCTTAAAAGAAAAAAAAAAAAACTAAAAAAAAAAGAAATACCCCAGTTCTTACTCTGACATCTTCACAGAGCTGGCTTTTCTCACCAGATCTCCCACTCCTCTTAAATCATCTCTACTATTAAATTTCCAATCATGTACTCACCTGCTTGGGAAGCATGTTCTCAGGTTCTCTTGCTTCTGATATCCTCTTGACTAGTTTTGCAGCTTTCCTCAAGACCAGAGTCTGACCAGGATGCTCTGTCAATACAATGTTAACAGGAAAGGCTCATTGGAGCTTTTCAGCTGTGATGGGAAAGCACGTATTGCAGATCTCAGCTTCCTATTACTGTGAAAATGCCTGCGTGTATTCAGATCAGTAACAGCTCAGGTAAATTCATGCAGTTTTATTTGCATTTTAGCCAGATATACACCTGCGGCCATATATTTGTCCTTCTACTTATCTGTCCATCCAGCTATTCATCCATCCAGTAAACATCTACTGAGCACCTACTATGTGTTAGGCCTGTGCTCAGTGCTGGAAGTAGACTATCTTCAAGGAACTCATGGTTGAGGGAGGGGGAAAAAAAGCATGCAATAATAAGGGTAAGACCAACTCAAGGCTGTGCATAGAATTCTTTACAAGTGGCCACAGAATAAGGAAGGAGAGGTTTGATGGCCTCAAAAGTGCTATGCAGAGGTACACCTAGCTGGCTTAGTCAGTAGACCATGCGACTCTTGATCTCAGGGCCATGAATTCAAGCCCCATGTTGGGTGAAGAATGTACTCAAAACACACAAACAAACAGACAAAACAAATAAACAAATAAATAAATAAATGCTAAGCAGAATCATGAAAAGTGTTGAGGATAAAAGATCCAACTCTTACACAAAATTATGACTCTTCAGTGGAAAAAAGTGAATAGACTATCTTAAAGTTGGGCCGAGAGAAACAACAGATCATCTACTAAAGGAGTAACAATCAGAGTGACTGCAGAGTTCTCAATAGTAACAAGGGAAGGCAGAATATAATAGAATTAAATCATCAAAGCACGGAGGTAGACTTCTGTACCCAGCAAACTATCTTCAAAAACAAAGGTGAAGGGGCACTGTTGAAACCATCAGATGAAGACTGTAAATCATTCATTATAACAATGTTGTAAGTAGTAAGGGCGAACTCTTTGAGACAAATAGTAAGTCTCAGTAGGGAAAAAAGAAGCTATTACAGAGAACCAAATAGAAATTTTACAACTGAAAAATAAAACAATTGAAAAAAAAATCCACTGGGTGGGATCAATAGCAGAACTGAGGTGACAGAGGAAAGAGACAATGAACTTGAAGATAGATCAACAGAAATCCATTTTGTCTTCAACAAAGCAGGAAAGAATATCCAATGGAAAAAAGACAGTTTACAACACATGGTGTTGGGAAAATTGGACAGCCACATGCAGATGAATGAAAGTGGACCATTTCCTTACAGCATGCACAAAAATAGACTCAAATGGATGAAAGACTTAAATGTGAGAGAACAAATCCATCAAAGTCCTAGAAGAGAACACAGGCAGCAACCTCTGTGACTTTGCCCATAGCAACTTCTTGCTAGACACATTTCCAAAGGCAAGGGAAACAAAGGCAAAAATGAAAGTGAAACTTCATCAAGATCAAAATCTTTGGCACAGCAAAAGAAATAGTAGACAAAACCAAAAGACAACTGACAGAATGGGAGAATATAATTGCAAATGTCCTATCAGATGAAGGGCTAGTATCCAATATATATAAAGAATTTATCAAACTCAACACCCAAAGAACAAGTAATCCAATCAAGAAATGGGCAGAAGACATGAACAGACATTTCTCCAAAGAAGACATCCAAGTGGCCAAGAGACACATGAAAAAATGCTCCACAGGGAAATACAAAACAAAGCCACAATGAAATATCACCTCACATCAGTCAGAATGGCTAAAATTAACAAGTCAGGAAACAACAGATGTTGGAGAGGATGCAGAGAAAGGAGAACCCTCTCACACTGTTGATGGGAATGCAGGCTGGTGCAGCCACTCTGGAAAACAGTATGAAAAACAGTTGAAAATAGACCTACACTATGACCCAGCAATTGCACTACTGGGTATTTACCCCAAAGATACAAATGTAGTGCTCCAAAGGGGTACCTGCACCCCAATGTTTATAGCAGCAGTGTCCACAATAGCCAAACTATGTAAAGAGCCCAGATGTCCATCAACATATGAATGGATAAAGAAGATGTTTATCCATATATACGTATATATATATATATATATACACATATATATATATAATGAAATACTACTCAGCCATCAAAAAAAAATGAAATCTTGCCTTTGCAACAATGTGGATGGAACTAGAAGGTATTGTGCTAAGGGAAATAAGTCCATCAGAGAAGAACAATTATCATGTGATTTCACTCCTATGTGGAATTGACGAAACAAAACAGGATCATAGGGGAAGAGAGGAAAAAATAAAACAAGAAGTCATCAGGGAAGGAGACAAACCATAAGAGACTCCTAATATAGGAAACAAACTGAGCATTACTGGAGGGAAGAGGGGTGGGGGATGTGGTAACTGGGTGATGGACATGAAGGAGGGCACATGATGTAAGGAGTACGGGGTATTATATAAGACTGATGGATCACTGACCTCTACCTCATACATAATTGTATGTTATTTGAATTTTAACTTAAACATTTTTTAAAAAGATAAATAACCAATTTGTGTGATTTTCTGATACCACATGTGTGGTTCTATACTTCTCCAATTCTCTGATATAAACTGGGTCTCCATTCAGTTTAGTTCCAAATCTACCAAATCTGAGTTAGCCGCAGATCATACAAGTTAAAAAAACAGTCTGACAAAATCATCTCCACTTTTGGCACCAGTCTCAGATGGGATGCCCAGTAACCCATAGTTCTATCCAGGCTATTACAAATTTGGGGGTTCCTATGACCCACTCTCAAGTTTGATAATTCACTAGGATGACTCACAGAATCAGGAAAGTGCTGTATTTACTATCACTGATTTATTATAAAAAATGAAGCTTGGGGGCGCCTGGGTGGCTCAGTGGGTTAAGCCGCTGCCTTCGGCTCAGGTCATGATCTCAGGGTCCTGGGATCAAGTCCCGCATCGGGCTCTCTGCTCAGCAGGGAGCCTGCTTCCCTCTCTCTCTCTCTCTGACTGCCTCTCTCTCCGTCTACTTGTGATCTCTCTCTGTCAAATAAATAAATAAAATCTTTAAAAAAAAAAAATGAAGCTTGGAGGGGTGCCTGGGTGGTGGCTCAGTTGGTTAAACACCTGCCTTTGGCTCAGGTCATGATTCCGGGGTCCTGGGATCAAGCCTCATGTCCAACTCCCTGCTCCACAGGCAGTCTGCTTCTCCCTCGCCCTCTGCCACTCCCCCTGTTTGTGTTTGCTCACTCCCTCTCTCTCTCTCTCAAATAATGAATAAAATCTTTTAGAAAACGGGCAGCTCAGAAAGATGGAAGAGATACATAGGGCAAGGTATGGGGGTGGAAGGTCCACGCTGTCCTCAGGGTGTAACCACATTCCCAGCCTGCTGATGAGCCCAGCAACCTGGAAGTTCACCAAACCACACTGATGAAGACGGTTTTTTTTTTTTTTTTTTTTAAAGATTTTATTTATTTATTTGACAGAGAGGCAGGCAGAGAGAGTGTGAGCAGAGAGCCCGATGCAGGACTTGATCCCAGGACCCTGAGACTGTTGGGTCCCCAATATTGGGTTCCCCAATAATGGGTCCATGGTCAAAGGAGCGAGACTGATACAAAGCTAAGGTCAAGCAAAGCTTTATTTCGCGCCAAGCATCAAGAATCAAACCGACCGTCAAACTGACCTTTCAGGGCCACCCCGTACAGAGAGGGCGACCGCACCCTGCCTCACAGACTAACCTTTTTTTTTTTTTAAGATATTATTTATTTATTTGACAGAGATCACCAGTAGGCAGAGAAGCAGGCAGAGAGAGAGAGGAGGAAGCAAGTTCCCTGCAGAGCAGAGAGCTGGATGCAGGGTTTGATTCCCCGGACCCTGGGATCATGACCTGAGCCGAAGGCAGAGGCTTTAACCCACTGAGCCACCCAGGCGCCCCCTCACGGACTAACTTTTATAGAGCAAAGGCCATGTGGTTGAGCCTGGCCACACACAGGTGGCCAACGAGATTGTAACACACAGAGAAAACTGCACAGTCATGCTAGGTCACACATGGGTGGCCAATCGAATTACAATTCACCCCATAGTAGCTATTTGAACTAGCCTATCACCTTGGTTAGAACTGGCGCCCAAAAGTCACCCAAAAGGTGGAGCCCACACTCTGGTAGCTAGGGGACAGTATGCATGCTCTACTGATTGCATGTCTCCACCTGACCTGAACCACCCTTGTATTTGGGCTTTGTTACCTGGGACTGGTTTCCTGGACTTACTTTTAAGTAAGTTCCCTGAGGAAGGGGCAGGGTCAGTTTAAGTTTTACTGCATAAACAACAAAATCACTGTTTAACCGGATGGAATTACTCTGGCTAAATAGGCCCTTACATCTTCCTCTTTGACTCATGGGTCTTCATGAACTGAATAGATAATTGGCCTTTGTTTTTGTTTTTAAGTAGATGCCACATTCAGCCTGGAGCCAGATGTGGGGCTTGAACTCACGACCCTGAGATTAAGACCTGAGCTGAGATTGAGAGTTGAATGCTTAACTGACGGAGCCACCCAGGCGCCATCCTTATGATTTCCTCAATAGCATTTTCTTTCTGCTAGCTTACATTATTGTAAGAACACAGCCTATCCTACATATAACATACAAAATATGTGTTTATCAACTGTTTATGGGGTTGGTGAGGCTTCTAGTTAACACTAAGCTATTAGCAGTTAAGGTTTTGCTGGGGGGAGTCAAAATTATACATGAATTTTTGGCTGAGTGGCAGGATCAGAATCCCTAACCCCTGTGTTGTTCAAGAGTCAATGCATGTTTATGTTTTGGAAAGTCTCCTACAAATATTTACCTCTGTTTGAAATCTGGCTATATCTCTCAAGGGTAGTTCCCCAGATGTTGCTGTTGTTGTTGTTGTTTTGTTTTTGTTTTTGTTTGTTTTTAAATGTTTTATTTATTTATTTGAAAGACATAGATCACGAGTAGGCAGAGAGGCAGGCAGAGAGAGAGAGAAGAAAGCAGGCTCCCTGCTGAGCAGAGGGCCCTATGATCCCAAGACCCTGGGATATGACCTGAGCTGAAGGCAGAGGCTCAACCCACTGAGCCACCCAGGCGCCCCTGTTGTTTTAAAAACAGCTTGATTGAAATATAATTCACATACTCTGAGCCTTCATTTCTCCATCAAGAAAAAGGATTGTTTAATTTTTTTGGAATAATGATGACATGTACATAATTGTCTAGAATGATATTTAGGAGTTCCTGTTCTTTGTTCCTTCAGGTTCTGTATTTGTCTACTTGGCATCCTATAGTTCCAGGGCAAAACTAATGGCCAAAGTTCTTCATGTCTCTCCTGTAACCCAGAGCCCATGCTCTGGGCCACCTACTTCTCTAACTCTCACATACAACGGCAGGTTTTCTCCCCCATGCCCTAATTCACCCAGACACCAGGTGCCAAATAACAAGGGATGGCCCCTATGCCCCAAAGACCCGCAGAAACACTCCAACTAACCCTAACCTGTTGCCCTTACATGCCTTATCTTTTGTAAAGAAATTCTGGTAAAGGCCATGGCCTATGGCTTCCCCTTGCTCCGTTCTGCCTCCTGATGGACCTAGGTACTTCCCCCATGGCCCTGTGTGGTGAACCGGGCCTCTGTTTCTAGCAGAACTGTGAGTTGCAAACTTTTATTTCAAAGGCATCGGCCTCTCTGTGTAGTCAATCAGTCTCCTTCATAAATTAACACCTGGACACAAATCAGTTCCTACCTCAATAAATACTGGTTTCTGAAGGCACCGTGGAGGGCAGAGGGGGTGGGGGGTAGAGGGGGAAGTAATCATGTCTTGGGTTTTCTTCTTCTATTGCTAACAACCTCTCTTCCCACAGATATTAGCACTGTGCTAAACTCATCATCAAAGTGGAACTTAATCTGTGCTTGTTGAACTGAAGAATAATTCTTTTTTTTTTTTTAAAGAGCTTATTTATTTACCTATTCATGAGAGACAGAGAAAGAGAGGGAGGGAGAGGTAGGCCCCCCCGCAGAGCAGGGAGCCCGACGGGGGACTCCATCCCAGGGCTCTGGGATCATGACCTGAGCTGAAGGCAGATGCTCAACCGACTGAGCCACCCAGGCGACCCCTGAAAAATAATTCTGTCCTCTCCTCAGATACTACTTGGTGCCGAGGCCCCAGACTCGAACTACAGGTGTAAACTAGGGTGGCAAACTATGTTTGGACAAACCCAAGCACCTAGGTCTTGGGAGATCATAACTATGTCAAACACCTACATTTCCTTTTTAGGTAGTTAATGTACCTTTTGTGGCATTGTGGGTTTGGGGTGTATCTGCTGAATTCTTCTTGGCCGAAGAGTCTTTCTCAGTGGTTGAACTTACACCAGGAGACTCCAGGGGAGGCGGGGGGGAGAAAAAGAAAAAATTTCATAAAACCGGTTCTGAGAGGAATACAGAGCATATGAAATTTCCTAGACACATCTCATTGTTCTTAGAAACGGAACACGTGGAGGGAGACCAGTACTCAGCCCTCCAACCCGGGAGCATGGCCAAGAGGTGGCTGATATGGAAAATGCACATCCTAGGGATGGAGCAGGCCGGGGCACCCGTCCCAGCCCCTGTCCCTCAAAGTAGCTGCTAATCTTGGACAAGTCCCTGAACCTCTTGGTGGTCTTGGTTTTCCCCAGGTCCCTAGGAGGATGAAGTCAGCACGTGCGTGCAAAGCTCATGGGAAGTGTTGTATGAGCACTGCTGCCATTGCTTACACACTCCTACACCCCACCTCCCTAAGGAGACATTTCACTGAGCAGCTACCGCTGGCTCTGCCACTGGGCACACCCTGGAACCTGGGCCCTGCCCAGAGGAGCTCCCCATTGAGCCACAGGAGAGAGCAGGAAATAAGACAGTTATGCTGAGGGGTGGGAAGTCTCACCTATTTCTTAGAGAGGTGATGTAAGTTGGGGTTGGGGGAGTGACAGACTCAAAATGACAGTGGTTCAAACTAGGTAGAAATTTCCCTCCCACAGAACATTCTGAACGTAGGCACTGCGGGGCTAATACGGTATTTCGGCGGTGACAAATCCTTAGGGACTCTGACTTCTCCCAGCTCGTGGTTATCACATTCCTAAGACAGGAGCCTTGTTCTTAGGGTCCAAGATGGCAGCCAGCGCGCTCCAATATTGGGGGACAACGAACAGTCTGCCACAGCCGTACGAGCAGAGTATCATCGGAAGCCAGGGTGGGGAACGCTCAGGATTTTGTCTTGGGGGGAACTGGAGGGCTTCCAAGGAGAGAAGACATTTCTGTTCTGTCTTTGAAGAGGAGGAAGCATTGGGCAATGTTGAACAGATGGCCCGCCACACGGCAGACAAGCAGTCCACCAACCGCAGCAGCCACTTTGCTTTTATAGAAATACGGTATTTGAATGGGAGGCACACTGCGAGGACTTCCGGTGTCCATGCAGCCGGCTGTCCAACGGCTACTGATTTTTTAGAGCATAGAAATGGGTCCTGGGATGTGCGAGAGAGAAAATGCTCCCAGCTCGAGGAAGCATCGCAGCTCCTTGCTAAGAGGCTTCAGAGATCTGTAGTCTAGCAGAGAATAAATGCACTCCAACAGACTCTAATCCTGGGTGTAAGACTGTTGGAGAGGCAGTGGGGCGGTCCCCATGTTGGTAGAGGTCAGGTGCGTGGTCTGGGCTAAGTTGTTCACCTCTTGAGTCTACAGCTTCCTTTTTCAAATAACAATAATAATTACCTGCCTGCAAGGGTGTTGGAAGGCCTAGAACGGACACTTCCCATTTAGTCTCTTGGGTTGTGACCAATGACCAGGTCTGAGCTGTGAGGCAAGGCAACTATTGTGTGGGTGGGGGGTAAGCTGAGACCACTCTGGGATCCTCTCCCCACCACGGCCCAGAGGAGAGGGAACCCTTCTGCCCCACGTGCTCACCCTGCTGCTCAGATCCCCTGTGCCGAGGGCTCAGCTGTGATGGGTCAGGGTGGCCAGGGAGCCAGGTTTTGAGCCAATGTGGGATTCAATCTGGGGCTGCCCAGAAGTATCTGGGAGGGCGGTGGGCTTTGCAGATCTGGTATTAGCAGGTATGGGCATGAGCTGGAGGAATTGGGGTCATTCCAATTAACGATTGTTACTGTACCCATGCCCTGCAACTCGGAAAAACTGGTTAAAGTGAGAACACATTCTAATAGGACCCGACTGAAAAAGACTGGGCATTTCCTGTCGTTGGACTCAATCTGCAAGAATGAGTATCAGTTGTGATGTTCATTTTGCAGGTTAAGAACACAGAGGCTCAGTTTTGCTGAAAGCTGTACAACTGAGAGGTAGTATCACCTGGAGGGAAATTTAGATCTTCCAGAACCAAGAGGTCTGTTTTCCTGTCTTCACCTAAGGCTCCATGGGGGTCTTTCACTCCTAGCTCCCATATTTTGTCACCGATATAGATGACTTCGGTATGACTTGTTCATTCTTTAATCTAGACCTCCCCTCCAAAGCCTAGTCTTATAGACTTAACTACCTAGGTGATATCTACATCCATACTTCTCACATGTATGTTAAAGGTAAATTCAAAGCTGAACTCTTGGTAACCGTCCCTTATCTCCCCTCTTCTCTGAGTAAAAGGGCACCATTCAGATGCCTAAGCAACACCCCAGGGAATCCTCCTTGGCTCCCTCCTTTCCTTCCCTGCCCCTCCTCCCCATTCCCAAAGCCAATGGGTATGCACCTGTTGAAAGATCTGGCTCCAAAACACACTTCAAGTCTTCACTCTTACCACCTGCTGTCACTTTCTCTTCCTGAGACAACCACAAAAGCCTAACTGGTCATCTGTCCCCTTCTGTTACATTCTCCATATTCAGAAGACAAGTGTGATCTTGTAAAAATATAAATCAGAGGGTGTCATCTCCCTGTTTTAATGGATTCCTGCCGCACTAAAATTATATCCATATTCCTTACTATGACCCTCCCAGCTGTACAGGACCTAGTCCCTGATACTTCCCCAGCCTCAACTCCTGCCCCTTTCCTACAAGGGCTAGTGACAGTATTGTTGGCCTTCTCTCTGTTCCTTGAATATCTCAAGGGTTTTTTGGTTTTTACTTCTCACCTCAGGGCCTTTGCACATAATGTTCCCTTTTTTTCTGGAAGGTTCTTCCATTCATTTTTTTAATGGCTGACTCCTCATCTTTGGTTCTTAGCTCAAAGTGCTCTTTCTGGTGATGTTACCTGTCACATGTGTGCCCTTGCTTCTCCATATACACAAGATCCATGCCCCAAGGTGAAAGACTCACACTGCTCCCCTAGCTTCTTCTGTGGCTGGGATGCATACATTTCACCTACGGTCTACCTTTCAGATGCACCGCACCTTCCTGATCCTTTGAGGTACAAATGAGCAAAGGGATGAGACAGCCCATGCAGACTCCAGTTCCGGGATGACCACTGACAGGAAAACAGAGTGGAGCTTGGAGCTCCCACTCCCCAGGAACACTGGTTGGGGGCCAGCAGTGTCCCTTGGCAGAGATGGGGTGGCTTGGGCATCGTTCTCCATGGCATGGCCTCTGAAACTAACGAGCTGGTCCTCCCAGGGGAGCAGTGCGCCACCATTTTCCTTGAATACGTTTCTTCCTGGAGGAGATCTCATTGATTGCAGGTAAGAAATCTGACAATGACTGTTCCTTCTAAAGACTGTCTTTGCCGATCTTCTCTAATATTTGTTAAATGAATGAATGACCCCGCCTCTAAAAGGCAGAAGTCCGTATTTATAGCCTAGCCTCGTAGCAGAAGCCCAATATACCATTAGAAGCTTTGTCATTCCCACTCGGCAGAATCTCCCAACACTAGATAAGAAAAGGACAGACCACAGGTCGGACTTAAAGCAGCTTAGAACTGCGGACTCTTAGACAGATTGTTGCCATTGAAAAACATACTTTGAACACAGACAGCTATTTCCGTGAGCAGATGAGAAAGTGAGTCTGCTAAAAATAAGAGGCTCTGTCCTCACCATGGAATTCCACCAGTCCATCCTGGTTCACCCAGTAAAACTTCAGCGGATTTCACAGTTGGAAAGCTTTTGATTATTTCTATTTCTGGGGCAGAAAACTGAATCTTTAGCTGGGTTTCTGAAATAACTCTCAGGGGGATTTTATGTTATTTCAGTACAAAGAAACTACATTTTGCTTTGCACGGTGGTGCAAAACGTTAAATGATGTGATCTTGGTCTCCGAGTGACAGTTAGCCCTCTGCAGTGCCTGCTTTGTCTCTACTTCTTGGGGACGGACACTTGTAAGGAGACCATCCTCATACGCTGAGTGCGGGACCAAGACTTCACACAGATGGCCCCATGCGTGAGACGTCAGGAGGTATCTGTTGAGTGTCTGTGCTAGGTCTGTCCTAGGAGCTGGAGATAAAACAGTGAGAAAAACAGCCCTGTCCTCCTGGAGTTGGCATCCTGATAGAGCCAGACACTAAACAACCCGTAAGTCCCCCAGGGGAAGAGCTGCCTATGAGAAGCACCCTACAAGGCAGTCAATGGCCGCACAATGATAAGAGTAGCTGGGCGGTCAGGACCCGCCTTGCTGGCGTGATGTCAGTGAACTTGGGATCTGAAGGAGCGAGCCATTCCTAGGAACTCTGAGAAGAAAGCACATTCCAGGCTAAGGTCACAGTGCACAGGCCCAACTGGACATAGGCCTGGAGTGTCCAAGAGGCAGAAGGAAGTCTGGCGGGCTGACGTCTGGTGCCGAGGGAGTGCAAGGATGTGAGGAGTCTGGGGAGAGGTGGTGGCCGGATTCTGCAGGGCGGTCCATATCAGGCTAAGGCATCTGGATTGATTCCAAGTGCACTGGAGAAGGCGCTGCAGCTTTTAAGCAGAGAACAGTCTGATCTGGTGTGTGTCTGTGAAAAGGTTGTACAGACCGGTCTGGGGTCAAGCGTAAAAGGGAGGAGCCCAGAAAGAGGCTGCTGCCCTCAGCCAGACGCTGGGTGCTGGGAATCCGTGACCTCTTCCCCGCTGCCTGAGGGAGCAGAAGGCTGGCGGAAGGCAAAGCATGAGGTTGACATCCTGCAAACCACCCCTCCCCCACGCGCCTGGGTGGGACACGTGTGACATTCTTCCAGGAAACTTTCAACTATCTTATTGTTAATGCCTTGCCAGAGGGGAAAACAACTTGAACTTGACAATGTCAAAGCCTCCAGTATCTGGTAGGTCCATTTTAGCACAAGAAAGTTCTTTGGAAAACCTCCCCTAGCCTTATGTCCCCCCAACCCCAGAGTAGAAAACCAACTGCTCCTCACAACTCTGGGGCAGCTCTTTCTGCCCTGGGGTCCTGTCCCCTTGCTTCAAAGATGTCTTGAAAATTCTTTCTTGGCTGGAGGCTCCAAACCCCACCCACCTATATTCCCTTACCTATATTCCCAAACCTGCTCATTGAGCTCCCCACCCCCACCTTGAGGCCCCAGGGGCAGTTGGATACACCAGGGCAGGGAGGGAGATCTGAGTGTCACTGGCACCAAAAGCCAGACAAGGAGCCAGCAGAAGGCTAGCTGAAGACAAAGCATGAGCTGACACCCTACAGGAACCCCCACCCCCACTCCTGGGAGGCTTTTGTGGGACATTCTTCCAGGAATCCCCCAAGTATCTTGTTAATGCCTTGCTAGAGGGGTAAAGAACCTTAACTTGACAATGGCAAAGCCTCTATTATATGGTAGGTCCTCTTCAGCGTATGAAAATTCATTTGAATCCTCCCTTTTCCATAGTTCCTCCAACTCCGCAAAGTCCCAAGCATATAATGGGCCCTTCCTCAAAAGGGCGCTTCCCCCTGCCCCCAGCAGCTTTGTGCCCTTGGGTCCTGTATCTGTGCTTTAATAAAACCACCATTTTGCACCAAAGAAGTATTAAGAATTTCTTCTTGGTCATGGGCTCCAGACCTCACCCCACTGAACCTCACCTATAGTCCAAAACCACATCAAGAAGACTAGATTAAAAAAAAAAAAATTAAATTAAATTAAAAAAAAAAAAAAGGAGGACTAGATGAGACCACCTGGGAAGAATAGGTAGAGGGGAAGGGGAGGACAGACTGACGGACAGGAAGGCAGGCACTCGCAAAACTGGCAACATAGAAGCCAAGAGAAAAAAAGTCTGGTGAAGGTGGGAGCAGCCAACCACGAGACCACGAGACCACGAGACGGGGACTAGAGTGGGGAGCAGATCAGGGCTGGAACCACGGAGGCAGGAGCAGCTACTAGGATGCGCTGAAGGCGGGATCTGTGGGTACAGATGAGGCTTTTGAGAAAGCCTGGTGGGAAGGGTGGCAGGAAATGGGGGTGCAGCGGCAAAGGCAAGAGGTGCCAGAGCAGGAGTGTTGGGTGATGGGAGCCAGTCAACAGTGGGAAAAGATGATGAAAGACGGGGTTGTGCCCACAGGGAACGAGGTCCAGACCCAAGTGCGGCAGGGCCCTTCCTCCACAGGCATCAGGGGCTGGTGGATGGTGAGGGTACAGATCCGGGTAGGAAGGTGAGGGCCGGGAGAGGGTATTGTGTGGAGGTTTCTGTGATGTGTCCTGCATGTTGTCTGTGAGACTCGTGCTGCATGAGTGACCTTGGGAGCCAGATTCGTTGACATTAGCTGACCTCCAGGTTCCAACTGGCCCTTCTGGTCTGGACACCAAGACCCTCCAGCTCCAGGCAGGGCCGGCCCCCTGGATCGGAATCCGGGAGGGGAGGCGAGCACCTCTAACCCAGGCTCCCAGGAGACGTAAAGACATAACATAGAAATGCAGCTTTCCAAACCGCCCGTGGGCAAACAGTGTTTAACCTCAGACCCCCATGTGCCCTATAAATAGTTATGTGCCCTATAAATACAGCCCTTATGGGCACAGTCAACTGGAATTCTCGCCGAGGGGAGGACGCTCCGCCCAGGCCTTTCCTGGGGACTCCTGCCTGGCTGTCGCCACAGGGCTGCCCTAGCCGATAAGAAGCTGGATATCTGAAGTGTCCGATTTGATGGAACTTTGTCTTCTCCTTTACTGCCCTCACCTATGCACAGATTTCCCTTTTCTATTAGATTTTTATATAATCAATAAAGTGTCTCCCCAGTCAAACTGATTTTATATAATTGTATTGATTATTGATCAATACAATTGTATGTATTGATTTTATATGTATGTATGTATGTATGTATGTATTGATTTTATATAATCAATAAAGTGTCTCCCCCAGTCAAACTGAAGAGTACGGTGGCGCTGTGAATCTTTATTCAGAACAGAGAGCAGGGTTTTAACCCAACACCTTTGGCCCCTGTGGGGACACAGACTTTCCAAGGCATACTGGGATGGCCAGTTGGAAGAACATCCATTTCCAGATCCCCAAATGTCCTCACCTCCCGTTTTCTGAAAGCGAACATCCTGACCATGTGCGGGTGTCAGCAACAGCCTCTATCCCACTTGACAAAAGAAAAGGCACACCTTTCACCCATTCCAAACACCGGGTGACCGTTGCAGGGAGGAAACAGCCCCAACTTGGCACCAGACTAAGGGCAAAGGCTGGTCTGACAGTGAATCAAGCCTCACAGGCTACTTACAGGGTATTAGAAATGAGGACGTCGGTCTACAGCTTAAAGATTAGTGGGGGAGAGACAGCCACGATCAGTGGATGACCCAATAATTCCCTCGCTCGGGAGGAGAGGGCTCTGAGCGGTAGAACAAGATGTGGACCAGAGTGGAGACCACAGACCCTGAGGGGTTTGGCTGAGGTAGAAGGATGAGTGGGCTCCTTCTGCAAAGAGCCGGAACATAAATATTTCCAGCTTTGTAGGCCGGGAAGTCTGTATCACAACTACTCAACCCTACGAAGATGGTCAAAGGCAGTAGTCAACCAGTGACCTCGCCTGGGTACCAGTGATGTATTTCTTACAAAAACGGGCAGCAGCAGGCCTCATTCGTGGCTTTCCCAGGCATTTACTTTTTTTCCAGCTCTCTGGAAAAAGGAGGTCTTGCTAGGAAGTGTTTGGCAGGTTTCATGTTACCAGAGGGGTGGGTGGCAGTGAGGGGAGGAGGCTTACTTGGGGACAAGAGGGATCAGAGGCCAGGTGAAGCTAGGGAGGTATTTTTCATTTGGGCTGGGGGAGGTTATTTAGGGGAGGGGGAATAGGCTGGGGCCGGGGGGGACAGTATGACATAATTAGATCTGCATTTTGAAAAGATTGCAGGGGTACTGGGGAGCCTGAGGGAGCCAGGAGCTTACTGCAATGGTGAAGGGGCTCCAACTGGACTGTGGGAAGGGGAGGGGAGGGGAGGAGAAGGGTAGGATGGTTCTGGAGCTACCTGGGAGGGAACACCACAGGGCAGGGCACAGAGGGGCAAACCGGTATGAGAATGATGTGGGAAACAATGGCAGAAGAAAAATTAAATTCCCTGAGAACAAGCCACTGATGCGTCCTTGAAACAGGCAGTGCACCTTCCTCTAGGAACTCAGCTGCCTCAATGTTAATACTTCGGGAAGGCAAAATGCAATCTTAACCCCACCCCCAGGATCCTGTGAGTCTACTTTAACATGTAAAAATTCTTTGGAAACTTCCTTTGTCTCTGTTCCCCAAGATACATGTTGGCAATCATCCCCCAAGCCTAACACCCACTAATATACATCTAAAGGGTCTCATGACTAAGGTTTTACTAGACACTAAAATGACATTTTTTCAACAGTAGCTAGCCCCCTCAAGGTCCTGGACACCTTGCTTCCAAAATTCCCTGAAGACTTATGTTCTCCCTAACCCACTCCCAATTTGAAAATATATCAGGGGCCACTCCTCATGACCCCTCTATCTGCCCACAGGTCCTGTCCCTGTGCTTTAATAAAACCACCTCTTTGCACCAAAGATGTCTCAAGAATTGTTTCAAAAGGAAGCCGGCAGCTTTGAATCCTAACAACTTTCCTACATCAGATAGGACAGCCAGGTGCGGGTTTATGGTGAGGAGCGATAGGAAAAGCTATGAGAACACTTTGAGCCGAGCCTGGGCTTAGAAACTGCTTCCATCCCCTTCACCCTCCAATCACTGCATCTCTGTGGTGACCTTCTGGTGTTCTACTCACGTGCACAGATCTAGAGGACCACCAGGACCCCTCCCCAAGATGATGGACAGGGAGTGCAGAGGCGTGGCACCCACTAGAAGTCAGTGAAGCTTTTGGGGATGCACGGGGTCTGGGTCTGTGTCCCTCTACTCACCTTAGGGTAGGGAACTTTCTTGTACTGGATAGATGTCTGGGAGACATATCTCTTAGAAGTGAACAAAGAGAACTCTCTTTCTAGGGAAGAGAAAGAAAAATGTGCTTCATTCTTGTCCCAGACAGGACACTGCAGACCACAAGTTCTGACACAGCCCCCTCCCTGGAGGCCACAGCAACAGCAGGACAATGAAACTCAGGCAAACCAGAGCCCCTCAGTCATTCCCTCTGCTCTGTGACCTTCGGCAAGTTACCTAACCCCTGATCCTGTTAAAGGTTTGAGTACTAACCACCTTGCAGGGCTGGTGAACCAATTAAAGTAAACAATGTAAGCAGAGGTCAGTACCCAGGGCAAGCACTCAACTCATATGAAAAAAAAAAAAAAAAAAAGTACTGGCTTCAAAAGAAAAACAAAAAACTCAAAACCCTGAAATATCAAAATGAGTAAATGTTGAATTAAACACTTAAAAAAGTAACAGTCTATCAACCTGAGGGAGGGTCATTAAAGTTGGAGACAGTTTACAGTTTACATTTTTTTTTTTTTCACTTTGAAACTTCTGTGTGTTTCCTGGTGGTTCCTGGGAAAGCAGACGGCTTCCCTGTGCCCTGGGCTAGTGCTTCACAAACTGGACAGCACTCAAAGATCATGGCGGGGGGCGGGGGGGCGCCCATCCAGAGATGCTGATGCGGCTCATCCTTCTAGGCTCTGCCCACGCCCCTCCAGGGTCAGGAAGATCACCATGGTGTGGACAGTACTGGTGTGGACAGTACCGCCTCTCGGAAGGCTCCTCTGTCCTGCTGAGCGGCCTCACGTTCCCTAAGGGAGGTAGACCACGGGGCTACTAGGGACGTGGCTGCGTGGCCTAAATTTCCCACTAGACTGTGCCACTGGGCTGTGCATCCGGGGCGCAGAGAGCCCTTTCCTCATCTGTCGCATCAAAAAGAAAGGAAGCCTTCCGCCACTGACTTCTCTGAACTCTAACTCTCCTTATCTATGAGATGGATTTAGTGTGTCCTTGAGTTGGTTGCTGTGAGGATTAAGTAAAAGGATAAGGAGGCCAGCAAGGAGCCTGACCCAGAGCAGACACCCCGTCCCTGGCATCTGTGAGTATAGTACCAAGTCCCACCCCTGCATCCCAGCCATGATGCTGCGGAGTCTAACTATAATTTCTAAGCACGAGGCATTTCAGTCATTTTGGTGGCTAATGTGGGGGAGTGTGAGAGGGAACCTGGCCTGAGTACTTAAATACCAAGGCCCTATCCTGCCCCAGCTGGATGGCAGCTGGCATGGCAGGGGAGCCGGCAGGGGGGCGGGAGGTTGGGCGCTAGGTGCACAAGGGGTAGCTTACTCTTTAACAATCTTCTCTGCAAAATTAATTTTTCTCTCCGGAATCTCTCTGGATCCAGTTCTGAGTAGTTCCAGCTGTTGTAGCTCTGTAGGCAAGGGTAGATGCCTAAAGGAGCAAAGAATGAGCAGGAAAACCTCCATAAAGGAGAAAGGAGGCAGAAAGCTGAAGACAGAACCCCACCCCCACCCCCACCCCCACCCCCTGCTGGTCCTGGGGCCGGGTGGGTGGGCCTTCTAGCATTAGCCTCGCCCTACACTGGCCCTGTGGTCTTGGGGGAGTCACTTCCTCTGTGGGAGGCTTTGGTGCCTTCTTCTGGAAAAGAAATGGTTAGGTTTGCCCTACCCAACCCCTCCGACCCCCCAGGAGCATGGATGGGTCTGATGACTGGATCACACCAGGACATGTGACCCTGTGCGGCACAGATGTGAAGGCAGGCATTGTCATCATTCCTTTTCCTGCTTATCTTCTCTGCTCTCGCTGAACTATGAGCCCCCTGAGCGCAGGACCTGGATCTTACTCACTTTTACCCCTCGAGGGCTTAGCACTGGACCTAGCGCATGACAGAGAGGAGCTTAGTATTTGTTAACCTAAACGGCTCTTCCTAAACCTTTGATGGCGATGTTAATGGGCCTAATGCTTTTCTTGTAAGCAAACCATGTGTTTCAGAGTCTTGGCTTCTTGGAACCTGAACGCTCAGACATTAGAAGGACTCCGCTGTCTCCCTCCATTCTTTGGTTTAGAAAGGAAAAGACCAAGGATTGCTTGAGAAATCTTGAACTCTCATGCAAAGACGCTGTCTCCATTGGACAAAGTAAGTGGACAAGAAGTTTATTATTGAGGATGGATTAGGGGAAAGAGGTACAACCTTGGACAAAAAAGGAGAATAAAAAAGGAGGAACGGAAAGAAAAGGGTAGGAACAGAAAGAAAAGAATGCGAGGCAAGATAGCAGAGTGGTTGGGGTGCCTGGGTGGCTCAGTGGGTTAGGCCTCTGCCTTCGGCTCAGGTCATGATCTCCGGGTTCTGGGATCAGGCTGACATTGGGCTCTCTACTCTGCGGGGGACCTGCTGCCCCCCGCCCTGCCGCCTGCCTCTATGTCTACTTGTGATCTCTCTCTCTCTGTCAAATGAGTAAATAAAATCTTCAAAAAAAAAGATGGAGTAGTGGTCAAAGACCTAGCTGTGCAGTGGGACAGCCTGGATCTGAATGCCTACGCCCCTATTTTTGCTGCAGGACCTCAGTGATTTTGCATATACTAAGAGGATCAAATGAGTGTGTGTGGGGGGGGAGACTTAGCAGGCCCTGGGCTGCAATCCTTGAAAAATCTTGCTTGTGAGGTTGGCCTTTGGCCAGCATGTGCAAGTTGGCTGGTAAACATTTCTTTACATGATACCATTTTCCCTAACTAGTTAGAAGAAGTGATACATTTCTAGAAGTGTACAAACTACCAAGACCGAATCATGAAGAAATATAAAATCTGAACAGACCGATAACGAGTTAGGAGGTGGAATCAGTGATCAGAAAACCTCCCAAACAAAGAACAGCTCAGGACCAGATGGCTTCACAGGCAAATTCTACCAAATATTTAAGGAATGAACTCCAATCTTTCTCAAACTCTTTCAAAACATTGAAGAGGAGGGAACACTTCCAAACTCATCTTATGAGGCCAGCTTTACCCTGATACCAAAGCTAGATAAGGACACTACAAGAAAAGAGAACTATAGGCCAATATTCCTGGTGAATATAGACATAAAAATTCTCAAAACAATATTAGTGAACAGAATTCAAGATCACATTAGGAGAACTGTACACCATGATCAAGTAGGACTGAGCCCTGAGATGCAAAGATGGTTCAACATCCACAAATCACTGTGATACACCATATTAATAAAAGGAAAGATAAAAATCACCCGATCATCTCTGTAGATGCAGGAAAAGCATATGACACAATTCAACATCCTTTCATGATAAAAACTCTCCACATTTGGGTACAAAGGGAACATAACTTAATGTAATAAAGGCCACATAGAATAAGCCCACAGCTAATATCATACTCAATGATGAAAAAAGTGTTCCTTCTAAGACCAGGAATGAGACAAGGATATCCACTCTCACCACCCAGAATAATTAGACAAAACAACAACAACAACAACAAAAACCCCATAAAACCCAAACAAAACAATAACAAAGATGAAAAGAAAGGAAAGGAAAAAAAAAATGCTATCCAACTCAGAATGGAAGAAGTAAATTTGTCTCCGTTTGCGGATGACATGATGTTGCATATAGAAAAACCTAGAGTCCACCAAAAAAAGTTACAATTAATCAACAAATTCAGTATATTGTCACGATACAAAATCAACATATAAAAGTCAGTTGGGTTTCTATATTCTATACACTGACCATGAGTTATGTGAAAAAAAAGAAAGAAAACAACCCACTCACAATAACATCAAAAACAGCAAACTACTTAGGAGTAAATTTAACTAAGGACGTGAAAAATCTATATGTTGAAAACTGTAAGACACCGATGAAAGAAACTGAAGAAGATACAAATTAATGGACAGATATGCTATGTCATGGATCAAAAGAATTAAAATTATGAAAATATCCAGACTACCCAAAGCCACTATCTATTCAATGCACTCTCTGTGAAAATTAAAAAAAAAAAAATTCCAATGGTATTTTTCACAGAAGTAGAGAAAACCATCCTAGAATTTGTGTGGATCCACAAAAGACCCTGAACAGCCAAAGCAATCTTGAAAGTAAGCAAAGCCGCAGACATTACGCTCTCTGACTTTTAACTATATTACAAAGCTAAGAAATCAAAATAGTCCAGTCCTGGCATAAAAACAGACGCATGGATCAATGAAACTGACTGAGTGCCCAGAGATAAAATGTGGTCAACTAAAATTTGATAAGGCGGCCAAGACTATACAATGCGGAAAGGACAGTCTCTTCAATAAATGGGGCTGGGAGAAAAGGACAGCCACACGGCAACAAATGAAACTGAACCCTCTTTTTTTACACCACTTACAAAAATCGACTTGAAATGGATTAAGGACTTAAATGTGAGATCTGAAACCACGAAACTCCTGGGAGAAAACAGAGGGGGAAATCTGACATTGATCTTGGCAACGACTTTTTGGTTACGACACCAAAAGCACAAGCAACAAAAGCAAAAAATCAACAAGTGGGACTACATCCAGCTAAAAAGCTTCTGCACGGCAAAGGAAACAACAAAGTGAAAAAGCAACATTTGGAATGGAAGAAAACCTTTGCAAATCTGGTAAGGAGTTAAATATCCAAAGTGTATAAGGAACTCATAGACTCCATAGCAAAAACAAATAAACAAACAAACAAACACATCATCTGATTAAAAAATGGGCAAATTAAAAAATATCTGAACAGGTATTTTTCCAAAGAAGACATGGCCACCAGGTACGTGAAAAAGAAGTTGGCATCACTATCAACAGGGAAATGCAAACCCAAACCGCAAGGAGATGTCCTTCTCACATTTGTTATAACGGCTATTATCAAAAAGACAAGAGATAACAAGAGTGGGGAAGGACGTGGCGAAGGAACCGTGCGTAGGAATGTAAACTGGTACCACCACTGTGGGAAACAGTAGGGAAGCTCCTCAAAAAATTAAAAACTGAACTACCGTACGATTCAGGAATCCCACTCCTGAGTACAGATGTCCAAAGGAAATGAAATCCCTGTCTCCATGAGATCTCTGTAGGGCCACGTTCACTGAAGCATTAGTCACAACAGCCAAGACAGAGAAACAACCTGGGTGTCCATCGATGGATGAATGGAGAAGGACAGGGTACAGCTACATGTTGGAATATTATTCAGCCGTAACAAAAGAAGGAAAAGCAGACACTGGGACAGCATGGATGACCCTTGAGGGCATTATGCTAAAGTGAAATAAGGCAGACAGAGAGGGACAGAGACTATAGGATCTCACTTACAGGTGGAACCTGAAAAACCAAAGTCACAGAAGCAGAGAGATGAATGGTGGTTGCCAGGGGCTGGAGCCGGAGAGAAGGAAGAGATGTTGGTCAAAGGGCATAAACTTCCCATTATGGGAGGAACCAGTTCCAGGATCTAATGTACAAGCGTGATGACTATAGTTACTAATATAGTGTTGTAGGGATGGCTGGGTGGCTCAGCTGGTTAGGCATCTGCCTTTGGCTCAGTCATATTCCTGGGGTCCTGAGATCAAGCCCTGCATCAGGCTCCCAGCTCTGCAGAGAGTCTGCTTGTCCCTCTGTCCCTCCCCTTGCTCCTGCTCACACTCATTCTCTCTTGCTCTCTCTCTCTCAAATAATAAAACTTAAGGGGTGCCTGAGTGGTTCAGTGGGTTAAAGCCTCTGCCTTTAGCTCAGGTCATGATCCCAGGGTCCTGGGATTGAGCCCCGCTCAGCGGGGAGCCTGCTTCCTCCTCTCTCTCTGCCTGCCTCTCTGCCTACTTATGATCTCTGAGTGTCAAGTAAATAAATAAAATCTTTAAAAAAATTTTTTAAAAATAATAAAACTTAAATAAAATTTAAAAAAAATACCATGTTGTATATTTGAGTGCTGCTATGTGAGTAGACCTTAAGTTTTCTAGCCATAACAACAAAACAGTAATTATAAGTGAAGGATGTGTTCACTAACCTTATTATGGTTAACATCCCCAACATGTATCTGCATCAAGTCATCACTTTGGGCATCTTAGACTTAAACAATTTATAGGTCAATTATAACACTATAGCTGGGGCGCAATTTTTCCCCTAACTGATCAGAATGGCTCACTGGGCCTAGGCCAGCTGCAGAACAATGAGGCTTCTGCGGCACACCTAGTTTTCTGGCATTTTGGTATAGGATAGACAGAGGTGTCTACGGCCCCCACTATAGACCTTGGGTCATGTGTCTCTAGTAGGCTTCCCCGGGCAGAGACATCACACGCGCTGCTACATTCTGTTGCAGAGGGATGAGCGCACGTTGCCTAACTTTTCAGGGAAGGGAGGGAGCAGAAGGAAGCCTGCCCGTGAATTCCTCGACCTTAGCCGTGAAGGTAGTAGCTACACGCTGAGACTATGAGTACTCCCAGCAAATATCCTAATGTGGCAATGAACGTGGAGACCCCCAAGACAGCAGGAAAGAAGTGCTGACTTAGGACAGTACTTAGTACACGGGAACTTCTTAATAGGTAGTAAGTGTTAATGACCTTAGAAAATAGCTCGGTCAAGAAGAGGGGAATACGGAATGGGAGTGACAAGTAGTTAAAAGTGAACATCAGCCCGGCACTGTGTGTGGCAGGGACTAGGGGACTACAGTTGGGTCACATGGGGTCACCCGGGATGCTTCCAACCAGGGTTCCTGAGCTCTGGGTCCATTAGTCCACAGCATGTGGCTAACTACGCTCTGCTGAAACCTCCTTTCTGCAGATTACCGGGCACAAAGAGGGGACTAGGAATGTCTCAGAACTGTCTTTTTGTGGAAGCAAGGAAATTGGTACTCCTGGGGGCTCTAACCGCACATCTTCCCTTCTTTGATGTCAGCAAGAGAAAGGGACAAGGGTCTCAGTGAAGGGTGTGATGGCAAACCACACCCCTAGGCTCAGGCAGGAGTGTGTTTCTAGAATCGCAACCTCCCCGACCTTAGAGCAGCCCCCTCTTACCTGAAATCCACAGGCTCACTGTGTTACAGATGCTCGATTTGAATTCGTGCGTGTTGAACCAGGATTGAGGGAAGCAGCAACAGAAGCTGGTATACACGGCTTTACTCAGCAGTGATGGCAGCTTCTGTGGGTCGGGGGAGAGGGCAAACAGAGCTCAGGCAACATCCTGGACATTTCTAGACCCAGAAAAGAGTTCCTAATTGCAGAAAGGATCCGTGATAAAACTCCCTACCTGATACCTCCTGCTTTCCACCCAGGGAGAGGGAGCAATTTCCATCTGCTGCTGGCCCACATTGTGCTGGACTCTTCACCCTACCTGGGGACCACACCTTAACCTCATGAGAGGCTTGGCCAGGAACCTCCCCCTCCCCCAGGTCCTCTGCTCGCCATCTGTGGCTCAGCCCGTTTTGCCAAAGTGTAGCCGAGACAACAAGATACATTTGACCTGCCCATCTTGCTACCTCCCGGATATCTAACTGTACTACTACTGTTTTGGTTTTTTCCTATGCATAATTGGTACTGTTGTTCCTTCTTAACTATGGTTGTCTCAAATTATACATTTATATCTGGACTTCTTAACTATGATCTCAAATTATACATTTGATCTCAAATTATACATTTATATCTGGCCTTATTCATTTAACAATATAGTGTAAACACTGCTTCGGGTTGTTATTAACTCTTTGGAACTTTCCCCCAAGAATGACCTTCATAATATTGGGCTGATTGGCATATCAAAATTTATTTTGACATCCCCCATCAATGGCTGTTGTCTTGTTTCTAAGACTTTACAAATTACGTGGCCTAATTATTTTTATTTGTTAAGCTATCTCTGTGTCTGGCACATAGCAGGCAGTCAAAAATCTGGGGAAAGCATGTGTGAAAGCAGCTTTTCCTGAGTATTCGATTATGACCTCCAGAAGACGCAATCATGATAGTAATTACAGCAGCTATCATACGCTGGGGGCTTATCAGGTGCTGGGTACTGTGTCAGGGGCCTTACAAACATCATCTCATTTAATCCTTAGTACAACTCTGGGACTGAGCCATCATTATGCCCATTTTATGGATGATGAAACTGAGGCACGGAAAATCTAAGTGACTGGGTAGGCGCACACTTAATTAGTATAAGCGCCTTGTAGCAAAGACGTATCAACTCACTTCCCAGACTGTTGGAATGCCCTTTCCCTAGATCCTTCACAACCATGGGAACCATTCTTTTTAATCCATGCACTCTAGCAGGTAAACAGGGGTATCAAATGATTATTGTTTTAATCTGTATGTTTGGCTGTTGTTAAGGGTGAACCCTCCCCCGCTCCAATCTGTATTCCTTCCCTGGGGAATTTCTGGTTTAAGCACTTCGTCAATTGGTCTGTGAAGTGTTGCATTTTCTTCTCACTGATTTGTAGAAATTCTTTTTTTTAAAAGTGTTTATTTACTTAAGTAATCTCTGCACCCAATGTGGGGCTCGAACTCACAACCCCGAGATCAAGAGTCGAATGCGCCTCTGACGGAGCCAGCCCGGCGCACGAGTTTGTAAGAGTTCTTTTACATTGTGTGATGTATATGCCACGTGATTTCTGCGGTTTCTCCTTTGCCTTTTAAGTCTGACTGTGGTAATTTAAATAATTTATGTAGTTAAATCGGTCGTTGTGAATATATATATATATATTCATAATTTTAAAATTACATACTTATTTAAATACTACAGAAATATTTAAAATAGAAAAGGAAGTCTCTTACAACCTCATTCCCCAGAGATAACCATTGCTAGGAGTTTGGTACAAATTTTTCCAGATTTTTTTTTCTATTCATAGGCACACATACATATATATATACACATACACATTTTTAAGCACAGAGTTCTATAAATTGCTCTGCTTTTCACTTAAAATAAACGGTATATAGATCTACTTTATTTACTGTCACTGCTGCATTACAAGTAGGTGTATGGATGTCGCACAACTTACTACTTACTGCCTCATGGGAAGAACGCTCAGGGCATTCTATTAGCATTAGAAGTGCAGAGATATCTAGTGTGATTCCGCCCCCCCCCCAAACGGTGGTTGATGCTTACTTTTAAGAGCGCCTCTTCATAGTGGGACTTGGATTCACACAATAAGAGAAAGGCGTAGTTTTGGGCTATCCGGTCAAACATTTTATTCTGGAACTCCTTGTTGGGCTACCAGGAAAAAAGTGGAGAAGAAATTACTAGAACCCCTGGTTGAAATGGCCAATGGCTGAGATGCTGAAATATGCATTTCTCTCATGTTTAGGAATATTATTATTGAGATGTTTAACCTCATGTGGTTTCTGAAACAGTACACCAATTTTTAGAGGATTTATGCATAAAGGCTGATTGTTGAAGTAAGAGCCCAGACTCTTAGCTGGCAGGTCCTGACTCTGCTCCAGGCCCTGTGCTTGACCAGGCAAGTGACAGGGACCGGTTCCTGGTGCTCAGGGGGCTACGTGTACAGTGGCTGAAGCACAGGATGTATGGGTGAGGCCCGGGGGGAGGGGGCGTGGCAGATGGGGCTGCAGGGCTGCTCCCCAGAATCAGAGAGGCTCAGCCCGTGTTAAAGAGGCTGGAGTTTGTTCTGCAGAAAAATAACTTAAGCAGGGAGAGAAGCGATCATATTTGCATTTACCTGGTACCTCTCATGAAAGATCCACCAGAAGCTATCCAGCCATATGGCTCTTAGAGAAGGAGAAGAGAGAAACTTCTCTAATTCTTTATCCGAACAGAAAGACTTGAAGAAAAAGAAAATCACATTATTATTGCTGTTATTTTTTTTAAGATCTTTTTAATTTATTCATTTGACAGACAGAGATCACAAGTAGGCAGAGAGGCAGGCAGAGAGAGACAGGATGGGAAGCAGGCTCCCTGCCGAGCAGAGAGCCCAATGCAGGGCTTGATCCCAGAACCCTAAGATCCTGACCTGAGCCGAAAGCAGAGGCTTAACCCACTGAGCCACCCAGGCGCCCTTACTGCTGTTGTTTTTGAAAAAAACATTTTTCACCTGGGTCAAAGACTGATTGATAATCTTCTCCATTCAAGACCCGCCTTTCTTCCTACTTTCCACAGCTTGTTACTATTACTAATCACTCCGTCTTCCCGCCAGTCATCTTTGGAATGAACCTATGTTGGCATCAACTTAAAAACAACACTTATCTTTTCCAGTGAGTGCCGACTATTAGCCTTTCCAGGTGTTTTTACATGCTCTCATTTAACCACTATGATAATCTCCATTTTACAGATGAGGACATTGAGGACCCAGAGCTAAAATTACTTGCCCAAAGTAATACAGCCAGCAAGGGGCTGAGCGAGGACTGAGACCTGCCACTCCAGGCCCCTGCCCCAAGCTCTCACCTACTTGGATCAGATGTCATCAACAAACACAGATATTATACAACTACAAATCACTTGACCAGGGGATTCTGTTGGGCTCCTAGTAAGCCTATGGAATTCTAAAATTAGATATCAGATTTCATTGTGAGGCAACAGGGTCTTGAACCTTACTCTGATTCCAAAGCTACTACCTTAATAATATAATAATATATATAATAATATAATAATATGTCAGGGCACCTGGATGGCTCAGTTAGGTAAATGTCTCCCTTCAGTTCAGGGCAGACACTTGTGCTGTCTATCTCTCAAATAAGTAAGATCTTTAAAATATACATATATACATGTGTATATTTTACATATATGTGTATTTACATATTATGTATATTCATAAAAATATGAGATATATACATCTGCTATTTTTTGATAATATACATGTTATCCATATATGGGCTAATATACATAGCCCATGCGTCAGGCACTGGGCTATGCACATTCCCTCCCTGTCCCACTTCATTTTTCACAATCTGTCTGGTAGATACCACAGGCATCCCCAGTTTATAGAAGAGGAAAGTACGGATCGAAAGTTTAGGATTCTGGCCCAAGGTCACATGGCCCGGGAGGCTCTAAAGTAGGGTTACCTGACCCCTTAGCATTATGAAGAGTAAAGAGATCCCACTCTTGTCCCCCTCCTGGATGCAAAGGGAGAGCCCCCCCTCCTCCCCGGCCTCCCTTCAGGCCCATGGAAGTGCAGGGCATGGTGAGTTGATAAGCAAGCCTCCCTCATTAGCAGGTGAGTTGATAGGCAAGCCTCCCTCATTAGCAGGGAGCTCTCTGAGCCGTGGTATCTGCTTTGTCTATATCACCATTCCTCCCACTTCCCTGGAGGAAAAGTAGCATCAGAGCAGTTAAGAGCACTGACATCAGCACCAGACAGCCCGGATTCAAATTCAGCTCTTAGACTTTAAAACTGTGCGATCTTGAACAATGTTCTTGAACCTGTATGTGCTCATTTTCCCCAACCAGATGAGACAGGGAATCTCCATAAGAAATCTGCTTTTTGCTCTTTTCCCTGCTTCTAGTCTTGCTAGGACCTGTACCACCCACTTTACATAAGCCTCATAATGCAAATAGTGTATGTCCTCCTTGTAAACAACAAGAAGTTAACAATTTCTCTAGAATAGACAACATCTAAGGAAGGACCAGGTGAGAATGACCGGACATGCGGTCATGTGCGTTTTCTAGATCACTGGTGCTGGACATTGACACCAGGACACCCTGGCTTCAAGGAGTAGTGTCTGGGCCTCTGTCATTGCTCAAACCAGTTCCTGGCTGCCTGACAGGACATATACACCAGACTACCACCTTCAACAAAAACCCTGGACCCCAAACATAGACAAGACTCCTAAGCCTTTTCCTTTCTGAGTCTCCCGGATGCTCTGTCTCCACCTGCCCTCTCTCAATTCCTTCAATAAATCCTGCTTTCACACCCTGCTGGCTTGGGTTTGACTTCTAGCCTGTGAGCAGCCAGGGCCCCTCTTGGCTGGCCCTGGAGACCCCTCTCTGGATCCTGGGGCACAGCCTGCTGACATCACGGAGAATGAAGGTGACAGTGATAGTCCCAACCTCGAGGACTGATATGATGATTCCATGAGCAGTGAGACATACGAGGTGCTTAGAACCAGGCACTTGGGAAACACTCACTAAGGGCGTGCTAGTTCCTGTTTATTTACTTATTCACACTTCTGTTTCCTTTCAAAGAGGATTTCATTTCAGCCCTTCAACAGATATTTACTGAGCACCTACTAGGTGCTTGGAAGGTGATGGAGAGTCCCTGCCCTGGAGATGTTCCCAGGTAAGCAGACATTTGTAATCTAGTGTGATGGGTGCCCTGAGAGCAGGAATCCAGGGGTCGTGGAGTCCCGAGGGGCAGCTAACCTGTGCTTGGGGTACCAGGGGAGGCTCTGAGAGTAAAAATGACCGGATGAAGAAGGGAGAGCTGAGAGCTGCACAGACAGGGGAAAGCACGTGCCGAGGCTGGGAAACAGCAGGACGCATTTGGGGAGGTTCAAGGGCTTTCTGGACCGTGGAAGGCACTGGGTGTGGGCACTGAGAGGTCAGGCTGTGAGACACCTGGGGGCTGGGACTTAGGGTTCTTCCGTCACTGGACAGGGGGAGGGGGGACAGCCAGCCCTGAAGAGTTTTCGGCAGGGTGCAAACACCATGAAACTGTTGTTCTAGAAAGATACCTGGAGGCAGCACAGAAGGTGCATTAGAGGGGACTGAGATGGTGAGGAGGATGGCATGCCGAGCAGCAGGGGCAGCGATCCAGACAGGATGGTGTGGGGCCTGCACTTGGCAGTGGCAATGAAGGAGAAGGAGGTACAGTAAAGACAGTAAGTGAATCTCAGGGCCGGCTCAGAAGCGGGGCAAGGGAGGGAGGAGACCAGTTGATGCTTGGGTAGAAGGTGGCAGTTTTCGGTAGACAGGAGGCCAAGCGGGTCTGAGGAGGCTGAGAAGTCTGGGCACCAGGAATCTGGGAGTTGGGGGCACAGCACAGGCTTTGGAGGTATGACACAGTGGGGAGCCTCGCATGCTGAGAAGATGACTGCTGCCCACCCTCTGCGTCCCCCATGAGTCTGTGCAGAGGGAGAAGACAGCGCGGAGGCGGGGTCCTGAAGAACGTGGGCTTGGAAGACGCAAACGTGCTGCTCGAGCAGACGGGGAAGCTGCCAGAGAAACCACGGAAGGATGCAACTTCCGATACAGAGAGTCCTCCTCGGGGTCAGTTCCACAGACAGCCCATCTAAGGGAACAGCTGAACACACCCACTGGACTTGGCCTTTTGAGAGCGGAGGGCAGAGGGACTCGGGCCACGCTCAGGGACGGGAATGGGGGCAGGCTGCGGCAGCACTGGGAGAGAGCGGAGGTGAGAAGCGAGGGCAGCAAGCGTCCCAGGCGAGGCTTGGTGCCCCCCCCTGCTGCCAAGAGAGGTGAGAAATGACGAGAGGGCGTGGCTTGCGATGGTCCTGAGCAGGACCAAAGAGGGGCCTTTGAAAGGTATGACAAAGGGGCGCCTGGCTGGCTCAGTCGGTGGAGTGTGAGACTCTTGGGTCTTGGGGTTGTGAGTTGGAGCCCCGTGTTGGGTGTAGAGATCCCTTTAATAAAAAATTTTTTAAGGAAATAATGAAATGAAATGAAATGAAAATAACAGTAAGACACAGATTTGCCTAGAGTTTCCTGGGAGCCAAAGAAAAGCATTAGTTAGAGGCACCAGTTATAAGATGAAAAGCATGCCAGGAGATGCACAGTTTTTCTGGGGATTAAGGCCTAAGGAGAACACTCCCTGTGGGCCCTCCAAAACAGGACATTAAGTAAGAGTGGTCACTGTCCTTGGGGCTACCAACAAAGCAAACTGGAACATGAGTGCGTGTGGCTCTGCCAGGGGGCAGGAAGTTTACGCAGGGACAGCAGGTCCCTGAAACATACAATTTGTTTGTTCTCAAGTCTTTCTAATTCAGAAGTGTTTTATTAGTGATCCGAAGGGACATGTGTACCCGAAAGTTTATAGTAGCAATGTCCACAATAGCCAAACTATGAAAAGAAACCAGAAGTCCTTAAACAGATGAAGGGATAAAGAAGATGTGGTATATATACACAACGGAATACTATGCAGCCATCAAAAGAAATGAACTCTTGCCATTTGCAATGTCATAGATGGAACTAGAGGGTATTAAGCTGAGCGAAATAAGTCAGTCAGAGAAAGGCCATTATCATATGATCTCTCTGATAAGCGGAATGTGAGAGGCAAGGTCGGGGGTCATGGGGGATTAGGGAGGGAAAAAATGAAACAAGATGGGACCAGGGAGACCAACCATAAGAGACTCTTAATCTCCAGGAAATAAACTGGGGGTGGCTGGGTGATGGACATTGGGGAGGGTCTGTGCTATGGTGAGTGCTGTGAATTGTGTAAGACTGATGGATCACAGACCTGTACCCTTGAAGCAAATTACACATTATAAGTTAATTTAAAAAAATACAAAAGTGTTTTATTTATTTAAGTAATCTCTATGCCCCATGTGGGATTTAAACTCATGACCTGAGATCAAGACTTGCATGTTCTTCTGACTGAGCCAGCCAGGCACCCCTTTTTTCTTTTTAAAGTACAGAGAAAGAGGGAAGAAAAAGCTATAACCTTATCATTCAGCGAACATTGGTAATATCTATGTATGGTTTCATCCCCAGATTTTCCTATGTGTATGCTTATGGAATACTGTGTTGTAGAGTTTTATATACTAATATTTTTCATTTAACATCACAGCAGAGCAAAATACACTCTTTATAAACACTCATTTCAATGGCTAGCTAGGCCACGATATATGTACCCAAAATGAGTGAGATGACCTTCTACTAATCATCCTTAAACAACTTCTAATAATGCTGATAATAGAAACTACCATTTTTTGAGAACTCATGATTTAACTAAGCATGGTGCCAAGTGCTTTTCATTTTTTTTTAAGATTTATTTATTTATTTTAGAGAGAGTGTGCGTGTGCGTGCATGTGTGCTCTCTCCCATGGGCAGGGGGGTGGGGTGGGGCACAAGCAGACTTCTGCTGAGCATGGAGCCCAACATGGGACTCTATCCCACGACCCAGAGATCAAGACCTGAGCTGAAAACAAGAGTTGGGCACTTAACTGACTGAGCCACTCTGGCACCCTCCCTAAGTGCTTTTTATACACTTAATGAGATCCTTATTGTATTCAATTTTATAATAACACCTCTAGGTAGAGACCACTCACATCCGTATTTTATAGAAGAAACTGGAGTCCAGAGAGCTACTTTCCAGATCTTTGCCATCATACACAATCCTGCAGGGAGCGTGTCCTGATATTGTTCTGGGGTCAACGTGGTGCTCTGAGAGCAGGCCACTCCTCCACCTCTGAGCTAAGGACAGCAGGGGATCAGGTACCCAACTGCAGAGCCACTACTGCCTGGTCAAGGGCTGCAGTCCACTTGCTGACCGCAGTCCATGCTGGAACCAGGCACTGGAACTCCAGCAAACATCATCCCCATGCTGGGCAGTAACTGGTCAGAACAGGTCATCACTCTTAGGAAGTCTGAATGCAAGACACGAGGAAGTAGATGGGAGACACGCAGAGGCACAGAGGCTGCGCTGGAGAGAAGGCAGCAGGGAGGACCAGTGAAGAAAAGAGGAGGGAAGGCGGGTAGGGGGAGGGGACAGAGAAGGAGGGAGGGAAAGAGAAAGAGGACAGAGGGAGGGAAGTACAGAAAGAGGACAGAGGGAGGGGAGGGAGATAGAGATGGGGGAGTGAGGGGTTTGAAGCAGCAGTGGGAAGCGTGGGTAGTTAAGACTAAGAAGCTGGGTCCCCACAATGGTGGGGCGACTGGTTGGGAGCCACGGGGACCATGACTGGACAATGAACGGTGGTTAGTTAACATTCGTGAAGGGTGCTGAGGCACAGCTACAGGGCTACAGAGCCACTCCTTGGCCTTCCCCTCCCCACCCCTCCTCACACTCGTCCCACACCACTTGGCACCCCTTGGAATATATTCTAGGAATATATTCTAACTAATATCTAATTGTAAAAAACAAACAAGAAATTAAGATTACTAACATACAATGTAGCTATTGACAACAGAGCATGTGTATCATTGATAAAGAAACATACACGGTGAGGGCACGTGATCAAAATTTCCTGCTGATATAGGATACGTGATCAAAACAGTGTGGAAACCAGTCCCCTGGGAGGGAGAATCTAGGTTTCGGAGGGAATGTGTGGGCTTGGGTTCCAATCTCAGTTCAGTCATTTGCAAACTGTGTGGCCCTGGGTGACTTAGTGACCTGGACTCCGTTTCCCTTCCCAGGGGTATAAAACAGGGACAGCTGCATGTGCCTGCCATGCGCACTGCTATAAAGCTGGGGTACAGCCGGGCCTCCTGGAGCTGAGTGCGAACAGTGGGGAACCGCCCACCATCTTTCCTTACCTTGCCACTGAGGGGGTGTCTCTCAGAGCGGACCACGTTGCCCACCATGTCACAGAAGTTCACCCCGTTTGGAAGCCTGTTTGGTATGGCGCTGTTAAACGATGTGTACTGGTACAGTTCTGCCAAGAGATTTTTGTGGGCTATTTTCTAAAACAAAAAGCAGAATATGGAAATGAGGTTTGCCATTTGATGGTTTAAAACTAATAATGAGATACCTCCCCTTTTCATGACGAAGATGACATAAGCACTTTTTACAACACTGAAAAAAAATGGGGGTGCATTCATGACCCCAGCACCTCTTACCATACCCCTATTTGTTTTATTTTTATTTTCCCTTTCAGGCTTTGAGCAGCTGTATACAAATGGGTATGTGTAACTTCACTCACTTTACAAAACATAAACATACACGCACACTCTTTTATGCCCTGCTCTCTCCACTTCAGATTTTCCATGTTGCTACACTGTCTTCAACTTTATCACTTAAGATAATAGATCCCTTTGGGGCGCCTGGGTGGCTCAGTGGCTAAGCGTCTGCCTTCAACTCAGGTCATGATCCCAGGGACCTGGGATCAAGACCCACATTGGGCTCCCTGCTCATCAGGAGGCCTGCTTTCCCTCTCCCACTCCCCCTGCTTGTGTTTCTGCTCTCTCTCTTTCTGTCAAATAAATAAATAAAATCTTTCCAGGGGCGCCTGGGTGGCTCAGTGGGTTAAAGCCTCTGCTTTTGGCTCAGGTCATGATCCCAGGGTCCTGGAATCGAGCCCCGCATCGGGCTCTCTGCTCGGCGGGGAGCCTGCTTCCTCCTCTCTCTGCCTGCCTCTCTGCTTACTTGTGATCTCTGTCTGTCAAATAAATAAATAAAATCTTAAAAAAAAAAAAACTTTCCAAAAAAAAAATCTTAAAAAAAAAAAAGATAATAGATCCTGTTAAGGAGATGTGCTATCATTTAATTAACTACTCACTGATGACCTCTAATCGATATTATCATCATTAATGATCAGAGCATATAGCTTCCTTCCTTTTGGGTTTATTTATTTAGAAAGAATTTCTGAAAGAGGCAATATAATAACCAAAAAACAGATGAAAATACAGAAAATTGGAAAGAGGAAATTGATCGCCATCACTCAAGGCACCTATTAGAAACGTTCTGTGGAATCAAGAAACTTTCTAATCGGCCTGTGGCATTGGCATTGGCAGTTCCCAGAAGAACTGCTCTGACCCAGACTCAGACCACCTGACCAGCCGTGCCCCCTGGGGCTGGGCCTTCACAACTGCTCGGCCACCGTCAGAGGCAGCGTGGCACTTGCGACCCACTCTCGAGCATCGGGCTCTCCACTTCGTGGGAATTTCCTAGGCCGAGAAGTGAAAACATGGTGACAATAATAGGTGGTTTTGTGGGTTCCGGCGTGGTTTGATTATGTATGATGTGGGAGCGCAGAAGACTCTTCACTGGGGTGGCTTCGAGGTGGGGCCCGACGGCAGCCCCAGAGGCAGCGGCCAGCCCCCACATGGGGCGGGTGCTGGGGGCTCTGCCATCAGGCAGGTGATGATGCTGGACAGGCTGCTGTCAGCTTCCTGCGCTGTCCCAGTGACGGGCGCCATGTGCACTGGGTGTGAACCGGTCTCTTGGGATGGGGCAGCACCAGGGCTCCTCTGAACTTACCGTTTCTAAGAGGACCCACCTTTTTTTTTCTTTTTTTTTTTAAGATTTTATTTATTTGACACAGAGAAAGAGAGACAGCAAGAGAGGGAACACAAGCAGGGGGAAGTAGAAGATGGAGAAACGGGCTTCTCACTGAGCAAGGAGCTGGATGTGGGGCTCAATCCCAGGACCCTGGGATCATGACCCGAGCTGAAGGCAGATGTCTAATGACTGAGCCACCCAAGTACCCGGAGGACCCACCTTTGATGCTCTACAAAGAAACAGACAAATGACTTCTGAACACTCCTCATTCTACCCCTATGGGGGTGGTATATGAGAAATTTCAGAGTTATTAAGATACCTTAAGATCCTCTAAAAAGGGGCCCCCTGTGGGTCCCCCACCCCCACCCCCCACACCATCACCAGCCAGGTGCCCAGCATGCCCTCCCAGGAATAAAATCTAATTTTGTGCCCCGTGGAAACCAGTCAGAAAGAGACCCAGCAATAGATCCCTTACCCTTTTAGAAATGAAAGGTCTGACGCTCCTGGATTTGGAGCCTCTGCAGATGAACTCTGATTTGCTTCGACTCTTGTCTGCGGAAAAATGGAAGAGAAAGAGGATGTGAGTAGCCATGGGGTCTGGCCCCCGCTGTGCGCTATATTATGGCTATGACTGTTCACTCTGCCTGAGCTGCCAGGTGATGGCCACACTGGTAGTCTCACTGGACCCCACCTGCATTTGATGACTCACTAAGATTCCCCCCATGATGGGTTAGACTCCTTGCCCCGGGAGGAGCAGACAGAGTATGCGCTTGTGAAGGCAGGCTGGGACCCGAATCCAGGTCCGCCTGCAGACAGGCTGTTCCCTCGCTCGCCCCTGAGCCTGTCCCCTCATCTGTAAACTAGGTCCAATGGCACCTGCCCCACAGGTGAGGACATTATGAAGTTTTAACAAAGGAGTCCGCCCAAATGCCGTGGCGCAATGCGCCACATAGCAGGCTGTCTCTAAGTATGCTGTCCTTCCCTCCTAACTTGCCCAATGCTAGCAACTCAGACTCCTTCAGAAAAGGATGAAAACATCCTCAGCTGAAATGCTGGATTCCTGATTAACTGCATTTGGGATCCTAATGAAAGCGGATCCCCACAAAAACACCAGCAAGGCTATATGAGAAAGGATATTTGCCTCTGTTTCCCAGGCTGTCTTGACTTTTCTCTCTCAAATCCTTCTTCTCCAACTCATATCTCTCAATTGCCTTCAAAAATCAAAAAGAAAAGGAGCATTAGGGAACTCATGCAGATCTTGGGGTGGGGGGTGTCGGAGAGCAGGCCATTTCTCCTGCTGGTGTGGAAAAGGCCTGGAGCAAAGTTGGTGGCACGCCTCACATTCTCTCCACGGCCACCTCGGTGGTGGCCGTTGGTGTCACTGACTGCCCCCGCCCCCACCAACTGTCAACCACCAGTACATTTTCCTGCGCTGCCCTTCCTCCTGGCTATGCTTCCTCTTGTCTATACCTCGGAGGGGTATAGAATTTGGAAGGGGTCCAATCAAGCTCCATGGGTTAAAAGCTATTGTTTAAATCCTCTGTAGGGGGACAATGATATCTACCTTCCCAGGTGTTTGTAAGGATCAGATATAAAATACTGAACGCATCTGAAAACACAAGCACAGAGGCTATGAGGTAGGAGCGGCTCAATAAAGGGTAATTACTATTATTATTAATCACCATACCCTTGACTTCTCAAGAGATTTCTCCTGATCTCTGACTCTCCCCACCCCAATCCCTTCTTGGGGAAAGAAAAGGAAAGAAAAATGAATGTCAGTGACCCAAAAAGTTGTATTGATTTTCAACCATGAGCCCGGTACCATTCTTGGATGATAAAGCTAATGAAGAATTAGGATTCCGTGCTCTTGCTTTAGGAATTTACAATCGATCTGGACACTCACATCTGCACACATGGACCAATTAAGTCCTGAACTGCTACGTTTGGGACTGGAACAAATGAGAGCAGTGTGAGCTGGAGCAATCACAGAGGACTGCCCAGAAGAGGCGGGACACGAGTGTTGGGGGACATGATGAGGCATGTGTCTATTGTGCTTGATACCCTGTGAAATGCCCCTCCAGCTTCCCATCACCTTATCGGAAATGGACATGTGTGCAGCTGTAGGCGGATGGGAAAAAGGGTCACACGGGTAAGTCTGTCAACACTATTGCTCCAAAAAAATGAGTCCAAGAGGAGGCACAATGAGCGACTTGGATGGGTATAACCCAATGCAGCAAAACAGCAGCATCTCTGAGCCTTATCGGGATGCCACTGTAGCCAAGATTGTCTAGGTCTTGCAAGGATGGATGAGATTTGCACACAGAGAGAGTGAAAAGGACAGAAGAACATTGGAAGAAAAACAAGTTTTAGGGGGAAATGAGGAGACCAGCGTGGGGCTGTTTGCATTGGAGATGACAGCGGTACCTACAAGTGCCAAGTCAATTCCCAAACCTGGCTGATGGCCAGCACAGCTGGGGAATTACTCACATAGACCAGTTCACTAGAGATGCTCGCTCCTGACATCTGCCTTGGGTCAGGAACTGTTTATTTATGGTGGCGCCTGAATAGTTCTATTTAAATTTTTAAAACCAGTACTATTTTACAAGGTATAAAATCAAATAGTAGAGTCAGAAGTCTCCCTCTTAATTCCCCTACTCCCCACAACACCCTCAGTTCTTGCATACCCTCCAAGTTCAAATGAGAGCACATAAAACATACAGTTCTGTGCAATTTTTTTTCACTTTTAGGGGCTTTATTTTTTATTTTTTAAGATTTTATTTATTCACTTGATGGAGAGAGACACAGTGAGAAAGGGAACACAAACAGAGAGAGAGTGGGAGAGGGAGAAGCAGGCGTCGTGCCGAGCAGGGAGCCTGATGTGGGGCTCCATCCCAGGACCCCGGGATCATGACCTGAACCGAAGGCAGACACTTAATGACTAAGTCACCCAGGTGCCCCTTAGTTTTTTTTTTTTTAAGATTTTATTTATTTATTTGAAAGAGAGTGAGAGAGTGAGCGAGGATGAGCAGGAGGAAGGAACAGAGGAAGAGCGAGAAGCAGACTCTCGACTGGGTAGAGAGCCCAACGTGGGACTCGATCCCAACACCCCAAGATCATGACCTGAGCCAAAGGCGGATGTTTAACCGACTGAGCCACCCAGGCTCCCCTCACTTTTAGATTTTAAAAACCTCCCAGGGAAGTCTGATGATCAGTCAGGTTTCAGTGTCACTGCTCCAGGTAGCTGGACTATGAGGCTGAAGCACAGGAGAGAAGCTAGAATTCGCAACCGTATCACTCATTCCACAGATATGTCCTGAGCACCTGCTAAAAGCCAATGCCATGCCCAGGTCAAGTGCAGCAGTGAGCAGTGAAAGCCATCCCTGCCTTCCAAGGGCTTGAGGATTGGTGGGGAGAAGCAAGTGATTATGAGGTGATGGATGCTGCCGTGGGAAGAGACAGGATGTCAGACGTGTGCCCAGAAGGAGCACTGATGCTACTCCTGGGGTCTAAGATGCAGGGAAGGCCTTACCAGAGTGATGATCTGAGGGCAGAGCATGGAAGGGAGGAAGACTGGAAAGGAGAGCTAAGGAGAGCTAAGCACGGTTCAGAGATCAGGGAAGCCCACACTGAGCACATGGAAGAAGGAAGAGAAATAGGACGTGGCCGTGTGGGATGCGGGGAGGGGATCTGGGGCTTCCTCATTTTTTTTTTAAAGATTTTACCTATTTATTTGACAGAGAGAGATCACAAGTAGGCAGAGAGGCAGGCAAAGAGAGGGGAAGGGAAGCAGGCTCCCCGCCGAGCAGAGAGCCCAATGCGGGGCTCGATCCCAGGACCCTGGAACCTTGACCAGAGCCGAAGGCAGAGGCCTTAACCCACTGAGCCACCCAGGTGCCCCTTCCTCATTTATTAGTACACATCGAGAAAGCACTTCTCACGCCCCAGGCACCGTGTTAGGTGCCAGCCAGGAGGGCAGCATGGAAGCTGGAGAAACCAGTCTGGCTAAGGGGCTGCTTCTGGAGAAGCAGCCACAGAGTCAAGGCCTGGTGAATAGACAGCGGGGGAATCCACAGCCAAGAGAGGGTGGGCGGGGTAGCCCTGGATGGGCTCTGGGGGCAGAAGGCAGACCCGACAGAGCTGACCAGCTGCTTGGGCAGAGGACAGGAAGGACAGGCAAGGGGTCCCTTCCTCCTAGTCAAAGGAGAACCCAAGGCTGCTCCAGCCAGCCCTTTCCTGGATCCAACTGGCAACAGAGAGCACCAAGGAGATATGCCCAAGCTGGGCACTCTTGAAAAGCCACTAGATCCTGCTTCTGGGAGCAAAACATTCTTTTCCTGCTTTTAACATTATAATTGGGGGGGGGGGAAATCACAGGACACACAAATACATTTCTGTTGTAAAATACCCAAATACTACAGAATTATTTAGAGTAATAAATGTTTTACTCACCTCCCAACCCCCCCACTTTACAGAACTGACTCCATGGATTGTGTGTAACCTTCCAGACTTTTCTCTTACATGTTTGTACATATAGAATGTCCCTCCTGTGAGCCAGGCACTCTTCTCTGCCCTGGTTTAGGGGTCTTGGTGAGTTTTAACTCTTCTAATTCTTGCAACAGCCCCATGAGAACCTTTATTACTGTTATCCTCATTTTCTAGAAAACAGAGATTCACAAAGGTTGAATAATTTGCCTAATGTCACAATGTGAGAAAACAACAGAGCGGGAGTTTAAGGTTGGACAGTCTCACTCTGGAGCCTGCGCCTCTAGGGCTATGCCCTCTCCCACGGACACAAGCACACACACAGGTACAAGGCTGCTTAAAGTCCATGCCATCACTCCATAACCCGTGTGTGTTTTGCTTTTACTCACTTGTGAACGAGCCCCAAGATACATATACAGAAACATTCCCCTGTTCACTCTGATGAAAATACCACTGAAATAGTTACCAGTAGGGAACAGTTGAATTTATTACGTCACAATGTGGCATATTCCCTATGGATAAATTCAGCTATGGGCTTTTCAAGATTCCCCAGCACTGGCATGTCTCCCCAGGGGCTCTCCAGGATTACGCAGCCACAAAAAGAAAGGGACAGGGCAACAGTACGGACTTTGAAGAATCTGCAAGAGATTCTAAAATAATTCTAAAAATGAATAAGGAAAAAAAAAAAAAAAAAAAGCAGGTTAATAAACAGCCACCAGGGTGGCTCAGTGGGTTAAGCCTCTGCTTTCGGCTCAGGTCACGATCTCAGGGTCCTGAGATCGAGCCCCGAATCAGGCTCTCTGCTTGGCAGGGAGCCTGCTTCCTCCTCTATCTCTGCCTGCCTCTCTGCCTACTTGTGATCTGTCAAATAAATAAATAAAACCTTAAAAAAAAGAAAATAATAACCCTAAATATGTGTGTTCTATTTTTCTAAACGTATAAAAAAAGGTTTTGGAAGTATACCCACCAAACGACTAATGATGGTCACTTCTAAGGAGGAAAATAGGGCTGGGAGTGAAGTAACTTTCACAGTTTACTTGTATACTTGTAGATGGTTTGAGCCATTTATTTATTTACTTACTTACTTAAAAGTAAAGAAAAAGGGGGTCACCTGGGTGGCTCAGTTGTTAGGTGTCTGCCTTCGGCTCACATCATGATCCCACGGTACTTGGATCGAGCCCTGCATCAGGCTTCCAGCTCGGCGGAAAGCCTGCTTCCCCCCCCAACCCCCCAATCCTCCTGCTCGTGTTCCTTCTCTCGCTGTGTCTGTCTCTGTCAAATAACCCCTCCCCCAAAAAAGACAGACTTGAGAGATGAACTGACCCCAAAAGTCAGCACTAGAAAAGTTAGGGGAGGGGGTGAAGCTGAAATCTGTGGAGACAGTCACCAGCTCAGTGCCCTGGGGACAGAGAAACTTGGTGGAAAGCAAGCTGCCAAGGGTGATGTGGTTAGGAGATTTAGCTGGAGTCAAGTGGCAGAAAACATTTACAAAAGATACATCTGGTAAAGGACTGTCACCCAAAATATACAAAGAATTCTTAAAACCCAACCAGAAGAAAACAAACAACTCTATCAAAAAATGGGCCAAAGACTTGAACAGACACCCCACTTAAGATGATCGACATATGGCAAGCAGACATATGAAAAGATGTTCAATAGTACATGTCATTAGCAAATTGCAAACTCAAACGACAGGGAGATATTGTTATATACTGATTAGAAGCCAAGATCAGGATGCCTGGGTGGCTCAGTTGGTTAAGCAGCTGCCTTTGGCTCAGGTCATGATCCCAGCATCCTGGGTCGAGTCCCGCATCAGGCTCCTTGCTCGGCGGGGAGCCTGCTTCTCCCTCTGCCTCTGCCTACCACTCTGTCTGCCTGTGCTCACTCGCTCTCTCTAACAACAACAACAACAACAAAAAAAAAGAATGGCCAAGATCCAGTATACTGACACCACCAAAGGCTGGTGTGGATGGGGAGCAACGGGAGCTCTCATTCGTGGCTTCTGGGAATGCAAAATGGTGCAGCCACGTTGGGAGACATTTTGGCAGTTTCTTACAACATTCAACATACTCTTACCAGATGGCCCAGGAATTGCACTTCTCATGGTTTACCCAAATATACATCCACACAAAACCCTGCTTCACAGTAGCCTTATGTATAAATGCCCAAACTTGGAAACAACCAAGAGGTGAACAGGTAAATCAACTGTGGTGCATCCAGAGAAAAGGAATACTATTCAAGCGCCAAAAGAAATGTGCTATCAAGCCATGAAAAGCCATGGTGGAACCTTAAATGTCTATTACTAAGTGCAAGAAGCCAGCGCACTAAAGGTTCTAACTCTAGGAAATTACGGACACAGCAGAAAGTTCAGGGGTCGCCAGGAGTTGGCAGCGTGAAAAGGAAGAGCAGAGAGGATTTTTAGGGCAGTGAGACCCTTCCGTATGATACTACAAAGATGGACAGATGTCATTACACATTTGCCCAAGCTCACAGTATGTGTAGCACTGAACCGTAAAGTAAACAATCTGGGGTTGATAATGATGTGTCCATGCAGGTTCATCAATTGTAACAAATGTAACAAACCCATGGGGAGCTTGTCCATGGGCTGGGACAGGGGAAGGCGGCCAGAACTCTCTACTTTCCACTCAGTTTTGCTGTGGACCTAAAACTCCTCCAAAAAAATAAAGTTTACTAAGTATTAAAATATATCTTTGACATCTCTATTGCGCAAATGTGCTTTCCAACAAATGGGGGAGCCCCCAGGTCCCCTCCTGCCTGGAAGCCTCATCTTAGCACCCATAACTCACCAGGCTGTTGGCCAATGGTTTGGGACTCAGACTGAGCTCGGCAATCTTTTGGTTCACGCGCTGTATGGAGCCAATAGTGCAGGCTGGGAGGGGAGTCTGTAAGGAAACTCTCTGCCTATTGATCACACACGGCCAAGGGGCAGGCTGGCCTAGCTCACTCTCTTTTTGAGCTGTCTCTCTCCACTTAACTTTTTTTTTACAAACATTCACACCTCTTTGATCGTTTTAAATGAGCTGCTTTATGAATTCTAAATGAGAATTAACCATATCCTAGACACCTTGGAAAAGAGAAAAAGATTCTTCCATTACACTCCCATGTTAACAACTTCTGTTAGGATCTGGGGAGATTTCCTTCCAGTATTTTTGATATACATACGTTTTTTCTATCATTATAATCTCAGCAAATGTCTATTTTAGGGCTCTGACTTCTCTTCCACTTGTTATTATGATCATTTTCCAAAAAGCTAAATAATCCTACTATTTTAAATGGCATTGTATGAATCTATTTAGAGAACACACCACTTGACTGTTCCATGGCTACTGAATATTTAAGTTGATAGTCGTGTCTTACAATTAAAAATAATGCCGTGATGTACACAGTAAGAGAGCTGTTCCCATATTTTGGATTATTCCTCCAACAGAGATTTTCAAGTGAGGGATGACTGGCTCAGAGGGTATCTTGACCTTGTTTATCACTGTTGAAATCTCTGTTCAGCTCAAGGGCCCCTCTTGTTACCCTTTCTATCTCTGCATTTCTTTCTATCTTGGCCTCAACCAGTCTAGGATATAGCCTCTGTAGTAGCCCCATAATCCTATCACTCCTCACTGCCTTCACATAAAGCAGGGTCACTCTTACTTCCATTACTCTCAAGGGTTCTCACAAATTGGAGGATACTTGACAAATGAAGATGCCCAGGAGGGACATGACGAATCACAGGAAGTGAAATGGGTTAGTTACGTTGAGATGAGTGAGGGATTAAGAGGGGATATCAGAAAAAGGCCCAGGAAAGTAAGTCCTTGAAGCAGACCCTGATGGGATCACTTGTGCTCATCTTGAGAAGGGATCCTGAGAGGTGCAGACCCAGCCAGCCTGGCTGGTAGCAGCGGGACTTGAAGGTCAACAAGCTCTCGATGAGACAAGACGACCTGGGTTATTTGTAACCCAAAAGGGTTATATGACAAATGAGCTCTAAGGTCCTCCACAGATAGGCTTCTGAGGGTCTCTGGCGGAGAGTTCAGAGTCAGAAGTGAGATGTGGATCAACGAAGGCAGGGCAAGAGAAATCAGATGCTGGAAGAGCCTGGAAGATGCCAGAATGGGCAAACTCGGAGGCCAGGCAGAAGGAGAGGGCCGGTGATGACAAGAGGTGAGGTCAGCTGGGGTGAGAACAACAACAAAGTTGTGTCTGAAGGTCACTTATCTGGGGACAGAGGGCCACACTGGGACTTCTTAGCTGCTATCTATAATTCCTGGGAAGACAGAAGAGAAAGAATGAGAAAATGAAAAAAAAAAAAAAAAAGAATAAGCTTTGTTTCCCTCCCCCCTTCTTCTTTCCTAGCCTTTCAACCATTATTTCTAGTACTTCTTCCTCCAGGGCCCTTTCTGATTATCCTAGTAAAATAAACTCAAACCAAACAATCCGTCAGTCTCAACAGATTCTTTCAGAGGACAGGTAGGGCTTAACTGATTGTAAAAATTAACGAGCACATAAGGAAAGGAGCTGATCGTGTGTGACACAGACATAGGCAGTGGTTACCCCTCTGGGGCAGGTGTATTTGGCCTGGCTCGTAGAAGGCACCATAGAAGGATACTGGGTGGGTTGTCCTCCAGACTCTTCCTCAGGGCATTCTCCACCGCGTTCCGGGTCACGAGGGAGACGGTCAGGTGCTCATCCATTGGCAACATGGGCAAGGCAGTGACATTGATGACATCCATGTTCCTGAAATAAGCCATTGTCCGGTTTCTCGTAGAAGGACAAAACAGTAACTTTCGGGCGCCTGGGTGGCTCAGTGGGTTAAGCCGCTGCCTTCGGCTCAGGTCATGATCTCAGGGTCCTGGGATCGAGTCCCGCATCAGGCTCTCTGCTCAGCAGGGAGCCTGCTTCCCTCTCTCTCTCTGCCTGCCTCTCCGTCTACTTGTGATTTCTCTCTGTCAAATAAATAAATAAAATCTTTAAAAAAAAAAAAAAAAAAACAGTAACTTTCTGCCTAAGAGCCCCACATTTCCTACTCCAAGCTTGCTCTCTGTTCAACCAGCCTGCTGGAAATCACAGATAGCATAGAACCATCTTAGAAAAACAACCATGCTCAGCTGGTAAAGTGGGGCTGATGACAAGGCACATGCTGCCTGCCACATGGGGAATGAAGGCCATCGTCTGACAAGCCCTTCTGAGCGATTCCAGACATACATACTTTTTTTTTTCCTGTTGATGCTCCTCCGCCCCGTTTCCCATGAACACGGTTCTAGTTCTTATTTATTTATTTATTTGACAGAGAGAGAGAGAGAGACAGCAAGAGAGTGTACACAAGCAGGGGGAGTGGGAGAGAGGGAAGCAGGCTTCCCACTGGGCAGGGAGCTCAATGTGGGGCTCGATCCCAGGACCCCGGGATCATGACCTGAACCGAAGGCAGACACTTAATGACTGAGCCACCCAGGTGCCCTCTAGTTTTTTTTAAAACAAGGAGACTAGAAGGCTGAAAAGGCCAGGGCTCCAGGCCACCCAGCAAACCAGTTTCCAAGTTAGAAAGGAAATCAAATCCTTGTCTCTCTGAGACTCCTCTGCCAAGTCAGAGTTCTGGATTGGATTCCTGACCCTTCTCAGCTCTGAGATGCTGGACTCTGTGACCCCAGGTCCATCTCCTCAGCATGGGCTTCTGATCTACTCAAAGCTTCCTGCGCCCTCCCAGAAAACTGGCCCTGTCATTGCTCTTCCTCCTGGTTTCAGGACACTCTGGCTGAAATGTTCTCCTGGGTCCTTGCTTACAGGCCAGGAGTTCCTGCTACCATCTGTGGGTCTTCCAGGGCCAGAGCCTGGGAGCATAGGCCTGGTTCCAAAGAAGTTAAGACTCAGATCGGCCCTCAATAAGCTCCTATGTAATGGAGGGAGAGAGAAAAGGTAGTTTAGTGGTAAAATTACCCCAAGTGCTTACCACACTGTCTTTCCCTCTCCTTGGGCTCAAGTCCTCCGCTCTGCCTCTTTTCCACAGCCATGCTTCCCTTATGTCTGCCCCTGCTCCGCTATGTTCTTGTGACCCTATGTCTTTTCACCTGCTGTTCCCCTGCTCCATGCCCATCCCACATGACTTATCTTTAGGAAAACCTTCTTTTATAAACAGTTTGTTTTTAAGTAGGTTCCATGCCTAACATGGAACCCAACTCAGGGCTTGAACTCATGACCCTGAGATCAAGACCTGAGCTGAGATCAAGAATCAGGCACAACCAACTGAGCCACTCAGGTGCCCCTCTTTTGGAAAACCTTCTTGAATTACTCCAAGCCATTAGTTACTGCCCCTCCTCTGGCAAGTTTTGGATTCTGCTTTCATCTCTCCATCACAGCACTTATAATTCTGAACTGGAATTATTTGCTTCCACATATTTCTCCATTAGGCAAATTGATCCCTAGGGATTAGGTACCCTCAATATTCGATTCCATTTTAGACCCACTCACCATACCTACTTTTAGTCTGAAGAAGTTTGGGGCTGTCCCAAGTCAGCTGGATCACAGGAAAGGCTGTCCCAGGACCAGGTTAATATTATTTTTCCTCCTTCCAGCTCCTAGTCTTTCTCTACGTAGGCAAGGGGGAGAGGGTAAGGAGGAGACAGGTGCATTGCCGGGCTTCTCACTTTCCTCCCACCCACTCCCCAGCATGACTGCAAAATTATGGCATGTTCTCTGAGATGTAGGCTTAGGGCGACTCTGTCAAGAAGCCTCCATTCTCCCTCATGCCTAATGGAAGAATTGGCTATTATTATGATTCTTTTTTTTTAAGATTTTATTTATTTATTTGACAGAGAGCGAGCGAGCGAGAGACGGAACACAAGCAGGGGGAGTGGGAGACGGAGAAGCAGGCTTCCCACTGAGCAGGGAGCCCGACGACGCAGGGTTTGATCCCAGGATGCTGGGATCATGACCTGAGCCACTCAGGCGCCCCTATTATTGTTTCAGTCTTTCTTTTTTTAAAAATATTTTTATTTATTTATTTGACAGAGATCACAAGTAGGCAAAGAGGCAGGCAGGGCAGGGGGTGGGAGAGCAGGCTCCCGCTCAGCAGAAAGCCCAATGTGGGCCTCGATCCCAGGACCCTGAGATCATGACCTGAACTGAAGGCAGAGGCTTAACCCACTGAGCCACCCAGGCGCCCCTATTATTATGATTCTTAAAAGAAATGTTTAAAATACACACTGTTCTCTTCTGAATTTTTCAGCATACCATTTTAGGTATTCTCTGAAACAGGATAAGCTTTTACCAGTACTCCTTGGGGAGGAAAAAGGATGGGGGAGAAAATGAATTTTGCTGACTCTCTACCCTGCGGGCTTCACTGTCATGTTGGGGGCAGACAAGTGCAAGAGTTAACAAACATTCTGCCCTCGTGTAGCACATATTTGACAGCTGGGATGTTTCCTGTTTGAAGTTAACACGTTACATGATTTTAAGCATGTTTAAATAAGTGAAAATGATGCCGACTTTGGAATCAGACTTCTGTTTAAACTTCAGCCACTCGATTTACGGAGTGTCCAACACAACCCAGCAGTGTGCTCTTATGGGGAGAGGGTGGTCAGCTAAGCCAGACCTTATTACTGCTTTAATGAGCTTTAAAGACCTTATGTCTACAGGGGAGACATGCAATAATCAAATGATTACACAAATAATTGTGAATTATAACTGCAACCACCGCTTTGAAGGAAGGAATGCAGTGCTGTGAGAAGAGCTGAAATTAGGTATGGACCCAGTTACCGCTTAAAGGAAGAGCAGGAGTTAATTAGATAAAGGTGGGGGGAATACCATCCAAGCAGAGGGGAGCTAGTGTAGACAGGTAGGAAAAGGCTAGATCTGTGTATCACGGTAGCCATTAACCACATGTGACAACTGAGGTCCTTGAAATCTGATTAGTGTGACTGAAGAATAGAAATTTTAATTTTAATTAAGTTAAACTTACAAACTGAAGCAGTTGATTATATGTTGAAATGATTATATGTTAATATTGACTATATGTTGAAATAATAATATTTGGGGCACATGAATATAACCTGATTTTTTTTTTTTTTTTACTCTTTAAAATATGGCTACTAGAAAATTCTAAGTGACACATGTGGCCCCCGTATGTTTCCATTGGATAGTGACGGGTTAGACCATGCAGTTTTATTCTAGGACATAGAACTCTCCCCTTTTCAATGCACTGAAGTGTAGCTGGAAGAAAAGTGGACTTGCAGCCAGAGACCCATGGCATCTGGCCCTCATTGGATGGATGACCCGGTGCACTCGCGTACTAGGTACCCAATAAACATCCCCTGAATGGCCCTTAGTTTAATTTTTCAAATGGAACCAATAATACACACTGTTGGGACTTCAGGAGATCTGGCGTTGATCCTCGCTCAGTTCTCTGTCCTTGTTCACTTCACTGTTGAAGTGGTCCCTGGACCTCAGTTTCCCCTGCTTGTAAAAGCGGATCAGTGCCGGGACGTGGGGAGGTGGCAGTCTGCGGAAGAGGGCAGGGCGGGTCACCGTCTGTCTTTACGTCTTACCTGAAGACATCGGCGGAATCTGACGAACTTGGGGCCGGTTCCGCCACGGGTGGTTCAGCGGACCCCGCAAAGTTCTGGATGGGACATCCGACACCTGTTGCCCCCACATCCAACAGGAAGGGGTGCCCTTTGCTTTGTGGTGAGGAGGAAGAGGGGCGTCGGGGAGAGGCCCATTTTGCCACTGTGAGTCCAGGCGTTCTCAAGGCAACGCCAGGCGCGGTCACCACTTCACCTTTGCCACAACAATGGAACCTTGGTGAGCCTCGGCGGCGTCCGCGAGGCGCCGTTACCACGGTGACGGCTTGGGGTGGGGGTGCTGGGGAGACCAGACCAATGGGTTTGTGGGGAGTGTAGTTCCTCTTCCCAGTCTATAGCACGGGGAATGTCAGTGGCTCCAGGAGACATCCCCTCCAGAGTCTCTTTAATATTCCTAGCGCAATCCTCAAGGGTTTCTGGTGCCTCGCGTAGGGTCCCCTTGTGCACCTCACCGCGCCGGGCGCCCCCACCTCCCGCGATGGTAAAGTCCTGGGCGGGGATGTGCGTGCGCACATCGGCGGAGGGGGGCGGAGCAACGCCAGAGTCGTGGTCGCGGCGGGTGACGCTGACCCCTGCGCGCGGTTTCCGGCAAGTATCGGCGTGTCTGTGGATCTGGCCTTCTTGGACGCGCTTAGGTCTGAGCACCGCGTCGCCCCAGAGCCCGAGGAGGGGGTGGGACGCCCGGGCGTTGTCCAGGGGCCCAGGGCTTCCCAGCCGCTGGAGCGGCCGGAGGGCGCGGGACAGAGGGCGGAGGCTGGGTTCGCCCCAGGCGGATCGTCGCCCCTATAAACTGGGTTGGTGATTCCTCCCCTCAGATCCGCTGCGAAGAGGATGGGAGTGCGTGCGGGCGCACGTTTGTTCTCTACCGTTAGTTGAGCCCAGCGGCTCGGGGAGGCAGAGTATCTGTGTGGCACGTACTTGGCTAGCTCTGAACTCTTTGAGAATCCAATGAAAGCCAAAAACGGCTCCCTCCCTTCTTGTTAGATTTTAAAAAGATAATGTGTTTTATGGCCCATTGCAAACTGTAATGCACAGCGATGAAGTGATTTTCATCAGCTCAGAGGAGTAGACCTTATTTGAAGCTCAGTTCCACCACTTTCCCACCCTGTATTTGGGGACGAGTTACTTCTTTCACATTCAGTTGTCTGTTTCCTGAGGCATACTTACCTCGATCTATTTCTCAGGGTTGTTGTGAGCTTCAAATGCCCCGGCTTTTTATAAACACTAGAGCTACATGTAAGTGGGTACTGTTGCTATCCCTGTTTACAAATAAGGCTGAGGCCCAGAGAGCATTAAGCTCGGGGTTGGGGGGGGGGGTCCAAGTGGGGCTGAGCAGCAGAGCCATGATGGGAACCCAGATGTTCTCCCTTCACTTAGAGTTGAGCCCTCTCAACTCTAGGGAGTTTCACTAGAGAGAGAGCTACCTTGTGCCAAGGGGCTCAGCTCAGCTGGGACCTCAGGGTCCACACTTGTGTTCCAGATCTTAGGGTCTCAGCCAAAGTGGTTTGTGGATTATTGGATATGACTTAAAAGGCATTTGGTCCAGGCACTTTCTTTTCCTCATCTGAAATATATTCATGATAGTTCTCTGCTTAAGGGTTATGAGAATGAGGTCACGAGGGAAGTGCCCCTGTTAAAACCTTGGGAGAGAAAGTAACTTGGCCAAGGTTTAGCATGCAACTGAGGGCAGAGCCAGACCTGGAACTTGGTCTGTTGTGTCCAGGTGATATGCTTAGGCCTAGTACTCTTAGCACAGTGGCAGGCTTTCCAAGAATGACCTGACCAAGTATTTTTCCTTCTTCAGACGTCTCCAGGTGTTTGGAAGGTTAGGGGCTGCTCTCTAGGGTATTTTTTTTGTTGTTGTTGTTCATTTGTTTTGTTTTTTTTTTCACAATGAACATCATTGTAATTTATTAAATCCAGAAGTATATTTCTTTTTTTAAAAAATAAATTTATTTATTTATTTGTCAGAAAGAGAGAGAGAGAGAGCGCGCGCACAAGCAGGCAGAGTAGCAGGCAGAGGCAGAGAGAAAGAAGCAGGGTCCCTGCTGAGCATGGAGCCCGATGAGGGACCCTGGGATCATGACCTGAGCCGAAGGCAGTGGCTTAACCAACTCAGCCACCCAGGCATCCCTCTTTTGTTTAGTTTTTTAAAAAGATTTAATTATTTATTTGAGAGAGAGAGCGAGAGAGAACAAGAGTAGGGGAAGGGGAGAGGGAGAAGCAGACTCCCCACTCAGCAGGGAGCCCGACTTAGGGCTCGATCCCAGGACCCCAAGATCATGACCAGATCTGAAGGCGGCTGATTAACCGACTGAGCCACCCAAGCACCCTCAGAAGTATATTTCTTTAATATAATATAATTTAATATAAATTATCATTTAATATATTACATAATATAATTTGATATTATTGTAACATATAAAATTTCTACCACTTGACCACCTTTTACCTATAAAATGACGATTTCACTAAAGCCAGCCATCCTACCTCCCTCCAAACAGTGAGGAGTTTGGTGTATCTTTCCAAATTTTTTTCTATTTTTTTAATGAACATATATTCTTCCCTTTTTTTTTTTTTTTCTTTCTGTCTTCTCCTGGCTTTATATACATTGTTCTGCATCTTGCTTTCTTAATGTTTAGAGTGCGTTGGAAGTCTTTCCAGGTCAGTTCATATAAAGCTGCCTCAGTGTTTTAACTTGTCCTGTTGCATTCCATTGGAAGAATGTGCTACAATGTATTTGCCTATACCAACCATTGGCAGACATTTTGGATTGTTTTTTATTTTTCACTGTTACCAACAGCAGGGAACATATGTGTGTATATGTCCAATTCTTTTTGGAGGATACATTTTTAGAAGATCTGACAGCCAAAAAGTGTGCACATTTAAAATTTTGCTACGTTTTGCCTGACTGGGAAATTATAACATCTTGTTTCCACCTAAAGAAAACGAAAGTGTCTTTCTCTCCACACCCTCACTGGCACTGGATATTATTTATCTTTTAAGTTTTGCCAATATGGTGAATGAAAATGCTTTTATGATGAGCCCCACTAGTTATTTATACAAGGGCAATATATACCTTTAGCCGACTGACCATGACTGTGGACCTTGGGGAAAACTGGCTAACTTCTCCATGCCCTAGTCTAGTCTTTTCATCCCTGATATGGGTAGAAAATACCTGTGTGGCTCAGTGGGTTAAAGCCTCTGCCTTCAGCTCGGATCATGGTCTCAGGATGTGGGATCAGCTCGGATCATGGTCTCAGGGTGTGGGATCGGGTCCCACATTAGGCTCTCTGCTCAGCAGAGAGCTGAGATTCTGCTAATTAATGATTAGAAGGGATTCTCCTCTCTCTCTGCCTGCCTCTCTGCCTGCTTGTGATCTCTCTCTCTTTCAAATAAATAAAATCCCTGAGCCGAAGGCAGAGGCTTAACCCACTGAGCTACCCAGGCGCCCTAAATAAATAAAATCTTTTTAAAAAAAGAAAAGAAAAAGAAAATACCTACCTAATAGGGTGGCTGCAGTGTGCTCAGCATCTGGCCCAAACCATGGTGGCTCTGCGGAAAGTGATACTAGTTTGTGTTACTGCACTCTTTTCTTTTTGCAGTTAAACTCTTTCTTCCCAGATAGGCCCTTTCCATTCCTGTTCTGCCCTCTACAGTCATCAGATCGTCTTTCCCTCTCCCACCCTTTTACTTTTCTCCAGCAGAACGAGGCCAGAGCCTTCCACTGTTTTGGATGACATGGTAGTGCAGCTTCAGTGACCCTCAGCATCCTGGTCCCCAGTGCTGTCCCATCTGCCCCCATGCTGGAAGCATTCTTCTCTGTCCAAGCCCTTGTGTTGTGTTGGCCCAAATGCCGTCCCCTAGGTTGTGAATCTACTGCTGGTTTGTTTGTTTTTAAAGATTTTATTTATTTATTTGACAGAGTCAGCAAGAGAGGGGACACAAGCAAGGGGAGTGGGAGAGGGAGAAGCAGGCTTCCCGCTGAGCAGGGAACACGATGCGGGGCTCGATCCCAGGACCCTGGGATCATGACCTGAGCTGAAGGTAGACGCTTAACAACTGAGCCACTCTACTGTTGTTTTTAATTAAAAATACACACCTACCAGTGAAACTCTCATGAGTACACCTGCTCCAAATATCTTTATTTTTATTTATTTATAAATCATACAGACATGAACGTCTATATTATTGTAAAACCTCCAAACAAGCTTCTAGACTTTCATCATTAATCTTAATGACATTAATTTTTACATCACTGAAAATAGCCTGGTTTTTCGTCATGTTCTCATAGAGTGCATGTCTTCCTAACTGATGGATTCGTACAGTGAGTTATCTTTAATGATAGTTGATATAAACCTTGTTTCAAATGGTCTTGAGAAGTTCTCTCTTTTTTTTGACCAGCTTCTTGTCAGATGTGATTAATTCCTTACTGTGTGCTTTTTTGCCGGGGCAGGGTGGGGGGTGGTGTGTGTGTTGTTTATTTGAGAGAGAGAAAACACAGAGGGAGGAGCAAAGGGAGAGGGAGAAGCAAGACTCCCCGATGAGCAGGGAGTCTGATGTCAGGCTTGATCCTAGGACCCTGAGATCATGACCTGAGCCAAAGGCAGATGCTTAACTAACTGAGCCCCCCAGGCACCCAATTAATTCATTACTGCTTTTGTCTCAGAATGTGGTGGAAGAAGATTTTATATGTAGGAGTAGGAAAATTGAGAGCTCTGTTTCCTTCTGTTCATTGTGCTTTTGTTATGATTATCTTCACTCTGCAGTTTCTTGGAAGGATCTTTTTAAATGACTTGTGTATTTTTTTTTAAGATTTTATTTATTTATTTGACAGACAGATATCACAAGTAGGCAGAGAGGCAGGCAGAGAGAGAGAGGCAAACAGACTTCCCGCTGAGCAGAGAGTCCGATGTGGGGCTCAATCCCAGGACCCCCAAGATTCTGACCTGAGCTGAAGGCAGAGGCCTTAACCCACTGAGCCACCCAGGTGCCCCACTACTTATATTATAAATTAAAATAGGGTAATATCTGGGAAGAAATGAACCTTGACCTCTGTCTCATACCTTACACAGAGGTTAATTACAGATGAATCATGGTCCTAAATGTGAAAGCTAAAACAATAAAATTTGCAAAGGATTATATATATGAAAATATGACCTTGGAGTAGGCAAAATTGCTTATTAGGATACAAATAGGATACAAGTAATATACAAATAGGATACAAATACAAAAATAGGATACAAAACACTAATCATTAAATAAAATTGATAGATTCCATTAAAATTAAGGACTTCTTTAATCAAAAAGAAACCAATAGGAAAGCAAGAAGACAAGTCGCAGATGGGGAGAAAATATTTTCGGCATTCTCTCTCTACAACAGAGGACATATATTCAGCATAAATAAAGAACCCTTACAAATCAGTAAGAAAATGATGGAAAACCCAACAAAAAAGTGGCAGAATCTACCCCCCCCACACCGCCTGCCTCTCTGCCCACTTGTGATATCTGTCTGTCAAATAAAATCTTTTTTAAAAAAATGTGGCAAGGGACGCCTGGGTGGCTCAGTTGGTTGGGCAGCTGCCTTCAGCTCAGATCATGATCCCAGTGTCCTGGGATCGAGTCCCACATTGGCTCCTTGCTCAGCAGGGAGCCTACTTCTCTCTCTGTCTCTTCCTGCCACTCTGTCTGCATGTGCTCGCTCACTCTCTCTCTCTGACAAATAAATAAAATCTTTAAAAAAAAATTGGCAAAAGACTTGAACAACTATGTCACAAAACGAGGTTATCCAAACATCTGATGGATATATGAAAAGGTACTCAATGTAATTGAACAGTGTAAGCACTCAATCATTATAACTACATACCTACCAGAGTAAATAAAATGAAAAAGATAGGAAATGCCCAAAGTTCAAAAATGTGTCCACTGTTGGCAGGACATATAAGTTGTCTCAACCGCTTTTGAAAACCATTTAGCAGTGTCCTGCTAGAGCTGAATATATGAAGGTTTGACAGCTTCACAGTTCCACCCCCGGGAGTAGAATCAAGAGAAGCGTACTGACACGTACAGAAGTTCATGTCCGTGCCTGTTCTCCACAGTAGTGTTTCTAATTGACAAGAACTGAAAACAATCCAAACGTCCACTTACTCAGTCGACTATTTTACTGCAATGTGAGTGAGCAAAGTGTAACTACACAGAACACAGACAAGTCTCACACACATGATACTGAGTGGGAAGAAACCAGACACCGAAGACATCCTGCACGAATCCATGGATACAGGGCTGCTGGGCAAGGCTTGCAGGGTGATGAAATGTTCTGTATCCTTGTCTGGAGGGTGTGTGTGCGTGTGTGTGCGTGTGTGTGTGTGTGTGTGTGTGTGTGTGTGGAGTAAAAATTCAGGAAGCCATACATTTACTATCTGTATACTTTTCTGTGTTACACATAAATATACGAAAATATCTACCCCACCTCCCCACCCCCCAAATGGGCAGTGTCGGTAAATCGACTTCATTGGGCCAGCATGAATGGCAGTAGGTTGCGATGGGCCAAAAGCACATGGTGGCCATTGTCAGCCCTGCCACATGGTGGGCCTCCTCCTTCAGCTGGACACCTCACGGGCCACACAGAAAGGAGACCTTCTGACCTCGGACTGAGTGAGGGGCACCATTCTCACTCTGGAAGTATAGAGCTTCATTTCTCTCTCTCTCTTTTTTTAAGATTTTGTTTATTCTGATGGAGAGAGGAAACACAAGCATGGGGGAGCTGGAGAGGGACAACCGGGCTCCCTGCTGAGCAGGGAGCCCAATATGGGCTCGATCCCAAGACCCTGGAATCATGACCTGAGCCAAAGGCAGCCACTTAAGCGACTGAGCCACCCAGGCACCCCTAGAGCTTCGTTTTTTTAAGATAGAGTCTGTGCAGGGGCTCTTGCCCCATGTGTGATTCTCCCCAGCATCCAGGAACAAGCAGGACAAGGACGCAGTCCTTGATTATAGATCTAGATTATAAATCTGGAGATGTCACCTTGTGTGACAAAACTCGAAACAGGCAAGTTAGGCCGTTGTCTATAGTGACAAAACTGTAGACCCCCAGGGACGCCTGGGTGGCTCAGTGGGTTAGGCTGCTGCCTTTGGCTCAGGTCATGATCTCAGGGTCCTGGGATCGAGTCCCACATTGAGCTCTCTGCTCGGGAGGGAGCCTGCTTCCCTCTTTCTCTCTCTCTGCCTGCCTCTCTGTCTACTTGTGATCTCTCTCTGTCAAATAAATAAATAAAATATTTAAAAAAAAAAAAACTGTAGACCCCCACAGGTCCGCACTGAAATGCTCACACCCACTTAGGACTTTAGTCTTTCTGGACCTCTTCTGTCCAGTGGGGATTACAAGAAGAGTAATAAACACGGGGTGCTTGTGAGTTGAGGAGTTTCACACAAGGGCTTCACGGAGCGTTCTTCTAGCGAGCTCTCAACATGGGTGCCCTCACCAGGATGGCTGAGAGCCACGTGGAAAGATGTATGTCTCCATGATCTGAGGATGGTGGCATAAGGTCATTGACCCATCTGTTTGTATCTGTGACTTTTTCTGACAGTAGAAGGGAGCACCGACCTTTCCTTCATCAGGCCCAAGATGCCTCTCTTTGGGAACACGTTCAGTCCCAAGAAGACGCCCCCTCGGAAGTCCGCGTCTCTCTCCAACCTGCATAACGTGAGTATCACCACCGAGGCCCATCCCAGTGTTCAGGGACTGGAGCATCAGGCCTGGTGTCTGACGGAGGGTGTGGTCCTCCAGTGGCAACGGAGGGTGGGATGCAGGCGTTCCAGGAAGAAGCACAGTCTGCCCGCGGCTTGGAGGGGGCCCCATATCGAGCGGGCCCTGACTTGCCCAGGAGCACACTCTGCGTGGGTCCTGGTTTCTTGTGGCTGCAGAAGCCCTAGCAGGCTTCCTTGTAAGGAAGACATCCTTCTAATTTGTATTATTGCCATTGCTAAAAATTTTTTTTTTTTTTAAAGATTTTATTTATTTATTTGAGAGAGAGAGACAGTGAGAGAGAGCATGAGAGGGGAGAAGGTCAGAGAGCGAAGCAGACTCCCCATGGAGCTGGGAGCCTGATGTGGGACTCGATCCGGGGACTCCAGGATCACGCCCTGAGCCGAAGGCAGTCGTCCAACCAACTGCGCCACCCAGGCGTCCACTAAAAATATTTTTAACTCCGGGGGTATCTGTCTGGCTCAGTCAGAAGAGTGTGCGAGCCTTGGAGTTGCGAGTTTAAAAAAACACATTTTTTAAGAAGGTTTTATTTTATTTATCTATTTATTTATTTGAGAACAGAAGCAAGAACAAGCTAGTGAGAGAGTGAGAGAGAAAGAGGACACAAGCAGTGGGGGAGGGAGAGGGAGAAGCAGCCTCCCTGCTGAGCAGGGAGCCCGATTGGGGCTCGATCCCAGGACCCTGGGATCACGACCTGAGCCAAAGGCAGATGCTTAACTGACTGAGCCACCCGTGTACCCCCTCACAAAAAAAAAAACATTTTAAATTCCTGTTTGGAAATCATCATTAGATTTCAAGAACCTAGTAAAACAGTCGCTCTCAGGATGATTTTTGGCTCCAAATGGTATTATCCAACTTGCTTTCACTTTATTCCCAAAACCTGGCCAGGAATTAATTTTAATTGTGTCTGAGAATCAAATTCATTCTTGAAGGATGATGTTTTGCCATCATTAGTGGCGCTCAGGGGTGTGTCGAAGCTCCAGATGCAGCTTCTGGAGTGCAAGGCTGGTCGCATGTACCCCGAAATGCCCAGGCCTGGTCCCAGCACCCCAGGGCTGCTGAGTGAGTGGGAGAAACTCTGAAAACTACATTACAGACCAGCTCGACTGCAGATCGGGTGTTAGCATTTCAAGCCTTTTCTTTTCTTTTTTTTTTTAAGATTTTATTTATTTACTTGACAGAGACACAGCAAGAGAGGGAACACAAGCAGGGGGAGTGGGAGTGGGAGAAGCAGGCTTCCCGCTGAGCAAGGAACCTGATGTGGGGCTTGATCCCAGGACCCTGGCTGGGATCATGACCTGAGCTGAAGGCAGACGCTTAACGACTGAGCCACCTAGGCGCCCCATTTCATGCCGGTTCTGTGACCTGTAGAACTCCATGGTAAACAAGGAATAATGTAGGGGCTGCTTATCTCTAAAAAGGATTTTCTGCTTTATTAAAAATTTATAGTAGGGGGTGCCTGCGTGGCTCAGTTGATTAAGTAACTGCCTTTGGTTCAGGTCATGGTCCCGGAATCCCGGGATCGAGTCCCACATCGGGCTCCCGGCTCTGCCAGGAGTCTGCCTCTTCCTCTGACCTTCTCCCTTCTCATTAAAATAGACAAATAAAATCTTTTAAAAAAATTATAGTAGGAATTCTTAAACTGTGAAGTGCCCAGCAGATGTCAAATAATTCAGATTTCGGCTTACAGAGTTTTTCTGGGAAACATGTATAATAAAGTGGAAGATTCCTTCTTCTAAGATTAAAAGTTTTTGTTGTACCTTATTTGATTTTCTGACTTTGAACAAAAGTTATGAAATGTGCCCAGTGATGATTAGAGAAAAGAAATGAGTTGCGGGGGTCACGCTGTTAGCAGGAGAGGCGCAGGGACTGGAGTCCATGTGCTTCTTGAACCCCCCGGGCGATGTCCCGGGCGATGTCTCGTCCACAGCTGGATCGGTCAACCCGGGAGGTGGAGCTGGGCCTCGACTATGGGACCCCCACTATGAACCTGGCCGGGCAAAGCCTGAAGTTTGAAAACGGCCAGTGGATAGCAGGTGGGCTGATCTGCCGTGGTGTCCACCAAGACCGTGGAAACAGAGCCCCCGTGTAACTGCCGGTTCTATCCTTCCGCCAGAGACGGGGATCAGCGGCGGTGTGGACAGGAGGGAGGCCCAGCGCCTCCGCAGGCGGAACCAGCAGTTGGAGGAAGAGAACAATCTCTTGCGGCTAAAGGTGGACATCCTGCTGGACATGGTGAGGGGGGCGATGGGAAGGGACGCCTCGTTCTCTCCTTGCGGGAGAGGGCAGTTGGAGTCTGCATCCGGGCCGGGCATCAGCGTCAGCACAAGGGAGAGAGCAAGTCGTTCTGCGAGTCAGGAGCGTGTCTGAGGGAGGGATACTTGAACTGAATGTGGATAAAGGGAGGAACGGAGGGTGGGACGCAGGCGTTCCAGGAAGAAGGACAGTCTGCCCGTGGCTTGGAGGGGGCCCCGTATCGAGCGGGCCCAGACTTGCCAAGGAGCACACTCTGTGCGGGTCTCGGTTTCCTGTGGCTGCAGAAGCTCCAGCAGGCTCTTGGGCCTTGGGGTGCGGGTGAGTTGGTCCGGGTCGCGGCAGAGCTGTCCTGCCTTCTGGAGCCAGACCGCCAGGGTCCTTGCGCAACTGCGCCATGGGCTTTGTGACTTCAGCAAATTCCTTCACAGCTCTGTGTGTTGCAACTTAGTGTATTCATGGGTGAAACAGGCACCAGAAGAGGAGTGGCCTCGTACTGAGTTAATAACCCAAGTAAAGCACTTGGCCTAGAGAAGTGCTCAGAAGTATAGTCCCTTCTGCACCCCCCCTCCCCCGCAGTAAGCTGTCCTCTGCTTCAGAGAGTAAAGTTTCTGTCCGTGTCCTGAGTAGCCTCCACCCCAAGTACGTTGAAAGACCCAAATGAGGAAAGTGACATTCTTTTTCAAGCATTTTCCCCCTAATCACCATTACGTGAGCTACGGCTCAGAAACAACTCAGACCCCTAATTCTTTAGCCTTAGGATGGCCCATGGTCTGCCTTCATCATCTCCCGAGGCCTGCTGTCTTTAAGGCAGTGAATGCAGGACCAGAATGTTGGGAGGGTGGGTCAGGACTGTTCTTTGTGTACTGGAGGCCCTCGGGGTTCCCCAAGGGATTCCCTTGGGGGGGGTGGGAGGGGAGAGAGAGGCCAGGGGGGCCTTTCCCCAGGGCACGGGGCACCTTGGAGTCATGGCACAGCCCAGAGGACACTGGTTTATTACCATCTCCTGCTTTGTTTCAGCTGTCTGAGACCACCGCCGAGTCCCACCTCATGGAGAAGGAGCTGGAGGAGCTGAAAAGCATCAGCCGCAGGAGGAAATGAAGCCCGTGAAGGCCTTCGTCAGGAGAAAAGGGAGAAGCCCATCGACCGGAGGAGTGGGATGTGGCTGAGGGTCTTTTGTAGCCTAACTAGGGGATTAGGTCCTGGGAGAGACGGTCATATAATAGGTCCAGCAGGCCCTGGCCCCCTTGGGTTGGCAGCAGGAAGGTACCACGTGCTGGTGGAAACCGGGACCCCAGGCCAGGGCGGTGGGCCGGAACAAACCCTGGGGTGCTGTCCAGTGGTGACTTCACGTTCATACGCACCTTCCCAGGCTCGGCCTCACTAGACAGAGGCTGCTGGCCGCAGCGGCTGAAGTTCATTGCCTCACCCTTGACGCTGGTATCTAGGGTGCGGCGCCAGCAGTTCCAGAGTCCTGTGTTGGGGGCCTTGGATGAACAGCCCTCCTGGCTCTGCGCCACCTCCCTGGGGGTCCCTTAAGGAATATTTATTCTCCAAATCCACCCCTCATCTGGCTTTAGCTTCTCGGTGGCGAGTCCCAGGCTTCCACAAAAGCTCTCTATTTTTGTGCTACTTTCCTGTGTACTTTCTCACAATTAAATGATGGTATATCATCTGTCTGTGGCCAAAGTGACGGAGAAATGAAAGGAGCAGGTCTTGAAGAAGTCAGTGGAGCCTGGAGTCTAAGCGTCTCTTTGGCTGTCCGGAGACACAGTTTTAAAAAGTTAAAGTTGGGGGGAAATGTCACCCTGGCAGGGAAAGCGTTCCAGCTTTCTGAGCATCCGCCGAAGCTGACCGGGAACAGAAACAGTCTCACTGTCCAAATTCCTTTGCAGTCCTGATGAAGTTTTAGAATAGACGTGAGGGCCAGAGCCGATGACCAAGAAAGAATTCTTAGGACATCTCTGGTGCAGAAAGGTGATTTTATTAAAGCACGGGGACAGGACCCGTGGGCAGAAAAGAGCTGCTGCCCAGGGTTGTGAGGGGCGGCTGATGATACACCACGGGGTTGGGGGATGTAAGGAAAAAGGGAGGGTTTGAAAGAACTTTCCATTGTTAAAGAAGACACGCAGGATCCCAGAGGCTTTGCTATTGTCAAGTTAAGGTGGTTTTTTCCTTTTGGCGAGGCATTAACCATGAGATAGTTGGGTGCTTCCTGGAGGAATGTCCCACTCCTGCCATCACACATCCTGGCCAATGAGCTTTAGGCTTAGAAGAAATTTAGCTTCACTTACATTTCCCTCTGCTTCAGCCTCCCTCAGTTGTAGGGAGGGGAAGATGATGTCAGGACGTCAAGAACTGAGTTACAGTTCTCTGCAAGTTAGACTGTTGATAAGAAAGCTCCTTCCTTGTCAATCACGAGGACATTTGTAAACTGAGGGAGGCTCAGGTCTTGCAGGACTGTGATCTCTACAGGGTAACTATTTGTTTTTCATTTGGGGCAGCCAGGGGTGCCTGAGGACTGTCACGTACAGCCCATGGGGGAGCGGTTTGTGGGGTGTCAGCTTCCGCTTTGTCCTCAGCTTGCCTTCTGTTCCCCTCATTAGTCTTTCAGAGATTGGGGGCTAGCTCGGACCTGGCAGGGATCCAGTGGAATCGTGGAGTGGCTGATGTGGGGGGTCTGTCATGGTTGGTGTGGGGGGAGTTCGCATTCCTAGAGAGGGAATTTGTGCCTAGGTCCATGTGAGCCGAGCTGCTTTGGCTGGAGGAGGGAATCAGTAAGAGGGAGCCCAGCTCCCAAAGTTAAGGGGGAGAGCACTGAGATGGGGGCCGAGCCAGAGCTCCAGCCTGGCGATGGCTACGACGGGCAGCAGTTTCTGAAAGCCCGTGACTTGCGTGGGACGGACCTCAGCACCTCGCCCACCTACTGCAGTGTCCCTCAGCTCAGCCCTGTGAGGGGGGGACTGGACGCAGGTGTCCTCAGAGGTAAGGAGCCAGATTCCAGGAGGTTCCGAAACTGGTCCAGGATCATAGGGCAGAGAAGTGTGAGAGCCTGCGTCATGACTCGCCGCTCCTGGTGAAAGGGAAGGGCTGGTGGGAACGGCCTCTAACGGGCCAGCTCTGGGAGAGATGGATAGACGCTCCAGCCCATGAGCTCACTTTCTGACCGAGGAGAGAATAACTCAGAAGAAAAGGGACAGTACAAATGTAAGCAGGATGTCCCTGCTCCCACTGATTGCAGCAGGGGAAGTCTGGCTTCGTCCTGGCCCGGCATCAGTGGCGACCATCTACTGAGGGTCCTTGAGGCCAGACACCCGTTGCTGGATCTCCTAGGATTCTGGCTTGTTACCGGCCCTTGGTTTTAGAGGAAGAAACAAGGCCCCTCGAGGTGACACAGCTGGAAGGGGTGGAGCCCTGGGAATCAGGAGGGGCAGGTTTGGTTGTCACAAAGATGTGGGTCCCCGAGTCTTCCTGCCACCAGACAGGACTGGAGCCGTTATGTGGGACAGTTATGCAGTGAAGAAGGACTTTCATTTTGAGTGAGAAGGGCAATAAGCTGTTGCTGAGTTTGAACACGGGAGTGGTGCTACGATCAATTTTTTGTAATGATTTATTTATTTTAGAGAGTGTACAGCAGAGGGGCAGAGGGAGAGGAGAGAGAACCTCCAACAGACTCCCTGCTGAGCGCAGAACCCGACGTGGGGGCTCGATCTTACAGCCCTGAGATCATGACTTGAGTTGAAGTTAAGAACCAGACACTTGGGGCGCCTGGGTGGCTCAGTGGGTTAAAGCCTCTGCCTTTGGCTCAGGTCGTGATCCCAGAGTCCTGGGATCGAGCCCTGCTTCGGGCTCTCTGCTCAGCAGGGAGCCTACTTCCCTCTCTCTCTCTCTCTCTCTCTCTCTGCCTGCCTCTCTGCCTACTTGTGATCTCTGTCTGTCAAATAAATAAAATCTTAAAAAAAAAAAAAAGAACCAGACGCTCAACTGAGAACCACCCAGGTGTTCCAATCAATGTGTGTGTGTGTGTGTGTGTGTGTGTGTGTGTGTGTGTGTATGTGTCTTTTAAGATTTTATTTATTTATTTGACACAAAGAGCACAAGCAGGGGGAGCGCCAGGCAGAGGGAGAGAGAGAAGCACAGTCCCTGCAGGGCAGGGAGCCGCATGCGGGGCTCCATCCCAGGACCCTGGGATCACGACCAGAGCTGAATGCAGAGGCTTAACCAATTGCGCCACACAGGCGCCCCCACCAATCAGTTTGTGTTGGGTGATGGATGTGAGAAAAAGAGGAAGGTGGTCACATCTCACCACCCCAGCCTTTGTGTCTGTCGTCCCCCTGTCCATGCTATCTACTTTCAAGTTCTTCCCTTTCTAGTCACATACATCCTTAAGATTCTGGTTAAAATTAGACTTTATGAACCAGATCTGCTGCCCAGGGGTGACCTAAATACATAGTGCCATTATAGATACTACAACAGTTTTGTGAATTTCCGCACTGCATGTCAGGTTGGGGAGCAGTTACTGGGGATGCAGGAGAACTCTGGGGTGTCAGGAAGCGCACAGGATTAGAGGCTATCGGAGGGAGTCCTTAAGGTCCTACAGGCCTCCAAAGGGGATCTACCCGCATAATTGTGCAGATGCGGGCTAATACAATTTTTTTTTATGGGAGGGGCTTACAGCTTCTCTAGGATTCTTGAGGGGATCTGTGCCTGCCCACTGACCCACATTAAGAATTGCTATTATCACCGGGGCCCCTGGGTGGCTCAGTGGGTTAAAGCCTCTGCCTTTGGCTCAGGTCATGATCTCAGGGTCCTGGGATGGAGCCCCGCATTGGGCTCTCTGTTCCGTGGGGAGCCTGCTTCCTCCCCCTCTCTCTGCCTGCCTCTCTGCCTACTTGTGATCTCTATCTGTCAAATAAATGAATAAAATCTTAAAAAAAAAAAAGAATTGCTATATCACCAATTATGAATCTGACAGGACAGAAAAGGAAAGGCGGAATCATGGACTTGAGGGATGGAGTCGGAGAGGAGGCAGAGACTGGGGTTCCAGAACACCCCATCTCCATCCAAATGTCAAAGTCAGCTGTGTGTCTGCGTGGGGTATCCACACTCACTTGTTCCCAGTGCTTGTCTCCTTACCCTTCCACAGGCCCCCTGGCCGGGTTCATTCTTGCCTTATGTCTTCCCTGCATTTCTCCTCCAAACCTTCAGTAAAGCGACTCCCCCGATTTCCCTTCTTCCTCTCCAGCACCTCCTCCTTGAACCCCTTGAGGCTCCCCTTCCTCACTATCTTTTTTTTTTTAGTTAGGATTTTCTACTTGTTTTTAATTTAAAATTTTTTCTATCGTGGCAAAATACACACAACATTTACCATCTTCACCATTTTTAATTAGTGCAGTGGTACTGAATACATTCATAACGTTGTGCCCCCAGCCCTCCACCATCCATCTCCAGACGCTTCATCTTGTAAAGCTGAAACTCGACCCATCAAACAGTAACTCCCCATTCTGTAACTGAACCCAAGTTCAAGTGTCCAACACACAGTAAAGTTGATCACTGAGGGCTCGAGGGTACAACAAGGCAAGGGTTTATTCTTGCTCCCAAATGAGAGCTGGGAAAACAAGGCTCAAATTCACCTCCCTGAAGCAGGAGAGCCAGGGATTTTTTAAAAAGCGAGTGGAAAAGGGTCTGAGTAAAAGAGGAGTTGGATGACCCAAAAATCAGATCAAGGAAGATACCAAGTAAGGGAGGGTACCTGCATTTTGTTGGACTCTAAGGGGCAGTCAGTATCCTGACTGGTTCCAGTTGGCTTCTGGATGAAACCTTGTGTTTCTGCAAAACAACTAAATTAACAGTTGGTTCTCATGGTGTCAGGCAGGAAAATTCTGGATACATGGTGGTAGATAGCATTCTGAGAACAAGCAGGTTCTCAGCTGCTTTAGCTGCCCTGTTACTTTTTTGGTTATACATATTGGTTTCCCCTCCCCCAGCTCCTGACAACCACCTGTCTACGGTCTATGATTACCACTAAGTACTCACAGACCTTCAAATGTCTGATTTCGCAGGGTCCTGGCCTCTGGCCTCCCTTCTCACTCTGCCTTTTTTAGACCATCACATTTCTCCAAAGGCTTTTAATACTCTGTTCTGCAAGATTCCCTTTTTTCTTATCCCTCTGCAGTGACAGAATTATTGAAAGTTTTTTTATTCTTTTTTTTTTTAAGATTTTATTTGACAGAGATCACAAGTAGGCAGAGAGGCAGGCAGAGAGAGAGGGGAGGAAGCAGGCTCCCCGCTGAGCAGAGAGCCTGATGCAGGGCTCGATCCCAGGACCCTGGGACCATGACCTGAGCCAAAGGCAGAGGCTTTAACCCACTGAGCCACCCAGGTGCCCCCGCATGTGTCTTTTTAGATCATGTATTGCTCTTGTGAATACAAACAAAATTACTTGGTTAAAGTTTTCCCAAAACTTCCTCACATTAGTATTGTGACTTTCAACTTGGAGGCATTAATGCCTGTAGCTTCCACAGATGATTGCCTTCTCTAGGGGCACCTGGTGGGCTCACTTGGTAGAGCATGCAACTCTTGATCCCAGGGTCATGAATTCAAGCCCTAGGCTGGGTGTGGAACCCACTTAAAAAAAGAAAAAAAAAAAAAAAGATTGCTTTCTCTCCCTTCAAGAGTGTTGGTCTTCCAGCATTTCCTAAAAGAGCCCACAAAAGAACTGAAAGCCATTGGTACTGGGCTCTTAAGCTGTCCTTGGCATTTATACAGTGCAAGCCAACATAAATGCTTTTAACAAGTGCAAAAAGACGTAATTCGTAAGTGTACAGCCTGCTAGAGTGTCCAAAATGAACATACCCAGGTAAACACCACCCAGGTCAAGATACAGAACTTTACCAGCACCCTAGAAGCCACTCTCTTGCCCCTTACCAAATATTAGCCCCTCCGAGGTATTCAAAGGGAACCACTAATCCACAGCATAGATTGGTTTTGCCAGGTTTTGAACTCACCCTTTTGGACATAAAAACCTTCTATAGTCAGTGCTGCCCTGTTGGGAGCTGTAAAGGACCAAGGACTGTTGAAGGAAGTGCAAACATGCCTGACCCTTGTTACCTAAGCACAGAACGAAGGACATGGTCCTGCATCAGATAGAGACCTGGACTGTTCAGTCCCAGGAGTCTCTGATTCCATGGTCAGCTGGCCGAAGTGTTTATCAGATCACCCTTGTATTAAGAACTTGTGTGAGGGGCACCTGGGTGGCTCAGTCGGTTAAGTGCCTGCCTTCTGCTCAGGTCATAATCTCAGGGTCCTGGGGTCAAGCCCCCAATCCGGCTCCTTGAACATCGGGAGAGTCTGCTTGTCCCTCTCCCTCTGTCCCCCACCCCTGCGTGTGGGTGCGCTCTCTCAAAAAACAACAACAACAAAACCCCACAAAAAACAAGTGGTGGCACATTATAAAAAGCATTTAATCCAGCAAGGCAAAAAATTAAAATATGGATAATACCTAATGCTGGGAACAGTGTGGGAAAAAGAACACTTCCATTTACAGTTATTAAAGTATATAATTTCGAGGGCAATTATGTAATATCTGGCAAAGTACTAAATGTTCATACGTTTTGGCCAGCAAACTTACTTCTAGAAATCTATCCTCCAGAAGGACTTGCCGCGCACCCCTTTACTGTGCCTCAGTTTACTCATTTCTAAGCCAGGGATGATAGTACTTACCTCAGTGGGTTGCTGTGACGATTAAATGAGTACACACACACACAATGTCTGGTACTCAAGTATTTAAGTGCCAATTCTTGCTTTTGTCTTAGTACTTTGGTACTGTTCACTCAACGTTTCCCCAAAAGACCAATAAACCTCCAAGTGTCTACCTACCAGATAACACACCTACCAGATAACACACCTACCAGATAACACACACCTCCGGGAAATGAGACTGCATTAGTGTTTGTCTCAGTGTAACCCGTGGGACCTTATTAAAACGAGGGTTTCTGGGCCCACCCTAAACCGAAGAGAATTACCGCGGAAGCACCACGACTCGATACTTGGACAAAACTTCCCAGGTGTTTCGGACTTGGCGGAAAGCCGAAGTCCGCCGGCCAGGAGGCGTCGCTCTTCCACAGCGCTTCAGCCTCCGGCTCCCGGAAGAGTACCTCTGTCCGCCAGGGCCTCTGCACTTGCCTCCTCTCTTCCGCTTCCGGTGTTCCCCTGCAGCCATGGCCGCCGCCGCCGCCGCTGGCGGTCCCGGGGCGCCCCTGTCCCCGGACGAATTGCTTCCGAAAGGCGATTCCGAGAAGACTGAGGAGGAGTTGGAGGAGGAAGACGACGAGGAGGTACTGGGGCCCTGTGGTGTGGGGCCGGGTGCGAGGTTACGGGCGGGCAGCGGCCAGCCCGGGGGTGTGAGCTCCGCGTGCTGCGGGATTCGGACGAAGGCGCGTCGCGGAGCCCGGAGAGGTCGGAGGGGAGGTGTCTTCTCCGGGAGGCGGGGTTAGGGCCCCCAGTGGGTCGGGGCGGGATACCCTGTCCACACGGGGTGGTTGCTATTGCTTCGGTGAAGACCCGCGCCGCCTCCACACAGCTAGATGAGACCCTATCGGAGAGACTGTGGGGTCTGACGGAGATGTTCCCAGAGAGGGTCCGGTCCGCGGCTGGAGCCACTTTTGATCTCTCCCTCTTTGTGGCTCAGAAAATGTACAGGTAAGGGACGAGGGCAAAGACGTTGGGGTGTTTCTGGGGTGACTGAACGAGCGTGGGCTTCCAGAGTAGGAGGCGGGAGTTGGAGGCCAGCCTGCCACTTAGATCGGAGTGACCTTGGGCTGGTGGGGACCTTAACCTTTCTTGGTCTCAATTTCCTTTCCTTAAAGTGGTAATTCCTATGGGGCAGGGTCGTTGGGAGGATCGTTTCACATCATGTGAGGTAATTACTGTGCTGTATAAGTAGCTTTGTAAGAATACAGAATCTTAGAACTGCTGGCATTAGATAAACAGCCAGCAGAACTGCCGGTCCTGTTTCTGGTAGGAGTATGGTGCAAGGGTTGGGTGGAACATGCCTATCAAAAACATGGGAGTGTGAGAGCTTTGGTTGCTGGTTCCTTGGTGAAGCAATCTGGTTTTGTGTCTGGCTGTCATGCTCACACCCTCTGCAGGTTTTCCAGGGCAGCCTTGTGGATTGGGACCACTTCCTTCATGATCCTGGTTCTTCCTGTTGTTTTTGAGACGGAGAAGTTGCAAATGGAGCAACAGCAACAACTGCAGCAGCGGCAGGTGAGCCCAGCCCCTGGGTAGACCAGCAGTTCTTCTGGGTTGAGATTGGGATCCAGCCCCTGCTCTTTCACAAACCACATTGTGCTCACTGGTGTGTGTAGACCTTGTCTGCCCTGTCCGTTATGGTGGAAATGTGATCCCTAGGCTTGTATGATGCCTTTTATACCCCTCCTTTTCTTTTTCAGATACTTCTAGGGCCTAACACAGGGCTCTCAGGAGGAATGCCAGGAGCTCTACCTTCACTTCCTGGAAAGATCTAGATTGCTACTGCTAGACTTGTCTTGGTGGGACAAGTTTGAAAATTCAATAGTGTTTGAACTGCTGATTATTTGGATTTTTTTTTTTTTTTTTTAAAACTTTGGCACATTGATCTATCTAAACCCGGTGGGGAGAATTCTCCCCAGTGTCTCACAGAGACTCCCAACTTGCAACTGTGCCCTCCACGTTGTCCCATTTCTTCTGTTCTCACTCTGATACCAGAATGCAGCAGTGCAGATGGTTACTCCAGCTCTGGCCATCCCACCCCTTTCACTAAATCCCTCGTGACCAGAAGATCTCACTATCCCATTGTGGCATAGGAACTGACGCCACTGGGAAGGATATCCCCATGACCATTTTTGTTTTTAAGCATGGAGATGTTGGGAATGGACATGCACACGATATGAAATACATTATGCGTTACAGCCATAGTGTAAAGCAGCCACTGTGAATTTCTATGTCGGAAAGGAGGGAGGGCCGGGCAGCAGTTTCAACCATAGGATGGGGACTGTGGAGGACAAAGCAGGAGCTCATTTCCTCTGCCCATTTTGGCTATGAGAGACCTGTGTGTCTGTCTAAAAAAGAAAGCAAAGTAAGTGCTCACTTTTTGTATTTAAATATTAAAAACGATTCCAATGGAAACTGTCATCTATGTACTTGTGATCCACACCTCGACATCACTTATTCAGACTGGTCCTCGCATTTCCTCTCAGCTTAGGTAGACCACCTTTTAACAGTTTGACCCCTCACTGTCCAAGTTAGTTAAACTTGCAAAAGTGAAAAAGGGGTTTCATTTCTGGCCAAGAACTCTTAATAGTAATCTCTGTCCTAATTCAGGCCATGATTTTCAGATCCACAAGGGACTGGGTCGATGTACTTGTACAGTCTACAGGGACATAGTCATAAAGGATTTATAGGGAATGACATAGTACTGATTTCTGGCCTAGGGAGGGAAGAGTAGCAAATAGAACTTTTTTTTTTTTTAAATAATTGCTGCACTGAGCTGATCATGAATCCAACTGTAACCGTCTTTGAACTTTGCAGTTTCTCCATTTAACAAAAATTTCTATTAGTACTGTGCTCTTAACAGTACCGAGCCTTTTGTATTTATCAGAATATTACTGTACAGTTTAGGGGATAGTACTATTCCTATTTTACAGAGGAGCACAGAAATTACAGAAGCACAGAAATTACTTAACACAGAAATGTTAAGTAATCTGCCAGACTGCCTAGGAAATGCTGGATCCGAATTCAAACTCAGCAGGCCCTCTGCTTTGTGCTCTTCACCTTGTTAACCAGAGAAAAACACTGGTCACCTGTCAGTGCTGGTAAAGAAAACTTGTACTTAAATTGGGATTCCTCAGATTGTTGAGGCTAGTTTTTGTAAACTGAAAAACGCGTCAGGCTTTTGAACCAAATCCCGCTAGGTGAGTATCTTTTCTGGGTTTTTGAAGCGAGAGATTAGACCAAAGCACAATACAGCTCTAAAAGATGGCTTATGATGGTAGTGAGTTTTTCTTCTATACATCATCATACTAAAGTTTACTTTTTTTCCCTCCACATACATAATTACAGAATTCAGGCAGACAGATGTGATTTATGTACGGAGTTTTCCATTTTTAATATTTGGTTAAACAAAATACATCTTTTGTAAACAAACCCAGCACAAGGCCAACAAAAAAAGGAATAAAAGCAAGAAAAACAAAAAGCCTAGGGTTGCCCCTTATTGGGCATCAGGGTCAGGCCTGCCCCCTTCCTTGAAGTGGGCTTTTTGCCCTTGGGCATCAGCATGGGTCCCTGTTCCTAAGCACCAAAATTGGATATGAACAGAGAAACCAGCCCTGAAATGTTTAAGCGTCTTTGCATATCCCGTTGGCTCATGGACTCCCAAGTGCACAGGGACTCCTCTGAAGTGCCATTTGCACAGGCCCAAGCAGATGGGTGGAGAGGAGTTTCCCCCTTCTTCCAGGAAATGGCTTACTATCACTGACAGTGCCCATGGACCCAAGGTCCTGCTTGTGACAATCAGGTTGGCTGTAACTTCTGGCTGGTGGTGGTTGGAATGTCATTGTGCAAGGGTAAGGAGCTCCCTGTGGTGCCAAGCAGGTCTGGTATGGAAAACGGTGCAGAAGAGACTGCAGCCAGTTGCCGAGGTGTGATGCAGTAGCCGCTTGGTGGCCTCAGTTACTCAGCATAAAAAACGGCCTTGTTGGATTGAAGATACATGTGCAGAAAAAGTGCTGGTGTAAACATGCACTCCAGTCACAGTGGGGAGAAAGCCTCAGCTTCATCCTGTTAAGCTTGCTCAGGCTTGACATGCAAGCCCCAGGCTGGCTTTGCTGCTGGAGAGACGTCTGGTCCGTGGGGGCAGCTCTCAGACCCGCCAAGACCACCCAAGTGGAAAGGGCAGACAGGCCATCTCCGCCTGTCCCCCTGCCTTGAGGCAACCACAACCACCCTGGTGACACCCAATGTGGTGGGATACTTCCCCTCCCCTTCTCTTGTTTTCCAAAGTTACAGGAGAAAAGTGGGCTACAACTATTTAAAGAGGTAGGGGGTGGAGGATTCTCGCTGATTTGTAAAGGAAACTAAAGAAAGATGACCAGTCCAGGTGCCATATGTAATGCGCGTAAACACCCAACTTGAGGATTCTGATTCTTGTCACCACAGTGACTCGGAGCCTAGGCTTCTGCCAATTCTAGCTGCTCTTAATCTCTCAGGAGCTTATTTTCGTAATACTTTGCTCACTCAGCTGTTTCTCAAACTAGTGGAAGTGGATATTGAGAACAGACTCCGACGTTTCCTGATTTTGCCAATGTGTGTCAACTGGGAACACTGCCCTCTGGCCTGTCTTGTGCCCCAGAGGAAATTAGTGTAGTGAAGTGGCAGGGACAATGCTGGGGGGAGGCGACAGACCCTCTGTGCCTGCCCCAGGCTGCCTTCCACCACGGCCTCTTCGGTATCTAGCTCACCCTGTCATACTAGGATGTCGCAGGATTCAATCACCCGACATGGAATACTAGAGAGTGTTTCATTAGAAAACTTGAAGGATGGCCAGGAACCACCCTCAAAAATGGGGGTAATGGGTGGCCTTAAGGGTTGGAGATGGCATGCTGTACCACTGCTGGGGTTTTGGAGATGGTTTCCTGAGAGGCCCTCATGCTCTGGGTCCGTCCAGCCAGTCACATGGGCTTCGCACGTCCTGTGTCTCCAGATGGGGAAAGGGGAAGTGGAGGCAGCATCTCGGGAGTCACAGCAGCAGTGCGCTCCAGCAGAGCCTCTGTCGAGTTCTCACAGGAATGGCGAAGATAAGCTAGGACCCACCTTTCTCCTCAAATAAAACAAGGGTCTTCCACAGGTTGCCCTAAGCCCACAGAGCTCCTACCTTCCTGTCCCATGTCGTGCTGGATGGTGGTTCTCGTCACAGCCCACACGTCTGTCTGTCCTACGGTACTGTCAAATCTGAGGGGGAACCCAGTGAGATGTTTGGGGAAGTGGCAAGGGCAGACCCACTGCAGAGGCCACAGCACATGACAGAGGACTTGGGGGGCCGAGGTGAGGGAAGGTTGGGCAGCACTGCGTTACACGTCGGCCCTCCAACTCTGACGGGCCTCCACCTCTTCCGGCACCACCAGCAGGAGTTCACAGTTCTTTCCTCGCAAGTGATGTTTGAGAAATTTCCTACGGGAACAAAGGTAGATGAGAGAGAAAATGAAATGCTGGTAAAACTGCACATTCCAGTCTCGGGGCCACGTGCTCCCCAGTGACCTCATTTATGCCCTTGGCAGTCCTCTGACCCTCTTGGAGGGATCTGTTCTTACAGGGTTCCACATGTGGCTCCCCCTTCAAGCTGCCCAGCTCATTTCCACCCTGAATTTCCACTCCTCCTCATACAACTGCCACCCAGCACTATTCTGTGAGGAACAGAGCTGCCCCGAAGTAATCAAGGGATTTCTCATTGTTAAATAAATAAATGAATAAATAGCTGCTTCTTTGGTCTCAGGAAAATTTAGCCCTCTCTGGTCTGAATGTCTGTCTGCCGCCTTCTGAAGTGGCTGCTAGACCAGCCCAGTGTCCAAGCGTAGACAATGTCCCGATGCCAGTCCCACCAGACCAGAAGCCAGCGTTCTGGCTGCTGGACCGTCTACCAAAGGGACTTCACACCCTCACGAGCCATCAAACATACAGGTCTTTCAAGTCTGAGACCCTGATTCTAAGCAGGGCGGGGAGAGGATCCAAGGAGCTAGGATTTCGTCTCCTTTGTCAAATAACCAAAGATGGGCTCAACTTCCCCAGCACAGCAAAGGAAGGAGCCCGGCCCACTCACAACCGCTACCTGAGCTCGCTCTCGCCTCCAATCCACTCGGGCATCTTCAGTTTGGAGTCGAGGTTGTAGTAGGCACCGCCCACCTCTCGGACACAGATCCAGTGCTGCCTTTGGAGAGGCAACTTCAGTGGACCCCAGCACAGGCTGGAGGGCAGGTTCATGATGAAGCCCATGACATTCGTGAGAGCAATGGCACTGACATCCCTGCAGGAGAGAAACAGCGTCAGTTCCCCGAGGTTCCCGTCAGAAGCACCTCCCCACTCATGGCCGAGTGCTGGTTCTCATCAAGGCGAGCCTGGTTCAGATTACCTGCGTTTGTCCCACCAGACAGCTTCATAGCCTTTGGTTTGAAGTGCTGCCATAATGACATTCACATCGTAGTTCCCATTTCCCAGCATACTCTTCTTGTGGGGGGTCACCATGGTGTTTGGAGACAACCTACAAATGTGAAAGGAGGAGGGCTAAGATGTGTGGGTTGTCCAACCCCTCCTGCCTGGCACTCCACGGCACCATCCACCACTGCCCCTGAAAGCTTCTGTCTCCCATTCAGTACAAGGTAACCACTTTTTTACCCAAGTATTATAGTCTGGGCTCCTACCGTCCTAGAGATTACCCTTCTTTTTATGCAAAACATTTAACTCAGCAGCGGTGGGGCCTACGTGCTGTCATTCAGAAAGTCAATGGACCCAAACCATGTTCCTCAAGAGGTCTCATTTATGAAACCCCCAGCCCACCTACTTCTGCAGTCTTCCTCCTTGCTGATCTTCCTGCCTTAGTATGGCCATTTTATCGTTAGAAAATAGTAATTGATATTTTCATTTGCATGGGTAGTATTTGTTGCTACTCTTTTCTTTTACAGGTTTTAAAGTTTTTTGAATTTGAATTCAATTAATTAACATCTAACATTATTAGTTTCAGAGGTAGAGTTCAGTGATTCGTCAGTCTTATATAATACCCAGTGCTCGTTACATCACATACCCCCCTTAATGCCCATCACCCAGTCACCGCATCTCCCCACCCCTCCTCCCTCCAGCAAGCCCTCAGTCCAATTCCCATCATCAAGAGGCTCTTATGGTTTGTCTCCCTTTGATTTCATCTTGTTTTAGTTTTTCCTCTCTTCCTCTATGATCTTATTTTGTTTCTTAAATCCCACATATAACTGAGATCATATAATTGTCTTTCTCTGCTTGACTTATTTTGCTTAACATAATACCTTCTGGTTCCATCCTTATCATTGCAAATGGCAAGATTTTTTTGATGGCTGAGTTGTATTCAATTCTATATACACACCATATCTTCTTTATCCATTCATCTGTCGATGGATATCTGAGCTCTTTCCATAGTTTGGCTCTTGTAGACCTTACTGCTACATCTTGTAGACATTGCCATTAACACTGGGGTACAGGTGCCCCTTCGCATCACAACACCCAGTAGTTCAATCGCTGGGTTCTGGGGTAGTTCTATTTTCAACTTTTTGAGGAACCTCCATTTTGTTTTCTGGAGTGGTTGCACCAGCCTGCATTCCCACCAGCAGTGTAGGAGGGTTCCCCTTTCTCCGCATCCTTGCCAACACCCGTCGTTTCCTGACTTGTTAATTATAACCATTTTGACTGGTGTGAGGTAGTATCTCACTGTGGTTTTGATTCTATTTCCCTGATGCCGAGTGATGTTGAGCATTTTTTCATGTGTCTGTTGACTATTTGTAAGTCTTCGTTGGAGAAATGTCTGTTCATTATCTTCTACCCATTTCTTGATTGGGTCATTTGTTCTTTGGGTGTTGAGTTTGATGACTTCTTTATAGATACTGGATACTAGATATTTGCAATTATCTTCTCCCATTCTGTGGGTTGTCTTTTTGTTTTATCTACTGTTTCCTTTGCTGTGCAAAAGCTTTTTACCTTGGGGCGCCTGGGTGGCTCAGTGGGTTAAAGCCTCTACCTTCGGCTCAGGTCATGATCTCAGGGTCCTGGGATCGAGCCCCGAATCAGGTTCTCTGCTCAGGAGGGAGCCTGCTTCCTCCTTTCTCTCTCTGCCTGCCTCTCTGCCTACTTGTGATCTCTGTCAAATAAATAAAATCTTAAAAAAAAAAAAAAAAAAAAAAAAGCTTTTTACCTTGATGGATGTCCTAGTCATTCATTTTTGCCTTTGTTTCTCTTGCCTTTGGAGACATGTCTAGCAAGAAGTTGCTGTAGCCAAGGTCAAAGAGGTTACTTCCTGTGTTCTCTAGATTTTGATGGATTCCTGCCTCACATTTAGGTCTTTCATCCATTTGAGTCTGTTTTTGTGCATGCTGTAAGGAAATGGTCCAGGTTCATTCTTCTGCATGTGGCTGTCCAGTTTTCCCAACACCATTTGTTGAAGAGACTGTCTTTTTTCCATTGTACATTCTTTCCTGCTTTTTCAAAGATTAGTTGACCATAGAGTTAAGGGTCCATTTCTGGGTTCCCTATTCTGTTCCACTGTCCTATGTGTCTGTTTTCAGGCCAGTACCATACTGTCTTGATGATTACAGCTTTGTAATACAGCTTGAAGTCTGGCATTGTGATGCCACCAGCTTTGGTTTTCTTTTCCAATATTCCTTTGGCTATTTGGGGACTTTCCTGGTTCCATACAACTTTTAGAACTACTTTTTTCAGCTCTGTGAAAAATGTTGATGGTATATTAATACAGATTGCACGGAACATATAGATTTCTCTAGATAGATTAGACATTTAACAATATTTGTTCTTCCAATCCATGACCATGGAACGTTTTTCCATTTCTTTGTGCCTTCCTCAATTTCTTTCATGAGTGTTCTATAGTTTTCTGAGTACAACTCCTTTGCCTTTCTGGTTAGATTTATTCCTAGATTATGGTATGGTTTTGGGTGCAATTGTACATGGGACTGACTTCTTAATTTCTCTTCCCTCTGGTTCATTGGTATACAGAAACACAACTTATTTCTGTACATTGATTTTCTATCCTGCTCCTTTACTGAATTTCTGTATGAATTATAGCAATTTTGGGGTTGAGTCTTTTAGGTTTTCCACATAGAGTATCATGTCATCTGCAAAAAGAGTTTGACTTCTTCTTTGCTGAACAGCAGTGGTGACAGCAGACATCCCTGCTGTGTTCCTGACCTCAGGGGAAAGCTCTCAGTTCTTCCCCACTGAGAATGATATTCACTATGGGCTTTTTTTTTTTTTTAAGATTTTATTTATTTATGTATTTGACAGAGAGATAGAAAGAGCACAAGCAGGAAGAGAGGCAGAGGTAGAGGCAGAGACAGAAGCAGGCTCCCTGCCAAGCAAGGAGCCTGATGCGGGGCTTGATCCTGGGACTCCGGGATCATGACCTGAGCTGAAGGCAGCCACCCAATCAACTGAACCACCTAGGTGCCCCCGCTATGGGTTTTTCATAGATGGCTTTTATTGATATTGAGATATGTATCTTCTATCCCTACACCTTGAAAAGTTTTAATCAAGAAAGGATGCTGAACTTTGTCAAATGCTTTTTCTGGATCTAGTGACAGGATCATAAGGTTCATTCTTATTCTTTCTTTTGTTTATGTAGTTTATTGCATTGATTGATTTGTGGATGTTGAACCAACCTTACAGCCCAGGAATAAAACCCACCTGTTCGTGGTGAATAATCCTTTTAAGAGAGTCTGGAAGTTTTCCTTCCATTTTGATTTTTTGAAACAGCTTCAGAAGAACAGGTATTGATTCTTCTTTAAATGTCTGGTAGAATTCCCCTGGGAAGCCATCTGGCCCTGGGCTCTTGTGTGTTGGAAGACTTCTGACTACTGCTTCTATTTCCTTGCTGGTTATGAGTCTGTTCAGGTTTTCCTCTTCCTGTTTCAGTTTTGGTAGCTTATACATCGCTACAAATGCATCCATTTCTTCCAGACTAATTTGTTGGCATATAATTGCCCACGATATGTTCTTTTTTTTTTTTTTTTTAAGACGGGGAGAGAGAATCTTTTTTTTTTTTTAATATTTTATTTATTTATTTGACAGACAGAGATCACAAGTAGGCAGAGAGGCAGGCAGAGAGAGAGAGAGAGAGAGAGAGAGAGAGAGAGAGGAAGCAGGCTCTTTGCAGAGCAGAGAGCCCGATGTAGGGCTCAATCCCAGGACCCTGGGATCATGGCAGAGGCTTTAACCCACTGAGCCACCCAGGCACCCCTCACTATATGTTCTTATAACTATTTGTATTTCTTCAGTGTTGGTTGTAAGCTCTCCTCCTTCACTGATGATTTTATTTGGGTCCTTTCTCTTTTCTTTTTGTAAGTCTGGCCAGGGGTTTATCAATCTTATTCCTTTTTTTTTTTTTTTTAAGATTTTATTTATTTAACACAGAGAGAGAGAGAGATATCACAAGTAGGCAGAGCAGCAGCGGGGGTGGGGGGTGGGGGGGAGGAAGCAGGCTCCCTGCTGAGCAGAGAGCCTGATGCGGAGCTTGATCTCAGGATCCTGAGATCATGACCTGAGCCAAAGGCAGAAGCTTAACCCACTGAGCCACACAGGCACCCCATCAATCTTATTAATTCTTTCAAAGAACCAGCCCCTACTTTGTTGATCTGTTCTACTGTTCTTTTGTTTTCTATTTCATTGATTTCTGCTCTAATCTTTATCAATCCTCTTATCCTGCTGGGCTTAGGCTTTTTTTTTTTTTTTTAATACTCTTCTTTCTCCAGCTCCTTTATGTGTAAGATTAGGTTGCGTATTTGAGACCTTTCTTGTTCCTTGAGAAAGGCTTGTGTTGCTATATACTTCCCTCTATATACTTATATACTTATACATATACTTCCCTCTATATACTTCCCAAAGGACTGCCTTTGTTGCATGCCCAACATTTATTTTCATTTTCACTTATTTCCATGAATTTTTAAAATTCTTCTTTAATTTCCTGGTTGACCCATTCATTCTTTGATAGGATGCTCTTTAGCCTTCATATATTTGAATTCTTTCCAAATTTTCTCTTGTGTTTGAGTTCCAGTTTCAAAGCACTGTTGTACAAAAATATGCAGAGAATGATCCCAATCTTTTGGTACCAGTTGAGACCCGATTTGTGACCCAGTATATGATCTACTCTGGAGAATGTCCCATGTACACGTGAGAAGAATGTGTGTTCTGTTGCTTTAGAATGGAAATGTTCTGAATATATCTGTGAAGTCCATCTGGTCCAGTGGGTCATTCAAAGCCGTTGTTTCCTTGTTGATCTTCTGCTTATATGATCTGTCTATTGCAGCAAGCAGAGTGTTAAAGTCTTCTACTATGTTATTATCAATGTGTTGCTTTAATTTTGTTATTAATTGGTTTATATAACAGGCTGCTCCCATGTTAGGGGCATAAATATTTACAATTGTTAGAACTTCTTGCTGGAGAGACCCTTTTATTATAATATAGTGTCCTCCTCATCTTTTATTACAGTCTATGTCTGATGTAAGGATTGCCACCCCAGCTTTATTAGCATAATAAATGGTTTTCTACCCCTCACTTTCAATCTGTAGGTGTGTGTGGGTCTAAAGCGAGTCTCTTTTTAAGACGGCGGCATATTGATGAATCTTGCTTTTTTTTTTTTTAATCCAATCTGATATCCTGTGTCTTTTTTTTTTTTTCAAGATTTTATTTATTTATTTGGCAGAGATCACAAGTAGGCAGAGGGGTGGGGGGGGCGGGGGCGGGGAAGCAGGCTTCCCACCTAGCAGAGAGCCCAATGCAGGGCTTGATCCTAGGACCCTGGGATCATGACCTGAGCTGAAGGCAGAGGCTTTAACCCACAAAGACACCCAGGCGCTCCTCCTGTGTCTTTTGATTGGAGCATTTGGCTCATTTACATTCAGAGTAACTGCTGAAAGATATGAATTCAGTGCCTTTATATTACCTGTAAAGTCACTGTTTCTGTATATTGTCTCTGTTCCTTTCTGGTCTACTTTACTTTTGGGCTCTCTCTTCACTTAAGGGATCCCCTTTAATATCTCTTGCAGGGCTGGTTTAGTGATCACAAATTCTTTTAATTTGTTTGTCCTGGAAACTGTTTCTCTCTCCTCCTATTTTGAATAACAGCCTATCCGGATAAAGTATTCTTGGGTGCATATTTTTCTCATTTAGCACCATGAATACATCATGCCAGTACTTTCTGGCCTGCCAGGTCTCTGTGGCTAGGCCTGCTGCCAGTCTAATGTTTGTATCCTTGTAGGTTACAGACCTCTTGTTCCAAGCTGCTTACAGGATTTTCTCCATCTCTGAGATATTCAAGTTTCACTATGTTGGGGTGCTGATGTATTTTTCCTGAGTTTGAGCGGGGGTTCTCTGTGCCTCCTGGACTTGAATGCCTGTTTCCTTCCCCAGATTAGGGAAGTTTTCCAGCATAATTTACTCCAGTATACTTTCCACACTATCTTCTTCTGGGATCCCAATTATTCTAATACTGTTTTGCTTTATGGTATCACTTATCTCTCAAATTCTCCCCTTGTGATCCAGTAGTTGTTTATATATTTTCCAGCTTCTTTATTCTCCATCATTTTGTCTTTTATATCTCTAATTTTCTCTTCTGCCTCATTTATCCTAGCAGTTGGAGCCTCCATATTTGACTGCATCTCATTAATAGCCTTTTTAATTTCAACTTGATTGTATTTTAGTTCTTTTATTTCTCCAGAAAGGGATTCGCTTGTGTCTTCTATGTGTTTTTCCGAGCCCAGCTAGTATAATCATTACTAACTCTAGTTCCCACATCTTACATCCATACTGATTAGGTCCCTGGCAGTCAGTACTGCCTCTTGTTCTCCTTTCTGAGGTGAGTTTTTCCTTCTTTGTCATTTTGTCCAGGAAAAAAAAACAGATGAACAAGAGAAAAAAATACTAAAATGGCAACAATGACACCAGAGAACTACATACTAAACAAATCAGGAGACCCAAAACTGAAGAAAAAAAGTTAAAATTAAAAAGGAAAGAGAATATAATCAGACAGATGAACTGAACAGAGCAATACTTGGGATCCTGTGTCTATTTTGTTCTGTTGTTAGAAAACTAGATCCCAAAATTGCAAAGAAAGAAAAACAAAAATAAAGTTAAATACAATGAAAGAACAAAATGTAATAATCATAAAAATGAAAATTTAAAAAAAGAACTGATAAAATAACAAACTGGCTGAAAAAGGAAAGAGAAAAAAAATTAAAATTGAAAGACTGAAGAATCCTGAGAAATACCCATGAATTCTATATACTATTTTCCCCTAGCCCCGGCATTTTGCAGTTCTGTGTCATCAGTAAACTTGGTCTTAGCCAGACGTTTTTGCTCATTTTTTCGGGGAGGGTCCTGTTGCACTGATTCTCAGGTGTCTTTGCCCCAGGTGGAAATGCACCACCCTTGCCTAGGGCCAGGCTAAGTAAGCGGATTGCTCGCTTGCTCTCGGTGTCTTTTGTTCCCTGAAGGCTTTCCATGCAGCTTTAGAGACAGAATGAAAATGGTGGTCTCCTAATCTCTCGACCTTAGTGTTGAGAGACCCTGGTTTTGAAAGCTTGGGGGCCTCACTCCTCAGTGAACCCTCAAGGAAAAGCAGTAGCTCCGGTCTCCGTCTGCACTCCATGCTCACCCAGTTTGTGACCAGGAGTCTGTCTCAGGTACACGACCTGTTTTTGAGTCCCCAAACCCTGCAGACTCTTGTGGTGCACACCTGCACCGCTCCTCCCCTGGGGAGGAAAGGGGGAGGGTCTTGTCTCGGTTCTGCTGCTCGCTGGGCCCCTGCTTGGAGAGCGGTAGGTTGACTGTGCTGCGGTTCATGGTTTACGGCAATCCTGGGCTCACTGACTGCAGCCAGCTTCCCCACCCGATGCCCGGAAGCTCTGCGGCACTCAAGCACCTCTGGTCTTCCCGGGACCCCTGAGACCACACTGTCCCAGCTAGGATTCCAGCTCACCTTGCCACATAAGCATCTTTCAGGCAGCAACATCCCTCACCAGAGCAGACTTAAAGTTCTGATTCTATGCTCCGCTGCCGTATCACTCTCCTGGGCCTGCTTACAGAGGCTCCCTCCCCCTGTGGTTTATGTTCCCATGTATCGCCCCGGATTCACTTCTCTGCATCTCTTAACTTGCAGAAGGCGGTCACTATTCTACTTGTAGAGTTGCAGCTACTCTTCTTAGATCTTTAGTTGAGTCTGCAGGCGTTCAGAATGGTTTGACAGCGGTCTAGCTGAATTCCTGGGACCAAATGAGACTAAGGTCTCCTACATCTCCGCCATCCGCTCCTTCTTTTTTTTTTAAACAGTTTAGATGCCTTCTATTTAAGGCTGCACACTTGGTAATCATTAATCCTTAAATACTCCAAGGCATGCAGAGGCTCAGGCAGGTAACATAAATGTATGAACTGGGGCCAAATTTAAAGCAGTAGGAAGTTGTAAGGCCTATATTAAACCAGAACATAAAAGCCACTTAAAGTATTTCAAATATACATGTGTATAAAATGATTGAATAAAAAATTAAAGACAATTAAAACACAAAGAATTAACTGGGGGGGGGGAGAATGTACCAAACAAGTAAACTTGCCCACCCGCCCGTAAGTCATTTCAGCCAGGCCTTATTAGCCTTCAAGTCAAGGCAAGGGCAACAGCTCTAAAGGTGTTTCCAGTCCTGTGATTTTGCTTTTACAGGCTTGTCACCTAGGACTGAGGAAAGGCCATCTTGAAGGATGGGGTAGATTGCTTCCACCTTGGTGTGAAGGGGAAGAAGGGAAATGAGGTGAGTTTCTCAGGAATAAAAGTCCAGGAGGCTGTTAAGAGCCATCTTTAGGGGCGCCTAGTTGACTCTGTGGGTTAAAGCCTCTGCCTTTGGCTCAGGTCATGATCCCAGGGTCCTGGGATCGAGCCCCGTATCAGGCTCTCTGCTTGGCGGGGAGCCTGCTTCCCCGTCCCCCACCGCCCCGACTGCCTTTCTGCCTACTTGTGATCTGTCTGTCAAATAAATATTAAATAAAATCTTTTTTTTTTCTTCTTCTAGAAAAAGAGCCATTTCTAGAAGAGAATCATGACTAGGTCAACTCTAAACACTCAAGAAATCTTACAAAAAGTTTTTTTTTTTTTAAACTTCTTGATACACAGCAAGCATATTATTTTTCAAACATAAAACATTTCCCTCCACTGCTTACACCCTCCAATGGCTCCCAAAGCACTTGAATAGGCTAGGTTACTTCCTCTCCCTGCAAGGCCCTCAGAACAATGCTGACCTCAACCCCACTTCTTTTAACACACACACCTGCTCTCTATGACTTAAACACACAAAACTGCTTCTTGGCACCCCTGGGTGGCTCAAATGATTAAGTGTCTGCCTTTGGCTCAGGTCATGATCCTAGTGTCCTGCTATCGATCCCCACGTTGGGCTCCCTGCTCAGTGCAGAGCCTGTTTCTCCCTCTCCCTCTACCATTCCCTCCACTTGTATTCTCTAGCTCTTGTCTCTCTCTCTGCCAAATAAAATAAATAAAACCTTAAAAAAACAAAAACAAAAACAAAAAACCCTTTCCACCTGAAGACCTTTACACAACATTTCAGCAATGTGGAATGTTCTTCGTGCCAGATCTATACTTGGTTCGCTCCTTTATTATTTGAGTCTCAAATGTTAGTGCCTTAGAAGCTTTTTTTGACCACCCGATATTTAGTTTCTTCCAGGCACCGTATTTCATTCCACCTGCTTTAATTACAGCCCTCGTTACTACCAGACACATCTGCTTCCCACACTAGAATGACAGCAGGGGCCTTGGGTATCCCGTTGGGACTCTATCACCAGGACCCAAAGAGAGCCTGGCACACAGGAGGTGCTTAAGAAATGTTTACTGAAATGAGCTTGTGATCTCTCTCTCTGTCAAATAAACAAATAAAATCTTAAAGAAAAAGGAGAGAAATGTTTACTGACATGTTTGCCATGTTTACTCTGCTACCCTCTCTCTTTGTAAACACTGGTAGCAGACCCTTAAAAAGAGCTCGTGTGCTTGTCTCCAGAGCTAGCAAAGAAGGGGATCAGAGGACACTAAACTTCACTCTGCAAACCAAATGGTATTTTACTGTAACAATAACCGCCATTTATTGAAAAATTCCATGCCATGCCCAATGCAAGATGGTTTTTTGTGTTTCTCATTTAATTTCCAAAATAACCCTATGAAATTATAAATTATTTCTATTTCATAGACTTAGAGAAATTTTTTAAAGATTATTTATTTGGGGGCGCCTGGGTGGCTCAGTGGGTTAAGCCGCTGCCTTCAGCTCAGGTCATGATCTCAGGGTCCTGGGATCGAGTCCCGCATCGGGCTGTCTGCTCGGCGGGGAGCCTGCTTCCTCCTCTCTCTCTCTGCCTGCCTCTCTGCCTACTTGTGATCTCTCTCTGTCAAATAAATAAATAAAATCTTTAAAAAAAAAAAAAGATTATTTATTTGTCAGAGAGAGACAAGCAGGGGAGCAGCAGGTAGAGGGAGAAGCAGGACTCCTGCTGAGCAAAGAGCCTGATGCAGGACTCAATCCCAGGACCCTGGGATCAGCGTTAGCTGAAGGCAGATGCTTAAACGACTGAGCCACCCAGGTGCCCGCATTTCATAGGTTTTATTTATGTATTTATTTTAAAAGATTTTATTTATTTATTTAAACAGAGGGATCACAAGTAGGCAGAGAGGTAGGTAGAAGGGGAGGGGGAAGCAGGCTGCCTGCTGAGCAGAGAGCCCGATGCAGGACTCAATCCCAGGACCCGAGACCATGACCTGAGCCGAAGGCAGAGGCTTAACCCACTGAGCCACCCAAGAGCTCCAATGTCCCACGTTTTCTCAGATTCCAACCCTCTCTGTTCTATTCCTACTCACTCTGCCCAAACTGGAGCTTCCTTGCCCCATATCTGAGCTTTCGAAACAGGCTGCTAAATGGATCTCCTTGTTCTGAAACTCCCCTTCCACCAAGTCACCTACATGTTCCTGCCACATTCCCCAAGTCACCATTTCACTCTCTCACGCAGGGACTGCTGCTGCAGCCAGCTGCCCACTGGCTAACTCCCACCCTCCCCGCCCTCCCGGGCCTGTGTTCTCCTCTCCTTGGGCTTTTAGTGCACTTCAGACACCATGACCACGCGGCCTGTGTTCTTTCATCCTGTTTCCTGTTCCAAGCCAAATGGGAAAGCTTCTTCAAGGTCAATGTCACATCCTACCTCTTCCATGGAATCCTTCCTGGCTTCTGTGTAGAAAATACAGGGAGATGGGGAGGACCACAAATTATCCTAGCAAGGAGCACCAATAGTAACTGTGAGATTTAATGCTCGTGCCTGCTGGCTTATCTGCAACGATGGGGATAATCCCCACCTTACACGACCATTAAAGAATTTCGTTCTCTCACCATGTCCGGCCAGAGAGCAAATTCCCAAAGCACAGGGGACGGCTCTTCTCCTCTCTTAGCCCTCACAGCAGAGCACTGGCAACTGAATAGACATGTGTTGGCCTAGATGACATCACTCTAGGGAATGCGGAGAATGGCCTCCATCTCATTCCTAGAGCGGGCATTCGAGCCAGTGGGGTCCACCCAGTGTGCCACTGTAGCAGTCCTCACTTCTACTGAGCTATAACCAGGTGCCCACTGTGTCAGCTACTCTTAAGAGCTTTATCTCTTAATCCTTCCAGCAGTCTTAAACGGAACTCCACTGGGTTAATAAGGAAGCTGAGGCACAGCGTGGCTACAGTGAGTTGCACAGCCCTAGGCAGCTGGTGAGTGCCAGAGCTGTGCTCTACCTATACACTCAATGGTCTCCCAGCGAGTTCGACCAACTGGTCCCACTGACCTCCACGGCATCCGTGATTTTCTTGAGACTCCTTGGCAAACTCCCTTTCACGATAGCCGTCGTGATTTGGATGGAAGTTCTGGACTAGAAAGCAAGCCTCTCACTTCTGTCGTCACAGCCACAGGTTGGAGCCATGGGATCTGAAGTGATCTCCAAGTGAGAAGATGGGCTCCAGGCCAGGTCTCGCTAATGCCTACGCCCTCAGCTGAGTTCCTGGTCCTCGCTCGTGGTTATTCCCATGTTTGGCTATGGTGACGGTTTCAGATTTTAACAAAAAGGAGATGTGGAGACATTCATCAAGATTCCTCTTCTCTCCTAATTATTATTTTCCTTTTATCAGGTCTCAAGAAATGTGACCTTAGAAAGTAGGTCTCAGAACTTCACCATGTGTCTTTAAATTATTAAAGATATAAAGCGCAGATTACAGGGTCCAGCACATCAATGTACTCTGTACGTGTTGGCAATGATGATGATGTGTTTGCCTGGCCCGTGGACAAAATGATTTAAATCTCTAGAGGTGAACACTCTACACCTTTTAGCAATTTACCACCACCGCACCTTTAAATGTGGCTCCTTCCACATGCTCGGGGACCTTTTAATGGGGAGGCTGGACTTCTCTGTGGTGGAAGAATGCTGGTTCTTCACCAATATCTAAAATCTCTTGTCCCTTTAGCTTGCATTAGACTTTTCCCGGGGTACCGACCCTGTTTTCATCTATTTAGATTTTAACAGCTTTTTTGGGGGAGAGGGGGGAAGAAGGCATACCTAACTGCAAGAACGTTTAATCACTAAACAATTGAGATGAGTCTAGTGAAAATGGTTTGAGGCTGAGGATTTTCCAAACAATTCAGCAAAGCTGCTACTACATCCTTTGACTTCTACATCCTTCCTTTTTCAAAGCACAGGCACATATATGATGAGATGTGCGAGATCAAGACATCCACATCTGTCTAGCTGCGTGATGATGCCTGCCCAGTTTCTGAGCTTTTCTCAAATTCCACATATTGAAAACTGATCCTTTTCAAACCAGTGACCTCTTCTGCCATCATTGTGGTTGTAACCACTATGTTCAAATCCTGGACTGACTGCCACCTTGAGTCCTCTCTTCCCCAACCCCATGCTGCTGGGCCACTGGCTTTAGCTTTTCCTCAGTCCCTACTCATTTCTGTTCCAAACATGAGTCATCTCATATCCACAACGGTACTGAAACTCCACCCTGCTTTTGTATTTCTCTGTTTTTATCTGGCTAAAATCCGACTGCTCGGATGAACGTCCTCTCTACAGTGTTTGTCAACATTTTTCTCCCACTTCTCCCATTATCAGCCCCATCTTCAAAAGAGCATAAAACCTTGTATCTGGGAATTTTAAATTATCTGGTTTAACCTGCCAATATTACTATTCTTTCCTTAAGATCCAAAGAGATCATCTTTTCCCTTTCAAACAGCTCTCAACTCCGGGGTTCTAACTTCACTCAAATTCATTCTCAAGGTCGGTCAATGTAGAGCTCTGGGATGTACTTAGCAGCTGAGTCCTGTTCAGTTTTTCTCTACGGTGCCTAGCAGTGCTTGGCATGCAGCAGGCCAATAGTAAATGTTTGTTTATAAAATTCCATCTTCTCTTCCTCACCTTTTCTCCCTTTCCTCTCTCCTCTGATCCCTTTCATGCATCTTTGTTTCTATTTATCCATACCAAATGTTTCCATACAAAATGCTCCACACAGAATTCCGCCTCTGGAGTGGAAAATGAGTACCTTTTCTTAAGTACTGGTCTGCTATTACCTTGAAAGATGGATCTTTACCTTGTGCTGATAGTAAATTGGGGCGTGCAGTACCAATTTGCTAGTTTTAGTAGCCAGGAATAGAACCTGGTTCCATGTGAGTGTTTAGCAAATACTCAGCCTTCTTTCATTCAGGGAAAACACAACTGAGAGTTATCCACAAACAACATTTATCCACAAACAGTTTATAATCATAGTCCATATCTTTAGACCCAGGCCCGACCTACGAGCAGGGGGAAAGGATACTGATGATACTATTGCTTAACGTGCCTTTCCAATACTCAGGAGGTAGGAGAGCAGGCACGGCAGAACTAATTCTCAAACCCTTTGATAAAAGAATTTTAGGGGCACCTGGGTGGCTCAGTGGATTAAAGCCTCTGCCTTCAGCTCAGGTCATGATCCCGGGGTCCTGAGATGGAGCCCCAGATCAGGCTCTCTGCTCAGCGGGGAGCCTGCTTCCCCCTCTCTCTCTGCCTACCTCTCTGCCTACTTGTGATCTATCAAATAAATAAATAAAATCCTAAAAAAAAAAAAAAAGGAATTTTAGAACATCAAAGTAGAAAAAGATGAATTTCTATTAACCTGTCAGGCAGCATTTAACAAAATGGGTAAAAAAATGCCATCGAGAACGAAGCAGAAAGGGAAAGAGATCTAGAGAATAGGCTTCAAATCATAGTTTTGCTACTTAGAAGCCATTTGGAAAAACTACCTGACTTGTATGCCTGTTGCTCTATCAGTAAAATAACTGCTGAGGAGGGCTATACGAAGCAACCCGGAAAAGCACCAAGGCCACCACAGAACATCATAGAAAAACTAATCACTGTGTATAGCTGAGCACCGTCCTTTATAAAACCCACAGCATTTCACCTCTGATGAGAGGTGACAGTGTGTACAGATCCCCTCCCCCTTCCAGACTGTAACTAACCTCTTGGGCGCAGGACTTGAGAGGCATTACAGCATAGTGGTCAACAACACAGATACAAACCTGAATTCAAATTCTGCTCCATCTCTTGTCATGTTACCTCAGACAAATCACTGCACTTCTCTGAGCCCTAAGTCCGTGAAATGGAAACAGCACATATTCCATGGGATCCCTGAGGGGATTACACAAGATGACACAACTGAGGGATTTAGCACTGTGCCTTCCCTGTGTAAGTGATCGAGAGTGACTATTTTCCCCATCTCTGTGTCCCTTACACCTGCTAACAACATCTAGCTAATATTACCTGTTGGTTTGAAGGTTTATGTAGCAGAGACATTGCCCCACCCACAGAAATTCAGAAATAGCAAGAAGTTTAAAAATGCCAAGGAGAAGGGGTCCCCTACCTCTGGAAAATCTCTTGCAGCGTTTCCCGGGTGAAGGCATTGCTGTCCTGGAAGACGTTATTGAGGGCATGCAGGGCACAAAGCTCCCTGCGCTGTTTCTCATGGTAGATTTGTGGGGGTGCTGCCTGAGGCAGCTCCAAAGATTCAGATTTGGCCTTGTCTCCTTTCCATGGCACGCAACTCATGTTTTCGTTTTAGGTTCCACAGAGGGCTAAAAACACCCCACCCTTCCCTCCAGAGGAAGAATGTAAGCTTCTCAGTCTTTTCAGGATTCCTGAGGTCCACCTTATTTTCTGGTGTCCATGACTTATGCTTTGTCACGGAAAGAAAGGTTGGAATCAAAAGGAAAAACAAAAATCCACCTCCGTCAAAAGAAAAGATCACTTTTGGATTAGTGTTATTTCGCCACCACTGTCAAAGTGCAGAATTTTTAAAAAACCATAGAGGATCTAAGATCCTGTTTCCCCTCTCCCACCCTCCCCTTCAAAAAACAAAACAAAACAAAACCCACAATTTTCTTGCCGTATTTTCCTCTCTGCAAATGCCAACCAGGCCTCAATGCAGGAGGATTGAACGGAATTGGTCACATCGCTCCTTTTCTTCCATTTCTTTCAAACCGCAAACGCCACAGACTCAGGAGACAAGGCCTAAGGTGGTGGATAAAACGCACAATTCGAGCAGCTAGCGAGGGCCGGCCAGCGTGGGATCGCGGGCCAAGCTGGGGCCTCGGGGCCGGCTCTCCATCCCCTCGGGTGCGGTGGGGCCCCGCAGGGCGCGGGCCGAGGCGGGGGCGGCTCCCTCGGAGGCGCGGACTCTCACCCTCTCGCCGCCGCCCTGCGGAGGAGACAACCCCCGATCAGCTCCTGCGGTCGAAGAGACCGCCGCGGAGGACAAGGCTGGCGGGGTAAGTGGCGGGGCGGGTCCGGCCCCAGCCCGAGGGAAGGTCCTGCGCAGCCACTGGCAGGCCCGCGAGGGGTGGGGTCGGGCCCACCCGGCTCGCCCCGCCGCCCACACCCCAACTCCCCGCCCGTCACGTGAGTGCAAGCCGGCACGCCCTCCGCCGCGGCCCCCACCCGCACCGCGGGTCGCCCCCTCACCGCTGCCGGCCGCCACCAGGCGCTGCGGGCCGCCACCTGGGCGGCGCTCGGGCGGGCGGGCAAGCGCGCGCACCTGAGCCCGACGTCAGCTGCCCTCGCCGGGCGCGTGCTCCGGAACCGCCCTCCTGCGCCGTCCCCGCTCCCGCCCGCCGCAGCGTCACGTATGACGTCAGCCTGTCGTCAGGCGGCGCCGGCTTTAAGGCTGCTGCTGCCAGCCGTCGGTTGAATGGGTGTCGCGGGGAGGCGGCCGGGTACCGGCGTCTGGGGGCTGTGGAGCGCGGTGGTGGCGCTCTGGAGCTGGTTCTGGAGCTGGTTCTCGGCTCCTAGGTTCGGTATTTTTCCGGGGCTGGTAGAGCGGGGCGGCGCGGCCCGAGGGAGTCTCGCCTCGACGCCAGCCGTTCCCCACCCCTCCCCAGGCGGCGGCGCCGTTCCGGGGCGGCGACCGGGCCTGCGGCTGCACTTCGCCGGCTTCCCCTCCCTTTTCCCTCTGTGGGCCGGGCCTCCAGCGGAGTGCTTTCGAGAACCGGACTAGCTACTCCCGCGCTGACCGTTTTGTTTGTCTAGCGCGCAGTTCACCAGGTGATTTCAAAGAACCTTACTGATGCTTTCGGGCGTAAATTGCGTTGGCTAGTGGGCTCGGCCGCCTCGCACTTCCCCGGGAGCGCTGAGGGTAAGTGCCTCCCCGGAGTCACATTTCAGGTGGATTGGAGAGTCCTGTTTCAGCGGCGTCGAATTTCAGTGCACTACACCGACCGCTGTCCTCCTGCCCTCGGGCTTCCACCTGGTCTCACGGTGGCTGACACAACTTCACTCCCTGGATTTTCTCAAGGTGTTTTGTGTGTCAGGAAGGTGAACACCCAGTTCCGCAAGAGCTTTCTTCCCCTTTACCTACCTCTAGGTCATGTGAAAAGACATTATCTAACCTAGCTGCCCTTCTTTGGGATTTTTGTGCAGAAAATTGAAAAAACAGATTACATAATTCAGGCATTTCTTTAACGAGACTGTCCTAACACCATTACACTCACCACAGTTACCACTTTAACACACACTTGAGTGCTTACCATATGTTTGGTAGTTCTGCCCTAATCCAGACAACTTTTGGATTATTTTAAATTATTGTAATTTGTAAACCACCTAAGTGTTGCAGTTATATTTTCATGAGATTAGTTAATGGAGGCTTGAAAGCGCTGTTCATTTATTTACTGCTAACTATGCCATGAGATCCATGAGATCGCTGTTTCATATATGTGTATATATATATTTTTTTTTTAAATTTTTTTTAGAGGAGACAACCGAATCTCAGAGTTAATTAACTTGTTTCAGATCACACAACTAGTAAGTAGTGGACCCAGAATTTGAACCTGAACTCTAACCCATCTTCAGAAAGGGGATGTAAAAATGGGTGGGGAATTCCCTTCCCAAAATGTAATTTTAGATTTCTCTGTTCAAGAAGCACCTACTCTTAAAAAAAAAAAAAAGAAGCACCTACTCTTGAGAGTTTTTTTCTGGGCAAGCCCTATAGTGAGAAGGACATGTTTTTTAGTCTACCAATAGGTGTCAGCACATTCTGAACTTGAGCTCTTTCTGGAAGAGCCAGCTGGTAAAATGGTAAATACCAACTATTCTAGACTACTAAGGCATGATATTTGGCTTTTCTGCCAAATCAAGATTTTAACGTTTTAAACTTACTCCTCGAGGAATATATAGGACAGTGATGAGCAATTTACCAAGAAAACAAAAACACATTCGAAGAGCTATTATCAAGACCTTTGGAGTTGAGCGACTTTTCGTCCCATATTCCCAGCTGTGTTTGTGCAATAAGACTTGATTGTGTTAAAAACAAAACCAAAAATAGGTAGTTGGAAACAAAAGAAAACAGAGGTTGCCTGTTTTTTTCTTTCAGGTGGATCCCTGAAACCGGAGGCCGTTTTGAACCTTGATCCTGTGTTCCAAACCCTTAATCTTGGCTATGTTACTATCTCGATGGCTGCTCTTTCTTGATTGCTGCCTGGGACTGGTGGCCACGGCCAACATTATGCGAGTTTTGGCTAATCTCTTATTTTATCAAGCTTTTCAGACTTTAGAGACTGAAAGGGAAAGACCCCTCCCTTTTAGGGTCTTTTAGGGAAAGACTCTAAAACTTGTGCTGATGGTATTGTGGATTGGGACTTTACAAACTGATGATACGCTGGAAAAATCATAAGAAACTACCCTAAGAGACCCTAGATTTCAGGTTCACAGTTCACAAATGTGGTGATACACTTTTGGCTTGCGTTTAGCTGGTTGCCTCTTTTTGGCCCTGTAATTGCTGTCTCCGCAGAGGCAGTGAATGGAAGATTCTCCCTAAGGTCAGCGTTTAATTAATTGCCTCGCTTTGGCTGCTACAGTATTCCAGGCATCGATCCTTCTATTAAAATTGCCTGGAGGTTGCCAGATCGTCAAACCTCGATCTACCCAGGAAAGCCAGGAGGGAGTCACTAAATTGAGAGGAGGGAGGCGCCCTGTGCAGTTTACTATCTCGGTCGCCCGCGGCCCGAGGCGCGGGACCCATCCGGTGACGAGATTGGGCCTTGCCCCTGTCCATCATCGGAAAGGACTCCGCGGAGACTGTTTTGCCGTAAGAGTTGGAAACTGAGCCCCGCCTATGGAAAAGAGGGAGGTGAGGGTAAACGTTGTGTGTACTTCCCCATTCATTGGGTGGCTACTGTGTCAATCATACCCTGCCCAGTCTCGTTGGCTGGAAGGCCCCAGGCAGGTAGCGTGGACGCGGTGCTGCCCCTCCCGAGCTGCGAACCAGGCGCGTGACGTCTCAGACATTTGTTGTTGGGATTTGGGCCTCATTAATTATTCATTAGGTACTTGAAAGGGCTCCAGTGATTGGTGGCTTGGAGGCCTGGTCGATTGTTTCTTAGCTAGAGATACGTGTCACCCTCTACGCGGCTGGAGAAGTTTCGCATAAATTATCGGATAAGGGGCGGGGCGGGCCCCCCCCGAGCGCATAGATTAAGCAAATAGGCCGAGGAGGGAGGGGAGGCCGGCTACGAATTAGCCTAAGTTATTAAAGATGGCGGCGGAGCGGAGTCGCTCCCCGATGGAGTCGCCGGTCCCGGCCTCTATGTTCGCCCCCGAGCCCAGCTCCCCGGGGGCGGCCAGGGCCGCGGCGGCTGCCGCCCGGCTCCACGGCGGCTTCGACTCGGACTGCAGCGAGGACGGCGAGGCGCTCAACGGCGAGCCGGAGCTGGACCTCACCAGCAAGGTAGGCCCGGGCGCGGGCGCCGGCGCTGAGGGGACCCGGCGGGCGCTGAGGGGACCCGGCGGGCGCTGAGGGGACCCGGCGGGCGCTGAGGGGACGGGGCGGCGGGCCGAGCGGTCTCCGGGACGACGGCGACGGCGCGGGTGGACGCGGGAGGGGCTGAGCCGAGCCCGCCCACCTGCCGGTGCGGGAAGCGTCTGGGGCTCCCCGGAGAGGGGCGGCCCCCGAGGCCCGCGCACCGCGGTCCTCTCCCGGCGGCGTCTACCCGGCCTCCCGCCGTCCGGCTCCCGCCGAGACCACAACCCCTCGGCTCCGCCACGTGGAACGGGGGCGCCCGACGCCCGGAGCGCCCCGCGCGATGGCCGTCCCCGAGCAGTGCCGACTCCCCCGAGCCCGAGGGGGTGGTTGTCTCCCTGCACTGGCCCCGGCAACCGAGAGTGGAAGGTGGCCGAGGCAGGGGGAGCGGAGGCGCGGGACGATCACCCCACGGGGAGCAGGAAGGCGGCCGGGCTCTTCCTGGTGTCGGAGTAGGAGACGGAAAGTAGTCGCTCAGTCGCGGAGAGGCTTGTCCGAGGAATTCCTTCCCAAACCAAAACTGAAAGATGGGCAGGACCCATAGCCTCGCCATGCTGGGAGTGGGACCTCATCGTGTATGAATGGAATAATGAAGGACCTTTGGAATCGGGGCTTCTGAGCTTGTGAGAAGGTAGGCAGGAATTAAGGGCTCAGCTTCTGCTTGGCATTGGGAGGATGAAGAAGTAAGTATAAGATGTGACTGCTGTTTTGATGGCGCTTAAACATCACTAAAGAAAAGAATGCCAACTTGAGGGTCAGGCAGGGCTGGGTTCCCTTTCCTGCCCTAACACTTTAAAAGGCTCTGTGACCTTGGGAAAGTTTCTTAACCTCTCGCTTCTCCAGCTGCATCATTTTTAAAGTAGAGATGTGTTGTAAAAATGAGAAATGTATATGACGTTTAAAACAACGGCAGCGATAACAACAGGTCCAAGATGGGGTCATTTGCCCCCTGGGCTACAAAACAGTACTTAGTTGCAGCTTCATTCTCTTCCCAGGAGTGAAATTTCTGGGTCAGTACTAGTGAGGTAATCTGCCTGATAGGACCCTCTTCCTAACCGTGCCTGAGAGGATCCTTTCTTTTCTTCCCCTGATAACCTTGTCTCACCCCCTTTCTGCCTATAAAATCTTTGGGTTTTGTACAGCTACTTGGAACTCCTTTCTCCTTGCTCAGTAGGGTGCTGCCTGATTCATGAATTTAGAATAAAGCCATTTAGATCTGGAAATGTACTGGATTGAATTTTGTTTTCTAACAGACACCTAGTACAGTGCCTAATACATAGTACTCAGTAAATGTTTGAAGTGAGCCCAATAACTGATAATTCCCTGTGCAGATTAAATAGCAGCCTATGGAAGAGAGAACACCAATGCCACCTCCTACTGACTGTTGGATAGTTACGATAAAAAGACGTTTATTGAACATTGAAAACATTTGTGACTTTTCAAAGTCTGTGGTGGCAAAACAGCATGAAACTTGACCCAAACTGGAGATAACTTCCCTTGCAACCTAGGCAGCCAAATTTCAACTTTTCTCTCTCCCTCTAGTCTCAACTACCTACTTAGAAACCAGCTGTCTGCCTTATTACAGTTTTCCTGTCTGATGTGTCTACTTCCACAACGAGAATGGCCAAGCTCAGAGAGAGGGATGATCAGAGGAAATGTGTGAGGTGGTTTGACATGATGCAAAACACCCAGGCAGCACCCAGGTTACAAGTATAAGCCCTAGTGAGTCAGCTCAGGAAATTGTAAGAAATGCACTTGATTCAAAAGCAGATGAGTTGGATATCAACTCATAGTCAAGATGCTGGAGAATCCTGAAAACATAGTGGGAAATTTCAAGGCAGAGTTGCAAAGAGAGTAGTACCTTCATTTCCTGGCCAACTTATTTAATGTCCCGGGATAGGGAAGTGTTACTTCATCTCAGGTCTGGGGAAGTCTTCCTTACTGTTTTAAAGTTGAGAACCTACATATATATATATGTGTGTGTGTGTGTGTGTGTGTGTGTGTGTATGTATATATGTGTGTATATATATAAATTTTGATGATACTGAAAAGAAAAACTGTGTGGAGGGGAAGAAGGGCTGTGTTGAATAGATTGATTGCTGAGGAAAGGACTGGAAGCTCTAAGTTTATATACTTGTAACAGCAGGGAAGACCAAAAGTTCTGAGAGCTTTCAAAGGGAGAAACAATTAGCTGACTGTAGTGGCTAGTTTCATCCAAGAATGTTTTCCTAGGAATGACTTGATAAAGGAAACTAATTACCATTTATTGAGCTGTGGACTAGATGCTTTGCATGTTACCTCACTTGGTCTGTACAGTGCACTTAGGATGTAGGTAGTATAATATCTATTTGTAGGTTAAAAAACTGAGACTCAGAAAGGTTGAGTTCTTTGTCCAAGGTCACACACAAGTAGTCAGAGGATGGAATCTGACATACCTCCTGGTAATTGGCCTTCCCCAAATAAGTAGTTCCTATTTTAATGTTACTGGCAGAAATTTGCAAAGTGATGGTGTTAATACTCATCTCAGTGTAATGGTGTTTGTTGATGAAGATGAGTCTTGCAGCAGTTTTAACTGCTGATTCCTAAATAATCAGGTTAGCCAAGGCAAGATGGAACGGAATTCTCCCGTTACTATGAGAACCACTGGCCTTGGGGGGAGTGCATGGCAGTGCATGAGATCTGTGTCCTGTGAACTGCAAGCTGCAGGGGGGAGACTTTGACATGTAGGTAGTAAAGCACTGTTCATCAGTTTCTGCCCACAGTCCAGATTCTCAGTCACTGTGGGTCCCGCCCCTCCTGTTAAGCAGCAGGAAGCAGGCTCCTCACGCCCTCTTTTCTGTGGGTTGTGGTTCAGACATACTCATTTTAGTCCATCATATAACTTAACTCCTGGAAGGCTTAGGCTCAGAGTCTATTTCAGGAGAGGCAGAGAGGGCATGGGGGGTTGTGTAGCTATTTTAGGTCAGGGTGCTATGGGGTTCAGTCAGGGTCTTTGGTCAGGCTGTTGATCTACTTTGGCTGTGGTGCTCTTGTAGTAAGTGTGGTCTTAAGGCTGTTGGTTTCTCTTCTAGCTGGTTCTAGTGAGCCCTACATCAGAGCAGTATGACAGCCTACTTCGGCAGATGTGGGAGAGGATGGACGAGGGATGCGGAGAGACCATATATGTCATTGGGCAGGGATCAGGTGAGCATAGTTTTCCTTACGCTTTATTTTTACAAAATTATTTAGAGCACATTTTCCCTCTTTTATTGACTTCCTGTTCATGTGTCTCAGTCGCAGTGATTCTTTAGTGTCCGCAGAACTGTTTGGGAGGACATTAAAGTACAAAATGATAATGCTAATTCCCACCTTAGTGGTCATAATATGCTTCACTTCAAAGATGCACTTTCCGGGCGGTTTTACAGGTGCTTCTTTTCTCCCTCCAGTACTCGCAATTTGTATAAAGGGAAAGTACAACGCAAGGAAACTTCTTATCTCAGGTAATAGAACAAGTCATAGTTAGATCTACAGTTAAGCCTGCCTTGGGCAGCTCTAGGTCTTCCCTCTGAGGCCCAGGTTACAGATCCCATTGCTACTTAATGGCCTGCTTTGCAGAGAACCTGTGTGATTCTTCTTGACATCTGAAGAAAGGGACACCCAGAATTCCTCTCTTCTGCAAGGCTACCTTGCCTAAACCACAGTGACCATTCAGTGTGTATAGTTGTGATAACAGAAGTCCTCTTTTTCTCTCTTTGAGATCCTGTCAGACATGTAGCCTTGTTAATGTTCTGGAAGGGGCTGATTAATGTCCTCCCGCCTGCTTATTCCATTGTAATGGGGCCCACAAGTTTAGAGAAAGACTGTCCTCATTGCAGATTATATCTTGGACTTTTGTTTTTGGGGGCTTTGGGAGTTTTGGGGGGGTTGTTTCTAGTTTATAACCTCGATACAAGGCCCACTTACCCTTGCTTCATTATGACATTATCTTTGCTGAAATGGCAGCTGGGCTTACTAACAATTAGAGATTTAGCTCGTACCAGAACTTGTCTCTGTCATCTTTGCAGGAAGCCTTGGTGGGCCTTGATGGATCATTAAAGGAACAGTTCTTTGCTGAATGTAGGCTTTGTAAAGGCAGGTAGTAATTCCTGTTAGTCAAAGATGGAGAAATCTCAAAATCATTCTTTAACTATTTGACAGATATCTATTAAGTATCTTCTAAGGGCTTGATACTGTTGCAGAGTACTTTTGGATACTTATAATCAGGTCTCTGTCCCAGAGAGATGGCATATAAATAGATAACTTCAGTAGAAAATAATATTTGGAAATGCTTCAAGACTGACACATGGAAGAAAGTTTTGCTCTCCACATACTGCTGTGCCGTCCTTTGAAATGTCTCTCTTATCTATCCCTTCCATTCCATCCTTGCTGCCACCTTCCCGTTTCAGGGCTTATCACTTTAAAGAAAGCATGGTCAGAGGGATAGGCAAACTGAGAAGTTGCCTGTCAAGAAAGGGAGGAAACTGGTCAGCATTGTCAAGTGCTAAAGACATTAAGGAGAGTCAAGTTCAGAAAAAGCTGTTTTGTTTGGTGGCTAGGGCATTGTTGGTAGCTTTTTGAAAGCTTTTGTTTAGGTGCACATCTGGCCTACTGTAACAGGATGAACCACTCCAAGGCACGCGCCATGCTTGTAGCATTGAAGAAACCTCATCTAGATCGATTTTGACAAGTGTTGGGACTGTTCTTTGATGATCTAAATTCTTAAGATGCCATCCTTTCCCCCTTATTCTTTAATGTGGACTCAGTGAATTTTACCATGCCTTGGCAACTCACAACTAATTAACCATCAGATGGCAAAGCATAAGAAAATGTGAGATGCTCATTGTCGCATCTGCACACCCAAGTGTTATCTTTGCATCTACCAATTGGACGCTGTTACATTCACAGTGACTCCTTCCTGCTGGAATTCTTTAGAGGGAGAAGGCCATCATAACTAGTTAAACAAGTTGAACATCAGAAGACTATACCAGGTGTGAGGCCCCCAGGGGTCAGCTTCATTACTGACTTCCTGTGTGTGCTTGGTGCTTCACCTCTGTTTATCCCATCCTTCATCTGTAAAATGGGGATAATGACATACTTCCTTACCCTACCTCAGAGAGATTTTGTATGGATAAGTTAGGTGTTAAAAAGTTCTAAGCAGAGTAATGTGCTCTTTAAGTATACATTCCTAATTTTAAAAGGTGGCAGCCTGACCTGATAGTTCAGGGTCTGGAGCCTGGTAGGTCTGCATTTGCCTGTTGGCTCTTTTCCTTGTCTTAAAATGGGGTTAATAATAGAATCTATCCCATGGTGTCATGGTGAAGGTTAATACTTGACATACAGTAAGCATTATATAAATGTTACCTAGCATTAGTAATTGCAGTAATCATTTTTTAAGGATTCCAAGTTATAGTTGATTTACCATGAGACTTCTTTCAAGAACCACTTTGTTCATTTTTCATATTAAGTCATAGCTTACAAGAGCCAGCTACTATATTAAAAGTTCAGGGAGCATAGGAGGAGTGTTAAGTCTTTCTGGGGGAGTCAGGAAGGGCTTCAAAGAAGAGGTGCTCCTTGAATTGGTACTAAAGGGTGAATAGGAGTTTTCTAGGTAAATGGAAGCAGTAGTAAGTGAGCAGAGAAAGTCACATGCACAACACAGAGGCATTGGTGATTGTGGACTATTTGGTGAGCCAAAAGTGATTCTCTTAAAAATGTATCTTAGCTCGTAGGGGAGTGGGTTGGGGGAGGGGCAGAGGGAGAGAATCTCAAGAAGACTCCCTGCTGAGTGCGGAGGCCAACAGGGTCTCTCACCCCCCTGAGATCATGACCTGAGCTGAGGTCAAGAGTTGGATGCTTATCCGACTGAGCCACCCAGGCGCCCCCAAAAGTGATTCTGTAAAGTGGGAATATAGAGTGTGAGGTTGGGAGTATCAGGAGGGTGAAGGCTGGACAGGTTGCAGGGCCCAGATCTTGATGGTTTTTGAATACTATGTCAAGGAGTGAAGACTTCTGTCCTAAACGCATGTTGAGCAGGAGAGTACGTACAGAAAAGGTAAGTCAGATGGCAGGACAGAGATCTGATTAGGTTCAGACCTGAATATGTGGTGTTAGGTAATTGGACCTCGGCAGCTTTTCTCCTTGACCTTTGTCTCCACTCCTCCAGAGTGAGGAATGCAGTGCGTCCTGGAGAAGGGTAATGTGACTGGGAGCATTTTCCGGGAACTCTAGATAGACAGGGCAACACTCATGATTGCCCCCTGGCATGGAACAGGACCTGAAAGCATTTTGTTTTACCAGAAACAGGAAAGGTTGGATAGAACTTGGGGGTCTGGCCACAATGGTAGGGTTAGCAGACTTCCTCTTAGGAACACTTGCCACAAGCCCTTCTCTAACCAGAAGATTTCCAGACTCAGTTGGCCATGTATTTGGAAACTCCTCAGCCCAACTGCTCCCTCTTTGTTCATTTGTTTTGCATTTTGCAAACATTAGAGGTCCTGATGGAGGAGAAGCACCCTCATGGGGCATCCGGGGAATGTTTGAGATACACCCTGTCCTCAGGATGCCTGTGTATAGTAGGGGAGTAGATGCATCCAAAACACTGCTCCACAAGGGGTGGGATGTGGCGCACTGTGGGGCTTTCTAGGATGGCAAATACCTAGGTAAAGGTGTAAAGCTGAAGAAGTACAGGGAACATGGGGGGTGGCGACTGGGCCACTTACACTGGGACAAAACTGAGGAGGGGGTGTGGGATTCCTTTAAGGAATTGGAACCAGATGCTGCTGGGCTGGGGGAGCCATTCCAGAGCTTTGAGTTAGAAGTGAGAACATCAGAATTGTGCCTGGATTAGGAGCTTAAGCTTGTGTGTATGGAGGTTGGGCTGCAGGGAACAGAGCCCAGGTGTTCTAGGAGAAGCTAGGGGTTTGGCAGGGATGAGGTAGAACAGACCCTGAATCAGGCTGGTGGCACTGGATTGGCAACAAGAGAGCAAGGACAAGGACGGAAGGGCGAGGCCTAAAGCTAGAATCAGCAGGACTGGAGGGATGAGCATTGAGCTTGGGTGACCGGGAGGGTGGTGGTGTCATCAGAAGGAAGGAAGGCAAGGGAGGAACTAGTCGGGCACAAGGAGGAATCCTTGCCAGAGGAGAAGGCTCTAGGTTTGGAATCAGAAGACCCAGGAGCTCGCACAGCCCCTTGGCTCTTTACCAACCCTGAGACCTCTGTGGGTTCTGTTTATCCCACTGCTAAATGGGAACAGTAGTGCTTACTACTTAGGATTGCGGGGGGTGGGGGTGTCTCAAATGCTTTGTTAGGGCTGTTAGTTTTTGTGCTGTTGTTTGAAAGGGGGGGTGGAGTGGTTGAGTTTAGATGCCAGGCTTCGAAGAGTTACCATCCAGGCAACTGGAAATTCAGTCTGGAGCTCTGCAAAGAAAACAGTGCTAGAAATGACTGTTTCTGTGGTTTGCAAAACTACAGTTTGAACCGTAGAATGATGTGCCCAAGGGAAATGTTTAGAGGCTAGAGAAAAGGGCCACTGACTAATTGCTAGAAAAGACTGGCATTTAGGGGATAGGAGCAGGAAGAGCAGCCAGAGGAAACCGAGAAGGAAGCAGAGGGTAGAGAGGTGAATCAGGAGAGTTCAGGCAATAGGCAAGCAGAGTGGGAGGGAAGTGCTTCAAGAAGCAAAGGTGGTAGGATAGCCAGCAGTGTCAAATGCTGGAGGGGTCAAGAAAAGGACGTTAGATGAGTGGTTGAAGTCCGTTGATGTCTTGAAAACCAGTTTCTTCTGCAGTCATCAGAAATAATAGTCAGCAGGTGCAATCACTTTTTTGAGATGCTTGGTGGGAAGAGGAGGAACTGGGGAGATGGTAGCTTAGTCAGCAGGGGCAAGGGAAAAGGGGGTGGGTTTCCTTTTCGTGGTTTAAGAACTTAAGAACGAGCTCATTTATAAGGGGAGGCATGGAGGGAGGGAAGAGAAGGTAAGAAAAGGTACTGCAAGGTGTTCGGGAGACCGTATAAGAGAAGAGAGGTTGGGGTCATGCTGCGGGGGTCAGCCTAGGGAAGCAGTGGAGGTGCTCTGTGAGACCCAGAGCCTGAGCCTGGAGGAAAAGCTGAGGGAGCGGTTGTGGAAATTGAATGACACCATGTGGAAGGCACCTTGCCGGGATTGCCTTACAGTAAGCACTCGAGTGAGTGCTGGGTCCATTGACTTTCCTTTGGACGCCCTTCCTCATCCTGAGCTCAGACTTATTTTTTTCAGCCGCTTGCCGGTTATGTCACCTGAGCTACCTCATTTAAAAAATCTGTCCCTAACTAAAATCATTCTTAAATTCTCTCCCCGTTTTTCTTTGAATCCTGTCCTCATGATCTCTTACCTGGATTATTAGTATTATTTCCTAACTGGGCTCCCCCTTTCTGGTCTCTCGCTTGCCAGTGCACACTTTATATTGCTGCTCCAGACATCTTTCTAACCCACCGCAATCTGGTCATGTTACTCCCCTGCCTAAACCCCCAAGGCTTCCCACTGCCTGGTACATACTGTGTTTTGCTGCTCTCTGACGTCTCTGCTTAACAGCTCCCACCTCTTGTGTGGTCTCTCACCACTTGACATCCTGCTCCCCAACATACCGAGCTGCTTACTGGTCCCTGAATGTGCCGTGATCTGCCACGCTCCATGCTTCGTTCCTCTGCCTAGGATGTTCTTACTCCTCTCTCTGTAGGTTCGTTTTCCATACTTAGAGACCCGGCTTGGAGTCCGCACCCTGCAAAGCTGTCCTTGGCTTCCCCAGGCAATGCCAGTTGCTCACACTTTACATTCTTTTTGTACAGTTCTATAGTAAAGCACTTAAGCTGTATTACAGTTAATTAATTTTCTGTCTCTCCTGCTGGGCTGGGAGCTCACCAAGGGCACCTGTATTCCCAGTACCCAGCATGAGGCTTGGCATAAAACCTCAGAGAGTCTTGGTGATTACTGTTTAATGAACACCCTGCTTGAAAGGGAAGCCCATGGCACGATTATTTATTAACTCCATGTATGCCCAAGTTTTTGAAGTGTCTGGTAGAGAGAGCCATGTTCTTCTCCAGTGCCTGGGGTGGAGCCTTTGGTAGGGGTGGTTGACTGGCTGGCTTGTTGGCAGGCTGATGTCTGGGCTCTTGTCACCAGATGGGACTGAGTATGGGCTCAGTGAAGCCGACATGGAGGCCTCCTACGCCACGGTGAAGAGCATGGCGGAGCAGATAGAGGCTGATGTCATCCTCCTGCGGGAACGTCAAGAGGCTGGGGGCCGTGTGCGTGATTACCTGGTCCGGAAACGAGTAGGAGACAATGACTTCCTGGAGGTCAGGTGAGGAGGCCTCAGAACAGTTCAGGGGTTCTCTGCAGCCTGACCTTTGATCTAGGGCTTCGAGAGAATGGTGCCGGAGCCTTCGGCGCCTGGCATACCAGCTTCACTCCTTCCCCTTCTGAGGCATGGAAGGAGTATCCAGAGACGTGATCATCCCATTTGCTATTTCCGTACTTGCCCATCCGTAAATATTTCCATTTGGTAAGAGTGGGAGGCTAGCTGTACATTTGTGGCCGTTATGTGGGCTGCGTTTTCTTACCTGTTAGCCTGTAAGACTAAAAACCAGTGTCTTGGAGGAGAGCATTCTGTTCCTCTCTTGGTTCCTGGGCTCTTTTCTGGCAGCTTTGAAGAGGCTTGAGGAAGTTTAGAGAGAAAGGCATTGGGACAGGAGCCTAGTTCCTCCTGAATAATTCTTTCTGCTCTGGGTGTCCTTCTAGGGCCATCCCCAACGCGCTTAGCCATGAATGGGAGGAGCGGGAGCTGGAGGGGCTCAGGGGCAAGTCTGTCCTTAGAAATCCAGTTACTTGGGTTCATTTTTGCTCCACTGCTGACTCTCACAAGGCTGTTTGGGTTCATGTACATGCAGGGTAGCAGTAGTAGGCAACGTGGATGCTGGCAAAAGCACACTTCTGGGGGTCCTGACACACGGGGAGCTGGACAATGGCCGAGGCTTTGCCCGCCAGAAGCTCTTCCGCCACAAACACGAGATTGAATCCGGTCGCACCAGCAGCGTGGGCAACGACATTCTGGGCTTTGACAGTGAAGGCAACGTGGTGAACAAGCCCGACAGCCACGGTGGCAGCCTGGAATGGACAAAGATTTGTGAGAAGTCCACTAAGGTGATTACCTTCATCGACTTGGCTGGCCATGAGAAATACCTGAAGACCACGGTCTTCGGCATGACAGGTCATCTGCCCGACTTCTGCATGCTCATGGTAAGCGTGAGGCGCTCCTGACAAGGGGAGGCTCCGTGGGCTGTTTGGGGTGCTTATGCGCAAGTGTTAGAAATTGTGCTGCGATGGAGGCCTCTTGGTTTGGGGCTTTGACATTTTGTAGGGTTGCCCAGCCTCTGAGCGCTATGGCCTTCTCAAGGGCTGTACCTTGATCTCTCTTCCTGGTGCCATTTGCAGTCCTCTTTCATTTTCCAGAGAGGCACAGAGGAGGGTTTCTCGTGGGGCTGGCTTACTACCTTCAGAAACGTTTCTCCTGGGGTTAGGCTGCTCTGTGGAGGTGACACCAGGTGGCACTGCCCAGAGAAGGGGAGGCCTTGGAAGAAATGGGGGAGAGCACAGAACGCAGTCAAGAGGGGCCGGGGAGGTGGCCTCTTTCGAAGCCTGGGAGGAGTGAAAGCCAGTCCAGGGTACTTGTGGAGAGGCTGCTGAGTGCCTGGCACCGTGTTGGGCCTGGAGATACAGCAGTTGAGTCTAGTAAGATTTTCCAGCAGCTCATCCTGTAGTTCACCTGAGAAGGGGAGGGAGCGGAGGCTTCCGTGTTGGATCATGCCGCAGAGCTTCCCTTCGGGTCCCACTCATCTTCTGTGGACAGAGAGTGGGAGTTTAGGGGGTCCACAGCCTTGCACGCAGCTTCACAGCTTTCACAGGGAGCACAAGTGAGCAAGTTTTCCTTTGGCAAGTCCTTCTCCAAGCCTTTCCCCATTTCCCAGTTCCTCCAGCTGCCTGTATTAATAAGTGTAGTAAACACGGGCATCTGTTGAGAGCGGAGTTGATCAAGTTGCCCCACAAACACGGCTTCTCAGGCAAATTCTCCCCAGACTGGAGAGTAAGGAGGCCGAGCATATGTGCGAACGCTCTTGTCAGCGCTCTGCGCAAGGTTGCTGGGATCTCAGCACGATTTCATCTCCCATATCCTTGAGCATTTCGAGGGGCCGCCACCAGCTTGGCTAAGGAAAGCGGTTCTATGAGAAGGGATTTCAGAGGAGGAGCCGTAGGGTGCACTGGGGGCAGTTGTCGAGTTTGTATTAAGAAAGGTTCAGAAGCCAGTCTCAAATGAGCATTTTTCCAACTGAGCTATGGAGAACAAAGCCAATGAAAGGAAATACTTTCACCCTAGATGAAATGTTCTGTATTATCTGACTTTTAGGCAGTAATCCAAATATTAAACATTTTCTGTAGAAAACACTGAAATTATTATTGCCTCATGACAATCAATTTCCAGAGCAGGAAAAAAAGCTTTAAAATATATAGACAACTGAGTGATAGAGACTTCTTTTATCCCAGTTGGGAAGAGCAAAAGCAAGTCTGGGTTGGATAGGAAAGGTGTTTGGAAGAAGCGAGAAGAATTAGAAGGCAGAGAGAGAAGGTATCTTGGTGTCGGCAGAAGGGAATATGCAAGGGACGTTGGCGTTGGAGGGATAGCAGCTCACCTGTGACCTGGGATCAAGTGAGAACATCACTTGAAAACCTTCTGGAATGTATTAAATACTATGTAAATATGTCATGGCAACTTTAATTTTGTTTTTGTAACATTCATTCATGTGGTACATGTGGTATTCATGTGCTACAAAACAAAAAGATGCCAAAGGGCTTATAGTGAAAAGTTTCCCTTCCTCCCTTGTCCAGTTTCCTCTCAGGGCAACCAGTATTTCCAGTTTCTTAGGTATTCCTCAAGAGATTTTGTAATCGTACCAGCAAATGAGGATATATTCTCTCCATCCAGCTTCAAAACCATCAGAAAAGTTGAAAGAATAATATGATAAATCCCATAGACCCACCACTCAGATTCAGCAATCACTAACGTTTGCTTTGTTCATCTTTCTATGTCTCGGATGCGTATGTTTATTTTTGTTTTGTTTTGGCTGAATCATTTGAAAATAGATTATAGGAGTTGTGATTCTTGACCCCCAAATCCTTCAGCACACAGCTCCAAAAATAAGAACTATCTCCTGCTGTTACGGCGGCCGGGAAGATGACCGAGAGTTCGTTAATATCTAGGCTGTAAGTGTTTACATGATCTCAGATGTTCCCCAAATGTCTTCCAGCTCTTCACAGCCGCTTTTTTCAAACAGTGATCCATTCTACACCCTTTTAATGGTAGCATGCTATACACCTTGCTTTTTTTCCTCTTTTAAAAACATACCTTAGGGATTATCCCATGTGAGTAGATAAGTGTTTCCTCTTTTTTGTCTGTATATTTTGTATGGCACATTTTGTACATTTTGTATGGCATACTTACACCCATGCCCTCGTTTATTTAGCCAACCTTTATGGTGATATTTTATCTTTTTTTTTTTAAGATTTTATTTATTTCTTTGACAGACAGAGATCACAAGTAGTCAGAGAGGCAGGCAGAGAGAGAGGGGGAAGCAGGCTCCCTGCTGAGCAGAGAGCCCGATGTGAAGCTCGATCCCAGGTCCCTGGGATCATGACCTGAACCAAAGGCAGAGGCTAACCCACTGAGCCACCCGGGCGCCCCTATGGTGATATTTTAAAACATTTATTGTTCTGGGAGGGAATAGAGAGCTGCCATTGCCTAAATATCTAAATCACGCTGGTCATGCACAGGAACTTTGACCTACGTTATGACACTTAAACCTCAGGAGGCCCTCTAAAGGGGATGTTATTATCCCTCCATTTTACAGATGGGGAAACTGGGGGCCAGTGGCGTTAGACTGAATCTGCCTTGATGACGCTAGACAGTTGTTTCCCTGGACTGTCTGGGTTTGTCTTTTTTTTATTGCTTCCAAGTCTTTTCAGGTTTTGACAGGCCACATCATTAAATCAGAGGTTAAAGCCATCTGTGCCCAGCCACACTTTCATCAACAGCTCTTTTGTTTCTGGCCTAAGACTTCTGCTCCATGTGTCCTGTTCTGATGGAGGCCTCAGATGGGCCTCAGATGAGAGCTCTCTCTTAACCCAGCCTTCTCTGAGGCCCTGTGCCCACCCAGCATCAACTTGTCTCCCTTCTCCTGACCTTTCCTTCTGTGTTGGGGCAGGTGGGCAGCAATGCTGGCATCGTGGGGATGACCAAGGAACATCTGGGCTTGGCATTGGCACTCAATGTGCCTGTCTTTGTGGTGGTCACCAAGATTGACATGTGTCCTGCCAACATCCTGCAAGGTAAGTGAAGCCTGCGGCTAGTAGCAGTCTCCATTTGGGGCTGTCACCCACTGTGGCTCCTTGGTGGTGCTGCCAGGGCTTCCGCCCAAATCTTCTGCTTTTTTATCTTGTGCTCAGACCTTGGTCTGAGTTCTCATCAAGCCAGAATTTTCTGCTTCCTCCCTCGTTTAGCTCTTGGTCTAAGCACCCTAGAATTATCCCTTGCTCTTTGTTCCTTCTGGTTCCAAATATAGGATCCTTGAGATTCCTAATCTGGCATCTCTTTTTAGATGGTCCCAGGGCCAGGGTGTTGGTTTTTATCATCTGAAAGGGATATATATGGAGGCATTTGGGCAGAGGATCTGATTGCCTTCTACCAGCAAATGTTTCAGAAAAGCCTCATATTTCTCCCTCATTCCTACAGATAGTAGAAGAGAAATGGAGAGGTGTCCTTTTGGAATGCCTCATAAGGGCTTCTGCAGATGTGTAAATATCCTAGAGATCCTTTGTCAGATGACTTTTTATCCAGGAAGCAGAGCATTCTGAGAAGAACATTGCCTTTCCCATGGACCCGCTTTCTTACAGGATGTGGGTCTTTAAGAGACTCTGGAGAAATATGACAAATTTCAGACTCGTAACCTTACCAGACAGGCCGTATCTGTGTTCCTTCTCCTCTAGCAAGCATGTGCCCACCCCAAGTTTTGATCCTCCTTTTGCTTCTCCAGGCATGGCATTTAACACTGGTCCGTCTGTCTCCTGCTTCTCTCAGCAAGGAGTGGACCAGTCTTGACCTGGAAACCTGGCCAGAGAGAAAGCTGTGTCCCCCTAATTGTGTTCCATTTCAACCTTTAAGAAACCCTGAAGCTGTTACAGCGCTTGCTGAAGTCTCCAGGCTGCCGGAAGATCCCTGTGTTGGTACAGAGCAAGGACGATGTAATCGTTACGGCCTCCAACTTCAGCTCTGAGAGGTAATGGGGTAGGGAGCACTCACTGCTGAGCAGGCAGAGATTGGTTGGAATAGAAGATTCTGGTCTCAGTATAAGCTCTCCCATGCTGGCAATGTTGCCTAGGAGCTGCATCAGGCAACCCAGATTCTGACGTGCTGGCCTTGCTGAAATTGGAATTCCGGCTGAGGCTTCAGTGTCTTTACGAGTGAAGTGGGAACAGTATTCCCTTCCCCACAGGGCCCTCGGAAGTGTTAGAAACGATGTGTATAAAGCACTTAGCACTGTGGCTGGCTGCCGTATGATACATACACAGCCCTTTTTATAACTGTTATTATAAGTTTTTATACTGTTGTCTCTCAGAAACTCTCTAATCACAGAGTAGCATTTGGCATTTATTCATTAGTGAATCCTTTGGTTCCATACATGTTTATTAGATGTTCTGTACTAAGGTCTTTGAGGCATTGAGGATTCAGAGTGGACTCGGGTATAATCCTTGTCCTCAAGGTGGTCACCTCCTTGGTCAGAGATACTCTCTTGATGATAGTGAACTTTGTTAAGTTTGTTCCTTTTCCCAGAGTCTTGGGGAGCTCTGGAGCCATCTGCCTCCCGGCTTGGTGGGTATGCAGCACCCGGAGCAGGCTGGCATTTTGGCCTTTGGCAGTGTCCCGGCGCTGCCTTCAGTACCGTCAGGCGGCCAGCAGAGGGGGTGCGTTTCCATTCATTCCTCGCGCCTGTTCTGTGCAGGTGCTATTCTGGGAGCAATGGGGAGTATTACAATTCCTGATCTTGAAGAGTATGATTAACCTTGGATAGGAGACATAGAGGCTGTTGTGATGATTGATGGAAAATCAGATGTAATTATGTGTAACAGAAATGCAAAAAGTGCTCCCTAGATCTGGGAGGAGTCAGGAGTGTCCATCAGAGAAGGGTTTCCTGGAAAAATCTGCCTTGGAAATGGGCCCAGGAGGTTTTGTTAGTTGGGTAAGAGGGAAGGAGTTGAGGCAGCAGGATCAGAATAAAGAAACACGGGAAGCAAAAAAGTACTACCTTTTGGGAGAGGAGAGGGTTCTCTGGTCTGCCTGACAGACAGGAACTTGAGAGGAATAAACCTGCAGAAATGTTGGGAAGAGGAAATTCTGTCTGACTTCTTTGCAGTGGAAAGGCAGAACTAAGCCAGTTTAAGAATTTTAAGATGTGTATGCTTCGGGCGCCTGGATGGCTCAGTTGGTTAAGCAACTGCCTTCAGCTCAGGTCGTGATCCTGGGGCCCCGGGATCGAGTCCCACATCAGGCTCCCTGCTCTGTGGAGAGTCTGCTTCTCCCTCTGACCTCCCCTCACATCCTCACATGCGCGTGCACGCTCTCTCTCTCAATAAAATTTAAAAAAAAAAAAGAATGTGCTTTAGGAAGAAGAGGCAGCCGTACGAACCCCAAATCCAGCAGTGGTAGAGGGACAGAGACAAGGGGACAGATGTTAGAGATAAAACTGAATGAAAGAAGAAGGCCTTAGAGTGGTCTGGCCAGCAATTGGAAGGCTGGGACAGGGAGTGGAGCCCAGGCCTGGGAGGCTGGTGAGGGGGCAGTGGGGCCTTTAGCCGCCTCACCTGTTCCAGAAGGTCTTCTGCTCCCACCCTGTCACACAAGAGCTGGCCACCTGAGCTCCTTTGTCTTTCTTCACCCTCCACTTAGGATGTGCCCGATATTCCAGATCTCCAACGTTACAGGTGAGAACCTTGATCTGCTGAAGATGTTCCTCAACCTCCTCTCCCCCCGCACCAGCTACCGGGAGGAAGAGCCTGCCGAGTTTCAGATCGACGACACCTACTCTGTGCCGGTGAGTAGCTTCTGGAGGACTGAACAGGGTAGGAGGCTGCGTGGGTGCTTCCTGCAGGGACATCATGGCAAGTAGGTCGTGGGGAGGACCTAAGTGGGATCGATTGACTGGACCCTGGCCTTCTCTGCAGGGTGTGGGGACAGTGGTGTCGGGGACAACATTGAGAGGCCTGATCAAGCTGAATGACACACTGCTGCTTGGCCCAGATCCCCTGGGTAACTTCCTGTCCATTGCTGTCAAATCAATCCACCGCAAGCGCATGCCTGTTAAGGAGGTGCGAGGGGGCCAGACAGCCTCCTTTGCACTGAAGAAGGTGAGTGCCGAGAATACCAAGAACTCCCTTCGGATTCTTACGTTTGACTCTGGGCCATTTCTAGTCATCCTGGCTGTTCCATATGGTGGGGATTACTGACCTCACTTTTATAGGTCAGAAAACTCAGGCTCAGAGAGTCCAAGTCACTTGCCCAGGAACACACAGCTAGTAAGTTCTAGAGCCAGGACTTGAGCCCAGGCCTGCCTGCCTTCTAAACTTTTCCTTCTCCTAGTGCCTGAGATAGGTGCTCCAAGCCCAGTGGTAAGATCAGAAAGACACCACCCTCCTGTGTACATGGTCCCTCTAGGTAGGGTCCTTGGAGTCCATGCCAAGTCCTCCTCCCAGTCAGTCCTCTGTCCCTCGGGAATTGGGGTAAGTTTTAGCTCTAGGGTCACCTACCTCCCTGCCAACCACATTAACCAGCAGGGTGGGACTTTCCTTATCCTCTCCAACAGTCACATCATGCTCGCCCTGTCCCTTCCACTTGAACGCTTGCCAACCTCTGCCCTCTCACCACTACTTAATTCTTACCCATCCTTCAAAACCTGGCTGAAGTGCCAGCTCCTGCCCAAAGCCTTTCCTGATCCTCAGTAGCAGTGTTTAGGCTTCCCACTCAGAACTCAGGTCGGCCCTGCATTATCCACCCTAGAAGGCCTGTGATCTAGTGCAGTAGGAGGTCAAGGCTGAGTTGGGGTGGTCTCCATTCCCAGAAAGAACTCCTGGTCCTCTGGGACCAGAGGAGAGAAGCCCTGGGCGTTTTATTTGCCCCTGAGGTCTGGCATTCCCTCTTTCTTTCAGATCAAGCGCTCGTCCATCCGCAAGGGCATGGTGATGGTTTCCCCACGCTTGAATCCCCAAGCATCCTGGGAGTTTGAGGCCGAGATCCTTGTCCTCCACCACCCCACCACGATTAGCCCACGCTACCAGGCCATGGGTAGGTGTCTAAGGGCACTGCCAGCAGAGGCCCTCTGCTCTAGCTCTCCCAGCAAAGTACTGCAGCTACCCAAACCCCGAGCTTTCAGCTGCAGCCGAGAGTCAGGTCTCCCTCTCCTGCCCGTAAGCTGCCGTGTTTATTCAGTTCTGCAGACATTAACCAAGTGCCGGCTTTGCCAGGCTCTGGAGACCCAGTCTTGCCCCCAGAACCTCACTTTCATTCCTTCAGCAAACATCTCCAAAATACTGCTGTGTTCCATGTGGTATTGCTAAGATGCTGGGGACACAGTGCTGTGCAGGGGATCTGCCGTCAAGAAGCCGACAGTCTAGAGAAGGCACACATGTGAACAGAGTGCCCTGTATTCCTGAACCAGGACCGTGGGTCCAGGGACAGGGGCTAACTGGGTGTGTATGGCAGGATCAGACCTGAGAGCGGACCTCCAGCTCACTTGGCCACACGTGGCCCCCTGAAGCCTTTACTTTAGCGGACCACAGCTCCAGCATATTCTATATTCTCACTCCTGTATCTCCTGCCCAGAGGCCACTGGGGAGCTCAGTGACCTCTATTGTGACCCCCTGGCTCTATCAGCTCTGTGGTGACCCCCTGGCTGTCTTGGCAGTGCACTGTGGGAGCATCAGGCAGACGGCCACCATTCTGAGCATGGACAAGGACTGTCTACGCACCGGGGACAAGGCCACTGTGCACTTCCGCTTCATTAAGACCCCTGAGTACCTGCACATAGACCAGCGGCTGGTGTTTCGAGAAGGCCGCACCAAGGCCGTGGGCACCATCACCAAGGTATGGCCAGGCAGTCCTCCTCGCCCAGCCCCAGGAAGCACTAGGCCACGCCAGTTGCAGACTGTGAGTGCAACAGGGGAAGCCCTACAAAGTCCCCCTAACTGCCAGGGACAGAAGTGCTAGTTCCTGCCTGAGGAGAGCTGGAACAGGGCTGAAGTGTGGCCTCAGTGCCCTTTTCTCTCTTCCCCCTGAGAGGTCTCCCTGGGCTTTGGTGGTGACCCTGGAGGAGAGCAGGTGGGGTTGAGGCCTGTCTGCCCTCATAGGAAACAGTGGTATCTGGACGTGGCTGAGATCGGCCTCTGAGATGCCCCAGGTGCAGGCTCCAGTGGCCTGGCTGGGGTGCTACCCTTACAGCACTGGGTCAGGTCAGAGTGAATTGTTGGACAGCAGGGTGGCCTAGGCATGAGTTCCCTTGGGGCTTGAGCTGTTTGTGTGTCCTGGAGCCCACTTCATGCCCTCTGCAGACTTCATCGTGGCTTTGGGTAGGGGCACTTGACAGAGTGATTTGACTCTTACTCCACACAGTCTATGTGGAATCTTGGGATCAGCCTTAGGGTGACCAGAACAGTCTTCCTCAGGCCCTTCCGTGCAGACCTGATCATGTCCCTGAAGGCCACTTGCTTCTGGGACTGACTGAGAGCGGCAGAAGCTTCCGGCACGTGCTGTAGTGCCCTTGGGGGTATGGCAGTCCCCCCTCCTGCTTTGAGATTGAACCTGGGCCACAAGGGAAGGCGCTAAATCAGTCCCTCCTGGGTGGTAGCTGTTAGGATCCCTGATAGCCACACTCTAAATGTTTCTAGATGCTGAACATTCACTTGGTCTCTTTGGGAGGCCTGAAGTTAAAATTGCCCCAGACTCTTGTTATCGGCGCAGTGGGAGAGATGCAGTTGGTGCTCTGAGGAGTTTCAGCCAGCTTAGCAGGGAAGCCTCAAGGTCCTTCCAAGGCTCTGGGCGGGCCACTCGAACCTAGGAGCTTGGCCAGGTCGGGGATGGCCAAGATGCACAGGCTGTCAGTGGGCAGAGCAGCTGGGGCAGGCCCTAGGACGGAGCGGGGTGAGACTAGGCTGAGGCAGGTGAGACTTCAGCGGGGCAAGGGGCTGCCCTGGGACACTGAATGGGGATGAAGACATCTCTCTAGCCCACCACCCCTGTCATGGCCCCCTTGCCATCCACCTTGCTCAGGACCAGCGGGGCCAGGGAGTGGGAAGTCCCTGGGGGCCGGGGCCTGGGGCCTGGGCATCCGAGCCGATGCCACCGCCTGTAGCTCCGGCCTCATCCTTAACTCCTCGCCTCCCGCAGCTCCTCCAGACCACCAACAACTCCCCGATGAATTCAAAGCCCCAGCAAATTAAAATGCAGTCAACAAAAAAGGGTCCCTTAACGAAACGAGAAGACGGAGGTCCCTCTGGAGGGCCAGCAGGAGGGGCGCCCCCATCTGGAGATGAAGCTTGCTCTCTGGGGACTGTGCAGCCGGCTGTGTCCAGCAGTCTCCAGCCACAGGTGAGTGTGTGGCTCGGGCTGGGCTGGTCCCCTGACCACCTGGGGGTGGGAGTGGGAGGATGACTGATACTCTGGTTGGTGGAGGTGACAGGACAGCTTCAGGCAGCCTGGGTCTCGCTCCTACGTCTGCAGAGCATAGAAGGTGTCTCCCCCGACTCTCAGCACTTAAGTGCCAAGTGAGCACTGTTTGTCTCTTAGGGCAGTATTTTCTGACCTTTGAGGTATGGCCTGCATAAAGCTGATTTAGTCGGTCGAGATTAGCATTTGATAATGAAGCAATAGTGAGTGCGTAGTCTCCGTGTGGGACTAGGTTGTGTGTGTGGCGGTCCAGAAGGTCGTCTGAAAGGTGCAGACGGTCCTCCTGGGTGGGCGTAGAGGAGGCCGTGGGCCCCGTACTCATGCGGCTCTCACTCAGCATCTCCTGTTAGCTTTGTCCCCTGCTTCTGTCCTGCTGCCCCCTCATATTATATTGCTCCTTCCAGGGTCATCTCTATCTGACCCCCATTTGGAGAAGGAAACGCCTGTGTGGACCTGTCCTTTCTGTTCTCTCTCCCACATTGGGCCTTTCTCTTTCCACCTCTCCGCAGGGGCAGGTGGTGCTTCCTGCTGTCCTAGTGCTTCTTGAAGCGCCTCTGTCTCAGCCCATCATCATGTGCGCCCCGCTGGCTAGGAAGGCAGGCTGGGTGCTGGCTCCCATCTGACAGAGGGGGTGTGCCCGGCTCCAAGTCACAAAGTAGATGACTGTTCAGGCTAGGCTGGGATCGTCCTTCCTGCTTGCTTTTCTCCTACCCCTTTTCCTGCTCCCAATGGGCCACTACTTCTCAAGCTCCTTCTTTCTCCCTTTCAGCCCAAGCCCAGCAGCGGGGGCCGGCGACGGGGGGGCCAGCGGCACAAAGTGAAGTCCCAGGGGGCCTGCGTGACTCCTGCCAGCGGCTGCTGAAATCTCCCTGGCCCACCCCCACCACCCAAGGGATCCTTGTACTCGGGCCACTGTTCCACCACATGGGCCAGAGCAGCTCTGACCACCACCCGCCCCCCACCCAGGCCACAGCTGGAGCCTCATCATTCCCTGCCCCCACCCCCATTTTCCAGGGGGGTTGTAATTTATAAGCTGAGGAAGGTGGCCAGACTTCCAGAGGACTGACCATCATCCACCTTCTTCCCCGCCTTCTTCCTTAACTCAGATTTTTTGTACATCTGGGCCCTTAGTTTTTATTCTTTTTATTATCTCTCTCTCTCGTGTGTGTGTGTGTATGTGCGTGTGTGTGCGCGCGTGTGCCCGTGTGTGCGTGCAGAAGGATGGTGGTGCGGAAGTGCAGCCGGTCAGGGCCCTGGCAGTCTTTCTCCTTTTTTCCTCTGTGGCTGGCCACCAGCCTCCAGGAGCTGGCTGCCTGCCCATTTGTCCATCCGTCTGTGTGTCTCTGTGACAACCTTTAGGGGCTTTCAGGAGCTAAAGAGCACCCTCCTCCCCTGTGCTCACTCCTCTGCACCCAGGGCCCTCCACAAAGCCGGACTCAGGGCTCGGGGGCTTCATAAGTTCTGCCAGAGCAGGGAGCCTTCCTTCTGGGACTGGAGGGCTTTTAACAGAATGGAGAGTGGTGGCCTCCTTTTTCTCTCTTCTCCTTTCCCCCTCTTACATACCCCAAACAGGTAATGCCAAAAGCTCTTAAACTGTAGCCTCTAGATGTGTGGAGGAGAGAGGCACTTGGATTGTAGGACCCCTCCCTGCCCCTAACTCTGACCCTTGCCACTGACCCAAAGACAGCTGGTGGTTTTCCTTTCCCTATGGAGACAATCCTGTGTTTGCCTGGCCAGGCCAGGGCAACTCCCGTTGTGTTGATTTTGAGCTGGAGGCTCTGGTCCTCGAACTTTCTGTGATAGGAATCTTACTGGGCCTTGGGGCACTGATGACCTGGACTGGGTTTGGCTTGCTCTGGGTCTCACTCACCAGCACCTCTTACGGGAGGGTGTGTGTGTGTGTGTGTGTGAGGTGTTCCACTGAGCCAGGCCAGGACTGGAACCCCTCCTTCCCCACTACAGCCCTGCCATGTTGCCCCATCATGGCTGCTACAGGAGCACAACAGGGAAGGGCCTGAGCCCCATCTGGGGTGTAAGAGGGCAGGTAGGGGTAGTGAAAAAGGTTCTTCCGGGCCCAGTGCAGAGCATTAAAACCTCTGGAAGATTCACTTCCTGGGGTGGGATGGAGTGGGGATCACTCAGGCCAGTGAGGACATTGTGGGGCCCAGACCAGCCTGGCCTGAACTGTGGCCAGAAGCCCTAGGTTTAGGGTGGACTGGTGGGTGGAGATGTGTTCTTTCTAGCCAGGGCAGACACCCAGCTGGCTGGGCCCTTCCTCAGCCTTGCCTCCCTCCCATTCCTAACCCTTCTCCATTCTTCCTGCTTCTGGACTGCTGGTCCCCTCACCTCCCCTCCTTCCAACTATTTCCAGTTACCACTGACCCATGGCCGTGGACTGACCAGACCAGCACAAAAAATAAAAGTTTGTTTCAAGCTGATGGTGTCCTGTTCCCTGCCCAGGCCCTCCAGGTGGAGGTGCACCACCGGGAGCGCTGGCTGTGCCTGCCCCAGAGCCCCCTCCCTGCTGCGGTGCAGGGCAGGGGCAGGACGAGCCCAGCTTCTCTTAGGCCTGCATGGCTTCAGAACACAGGCCTCTGTGGCACATGTGACACAGGCCAAGTTGCCAGTCTTCCCCAAACCTAGTTCCTCATCTGGAGCGAGAGTTAAACAAAATGCCTGTGTGGTGGTGGTTGCGAGGATTCAGCGAGAGAGTGCGGCGAGGCTCAAGGCGTCGGCCTGTGGGAGGCGCCACTGACCCGGCCCAGCTGCTTCCTGGGGCCGTGGGCTGTTGTGCAGGGAGAAAGGGGCTGTTGACATGTCTCTGCTGGGTGTCTCCCTCACTTAGGCGCTTTGATTTTGAAGCCACCATCTGGGAGAGAGGTGGCGATCGGTTTTCCTAGTGAAGGCAGCTGAAGCTCAGAGCAGCGGGGCCGGCACCCCACCCACCCACCCCATCCTCGGTGTGTGGCCGCTCTGCCCCCTGGCCTTTGGCCCCAGCCTTTGTGTGCTCTTTCCTTCTTGCTTTTTGACTCTGGTTCTCCTTAGAGAGGCTGCTGCCCAGTGGTGCCGTCGTACAAGGAAGGCTCCAGCACAGCGCACCCCTCTGCTCTTGGTCCCCATGGCAGGTGCTGTGGGCTCCGTGTTTCCCCAGGATTTCACTGGGGTGGGACCTTGTTTGGTTTGAATTCTAAGAGTAACCACTTTCTTTACATTTGGAAACTGTGGTCTCCGCTCTGGCCTCTGCCCTCAGACACGCAGGTGGTTGGTCTGGATCTCGGGTCACCTGGCCTGCTAACGGGGGCTGACAATACAGCGTGTTACTGTCGTTCACTGGGACTCCGCAGGTCCTCTAGGGGTCTCAGCCCTACCAACTCTCACTTTGGAACAAAACACCAGCCCTTTTGTAGCTGACAAAGAATAAAGTTGTTAATCATCTCGAATGGCCAGTCCTGACCCTTCTGTATGTACAGCTAGCATCTGTGATGTCTTCAGTTCAGTTAGGACCCCTTTCTGGCTTACAGGCCTCCCTGGCACAGAATAAGGGAACGGGAATAGGCCATGGTACGGGGGGTTTGGGGGTATGGCAGATGGGGGGAGAGCTGTGCCTCGAGGGTCCAGAGGATTTGAACACGTGCAGATGCGCAGAGGGTACGCGTCCGGCCCGGAGCACACAACCGGGGCACTGAGCCTTGACTGTGTTCAGTCCCAGGCAGCCGTTTTGGGGAGCAGCTGGGGGATATCTCCTTTGTTGACTGTTCTAGATGCAGAGCAGGTGTTGAGTGAAGTAACGAAACTGGAGCGGTCACGGGAGTGAGCCATAGGACCAGCTCTTTCCTGGCACGGAGGGCTGAGGGGTTACCTGGCCCAAGGCCTCAGTGCTGATTCATACGCGCCTGGTGCCCGCTCCTGCAGCTGCTCACCCCCGCCCCTCCCTACTGACCTGTCCCAGCCTCTGTTTTCTCAGCTGTGGTGGGCACCGGCCCTGGATCAGGTGCCATAGTTAGAAGCAGAGTAGGTTGGAAAGTGTGGCTGTGGAAGCACCCCAGCCCTTCAGGCAGGTCCTCGGAGGCACTGAATCTGGGGACACATTGGAAAGGGAGGGCCAGGACCTGTCCCTTGGAGCTGGCAGCTTCTGGCTCTTCAGGGAACCCATCTCCTTATGCCATTCCAGCATAGGTACAAGGGGCAATGTCCAGTTACCGCGGTGGAGCCCAGTCCCACACTGAAGGCAGATGTGGTCAGTAATGAGACAGGTGAATTCTTCTACCTTCCGCTCAAGTGGCAGCGAGAGATGCAGGCGTAGCTGCGTACTTCTCCTGGATGTCTGGGGGCGCCAGTAAAGCCGCCTCCCTTCCTTCTCCACATCCTCCCCCCGCCCCCCAGCCCAGCATCCCAGAGCAGGGCCAGCCTCAGGCCCCATTCCCCCAACCCAGCTGGGTTTTAGGGGAGAAACCAGGGTTTCTGAAATTCGGGATCAGTCTTTGGGGCATTGTTTTGGTTCAGTGTTCGTTCTCTTGTTTTGCCAAGAGCAGAGTCCCTGTGCCAGGGCCAGATAAAAACTACACATGCCATGAATCCTGGGCATAATTTATTTTTTTTGCATAGGCATAAATTAGAATCTGGAGATAAAAAGTTCAGAACCAATAGTGCAGCATTTGTGACAGGAGAGCGCAAAATGAAACCTGGTTGTCAGGGCTGGGGCTGCTGCCAGAGGGCTGCAAGTGGCCTCCGGCCTCGTCTTCCTTCCAGCTTCCTCCCAGCTTCCTCCTCCAGCCGCCCATCTAGGGCTTAGCCCTGCTCCCAGGGCGCCTGCCTCCACAGCAGCCCCTTGTGGCAGCTGGGTAAGGAGGAGCTGAGTCAGCCCGTGCCCCACACAGCGGGGCTAGGGATCAGCCCAAAGCTTTTCAGTTAAGAATCAGACCTTGAAGAATATATACATAATACAGCAGAGCCCTCTCTTCCCCCAGCCCACCACCCCTGAATGCCGCCGCCCCCGTAGACAATGAGCTAGAAGGAAACAAACTGAGCAAGAGCCGGAAGAGTCCCGAGGGGGCAGCTGAGAATTAGGGCCCTTACACTCGGGCCTGACTAGGATGGGGACCCACAGCAGACAGACCTCTTGCCACCGTGACACCTTCAATGTCACTATCATACTCATGGGACCACCGTAAGAGCCAGGGGCATACCCTGCTCCCCACCCTTTTAAGCTGACTGCAGCTGCTTCTGGCCTCAAAAAACTGGTCTGGGCTCCCTGCACCCTGGGGGAATGTGACAAGCTTGCTCTGGGACACAGGCAGGCCATAGCAGGAATGGGGAGCGGAGTGGACCTCGGTCTCAGCATCGGGAGAGAGAAAGCAACTAGCCCCAGCAGAGGGGGAATCGGACAGGCTGGCCCCCTGGCCCCTCAGAGGCTTACAGGAGCCAGATCCTCAAGGGGTATGGAAAGCCCAAGGGCCCACTTTGACCCAGAACAAGCACAGTGTAGCGAGGCCTTTGGGGGACCTCATGGGTCAAGCTCCCTTAGGTTGATGGCACTAGACTTCTGGAAGAGCCCGGCTACCCTGTACAAGGAGCTGCCCGCCTGGGGCTCAATCCTAACCTGTACCACGAGCACATTCCTCGTGGAGGCCCTCACTTCCCCGCCAGCGCTGGGGACAGCTCACTTGCCCCAGGCCCTCACTTAAAGCCCACCCATGGCTTTGGCACCTGCTTCATGCACGCGCCTACCAACAGCAGCTCCCTCGGTGCCAGCCCCCGTCCTGGTTAAAGGGCAGACAGGTTTCACCCACCTTTGCTGGAACTTGTCCACTCATTGCCTCTCTCCCTGTCTCTCAATCCCCCACGATATGCTACATATATACACCCTTCCAAGAGGGGGAAGTAGACACCCAGTGCCTGGCACAAAGAAGACAAAGAAAAGGGACACTGGAGCTTGCTGTCCCCCTCGAGCTGTCCTGCTGCTAGGACAGCCCTGCATCTTCTCAGCTCCATCAGGCCAGGGGTTCCTGCTCCTGGAAGTCTGTGTGCTGGTCAAGCATGTGGGGAAGTGGCAGGGGTGCTGCTCTCCCCCTCCCAGAGAAAGGGGCACACGCTGAGAGGGGCTGGCCTCCCAGCTGGCTGGCCGCAGCACAGAGAAGGCTTAGTGGGCGGGTTCCCCATGCACCCGGAAGCGGTAGATGCAGGTGTACTCGGGGTGACCCCAGTTAGTCGAGATCCGAAGCTCCACCACCTGGTAAGTTGCCATTTTAGGGTCCTGGGTAGAGAAAGAAGGGGTTCAGTCCTCAAGCCTCACTGACAGGAGGGTAGGGAGGGAGACAGCCCCCGCCCCGTCAGCCTCTACAGAAAAGTGGGCTTCAGAGCTCCTGTCTGCAGCCCATGGAGCAGAGCCTCCAGCCTGCGAGCCACAGCGCCCCAGGGGCTTCATAGGTCCTCCAGGGGCCACTGAGCCACAGCCACGTACAAATGGCCTCGTAGCTGAGGACCAGCGGGGTTCATCCCAGACTGACACATTCGCAGGAGCTATTGCTGTCAGTGGACAGAATTACCTTCATGAAAGGTTTGATGTTGATGCTGGAAAAGAATCCTTTTACTCTGAACTGGGCAGGATTTTTCTCTCTCAAGTTCTCATCAGGCCTCTGTCCTCTATGCTCAAAAAGCCCCAATTTTTGAGTGAGCTCTTGGAACAAATTTCTCCTGGTTTGATGCCAGTAGGCACAGCGCTGTCCTACTCTTCCTGTCTCCCTCTGGCCTTCCACACAGCCTCCTGTCCTCTACCTTCTAAAGGCTTCATCTGCACCCATCCCTGTGAAGTCCCCAGCACTCCGCTGCCTCAGTTACCTCCCTGGGGCTGACCGCTCAGTCTTTGTGTCTAGTTGCCCTGATCGCTCCACTGGACCAGCCCACAGGTGCCTCAGACTTGGTGGCCAAAGCCCCTGTTGCAGCAGCCTGCCTCTTGGCTCCTGAGAGCCATGCCCCCCGCCCCTCTTCTGCAGTTCTGTCCAACGGGACCCTTGGCCTCCTGACTGTGTATCCACCTCTCCCTCCTCACACCCTCTTTCTGCAGCCAATTCCTCACTGGTCTTGTCCCCTCGATTCACCATTTCCACACGGTCACAGTGATACTGTAAGGTCTTGTCACTTCTCTGCCTGAAACATGGCAGTGCCCATCAGAACCAAAGGTGTTTGGCCTGGTAGCCAGGCCTGCCTCTCTCCAGCCTCCCTTCTCGCCACCGTCCCTTTGCCACCTCGTCTGGTTCTTCACCCCTGCTATAGCTCTCAAGCCCCCTGCACAGCATTCACTCGGGGCTGCTCGTTAGAACATGGATTCCCGGGGCACCTGGGTGGCTCAGTCGGTTAAGCATCTGCCTTCAGTTCAGGTCATGATCCCGGGCTCCTGGGATCGAGCCCCACATTGAGTTCCCTGCTCAGCGGGGAGTCTGTTTCTCCCCTCTCTCCCCTTCCCTCCACTCATGCTCGCTTGCTCTCTCAAATAAAATCGTCAAAACAAAACAGAACACTGATTCCTTAGGACCGTTGGAACCCGGCAGCCTACCTCCTGGGGTGTAGACTGGGAGTCTGCATTTCTAACAAGGGCCAGGGAGACTGGTGCCCACTCAGGTTGAGGCAAATGCCCCACCTAAACGCCCTAGTCCTGCTGCCCTGAGGCCCGGCTGGGCCGCCTTCAGATAAGTGCCCTCTCCAGGCAGCCTCCTCCATGCTCCCTGTCTGGGCTGGGCCCCTCCCCTGTGCTGACATCTAGCTGGTACCTCTCCCATGCCACCTTGGACAGCTGTCCCTGTTTCCTCCCGGGAGCTCTCGAGAGGCAGGGGCTGCACTTTTTCTTGCCCCAAACCTCTGGTGCCCAGCCCAGGCTAAGTGCTCAGAAACTGTCTGCTGAGTGGGTGAGAAAGTGAACAGGCCACGTCCGTTCGCACAGCAGAGTCCTGTACCTGGAAGTAGAAGGTCTGAATGGGCTCCCCATCCTGGTCATAGGTGAACTGGCCAAGAAGCGTCCCCTCGTGCTGTAGGTCTTCATCAAACCCCTAAAAAGAGAACAAGGGATGGAGGAAAAATCTTGCACTTAGATGAGTGCCTCGGCCCCCCGAGGAAGCAATACTCTCCCTTCCTGCTCCCATACCAGTCCCTTCCCACACCAGCCGATCAGGCAGCAGCCTTGGTGGGGCTGCAGGGGGCCTGCGCCCTGGACCTGGTTTCTTCCAGTGCAGCCTAAGGTAATTGGGAGTGGGGTACCATTTCGCACCCTGCTACTTTCTCTTCCAAACCTGCTTCCTTCCTCCCAAAGAACAGATCCCAGCTTTATCCTCGGTAGAGCCTGACAGGGTCTGTAGCCTCTCGGCCCACCGCCCCCCTGCCACTGCCCCCCGCCAAAAGGTACTCACAAAGATGGAGAAGTCCTTGGGGGCACTGGAGATGGTGCTGTTGGGCGACAAGGACTTGGGGACATGCTCTAAGGTGACAGCAGTGGGGCGGATGCGGGCAGAGAGGCGAACCACGGCAAAGCCCTGGGGCCCCTGGAAGGCCCAGCAGTTGCCTGGGTGCACGTCTGGCTGGAGGGGAAGGAAGCTGGGTCAGCATAGGGCCGCTGACCAAGACAGCCCACCCTGAGCACAGCTTGTGGTGATCCGAGATGGGAGTCCCCCAGCTACCCGGGTGACTCTGCTCGGGGCCCCTGCTGCTGCCCTCTCTGGGTGCCTACCTGGAGAATGACTCGGGGGGACTGGGAGTGGTACCACAGGGGGATGCCGAAGAGGCTGAGGAGGGCCGTCTTGGTCTCGTAGGTCTCAGAACACCGGGTGCTGATGACACTCGCCCCTAGGACAGGCAAGCAAGGCAGTGTGGGCACCTGGAGCGGGACCCCAGCAGCGGAGGGAGGGTGGGAGATCCAGACACCAGCGTACCTCGCCAGCCCAGGGCACCAGGTGGGGATGGCTACTGCCAGGTGCTCTCTGAGGATGGCGGGCACGTGCCCCGGGCCCCGGCTGTGTCGCTCAGCTCTATCCAACTACAGAGTAACTGAGCGTCAGCCTCTCCCTGGCCAACAACAGTGTTCTCTTCCCCCAGACTTCTCCAAGCTTCTTAACTAGCCTTTGTTGTGAGTGACAGTGTGCTGATCTCAAGCCCCAGCCCCAGCGCCACGGCTGCCCGGGCCGATGCCAGAGGGCCCGCCAGCACGGGGGCCCGGCTCTGCCAAGGGCGGGGAGTCCCACGCACCTCCCGATTCCAGAGCGTAGTCCACCATCCCGATGCGGTCCTCGCTGTAGCGCTTCAGGGCCTGGTTTACGATGCGCTGCACCTGCTAAAGGGAGCCCCAGGGCGGCTGCCAAGAGCTGCAGACTTGTCCACCTGAGCGCCCACTCCTGGGGGCCCCTCCCCGCCTGCACCACACACTGGCATCCAGCCACATGTGCCACTTCCCTAGATGTCCCCCCCCGACCAGTCCCAAAGCCCACATGAGAGCCCACGTGAGAGCCTCTCGCATGTCCCTTAGGCTCTGGAACATACCAGAAAGCCGACAGTGTGGGACTGTGCAGGTGGATGGCTCCCAGGGAAGAGAACGCTGTGTCAGGGGTGGGGCTGTTCCGGGGGCCACCCAGTCCTCACCTCCTCTGTCACCCCGATCACGCCTTCCTTCTGCAGCGTCAGCCCCAGGCTGGCCGCGGCCTCCCTCGCGGACTTGCCCTGCATCTCGGCCACGTGGGCGAGGATCTTTCTCTCCAGCTCCTGCAGCTGAGCTTGCATCTCCTCTCGCTGCAGGAGCCCCGTGCGGGTTCCCCCACCTCGGAGAAGGAACTGACTGACCCAGGCAGGGAACTGAGACTCCACCTAGGGACGGAAGAAAAGGTCTCTGAGGAGCTCACAGGGACATTGTTGCTCTGGCGGCCCAGGCCAGGGCAGCAGCCGGCTTGAGTGGAGGGGGTAGGGAAGGAGAACAAGCCAGCCTGGGAGGGGGGGGCTGGCCCAGCACGCCCCGCTGACCGACACGGGGGGAAGAGTCGGGCACAACCGTCCACGTTACTGAAGACAAAACAGGAAGAACTCCAGTCAGAGCAAGCCCGCATCTGTGCCAGATCCCCAGCAGGGGCCGGCGGGACGATCGGGCTCTTGGCCGCACGGGCTCCTAGGACTGGCGCCCTCAGAGGACAGGCTGTTCAGCAGGGCCTTTGCGTGGTTCCAACTTACGTCATCCCTCACGGCCTGCAGCTGCTGGGGCAGGAGGCCCACTTGGTCTGCCACCGTGCTCTGCTTCAGGCTCAGGGCCGCCAGCTCCTGCCGCAGGGCTGCCAGCTGGCCCTCCAGCCGCCCCAGCTCCTTCACGGAGTTCTCTCGGAAGGCCTCTTGGGTCATCCTACTCCCAAAGAGAGGAGAGAAGAGTAAGCCTTGGGTCTCCGGTGAGGGGTGAGGCCGTGACGAAGAACACAAGAGCATCCCCCTCACCGGCTCCAGACAGAAGTGTGTGCCCACCTTCCGCGGGCGCGGGGGAGGCCTAACACCTGGGGACCCCGGCTGCAGAGCACAGCCCCGGTGCCTACGATCCCACGGAATGAATTCTTATCCTGTTCCCTTTCTAAGCCCAGGTCCTTCTGCCTCCGCCTCTCCCACCCTCCACACATCCAGCTGTCTGGGGCTTGGGAAGGCAGCCTGCACGTGTGTGCAGAAAAAAAAACGGTAAGTCTCCACGTGAGCCCACAAATCCCACTTTTCTTGCGGTGCCTCCCCTACCCAACCTCTCTCGCACCCAAGGCCAGGCTCTCAGCAGCTGTTCCTGAGCCAGGTTTCAGCCACCCCCTCTCTGCTCTGAGGCGCTCTTCCCCAGGCCTGCCTGGGTGCGGGGAGGGGAGGGGCAGGCCTAAGCCAGACAGCAGCGCCCATTACCTTTGCCACTCAGACTTCAGCTGCTGGAGTCGAGCCTCAGACTCCTGTAAGCAGGAAGAAGGCACAGATACAGCGAATGCCAAGCTCACAGCGACCGGTCTCCCAGAGCAGGAGTCTTTGTTTCCCCACAGCCCCACCCCTGCAAACCTAAACCGCCTGGTCAGGGTCCCTAGGAGAACCCCCGAGCTGGCACACCTCCGCATTCATTCATTCACTCACTCGTGCACTTGGCACGTCATACCCAGCACAGGAGGCCTCCTGAAAACCCCCTTCCTCAAGTGTGCCCCAGCATGTCCCTGCAAAGCATTCCGGGGCCCATGGGCTCGGCCCCCGCAGAAGTCAGGGGACCACACCCTCACCCTGGCTGGTGTCTAAGCAGCCCCTTTGGGAGACCCATGCTGTCTCAGGCTACGGGCAGACATTGAACAGGATAAGGGCCCCACCGACCTGGGAAGCCTGGACAATTTTCTTAAAGAGGTCTTCGGAGTCTCGGTGATGCTCTGCTCTCAGGGTGACCAGTTCCTCCTGTCGGAGAGAGGAAAGCGGCTCAGGACTCCCAGAGATACAGGCGAAGGGAACTTCACGACCAGGATGTGGTGGGACTGGAACTTGAACCAGGCCTGTCCATGAACTTCAGCCCCAGCCTCTCTGCTCCGGTGCCCCTTGGAAACCCGCGCGTCTCCCTTGATGTCTACCGCACACCTCCTGTGCCCGGCACTCTACAGTCTCACGCTCCTGGAGCGCCTCCGTTTTACAGGGAACTGAGGCTTAGACAAGCTAGCTGTCAGGTGACACAGTGCGGTCTGTCGTGTCAGGGTGCGCAGGGCCTCGCCCCTCCACCCCACACCCCCACGGTACCAGCCACGCGCCTCCCCGCTCCCGCTCAGAGACCTGGATCCGCGCAGCAGTGTCCCTGCGGAAGTCCTCCTTCAGGGCAGCCTCACGGCGGCTCACCAGCCCCTCCAGAAGCGCCAGCGTGTCCTCCTGGCTCAGGCCCACGTGGCCCCCCCCGCCGGCAGCCCCCTGCCGCAGCTCCAGCCGCTCCAGCCGCATGGCCTCCTTCTGCCAGTTGGAGGAAAATTCTGCGGCCAGAGCTTCCAAGCGCCGCTCCAGAGAGTGGACCCGGGACAAGATGCGCTGCTCAGCCTGGTGGGGTGGGGAGGGAAAGCCATGGAGGTGAGGGACCTGCGATGACAGAGCTTCCCCAACGGAAAGGAAAGAGAATCCCAGCTACATGCGAATGTGAACCCACGCTGGCTCAGAGGACTGGCTCAAGGATGCTCTGTGCCCTGCAGTTGGGGGCGGGGGGGGGACGACACCAGCAGGTAGCTGGGATGCCATAAAGCTGCTGACATGTGGTGACCGTTCAGCACAGGACGCCGGACACATGTGGCCCAGAAGGGTCTGGTCCCCAAGGAGGAGTGGGTATTGGCCAGGTGAGTGGGGACATAGTGAGGAGGGACCTGCGAGGGGCTGGGTGGCCTGCCGGGCTGACCCCAGCCCCCTTCCCTCTGCTGCATGGATGCACATGCCAGAAAGTGAGGGGCCGAGGGGTTCAGCCGCTGACTTCCGCAGCTCCCACTAAGTCTGTCCAAGAGAACCGGGGCTAAAAGACAAGATAATTTGAAAAGGCTTTCTTTCTTCTCTCTAATTAGAAGGCCCACAAAGGAAACAGAATAGAAGTCATTTGGAGTCATTTGGGGGTTGTTCCTGATAGCGTGCCATGAATTCTGAGAAACCTGCTGGCTTAAAAACAAAAAGCTTTGTCAAGGGAAGATATAATCTGTCAACTGTCAGTTAAAGACAGGAGCCTCCTGAACGCAGAAGTTGCTTCTGATTTTTAAAATTTTTTAAGTAGGCCGTACATGTGCAGGACTCAAAAAGCAAACAGTAAGAGGTCACTTTCTTAACCTGTGTCCCTATCTACCTGGTGCCCTCAGCCACCATCCACTCCCAAACAAAGCAATGATTTTCAGTCCTGTCCCTGCACATACAAGCAAGCACAAAGATCTCTTCCTTTTCACAGAAAAGCTGGTGCTGAAATTATATTTAACATCTTTACTAATGATTACAAAAGGGAAAGTTATTAATGCCAAAATAGGTCATTGTTTTATGAAATGATAACATGATGGTCAGGAAAGTAGTATCTACCAAAATAAATGGTTACCCCAATCAGCTTCGGCAAGATACAAGCAAAATTCAAATAGATTTAGGGACTAAAGAATTTTAAGTTTTCCTTGTCGCATGCACACATTCTGGTTATCTGGGCACTTGTCACCACCCCCCACCGCCCCACTGGACTGCAGCCTCCTTGAGGACACAGCCTGGGCTGCAGAACTGGCCCCCGGCTACCCTCCTCTCTGTATCCGCACCCTCCGCAGTGTGGCCTTGCAGGCGCTCCCAACAAGAGGTCGGGTCTCTGTCCCCCTCTTGGAACGTAGACTGGCTGTGAGATGGCCTTCGGCCTTGAATGTGGCAGAAGGGACAGTTCTGAATCTAGGCCTGATTTCGCTCTCCTGGAACCACAGAACAAGTGCAGGCGAGCTGAAGGAGGAAGCACGTGTGGGGCACGGTCCACCCCACTGACGCACGGGCCAGCTGCAGACCCTGCAGGGAGCCCGGCCTAGACCAGCCTGTCCTTGCTCAGACCAGAGAAGCCACAGACTCAGGGGCTAATCAAATGCTTGTAGTTTTAAGGCACTGATTTTAGGGGTGATTTACTTGTGGTAACTGACCAACGTGATCACCTTATCCGTAAAGGATGCTTCGTAAATATTGATAAAATTATACTGCAAAGGAACAAAAGTAGACAAAATGATTTGTCCCATTTTTTTTTTTCCTTCGGTTTTCGGTGCTTAAGATGGCAACTACCTTCGGGGCAGTTTGAAGTCCTGTTTAAGCACAAGCAAACGGCTCCCCCCGTACTGCACCCAAGACAGGTAGAGAGAGGGGGGTCCTGGGAGACAAAGCAGTTTACCCATGTGGACCATGTTCCTTCTCAGAGCCCCGTAAAGTGTTAATTGCAGGGAAATCAGCCACACACACAGGTGGGGCGAGGACCCGGGACCCCCAGATCCTTACCTGGAAGTGGGAGGAGTCTCTGGGCTCCCACACGTCCTGCTGCCTGCCGCTGCTCTTTGATGCCCACCAGGAAACCAGAGCAGGGTGGAAGGTCTGCAGCCCATAGGGGTAGAAATACCAAGCACCTGTATACAGAGGAGAGGGGGTTATCTGGGCCAGTGGCCGTGTGCAAGAAGGCACAAGCTGCTGGAGACGGCAGCCCAGTCAATATGGGTTCCTGGTAGCCTGCCGATCCCGTGCGCTGGCTTTCTGCTGGAAATCAGGATGTGGGATGGAGGTTCCCGTCATTCTCAGATGGAGGCTTCCACCGGATTGTCCCAGAGTATGTGCATTCTCACATCGCTCGGGAGCCCTCATCTTTCTCTGGATGGCAAAACTCAGAGAACGTGGCTGTAATGAGCTAGGAGTGATCCCAGATAGAACCAGGGGCCACCCTCAACTGCCATCAGAATCACCCAGGAAGCTTTTAAAATACAAAATATCGGGGCATCTGGGTGGCTCAGTGGGTTAAGCCTCTGCCTTGGGCTTGGGTCATGATCTCGTGGACCTGGGATCCAGCCCCGCATCAGGCGATCTGCTCGGCAGGGAGCCTGCTTCCCCCTCTCTCTCTGCCTGCCTCTCTGCCTACTTGTGATCTCTTTGTCAAATGAATAACATAAAATATTAAAAAAAATAAAAGAACAAAATACAAAATATCTGGCCCCACTTTCTAGAGCATGAACTCATTGGTCTGGGGGCTCCCTCTATAGGTGAGGTGTTTTCGTTTTTTAAGATTTTACTGATTTACTTTGGGGAAAGAGCAAGGGAGTTGGGAGCGGGAGAAGGAAACTCTGTGTGGAGGCCCAGAGCCTGATACGTGGCTTCATCTCACGGGAGCCCGGGATCATGGCCGAAGCTGAAACCGGGAGCTGGATGCCCAATCAACTGAGCCAGCATGTGCCCCTACAGGTGAGTCTTAAAAGCTCTTTAAGTCTTTAAAAGCTTAAAAGGGCACCTAGATGGCTCCGTTGGTTAAGTGTCTGACTCTTGATCTCAGGGTTATGAGTTCAAGTCCAGCACTGGGCTCCTTGCCCGCAGGGATCCTATTTATAAAAACAAACAAAAAACAAGCTCCCCAGGGAACTCCCATGGGGACTGTGACTGAGCATCACTAAAACAAGACACCTGCTAAGAGAAGGTACTTTCAACCTAAGACGCCACTGCCACAGTGACACGTGCATGTTGCTTTAGGGGTCACGTGCTTGTGGAGCTTTCGCTCCTGAGCTTGCACACGCGTGTCTGTGTGGGGGGCAGTGGTGAGGGCACCTGAAAAGCCGTGTCCATCCGAGTAGGACCACAGCTGCCACTCAGCCGGGGGCTGGGAGCAAGCACGGCAGGAAGCACACGCCCACCAGGCTTTCAGTCAATCCCTCTGGACATGCCTCACTTCCTGCACGCCCCTCCCTGCGCAGGCCACCCCAGCGGCCTTGCACACTGTCCACGCGCCTCTCTCCATGACGCCACTGGGACAGCAGCTCCATCAACCCCGCGAGGCCCCGGTGAAACTCAGCGGAGGTAACCCGTGAACAAAGCACGATCCAATTGTAAAAGATCATTATTATTTTACGGGTGATGCCCAGTTTCCACTGGACGTGAACAAGCTGTTCTTATAACAGGAAACAAAAAGGAAATCAACACTTGGAAAAATTTTCCGCCTCGCTATTCAATAAATACAAGTTGAGGCGACGCTAACCCTATAAAACCAACCCTAGGTGCGCCCGGGTGGCTCAGTCGGCTAAGCGTCTGCCTTCGGCTCAGGTCATGATCCCGGGGTGCTGGGATCGAGCCCGCATCTCCCTCTCCTCCCCACTCGTGCTCTCTCTCGCATCTCTGTCGCCCTCTCTCTCAAATAAATAAAAGCTAAAAAAAAAACAACTCTTGGGGCGCCTGGGTGGCTCAGTGGGTTAAGGCTTTGCCTTCGGCCTGGGTCATGATCCCAAGGTCCTGGGATCGAGCCCCGCATCAGGCTCTCTGCTCAGCGGGGGCCCTGCTTCCCCCTCTCTCTGCCTGCCTCTGCCTACTTATGATCTCTCTCTCTGTATCTAATAAATAAAAACTTTAAAAAATCAACTCTAAAAATAGAATAAAGCATGGTCTCTATCAATTAATTGTAGATGGGCACAATCATTAAAACAGCCGGGGTGGGGCGTGGGGGAACAGCCCGGAGGCCATAGAGGCAGCTCCTGTGGAACTGTGGGCCCCCAGTGGTGCTGCTCCATTCATTACAGGCTGAACACACAATACATACACACAATGGTTACAACCACGTAAAACACATGAGATCATTCTAGGATAGAGACTGGAACAACGTCAAGCGTCTTGTAAATGAGCGATCTTAAAAAGAGCAAGCTTCTCTTTACTACTTTACCGTTTTGATCTCAAAGACAGCTAAAGATTGAACCAGACTGGTGACAAGAATTCACTCACCCAGACGACATCCTGCTTTTGAATGAAGGGAAAGTGACTACTAGTAACAGTGCTCCTATACCAGGACAGGTCCCGAGCCACAAGGCTCCAAGAATGCTCTAGACATGCCAAGGCAGCCCAGCGCAGCCACCCAAACAGGACAAAAGTCAGTGGACCGGGGCATATCCCCTTTCACCCACTGGGTGCCCTGCGCATGCCGCATGGGTCAGTGAGGGCCTGGGAGAGCCAGACAGGATTGGCCAAGGGATTGGGGCTGCCCAGGCTCCGTCTGATCCCACTCACCCTGCCTCCTTCCCTTCCCTGTAGGTCATCACTGTCCCTTTGGTTCTCACGCCGCCACTCAGCGCCACCCCCAACCACACCCTGCCCTGCCCCTCTGGCTCACCAGCTCCATTTGAGCCTGGCACGTACATCCTACCCCGCCCCTGCAAGCCTGGCGAGCTCACCGTAGGTCAGGCCAGTCGTGAGCAGCAGCAGCAGGAGGAACCACAGGAATGTCTTCACAGATGAGAAGCGCCTACACCACAGGCGGGGAGAAGGGGGGCAGAGATGTCAAGAGGGCATTCGGGGCCCTTCATCCCCATGGGGAGTCTGCAGAGGCTTTTCCCAAGCACAAAACTAGAGCTGGACGGGGTGCCCTGAAGTGCTCCATCTTCCCTGGGCTGGATTGGACACTTTAGAACTTTACTTTCTTGGAATAATGGGGAGAATTCTGACACTCTGAATTTTACGGATGTTATTTAAAAACAAGCGAAGTGGGGTCTCTGAAAAACCTTTCATTCACAGAGATTCTCAAAGCAAGCAATTCTAGAAAACAACAACAAAAACAACAGAACTACTTAAACAACATTCTTTCAGAAAACGAGGAACCTTCTTTTGGTGACACAGATCCACCCCTGCCCCTCTGCTCAGCCCAGCTGGCCAGCCATCCAAGCCAGGATTACGGCCAGAGGACCCTGACTTCCTGGCTCGGTCTTTCCTGGCTCTGCTGGGTCCGGGATTTGGGAAATAAACCCACAGCCCCCCTCACGCAGCACCTACTCCTGGCTTTGGAAACACGCCTCAGAGAACACTGCGTTCTAGACTGCCATGAGGCCAAGAGGAAAGCCCAACTTTCTTGGCCACACCACTTGCTGGCTGGAGCCTAAAACGTGACCAACAGGAGGAAAGCCGTGCTCGGCAGACACAGAAGTGGCCAGCGGGGGCTGGCATTTAGCAGAGACAATCTAAGGAACTGGAACCTGTAGTTCCAGAACCCTCCCTGAAGAGCTCTTGCTTTGGAAAACAACACCTGACCCAGGCCCCTCATCTGTTGGGCAAAAAGGGGCTGCTCTGGGGGGTCCGCTCTCTGCTCAGTGATAAAAGCTGCGTGTGAACTGGGATGACCATCTTCAGAGAAAGCATACGTGGGTTTAGGAGCTCTCTTGGTCCCTTCTGTCCCTGGGCTTCTGGGTTCCTTGTCAAAGTGGGGGTCGCGCTCACCTGGTCAAAACGAAGACATCAAGAAGGGAGGCAGCTGTGGTCAGGCGATACCAGGTCGTGCCAACCCACCAGTAGAGGAGGCCAAAGAGCCGGCCTAGAAGAGGGACCGGCAAGTCCTAAGTGTCACCCTGAGCCAGAGGCCTGCAGGTCATGGTTTCAGATCACCGCTCTGTCCACCTGCCGCCCTCTCCACCCCGACCCCCAGCACTGAGCTGCCGGGGCACCTCTGTCCCGTCCGAGGTGACCCCGTTCCTCTGATCCCACCTGCCTGGTCTGCCAACGCCCTCCATCCAGCTCCACGGCTGCTGCCACCCTGAGAAGGCTAGAGTGTTACTGCAGCTCCTGGTCTCCGGTGACTATTCTAGAATGAGCTTTCCCTGATGGCCTGACGGTCTCTCGATGGGCTACCCCATCCCAGGGAGAAGCTGGGGGAAGAGGCAGCTGTAGAGAATGGAAATAATGGTGCACAGAGCAGCCAGCACCCACCTGGAGAAGTGACAAGCGTCCAGAGACAAGAGGCTGCCCAGGAGACGGCGTTCCTTAACCGTGAACCCGAACTATGGTGGTCCGTCTCCGAGTAGCCTGCCGGGACAGAGAGGCCATAGCTCAGTCTGTCCTCACTCTCACAGGCCCAGGGCGGGGAGACTGCCTATCAGTTGTCTCCTTTAGACTGTGAGCTGAGCCCCCCATCATTCCCCTTCGCATCCCGGGAGCATCACACGGGCCTGGCATCTCGGTCAGTAAATGCCCGTTAAAGGAGCAAAGGGGTAGGTTTCTGACATTTTATTTCCCTTGGGCCTCTCGTCTGCGTCCCTCCCCTCGCCGCCTGTCCTGCAGACCGCCGTTCGCAGCTAGACTAAAGGCCTCGAGCCCCTCCTCGATGTGAAGCCCCGCGTGAAGTACTTGCTGGAAACAAGTCGAACACGATGGAGCTGACCCCAGGCTGCTCTGACAGGTGGGGACAGGGCAGCCACAGTGTGTTAAGGGCCACCCCAGGCCTGCGTTTCGGGAGCCACGGTGGCACGGGGGGATGCCCGGCTGGTCTGTGGAGAGGCCTGCCGGATACCGCGCTCTCGCGGGCTGTCAGGGGGCCCCTTCCCTGGGCCTCCCCCACCCCCTCCCCCCGGCCCCCGCCCCAGGCGTCGGCCTACCTGCAAAGTCATCCTCGGAAGAGTAGCCGGAGGAGGACCCCAGGAAGTCCTCGGAGCTCCTGTTCTCAGCAAGCCCGTTGAGTTTGCTGCTCTCCGTGCCTCTCCTCCTGCGCACCCGCAGGTCCTCACCTGTGCAGGAAAGAGCGCGGGGTTCTCCAGGGGCCAAGAGCTGCGCCCAGGAGGCTTTGCCAGAGGGCCTCGCAGGGACACCCCGAGAAGCACCTCTGACGGACAGACGGCACTGCCCTTCGCCTCTCCTGAGCTCCCTGGGTCCACAGGAGGGTCTCTGGCCGGGAGCAGCACCAGGAGGGCTTTGCTGCCTGATGTGGCCTTCGGGTTCAGACACTCGGCTCCCCTTCTGAGGGTTTCTGAAGACAGCGAACCCCTCCTCTGGCCCAGCAGTGGTGAGGAACCCACTCAGGGAACACCTGGGACCTTACGTTTCCACCGGAAGCCAAGCCCGGGGAGAAAGGTCTGATACTCACCCCAGTAGGGCTCACTGTGCAGGTGGTCATCAAGGATGGAGCTCCTGGCCAGGGAGGCGGCCCGGGGGCTGCCGAAGTAGGACTCCCTGACCACCGACTCGCTGTAGTACGAGGTGTGGTCGTCAGAGGAGGGGCCCAGCTGGGGCGCTGGGGACAGGCGCTTCATGTTGCTGGATTTCCTCTTCAGGGTCCTGTGGGGGGGGTCAACCAGGAGTGGGGAGGCCGGAAACAGGCAGGTGAGCCCAGCGAGGAACAGGAAAGCAAGCCACTCTGCCCGTCTCTCCTGGGGGGGGGGGATCAGCCCCGTTGCTAGGAAACAGCTTCCCAGCTAGGTGCCAACCACAGGTGCTTCCTCCTCTCCCCCAGTCTCTCAGCCTCACCAGCAGTTAGGTGATGGGGTCAGGATTCAAAGCCAGGTCCTTAGCCTTGAAGCCAGTTTCCTCTTGGGCTTCTTACCACAGTAGCAATCTCTCCCACCCCCTGGAAACCCAGACCAACCCGACAGGGCCTCCCGGGACTAGCAGAAGCCTTGAGAGCTGCTATGTGGTCCCGCTATCTGTCAGCGGGGCAGGACGGGGCGGGCGCCTGGTTCAGCTCATTCACCGTGCCCCTCCGACGTGGGCCTCTCCTGCTGCAGCCCTACGGACCATACATGGGGGCCTGGGGACAAGGGCCAGAAGGGCACACCCATCCATAGCAGAAGGGGCTCCTGTGAACCCCACTTGTGCTTTTGGGGTTTCTGGCCTTTTGGGGCTTCTGGCTTTTTGGGGTTTCCAATCCTGAAGCTACCTCTCCCCACGTCCTGTCCTCTGAACATGGGGGCAATGGCCGGGCTCACAACACAGGGAGAAGGAAGAGCAGGGCTAGGTCTTGGCATCCTCAAAGGCGTGAAGGTTCCTGCTCAACTGGAAGAGGGGGTCTGAGCCCTGCCCACTGAGGGGACAATGGGAAGATGCAGTGCGGTGACCTGCCCGAGTCCTCTGCGCTGCTCAGCGCGATCCACGGTGGGGGCAGGGGAGGGCGACGGCAATCCCTTACCTGAGAGGACTATCTTTAAACAGGGTGCTCTGGCTTCCCATCACCGAACTCCCTCCACTGCTGCTGCCCCCGTCATCATCACCCTGGGAGTAGCGGGAAAGGCGCTGGCTTCGGCGAGACATGGCAAGGTAGGCTGGGGACCCTCCTCCTGAAGAGACTCTTGGGAGAGAAAGGAGGCCACGTGAGGGTTGTCCTCAGCGCCTCCCTGGCTCCCAGGGACCAGCCCACCCTCCCCGTGCATTCGACCCAGCCTGACAGGTGGGGACATGGGGCAGCCGGCACCCAACCTGCTGCTGGTGTCCCTGCCCAGCCTCGGGCTCCCTCGGGCCCCGGGAGGCCTCTCCCACTGCTTCCTACAAGCTTCTCCTGTTTTCGGCTAACCGGATGCTGAGCTGCGCATGAGGCAGAACCGGACCTTCTGCAACCTTTGGCCCATAGTAGAGCACCCAGGACGCGACAGGCACCCCCACCCCAATGCTAACTGAATGCCTCTGATTGCTGCTCCGTCGCCCAGCCCATGATGCTGCCCTCCCCCCTAGAGCTGTGTGAGCACTCATTCCAGCTCTTTCTCTTGGAGGGGACACGTTTTCTTTTCCTTGTGGCTATGCTCTCTGATTCAGGGTGCCCCTCCAACCTGAACTGGAGAAAACTTTTTCCTAGTAAGTCCCTGAAGGGGTCTGTGTGCTGTATCCCCCAGTGACAACATCCTGACAGGACTGGGATGGTGATGACAAAATACTTTGTTAAAGGCCTCCTAGGTACCTGGCTTCTTACACAGCCATCTCTGATCCTTGTGAGCATGGGAGACACGGCTACTGCCATCGTCCAAGAGAGCATCCTGGGACACCAGGGTGGGGGAGGGGGATCGGTGACCTTGCCCACTGTCACCTAGCCTATGAATGACAGGTGGCACAGCCTGAGTCGTTCCCCTCTACCATCAAGTTTTCAAGGTGCTTTCGGAATGTGTCATGTGTCCCCAACTAGAGTCTTGAATAGCCTCAAATATGCTCAGAACATGCTGTAGACAGAGTTGTCACACAACCAGGACTTGTTAACAAACAAAGCGGGGAGGTAGAGCGGGGTGGGATTAGGCCGTCTCTGCTGGAGGGAACAAGTCAGCGCGTGGGGTGAGAGCTCAGGGCTCTGGAACGGATGTGGAGGACTGAGAGGAGGCCAAGGAGAGGGAACCAGGCAAAGGGCAGCGCTCTACAACCAGAGGAGGACGGAGAAGCCTTCTGGAGATTAAAAAAAAAAAAACAAACCCAAATTCAAAATCCCAGATGACCAACGTGAAGAGTCTCAATGTGGTGCCCTTGCCTGCCCACGTTACAAAGTTTTTGTTACATATGGGGCCCCCTCAAGAGTCCCCAGTACCTGTGACTTATTATCCCTTCTGGTCTTCCTGGGTGATACTTAAATTGTTCCCTATGTCGTACAGAGGGCACCGACTCTAGCATTTCCCAACTCAAGACTGTGGAAACCAGAAGGTCTGGTTAGTCTAGCTGGAGAATTCTAGAAAGTTCTCTTCTGAAAAAACAAGCACTTCCATGTCTTGGTCTTACTGGCATCCTCCCAGGTAGGATGCCCACCTGGCATCCCTCTGTGGTTTTTAGCCTGTGTTGGCAAAGGGACTGATCAGTAGTAGCAGAAGCAGGAAGTTGGCCTGGGTCCTTGCCCTTATTCCACTCCTTATAAGGTAATTCCACCCCTCGCCGGCCCTTCCCACCTGAAAGCTCCACATGCCCAGATAGGCTCCTCCTCCTAACCCTGCAGGCTGAAGGCAATGAAGCCTTCACCCTGGGACAGAAACAAAACAATGTTTCTGCCAAACTCAAGCCGCTGTTGGCAAGAATATAAATATTCAGACAGAGCCAGTGCGGTGGGGGCGCGGGCAGAAGGGGCTAGTGAAAACAGAGCAGACGGCACCCTCCTCCACCCTCCCCATTTTTCCCGCAGTTCTGGTAGCCCGCAAACAGTTTGCAACTGAGTCTGGGCTTCAAAGGTAAGAAAGGTCAAGGCCGGAATCCTCCAAAACAAGAGCCTCTGGGAGCTCAAATCTTTTGCATATCAGCAGAGAACCCACCCTCCCCAACACAAACACACCAGTTAAGAAACCCTCGAACACAACATCCCTCCCCACCTCGGAGCTGAACCACATCCTTTTCTCAACTGCACCTTCCCCCACCTCCCCACCCCCACCCCCGCCACAAACTTAGATGGGATGCTGCCAGTCTGCAGACTTAACCTAGACCTCCAGCATCTTCCATGGGGGGTTTTCACACTACTTTGCCTCGTGGGACCTGTAAAACCCTCCAGGTGCTTACTCCCTTCTCCCTTCACTTTCCCTACGGGCTGAACCTACAGGCATTTGATTTTTTTTTTTCTTTTTTTTTAAACCAACCACGCGCCTTCCCTGCCGCTCTGTTCTAAGTCACACTCCCGCCTCCTATTTGTTTGGTTTCTTTTTTTAAGAACGGAACAAAATGGGCCTTCCTCCTATTCCCAGAGTCTGACAGGCAGAGGCAGGGAACTGTCTGTCCCTGGAAACTGCCTGCCTGGCACGAAAACACGGGCACTGCCCTGGGCCGGTCGGAGGTGGCCCGGCTGTCGCTCCCCTCCTCGCGGGGAGGTCCTGCGCGGGGAAGTCCCGCCTGGAGACATCCGCCCTCCGCGCCGGCCAGTGGGCGGGCTGCGGAGATGAGTCAGGGCGGCTGGCCCCGGCGCGGCGCTGGCCCTTCCCAACCGGCCCAGGGGCGTGCGCCGGGCGGGGCTGGAGCCCGGCCCAGCTTGGCCGGGAGAGGAAGAACCAGGCCTGGGCAGCTCGGCCCTGGCCGGAGCCGCCCGACGCTGACCCCGGAGTCGGCGCGCCCGGAGCCCGGGGCCCGCGGGGAGGCGAGCGAGGCCGGCCCCGCGCCCTTGCCCCGCACGTCCACCCGCCAGAGGCCCACGGCCGGCGGTTACCTGCTGCCGCGGCTGCTCCGTGCGGGGCCGGGGGCGTGCGAGGCCCGCTGCGCCGCCCGGGCGCGCCCCCTTCCCGCGTCGGAATCCCGCGAGCGGTGCTCGGTGAGAGGCCAGGGGCGCGCGGGCAGCAGCGGCGCCGGACGAGGCCAGCGGGCGGGACGGCGCGGCAGACAATGAGACCCGCGCAGAACCGCGCTGCGCGAGTGGGGCCGGCCAGCGCGCGCGTGGCCGAGTGTGTATGTGTGCGCCTGCCAATCAACGCTGACAGGCCGCGGCCCATTGGTCGGGCCCCGCCCGCGTCACCGCCCACTGCCACCGCCCATTGGGCGGTTTGAACACAAAGGCTCCGGTTCGCTCCGCCCGCCGCGTGGGCCCGGGGGGGCGCCCCGTGCGCCTTGCTTGGAGTCCGCGCGTGGGAGGCGCGGGGGCGGCGGCGGCAGCTAGAGGACGCTGCTGGAGCCCGCAGGTGGGGGCTCGGCCGGGCCTGGCTGCGCACTTGACTCCGGGCCTGGTGGTGCTAAACACCTGATCCCGCTCCCAGCGCTGCCTCCTGCGCCTTGTCCCACCCGTGACCTACTGGCCGCGGCGTCCCAGTGCTCTGCAAGCCGACTCCGCCGGCCGGGGTGCCAGGGCCTTAAAGGCATCGTGACGAGACAGGCTCTCTGGGGATGGCCCGGGGAAGTGGGGAGTAAGGGGAGTAGAAGACCCCTGGCCTCAGGCCCATCTGGAGGGGGAGCGAGTCGTTAGCCCTTAGTGGACCGATCCTCCTACGGTTGTTGGAGGCTTGCCGAATGCCCTGCGCATGCGTAATGGTCCTTTTAGCCAGGCATTTCTGCACCCATTTTAGAGATCAGGAGATCGGTTCATAGAGGTTTTAAATGATTTGCTTCAAGTCACAGCTAGAAGGAGGCAGAATTGAGATTAGGAGCTTCTCTTTACATCCGAGTCTGATTTTTCTGCTTTAGGGTTGATTTTGGGATTCCAGACGTGGCCAGAGGCTCAGTCACATGTGGGTCTGCCCCCACTCCACCCCCCAAGCTTCACAGCGAAGTTTTTCTCCACTTTAAGGAGGGAATTTGCTACATTTGGTATTGAGAAGGCAGGGCTGGTTACCTCTACCTCGGCCCACTCAAGTGTGTGTAGATAGATACATAGATACGTAGATAACGGAGGGAGTCAAATGCTGCCCGCCTCCAGCAGTCCGCCCCCCGCCAACTTCACAGCTGTAGCAAGGGCACTGCTCGGGAAGAGTCTTTTCCTGTGCAAGTTCTTCTATGGTAACTGTGCTTGTTGCACTTTTAAAGCACCAAGAGGAAGAGACAAGAAATTACAAAACCACTGCAACAGGACAGGAAGGCAAAGGAGGGTAGGGGCATGAAGAGTGAAGCCCTGTGCTAAGCTGACCGCAGCAAAATGAAACCCCTTCCTGGGCGTCTACTGCTCCCCCTGGAAAAGAGGGGTCTCACCCGCCCTGGTAGTATCCTGAAGACAAGGGTTAGACAGCAGACCCCCTGAAGACAGGGCTGGCTTTCTAGGACCTCGCATGGGGCGTGGCTCCTGTCTGAGTATCTGCTGAAGGTGGAATGCGTGAAATGAAAGTGCAAATCAGATGCAGGGCCAGCTTCCCAGGGCCTCTCTTGACACCTTTTCACCGGGCCGCTTATCTCCCCAATCCTGTCAGTTTCAGTGTCTGTATCTCACCATCTCCCCTGCAGGCCTGTTTCACTCTCCTAGGATCCTGGCCGAAGGACCCTTTCCTGGGGCCTGCCTTCTGCCTGGTGGAGGCAGAGGTCCCTCCTAGACCATGTCACCTCCGTGGGCCAGCAGAAGGTGAATAATGGCCCCAAGGTTATTAGGTCCTAATCCCTCAAAACTGTGCATGTTAGCAAAAGTGGTGAGTCTTTGCAGACACCTTTAGATGAAGGATTTTGAGATAAGGGGAATATCTTGCATTATTAAGGTGGCCGTGCATGTAATTACAAGTGTTCTTAAACAGGGCGTTAGGGAAGAGGAGAGGTCGGCATGACCCCGGAGGCAGGGACTGGAGCCGTGTTGTCATGAGACCAGGGAAACCGGCCGTTCCCAGAAGCTGGGAGAGGCTAGGACCCCATTATCCCCTGGAGCCTCAGGAGGGAGCCTGGCTTTGCTGACACTTGGCATTTCCGTCCAGCAGATTTTGATTTTGTACTTCTGGCCTTCCAAACTGTGGGAGAATATGTTTCTGTTGCTTATAAGTCACAAAATTTGTGCTGACTTGTTACAGCAGCCCCAGGAAAGAGATTAAGAGACAGTTCGGTTCTCCTGTGTTTGTGCCGTGCCCCTCTGTCCGCCCTGACCTTCATCATGGGTGCCAGTCCTCACACGCAGACCTGTCTCCCCACTCTCTCGGCCCCTTGGCTGTCTCCCCGGACTCACTCAGCAACTTCAGCCCTCGGGGGCTCTTTCCGGCTCAGCTGCCATTCATGTGGCCAGTCTTCCCACAGTGGCAGGGTGGGAGGCGGATGGCTTAGGTCCCTGGAACAAGGTCTCAGTGGCTGACCACGCAGCTCCAGCAGCGAGGGCCACATGATTGATGGCTTTCTTTGTCACGGGGTACTTTTGCCTTGATGGCCCCTTCCTTCATAATAAAAGTATTTAAACTTGTATGTTAGGGTTCCATAGGTAGAAAGATGACCACCATCCAGGTGTGATTCATTCGTAAATATTATTATTATATGGAATTTTTCTTCTGATGTTAAAAGGATGAAAATGAAAACATTTCCGTGGGCTCTGCGTGCCCTGCCTGCTCTGCTTAATAGAGAAGGTGGCCCCGTGTGTCAGAAATGTCACATCAGTGCACGGATGATAAAAAGCAAGGAGCACGCGGGACCCACAGCCCAGGTTCAGACAGGTGTCTTCCTTGCTTACTCTGTGATCCTGGGGTAGCCACTTGGCCTCTTGGAGCCATTTTCCTCACCTGAAATAATAACATCCTGTGTGTGACCTTGGGCAAGTCAGCAAGGCCCCCTGGCCTCTTTCCTCATGCGTGGGGTCAAGCAAGTAGAGAAACTGCTTCGACACGAAGGGCTTTTGCTACGGGAGATCTTTGGGAAGATGAGGAGGATGGGCTGCTGGTCGGTCCTGGACTCATGGTCATGATCACGTCAGGGAGCTTCTCTGGGCTTCCAGAGACCCCGGCTCTCATGTGGAGGTGGGATGACCCAGGTACCTATGTGCGTGCCCCATGACTCATGTGCACATGTCAGAGGAACACATGGGCGACAGTGGAGCCTCCAGTTGCCTGGCTGCTGCCAAGGCCACCTCCACTTCTCCCCACTGCTGTCAACCTAGGCCAGCAGCCAGGGTGTCGGCGTCTGTCATTTAATCACCCCAAGCACAGTGTCCTTGCTGGGGGCGGGATGGCAGGACTTTAATGCCAGGCTTACCTGCAGCAGGAACACGTTTGGCAGCTATGGGGAGGGTGGGTAACCTCAGAGCATCCTGGTGCCCTCCCACCCCCAGGGGCCGCTCGGGGATCTGATGTGGGCTCCCTACCACACCCTGCCCCGACGGGCGACAGGGCTCCATATTTATGGGATCTTTCATCCCAGGACCTCAAAGAGCTCTGTCACCTGGTGACAAGCGCAGTAAAGCCTGTTTTATGGAAGGGGAAGGCCTTCCCCTTCCAGTCCGAGGAAGGAAGGGTGCTGGATTCAGGTTAGCGATCAGGCCAGCCGGGCTCTCGTGGGTGACCGTGCCTGAGGTCATCTCTGTCCCCTCGCGCCTATCACAGGGCTAGGCTCAATAAACACACATCAACTGCCTGCCTGACCGCAGCTCCCCGATCTTCAAACACCCCACTCCCTGGCGCCCCCCTTGTGCTCCCCGGAGCTGAGCCCTCCTTGGCCTCACCCAGTGTGCACCGCCCCCTCCCCACCTCCGCACTCCTGCCCATTTGCTCAGGCTCTGTGCTGGCCTAGAATGCCCTTTCCCCATTTCTCTGCCCGATGAGACACTACGGAGCTTTCAGGGATGGGCTCAGATGGCGCTTCTCCCACAGAGGCTTGCTTCCCTGCCTCCAAATTCCCGAGGCAGAAGCAATGGCTCCTGCACCATGTTCCCACGGTCCCCACCCCCTCTACCCAGGCACGTCCCACGCTGTGTTCTGGAATTGGAATAACAGTCACCCACGGCCCCTAGGGACAACAGGCGCACGGGCAGGGCTTGTGCCCGGCCCTCGCTGTAAGCTTGGATGGCCACTCATTGGCCCCTGCTCGGCACCTGGACGCATGGAGGAATGGCTTGCCGGGCCTCTGGGGTCAGAAGGAAAGTCAGGGGCGACGCTGGGGCCTTCATGGCTCCTGACTCATGGGCTTATCCACAGGGACTGGCCTGATATCCCCATGAGGTCGTCTCTCCTCAAAACGACTCTCAGCCTCTTGACACCCACACCTGCTGCTCCAGCTGCTGTGGGACGTTGTCAGCTGATGGTTCCGAGCGCAGGCTTGACACTCAGATGCTCCCTGTGAACAGCGCTGGCCAATCAGGTAGGCTTTCTCAGCCTCAGTGTCCTCATCTGTAAAATGAGGATGACACTGATGTATCTACTCCCCAGAAGCCTAGCCCAGTGCCGGGCACAGAGTCAGTGCTGTGTCAACGTCCATTACTTTTAAATTTACAAAACATGCCTGCTTTGCCGGTGAGGAGGACCCGGCCCTGCTGGAGAAAGAGGTAAGTGAGCGGATCACACAGTGCCCCCCCCAACCCAGAGAACCCGGGCCTCTGGGGCCCCTATGATCCAGGCCTCCGTATCACTTTCCTGGGCCCCTTCCTCCATAAAAATATCTTTTAGTTTTGTTTGTTTGTTTGTTTTTTGAAAGACAGCCTCTTTCTTTCTTTCCTTTTTTAAAAAAGATTAGTTATTTAACCCCCACAAAAATATTAAAAGTTCTATTTTGTGGCTGTGTTGGTATAAAAGGGAACATCATCCAAGCTGGCTTGTATTCATTTTTTTTTTCTTCTCATTGAAAAAATAATGAAGACATGTCTGCAGGCCCTAAATGTGTTGTGGGCCCTGGCACGGTGCCTATCGTGTGTAAGGGAGGGACTGGCTGTGACTCCCTTCGCCCAGATTTGGAGAGTCAGGGAAGCTGCCAGGGACAGTGACCTGAATCGGAGAGAGGAGTAGCCAGGGGACAGAGGGGACAGCAGAGGGAGCACTCAGCTCAGAGGACCTGGCCAGACCCACCAGGCACATCGTGTGGGGACCGTCTCTCCCAGCCTTGTCACTGGACTCTTTGCTCTTGTCCCCTGCGGTAACCTGAGACACCGCAGCAGCACCCCAGCCCCTCCCCAATGTCAACAAACCCTCCACCACTCGCCACTCACCCAGCCCCCTCCTCCAGGGCTACACCCCCCCCCCAAGCCTGCTCCACTGCTGGGTAGGGGTCCAGAATGCCATCCTGCCCTGCCCTTCAGGTGGCCATGGCCAGGATGAGCTGAGCTGCATGGGACCCCAGGGGCAGCCATCCTCACGGTGGGGACATGCAGGGACAGACCTCAGATGGGCCCTCCTCACGCAGCACCCGGCTGTCAGCACGGCAGCTGGCGTGGGGAAGAACATTCCATCATGAGTCACTCGGTGTGGTTCCCAGATAGGACGCGGGACTCGGGAGACTCTGCCCATGGCTGAGGGCACTTCGATCTGGGGACCCCAGTCTGTTCCGCTCTCCTGTGCTCCTCTCTGCCCCCACGGCCCACTTCCTGAAGGTCTGTACTTCCCCAGGTGTGGGGGGGAGGGTCCATCCAGCTGGCTCTGGTGGCACATGGGTGGGGCAGGGACTGTTGGGGCCACATGTAGTCCTCTGTCCAGCTCGGGCTGTCACTTGGGAATGACATGGCTTCAGGCAAGCCTTGGGGTGCTCCTGTGGCCACGGCAGGCCTCCGTTCCAGAGTCCATCCCAGGCTCGGCCCTCCTGGCTGACGATGGCTGCCCCCTCCCCCAACCTGGGCCCTGGCCGCCCCTGCCCGAAGCTGCCCTGCCCCCAGGACGGACAGGGAGGTACCTGTCTGTGCACCCAGTCCCCTGCCTGCCACCCGGGGGACATCGCATATGGTGGGTCAGCAGTCGGGGGCTGACCTGAGCCTGCTCCCTCCTCCCTTTCCCCCAGCCTGGCTCCCGGGCTCTTGCCACACAGGCTCTGAGGGGCCTGCAGGTTGCATCTCTTTCTCCTTCGCGTCTGGAACACTCCCAACTCCTCTGTTTTCTCCCCTGCATCCTGTTCACCCCCCACTTCTCTTCTCTGTTCCTCTTCCTTCTCCTGTGCTGGATTCTTGACTGCTTTCCTCTTGGGGACAAGGTGGCTGTGGTTATTTGAAATTCAGGCAGTTTCTCGGTCTTCCTCTTCCGGCCCCTCCCAGCTGTCACCCTCATCCCAGACTCTTCAAAACTGGGTCCCTGCCCCAGCCCACACCTCACCCCTAACGGCCAGCCTCCCCCCCCCAGGACCCACTGCTTGGACCTGGCACCCCTTTCTGCTCCCCTCCCCAGGCTCCAACCTTCCCCCTTGGGACCCCTCAGCTCCGTGCCGCCCCTTCCCCCACTGGACAGTCCCTCTGCCCCTTAAGGCCTGTCATGCTGTCATTGTCCCCAAGGAACCCCAGTTCCAGAGTTGATTTCTGAATGATTTCTGCAGCTTCCTAGCTTCCCGCCACACCACACTTTCCCGCTGGCCTCCACAAAGCTTCCAGAACAATCTTCCTTAAGCACAGGTTGGAGCTTTTCAGCTGCCTCTAGCTTACCACTTGTCCATGGCTCCATCAAGCCCTGGGTCAAGTCCGGTCCGGCCTAGAAGGCCCCCATGGCATGGCCCCTGTCTGCCCCCAGCCTCATGGCCTCCCCTCTCCACCTTATACAGAAAAGAATGAACACAGCAGGCCTGGGACAAAGGCCTGCTTTCAGGGCTGGCCCTTGGCTGGCATCTGGGAACTGGGATTTCTGGAAGGTGCCCGCCATTGACTAGTAAGAGTGACTCCTGGTGCAACTTCCCCAGCACCAAGCATCGCAGGTGCTCAGCGAACACCAGCAGAAGGAACGAGAAACCACCATCCCCGGTAGGCCTTGCTGTGCCCATTTTACAGATAAAAAAATCTGATGGGATTTGTGCTCAGAGATGTGGTTGGTCTGTTCAAGGTCACAGAGCTGGTTACTGATAAAACCAGAGCTTTCTGAACACAGAGCGCATTTCTCTTTCCATTTGGCCCGTGCCTGCCCTGGGGCTCACAGGAACCACGTGTGCATCTGGGGGAGGCCCGGCAGACACCCCCAGCCCGCGGCCCTGACCAGAGCTCTTCTGTCCCCGCTCACTTGGCCTTCCGGCTCTTGCTCCCGGGGTGGCACCACGCACATTTGCCCAGGCTGGTTTGGGAACAAAGAAGCTCATGGTGCCCTCCGATGTGGGGGGCTGCCAGTCAGCTCGGGCTCTGTGCTGGAGTTGGAGGGGTACACACGGTTGCTTGCTGCAGGAGGAGCAAAGCCGGAGGTGGTGCTGGGGGCGGGGGGCAGTCCTGGGAGAAGCTGCCTGGCTCCTGTCCCTTACTGGGCTCAGCCCACTCAACGGCTGGGGATGGGGTGTGGGCAGGATCAGTGCCCCCCATTCTGCCATAAAGTGGTGACTCCCTTGGGCTCTGGCTCTACACCACCTCGGATTTCTGCCACTTTCCCTAGATCCAGCTACACCCGTGCCCAGATTTTGTTGACCTGGCTGCTCTCTGTAATTGGCCAGGGGCAGGTGAAACTCCGTTTCCTGGCCTGTAAGATGGGCGCAATAACCTTACTTGGGGTGGCTGAGGGGAAGAAAGGATCATCCCGGTAAAGTGACTAATGGATCCGCTCTTTCTCATCACCCACCCTAGGGATCAGCAAACGTACCCATCCCTGACAGCAGTCCAGCCTGGATTCCCAGGGCTCCTGGTTCCTGACTCCTCCTCACTGAGCATCCTGCCTGGCAGGGCAGCCCCGTGGCCCTCAGGGAGATGCCCACCCCTAGCCCTGGCAGCCCCTGTGGGTGGATGCCATGGCCTCACCTGACCGCCCCCCCCCCTGCATCTGGTTCTGTGCCTACGCCCTCCTCCCCCGGCTGTGCCCTCCCTCACCACCAGGGCACCACCAGCCTAGGTCCCTGCCCTTGGCCTCAGTAGGCAGGGAGGTCCTGCCACACAGGGAAGGGGACTCACAGCGATGAGCACAGCCTATGAGCCTCAGCACACAGGTCTTCCTGACTCCAGTCCCCCCATAAGGACACTGAGACCCAGCAAGTACCCAACATGAACGGGCGGTCTGGGCTCCTGCTGGTAAGTGGGGCGCCAGGACTTGGACCCGGCCGGCTGCAGAGCGCGAGCTGAGTGTGAGAACAGGCATTGATTGGAGCGCTGGAGTCAGCTCGGGCCTCCTGCGCGTCCTGGAAGAAGTTGAGGGACAGGGCGACACCTGGATGGCTCACAGAACACATGATCCCTTTCAGCCACGGAACGATGGCCTGACAGCCACCTCCTACGGCCCCCCGGCTCACTGTCCAGGGCATAAGTGAACACAGGGCAGGACACATGAAAAGGGCCGCTGTCCTTTACCTGGGAGGCAAGATTAGGGGACCCCTACCTTGTACTGACTCAGGCCAGCAAGCCCCACCCAAGGCCTCCCCCCGTGTCCCGGTCCCCAGTCTGCTGCTTTCTCTCCTCAATTTCCAGTTACAGCCTCCGCAACTTACTACGGTTCCCGCACCAGCCAGCCTCCACACCCCTGTGACCTCTACCTGGTGGCCCATCTCACTTTTCCTGTCTCGGCTAACACGCCACTAACTCACATGCACCCTCTTAAGTCCTCCAAACCCTAGTGACCGTGATGTCTCCTCCAGGAAGCCCCCCCAGATGCAAGGGTGGGGTTGTGTCCCTTCACGGGACCCTGTGCCCTCTGCTGCTTTCACTACTGGCACTGTCCCCTGTCCCCCATCAGAGACGGGTCAGTGTACAAGGCTCTGGCTGGGGCTGGCAGAGGGAAGGCTCACAGGCAGAGTGGGCGCAGTCTGGGTCTACTTTGGACACGGAGTTCCCGGGAGGAAGAGGGGGATGCAGTCCGTGTGGAGGACAGTGTGGGTGGGGGGGGTGGCGCTCAGATGCGGAGACTCTCGATTTACTGCTTCCCCAGGCTGGGGCCCCGTGAAGAAGATTCTGCAGAGCTTTCTGTCAGTAGGGCCACCTCATAGCACCCTGACATTCATTATTCAGCTGTCGGCCCATGGCTGGGCGAAGGCTCCAGAATTCCAGGATTCTGTCCCCGAAGAGAGGCAAAGAAGGACACGCCCTGGCCAGGCCCTAGGCACTTTCCTGACACCTGTAAGCTCAGTTAAACCTCTGAAAACTTTATAGGAAGGTTTGTTTGATCGTCACCTTTATAGGAAGCTGGGCTTGGAGAAACCGAGTGGCTTGTCCAAGATAAGCGTCTGGTGGATGGTGAGGCCGGGGGGTCTGAAAGCGGGTGCCCTTTCTACTGGCCAGGTGGCCCCCTCTGAGCCAAGCGCCAGCGCGGAATCTGCCCAGGGAGAGCTGGATGGGAGGCGGGGACATCCGGGGCAGGGGGAGCTTGAGGAGACCTGCCGACTGGGCTGTGCTCTGGGGCCCCCCCGGGGCTGCCAGAGCACTGGCCACAGAGGCTCCCCTAGCCAGGAGAAAAGCCGCCCTTTCGAACCGTGCTGCTCAAAGTCAGAGAAGTAACAGAGGCGGGTAGGGGCCTCCTGACCCTGGGTCAGCCCGACACGAGACAGAAAGGCCCTCTGCCCGGGGTCTCAGCAGCTGGAAGCCTCAGGCTAGGCCAGAGACCTGCTGGTCCCGGTGGTGGCGGGAGGAGGGTGTCTAGGCTTCTTGCCCACAGCACCAGAGACGGAATCCTGCACCTGTGAGAGACCTGCATGGCCGGAGGAGGGGGGAGGTGGGTAGCTTTGCCTCCCTGGGCCTCCGTTTCCTCATCTCTGATGGACCACAGCGCGGACGGAATGATAACGGGGCCCAGAGTCTTGCCCTTATGCCAGCTCCCTTCCCTCCTCTGGCTTCCTTCCAAAAGTGGCCCACAGGAGGGCCTTTCGAAAGTCAAGACAGATGGTCCAGCGAAGAAGGTATGGAGTCTCTGAAGACCCTGGACTCACCCCTCTATTCGGCTCCCAGTGACTGTGTGACCCTGGGCAAGGTGCTTAACCTCTCTGTGCCTTCCAGTCTTCACTCTGCCTCTCCAGGTGCAATCACAGATATGCAAGTGGCCATGGAAGAAAAGCCCTGTTTTGGTCTTTTGTGGGTGGAACGTGGGGCCTGGCAAATGTCCCTTCCCAAGGGGACTGAGGCTCAGGGCGAGGGGGTCTCTGGTCTGGAGTTAACGCTCCAGCCACAGAATGGAGGCGTGCTGGGGTCTCCCTTCTTGCTCTCTAGGCGGGCTCCCTGGGGGCCGCCAGGAGCTGGCCCTGCCTTCATTTTCCTCTGTGTCCAGGCCCTCTGCCTGTGTTGGCCGGAGTGGGGTGGGGGGGCCCTCTAAGCAGAAAATCCAAAGGGGCTGAAAAGATAAATTTTAGAGTGCTCCCTCGCTCTACGAAAGGATCTTCCATAAAAAAAGCTTCCCACATTCTATTCATTTGGCCCCTTCCCTGGAGGGTAAAGTGAGAGTCAGCACCAAACCTGATCTCCCAAAGGAGGCGCCCCAGCGTGGAAGGAGGTGCTCGGAGTGTGTGGGGGGCGTGTCTCCGTGGAAGCTCTGGGAGGAGCCTCTGGACCGAGGGGCGGTGGAGGGTGGGGGGCACTGGGTGGAGGCGCAGGGGGGTTGGGGAACAGCTGTGTCTCCGAGGTCTGCCCCATGCCAGGTCCCACCCCTGCAGCCTGGCCTTGTGGGGACTGTGGAGCCGGCACGGTTCCAGGGGATACGGGGCTCCGAGATTGAAGTTGAGGGGCTGGGGCCTCGTTGGTCCCTAACTTCAGGGAGTATGGGGACCCGCCTGCTCTGTTTGCTGCCCCAGCACCCACACAGGCAGGGCATACAGCAGATGCCTAATAAAAGTCTGTGAATGACGATCAGAAGGCAGTTGGAGCTGACTCAGAGCCACCCCATCTTTTCCCAGTTGGGCCTGATGAACTTGAGGGGACCTGGCTGGGCCTGGGAGAGGAGCAAAGGGTAGGCAGAGCCCGTCCTGCCCTCCCAGCGCCCTCGTGTGGGCCAGGCGGGAACAGTCGCGGCAGAGCCATGTTATGCCCACATGTGGCCACAAGAGGTCGCCGCGCACCGCCAGCCGCCGGGAGAACAGCCTCCCAGAGGGGCTCCTAGCGGTAGAGGAGGAAACGCATCTTGGAGAAATAGGACCGCACAGGAGTGGACTGGGGGTGGGGGGCGGGGGTTGAACAGGAGCAGGGCTGAATTGTACTATGTGGGAGATCAGCTCTTGGCCACAGAGGAGGCGATGGGCCCAGAGACGGGGGTGGCTGGCCCCAGGGACACACAGCCAGCTCGTGGCAGAGCAGTTCCCTCCCTGGTCTCGCCTCATGGGTTTGAAGACGGTATACCATTGTTGGCACACATTGGGGTTAGCTTCAGCTGGGATCCCGGAGACTTTTAGACCGCAAGGAGGAGACAGCGTTGGGGTGGGCAGGGGTGGGGGATGGGGAATGTGGGGCGGGGGGGCATGCAGGTGGACTTGACCACAGCCAAGGCCACGATCGTCTTAGTATGCACCTCCTACAACAGGGGGAGTCCGGCAGTTGTGCTAGGGTACAGCTCATCTGATAGGTGTGGAAGCAGCGCCGTGGGGGTGGGTGCCCCAGGGTGTGGCTTGGCAGCTCTGCCAACCTGAGGACCAGGCCTGGCCCTGGCTGTCAAGGCAGCTGGACCCTGCTGATGGGCAGTGAGGCCAGGCCACGCTGGGCCTGGTGGGCCAGGGCGAGAAGTTGGGCTTTATCCTGGGGCAGCGGGGAAACTGTCAGGTGGGGGAAAGCTAGGGAGCAGCGTGGTCCTTCTGGTTGCTGAGGGGGGAGTGGGATGGGGGTGGGGGGCTGGGTTAGGAAGCCCAGCTCTCCTGTGCCTGCGGAGCAGAGCAGGTTACTGGCTCCTAGCTGCCTCTCCTGAGCCCTCAGGGCTGCGAGAAAGGGCCTCTGTTCCCGACTCCGTGGTGTCACAATCCCGCAAGAACCCCACCCACCCCAACACCCTGTGGCTCACTCCTGGCTGACCCAGCCCTAGCCCCAGCTCTGCCCACTCCTCAGCCCCAGCTTCCTTGGCTACAAGGCCTGACCCCTCTTCACTGCCCTGGGACCTATGCCAATGCCTCCCAGGTCCAGCTCAAACGCCACCTCCTCCAAGAAACCCTCTGGGCCAGTCTGGGTATGGAGGCTTCTCCCCGGCACCCCCAGCTCGTGGGAGCTCAGCACTTACCAGTTATCGAGGTCTTTGGCCAAGGCCCCGATGGGTAGGGAACACGGCTTAATGGCAGGGACTGGCCGTTTCCAGGGTCCCAGGGCTCAGCAGCAGACGGAACACTCAGCAGGCGGGACGAGGAGGAGAGCAAGGAAGGGAGCCTGAGTCACAGGGAGCAGCCGCATCCTGGAGTCTGAGCTGTGCCGGCCGCATAGGGACCTCCGGACTTCGCACCCCGATGCGGCAGTGGGAGAGGCTTGGTCTCTGGCCGGGGGACGTGGCATCGCCCAGGAGCTGGACCACTTCTGTTCGCCACACTTGCTGTTAGTCAGCGAGAAGTTCTTTCTGGGGTGACCTGGAGGAGCTTGTCCTCCCCCAGCACAGGGGTGTCTGCCCTCGGCCACCTGGAAGGCTGCGGCCTTGGCATCTCCTCCACTCCCGGAGGCAGGTTGAATCCAGAATGCTCCCTGGCTCCAGGGGCCGAGGACCTCCTGGGGCTCCAGAGCAGGGGTGGGGGGCCAGGCATGGGTTGCCCTGAATATGACAAGGCCACCTGAAGGGGCCCAAGAGGAAGAAGCCAAGCGCAGCTGCAGGGCCACTGATGAGTCCCGGCCGCGGAGGTGCCACTATGGAAACCATGGGAGGGCCATGGAGCTGGGCTGGGCCGACAGCCCGGAACGAGGCGCTCATGGCTGTGAGCAAGGCTGGCCGGAGAGAGGCGGCATCTACAGGAGCCCACCAGCTGGGGCCGGGGATCATCTCCCAGATGGGTCATCCAGGGAGGGCCCAAGTGCCCCGAGATGCAGTGGAGGCCGGGGTGGGGGGAGAGGCCTGGCCAGGTGGGGGGTCAGTTATCAGTGCTGATAAGAGAAGGGCCCAGGGGAAGGCAGAGCTGGCCTCCGGATGACTCAGTGACGGAATGTCTACCTCCCTGCCCCAGCCCTGGACAAACCTCCAAAGATGCTGGTCTGTCCCCAGGGGGTGCTGCCCCTTCCCACTCCATGGGGTCTCTGAGCTGGGGGTGGCGGGGAGAGTGAGGACCAGCCCTCAGAGACTGAGGCCTGCCTCCTCCGCGGCCACCTGCTTCCCTTCCTCATCTCAGCGAGTGAGGCCCAACAAAGGCCCCTGCCCGCCTCTCCAGAACCATCTCTCATCTCCTGCCCCCCCATCCCGTACCCCCCCACCCTGCTCTGCCTGCAGTGCTCCCAGAGCTCATCCACACGCTCCCAGCTCTGCCTCAGCCCCCTCCCCGTGAGTTGAACCCCAAGTCCAGTTTAGTTCAGGGTCCAGCTCAAATGTCCCTTGTCTGGCTTTTGCGCCCCTCCTGGGCACTCCTGTGTCCCGGGATGGCACTTTGCACAGAGAGCCGTCCCTGTTGGCTCTCAGGTCCACCTCGCTGCCAGCTCTGAAGGGTGGCAAGCATGTCACGCTGTCCTGTGTCCCCAGCCCCGTCGGAACCTGGCACAAAGAATGTGCTGAAAGATCTAACAAATGAATAAATGCACAAGGGTGTTCACATAATAAGCATTTACTGAGCACCAGCTGTATACACAACCCTGTGCTAAGCCCGGTAAGGAGGTATATAATGCAAAGTCCGTTGGCTCCCACAAGTGCTCCAGCCTCTGAGTGCTCAAAGGGGAGGCTCTGCCCCCACCAGGGCGATCAGGAAGGCTTGGGTGAAGCTTTCCAGGGGTCCTGGCACACTCGTCCCCTGGCTTGCCCACAGCTCTGCCTGCACAGGCTTCTCCAGGAAGCCCCTTTAGAGTCTGTGTGCCCCCGGGGGTCAGGGACCAGAGTGGGCGCCCATGTCCTTTGCCCAGGGCCCAGCACTTCCCCAGAGCTCGTCAAATATTTGCTGAGCAACAGTTGGAAAGACCACTAGGATCGCAGGTGAGGCTGAAAGTGGTCGTCAAAGGCCAGCCCAGGTGTGTGTAGGAGCCAAGCTGTCATTGCACTTTCCAATGACAACCCTCTAGCAGAGGCTTTGATGACAGTACCTACCCTGTGACGCCCCCTTTCAATTGCGGCTCCATATCCCCCATTCTCCCAGTGACAGTGACCTCTGGGTAGGAGGGCAAGGACTTCTCCCCATCTTACACATGAGAATGGGGCTCGGAGATGAAAGGACTCACTCCAGGCCACGCAGCCTGCAAGTGGTGGAGCCTGCCCTGGTTTTCAGGTCTAACTGCAAACCCAGCACCCCCTTCCTGCTTTGCAATGCTCTACCCACTGGCATCCACTCACGCTGCTTCTGGATTTTACATGTCTCTTAGGAACCAGGGCAAAGGGGAGTGACTTTGTGAGTCCCAAACAAACCTGAGGCCTCCCGTGAGGGGTCTGAAAATTTGGCAGAGGGTATCAGAACTCAAGGGACAAGGTTCAGGCCTTGACGCAGTCATGGCTGATATGCCCGCCTCGTGTGCCTGCTGCTCTGTTTTTCAGGACTTTTCCACTCATCCATTACCCGCCGTCCATCCATCCGTCCCTCCGCCCATCACCCATCCCTCAGCCTCACTTGTCGCTCATTCACCTGCCCACCCATCCATTCATTATCCATCTGCCCATCAGCTGTCCCTCTGTCCGTCCGTCCGTCCATCCATCCATCCTTTCACTCCCTCACTCATCACAAAGCATCTTCGATACGTAGCAGGCACTGTGCTGGACAGAGAAGACACGGTCCCTGCCATCAAGTCGATCAAGTGTAGCAGACGTAGACACCGTGACAGAAGACGCGACGCACTGGGGACACAGAGTGTCTAGAAGGGGGATCCGGAAGGTGCAGTGGGGAAGGTGGCCTGGAGAACCCGTCACTCTCACCCCATCTCCCAGGCTGTGGGTGTGCAACAGGGAAACCTGAGCCCGGGGCCAGTCCTCGCCGCCGGCGTGTCACAAGTTCCCTGTGAAGCCATTTCCCCACTGCTGGCGGTGGCGGGGACCCTACTTCCCGGGGCTGTTTTAAGGCTGGAAGGACAGACACAGTTCCGAGAGGGCTTGGGCAACCGGGGAGCCCGCACAGGCACTTGTCACTGAGACTGGCTCTTCCCTGGCTCAGGGTGGGGAGGGGCGTCTAGTCCAGCTCTTTGGGGTCCTCGGTCACTGGAAGTGTGGTTGCACACGTGCACATGTGCACATGCGCGGTTACCCTGCGATTCAAGCTCCAGTGCTGGGGGCCGATGTCTACAGGGACCGGGAGGCCCAGGGATGCAGAACGGCACCCCAGACACACCCTGACCCAAATCCTGGACTGGCCCTTCCTACTTGAAAGGACTTCCATGTCCGTGGCCAGCATCTCCCTAGGGCCTGACAGTCGTCCTGGGAAGGAGGCAGCGCAGGGGCCGTGAGCCCTGCTGTGCAGGCGAGGAGACAGTGGGCAGACCACTGGAGAGATTTAGATGTGGGAGCTCTGGGGTCCCAGGCCTCGGGCGAACCCCAGCTCTGCCTCCCCAACCCCATGTGACCTGGAGCTTCGCCGCTCTGCGCCTCGGTGGCCTATGTGGAGAGAGGGGCGTGGACAGTACGCTTCAGAGTGGGTGGACGAATTAAATGGGCTCGAGTCTGGAAAATGTTCAGGGAAGTGCCTGGCACGCTTGGTGGTTTGGGAATATTATTAATACGAATTCAGCTCCCGCCTCCTGAGCGTGCTCGCTTTCCACCCCCCCACCCCCTAGCGGGCCCTTTCGAAGGATTGAAGACAGCAGCTGGCAGTGGGAGGTGGTTGCTTTAAATACGAGATGAGGAGAACAAAAGGAAAATAGAACAGGGCGATGATCCCCCTGCTGACGATCCCTCTCCTGAACCGGGGGAGGGTCCCCAGGGCGCACTCAGGCTGCCCACTTCTCTCTTTAAGGAGCTGGAAGCCTGCTTCCCGGCTCAGTCACCCCTGCTTGGGGGGGTGAGCGGGATGCACTGGTTTGCGCTGGGACCTCACAACCCCAGGGGACACCCCCCTGCCTGCCTGTTCTCCAGAGAGGCAGGAAGTAGGTTAAGTGGGCTCCTGGAGCCTCTCGGCCTCCCTGCTAAGAGGACATGAAATATTCACTGGGTTTCACATGAGGCCACACGGAGCATTTCAAAGGCAGCCTGTCCCCTTGGCAGTGGCATGTGGTGGTCGCCAGGGAACCCACACCAAGTCCTCCCCCTTCATCTTCTCCAAGACACTGCCCCAGTGCCCCCATGGTCCCCCAGCACCCCCACTCTCGAGGGCCTGTGGTTCTGGAGGCTGTGCCGGCAGCACTGGGCAGGCGGCAGGGGCCTGATGGGGCCCAGCCGCCGCTCGCGGCTCTCCCAGGCAGAGGGACGGAGCCCTGGCAGCCGGCCTCTCAACAAGGCTGCCAGCGTCTCCCAACCTGACTCCGGCTGGGCCTGGCAGCAGGGACGGAGGTGTGAGCGGGTGAGCGCGGTTCCCTGCAGCAGAGACAGGGCTGCGGGGCTGCGGGGCTGTGTCTTGCTTCCACTAAGCAGCTGCCCGGGGCTGTTTGGTCTGAGCAGAGGGCCAGGTGGAGGCCCGAGGCCAGTGGGAGAAAGCCGCCAGCTGCTGGCCAGTGGGCAGACTGAGGCCCTGACAGACGGTGGGGACCCAGCTCTCTGCCGGGCGGGGCGCAGAGACAATGGAGTCGGCGCAGAGACAAGGAGGGACGGGGGAGGCCCGCAGGCTGAGGCTCGCGTTCTGGCTCGTGGCTTCCCCGCTGGACCCGGGGCAAGACACCTCATCCTCTCCACCTCAGGTTCCTCATTTGTAAACGGGGACAGTGGCTGCCCCTGGGAGGTCTGCCGAGGATACAGGACAGTGTGGTTATGTGGGAGGGAGCCCGGTGCCTGCCAAGTGGGACACACTCAACAGACGGCGTTTTCGTCCTCCTCAACCCCAGCCAAATCCTCACCTTCCGCGCATTCCCTTCCCCTCTTGCCCTCTGGGCAACTCCAGCCCAACTGCCCCTTCCCCTGAGCCTCTCAGCAGTGTCCTTGGGCCGCGTGCTACACGCTGCTCCCCCAGCCGGTGGCACCTTCCCCTGCCTCCCCACCCCTGGAAAATGCCAGGGCTGAGCTCAATGCCCCCTCCTCTGGAAGCTTTCCCCATGCCCTGGGCAGTGGGTTGCTTCCTTCCCTGAACCCTCTATGTCCGTGAACGCTGCCTCTCTCTCCTCCTCGTGGATGACTTCAAAGCATCCTGCTTTTCTGTTCCGGGTCTGTCCCCCTCAACAGGCCTCGAGCCATTCACTGCCAAGGACGGTGCATTCTTCCGTCCCTCTCCTCTTCAACCCCGGCCCGCAGATGCTTGCTGAACCACTGGCCGGGGGTGGGGAGGGCCCTGCGAGGAAGGCCGGGGTGACCACGGCTGGCGCTGGCCTCTGAGAGCAGAAGGAAGAAATCCCTGGGAGACACAGCTGCCACAGTGCCCGGTCACCTGAGACCCGGCCCGACAGTGACCAGGCGCTCTGTGGGAGCAGAATTGGGGCGACAAGCGGGGAGCGGGTCTGCGGCCTGGAGCCGAGGAGCACCCCTGTATCACATGCCCGCGAGGGCCAGCTGCTTACCGCGCATCTCACGGAGTCTCCACCCCGGCCCAAGGGGCTGGGCATCAGGAGGCCAGACAGGAACCGCACACAGCCCCAGGGGCTCTCCTGCTCCAGAGGCAGGGCCGAGACTCCCAACAGCCTCAGGAGGCTGGTGCTTCTTATCCTCATTCTACAGACAAAAGCACCGAGGCACAGAGAGGTTAGGAAGCAGGGCCAGGCCTGAGCCAGATCGGTGGACCTCAGGGCCCACGCTCCCGAATGCCGCCCCCGCCACCTCGGTCGCAGGCTGAGCCAGCCTCCCTGCCTGGCAGCCGCAGAGGCAGATGGGAGGCGAGAACAGATGCAAAGCGGCGGGTTAATAAACCCCAGCCATTCCAGGCCTCGGCGTCCCCTCTCCTGTCACTCCTCTCTGTGCGCCCCAATCTCTCCGGCCTGGGGTCAGCCTTTGCGGGGACCTCAACTTCCAGTTCTCATCTGCCCCCCGGCACTCAGGTCAGGACCCCGGGGCGCTGACTCAGCAAGCACTTCTGTCCATGAGCGACCCGACAGCCACCACACCGCCCAGCACACCTGCTGGTACACCTGGGGACAAACACGCTCAGCCTGGAAAGGGCGAGGGCGCAGGGGGCGGGGACTGCCAGGCCTCAGTGTCCCAGGTGGGCCATCACAGGAAGGCCCCCTGAGCAGGGAGCACTTAGGGCTGCAGAGGACAGGCTGCCCCAGCTCTGCCCAGTATCTGAGGGTCTGAGAACTTGAATGGAGGGAACAGCCCCTGAGCAGAAGGGGCTTCACAGCCCCTCAGTGTGCCCCCCTCGTGCTCAAATCACTCTGCCGCCTGGGTCTTTACTCCCACTGCCTCCTGGCCTGGGACAATCCCTCCCCCAGGAAAGCTCCCCCTTCTGCCCTTCAAGAGTCACTTTGAGGCCTCAGCCGCCAGAGGCCCCCCTCACTCCCTGGGCTGGGTGCGGAGGCTCGCCTTCCTCCTCCCAGAGGGCCCTGGCCTAGCTCTGGTCACATCACTTTTCCTGTCTGGTTGAAACAACTGAGTTCAAGTGTTCCTCCAGAACCACATGAGACCGGGAACGTGCAGGCGGCAGGGTCTGGGGCTTTTCCATCCTGGGTCCCTGACCCCGGGGCCTGGACCTCAGCAGCCGCTGAACGAACACCTTCGAACTAAAACTCCATCATTTGAGACTGAAAACGTCTTTATGGCGATGGCAGCTCAGTCTGGCCACCGAGGGAGTCTCGGTAGTGTCCCCGTGGCCCCAGCAACAGCCTGTGACCCCCAGCCAGGACGCAATGGCGAGGGAGCAGGGCTTGGGAGAGTGGGGCTGTGCCTGGGCACACATTCCAGGAGCCTCGCTGTTCAGCCTGAAGGCTCCCTGGGCTCCCGGGACCCACCACAGCCCGGGGATGCTGAGCCCATCCCCCCAAAACCTCAAGAGGCTGTAGATCAAGGTCCATTTTTGGTCACTTTAATTGTAAAAACCAAGACATTTATATAAATAAGACCGCTGTGTAAAATAGGATTCACCCTTCTACTAAAACCCTTCTCCCCACGCTCAAAAAAGAATATAGAAAACCCAGCAGAGATAAGAAGTACAAATTAGCATGCGGTCCCTGATGAGCGGTAGCTGGCAGGCCAGGATTCCCTGCAAACAGGCCTCGCGGCGAGCGCACTCCTGGCCCCGGAGCCTCGCAGAGGCTCAGTGATGTCCACACCCTCCGCCCCGGGCTACCAAGTGCAAGTACAGGGGTGGAGGCAGGTACAAAAGGCTCACAGCCTGGCAGCTGGGGGTGGGGAGAGGAGGGGACCGGGGAAGGCTGCTTGGTCCTCAGGCAAAGCTGGGGGACTAGGGTGCTCCCAGCCCCATGAGATGCAGTGGTTTGTTCAGCCTGCGGGTCAGATCGGGAAGGGGCTTCTGGGGGCGGGGGGCATCACTTCTCCAGAGGACAAGGGGAGACGCTGCCAGTGTCCCATGAGCAGACAGGCTCCTTCTGGGGCCATCTGCCTATGGCCGATAAAGACCAGGACAGTGACACCTGCCGGCAGTACTGGGCCCCCCTGGGCCGGGGGCTGGGGAGGGGCCACGTCAGGAGCACTTCCAGACACACACGGCCAGGGCCCCCCCGAAGTACAGGTACAGCAGGTTCTTCACCTCATGTGTGATCTCCAGCCCAAAGCCCTCGCCGATGACCACGTGCCACGAGGAGCCGAACTTCTTGTCCATCGTCTCCTTGATCATCTTGGCAGCGCTCTGGAGTGAAGAGGACGTTCATCAGGAGGGGAGGGGAGGGGAGGGCACGGGTCAGCCCCCTCTCTGGGAATCTTGGCAAGAGAAGAGCCCGACGCCCTATTGTTGTTCTCCTGCTCCTGGAACCTTCAGGAAGGGCTTCCACACTGCCCCACATGCACAGCCCCCCCGCCCCCGGCGGGGCTATTACAGAGGAACAGAAGAACAGACATGACCCCAAGCATCAAGAAGACACCGGAGAGGGAGGGGAAGCAGACACTGGTCCGCAGACAGAGCCGGGGGTCCGAGTTTGGGCTCTGCCACTTAGTGCTTGTCTCTGGTGTCCGCAGCGGCAGGCTGCGCTGGGGACATGACACTGAGCAGTGACACGCCTGTCAGCACTCTGCAGACTGTCCGCGACTGTCCGCATTGCGAGCTGCCAGCTTTGTCTTCAGGGAACAGAGAAGCTTCCCCCTAATGGGTTTGAGGGGCTCCTGGAAGCAGTTGGACTGCTTCCCTCACTGATGGCAACAGCCCCCACTCCTTTCTGTGCTGGCTCTTTCAAGAAGCTTCTTTTGAGAAGTCTAGGGAGGGGCAGAGGACCTAGCCTTGGAGGGGGAGTCCCAGGCTCAGCTGTGTGCTGAGCGCCCCCCGCAGCATGCCAGGCGCTTAGCCCGCGCCCCCTCGGCACACACCTCCTCCCGAGTGCCCAGCACGGACACAGCATCTGACTCCCCACTACAGATCAGGACACCAGGGCGCAGAGCTGAGAAATGGCTTTTCCCAGGTTAAAGAGCCAGCAAGGGCTGGAGACAGCATTTGAACTTAGGCCTGGCTGGCTCAAAGCCCAGGCTCTCATTGGCCAGGGCCTGGCTTCTCGGCTGCCATGCTTTCTCAGTCATCACCAGACTGATGAACAACGTTGTACGTCAATGCCTCCTGGCCATGTCCCCAGCACCTAGAACAGCGACTAGTGTCAGAAATGGTGTTTCACATCTTTTCGGAATGGATGAATGGATATATGAATTGATGCCTGGCTGGGTCCTGTTCTCTGCTGGGATGGAGCCAAAGGGAAAAGGTAATCTACTGGGCAGAGAAACACCTGCCTGAGACAGGAAGCACGGGCAGGGGCATCACGGAGAGCCCTCTAGGGCTGGGTGTGACCAGCAGACCAGTGCTGGGACACAGCACCAGACCAGACCCTTCCCTTCCTGGCCTTCCACGGGCTTCAAATCCTTCCAAGGAAGGTGCTAGCCAGGTCCCATTATGGCTCTCTGGAGCTGGATGTGGGGACAGGGGCCACTTGATTCACCCACGGGGGTCACCAAAGGCACAAAAGGCCGCCTGTACCAACGGCAATACCTCATTGTTGTTGGAGAATTTCTCACAGGCCGTGACACACAGCTCCATGGTCTCCACTCGCATCTCCTCTGGCATGTCCGAGTGCTAGGGACAGGGCAGGGGGACAAACAGAGAGAAGCTTAGCCCATGACCTGGCTTTGTGGTCTGGGCCTCTCTGTCCCACGCTTAAGGCACGGATACTGGGGAGCTGCCCCAGAACAGTCCTGGGCACAGCCCAGAGAGGTGGCCCATCTCCAGACTTGGGGTGTGGAGTCCAGTGGAACCAAGCAGGCTCTCACACCCAGGCCCCTCTGCAAGGGCATGAAGCTTCATGAACACCGCGTTCCAGCCAGCAGCCTGGCCCGGGCAGGCGAGAGGCGGGTTATGGAAAATAATTTAGAAGCAGCCCCAGAATGCCGCTGGATCTCACTCTGAAAGCGTGAAGAGACACCTCGGCTGCTCTCAACGGTTCTGATTTTTCTTCCCATGGTTGCTCTTCCTCGCCAACTTTGCTGGATCTCCCCTTGACCACCCTGATTGCAGGACAGTCCTGGGCTTCATCTCCACCCCGCTCTCTTCTCCAGCAACCTCCCAGCCCATCCTGTGACTCTGTCTATCTTCTACATGCGGAGGGTTCCCACATTTTCATTCCCAGCTACAACCTCCTTCGGGGTCTCCAGACTCTGACGTCCGGCTGTCTACTTGACCAGCTCCCTGAGATGTCTAAAGGATAACTCGACTCTCCCCACAAGCCTACCCTACCTCCATCTTCCTTCTCTTGGTAACTGACACCATTTTCTCTCCTAAGTTCCAGAAAAAGCCAACTCTGGGAGTTATCTGGATTATCGCGTGCCCTTGTGCCTGCCACCCAAGGCGCCAGTGTCTTCTACTGCCTCAACCTTCAAGATCGGTCCTGAGTGCGACCATGTGCACCTCCACACCGTGACCTGGATCAAGACACCCCCTCATCTCTCTGGGCCCCTGCAGTCTGCAGTGACGGTCTCTCCACTTCTACTCTGTTCCCTAAAATCCATTCCTACGAAGCTGGAGTGAGCTTTTAAGAACAACAAACGGATCCCATTACTCCTCGGTTTAAAGCATCCACTGTTCGCCTTTGAAGTCAGGACAGAATCCACGTTTGTCACTGTGTCTGTCGGGGTGGCCGGCCCGCCTGTGAGGCCTGGCCTCACGCCCCGTCACCCAGCTCAGCACTCCGATCTTTGTTTCTCCAAAATGTTGAGCTCACTCCCACCTAGGGTTTTCTGTGCTCGTTTTCCCTGCTTCGAATGCTCTTCCCCAGATATCCGCAAGGCTATCTCCCCAGCTTTATTCAAGTCAGAGATCAGAGAACTCCTTCCAGAAGCTAACCTCTCTCCACTAGCTCCATACACCTGCTTTATTTCTCTCTACAGCACTGATTACCTGAGTTATGTTCCTTAAGCCTCTCCTTCATGTGACCCAGGCCTCTCTGGCTTGTTCACTGCAGTGCCTAGACTACGTAGTAGGGGCCTAAGGAAAGACTTGTCGAATGAATGAATGGATGACAGAACGAAGCACTGTTGACCCCCAGACCTCCAGACCCGAGCCCACAGAGCCCTTCACTTCCTCCTCCTGCTGCCCTGCGGGGAACGGGCTCCTTGTCTCACTAGGAGGCTGTGCGGGCCTGCCGGCCTCCCTACCTCCCTCCCCTGTGGCTTACCCTGACCAGAGGGAAGGTCTGCAGTCGCTTATAATCAGCCTCCTCTTTCTTCCCTTCTGTTTCTCCCATGATCCTTCCACTGTGACCACTGGAGGGAGAGAGTGGGGCTTTCAGGAGGCGCTGGCACTGGCAGTTAAGACACACCCGGGAGATTCAGGAAGCTGGCCCTGCCAACTGGGTGGGAGCAGAAAATGTCTTTCCTCAAGGGGTGCTGTAGAAAACAGGAAAAACCAGGAGAGAGAGTTGGCTTTAAACCCATCCATCACAAATTAGAAATGTCTCACTGACAATGTGACACCTCCCCGTCTTAACTCCTCCACATCCTTTTCCAAATGGCCAGCAAGACTGCAGACGGGAGGATGAGTCAACACGAGCTGCTGGGACCGGTAAGAACACACTGGTATGCTGCTAGAAGCCCACACTGTCATTATCAAGACAAATACTGACTGCGGGCCAGGCCGAGGCTGGTGCCTGAGCCGGCAATTAGCAAATGCAGCAAGTCTGCGGGAACCCTGATGCACGTGGGCCTCACCTCCCCGTACACGTGGTTAGAAAGTTAAGTGTCAAGGTCAGGATCGACAGTCCTGGTCTTGTGGACAAGCAAGACCTCCTTCTCTAGGCACCCCCTCACCGAGCTTTTTAATCTGATTTATGGAAGGAACCGGAGCAGAGATCATCTGTGTCCTCCTGGGCATGGCCGGCTCCCAGCCCAGGTCTCCCTATTCTGGCCAGTTGGTCCAGAAAGTGGAAGGCATGGGCATTAGTGCTGGTTCTACTGGTCACCAGCAGCGTGGCCCTGGGCCTCCAATGCCTCGGCACTAACACAGGGGTAAGTCACATCTGTCTCTTGGGGCTGTAAGAGATCCGATGAGACAATGTATGTAAAGCGGCTAACACAGGGCCCGGCACGTGGCCACATACATGAGAGAACGTGCGTGTACATGAACCGAGAGGGATAAAGCCTAATACATATGTTTGGATTTTTTTTTTTTTCAAATCTAGTTATATAATAACAGATGGGACTTTTCCTAAAGAGAAGAGCCTGAATCCTAAATGTCTGGGAGCATTGCTAGAAATCCTGGTGTTTCTCTTTATTCTACAATTCAATTTATCCTGTAATTCAAAGAACTTTTTCATCTCAGCAGAAGTACTGATCTGGGGTGCCTGGGGGGCTCAGTTTGTGAAGCGTCTGCTTTTGGCTCAGGCCATGATCCCAGGGTCCTGGGACCGAGTCCCGAGTCCCGCGGTGGGCTCCTTGCTCGGCGGGGAGTCTGCTTCTCCCTCTGCCCCTGGGGGGGGGGGCGCAGGGGAAAGAAGAAGAAGTACTGATCTAAACGCATCTAAACCACCGTGCTATGAGCCCTATTTAACCATCCAGGCTGGACAGATACCTCCCGCTAACGTTACTCCAGCACGCCTCACAGTCCCAAATAGGTTTGTTGTCATGGCACAGCCTCCAAAGCCGGAAGATGCCTCGCAGAGTAACTAACGGGCAGTGACGATGGGTGACATCTGCTGGGCTTCCGGTCCCTCACACCCCGCTGCTGCAGGGACCGCGTGGGGAGGCCTGCACGAATGGAGGCTTGAAGCCATTCTGTCGTCGGCCCAAGATCTCAGCTAGTGAGCAGCAGGCTGGGGTCTGACTCCCGGCCCGTCTCCGGCCTGTGCCCTCCTCACAGTGCTGTCGCCTGGGAGGTGCCCACGAACCCGCCCCCAGCCAGCTGCCAGCAGCACGGCTCCGATGACCCCAGCCGGGAAGTACACATTTGATGTCCGGCCTGTCCGTGACCGGGGTTCTAACGTGAACTCAACCCTTGCATGGCCGAGTGCTGAGCTTTTCCGGGCCACGCCCACCATTTCCTCCCTCTGATGCCTCACAGGCCAACCGCACCGCCCCATCTGGTGGGCTCCCTCGCACAAGGCTGGGAGCCTGCCACCGACTCCGCCACCCGATTTCCCCGTGGACAGACGGCCCCTCTCCTCTCATCAAGTCTGCGCATCTGGAGTGCTCAGATATTAGCAATTTTTGTCTCTACATAGAAGCTGGCCAATGACCAGGCAGCACCTCGTTGTACTTTCTGCTCGTGTTTCTTATTTCACAAAATCTAGGGAATTGTTTGGTCTTTGCTCCTTAATATGAAGGCCCATCTCCAATTCCATCCTCTCCGCCCGGCTTTCTTTCCCCAAGGCCACTTGCTTGCCCACCCCCACCCCCACATTATCCAAGTTTGACAGAAGTGGCGGCCGCAGCAATGATCAAAGGCAAAGGGCTTTCCGGTTTGTTGACCTCCCAAGATTTTCAGCTGCAAATGCTGAACACCGGGTCCTCAGCAGCTGCTGGGGCCTCTTCTGCCTAAATATATCAATTCGATCCAATTCCTCCTCGGGGCTCACAAGTGCGGGCCTGGAGTGGCCTGGAAGGGAATCCAGAGGCGAGTGTGGACATGCGTGCCCTGGGGGAGGGCCAGGATGGCAGTGGCTGGACTCTGTGGATCCGAGAATACGGAATCCTGATGGGTTGGAGGTATTACCAAAGTCCATTCTTAAGGTACCAAGGGGGAAAGCTACTTGGACAGGTATTTTTTGGAGGCGGGGGGGCGGTGCGGGGGGCGGGGAGGTGTGGAGAACCGTGAGGCAGAGTATTTATGGTTGAATGCCTGTTTTATAACCAAAATGAATTCTGCTCTCTCCCTTGCTTTGTAGCCTTGGGCAAGTAACTCAACCTGAGCCTTGGTCTCTTCCTCTGTAAAATGGGAGCAACCCACCTTCTCGTTCTCAGAGATGCACGTGAGCACCCATTAGTGGCCTCTGAGCCTTTGGAAGTGGCAGAGCCCTGCGCGCCTCTTACCGCCGCCCTGCCAGTAGCCAGGACTTCACCAACACGATCCAAGCACATTTACGAAGGACCACAATTGCAAATGGCTTCCCTAACCACTACCTGTACTTCTGGGGATCCAAAAGGGATGAGACTTGCAGAATAAAAAGGAACAGTTATAGATGATATGCTGCCAAATACAGAAAAGTAAGAGAATCTTTTATGATGCCATATCATTATAGTACAGCTATAGTCATTCTGCTGCGATTTAAAACCCGGCTGGAAGAACGCTACCAAAAATAGCGGACCCAGAGGTTTTAATAACCTTATCCATCTTCCATGCAAATGAGTATGTGCCTGACAGCTCCAGGCCAGAAAGAAGTCCCATCAGGCCTAAAAGAGAGTCCTTTAATAATGCACATGTGCCTACGGCCAGGGTCCTGGAATCTGCTGGGTACCAGTCCCAGGACGTCCTGGTGCACCAAGCCCAGAGCAGCTGTGCCTTCTCTCCAGCCCCCTGTTCTTCTCCCCGCCCCAGGGCACCTCCGTGAGCTACATCCAGCCTCGCTCGTGTCTGCTGCGAGGCTTCTCCCAGGCAACAGGAGGCACAGACAGGGCTCTTCTTGTCATTGCCTCGAAACAGCCAGTGCCCCTGTCCTGCTGTCTGTGCCTTGTTCTTTTGTGACACTGACCTCAGTTGCTATGTATTATTTTGCTTCTGAAGTATTTCAGAAGGATCCTGAAGAGGGCAAGGGGATGTGAGAGGGATGGGGGAGACGAAGGCCCAAAGTGTCTGCCAGTTCCCTGGGGGTGTCCCCAGCCATTCAATGCCCAGAACACTCCTGGCCTGTGGATCTTGGGGTGCCTCTGGGTACCACCACGAGGATCTGAGAGATGGGAAGACACACAGAGCAGGACACGCGGTGGCAAGGTATAGGCTCCAAAGGCAGGTCTGATTTCACATCGCATGTCTTAGACAAGTGTTTCTCTCTCTAAGCCTTAGTTTTCTCATCTAGAAATTGGGGCTGAAGCACAGACTATTCCAGAGTAAATGTCAGCTCTTGTTACTGGAGCACTTGGAAGGGGACCTGTGAAGTCTTTCTTCTCTCTCTGCCTCTATGCGGGCTCACAGAACATCTGAACATTCAGCCAAACCAACCCATACTTACTGAGTTGTCACCCTGCAAACCACAGTATTAGCACAGATGGACGAAAGTCACAAGGAAATTCTGGAGAACAAGTTGGGGCCAGCGATAGTGGTGTGGGTGCACTGGGTGTTCTCCTTCATGTCTCATTTCACCCCACAACAACCCGTGGGGGCAGCATCCACTCCCCGTTCTCAGATTAGGCACCTGAGGGCCCAGAGAGGTTTGGAGGCTGGCCCAAGGGTACAGAGCCAGTAATGACAGAGCCAGGATCCAAACCCGTATCTTCTAATTCTACCTTCTCTACCTATTTCCCCCAGTCACAAGCAAGTAGGAGACAGACCAAAATGCAAACAGCTTCATGTCTCAGCATCTCCCAGTCCAGCACCTGTCCAGGCACACCTCTGCTTCCAGCCGTATCCGGGATACACACTTGTGTACCTTGGTCATCTTCCCGCCTTTCCGGGCCATGTCTACCCTCCGCCTTCTGGCAAACATAGAGCAAAGCTGGCAAGAGGAAGAGAGAAGAACCTGAGGGCCTGTGGCCATTCACCCAAGATGATGGTGCGGTCAGGAAATAACATGGAAGATCTGCATTTCACAGATCAGTCTAGAGAGGGGAAAGCAAACGCAGGATTGCATTTTTAAATTATGCTAAGCAAGAGCATTAAACACATTATCTACTAAAAAGGAAGATTTTAATAGTTAGGAGGAGATGCTTGCAGAAAAAAGGAGAGTCCTCAGAAAAGCCATTTACCTTTCACAAATGCAGGAGCACGTATGCGCATGCGCCTGCGCGCACACACACACACACACACACACACACAAACACATACACGATGTTGCCGCTGTTGGTGTTGTTTTTAATACTGCCCTTATTTTTTCTTATTTTACTGAGGTCCAGTGAACACTTTTGCTATGCCTTAGACTAAGGGGAGGGAGGGAAGACAAAGGAAGGAAGTAGGAAGAGAAAGAAACAGAGAGATGAAGAGATGAAGACACTTTCTCTCTGAGTAACTGATATAATAAGCAATATTGACTCACGTGGTACCCCCTCACCAACATATCCAAATTTGGATGAAATCCCAAACATTTTTTGTCAAGATACAAAGTACAGCAAAAAGTCATAACCGTCACAGCTATTAGCTCTACACAAGAACAGACACTTCCCACAGACAGTGGGTTACGAAGTTTCCCACCCCCTCCTTCCCACTCAAGAGAACAGATTTGAATGTAAGGGACTAAGAATGACATTATTACAGAAATAAATTGGGAGTTAGCACTGATTTATTATGTTTTTTTGTAAAGATTTTATTTATTTATTTGACAGAGAGAGATCACAAGTAGGTAGAGAGGCAGGCAGAGAGAGAGAAGGCGGGGGAAGCAGGCTCCCCACTGAGCAGAGAGTCTGATGCGGGACTTGATCCCAGGATCCTGAGATCATGACCTAAGCCGAGGGCAGAGGCTTAACCCACTGAGTCACCCAGGTGCCCTATTATTTTTTTTTATCATTCACAATTGATAATTTCTGTGACGTCTCACAACCAGTCACGACTTAGCCATGTGTCCTGAGTCCAGACAATCAATCACCCCGAGGCTGAAGAACCTCGTCTATTCTCCTGTAGACCCCCAGAGCACAAAGACCAGTGCCTGACACATGGCAGAAGCCCATCAGATGTCTATCTTGTGATTAAGTTACATTTCATTTGGCCCCCTGAGAAGGGAGAGGACCTATCAAATCCATTCGATATTTATTGAACACTGACCTTGAGCAAGGCAACAGGATGGACGTCCTACATACAGGATCTTATTTGCTGTCTGCCCCCCACCCCGCTGCCAATAACTCTGTTAAACAGGTACTCTGTTAGACATGACCATGACAGCTGAGAAAAAGAAAGGGACTTTCTACCCAGCTAACAAACGGAGGAGCTAGGAGTCCCTCAGGTGTATAGGACTTGAAGGTTATGCCTTTTCAATGACTCTACTACAAGCAAGAGACAGTTTCTACTTTCAAGGAGCTTACAATCGGAGAGATCAACACACATACACAGGAACTAACTATGCTTCATGGCAGAAAGCAGTACCTGTCACAAGGCAGATACAGAGACAGAGAGAGGAGGAGAGTTCTGGAAGGGGCAGGGATGGGGGAGAAGATAGCAAGAAAAGCTTGGTGGCAGGGGCATTTGAGTGGGAATCCTGCCAAGTGGACAAGGTGGGGCAGAGATAAGGACAAACACAGTGACAACCAAGCAGTAAGCTCAAAGCCTTTTCTGGGACAGTCCAATGGTCCAGTTTGGCTAGAGGACAGAACGTGGCACAGAAGGGGGAAAGAAGGCTGGGAAAAAATGTTGGGGTTGGGTTGTGGAAGTACAGAAGGGCTCTAAAACCTAGGCTTGAGAAGTGTGGATATTTTTAGTGGGGAACGAGAACCCCTTTGGAGGTCTCTTGGGGGTTGTGGCATTGCATTGTTTTCAGACAATTATTCTGGTGGGATGGATAAACAGAAAAGACTAAAGGTAGGGAACACCAGTTTGGAAGCTACAGCACTGACTCAGGTGACGGGCACTGAAGACTTGAGCCAAGATGGCAGCTTCAGGAATGGAGAAGATGGGAAGTCCTTGAGGAGGCAGAATCAAGGGAAACTGACAACCGCCCGAGTGTGAGGAGAGTGGCCGAGTGAGTGAGACGATGGCCTCGCCACTGAGAAAGACAGGGCAAGTCACGTTGAATGGATGGACAAGTAAAGAAGGGGGCCAGTTTGATTTTGGAACCTCTGAGTTTACGTGGCTGGTGAGACATGCAGATAAAGGTGTCTTGTGAGGGGGAGGCCATCACCAAATCACGGATCATTGGTCACAGAAGGGAAGCTGTTGAGTCCAACCAGCACAGCAATATGACCTAAGGCATCCCTAACCACTGAAGCCCCGTAGAAAGATGAGAGCAGGAGATCTGGATTTGAGGGTCACATTGAAGAAATGACGGCTGCCGCTAAGGGCACTGGTGACACTTCTCAGAGGGGGAGAATGTGAGGAAGTAAGAGACAAAGGAAGTGAAACAACAAATAGTAAATTCACACTGGACTGGGCTCTTTACACTTCAATTCCTACTATCCTCAGAATTCCCCAAGGAGATACCCTATTGTATCCTGATTCCATATAAACTCAGCCTGGAGCCCAGGGAGGTTAGATAACTTGCTAAGGTCCTGTAACTGGGAATCCAAATTGGGTTTGCCAAGTTCTTTTCACTACACCCGGTAACTGAGGATGGGTAGCACATCCTCAGGGAAGCCGATAGCTGGGTCAAAGAATTACATCCTAGAACTTTAGAGTCGAAGAGGCCTTCTATTTACGAAGCCCAGCTTCTATTTATAGATGGGGAAACTGAGGCCCAAAGAAGGAGCTGACCAGCCTGGAGTTCTAGCAAGTCACCAACTGTCCAAGTCAAACAGTCTGAGCCAATGCGACAGCGACCACCCGTCCAGCCGTGGGAGGGGGGAATTACTCCGCGAAACGTGTGTGTTGGCGGGGGCTGTGGGCTGGGGGGGGGGGATCAAGGTCCTGGGGGGAGCCGGGTCGGGGAGGATGGGGGACCGCGCAGCGGGACGGGGCCTCGGGTGTGTGGGGGAAGGAGCAGCCCACAGAGTCGCCACCGCTAATCTGTCACGGCCGAGTTCGCAGGTCCCCGAAGTGTGGGGGTGGGGGTTAGGAGGATCTGGGACCAGGACTAGCAGGCAGGAGACTGAGGTGGGGCCTCCGCGGAGGCCGAGGCCCCACCCGCCCCGCGACGCCACTCTGCCCCGCTTCGGGCCGGCCCTCCCCGCCCGGCTCCCCGCCGCGCCCCGGGGCCTCACCTGCTCCCGCGGGGGCCGGAGCCGGGGCCGCCGCTAGCGCACCCCCGCCAGGGTTGTCAAGGAGCGAAACAAGAGTGTCTTAGCAACAACAAGGAAGTCCTGCCTCCTCACCGGACGTTGACAGGAATTTCACTTTTTATTGGTGAATAAAAGTGTCAATCAATGTTAAAGGCCCCTACAACGGAAGGCTTTACGGAAGGGGGCGTGGCCAGAGGCTATGGAGGCGGAGCTTCAGTTATAGTCGTCTTAAGTGGGCCTGAGGAGCCCGCGGAGGTACAGAAGTCCGTGTTTCAGAGAAAAGAACTGGGAAGGGCGGTGTTACCCTGGGCTCATCTTTCGGCCATTTGAAATTACAAATGCAATTTGTTGGTGTCCTGATACTGAGATACTACTTTATTGGGATCTCAGAAGCCTAACAACAGCTAGCGTGACAAAAACTAGGCTTTGCAAGGAGTCTTTCACCAGATTCTCACAATTTTTTTTAAGGTAACGGTATTCGTAACCCCATTTGCACTAAGGTTCAGAGAGGTTAAGAAGCCTGTTAAAGGAGGGGCACCTGGGTGGCTCAGTGGGTTAAGCCGCTGCCTTCGGCTCGGGTCATGATCTCTGGGTCCTGGGATCGAGTCCCATATCGGGCTCTCTGCTCAGCAGGGAGCCTGCTTCCCTCTCTCTCTCTTTGCCTGCCTCTCCCTCTACTTGTGATTTCTCTCTGTCAAATAAATAAATAAAATCTTAAAAAAAAAAAAAGAAGCCTGTTAAAGGAAAGAATTAAAGAAAAATTCCCTGAGATGGAACCAGCTGTCCTTTCCACAGTAGCTCCATACGAGACGCTGTACCATCTAATTTAAAGACACAGTTGCCCAGAGCCTGCCTTTTCTTACATTTAGGAGGGAAAATTAATCCGAAAGTATTAGTACAACTAGGGAGAAGGGAAAGGGGAAAGAGAGAAGAAACTGCAGATTCATTTACTTGATTGGTGGATCAAAGGGTGACTTCGTAATTTCAACATTTACTTTATCATGATGGGTACTTCAGGTGAAACCCCACTTCACATTCACTGGCACTTTTTTTTTTTTAAGATTTTATTTATTTATTTGACAGACAGAGATCACAAGTAGGCAGAGAGAGAGGAAGGGAAGCAGGCTCCCCGCAGAGCAGAGAGCTCCATGCGGGGCTCTATCCCAGGACCCTGAGATCAGACCCAAGCTGAAGGCAGAGGCTTTAACCCACTGAGCAACCCAGGTACCCCATCACTGGCACTTTCTGGGAACTCAGTCCTGGCCAGATGCTGGTCATTCAGAGAAGAGTAAGATGAGGTTCTTGGTTCCAGAGAAGACACAGTCCAGTGAGGGGCAGCTGTGTACAAATTGATAAGAAGAATTTTTTACCTGTACTCTGGTATAGGTGCGGGCAAGGTGCTGGTTCTCTCCAAGGAGGGAGTAACTAACTCTCAGAGGAGGTGGTACTTGAGTTTTCTGTGTCTAAGCTGACTAGTAGGCTAATGAGGGCGGGAGAGCACAGTTCACTGGGGAGCTGCCAGTGATGCCATGAAGCCTGGGTTTAGGGTGAATGTGGTACAGTGGGAGATGACAGTGAAGAAGGTGGGGGTGAAGATGCAGAGGGAAGAAGTGATCACCAGAGTCAGAAGGGGTTTGAATGCCAAGGTCAGGGACTTGGGTAGTCCCTGGGAGTGTTCCCTGGTGTTCTCTTGGGTGAGAGTGGGGAAAGTAGCTGTTGGGAAGTTTCAAGTAGGTGCCCTACTTGAAAGATAGATATGAGTCACGGAACGATCACTTGGGCGGTGAATGTGGTGGAACTCACTTGGAGTGGGTAGACGGAAGGAGGGCACAGTGGGTTTGGTTCTGTGATTTGGCAGCTTGAGGTATGCTCGGCCCTTGCCGATTCCCAAATTGCCTTCCTGGTGCGTTCTTAAGGTCCATGGAATGTCTGACTCAGCCTCCAGATTTCCCTAATCCTCTTTGCCAAGTTTCTCCAGGAGATGGAAGTTGGCCTTTGAGGGGGCTGAAGCTCTCGCCTCCGCCTCTCATCCAAACTTCTAAAAGGGGTCTACGTTTGCCGTCTTCTGTTTCTCACCTCCTATTCGGTCTTCAGCCCACTGCAATCTGGCTTCCACACCCACGCTGCCGCCACCGAAATTACCTCTTCCATGGTTACCGGTGACCTCCTGAAGAGTGGAATCCAACAGATCTTTATCTTGCTGGACCTATCCCCTCTGGGGGTGTAAGCCTGTCCACCACACCTGTCTTCGTGAAATTCTCTACTTCAGAAATAGTGCCTGCAGAACTCTTTACGATGTGGATTCTAGGGCCCCATGGCATCAGAACAGTGAAGGGCAGGAATCCGTGTCATAAATGCTCCTGGTGCACATTCATAGTTGAGAGTCACTGCTCTGTCATCTGGGGCACCACATTCTCTTGGATCTTCTCAAACCTCTCTTCCTCTCTGGCTCCTTTTTCCCTTTGGTCTCTGTGCCTGCCTTGACTCTATTTTCTTCTTACCAAGGGTCTCAAATTTCTTCCTACCTCAGGTCACATCCTCATCAACAAGAGTTTCCCTTGGTCACACTTCCTAGGGTATTTACTGAAACTGAAGGTTGGTGCTTTGGTAAAGCCCCTCTGGTGACTCCAAACCCTCCCAGGGACATATGCCACCCCATGCATACCTTGTTGAGAATTAACTGCCTTAAATCTTGTCCTCTGGGGAATCTCATCTACTCCCATGGTTCTGTTGTCAATGTCCTAGATTCTGATGGCTCTTGTGTTTCTCTCTCCAGATTAGGCTTCTCACTGGAGCCCCAGACCTAAATATCCAGCTGCTCCTGGCCATCTCCACCAGCATGTCCCACAAGCCCTTCAAAGTCACTGTGCCCCAAACTGAATTAATCATCTCCCTCCAACTTGCTTTCCCTGTATCCCCCATCTCGATATATGGCACCAAGTTGCTTCCTTCAGAAACCAGAGATCCTGTCCTTCATACTTACTTCCCTCTGCCATCACCCACATCAAGTCAATCAAAAGCCTCCTGATTTTGGCTCCTATGTCCTGATTATAGCCCCTTCTGGCTACCTTCATGGAACTCCCCATGTGTACAGCATGGAGATCAGTACAGTATGATCCCATCTGTATTATTGCAACAACTTCCTAAAATGACTCCCTGAGTCTTGCCCTTTTCCAATACATCATCCAAGTCCCAGTCAATGTGATGTGTCTAAACCCCAAATTTCACCACTGCATTCCTCTCTTTAACAACTCCTTCCTTTTCTCCTCAGTTCCGCATAATCTGCCAGGTGATATCCAGAGACCATGACCTGTCATTTGAGGCTCCCCCATGGTGTGGTCTATGGGTGCCTCCATCTATTCTTGCTACTCCTTCCCCTGTGCTCTGTACCCCAGCTACACCAGCCCTCTTGGCCCTCTGCACCCTCCAACCCGTTTCTCACCTTGCCTTTGCTCACACATCTGCTTGGCCACATTCTCTCTCTGGCCTTCCTCCTTTTGGCTATATGAGCACATACATATTTGGCCTAAACTGTACACACTTGGATTCCATCACTGGCAGCTAGAAGAGACCTCTGTGCTCCCATCTCCTCTGGTGCCTGCTCTTGTCCTTGCTTTTCTCCATGGTTTAATTCTCTGTCTTCCCCTGTGAGCTCTTGGAGAGCAAGAACCTTGTCCCATTGATCTCTAAAGCAATGTGTTACCTACAGGATCTAGCAGAGAGTAGGTGCTTACTCAATGTTTCATGAACAATTGTATGCAGAAGTGGATAGGATCTCACCCTACTTCAGACTCACCTCTTGTCAATCCTCAAGATTCAGCCAATATTCCAGCTACATCAGCTACACCATTTCACGTACTGCTCCTGTTGTTCATCATGGCTGATGGGGACACCCTGGAATCAATTAGCAATTGGATCAGCTGCGAGTAAGAGAGATTGGAAAAATAGTGACTTAAAAAAAACATAAAGTTATTATCTCTTTTTAAAAAAATAGGTTCCACGCCCAGTGCTGAGCCCATTGTGGGGTGTGAGCTCACAACCCTGAGATCAAGACCTGTGCTGAGATCAAGAGTTGGGGTGCTTAACTGACTAAGCCACCCAGACACGCCATAAATTTATTATCTTGCATTGTTATGGAGTCAGAAGTCAGACACAATGGGTCTCACTGGGCTAAAAGCAAAGTGTTCCCAGGGCTGCATTTTGCCTGAGGCTATAGGTGAGGCTGTTTCTTTCCCTTTTCCTACTTCTAGAGACTTTCTGTATTCCTCTGACCCTGGCTCTTCAACCTCCCCTTAACTCTAAAAAATCTTGTGATTACATTGGGTCCATCCAGATAATCCAGGTTAATCCCCTTATCTTCTGGTCATATGATTAGCAGCCTTAATGCCATCTGTAATCTTATTTCCCCTTGCCACGTGATATAACATATTTACAGATTCTGGGGATCAGGATATAGACATATTTTGGGGGACTGTTTTTCTACCTTCTGTGGCCAGTTTGGGTGAATTTTTCCCATGTAATTAAAGAGAATATCTATTCTTTTCGTTGCTCTGTTAGGTCAAGTTTGTTAATCATTTTGTACAAATTTTCTATACTCATACTGAACTTTTTGTGTGCTAGCTTTATAAGTTATTGAGAGAGGTGTGTTCAAATATCCCATTACAACTGTGGATTTGTCAAATTTACTTTTTGTTTCTGTCAATTTTTACTTTATATTATTATGAAGCTGTGTTAATACATATTTTTCTGTCTTTTAAATTTCAACCTATCATATACCAGTTTGACAAGGTTAATATTTTTATTGGTCTAGTTCCCTTTTAACATTAATGTAATTACCTACTTCCATTACATGTAGGTTTAAAGCAGTCAACTCTCTATTCATTTTCTACTTATTCTGCCCTTTTTGTGTTCCTTTTTTCTTTCCCTTTAAGCCTTCTTTTGAATTGTTTTTATTATTCTATTTTTTCTTCTATTGTACTTGTTAGTTACACATTCTTTTACAGTCCTTTTAGCAAAACCCAGGAAAATAAAATGTTGACCCTAGAGATAGTAAAGTCTAGTATAAAATTAATACTTTTAGTATGTCCAGTACAATGCAAGGAAATTAGAACATTTTAACTGCATTTACCTCTTCCCACCTTTTATTCTGTTGTTATGAATTTTAAGCTTCACACAAGATAATTGTTATTTTTTTTCACCTGGTGTTAACTTAGATTTAACCACATGCTTACCCTTTCTGTTGTGAATTTCCATGCTTCCTTTCAGGACCATTTTCCCTTTTCTTAAATGATTTCCTTTAGTCTGTCCTCCAGAGAAGCTCTGTTGGTAACAAAACCCATTGGTGATGAATATGTTCTTTTTTCTTTGTCTGAACACATCTTTATGCCACCTCTATTTTTGAAGACTGTTCAGTGAATAGGGAATTCTAGAACGGGGTTATGTCAGCACTTTGATGCTATCATCACTTTATTGTCCTCCTTTCTCATTCCTTCTACTGAGAAGGTAGTTGTTATTCCAGCCATTGTCTTTGGAAAGTAATGCATCTTTCTTCTGTGGGACCTTGGAAGAGTTTTCTTTTTGTCTTTGGTTTTAGATCTGTTTCACCGTCAAAGTCCTAGTTGTGGTTTTCTTTGCATTTTTCATGCCCAGTGTTCCCTGAGATTCTTATATCTGTGGCTTCATGTCTTTCAATAGTTGGGAGAAAATCTTCAGATGTTAATTCAAATACTCTTTCTGCCTTATTTACTCTCTCCCCTTCTGGGGCTCCTTACTTGTTAGAACTTTTCACCATGTTGCTCGTTAATCTTTTGCTTCCCTCCTCTCCCTGCCCCTAGCACTTTCTATTCTTTTTCCTCAGTTTTTGCTCTGGCTCATTTCTTTTGAGATCTCTATTAATAGAGTTCACAATTCCTTCTTCAGGTGTGTCCAACCTGCTACTAGACTTATCTGTTGAGTTCATGAGTTCAGTTCATGCATTTTTCAGCTCTGGGATCTCCATTTCATTATTTTTCAGGGTTTACAGTTCTCTGTTGAAATTCTATTTGTCATCTAAGTTCTTAAATGTATTAACCATAATTATTTTCAGGTCTATGTTTCACAACTGCACCATATGGATTCCCTAAAGATATCTTTTCAAAATTAGACTTTAATTTTGAGATAATTATAGATTCACATTCTGTTGTAAGAAGTAATACAGAGAGATCTTATGCATCCTTTATCCACTTACCACCAATGATAGCATCCTGCAAAACTATAGGAGAATATCACAACCAGGATATTGACATTGACGCAATCATATTCAGAGTTCCCATTTTACTTGTACTCGAGTGTATGTGTGTGTATTTAGTTCCATGCAATTTTATCACATGTGTGGGTCTTTTGCCTTTGAATTTTTTTCTCCCCTTGATTTTGAGTCATTCAGTTTTGTTTTCAGATATGTCTGATGAGGCCAAGCCTTGTGTAACAAAAATGTAATGTGAGTTTGAATGATGTTGTTATCCTTCCTCCAGAGAGAACTTACTTTTGCTTTTGGCAAGATGTTGGTGAAAGAGCAGACACCTTAATTCAATCAGTGAATGAGAGGATTGGATGCTGGGATTCAGTCTTTGGAGGGCTGGAATATTTCCAATTTACCTGACTCTCTTTTTGGGGTCACACTGAAAGTCTGGATCATTTACCAAGAGCCATTTATATTGAACTCCAATTTGTAGCCAAAATCTTTACCTCTATTTGTCATACAATTTCTTGAATCTATTAACCAGCTGCTCAGCTGTTTCTCTCTGTTCAAAGTGGGCATTTGTCATAAGTGGGCAGGTGCCTCAAGAGGAAAACTGTAGCACCCCCCCCCCCAATCAGGCTCACTTCTCTGAGCTTCTGTTCTCTGTGGGATTTGGTTAACTCTCTCACCTCTCTTGATGTTTCCGTGATGCCTGGAAGTTTCAGATGTGATGCTTGGTTTTTCTAGCTTTTCTCCAGGGGAGAATTAATCTGCAACAGAAATCTCCTACCTCAGCCATTGTTTCTCAAACCAGTGTTTGCCATCCCTGAGAGGTGAAGGGGAATCCAAAATCACAGATCATATAATGCAGCCTCTGAGGGATTGTGCTGGAGTCAGGCAGGATTATATCCCAGTGTTGCCACTTTGCAGCTGGCTGACCTTGGACAAGCACTTCATCTTTCTGTGCCTGTTTTCTAGCAGTACTTCCCTCCCAGGCTTAAATAAACTAAGAGGTGTCAAGTGATCAGAGCAGCAAATGTCTAGTGCATAGTGAGAACTTAATATAGATCAGTTATTAGTATTCAACAAATACTCAGTAAGCCCTGCTCTGCCAGATGCTGGATACACTGTGTGGTGGGGAAGACAGATACTGTCCCTTCTCTCATGGGGCTGACACTCTGGGTGACTCACAATTAAAAGTAAGTAAAAAAGATCATTATCAAAGAGAAGTACGTGCTGTGAAAAGAGTTAAAGGGATGATAGAGAAGGTGACCCTGACAGGTTTGGGTCCAAGATGAGTCAGTAGGGCTCAGTTGCCAATTCTGGGGTCGTGGAGGAGAGGACTGAGCAAGTGGCAGAAAGCGACCAGGCAGTGACTTAAGGCTGAGGAGTCAGCAAAACATCTGCGATTGTTGCATGGCAAGCTGAGACCTGAATGACCAGGAGCATGTCCCCTGAGAACTAGGAGAAGGTGCCTTCCAGGAAGGAAGGGAGGGAACATATGCAACCTCCCCAGATCTGGCAGTCTGGGGGAACAGAGGGAGGCCTGAGTGTCCCGGAGCATAAGTGGGGAAAGGGAGAGAGGTAATGCATGAGACCTGAGAGGTGGGAGGGAGTCGGATCACATAGGGCTTTGTATGGATTTCATTCTAAATGTACTGGCATGCTTCGGAGTTTTGTGAAGGGGAATTTGGACGCATTTTGATGGCAACACGATCATTCTGGCTACTGTATAGAGAATGAATTTAGAGAGAGATTTGCAGGAAGACAGTTGAGCGATGATGGTGGTTTGGACAGAGCAGTAGCGGATCTAGAGAGGAGTGAGCAGGCTGGAGATCCGTGTTAGTGGTGGAGTCAGAAGACGGATATGCAAGAGAAAGAGGGAAGTCATTGATAATTCTTGCATTTCTGATTTGAACAACTGGCAGCTCATGAGCCTGTTTAGTAAGTGGAAGGCTGGGGCAGAAGCCGAGGGGGATCGGGAGTTTGGGATGTATTAATTTGGAGATTCCTATCAGGCAAGGATTCCTGGTTTGAAAGTCATCAGATGATAACTAAAGCCATGATCCTGGATAAGATTTCCAACAGAGAGTGTCTAAATAGCAAGGATAAAGAGATACAGGGCTGTGGCCTGGGGTACTGCAGATTTAGAGGTTGGGAAGATAAGGAGGAATCGGAAAGAGCCTGAGAAGGAGCAGCCAGTGAATTCAAACTCTGGTTCTCAAAGTGCCGTCCAGGGACCAGCGGCCACTGCGTCGCCTAGCTCTTGTTAGAGGTGCTGAATGTCAGGCTGCACCCCCAGCCCTGCTGCCTCAGACACACCAGGGGTGAGGCCCAGACATCAGTCCTTGATTGCACTATGGGCCAAACTAGTGAAATAGAAGGAGAACTGAGGAAACGTGTGCTTTGAAAGGCCAGAGAAGGAAATCTTAAGAGAAGGAAGGAGTGGTTAATTATGTGTCCATGCAGCTGCAAGCGCAACCTAGATGAGTACACAGGCCTGGCCGTGAAGTTTCATAATGTAGAGGTCACCCTTGGCCTTGACGAGTGTGATCTCGGTGAGCCGTGGGCGCAGTGGCAGAGTGGGAGCTGGAGAAGGAGTGAATGAGAGAGGGAGGGCGTGGGGAAGACTGTAGACCCCGTGTGCAGTAAAGGGTTAACTCAGCCAGCGTAGGGTGCTCAAACCCCATCCATTCCAAAGAAAGAACTGAGCCTTTTTTAAAGTATATGTGCTGCCGAAGTGAGCACAAGAACTGAGCCTTGACCAGTGGGTGGTAGATAACTTCTGAGCCCTTCAAATATCCTACCTGGTAAGGGTATCTTTATACACCTTGGGCCATATCAGATGATTTCCTTTCACAAAGTGATTTACAGAAAACACCTGCCTTTTTTTTTTTTTTCACCCTGTGTCAGCTTGACCTGTCGGAGTGGGGGCTGGAGCCTGAGTAGTGAGGATGTACAGGTTCTGCATGCCCGCATGACTGACCCCAAGTACAACCCCTGGACACCCAGGCTCAGGTCCCCTTCCCTGGATGATGATTTTCTTTTTTTTTTTTTAAGTATTTATTTTTTATTTTTTATAAACATACATTTTTATCCCCAGGGGTACAGGTCTGTGAATCGCCAGGTTTACACACTTCACAGCACTCACCAAAGCACATACCCTCCCCAATATCCATAACCCCACCCCCTTCTCCCAACCCCCCTCCCCCCAGCAACCCTCAGTTTGTTTTGTGAGATTAAGAGTCACTTATGATTTGTCTCCCTCCCAATCCCATCTTGTTTCATTTATTCTTCTCCTACTCACTTAAGCCCCCATGTTGCATCACCACTTCCTCATATCAGGGAGCTCATATGATAGTTGTCTTTCTTGGCTTGACTTATTTCGCTGAGCATGATACACTCTAGTTCCATCCATGTTGTCACAAATGGCAAGATTTCATTTCTTTTGATGGCTACATAGTATTCCATTGTGTATATATACCACATCTTCTTTATCCATTCATCTGCTGATGGACATCTAGGTTCTTTCCATAGTTTGACTATTGTGGACATTGCTGCTATAAACATTCGGGTGCACATGCCCCTTTGGATCACTACATTTGTATCTTTAGGGTAAATACCCAGTAGTGCAATTGCTGGGTCATCGGGCAGTTCTATTTTCAACATTTTGAGGAACCTCCATGCTGTTTTCCAGAGTGGTTGCACCAGCTTGCATTCCCACCAACAGTGTAGGAGGGTTCCCCTTTCTCCACATCCTCGCCAGCATCTGTCATTTCCTGACTTGTTGATTTTAGCCATTCTGACTGGTGTGAGGTGATATCTCATTGTGGTTTTGATTTGTATTTCCCTGATGCCGAGTGATATGGAGCACTTTTTCATGTGTCTGTTGGCCATCTGGATGTCTTCTTTGCAGAAATGTCTGTTCATGTCCTCTGCTCATTTCTTGATTGGATTATTTGTTCTTTGGGTGTTGAGTTTGCTAAGTTCTTTATAGATTTTGGACACTAGTCCTTTATCTGATATGTCGTTTGCAAATATCTTCTCCCATTCTGTCAGTTGTCTTTTGATTTTGTTAACTGTTTCCTTTGCTGTGCAAAAGCTTTTGATCTTGATGAAATCCCAATAGCTCATTTTTGCCCTTGCTTCCCTTGCCTTTGCGATGTTCCTAGGAAGATGTTGCTGCGGCTGAGGTCGAAGAGGTTGCTGCCTGTGTTCTCCTCAAGGATTTTGATGGATTCCTTTCTCACATTGAGGTCCTTCATCCATTTTGAGTCTATTTTCGTGTGTGGTGTAAGGAAATGGTCCAATTTCATTTTTCTGCATGTGGCTGTCCAATTTTCCCAATACCATTTAGATGATTTTCTTTTTTAAAAAGATTTTTATTTATTTATTTGACAGAGAGAGATTACAAGTAGGCAGAGAGGCAGGTAGAGAGAGAAGGAGGAGGAAGCAGGCTCCCTGCCGAGCAGAGAGCCCGATGCGGGACTCGGTCCCAGGACCCCGAGATCATGACCTGAGCCGAAGGCAGCGGCTTAACCCACTGAGCCACCCAGGCGCCCCTGAATGATGATTTTCTGCACAGATGTCACACATCACTGCTTGGGGAGGGAAGCGTTGTCCATGACTCCCCCACCCCCACTCCCAGAAGGGACACCTGGAAGCTCACTCCTGGTCTCTCCTGGATTTCTGCCCTAATGTGCCTTTTCCCTCTGCATTTGTTCACCGTAACAAACCATAACCAAGAGAAGAACAATTTTTTGGAGGCCCGTGAGCCAGTCCAGTGAGTCATCAAACCTGAGGGTGGTCTTGGGGACCCTACCACACCTGCTTTTGTGAGAAGTCTTGCAGTGATAGGAGCAGAGAAGAAATGAGAACTGGGGGTATGTACTGGCTTGGGGTGGGGGGATTTGGTTTGAGGAGCCAGGAAGACATCCTTGCAAACCCGTTGCAGTGATAAGGTAGACAGGAAGAGTTGGTAACTCAGGAGAGATGCTCTTGAGGTGGCAAGGGGGACGGGGTCCAGGTCACAAGGGCCTCCCGTAGGAGCAGGGATGACTTGTTCTGAGTGGCAGGAGGGCAGTTAGAGAACGTGTGGGCTCATAGACAGATTTGGTGAAGCAATGCTCATTTTGTTTCCTCAACGGACTGTGGGGTAAGGTCACCCTTGAGCATGCAGGAGGGGGGTTGTGGAGGACTCTAGGAGGTCTGAGGAGAGAAGGGGTCTGCTTTTTAGCTATTCTGGGGAACAAGTCCTCATACAAGGAAAGTGCTAAGATGGCGGGGCAGGCGGAAACACCCCTCGGAGATCTCAACATCCATCAGAGCCCTGAGCTTTTCTGCATCAGTGTTCAGCTGGGCAGGTGCTGGCATGAAGCAGGTGGATGGTGGGGATTAAAGCAGGGTTGGACGTTGCCAGCTGAGTGGGACAGAGGGAGAGAGGGTGTTTGTAAGTAAATCAGTGCGAGAGAGGATAAACAAAGTGTATCTGCCTGCAGCTTAATTTTGCTCCGTGGTAAGTAATCAAAAGCAATATTTTAAAACAAATCTGGATTCATTTTGGAGAAGGAAGCAAGCACACGAAGTTTTCAGATAACTTGGTAGACTTCAGATATGGTTTTCCTGTTTCAATGGCTGCTTCTTGCTAGCTATACACCCTGGTCTTCATGGGGTGAGTTCACTTAGGGGGGATGTTTGGGAAACTTCAGAAAATTCTGGAAGCCTGTCCTACCGGCATGACCCTCTGACCTGCTGGACCCCCTGGCATTTTCACAGGGGCTGTCTGAGGACACGGTCCAACTACAGGCAGAAACAGTATTGATGGAACAGGAGGATGGAGGCTGTGTCCCTAAGATAGTGAGGATAGGGAGGGCTGGGGACCCGATCAAGACCTCCTAGAGAAGGGAAGGGTTTTGTAGGGGTGGGCAGGGGTAGCAGACCCTGACACGGCCAAAGAAGCCAGCCTAGAGGCCAAAGTCAGAGGGACCAGGTAGACTGTGGAGCAGGGACAGGTTGAAATACACCAGAGTCCCTCCCTCTCTCTAGGGTCCAAGGGAGGCGATGCTCTGGGGGTCCAGGCAGTGGGTCCAGTGACTCAGGCAGACTGGGTCTCCGGGAACAAGTCAGGGACCTCATTCCCAGAACTGGGGCACGAGGTGGGGATCGGGTGTTGGGAATGAGGCCAAAACCCAGTTATCAGAACTGGGACACTTTCCATGTGGGACTTGGGTGTTCTTTACATCCATCCTGCATAAATCCTGGCCAAGGGGGTATGCCTGCGCCGGGAGCTGGCAGAACAATCAGTCTCAGTGAGAGGCTAGCGTGGTGAGGCTGCGGAGCACCCAGGTGCCTCCTATGTCTTTGCCCGCTGCCCTGCTCCAAGGAGCCGCCTCCTTCCAGCCCCGCACCCCCAGGCTAGGTCCACCCTTACAAGAAGAGCCTCAGAGTAAACATTGTTTATTTTGAACATTCAAATTTACAAAAACAAAAAAAGTAACAAAAACCAGGACACATCTCATACACATACACACATACGCACACATGTTGCATCTCATGTCACTTTATGTACAAAACCGGGCGAGGAGGAGGAGGGGATGCGCTAATTTCACAGTGTCAGACAGTTGGACGTGCTCACTCACTGCTCAGCCTGGGCCCACGCGAGCCCCCTCCCCACCCAGCAGGGGCGAGGTGGGGTTTGGGGGGGGCAGGCAGCTGGGACAGAGGGGAGGAGAATGATCCCATCTTTGGGAGGGGACCCCTTCCCCAGTCTGCTCAAGGCAAGGTGCTGGGACATGGAGAGGAACCAGGGACCCAGTTCTTGGTGGGGGGGCAGGGACCACTGCATTGTGGAGAGTCAGAAAACTAAGATCAGGTCTCCGGAAGTCCTGGCTGGGTGGCCCCAAGAACCACTCACCCTCCGGGGGCCTCTGCATCCTCATCTATAAAACGAGGCTGGGGCCTCTTGAAGAAACCTTTCTGCCCAAAGCTGTGGTCCTAGGTCATGCACAACTGTGGCAAGATGATCTGTTCCCTCAGGATGTTGACCGGAGGTACAGCAGGCCACAAAGGGGGATGAAATCTGGCAGATCAGAGCTGTGAAGCACCTGGCGCAGGGCTTGACCAAAGCAGAATTTTGAGAAAGATCATCTCCCCTCTTCCCTGCCTGGGACTCTTGGGAGACCATCCAGCTTCTTCTTCCCTTTGGATTCTCCTGGAAACTCAAGCCAGTTGGAGAAGGGCTGAGGCGGCAGGCACACTGCAGAGACCCCTCCACGGCCTCACCCAAGGGGACCCTGGCCCTGGGGCCAGCCCATCCTGGGCCTCTTCCTCCATCACCAAACCTGGGAGGGTAGTGAATGGGGTCAAGCACATCTCTTTGGGGCAAAACCCACTGGGAGCAATGAGGCTCGAGTCTCACTCCACACAGAGTAGGGGTGCCTGTCCCTTTGGTCCTGGCTATAACCTGCCTCGGCTTAAAGCCTGGACTCCAGCACCTGCCAGCTGATTAACACCGGGCAGGTGACTTAACCTCTCTGTGCCCCAGTTCCCTCCCTTGGAGCACGGGGCTGAGAACAGTCCCAGCTTGTGTTGTGAGGATAAATGAGATGATGCCTGTGAGGTGCTCAGCACAGGCCTGATACTTTAAAAAGATGGAACAAACAGACTCCAGCATCACCGTTAGCCAGGGTAGCTCAAGAACACAAGTGAGCACCGTTTCTAGCTCCTCTTTCCCCATCTTCTCGGCTGTGCCCCGGAGCAGCCGGACAAGACCAGAGCCGGAGTCCGAACAGCAGGTGCTCGGCAAAGGTGAAGAACCATTAGTGAACGAAGGAAGGGTGGGGACTTTCAGGTTTTCACCTTCCTGGAATGGAAACGGGCACCCAGGCCACTCACCAATGGCCCAGACTCACAGCCTGCACCTTAAAGCCTCTAATTTGTTCCTGTGCCCTCTGGAGGGCTGGCCAGGGTGACTCAGATGGGGACCAAGGTCCGATGTCTCATCATCACCAAAACAAAGCATAAAGGACTTGGGAGGATGCCTCTGGGTGGGCTCAAGTTCTGTCCCTTCCCTCCTAGACCCTTTCTTTCCCCCAAGGCCTCCAGAAAACCTGCTTCCTTAAAACCAGTACTGGAAACCCAATAAAACCCGGTGTCCCCAGAATTTGGGTTCCAAATTCCGCTGTCACCCCAGCAACAGCGTATGTCATTAAAAGATGCATGACCCAGCACTTGGGCTGATGTCATTGGCTGTTACCAGGGCAACCCTGGTCTCAGCAGGTTCTGGCGGAAGCACGCCACGCCATAGCTGCTGCTTCTAGGGGGAGTTGGGGCCGTTGTGCTGAAAGGTCTATTTGTGCTCTTGAACTGGCAACAAGCATCTGGGGGCTGGAGGCAACAAGTCTTGGGGAGGCGTCCATGGCAATGGGCCCCACAGCCTGCTGCTCTCTTGCCTCCGGCCCCAGGCTGAGTAGTGGTGGGGGGCAGAAATAGGGAGCAGAAAGCAGGGCACATGCATCAGTACCTGCTCAAGTCAGGTAGTCTGCAGCTGCCCAGACACCTCGTTGTAGGTGACTGGCAGAGGGGACACCTGCTTTCCATTCCTGCCAGAGTGCCTGGGGATCACCCTTTTCCTCCCCCTACTTCCTAGGGCAGCGGGGGGGGGGCGGGGCTGGATGCCAAGATATTTGTGTGTTTCATAAAGGAAGATGTTCATATTGGAAAGCATTCTGATCTCTTTCAAATGTCCATCCTCTCAGGTGAAGGCTGGACGTGAAGACACTCATGGGCAGGCAGTATGGTGTAGGGGGAAAGAACACTGAAGGGGGTGTCAAAAGCCCTGGGTTCTAGTCCTGGTTCTGCCACATTGTGCTGTGTGATCCTGTGCAAGTCACTTGACCTCTTGGAGCTCTTCCCCATCTATACAAGCAAGAAGTCAGACTGAGTGGTTTTTCTCAGCTTTTACATTCTTCTACTCTCTTGGGGGAGCTGGTGAGGACTCAGGGTGGGGAGCTGGAAGCCACCAGCCCTTTCAGATGGGCAAGGGTGCCAGGCTGTGGTGGTGGTGGGGGAATCCAGAAAAGCTGGTTTTTACAATCTGTGCATGAGGTTGGTCCGCTTTGTCCCTCGCCCTTGCCCTGGTGCCTGACTTTCTGGAGGCCACTGCTGACCCTGACCCATGCCTAGCCAGATCCCATCTGCTACTTACTCTGAGGATCTGCCTCTGGTTCCTGGGCAGCTTCGGGCTTGCCCCATCTGATCCACTTGGAACAACAGACCACCTCACGTCTGATCTGGAGAGCTCTCCAGAATGACCAAAGCAAGGGTTACAAATGAGGAAGGCTGAGCCAGAGAGGGCAGGGACTCACAGAAGGCCACACAGCAGGTTAGCAGCCAGGCTAGCCAGGAACCATGGGCTTCTTCTCATCCAGTGCTCTGCACACCACTCCATGCTTCTCCCCTCTTTGCCTACTTGGTTTCTCCCCTCTTTCCCCAGAGGCTGCAGTGCCATGCAGAGGGAGTAGGTAATGTGGCTCTGCTGTAACCTGGGTCCCCTGGGCACATGTCTCTGACACAAACTGCTCCTAGCCCAGGCTGAAGTGGCCCAGGCCATCCTCGGCATGGAGAGGTGACCTGCCAGTTAGCACACGTGTGGGTGGGCACAAGGGGTGACTATGGCCTTTGGGCCTCCGAGGGTCTTGTCCCTCAGGCTGGGGCTGGAAGGGGATGTCCTGGAAATCGAGGTGGGGGTGGGCCAGGCATGGAACCAACACTCAAACCACTGCACACATAGAAACGAGGGAAGAGGAAGAGAGAAGGTGCAGGAGGCTCCGTCAAGATCCCGCGGCCCTTCGCTGGCAGCGGGTGTAAAGATGGAGGAGGGATGAGTCTGAGTCTCCTGTCTCTGTCATCCCCTTCTCAGCTCAGGGGACAGCTCTAGAGTCTGTTGCGGCCCTGAAGGGGAAGGGGCCAGGCCTGTTGCATGGGGGACAGGAGGGCAGATAGCCAAGCCTGCTGCTGAGATAGTGGGTCCTTCCCTCATACACGACCCCGTGGGACATGCTGTTGAGATCAGTGGAATCAGACGTGGCTGAGGGCCAGCGTGGGTGGGGGTAAGAGAGAGCTCCAGTGTAATGCTGAGAAGGTGGGCAGTGCTGAGGGGGGCTCTGCTACCACCCCCCACCAGGCCCTGGACTCACCCCAGGCTTGGCCTGTTGGCTTGAGCTGCTTGTCCCCATCCAATTGGGGTTAGGGGACAGGCGCTGCAGGGCAGGGCATTCTGGAGGTGTGGGTATAGGTGGGGAAACAGGTGGCATAGCCAGGAGCGGGGCGGGAGGGAAGGCCAGTGTGTGGGTAGGCTGAGGAGGGAATGTGTGCCCCCACCATAAGGTCCCCTGGTAGGCAAGGGAGGGACCCTGGATGAGGAAGCCCCTCATGCTTTGGCCCTCCCCTTGCAGACATCAAAGGTGGCCTTTTTTGCACCCCCGAAGGCCTCCACCAACTTGTCTTCCCAGGGGAGGACGTTGCCCAGCAGTGGCCCGGTACAGTTGGCAATGCCCAGGACTTGGGCAGGTGTCAGGATGTGGTCCCACAGGTTAAACTGGGCGATGTCACCCACGAAGGCCTGGGTGGCATCAAACCGGCCGCCCAGGGTATCCTGGGCCAAGAGAGCAGCAGAAAAAGGAGAGAGAAGAAAGACATGGAGTGAGCCATCGGAAAAGACAGGCAGACAGACTCAATCAGGCCCCAGGTCCCGTTGAAGTCCCGCCCCTGAACTTCTAGCTCCGCCCCAAGCCTCCAGCTCTGTCCCTGAGGTTCCAGCCCTTTGGGCAGGTCACTGCTCATTCTGAGTCTCAGTTTGCCCATCTGCAGAATGGCTGGGTCAGACTAAGTGATCATTGTTGAGCTTCCAGGGTCCCTCTACCTAACTCCTCCTTCCCAGGGGCCCTGGGTGAGTGTGACATCTACTCAGGCCTCAAGCCCTCACAACACCCTGAGGCTTACCTGCTCCTGGCCCAGAATGAGGATCCCGTGAGGCTTGATGGGGTGCCAGGCGGCCAGGTTCTCACCGGAGCCCTGCAGCTCCCCATCCTGGTAGGCAGACCACAGGCCATCCCTCGTGGTCCAGGCGACACAGATGTGATGCCAGCCATTGTCCTTCAGGCTCAGAGGCAGCTGGGCCACCTGGACATAGGTCCCGCAACCCCAGGTCAGAGGTGTCACAAGTCCCAAGGCTGGACCAGTGAGGTGGGGATCAGAAGACCCGTGTCCTTTCCAGGGACTGAGCCAAGGCTTGATCCTCCCCTTCCTCTCAACCCTGTGCCTTTCTGACCAATTTTTCCTCTTTCCCCACAACTTAACCAGGCAGCTTCTCTCGGATTGCAAGGGACTAGTCAATATTGGTTTTTGGGTGTTTCCAGTTACCTTATTTAACCCCTCACAGGCCTGTCAGTTCATGTGGGGTGGGAGCCACATCTCACAGCCTCTGAACACCTCACACAGTGCCTGGCACACAGCTGGGCTCAGGGAGTCCTAGCAGCCTTGGACTCAGAGCCTGGGCTCTGCCACCCAACCTCCTGCAGGACCTTGGGGAGGCTGATCTCTCTTCCCTGGGTCTCAGTTCCTCATGCAAAGGATGCAAAGGTCAAGCAAAGGGTGGCAAATACATAGCCACCTCTGCCTCGTCCACCCAAGGCGGGCCCGGCTAACCAGTCATGAACCCAGGCTCAGCCCTGGGATCTTTCCTACCACAGTGCTCTGGGAAGCTGCTGGTGATTGATTAGCGTTGGCCTGTGAGATGAAAGGTACTTGCTGTCTGTGGATTTGGGACTCCCGAAGGGCTCTTTCATCTCCTAAGTTCTGTGAGATCACGCTTTAATACAACATTCTCTGAGGTCCACTTAGTGCCAGGCTTGTTCTGGACACTGTGGATCTGGCCCTAGCTATAAATGAGCTGAGTCTGCAGGGGAGGGAAGAACTTCAGGGGCGATATAAGGCAAAATAACCCGGGGCCATTTGGGAGGTCCGGAGGAAGAGGGAGGTGTGGGACAGCAGACGGGGTATTCAAACACAGGGGGAAGGACAATGGATCTGAGTGTTCCATTGAAAGTCAAGGCAAGGTAGGGACACAGCGGGAGCAAAGGCTGAGAGGCTGGAATAAAAGGAAAACTGAGTAATCTGGGAGGCTGACTTTAAAAAGATGCCAGAGGTTTGTGGAATAGGGCCATTGTGGGCCCTGTCCAGGGTGCTGAATCCTTTCCACGGAGAGCAGAGTGCTGGGATGGCAGCCAGGGGGTGAGTGAAGGGGACATGGCAGCAGGATCTAGATGTAGTTCAGCTACTCCAGTCTTCTTAGGACCTACTGGACTACAAGAGAAACTCACTGTCCCCTGGGCCCATCTCCTTCCTCCTCCTCCTTCAGGACACCCATGAAAGACACCTGCTGAGCTGGCTTCTGATGGGTGACAGCCGCTGCCTAGCAACTCTATGTAGCTACGGGCTGGTCTTGAGTGGGTGTGATTTGTGGTGTAAAGACCACCATGCCTGCAAATCCCAAAGCAATATGGCAGGTAGAGGAGGATACTGGGGAGAGTGAGGATGTTAAGATACTCCCTCTTCTCCTGCTCAATCACATGCCCCCCACCACACCACTTCCCCCATGTCCTAGTCCTAATCTGTGGACAGGCCCAGGGAGGGCTGTGGGGATGGGGAAAATGGGTGCCCAAGGCCAGGACAGTGAAGAGGTGAAGAGGAGGTTTCTGCAGCCCAAGACCATGAACTATATCACGAGCCCTTCGCCAGCTGTGTGGCCTGGGCGCATTTTTGCCCTCTCTGAGCCTCAGCTTCTCCATGTACAAAACAGTGACAATAAGGCTGCCTACTTCCCCATGCTATTGGGAGGGTCAAGGGTGATAATGTGGGTAAAGTGCTTACTGGCACAGGCCTGGAATGATACCGGCTCGCATGTATCAAGCTTGCTAAATGCCAGGCTTGCTCAAAGCCCTTTACATGTATTTAAGTCACTTCTCACCATGACCCCATGAGGTAGAGACTATTATTTTTCTTTCTTGGCAGATAGGGAACTGAGACACAGGAAGGATAAATGACCAGTCTAAGGTCACACAGTAGGTAAGTAGCAGAACTGGGGTTCAAATCCAGTATTCAGGCCTGACCATGGCACCATTCTACTTTCCAAGTGATGGAAGGGGCAGAGGGGCTGGCCACAGGAGAGGAGTCCACCAGCACTCCCTGCCTAGGTAGGTCCCTGGACCTCATTCTCTTCTCTTCTTGTCCAGGAGAATGAGCAGAGCCCTGGAACAGACCCTTCCAGCCCTGCTCACACAACTGGGTCACCGGAGAAGGGCCATAAGCTTCCTCTGTAAATGGAAAGGCCATCACTGACAGCCTCTCTTGGCTACAAGCCCCTCTTCAGCCAGCCCTAGGTCTGTCTTTGTATCCCCAGAACCCAGCCTGGCACTCAGTAGGCATTTCCCGTGTGCTGACCCTGCTGAGCAAGAGAATGGAAAGGACCCACATGCTTGGGACCCAGCCCAGTGCAGGGGCTCCTGGAAGGGTAGCCCTGCCCCCCACTTTCTGCCCGCTCCGCCCAGCCCCCACTTACCTTGTCATTGATCAGCAGTTCCATGGGGTCCTGGCCCGCCTCCAGCAGTACAATCTCATTGGCCTGCCCGGGCACAGAGTAGGAGAAGGGCGTGCCCTGGCCACTGCCATCTGACCTGGAGCGCAGCCACATGCAGACGGTAAAGGCATAGAGCTCGGGTAACGCCTTCCGCACACGGGCGTACATGTAGTTGTTGCGGATGGGGATGCTGATCTTGAAGGCATCTGGGGGGCTGTAGGCCGAGGACCCTGAGGGGGGTGGACAAAGCGGCATGGTGGGGTCAGTGGACACTGACTGGGGGCAAGGCAGACTCTAGGATGAGGGCTCCTAGTCAGTCCCTGGGAAGCTGCCACATGCCAGGTGCCTTCACAACCCTGTCTACCCTGCTTCTGGACACAGAAGGGCTCTGGACCTGAGATGTCCTGAGTTCGAACCCTGCCTCTGCACTTTCTAGCCACATGAACTTCCACAAGTTCAATATCACCATTCCAGCCCCGGTTTGCTCAGTCAAGTGACATAAATAAGATTTCTTCCCTCCCAGCCTTGTGTGAGGGCAGAGGGGGACAAACCATGTAAAGGGCGCAGCCCATAGTAAATGCTCAACAAACATGAGCCATGGCAATGGCCATTTTTCTGAGTTCTTTGCCTCATTATTTAACAAGCACTGTGCAGAGCCTTCCACCTGGCAGGAACTGCGGTAAATGCTTTTGTATCCATGATCTCCTTCATTCTTGTGACAACCCTAGGAGGTAGCCACTATTATAATCCTCATTTCACAGATGAGGATGCCTTGGCACTGAGATTAAGTCATCTTCTCAAGGCCACACAGCTGGTCAGTGGCAGAGCTGGCATGCAAACAAGATCCTTGGGCAGGGGGTAACACCTACCACACCCACCTCCAGGGTAGGAGGTCCCCTTCTCTAGCTGGTTGTTAAAGGCTGGTGCTAGGGGGTTAGGGGCTGGTGGACCCAGGTTCCCAGGTCTGGTTGGGGTTAGGGGTGACGACTAATGTGCTAAAGCAACATGGGAAGAGAGGAAGGGACTCAGTGCCCCCTTGAAACCCATTTCATAGATGGGGAAGTCAAATCCCAAGAAGGGAAACAACTTGCCCATAGGCACACAGACATCCAGCCTAGTTGTCTGCCTCCTCCCTGCCCTGCAGCCTCTGGAGGGGGCATGTCCCCCAATCCCTTAGAAGATGCAGTACAGAGGGGCTGGTGACAGAACCAAGGAGGGATAAGTTCACCTTTCTTGTCTTTGTGCTCCAGCCAGGATGCTGAACCTGAAACCCACCAGGCTGTGCCTCACCTTCAGCTGTGCCCCTGCTCTGGCCCCTCTACTCCAAAACCGACTCTCCCTCTGCCTTCAGCAACTAGCTTGAGGCCTGCCTCCTTCAGGAAGCTCTTGGATTTCCTACTCCTGAACTCACATCCCACATCCAAGCCAGTCCCTGATAATTGCTCATGATTCCCCCAGTATCCCTAACTTGTCTGTAAGCCTCTTAAGGGTCGTCCTCCCAAGGTTTCAAAGACGGAAGGTCCCTGGGAGTGCAGGGACCCTAGATCTCCATATTTCAGATGAGAAAAACGAGGCCTGGGGAGAGGAAGCAAATTTCCAAAGTCACAGAGCAAGCCAGTGACAGCTGTGGAGCTAGGGGCCAGGTCTCCTGAGGCTCAGACCTGGGGACTATCCATTACAGCACATTTCTCAGACTCCTGGCAGTGCCAGGCCCAGGTGCTAAGCAAGTACCAAAATTCTGATTCACTGAAGGTGCAACTTCGTGGGGCGGTTAAATGCATGGACTTTGGGAAAGTCCAAACCTCAGACTGGTTTGAGGTCCAGATCTACTACTCACTGGCTGTGTGATGCTGGGCAAGTCACTTGCCCTCTCTGAGCCTCTGTTTTCTCATCTGTGAACCAGGGACAATAACAGTATCACCCCCATGTGGTTTGTGAAGGTTAAACAGCTGATGGGTCAAGTCCTTAGCCCACTCTCAGAATGTAAGGGCCAGAAAATGCTAACGGTTAAGAAAAATAATTATATTCTCCGTTAATTCCCTCCTTCTTGGGTTTCGCAGCCTCTTCGCCGTCTAGCTTTAGCCTCTGGAGAGCATAGAAATATTCTCAAGTGAATCTGAGACCTTGAGGACCCATCTGGGAACCAAGGCCCCACCTGCTGTGTCCTCTGCGGGGCCCCAGACCCACCATGTTCCAGTCCAGCCACACGGTCCTGCAGGGCGTCCAGCTCCTTCTCCACTTCCTGCCGCTGCCGCTGGCTGCTGTGACTGAGAGCCACGCGCTCCTTCTCCAGGGCCAGCACCTTGGCCAGCAGCTGCCCTTCCAGTTCGTCCATCTTGGAGTGCAGGGCGGTGGGCACCGCGGGTGCAGGGGCTGCGGCGGTTGAGAAGTTCACACGGGCTGGGAGCTCCTGCTGCTTATGGGGCAGAAGAAAGGGCATGTGAGGTCACTTGGACGGTGGAAGGAAAGAGACACAGGGCTCAGAGATGCCCACCGCTCCTGCTGAGTGATGCCAGGTGAGCCTCAGCTTCCCCAAATGCAAAATGGGGATGGCAATACCAAATTCAGGCAATACCTGTTCAACGAAAGAACAGGTTCTTTCTGCTGCCAGTGCCTAATGGTAAGTTGAAAGAAGGCTGGCTCTGCCCTCAAGAACATCTCTGCCTATGGTTGGGGGGGGGCTGGAAGTGGAGAGCTATAGAAGCTCCCCTGGGTGGTTCTCACCCTGCAGTCAGGGTTGAGAGCCATTGCTGAGTGGCTCTCATAACACAGCCTGTATGCTGATGGGTCCTTGAAGGGGTGGACTGTCTTAGTCTTCACTCATTCACTCGCCGGGCTTCTCTAAGATGGGGCAAGTTTCCGTGGGGGCACTAGGCAGATGCAGAGGCATGAACCAGGGGCTTCTGGAATAGGGCTGTGGTGGTGTGCCCATTCCAGAGCAACAGGTTAAGGTCATGGACTCTTATTCAGACAAACCAGGGCTCAAATCCAGCTCCAGAATCAATCTGCTATATGACCCCCGGTGCATGCCTCCATCTCTCTGAACCCGTTTCCTCACATGGAACAGGGACAACTGTACCTATTTAGAAGGGTTGGGGGATGGTCAAGTAGTCAATGCCAATGAACAGAGCCTGGTTATTGCAATTACTGCCCAGGGCAGAGCGTTGTAAGCTGGTCTCTAAAAGCCCTTATCTTGCCCAGGGGGAGGACAAAGTGCTTAGAGTTCCCCCATCTGCTGTCTCGTGACCCCATCAGGCAGGAGAATTAGGGCAGGGGCTCAAGGGGAGCTCTCCTCCCCCTCTCCTGCTGGAGGAAGCCCCCATCTGGGGTGGAAGAAGGCAGGGGAGGCTGCCAAGTCCAGACGCTGGGAGGAGCTAGTCTTTGGCAGGCAATAATTCAGTGAGCTTCTAGGAGCCAAATTAGAACTTCCCTGTCCCCTTGGCTTCCTCCACACTCCCCAAGGGCCCAGGAAGCTCCTGCTCAGTCAGCCCTGGGCCTTGCCCACAGGCTTAGCTCCAGAACAGAGCTCACTGAATTCTCACGATTCCTTCACTGAGCAAGGAATCAGGGAGCACCTACTAGAGGTTGGGCCCTGCACCAGGTGCTAAAGAGATAGTCAAGGGCAGAACAGAAAACCAAGAGCACAACTTAACATTTCCTGATTGCCCTGAGCCGCGCAGGGATGGCCCCTCAGCTTGGAGCGAGTGGAGGAGACCCTTCCCTGGCCTCACTGGCCCAGCCCTGGCCCTGCTGGTCGTTTGCTGGATGAGACTGGGCAGATGCCTTTGCCTTGATGTGCCTGGTTTCTAGCCGTGTGAGGAGGGGAAAAATGGGTATCCTGCCTCAGAGTGCCGGAAGGAGGGGTGGGGAGGCCAGCACCTGGAGATGCTACCATGACCTCAGGCCCGGGAATTGGAGGGACTGATACTCCACCTCAGGAGTGGGAGCAGGGGGGCTAACTTCTCTGGTGTCATTTTCCCTCATCTACAGAGGGCTTGGAATGCCCATTTTGCAGACCTGCGATCAGGATTAAATAGTGATGTGCAAGACAAGAGCCCGGGCCAAAGCTGGACCACAGGGGCTGCCTTTTTGCTTTTTTTTTTTTTTAAGCATTTATTTACTTATTTGGAGAGAGAGAGAATGAGAGAAAGGGCATGAGCGGGAGGGGCAGAGGGAAAGGGAGAGAGAATCTCCGGCAGGCTCCCACTAAGCACGGAGCCTAATGCAGGGCTTGATCTCATGACTCTGAGATCACGACCTGAGCTAAAACCAAGAATTGTACACTTAACCAACTGAGCCACCCAGGTAACCCTATAGGGGGTCACCTTTATCCCCCATCACATCCTGCGTAAGAGGGCACAGCCGCCCATCCGTGCTCGGCCCCCGGGCTGGGGTGCAGGCCAAGTCCGTGGGGCATGGACTGATGAGCACCTCCGGTCCCGCCCTTTATACTATCTTTCGATACCCTGTCTGGAGGGTTCCTTCTAACTCTCTGGGTGCCTACGAATCCTAACTCTGGGGCTTACTAAACGCAAAGCCTCAGTTTCCTCTTCTGTGAAATAGGGACAATGGGGCCCCCCTCTGTCCATCCCCAGGACAGATGTAAGGATGGAAAAGTGGAAGTAACGGGCCCTCCTGGACTGTACTAAAGCCAAATGCAAACTGTGAGCCTTAAGTACACCAGCCAGTGAAGAGCAAGCTACTTCCAGAAACTTCCACTGGCCACAAAAGCCCAGGGAGTGTCAGGGCCGGGCAGCCACTGCATTTAAAGTGGCTGAACTTCCAGGAAATCTTGGGCTGAAGCAGTTAGCTCCTAGAGGGCATCCTGTCTCGGTGCCAGCGGGGCCACGGCTGGGTCTCCTGGGCTCCGGCACCCTCGATCCTCAATTTCCCTCTTTCCATGGTGCCACGCTTGGCAGGAGGGCCACCCATCTGAATGAGGCAGTGTGCCAGGCTTGTCCTTGACACTGCACATGTATTTGCTACTCTCATTGCCCCCATTTCACAGAGCAGGGAGCCGAGGTAGAAGTCCTTTTGAACTTTCTACAGTAACGGGGCTGGGCAAAGCTGACACCCTTGGAGCTCTTGGGCAAAGCGTTGTCCTTCCTCAGAGGAGGAACAGGACATCTAGGGCTATTTACACAGACGCCACGGCGAGGAGGAGCCGTGCAGGCTGAGGGAGGCAGGCGTGCAAGCCGTCCTTTTGTTGGAGTCCCTAGCCTTGCCGCTGGCAGGAAGGCCAGGGAGGAGGTGGGCCCTCCAGATCGTGTGCAGCCCCCTCCCCACCCCAGTGTCTGAATCAGAAGAGCATGACTCCCCCCACTTTCCCATCTGCTGCGGGCGCAGGCTGGGCCGCGTGGGCTCCTGGCAGATGCCAACTGGGCCCCTAGCCCAAGATGGGGGGAGGGATGAAGATGCTGTCACCCCCACTCAGGTCCCGATGTGGCGGGGAAAGGGGGGCTCTGAACCCACAGACTGTTGCGCTGGGAGTTTGGGTGGGGTTCAGCGTAAGTATACGGGCCCCAAGCCAGAGCCCAGGGCTCCAGCCCAGAGCAGTGCCAACGTGCTGGGCTCATTAGCACTCGGTGATAAGAATGTGACAGTGGCAGCTGTCCTCATCGTCACGTACTGCATGCCAGGTCCTGCACCAGGGAAGCCTGTGCGCACATTTCACAACCCCCCTCGACCATCTGGGAAAGTGAGGAGGCCCACTTTACAGATGAGGGAACTGAGACGGTGAGCTAAAGTTTCAGGAACCCCAGCCCAGGCCCTTTTGGTTCCAGAAGCTGTTTCCATTCCTCCATCCTTCCCTCACTGTGTGGGTCCCAGTTGGCCCAGTGGGCACAGTGCTGGCTGCCCTGCCTGCCTGGGGGCCTAGTGGAAGAGGTTCCAGTGGTCACGAAAAGGCTGGGAGGGTCCCACAGGCTGTCAGACCGCAGTGGGCGGGGGGTGGCCTCACAGAGGGACCCAGAAAGGAGGGACCTGCCTAGGCAGGTGGCTTTGAGGCTGGGAGAATGTGGGGAGGACCCAACCATCTCATCCCCAGCTGGGGTCTGCTCCTTTCCTTCGGGGAGCAGAGGGAGGGTGCTGGGGCTCTATGCACAGCTCACCCCTGCCTGGGCTGCGCAGGGCCCTGTTCCCGGGGCAGCATGCAGGGTGAAGGAGGAAAGGCTTTCCTGAGGCACTGTGGTGGGGGGCGGGCTCCTCATCTCCCCATCTGACCACCCCCAGTCCAGTGTGGATCTGCTGGGCTCACAGCTGGGTTCCACCCCCCTAGTGACCTTGCATAAGGTGGTGTGCCTCAGTTTCCCCAGCAAAAAGGTTCAGCAATAGCATCTCAGTGCACCTTGAGAAGCAAGGCAGTCATGATGCCCTGAGGGCAGAGCGGGCGCAGGGAAGCGCTGTGTCAGTTATTATTACTACTACTTAAAGAGTTCTTGAAGGTGCCCACCCTACTCCAGCTCCTGCCATAAATCTTTTTGTTTAATCATTATGTTGGGAGAAGAAGCAAGTTACAGGAGAACAGTTAGAGACCATTTGTATGAAGTTGCAGATTCAAAACCAGATCATGTATTTGTAAAAAGCAGGAACAAACACCGGGGGAGAGATGAATACAAATTCGGGGCAGTGGGGACCCTCTCCTGGGGGTGCGTTGTCTGGGGGCTGGGAGCTGAGAGGCCCTGTGGGGCACAAGCTGGCTGCAAACATTCTGCTTCTTGAGTTTGGGTCTCTGTCTGGATGGCATTCTTTATTCCTTTGTGTTATGTCTGAGATACTCTGCAATGACTTTGTTTAAAAAACAAAACAAAACACATAGGGAGGGGCGCCTGGGTGGCTCAGTGGGTTAAAGCCTCTGCCCTTGGCTCAGGTCATGGTCCCAGGGTCCTCGGATGGAGCCCCACATCAGGTTCTCTGCTCAGCAGGGAGCCTGCCTCCCCCACACACCTCTGCCTGCCTCTCTGTCTACTTGTGATCTCTCTCTGTCAAATAAATAAAATCTTAAAACAAAACAAAACATGGAAAAATCCAAAAGCAGAGTCTCTGAGGGTAGAAGCAAACCCTGAATCTTAATGGTGGCCTCACTTGGCTCCTTGGGTTTCCCTAGTCCAGGCCCCGGTCTCCTGGCCCCTACACTAACCCTTCTCCAGGAGGAAGCCAGTGGCCTAACTGCTTAAAATCCTCCAATAGCTCCCCTCCCCCACCCATAAAGTCCCAGCCCCTCTGATCTCAGCCCTCACTACCCACCCCTGCAGGCTACACTTCCTTCCCACTTAAAGTCCCCAACTGCCCCTACCCCAGCTCCCTTCCCACCACAGAGGCTCCATATATGCTGTTCCTTCTGCTAAGAACACACTTCCTGCTCCCGCTGCTCCTTCCCTGGCCAAAGCCCACTCCCCCTCCAGATGGCAGCTTTCCCGACCCCTGATCTAAGATGCTCCAAAGGGAGAGGAAAGAGGGCTTCTGTGGGGGCTTGCAAAGTCTTCCTTCCCTCGGTCCCTCCCTCCCTCACCCATTCGCGTGTCCACACAGGCTGTGACAACTCTATGTCATGAAGTCGGGCACAACTCTCGCATCAGACAGGCCAGTGTCCTTTCTAGGACCCCACTTCCTAGGGCCAACTGCTCAACTCCCAGGACCGCCGGTTTCCTCAACTGTAAAATGGGGATAATCATCGTCTCTACGTTTTGGAATATAATTAATGACCGGATGAGGAACGTGTGTGAGGGCCGGCATATGAGATGTGGCATATGAGATGAGGAGTGTTCGCGTCTGCAGAGGGGCAGGAGGGCACAGAGAGCCATACCTGTGCGGTGGTGGGGCCTGGAGTCAGCAGCCCAGAGGGCAGGGACAGGGGCCAGATTAGCCTGCCTCCGTTTCCTCACCTGCCATATGGGGACAGTAACAGCCCCGTGGTTCTTGGGACTCACCTGTAAGGCCCCTAGAACAGGCTGGCACAGAGGGTGCCCTCAGTCCTGCTGTGCTGTGGCTCCAGCGCCTGGAGTGAGGCGGGCGCCGCCCCAGGCCGTGCTCTGCGCTGCTGGCGGGGAAGGCCGCCTGGCTGCGGGGACAGCACGCACGCCCTCATGGAGGCGCGGGCTCTGTGGGGCAGCAGGGGTCAGGGTGAGTCCGGGCAGGCCTCTCAGAGGGACCTTTTCTCCCTGGGGGCTGGCCCAGCAGGCCCCGTGTCTCCATCCCACCCCAGTGGGGAGGGTCAGGAGAGCAGGCTGCGGAGGCCAGACTGATCCTTGTCTCCGGGCCCCCAAGGCTGATTTGGAGCTGTAACCAAAAGCAGACAGATGGGTCTCTGTGTAGCGGGGGGTGGGATGGGGGGTGGTGGCGGTGGTGGGACAGGTCAGGGCGCTCCGTGAGTGGGGAGGCCAGGAGAAGAATCTCCGAGCATCTGTCCTTCCACCCTCCTGGGCTCAGAGGCCCCAGAGTAAGTGACAAGACACCCCCAACGCCTCTCCCTTCAAGTACTCTCTGTCGAGCTGCCTCACGGAGGTGGCCACAGAATTCCCTCTCAGGTCCAGCTTGCCCGCATACTTCTGGGCTCTGGCCAAAATTCTGCAGCAAAAACTCAGTATCTCCCCTACCCACAAGCGCATTTTTACAGAAAATCCTGGCTATGCGCTGAGCTCAGCTTCTGCTGTGCTGTGTGACCTCGGGCAAGTTACTCAGCGTCTCTGAGTGGCAGCTTCCCCTAGAGTCAAATGAGGGGCGTGTGGGGGCACTTAAGTGCTTCCACTTTCTTTGGTTGTCTCAGCCCCTGTCCCCAGAATTCTGTGGGGACCGTGGGCCCAAGACTATCCCTGGGAGACCCCAGCCCATTTCCCCTTGGTGAGGAGAACCAACCCCTGACCTCTTTTCACCTCCCACAGGCAAGGACTTCACAAAATGGCCAATAAACATAGGAAAAGCTGCTCCATATCATGAGTCATCAGAGATCCACAAATTAAAACCCCAGCGAGTTCACTACACGCCCACCAAAACGGGGAGGGTTTTAAAAATAACCATACCAAGGCTGGCAAGCTTCACGCACAGGTGGGCATGTCGACGCTTACTGCCACTTTGGAAAAGTGTTTGGCATCACCTCCTCACGTTAAATAAATGTCTCTCCCGGGACCCAGACACCCACTCCCGGGGATGCAGCCAGGAGAAATGAGGGCTTATCGCCACCGAAAGATGTCACAGGAATGTTCACGGCAGCCTTATTTGTCATAACGTCAAGCCAGAAACACCCCAAATGTCCATCCATAGAGGAAGGGTAAGTAAACGGAGGCATATCCATACGTCGAAACACTATGCGGCATGGAAAAAATAACACACCACTGACACAGGCTTGGTGATCCAATGTCAGACATAACATATAACAAAACGCCAGACACAGCAAAGTGCGGCCATCTGAGAACGCTCGTATGAAGTTCAAACCCGGGCAGACCACATCTTTGGTGACAGAAGCCGGGGGAGTGGTACCTCTGGGGAAGGAGGGATTTTAGGGGTCACAAAGGAGACTTTGGGAGCACTGGAAATGTCCTCTTCTCAATCTGGGTGGTGGTCTCATGGATGTAGTCATACGCGAGTTTTCACTGAGGTGCACACAAGATTTGTGTGTTTCATATGTACGATATATGAGTTCTTACGTGTCTGGAATGTAAGGTATACCTCAAAAAGGACCCTGAGTTCTCCCAAGCAGGCTTGTAGGGGCAGGATGGCCTCCTCTCTTGAGAGAAGGGCTGCCAGGGAAAGGGCCCAGGATGACAGCACAAGAGGGGCCCCTCCTGGGGTCCGGCCCCCACCCCCATCTCACAGATGGGGAAGCCAAGGATCAGAGAGAGGGAATTTTCTTGAGGTCACCAGCATCTAGAGCCGGGGTTTGAAACACCAGGTTTCCTGCTACAGCAAAGGTATCACACTGGCGGGAGTGGGGTTAAGGGCTTCGAAGTACAAGGGGGGGCCGTCGGGGTCTGTAGATGGCTGCTGGGCACTGAGGATCCACATCCTCAATGGGCAGAATCTCTCTCACTGCACCCCTGCCAGCCCAGTTCACAGCCAGAGAGGCAGGGTGAGGGGAACCAGTCCCTGCCTAGCAGAAGCTGCCAGAATGGGCAGCAGTGGAAGAGGAAAGCAAAAGCAACCAATAGAGTTTAGAAAAGGCACTAGGAGATTCTCTATGCCACTGCGTTTATCTGCAGATGTTCCTCAGAAACCAGAGGCATGGGAGTGGGTGGCTGGGGGCCTTGCAGCGCCCCCCCCGCCACACCCACAATTCCTAAGCGGGACACATGTGCCCAAGAATTCCCAGTTTAGAGCCTAAAGGGTCAGGACCAAATCCAGCCCCTCCTTGCACCCATTTTACAGATAAGAAAATGAAAAAAAAGTCAAGGGAGGTGAAGAGCTTCAAATCACAGGAACTTCACTTGACACCATCAGCCAGCCTACTTCAGAGACCATTTAGAGCTGGAAGTTTTCTAGAGACCTTTTGACCCACTGTATCATTTTAGGGAGTGGAAACTGAAGCCCGGTCAGGGGGGATGGGGTGGTGGGCCTGGCTCCGGTTCCTCTAGAGTCTCTGGCCTTCTATGTCCTTATCTGTAAGATGGGGACACATACAGCCCACTTCCCAGGGCTGAAGACTGAAGAGCTAATAAATATGACTTATTGTTATCTATTTTCAGCAAAGCTCCCACGTGAGCCTTCTGATGATCTTGCCAGCGGGCAGGACAAGCCTTGGAGGACTGGCCCTCCTCACTCTTGCTCTGGGTGTGCTGATGGCAGAAATGGCTCAGGGTCACCGACAGGGTCAAATCCAAGCCCCATTGCTTTGTGACCTTGGGTCAATTGCTTAACCCCTCTGAATGTTGGTTCTTTTTCCGTCTGTACGATGTACCTCCCTCATGGAGAGTTTATGAGGATTAATGAGAGAAGTGCCCGACACATGGTAAGCACTCAGTGAGTGTGAGCTGTAATCATTATCAAGTTCAGGATCCCCTGTGACCATCATCAAAGTGTTCCTTATCCCCGTCTTCCCACTCAAGATGGGGGTAGGCCACCAGCTAGCCAGGCCGGGTTAGGGATGTGGTTTCAGTCAAAGAACTGCTGATTAAATCAATCTTAAAGTTTCATTTTACAATATATTAAATTAGTGCAAAAATGGAACCCCGGAACTTGCCTATATGGCCAGTTGCCATACAGATGGTTCAACCCTTTTGGAAAGTGGTTCTTGGCCACAGCCATAAAAGATCAATATCCTCTGACCCCGTAATACCACTCCTGGGACTCCAGCCTCAAGAAACAATTCAAGACTTAAAAAGAAAAATAAATAAAGAAAGAAAGAAAACCCAAACCCAAACCCAAACAACTATCTGCATGAAATTGATCCTGCAATGAGCATCTAGAAGAAAAATAATTAGGAACGATCGACATGTCCAGCAACAAGAATGATCAGAGGATTCACGGATGATGGAGCCGGAGTCAGATTCCAGCGTACTATGGCCGGCATTAAAATGGTAATGACCAGCAACCAGGAACTGGGGAACAATGCCTGCCTCTGGAGAAAGGACCAAGAGGGGCTGCAAAAACAGATACAATGGTGGAATGAAATGCAATTTCTCCCCCAACCAACACCTTTTGACTGTTTTCAATGAACAGCCATAACAATAACACAAATAAAAACACAAGAAGGAAGACAATTTCTTCTAAGCCCTCAAACGTGGCTCTCACTTGAGGCCTCAGGGGAAGGCCTGGGCCAGTGTGGCTTTCCCTCCCCTTTGGTAGAAGGCTGGCGGGGTGAGAGGGGGGTGATGCAGAGATGTGCGGAGTGGGGACAGGCAGGGATGTGCCCAGGGTTATGGGAGCAGGAGTGGGGCAAGGAAAAAGACTGTGTGATCAGGGAGGGCCTCTGGGAGGTGGTGTCTTCAGAGCAGACTCCTAGATGATGAGTATGGATACTCTGGGGGTAATCTGGACAGAGGCAAGAAGGAACTGGGAGTCTGGCCAGCTCTGAAATGACAGCCTGGAGCAGGCTGGATACTTTGCACCACAAGGAAGCCCCATGATGGGCTTAAGGAAGATCCCCGGGGCTGCCTGGAGGAGGAAGGGTGGAGGAGTGTGCCTGGTGGGCTGAGGAGGATGCGGCAAGCATCCAGAGTAACAGAGGAGCTTCTCAGAGCACACCTGAAAGGGAGGTTGTCGGAGGACTGGAGTTCAGGTTGGGGCGCCTTGAGGGCAGGGGGCCAGTGCGAAGTCCAGAGGGAGTTGCTCAGGAAGCAGTTGGATCTATCGGTCTGGAGCTCAGGAGAGAAACCTTGGGTGGATGAAGTTGGTTGGGGCACATGGGTGTTGGAAGCCGCAGGGTGTGGCTGAGTTCACCCAGGGAAAGTGAGAGGAGAGCCAGGCGGGGCATGACCATTAAAGGAGAAGGACCCCGAAAGGGGACACAGAAGCAGAGAGGAAGGAGGAGCAGGTAAGAGGTTTCTAGAAGCCAAGGGCATGGAGGTCTGTGGAAGGGAATGGTGGATGGGGTCAGATGTTGGAAAGGCATTCAGCAAGATAAAGACTGAATCATTCCTATTCAACTGATCCACTTCCGTGATGTCCCCAGAGCACATTCTGTGTGCCGTAAAGGGAGAGAGAGGAGTGGCAAGGAAACAGATCTTGGCAATCCAGGGACATCCTATTGAGGATACTGGATGAGAAGAGAGGGGAGGAAGGAGGCAGTGGCTACAGGACGCACGCAGTCCTGCTGAGATTGGTCGGCTGAGCCCACAGCAGGACTGTTGGGGTCCAGACCCCATCCCTTCCCAAAGGCCCCACGGGGGCTGGCTCTGGGTGCTGCCAGGCTCCGCAGGCAGACCTGGTAGACCAGCAGAGCCCCGCCCTTCGCCCTTCATGTCCACTGCACGCAGAAAGCAGCAGGGAGTATGTGCAGGGAAGCCAGGGCTCTCCCAACCTGGGAGGCCGAGCTGGTGCCAAATCCCAGCCGCCAGGATCCCCGCCCCCCAACCTCAGCGGGCTAACTGGAGGGGAGCCCACCCTGCCAAATGCACAGGTGCTGGGGGAACAGGTCCAGGGCAAGCCCAGCTCTGCCAACCCCAGACGTGGGAGGAACCACGGGGGCCATCTGGGTATGGAGGCAGGGGTGAGGGTAGAAGGCAAGAGGAAGTTTACTGGGAACTACAGCTTTTTTTTCCTTTTTTTTTTTTTTTTATGTTAATAAATTCTCTTTCCTGGGGCACCTGGGTGGCTCAGTCCTTAAGCGTCTGCCTTTGGCTCAGGTCATGATCCCAGGGTCCTGGGATCGAGCCCTGCATCAGGCTCCCTGCTCTGTGGGGACCCTTGCTTCTCCCTCTTCCACTCCCCCTGCTTGTGTTCCCTCTCTCGCTGTCTCTGTCTCTGTCAAATAAATAAATAAAATCTTAAAAAAAAAAAAAAACCCAACCTCTCTTTCCTAAAAGGAGAGTTTGTTCCCATTTTTATTTCTGCTACTTAAAAAATTAGCAATATTATATCTTAATGACAAAAGTAGCAATCACTCACACAGACCGAGCACACACGGCTGCCGACACTGTTCTGGGCCATTCGCAAGGACTAACTCACTCAGTCTCCCTAACGCCTCAACGAGGTAGGTGTTATTGTTGTTCCATTTCACAGGTGAGGAAACTGAGGCTCCCCTCACTGTTGAATTTCAGTGTTTCCCTGATTATCTTCCCGCTCTTGGCTCTCTCATCCTAGAAAAGCCCCAGAGCCTAATAGGAAAAGGGGATGCTACTAGCCTGGCAGAAGAGCCCCCTGGGCTTTCCTCCTGCCGCTGTCACTCACCTAGGAGGGCCCTGAGCCCTGGTTTCTCACAGGTAAGTAGAGAGGGGTGACTGGGATGGCCTGGCCACACTCGGATCCCCTGTGGGGTGGGTGCTGACCCCAGCACAGACAGTCCGGAGGGCCACGGGGCCATGGCACTCAATGGCCAACCTTTTCCACAGGCCAAGTCTATGCCAGAGCTCGATGTGAGGGAGCCACGAGGAGGGGGAGTCCCTACATTTCCTTCCTTCCAGCCTCTCCTCCCTCTGCCTTTGCCAGCTCAGCTAGGCTGGGGGAAAACATGAAAGGAGGCTTTGGCCTCTCTCTCTCCCCTCCTCTTTCCACAGACTCAGTTTTGTTGCTAACCCCCTTTGCTGCCATCTGGAAATCATGGATGGCTGGGGGTGCTCAGTGCCCTCTCAGACCCCCTGTGTCTGACCTGTCCCAGGGGCTTCCGAAGAAGGTGTGCGGAGGAGGAGGAACCCGCCCGACGCCCTATTCTCCAGTCAGTCCCCACCCAGAGCTGCTGGCTTCCAGGTACTGGGGGCTGGGCCCGCGCCATCTAAGTCGCTGCCCTTGGGTCTGTGGTCCGAGGCCGATCGGGGGGGGGGGGGATACCGGGACGGGAAGCGCTGAGGGACACCGGGATTTGGCTGATGGGACACTCTGGTCCCTGCTCTTCGCAGGACAGCATCTTCCGGAGTCCCTCGGACAGCGCCTCCTAGCTCCCCGCCCCCACCCTAGGAAGAGAAGGGGACGGGGGCTGCTTTGGGGGTGTCTGCGAGAAACAAACGAAACGGACATCTAATGAGGTCCTAGTACGTGCCAAGCATTTTCACATACCTACATTTCACTAAATCCTGCTACTTGCGGACGCCGTGACGCCCGTTTCACAGATGCGGAAACTGAGGCTCAGCACAGAGGAGCCTGGAGGAAACGGGGAGGGGAACGAGCCTTTCCCGCGCGCCCCACCCCCGTGCCGGTGTCTCACCGACCGCACGCGCCGGCCTCCCCTTTCCGCCCCTCGCACACCCCCCGCCGCTGCCCGACGGCGCGCGGCGCTCACCTCGATGCGGTCCAGGCGGTCCCGGAGGGCGCGCACGGCGTCCTCCAGCTGGAGGATGAGCGCGGGCGAGTCCCAGGGCCCGTCGGCCATGGCGTCGCGGCGGGGTCCCGGGTCCTGGAGGCCGCGCGGCAGGCCGCTCTCGCAGCGGCCCAGCTTGCCGGTGAGCTCGCGGATGGTGTCCTGGTCCGCGCGGATGCGCGCCTCCTGCTGCAGCGCCGTCTGGCGCAGCTGCTCGGCCGTGCTCTGCAGCAGCAGCAGCTCCTCCCGCTCGCCGGCCGCCGCGTCGCCCTGCTCGGTCCCCGACGGGCAGGCGGCCGCCAGCGGCGTGCAGAGGAAGCGGCTGAAGAGGGGCGCGGGTGGCAGCGGGTGCGCGCTGGCCGCCGGCGCCCCGGGCAGCGCGGGGGGCCCGGCCGAGCCGCCCGCGCCGTGCAGCGCGCTCAGACCGCGCTGCGGGCCCGGGGACGCGGCGGCGGCGGCGGCCGAGGAGGCCGAGGCGTTGTCGGCGCCGCCGGGCAGCGCCCGCGCCGGGCTGGCCGCCAGGGGCACGCTGGCGATGATGCAGATGACGGCACCGAGGAACGCCAGCATGCCCGCGGCCAGCAGCACGGCCAGGAACTTCAGCGTGAGGCGGGCGGCGGGGGCGCCCGAGGCCCCCCGGCAGGCGCGGCGGCGGGGTCGGGGCGCGGGGCCCGGGCGCGCGGGGCCGAACGGGGCCGAGCAGGAGCCGGAGCCCGAGCGGGAGCTGTTGCCGCGGCCGCTGCTGCCGCCGCTCTGAGCCGGAGCGGCGCGAGGAGGAGAAGGCGGCGGGCGGCGGGGAGGGGGAGCGGGCGCGGCGGCCCCGCCCCGCAGGCTCCCCCGGGCCGGCCCTGGCCCAGCCCCGCACCCGTTCCGTGCCGGGCGCCGTGGCCGGGGCGCCGCCGAGATCGTGATCCCGCCGCCCGCACCGCACCGCACGGAGCGGATTAGGAGATAGGGGGCGGTGACCCGGTGGCCACGCGGCGGGACTCCCCGGGGACCCCCGCCGCACCCGTCCCGGGCTCCCGCCTCCTCCCCGAACCCGTAATGCCGACTGCTACCTGGCGGGGAGCTTGTCTCGTGTCGGGCTCAGGGCCTGGCGAGCTACAAGCTTGGGCGCAGGGAAACCTCGCGGTGGACACGCTCACCGGGGAAAGGAGAAGCCTGAGGCCCACCGAGGTCGGGTCGCTGTCCAAGGTCACACAGCCAGGATGCGATGGAGCGGCACTGGGGTTCAGGCACTTCTGGGGGGACTCAGGTTGTGCGATGGAGCTGGGGTGGGCGTGGGCAGAAGAAAAGAGGTCAGTGTTAGGGGCAGGGGACTGGAGATTTTGAGCCAACCGCCAGCCTGTCACTCCCCACCTGGGATCTCCTGAAGGAACAGGGTTCACTCCCCTCCACACCCTTCAAAAGAACGAACACACACACACACACACACACACACACACACACACGGCAGAAAAACAAAGAAGCAAAAACTTTCTCTGATCTCAGAAGATAGCAGAAGATCCCCCCACTCTGAGAATCCTTAAGGGCAGGAAACACCAGGGGTCCCAGAGAAGACCCCTCTCCCGACCTCCCCACCGCTGTCTACAGTAGGAAGGCAAAACCCTGCTGGGCATGTGGACCAGGCACTGGAAGGAACCGGAAGGAATGGGAGAGAGCTGTGGTGTGGGGGTGGCTGAGGAGACTTTTACTTTCTCCTTTCACAAATGTCTATATATATTTTGTTGCAAATTAACTTTGCAATTAAAAACTTTAAAAAAATCCTCCACAATTCAGGTCCAGCTCCAGTTTTCCACGAGGTGTTTTCTGAGAGGCCTGGGTTCCCAGTGCTGGAAGGGCACTCAAAAGGCTGCGGATGTTGGATGTTTGCTGCAAAGGGTGGAGGAGAGGGGCTATGGCTCTTGGGAGTCACTGGCCAAGGCCACACCCAGGCCAGTCCTGACCTGGAGTCTGGCCTGTCTCCCTGCCTTGCCTGTATTCTTGACTTGAGGAAAAGACACACACTGGGATTCTGAACCACCGTGGCTACCTCGTGGTCTCTGCACAGTGCCGGTGGTGGGGAGAGACCAGAACATTTCTCAAAAGGCCACAGCCCTGGGGGACGCTCTTTGACCACCGGGATCCTGCCCAGTGGTCCCTGAGCACATGCTTTTCACACCCCACCCCTCCCCCAGCCCCAAGATGATGCCCGCCATGCTCCCCAGATCTCTCTGGGTGTCAAGGATCATGAGCTATAACGTGGGAGCCAAGGGAGGGCAAGCTCTATATGATGAGCCCCCAGAGTCCCACGTGCATGGATGTGAGCTTGTGCTCGTTGGAGCATTGACCTGGAAACCCCGCCAGGCAGCACAGCCTGGGGGAAGAAGCTTCACCCTGACGGAGAGGTGAGCCAGGCTCTCTGAAGACAAGCGCAGGCAGAAGGGGGCCTGTGAAGTCCTGCAGGTGCGCGAGGCATCAGAACTCCCGGTGCATCTACGAGTTCTGTAAAGACAGAAACACACACCTCCCATCCCCAGGAGAAACTGTTGCAGAAAATCCAGACACGCACATGCCAGGCCGAGAGAAGGGGCTGCTGCCAAGGGCTTAGGCACCAAAGGGTGCCTAAGGGTGCGGCTTAGGCATCAAAGGGTGCCAGTATTATGTGGCTGCCCCATGAGATTTGGGGACAATTGGATAAATGGGTTCAAAGTCTTGAGTCAGTTCTTGTTTAAACTGATCTGTTTTGCCCCAGAATGGCTTTTTAGACCTGTGCTAGGAACACTCTGCTCTCCTGCTTCTAAACCCATCAGTGGCTTCCCTGTCCCTTATGGAATAAATTCCAAACCCCTTAATAGGTAGTACCGTACAGCCTAGTGGTCAAGGTCATGGACTTTCTTAGAGGTGGAGGGCCTCCTTTTCACCCTGTTACCAGTTGTGTGACATAGTTTGCAAGGAGGGCAAAGTCTCAGGCCTTTCCCCATTCTTGACACTCTCTCTGCGCCTCAGTTTTCCAAGTTATAAAATGGGGGAGTAACAGTTATACGTAGAAAGGCTCCATAAATGCCAGACCTAGCTTCTCTTGGTTTGTAAGACTGTTGGGAATCTGGACATCGCTCCCCCTTCCAGCCTCATCTCCTACTCCTCACTGTCTAGAGCAGTATCAGACCAGTGCATATTTCCCTGAACACACCAGAATGTCCCCTGTCTCTGCCTTTGTTCACGCTGTCTGCTGCCTGGGCTGCCACTCCTCTCCTTCCTAGCCTCTCCTCTATCCCCAACATCCAGCAGGGTAGTTTCTTGGTAAGTTTTTGAGGAGCTAGCTCCCCCAACACTGGCTGCTGCCGGAGGCAGAGAGGGGAGGCTAGGACAGGGAGGTCCTGAAACCCATTTCTCCGGGGCTTTGGAAGAGACTGCGCCCCCCCAATCCTAACACAGAATCCCTCCAGAGATGGCCGGAAACAGATTCTCAGGGGAACTCCTCTCAGACTTGAATTGTCCCCACATTTTCCCTCTAAAGTCTCGCGTCTCTAGGCTTTTTATTTCTTACTTATATTCCATTCTTAGGGTAAGGGAATTCTGCCCTAAATGAACAAGTATAGTTATTCATTCAAAATATATGTTTCGAGACCGACTTTGTGCCAGGCAAAATGCCAGGCCCTGGGGAGAGCTGGAAATAAGACAAACTCGGAGTTTATATTCTAGTAGGGAGGCAAGCAGTAAACAAATGAATAATTAAATAAATGAGTTTATTTATAATAGTCATGAGAACTACAAAGAAAATGTAAAAAGTAATATTATAGAAAGTTGTAGGCGGTTTGTGTGTGTGTGTTGGTGGGGGCAGATTTGAGAAATTGGCATTATTTGTAAGGTTGTCAGAAAAGTCCTGCTTATGAGCTGAGACCTGAATGACCTGAGAAACCAGCCGTGCAGAAATCTGGGGAAGGACTTAGTGTTCTAGGCAGAGCAGATGGCTTGTGCAAAGGCCCTGCAGCAGAAATGAGCTTGGTGTGTTCTAGAAACAGAAAGAAGGCCACTGGGGCTGAAGAAGAGTGAACTTCAGGGGAGAGAGGAAATCTGGAGAGAAAGGCAGGGTGAAGTCATGTAGAGCGTCACAGGCTAGGGGAAGAGAATGGGTTTGATTCTAAGCCCAGCTGGAAGGCTTGAAGTAGGGAAGTACCATCACATGGTTTGTGTTTGTAAAAGATCACTCTCGTGGTTGTATGGAGACTGGGTCGTATCAGGGTAGGAGAGGAAGCAGGGAGACAAGCTAGGGGCCCGGCAACCATCCAGGTGAGAGGAATGGGGTCTTGGAGGTTGGATGACCGAGAGAACTGGATGGATCATTTTAGAGGTAGAATTTGCCACTTGGGTCCTCCAGGCAGCAGATGGGGTTGGTTCTACAAGTGGTTGATTGGAGGCTGCGGGCTGTGAGAGCCTCAGACCTCAGTGCAGATCTGCCAAAGTCTTGCCCAACCCAACAGGGAGCGCCAGGGTCAAGACTGACCATTAGGGAATCTTGCATCGGGCAGAGATGCCCAGTCCCTAACACCCTTTTCATGCTTGGTCATTAACTGGGAGCTGCTCCAGAAGAAGATGGCTTCAGCTCAGAAGCTGGGGTGAGACCCGCACACAAACCTGCACGCGGGTGTTTATAGGCACTTTATTCATAGTTGTAAACTTGGTAGCAAACAAGATGTCCTTCAGTGTGTGAACTTGTACATCCAGACGGAATCTTACATACTGAGGAGAAAAAAGGAGCTATCAAGCCATGAAAAGACATGGAGGAACCTTAAATGACTAAGGGAAATGAGCCAGTCTGAAAAGGCCACATGCTCTATGACTCCACTTTCATGACATTCTGGAGCACTGAAAACTATAAGTACTGTAGAAAGATCTGTGGTTGCCAGGGGTGCTATTGGTCTTGGGGCCCCAAGAGGTATCCGCTGTCTCCCTCCTCCACTACCCATTGTAAATACCCCTTGCCCTCTTCTTACCTCTGCTGAGAAAAGGTGGGAGGAATATTCTTTCCTTCCTGTACACTAGTGAAGTCCATGGTATAATACATCCACTCAACAAATGTTTATTGAACCGAGATATGTTGTTGTTGTTGTTGTTAAAGCAGGGGAGGGAGGAGGGACGATGGGGTAGCGAAAACCTTCAGGCTACAGCAAAGTCATGTCTAAAAGAATGCGAGAACGCTGCTAGTTTGGCACCTGGTAGTTTCTGCCCACAGGCCCGTGATGGACTCGGGGCTTGAACTCAGGGCTTCGGGTGACCAACTCATTTCAGTTTAGCCCTGCAAGTCCTGTGCCCTGGGAAACTTCTCCATCCTGGGAAGATCGGGCCAGTTGGTCACCCGAGCTCTCTCCAAATCACACATCCCCAGGTGCCCGTACATAATGGGTATCGGTTAGGACATGACTCTTCCTCTTCCTGCCTTCCTAAGCCCCCATGTTCTTCCCTCCACTACACCATCTCCCACTTTACCTGTCTCCTGCAAGACCATGAGCCCCTCCAGGGCAGGGCTCTGGGGGACTGGCACTTGTGGCTACTCAAACTCCCAGCGAAAGCAGGCAGTTCCTCTTGGGGTGTGTCTGTGAGCTAAAGAACGTCCTTGGGTCGCCTGGGTGGCTCAGTCGGTTAAGCGTCTGCCTTCGCCTCAGGTCATGATCCCAGCATCCTGGGATCGAGTCCTACATTGGCTACTTGCTCAGCAGGGAGTCTGCTTCTCACTTTGCCTCTGCCTGCCACTCTGCCTGCCTGTGTTCTCGCTCTCTCTCTCTGACAAATAAATAAATAAAATCTTTACCAAAAAGAGAGAGAGAGAGAGAGAACACTTCCCTTCTATCCTGGACATCTCCATCCTGAGAGTCCAGTCCCCAGCCAGGGATGGACTGTCCCAGAATCAGAGCTGCCTTAGTCTCTCCTCGCCTGTAAAGCGGGCTCATGGTAACAATCACAGAGTGAGAACGGGAAAAGAGCAGATGAGATGTACATAAAATCTTCCAGGGACTCAAGGTTGAGGACAATTTCTCACCATGTTCTTTTGTATGCCCAGGGCACAACACAGTACCTGACCCTTAGTAAATGCCCCAAACATGCCATCCCTTCCTTATTTATTTCTAGCACATATTAGGTGCCCAGTAAAGGCTAATTTCCTCTTCTACTTTTTTTTTTAAAGATTTTATTCATTTATTTCACACACAGAGAGAGGGCAAGTACAAGCCAGGGGAGGAGAAGAGAGAGAGGGAGAAGCAGACTCCCCGCTGAGCAAGGAGCCCAATGCGGGGCTCGATCCCAGGACCCTGGGATTATAACCTGAGCGAGAGGCAGATGCTTAACCAAATGAGCCATCCAGATGCCCCCTCTTTTTTACTTCTTTACCTTCATTCCCCAAGTGCCTACAGTGCCTTCCCCCGTCGGCACTCTCTCCTTTCTTGGCTCCCCTCCCATCCCCTTCCTGAACAGAGTGGCGAGTCATTCCGACTAAGGTATACATCTTCGATCAACATACCCCAGCCTGGGACCTTCCAAGGGAAAACAGCGCTCAGAAATGTTTGCCTCTTGGCAGCAAATTCCCCCAACTAGGAGCCCGGCCAGAGAGAAGGGGCAGAAGCCAGGGAGGGGAGAGCTTTCCTCTCTGGGGAAGCCCAGAGATTTCCATCCAGGGTTTCTGCCTCCCTGGAAGCAGCAAAAGGAGCCAACCCACCTCTCAGGCTCAGGCAGGAAGCAAAGACATCTGTTCGCAGCTCAGGAGGGGCCGAGAACCAAGGAGGAAGCGGGTGGCCTCCTTGCAGGGGGCCTGGCAGTTGGCTGGAAGGTGTGTGCCTGCAGCCAGACCGAGCCGAGAAAGACCAGGATGAGTGGCTGGCCAGTGAGGCTGTGTGCTCTTTCCGTGGCTGTCCGGGGGCCGGGGTGCTCTCACTGTCTTGCCATTATTCTGCCAGCTGTGGGCGCTCAGTCCATCCCTCCTGCCCACACTTGTTACTCTGTTACTCACCATGGCAAACCCGGAGTTCCACATTGGAATCTTCCCTATTTCCCAGATAAGAATTGAAACTCAGAGAGGTTCTGACGTTTGCCCAGGGCCCCATGGTCAGTGCAGGTATGCCTGGGATTTGAACCTGGACGTTCGCAGACTCCACGTTGCACGCTCTTGCTCTCTCTCCAAATAGATCAGACCCTGAACAAGGAGGAAATAGCCAAGTACATCCTGGGAGCCTCACACTGCCCTGGGCTCAGTTCATCTCCTTCTCCTGGCCCTCCCCGGACCCTGGAGACAGGAGGAGGGGGAGGGCCAGGAACCACTGTGGGCCCGGCACTGGTTTCTGTTGCAATGATCTGTGACATGTGTTTCCCCCACGAGCCTGAGAACTTCTGGAGGTCTGGCACGGTGTCTGTTCCATATCTGGATCACTGGAACCCAGTGTGTGTTCTGGGTGTATCTACTTCACCCGTGATGGAACCTGAGGGCTGATGTCCATTTCTTTAGCTCCGCTAGGAAAGACAGTTTTCTGATGGCCCCCAGGATTCTGCAGACACAGCTCCTGAAGGCAAGGAAACCAAGCCTTAGGGCTCCAGGAGCAACCCTTTCTTAACCCATAGGATGGCTATGGGCAGACCTGACTGTCTATGGAGACGACAGAAGGCCTCTAAAAGATAAAAGGTCTCCTTGTGAAGGAGGCTCAGGGACAGGTGGACACTGAAGGGTCAGAGCTGAGGCTTGTGATGGGGTTAGAGGCAAGGGGGTACCTGGGACCTCACCAGATGACTGCTCATGATGTCTGGCACCTACTTCTTAAATACCACGTGTTTCCTGGTCTAGCTCAGGGGACCCAAGGTGATCCCTAGGGAAAGTGGGGGGCAAGTTGGGGAGACTCTCCCAGAAGCTGGAAGAAGGGACCATGCAGGAGAACAGGGTCCAGTGGGCGGTCCTTCTGGCTGGACCCCTGCTCCTGCCCACTGAGTTGGCCAGCCCTCTTACTGGACTGCCTCGGGATGGGTCAGGCCTTAGGTCTCTCTCCTCTAAAGTCTGCCTGCCGCCAGCATTGGCTGCAGCCACTAGCAAATTGCACCCACATACAATTTGTTTTTTTCAGATACAGAAATGGTGATTCAGCGAGGGAAAGGGACTTTCCCGAGATTATACCACAAGGAGGAAGCATTTGATGATAATGAAGAGGTGGTCCTTGCTCTGCTGCTAAGTGCATGATCTGTTATCATAGAAAACCTCACAAAACTCCAATGGAACAGGCATGCTACCAGCCCCATGGTATGGTTTGTGAGGCACAGAGAAGTTAAGCAACTTGTTTCAGGTCACACAGCTGCCAAGGTGAGAGGCTGAGATTCAAACCCAGACATTCAAGTTCATGACCACTAGGCTACGAGGACTTTCTAGGAGGAAGCACAGTGCAGGGAAGGCTGTTCTGGCAGGCCTGAGTCCGCTGGACTGGGACAGGGGTTAAGGGTAGGACAGGAACAGCAGAAGGGAGGAAAGGGGGCGTGTTTGGAGGTTGAAGCAGTGAACAGACCCAGAGAGAGCTGTGCTTGGCAGACTGCAGGCCGAAATCATTGTACTCTTCCCCAGGGTCTGCCTTGTCAACCTGTTCGGTTGACCCCATCTTTCCCACTTTGGATGAAATCTCAGGCATCTCTCATAACTTTTTCAGTCACTCTTGGGTTTTTTCCCTATTTTTTAGATATTAGAATCATCTGGTTTAGTAGCAAAGCTTTAAGCTCTGTTCAAAGCTTCTCCTTTCCCCCAAGTCTGCCTTAAACTCAAAGACCTGTATAATGAGGAAGGAGGCACTCTTTCTCATTAAGGGAACTTCTAAAGGTTCTTCAGGGACATCCCCCCCATCACTAGGGATCTCCTACCTGCAGTTTCTACATGGGCAAAGCCTCTCCGGGCTGGCTGGGCTTAGAGTCCCCTTCAGCTCCTGCCTTTCAGGGTCCAACCCAACATGAATCCTTCTGATAGGATCTCATGCCCCTTCCCTGCTTTCCCTTCAACCCCCACCAATCCTCTTGGGGCAGGGTCCTCATTCAAAATGACTTCAAACCAGCCACATTCTGCAAGGTTCCCTCTGGGGTCCTGGGAAACGCATTTGCATCCTGGCCCCCAGAGGCTGGGAGAGCAGGCTATTCCCCAAGCAGCTTGGTCCTTGCCTCACAGAAGCGGAAGCAGAAGCCTAGCCAGCCTCTCCACTTTGTCGCTCATCCTCAATCCTCAGGATTCCAGGGGACACATGCCATGCCCTTGAGTTCTCTGAAGCCCCCTCGCTTGGCCACACAGCCCTGGAGGGCTGAGGGACTGAGAGCACCTCCCCTTTGCAAGTCTATGCTTTGGAAAGGGGGTACCTGGTACCCATTGCCCTCAGCTCTGAGGGTCTGGACTGGAGCGGGCAGCAGAGCTGAGGGGAAAGGGAGGGATTGGAGTGGTATTTCCATTACAGGTCCCTCGGTCACAAATGCTGGAGACAGGCCAGAAAGGGATGAGTCAGAGACGAGGCGCAGGGTTCAGACCTCACCAGTGGAAGGCAGTGAGTCAGGCAGCCCGTGGGGGCCAATTTGCAGTCCGGAGGCTGTTTTGTTTTTTTTTTAATTTTTTTATTTATTTATTTGAGAGATCAGAAGTAGTCAGAGAGGCAGGCAGAGAGAGAGAGAGGAGGAAGCAGGCTCCCCGCTGAGCAGAGAGCCCGATGCGGGGCTCGATCCCAGGACCCTGAGACCATGACCTGAGCCGAAGGCAGAGGCTTTAACCCACTGAGCCACCCAGGCGCCCCCGGAGGCTGGTTTTGAATACGGAGTCTGAGGGTGTCACATCGGGGTAGAGCAGAGGGGTTGAAAGCATGGACTTTGAAGTTAAGGTGTTTGGGTTTCAATTCCAGCTCCGCACACAACTTACCAAGGGTGCCACCCAGAGGAAGTGACTCAGTCTCTCTTGCCAGTTTCCCTGGCTGCACCATGGGAGCAGCAAACCAGAATGAAACTCCAGTGCGAGGCTCAAAGTCTGGCTCATGGGGCCCTCAGCAGGGTTCCCTGCAATCCCAGGAGGAAGAGAGCATTACTCTCATCTCCCGTTTTACAGAGGGGAAACTGAGGCACGACAGAGCCTGAGCAACACGCTGTGGAAGGCCCGAACAGTCAGGCAGCCCAGCTCTGCTTAGTGTGCCCTCACCTACCAAGCTACACAGCAGGACGTGGGGACAGTGGGAAGGATGACCGCCCGGGTTCAAATCCTACCTCTACTGCATAGGAATTCGTGAGCTGTAACGTCACCTTTCTAGACCACAGAGATACCTCATTTCTATACCATGGGTACTGAGCTCTCTGGGTTGTGAGGATTTAATTAATTAATCCTTGTAAAGTCCAGTCTGTCTGTATTAACTGTCCTTAGAGCAGTTCTGGGTTGGAAGGATGATTAGAGGAAGACCCTCTCCTGTTTTACAGAAGAGGAGGCAGAGGCCCCAGAGACAGTGACTGACAGCACTGAGATCCCAGAAGTGGCAGAGCTGGGGCTCACCCACTGCTTCTCAATGATCTGGAAGCTGTTATGTGGGAGGAGGGCATTGAGAGTTGGTGGGCAAACCCCCGGAGCCCCTGGGCGGGAAGTCAGAGGGATGGTCAAGTCCGGATACACAGGTCTGGAAGATATCTCCTCTTACCCAAGAGGTGCTTGAACAAAAACCCCTCACACCCATCACCTCAGGCCTCCCAAGAACCCTGCCAAGCAGGGACTCCCGGCTTCCACAACAGCTGAGGGGCACGAGGGCTGGAGAGGGGAAGTAACCTGACCACCGGAACCCAGACAAGAGTCTCCTTCTGGTGGCAGGGGTGAACGGCAGGCAGAGGAGGGATGAGCGTGGAGGAGCAGGTCAGGGCTGATCAGAACAGAAAGCTTCCGCCGGGACTTCGACATGGAAACTGTGCCAAGGGAGCCTGAGAGAGGACGGTCACTTTAATGAGTCCCTGTGGGGGACCATCTACAATTGCCTTTTCCAAAGTGCATCCTGTTGCCTTGATCACAGACAGGAGTATCGGAGCCTTAACAGAGAACCCCTAGGGACCTCCAAATCCACCCCGAAAGAATGCGTGACTCGTGCTGGGATTTCACACCATGAGATGAGGGGGACAGAAGGCTGGCAGGGGGGCCTGTCTTTATGCCACAGCACCAAGAACCCCTGCCACCTGCTTTGTCCCATTTTCATCAGCCCATCTCGGCTCTGCATCGATGTTTCCCTCTGGCTCATAAAGGCTAATTGCTAGCAGCTGTCATTTAAATGGAGGCTCATGTCTTTGTCACACTCTGAGCCCAGCCTTGGGAAGAGACAAAGAAGACTTTGGTCTTCTGCTCTAATGAAGGTCATATTCCATCTAGAGGGACCGCAGGGGACCTGTTCCCATCTAGCTTCAACTCTGATTGTCTGTGTGCCTCCTATGTGTCTGCCGTGCATTCGCACTTTCACACTTACCCTGAATCTCATTGTTCTACAGAGATTTCAGAAGTTTGGGGAGGGAGCAAGATGCTGGGCAAAGAGAGACGTGGGCTACTATCCAAGTACATGAGGCTTGGCTTTTCAGTTCTCTTTTAACTATTGGTTTTTCATTTAATTCTACAGGAACTGTGATGACAATTTCTTGAAATGTACTGAGATTTGCTTTTTACCATGCCACATGATGTACGAGGAAATGTCTGGAAATCTTCAGTGTGTGCTTGACAGTGATGTGTCAGGTGCAAGATTCCATACATGCTGTTTGTAATTCTGCTGCGCATTTATTTGCGGCCTGCGTCTTTGTATGTCTTGTAATTTTGGATTGCAAGCTCACATTAAGGAGGGTTTTATCTGTGAGTATCACACTGTGGCTTTTATCGTGGGAACGTCCCTCCAGAGAGGCTTGTATTTCCCATTGCCACATGCTCTGTGAGTGTAACGCATCCCACATTTGCTTTGTATGTTAATTATCAGACTCGGTAGTTCTGGAACCACACGGGTAATGCAAATTCAAATCTCAAATTTGTGTTAGTGAAGGTCTAGAGTCATAATCAAGAGAGATTTCATTTTTGTTTTTCCAACCAGAGCCAAAAATGAGACAAAGTCTCTGACAACTTTTTTTTTTTTTTTAACCGTTTGTCTTTTCATTGAAGACATGCTTTATTCAGGTGTCTTGGTTTCAGATCTCTTTTTGGCAATGGCCAGGGGCCTTGTCTCCCAACTGTATATAGATGTAGACTCCAAGCTCCTTGGTTACCAAGTTCAACAAAGGCCAACACCTCCCCACACCTGTCCCGGTGTCACTGCAGACCCACCCTGCAGGGCAAAGGATTGGCATCTTCTTATCACTCTGATTTTGGCTTCCTCTTTGTTTATGGTCCTTGAGGATTTCTTTACTATCTTGGAAGGTCAGCTGGGTATTTAACAGAATGTCTGTTATACAGTAGTATCTCTAGGTGCTGTGTAACATCCCATTGGAAGCTTCCATTCACCAAGCCCAAGTCCTGGGTTCCACTCCTTCAGCTTCTGAGGGACCCTGGTAAGCACTCTCCCATACACTGCTTGTCTGACTCACTATCCCCAGCCAACTGCCCCACGACCTCACCCGGAGGAAAGGCAGGAGATTGTTGGATGGGTGGCAGGCAGAGGCTGGATATCCCAGTGGCCTCTGGAGCAAAGCACCTAAGTTCTAAGAGATCCTTCCCAGGGGTCTGGTGACATCTCAGAGCTGAGCTGTACTTGAGGACAAAGGTTCTTCAACAAAAGGACAGGTTCCTCTAGCAGTCCCTCGGTGAGCAGGAACTTGCTGCTCCAAGTCTCACATCTATGGGTCAAAATCCCTCCTAATTCACACCCAAGGTGTCCCAAACTGCATTCACCCTCCTCCCAAGCCGCCGCCTCCACCAGGCTCCCCCGCCCGTCCGCCCCATGAGTGGCACCAACACCCACTCTCGCTCACTAGACACCCAGGAGGTTTTCAGAGGCTCTCTCCTGCAAGCACTGCAAGCCAGTCGCAAAATCTTCAATATTCCAAATCTCCCTCAACTCTGGCCATCCCTCCCATCCGCACCACCTCTGCTGTGCCCGGTCTCATTAGTGCTCACCAGGGGCATCTGTTCCTCTGTCCCTCCTCTGCTGAGGATGGATGTCTGGAGGGTGGGGCCTCTCCCCTGCTGCTTCCCTTGCAGAGCCCACATGTGGATCTGGTCCCTGAGCTCTCAGAGCTGGAGCCATTTGAAGTCCGAACCGTCAGAAGCCCGCATCCTGAACAAAGGTGCAGAATGGGCACAGAAGCCTGTGATCTGGCTTGAGGGGGGCTTGCCATCTGGAGGCAACCACGCTGAGCCTCCCTTTTCACTTCAGGCAGAGCTTGGTAAGGACAGAAAAGTCACTGCACTTACAGCTTTAAAAAAATGATGGGAGTGATTTTGCGAACTTGTCCTCCCCCATCTCCACCCCCGACCTTCCCTTGTCCCAGTCCTGAGCCTCGCCGCATGGCTGACCTGGACCCCAGGCAAGGCCCAGGAATAGGAGGTGAGGCTGGGCGGGGGGGGGCTGGGTCAGGGGCCACCTGGCAGATGAACCCTGTGACACCAACAGTGACGCTGACGCATTTCAGACAGGGCATCATGGCCTCTGGGCCCAGTGGTCCTGCCCAGCCCTGCAAACAAACCCTCCAGTGCTCCTTAAGAAGCAGTTGTGATCACGCTCACTCAGAGGCAACTAATACACAGAGCTCACTGCTTAGTGATGGCATGCGACAAAGCACTGTGACTTGTGACAAGGGACGGCAGCGACTCTATGTCTCTGAAGGCACCTGCCTCACAAGGGCAGCCGCCCCGTGTTCTCAGTCCCAGGGAGCATCGGGCTTGGGGGCAAGTCTGGCCTGGAGGGCAGCCCCTGCCATCACTGAGAACCAAGCCACTTTGGCAAATGAATGAATGAACCTAGTCTCCCCCCACGGGAGCCCGACAGCTCCTCCCTTGAGGCTTCGCTAGGCACCGGGGAGTGGGGCAGGTGCCCGGGGTGCCGGTGGGGCGGCGGAGAGAGGGGGATGAAGGGAGACAGAAAAGCTCTCACTGGGGTTTGGCCTGTAATGGGTGGGCTGAGCTTCCGGGTGTTCTTTCGCTCAGTGTGGATTAAGGAGTTTTGGAGAAGAAAACGCTGAACACCTGGCGAGATGACCAGTGGGAGGGAGGGGTGGCTTGGAGTAGATGCCCTGGAGAAGGGCCAGCCCTGACTTCAGAGGGACACCACAGCCCTCGCCCCCTTACCACGTACCTGCCGGGACCAGGGGCAGACAGGGACACGCTTCCATTTGTCCTGCTGGCCCAGGACCAGTTGGATGAATTGTCCTGGGGTCCCAGGTCTGCTGCTCAGTTACTCCCCGGCCTCCCTGACCCCATCAGGAAGGCGGTGACAACTGGAGAAAAGATGGAGGGCCCAGTGTGTCAGGCACCAGGCTGTGAGTTGCGGGTTATCATGGTATGCCACGCTCCCACCCACAGAGGGACAAGGCCTCGGGTTGTGGACGGGGAGGTGCTGCTGACCATGGGAGGCCCCCCTGAGAGTACCCAAGGACAGCGGGAGGGGCCTGCACCCCCCAGGAGGCCGCCAGGTGGAGGACTTGGGATCCTGAGGACAAGGTGGGGGCGGGGGGGGCGTTTCCAGCCCCCTGTGGCACGGGTGTGGAAGAGGCAGGGGTGATGCAGGCAAGAACAGAGCCTGGCAGATCGGTCAGGATGGGTGGGGGTGCGCAGGGTGCGGAGACATCCCAGAGGGGAGACAGTGGGGATTTCATGATGGGGGAGGTATGGGTGCTGTGGGAGGATTCAGGGGGGGACACCTGCTTAAGAGCCACAAAAGTGGCTCAAGAGCAGAGGGGTGGGCCCTTGAGGAAGGTATGGGATTGCCCGGGGTGGTGGCTTTTAAACCTCCAAGGCTCCCCTGCGTGGGGAGAAGGTGCCTTGTGGCTGCTTATCTCATTGGAGAAGGCACCCAAGCACCCAGAAAACATTTCTCTGCACTGGTCTGCTCTCCCAGGCGCTGTGGCAAGATGCTTGTTAGGGGGGCGCCTGGGTGGCTCAGTGGGTTAAGCCTCTGCCTTCAGCTTGGGCCATGGCCTCAGGGTCCTGGGATGGAGCCCCGCATTGGGATCTCTGCTAGGCAGGGAATCTGCTCCCCCCACCCTCTCTGCCTACTTGTGATCGGTCTTCAAATAAATAAAATCTTAAAAAAAAAAAAAAAAAAAAAAGCAGCAGCTTGATAGGGACCCAGCCCCACAGGCTCCCTCGTCTGCAGCTACTGATTCCAAGTGGGGGCTGGGGAGCAGGGAGCTGGCAGTGGCAGGCCCTCTCCCCCCCCCTCCAAGGTACCCACCAGCCTGGAAGCCCTGCAGTCGCACGGCTTGGGGTCCTCACCCCCAGCTCAGCCCACCTACCGGCTGTGAGGCGGGAGGCGGTGAGCTCAGAAATGGACCACAGCAGGCAGGCCAGGCCAAACCCCTCCTCACGTGCAGCAGGTGAGGCCTGGCCAGATGTGATGCGTAAAGACCACAGGCACGGCGGGAAGAAATGAGACAGACACATCCCCACCCTAGGGGCCAGGCCGTAGCTTCGGAATGTGACAATTTATTTGGGGGTGGGGGCAAAAGAGGCTTTTCACTCCCCCTTCCTGGCATTGATACAACATTGAAGAGCAGCAGGAACTAAACGTACAAGACGAGAGTAATCGGCACAAACCCCCCTCCCCCGGCCCAGAAACAACCGAATCCGGAACAGAACCAAAGCCCACACCCAAAACACGCTGTCTTCTCCACCCACAGGCTCCAGGAGCCGGAGCGGGCAGGTGGCCTGGGGGACCCACCCCCATGCGGGGTGAGGGGCGACATCTCCATTTCTGGTCTCCTGCCGCCCGCTCAGTCCCTCTTGTGCACCACTGGAGGCAAAGTTTAGCCAGCTGGCAGCTGGATGGTTGAACCACAGACAAAGGCAACAACACTTCATTTTTAAAATGAGAAAGAGAAAAAAAGAGATGGCGCCCCTCCCCCAATATAGAGCTATATACGTATATTTTATATATATAGAATTCATTCGTGCACAATTCATTTAAATGAGCTTTTCAAAAATTAAAAAAAATTATAAGATACACTTTTTTAGGCCTTTGTTTTTTTAAATTAAAACGAACAAAAAGTGTCCATCTGCACTCCTCCCAAGAAGGGGGGCAGGCCCCAGAAGGAACCCTTCGTTCCTTCTACCTTGCGTGGCCTGTTGCAAGGGGTCCCCTGTTAGACCATCAACCCCATTTGCCTAGCTGAAGCTCTGCATACAGTAGGCACTCACTCAGTGTTGGAGCAGGGTATCAACTCCTTCGAGGAGGGGCAGGGGGACCCCGCAGGCATGGGGCGTGGGGTCCTCAGTCCCCACTCAGCCTGGCCCCGTACTATGGCATTTTGGTGACTGCCAGCAAGATGGGAGTCAGGCTGGGGAGACCCTCTCCTGGAGTGTTAGCCCCTAAATTCCTTTTTGAATCCGAGAGGAGATGCAGACCGAAAAAAACGAAAACCTTTAAACACTTTCCTTTTCTTTTTAAAAGTGATTCCTTAAACCATACAAGCCCCCAGAGAGGCTGCCTTGGACTAGTGCATGGGAGCCCGGAAGCGGAACTGACCCTACAGGGCTCCACTGTCCGGCGTGGGCCAAGTGCAAAAACAAAATAAAAGCGAAAAAACCCCCAAACCCAAAAAACCCAACCCAACCCAACCAACCAATAAAACCCCAGAAGGTGGGAATGGTGGTATGTCCACTTGGGTCCCCATGGAGGCTAAAAGAGCTGGTCATGGCCCAGCACCCCCCACGTAACAGGTTCCTCCTCTGGGCTGACCCCTCAACCAGTGCTGCCTGGGAAGGGTGGGGCAGTGGGGGGGGCGGCGGGACTGCCAGCTCTGCAGCGGCCTCAACATCCCAGGCTCCCTCCTTTGAATGGGCTTTTCCCAAAACGCCAGAGCAGCTGGGCTCTTCACCCCAGCGAAGCAGCTTTGCCTCCCAGAACCCCAGTTTCCTGGTCTTTTCAATGGGGTAACCCCTCCCACTGTGCCCACCTCACACTGAGGTTGGACCTCAATCATCCCTTCTTTTCAGCAGAAGGATGGGGCTCGTTTTGCCCCGGACCCCTTTGCAGGGCAAGAACAAGGGGGCTGTGGGAGGCTAGAGGCCCCAGTTCCAGAGCCGTCGACCAGCACTGAATCCTCAGCACCCGTCTGGACACCAGCAGTGCTTTATGAAGAGGACTTGGACCCAATACGCCCATTTCACAGAAGGGCACACTGAGGGTCAGAGAGGGGAATAAGACAGGGAGGTGTCCCAACTTCCCATCTCAAACTGGAGACACCAAACCTCACTTGTTTCCTATGACATGTGGGTGGGGAAGGGGTGGCATTAAGGGGAGATGACCGATGCCCCAACCAACACTGAATATAGCAGGATATCAGGCTTTGGGGGGGTATTTCACGTATAAAAATAAAGCAAACCAGAATGCAACTTCTGCTTGGTAATTAGGCAAACGGAAAAGCAGCAAGGGGAGAGGAAGGGCCCATAGGAGGCTGATTCGTGCAAGAGTGTGGGGGGGGCGGTTAGGATCCCCGCTCAGAGCCGCCCTGGGAGAGAGGTAAGGAGGGCCCCACTTGCTCTTGACCCTGTGCCCACCTCAAAGCAGTGCGCATGCGTGCCTCTGGGTGTGCTGACACGGAATGGGGCCACATGGCTGAGGGTCAGGGGCAGCAGCCCACCTGTGCAAAGAGAAGGGGCAGGCATTCCCCTCTCCCCATAGTTACCCCCAATACCTTAGGGTCACCACCTAAAATTCTCCCAGAATCTACAGCTCCTTCTTCCTGAAGCTTGTATCCCCCACGTGGTCAGGGAAGCTCAGGGCTGTTGTGGTCTTTGGGGTGATGGGGTGGGAGGGACCAGATAACCCGACAAGCTGGCAAACGAATGACAGAGAGCAAGACACCCAACTGCATCTAGTCACCGGCCTTCCTGGACAAAGTCACCAAGGACGCAATAGTGGGACTCCCGCTCCCCAGCCTTCCCCTCAGATCTCAGCTCCCTTCGCTGGGCGCCTGCAGGGCTGGCTAGTTCCCTTGGGACCGGCAGTCATCCTTCCCTTTGAAGGAGGGTAGGTGTGGGGTCTGGGCCCAGGACAGAAGGGAGGTTGCCCCCTGCCTCAGGCCGAGGGGAGAGAGCAAGCAGTGGGCCAAACCCCAAGGACCCGCCCGCCAGGCCTAGGCCCTCCATCCCGTTCCTAACACCGCCACCTCACCTGTGCAATCACTGCAGTACGAATTTTCTTTAAATATCTCTTTCTCTCCCCTCCCCCACTCCCACCCTGACCCCATAGGAATCCCACAATATTTTTTTCTATTTCTTTTTTCTTTTTTCCTCTTTTTTTGTTTTTTGTTTTTTTGCAAAACTAATTCTTTCACTTTCCTGTCATAAAATCACCTCTGAAAACACAACTTCTTTACAAAAAAAGTCACGAATGACACGGACTCTCAGGAAAACACATTTCTATGGTCTCTGGAAAACACCTGTAACTGACACCCAGGCAGTCACTCACCTGGGGTGAGGGGTCACGGGGGTGGCGGGGGGGGGGGACATCCCCTCGAAGGACAGAGGAGAAATACCAGCCCTTATTTGGGGGGAAGCCAATTGGCACTTGGACGGCCACAGAGCCAACACAAAGGGCAGGGTGGGGAGGGGTCTAGGAGTGCCAGCCCCCCAAACCCTGGGAGGGCCCTTGTCCTACATCGGGGCGGGGGGGGGGGCGGGGGGGCGGGGAGGGGCAGGGAGAGTTGGAAGAACAAGTCCTCCCATACTCCGGACAAAGGCATCTGCTCCCTAACGGGATTCCCTTTCTGCCTCCTCCTACCTTTGCCATCACGCTTCTCAGTTGGGACACTGCTCCCTGCACATGCCAGGAAGTTCCCTCGAGCCAGGAGCAGGGCTGCGCCACCCAGGCCAGACTGAGACATGGGGCCGGTCCAGCAGGTGGCCACCCCACAGTGTCCCGGAGCCCAGGTCCCACATACCCTCTCTCTCCTGGAGAGCACATGCCCCTCTTTGGTCACCCCCTTTGGCCTGCCTGCTCTCCCAATGCCTGACCTAAAGCTGGGGCCCTGGCCTCCGCCAATGGCACAGACCCTTCGGCTCCCTGGCGACAGAGAAGGAAAGCCACCCCGGGCCCCAGAGCCTCCTACTGGGGCCAGCAGGTGGTGCTGTGAGAAGCATTTCAGCAGAAGCAAGGCGGCGGTGGGGGGGGTGGGCGGCAGGAGGGCCTGGGACATCCCCCCCTGCTCACCGGAGTGGTTTCCAGGGCGGAAACCTCTCCACCTCAGTCCCCACCCTGCCATGTCTGCAGCAAAGGCCTGGCTGGTTGAGCGGACCCCCTAGAAGAGGAGGGCGTGGGGGGTGTGCACCCCAGCACATTTGGGCTGGGGGGGAATCGGCCTGGGGGCTCCACAGCAAACTCCTTGGCCCTGCACAAGGTCTGGGCAAGGAAAGGTCGGGCCTTCGACAATCACATTCTGAGCAACCCTCAAGGGAGCCACCTGGAAAGCCCTGGGCCCAGCGCACATCCAGGTACGTGCGCAAACACGCCGTGGGGCGGCAGGGACGCCCGCCAGCTGGAAGTTTCCACGGCAGATTCTTGTAGCACCTTTGGTTGAGAACTGAAGGGCCCTTTAGCTACTGGGAGGCCCAGGCAGGGTGAGGTCCCTGCCGACCCCTCCCACCTCTGAGATGAGGAGGAGGAAGGAGCCAGGCGGGGTGGAGCCTAAGGGGACCTGCTCAGATCAGGTCCAGGTCAGGTCCAGCAGTGGGCAGGAAGACCCAGGCCTCTGGCCCTGCTCTCGCCACCCTCACTGACCTCTGACTGGGCTTTGCCATCCCTGGCCCTCCTACCCAAGTCTGGAGGGGAAGGAAAGGGACAGCGCCCCCACTGGGAGGGGGGTCTCCTAGGGGCCCCACAGCTGCCAGGTTAGCACCGAGAAATTCAGATGCTGTGCGTGAGAGCTGAAAGCAAGCTGGGGAGACAGAGCAGGATGCGGAGCAGGCAGCTGAATCCCAGCTTAGGGGGCTCCCTGGGAGCCACCCAGCAGGCCTCACCATGCATGGGCAGGAAGGGTGCCAAGAGCCAAGGACTTCCAAGTGCCCTCACCCCACCCCAGCCCTAACCCGTTCCAGGACTGCTGCTCCCACTGGGCTCGTGGGAGGGGGGTGCTCCAACTGCCCAGCCCCATCCCAGAGGGGCAACACTGAGCCATTTGAAACAAGCAAAGCACAGGCAGAGGTGTCTGAGGGCGGGGATGGGGGCGGGAGCAAGAGGATGACTTTGGGCAGGAGGGCCCCCCCAAGCCCCCCTCCTTGGTGGAGCCCCCCTCACTTGCTCACCCCACCGCTGCCACCACCCCCAGTGGCACCTGCTACTCCAGTAGCCACCTTCTCGAAATCCTCAGGGTTGCAGAATTCCTTGATAGTGACTGTCAGAAGGTTGCTGGTGACATCGGTGACAACCACATTGGAGCAGGGTGACATCTCAGGGCGCCAGTCCCCAGCTTCAGGCTCGGAGACAGCACTGGCGGGCTCGGGGGCCGCGGGCAGCGCCGGGCTGGTGGCAGCAGGGACATCGGGAAGCACCCGCTTGCTGGTGGCCGCGGCTTCAGGAGGGATGGACAGGTCAAGCACTTCGGGCTCCCGCCAGCCGGGAGCAGCGGGACTCACGGTCTCAGGGAGCAGCTTGGGGGGCACATCGTGGGGGTCAGACGAGGACTGCGGCGCTGGCGAGGGGCAGCTGGAGGAGCTGGAGCTGCGGGCATCAAAGGGGGCCGCGGGGGCACCCAGGAGCAGCCCTGTGCTGGGAGGGGCCGCAGGGTCAGCCTTCCCCGCCGGCGGGGGAGGTGGAGGGCCGGGCGGGGGCTTATTGTAAAGCGCGAAGGGGCCGAACTTCATGTGGCGGATCTGGGTGCGTAGGATGCTCTCACTGAACTTCTTGCTCTTGCCGATGACCCGGTTCCTCGAAGGGACCTTGGGGCGAGCGAGTGCTCCAGCCCCCTGCCCAGGGCCCCCGCCGCCACCCGTACCCTTGTCGATGACCTTCAGATTGAGGATAATGCGGTTACGCTTGGGCTCCCGAGGCTTCACCTTGCGGTTGATGATGCGCACCGTCTCGGAGAAAGGCGAGATAGGGGGCCGCAGGCCAGGACTGCCACCCTGGGGGTCAGGGCGGGGCAGGGGGCGGCGGGACATGCGGTGGCAGCGGCGGATGTCCTTCTTGAGCCGGTGCACAGCTGCGCTGGAGTGCAGCTTGGGCGAGGAGGCGCTGACGCCCGGCTTGACAGAGAAGTGCACATCGCTGATGCGGAGGGCCTCAGCCTGGGCCCGTGCCTGCGTGGCGGGGAGGTGGGGGGCGGTGAGCAGGGGCGGGGCTTCCTGCTGATCTCCCCTGGGCGTGTCCCCCTCTCCCCCCGCCACCCTGTGCCTGCCACCCCCAAGTCCCATCTCATTAAACCATCCTGAGAGCCCGTCAGAGAACCCGCGGGTCCCCCAACCCTGTCTTAGAGACAAAAGGAAAGGGACTCAGACAGGTGAAGCAAAGCGCATTCTGAGGCCCCGTCAACCCTTGTCGAAGCGGGACTCTAAGTCCTGCTACTTTTGAAGGCCTGGGTCCCTGGGACAGACGGACGGGCAGCTGCGCTGGCTGACACAGGAGTGAAGGCAACCAGGCCACTGCCTGGGAAGAACTCGGCTCTGTGAAGGATCCCAGCCTCGTCGGGCACCCCCCCCCCCAGACAGATTCTTGGTGCCAGCAGGAAGAGGGAGGGCCCTCCCCACTCCAGCCCACACCCCAGGGCCACTGACCTACTTGCAGGGTCCCAAAGGCTCTGTCTGCACTCTCTGCTTCTGGACAGGCTGCACCTCCAGCTTGGACCTGCCTCCCAGGCTGACCGTCCCCTCTGGGATGGCCTCTTGGCCCTCTCAGCCCCTTCTGTACCCTCACAGCCCCTCCCATTTCCCCTCTTGGGTCTGATACACGTCCGCCTGCCCAGGATCTGGCTCAAGGTCCGAGGCTGAGCAAATCAGGGCCAACAGATTCCAAAGCCGGCACCTCAAGCCTAGGTTGGAATCTACCCCACTGAGACAAGAATCTAGTGCCAGGACAGGCTGGGTGGTGGTGTTGGGGGGATGCAGGGTGGTTGAGCAGGCCTGCTGGCAGCCAGGGAACCTTCCCTGGCTCCTGGGCTCAGCTCTACTCCCAAGTGTGAAATCTGTAAACCCCCACCAAGTTCAGGGCAGGGGACTCACAGGGTCCTATAAACTGCCCCCCCCCACCCCCGCGGCCAGCCCGTCCTTCACTAACAAAGTACTAGAGTCACAAGACAGCTCCGACTCCCAACACACAGCCTCTCCCCCAGGGGCTGCCCTCCCTGGAGAAGGCAAGGGGAAGGCAGTGAGGATGTTAGGGGACTCAGTGTAACAAAAAACGGATGGGGCCTGGAGGAGCACAGCTTAGAGGCACAGGCCTGTCCCAGAGGTGCTGCTAAGACCAACAGGGAAGGCACAGAGTCCAGTGGGGAGAAGATGCGGTGGTCAAGGGACTAAAAGCAATGGCTGATCATTCATCTACACACTTCCTGGGTTCTGGTGGGGGACACTCGCTAGGCAGTATCTGCCTCAATCCAGGTGGGAGACAGTGGTGGCCGAGGGGGAGGACACACTCCCACGGTCCATCTGTGAGCTCCCCAAGAGTGAGATCTGCTCTGGGGTCTCTCCACCACCTCCCCCACAGCACTAGACGCTTAACTGGTCCCTGGGAGGTAGCCTGCGTGCGCCTCAGACAAAACTAGGTTGTATCTGACCACAGGTCCCCGAAGTGCTGTTTGCGGACTTATTTGCTGAATTAGCAAGGTCTATAGAAGGTGGGAGAAACACTTTTTATGCTATGTGGCCCTCTTGGCCTCGCTTGGAGGGGGTCTCCTGGGGCTGCTTGGCCAATAATCCCTTTGAGCACTAGGTGGCAGCACCTGCGATCCAGCGAGCCCCACGCTGGCAATGCCCCCCCCAACCTCCTGGGCACCAGCCAGTAGAGCCAGGCTGGGGCTCCCACACATCCCTTCTCAGACAAAGGCAGGAGGGGGCCAGCCTCAACTTGGCATGGCAAGCAAGGTTCATCCCCAAGGGAGCCTGGGGGAATCTCCACTCTTTCTAATCCCTGCTCCCCCACCCCCGGAGGGGTTAGCATTCACGCCATCCACAGGCTGCCTGAGCTCTCAGACCTCTGTCCTCCTGGCTCTGCCCAAGCTCAGGGCTGATGGTTCCGGAGATGAGGCAGAAGTGGGCAAACCTCACACCTGGGATGACACTCTGGCTCGGTGGGCCATCACCTACGGTCAGATAATACATGCTACCTGCTCTGCCCAGCAGTTGGCACAAAGCCCATACTCAACAAATATCAGATTTCTCGCTCCACGGAGGTGGGGGGCGGGGGACAGGGGATTGATGAGCGATAATCTTTTACTAATACATGGTTTCCAAACCTTTTATGAGGAACATGCCTCACTTTATAGCTTCTATATATATATATAATTTTTTTTTTTTTTAAAGACTGGTTTACTCTTTCTCTTCCTCTTTCCTCCCCAGGCTGAGAATCTGTTAAGGCAGGACCTGGGTCTGCCTGTGAATTAAAAAGGCCAACCACAGCCACTGTGTTTGCTGCACTCTGATGGGGTGAGAGGCACGGTTCTGAGGGGTTGGCCTGTATGTACCATAGACCACAGCACAGAAGTTTAGAGATCTGGACCCTGCCGCTGACTCTCTGTGATCGTGGACCAGTGCCACAACCTCCCTGGCCTTCGTTTTCCTAGGTGTAAAATGGGGCTAAGTCACAACCTACCTCATGGGCTCCCGTCTGCCTTCAGAACAGCTCCGGGCAGTAAAGTAAAGGCTGAGTATCATTTGTTTACTAAACACACCCTCTCTCAGCGACCCACAGAGCCATGGGCCAAGCTGGTCTTCATCACCCCTTGCCAACATCCACATCACTCTCGTAAGGCTCAGGTCCACTCAGCTGCCTCTTCATCCCCTCCCGACCACCTCTGCGGCCTTCATCGTCTCCTCAGTGTCCACCTTGTCCCCTCCACCGGATGTGTGTACTCTCCGAGGGACAAGGGGATGGAAAAGGAGCCAGAATGAAGGCAGGAAGCTGGGTGGTGGGCCCTCAAGTTAAGTCACCTCTCCCCTCTGGGCCTTGATTTTTTTTATCTGGGTAATGGGACTAATACTCCTTCATAGGGTTGTTGAGAGGATTAAAGGAGATAATCCAGGTGAGGACTTAGTGCCCTGTTAGACTCAAGGTGGGGAAAAAGGCATTTCGTGAATCCAAGCTCACGGTCATTACTCACTTGACCGCTAGAGGGCGCTCCAGCTGCGCTGAGAGGCTGTCACACAGCCCTCCCGCCCTCCAGCTGCTCCGCCCCATCCCTCCTCCTCTAAGAAGCATCAAGGGTTAAGGGCGCTCCTCCATGGATCCCCTAATGTGTGTCGGTTGGGAACAGGAGTCATGGAAATAGGTCATTCTGGAAACCAAAGGTTCTTTCATGTTTGCTTTAAGTTCAAACCCTTAGCCAGGCACACACCTTTTGGGGTGGGGGTGGGGCTGGAGAGGCCCACCCCACCTTCATGGGGCTTTGCGCCTTTTGCAAGAACTGGAGATGCTGAGGCTGTGCCTTCTGCACAGTCTCTTTCCTGCAGAGTTCTCCCTGCCCTGCCGATGCCGATCACCTGAGTCACAGGCTGTCAGGGTGGGAAGGGGTCCCGAGGCAATGTCAGCACTATTGGGCCGACTATGGTGTCCCCCGGAGGCCTGCCTGCAGTCTTGCCCATCTCCTAGGGTCATCTCACCTTAGCTCTCCGACTCTGACCTTTCTCACTAAGAAAAATAAAACAATCCCCCCCAAAAGCCCTAAGATGGCTTCCTCTGGGGCTAGGTCTCCCTCCCTTGCCAAGGCTAATGTGCTATGCTCCCACTCCCCCCAGGCCCCATCCTCATTAGAACCTCCAGAAACAGCAAGAGGGGGGCGGAAAGCGTTGGGGGAGGGGAGGCAGTGGCCCGGCCCAGGTGATAAACTCAAAGTAAAGTGATCTAAGGTCAAATTCAAGTTGCATTCCCCAGTGAGGAGGCGAGGCACACAGAGCAAATCCTAAGACAGAGAAGGAAGCTGAGGGTAGGGAGGCAAGTGGCCCCCAAAGGCTTCTCCGGTTCCCAGCCCTGAGGGAAACTACATTTACTCTCCCCACGGATCCTAATTCCAGGCAGAGCCCTACCAGCTCAAGGCTGGGGGAGATGAGGGTTCGCCTCATCTGGTGAGTAACCTCCCTGCTACCCGCTCAGGTAGACAGCCCCCACCTGCCTCACCCACCCCCATTCTGGAGCCCCGCTGGCCTGCCCCAACCCTGGTTTCTTCAGCGAGGATTATCCTCCTCCCTCACTCCCCACTCCCAGGCCCCTCTTGCTAAAGCTGGAGCTGGCCAGGGCCGGCTGCCAGGGGTTCGGTCTGGGGCTCACAACCACCCCCTGCCCAGCTGGGGCCCCTCTGGAAAGGTCCGCCTGCCCGGGCAGCCGAGGATCTGTCCCTCCCTTGCAGGCCCCGTGCTGCGCCAGGGCTAGGGGCCCGAGAGGGGGCTGCTGGGGCTGGGCCAGGTTACCTTCAGGAGGAAAGTTTTGGGTTTGGGTCCCCTCTTCTTGGGCCCATACAGCTCACGCTCCCTCTCCCTGCGGCCGAGAAACGCCAAAGGTTAAAAAGAGCCCCTTCGCGGGCCCCACTCCGCGCTGCCCTCCCCGGCTCTCCCGCTTCTCCCGCTTCCCCCGCGTCCCCGCGCGGCGCCCCAGCCGAGCCTTGGCCCCGCCGCCCCTGCCAGCTCCGCAAACTCACTTCTGCTCGAAGGCTGCAATGAGCCGCGAGTCCAGGATGTTCTCCTCAGGCTCCCAAGTGCTGTACCTGCCGAGTCACACATGCACAAAATAAAAATGAAAACCTAAGAGGCAGAGGCACATGCGAGGCAGCAAACGTGCACACTTACCCCCCCCACCCCCCACCACCAAAGGAAAATAAAGGCCCTGGCTGTCCGCTGTCTCCCCTCCCCCCTCGCCCCTGGACCCCAGTGGCACTTACTTGATGGCCCATCCCTTCCATTTCACCAGGTACTCGATGCGTCCCTGAAAAACAGAGAAAAAAAGGGGGGGGGGAGTGGGGGTGGGGAGGATGCGGGGACGCGAGGAGGCGGCGGCGCGGGGGTGGGCGAGAGAGCCCTGGTTAGCGGGACCACTTGGCCCCGACGGGCCGCGGACCCGGACACCGGCTGCGGGGCAAGGCGTCCCGCCTCGGGAGGCGGCTCACCTTTCGGATCCGCCGTTTGATGATGGATTCGGCCGCGAAGACCCGCTCGCCCACTGCAGACAGCTCCATCTTGCTCAGCGGCACCCACAGCCCATAATACTCCCAGCTCCCGCGGCCGGTGCTGCACCGCTCGCGCACGCGCCGCAGCGCACAGGCCCCGGCGGGCGGGCGCGCGGCGGGGCGCGCGCTCGTGTTCCAGCTGCGGGCCGTCACGTGACCCCTCGGGGCAGGCGCGCCGTTGCCAGGACCTCCCCCTCCCCCGGGGCGGTTGCTAGGGAAAGTGTGCGCTCCCGGGGCGGGGGTGCGCGCTGACTCTTAAAGGGGCCTCGCCTGGCGGCGGGAGTCTGGGCCCGGAACCCGGGGGATGTTTGGCTTGCGGGAGGCCTGGTCGGCGCAGTGCAGTCTACCAAACGCTTTCTTACTCCCTCTCCATCTTCCCGGCCCCCGACAGCTGACAACTTCTGCCTCCTTTTAACACCTCTCCCTTGCAAGTCTCCGTAGGCCCCAGCAGGGGAAGGGCGATGGAGTCTCCGCAGCTGCCGCGCATCCTCCCAGCAGAAGTTTGCAAACAGTTAAATATGATACAGCAGAAATGCATTTGCTGTTGCCTTGCCAGGCCCTGCGGGAATTTCTTTAAAACATTGCCCTCCCCCTCCCCAATCCATTATTTATGTATTCGTGGGAGTGTGGTTTTGTAACCAGTTCAGATGAATTAAAACAAAAACTCCACCGCAGGAAGAGGGGTGGGGGCGGTGACTTCGGGTGGAGGAAGACCGGGAGGATCCAGTGTGTCTGTTCTTCGGCCGGGGTCTTGGGCGGCACCTGCCTTCACCCTGGAGGCGGGGTGAAGATCGCAGCCAGGACTATGTGGCGGCGAGGGGAGGGACAGAGAGGCTGTGGGGTGAGACGGGTTTCTGGCACCCCAGATCAGGCCCGAGTGGGTCATCCTTGGGTCATTTGGCAGAAACCACCCACAGGACCTTGTCTGTATGTTTTCTGATTCCCAGGCCCCCTGGCCTCGGCGCTCTTCGGCTGCGTGCAGCTCCTTCGTTGGGTCCGCCATTGCTCCCCGGGAGACCAGACCCCAGCTTCCTATTTTAGGAGAGACCAGGAGACCTGGCTGTCGCGGAATGGACAGGAAATAGCCCTGCCACACAATACGCTCCATTTATTTTCCTTTCAATTATGTAGAATTTATTTTTAATTACACCAGTGGTCTTGTTCTTTGTAAATTAAAAAAAAAAGGCTGACCGTCCATAATCTCCATCAAGCCGTTGTTAATATCTTCATGAATCCTCTCCCAGCCTCTGTTCTACTTCTATACAAACACACGTCTATATGCATATGTATACATTATTGTACATAGTATATATATTGATTTCTTTTTAACAAGATGGGTTCTTATGAATCACACTGTTTGGAATCTGCTTTTCTCCCTTCACGATATAAAGCAAACCTCTCTTGGTGTCAGTTGGAAATTTTGCCACCATTTGCGTGGCTGTGGTGGGGCTGAGGTGGAGGTGGAGAGGAATGGGGATGGAAGGATCAGGATCCTCTCCTGCTTTCACCACTTGCTTATTAGAAAGGAGGATTTTTACATTTCTGTATCGTAATACCAATTCTTGTGGTTTCAGATCAGTCGCATCAAAATTTCTGCTTCTCCTCCCTGTATCTATGCAGATTTGTTCAATTATTATCTTGGGAGAAATCCCCCTCACCTTCCTTAAAATCAACATGCTCTTGAAAAATAGATATTTGCTGGCCAGTCCAAAGCGGGCTTTGGTCTAAGAGTACAGCTGCCTTCCTGGGGTTGATCAGGGTGCTCGGAAGATGAGCTATGTGCATATGAGTGTGTGTGTGAGTGTGTGTTCAGACTGAGAGAGACGGGCAGCCAGATAAAGTGGGTAAACAGTTCACTCAGCGGCTTTTGTGATCCTTTTTAAGATTGTGTTCAGCCACCTAAACAAAGCTGCCCCAGGCTTGAGGAGCTCTTATATGAGAGGTACCTGCCCCATAGTATGACTAGTGCTGCAATAAACACGCAGTACTTTCCTACGCTGCTGTAACAAATTACCACATACTTAATAGCTTTAAGTAGCACAGACTTATTATCTTACAGTTCTGGAGGTCAGAAGTCCCAAATCAGTGTCACGGAGCTAAGGTCAAGATATCCCTAGGGCTGGTTCCTTCTGGAGGCTCTAGAAGAGAATCCATTCCTTCCTTGCCTCTTCCAACTCCTGGAAGCTGCTGGCATTCCTTGGCTCATGGCTGCCTCACTCCAAAGTTTACTTTTGCCTTCCCCTGACTTAACCCCTGCTTCTTTCTGATAAGGACCTTTGTGATTACATTGGGCTCACTCAAATAATTGAGGATTATCTTTTCATCTCAGCATCCTTACCTTAATCATATCTTCAAAGTCCCTTTTACCCCAGAGTGACATATTACACAGTGTATGTAAGGTATCAATCCCAGGAGCTCGGCGTCATGACCTGTGCTTCAAAGGCAGACGCTTCGCCAACTGAGCCACGCAGGTGCCCCTCATAGAGCATCTCTATCCTATGAGAGGAAGTCCCTTCTACCTCTTCCACAGTCTGTCCTTCTGAGATTTGGTCCAGCACTGCAAGGGAAAAGTTTAATCTCCTGGACTGTGCGAGTTGTTGCCCAGAGAAAGGGCATTTCAGCTAGTCTGTGCTATAAACCACCATCATTTGGTGGTTTCATACACAAGAATCTATTTTTTATAAATCTGTGGGTTGCCTGGGCTCGGCTGGGCCATTTGTGTGTGTGTGTGTGTGTGTGTGTGTGTGTGCGCGCGCGCACTTTGTTTTGTTTTTACCTGGCCTTGCTTTGGGTCCTTCGTGGGGCTGCAGTCAGAGACATGGCCAGAGTCTCTCATGTTGGGGGGCTTCGTCCTGGGTGTTAGCTGCACCTCGCTCTCCTCGTGGCTTCTCACAATTCAGTCATCCAGTGCAGGCTTCCTTCCAGCCTGCAGGGCCCTATAAGGAGGCAGAACACCACAAGGCCTTGCAAGGTCCAGCCTTGGAAGTTACACAACAGAGCTTCTACCTTGGGCTGTTGGTCAGAGTCGGTGGCAGAATTCAAGGTCATCAAGATTCCTGCTTCCCTGTGCACCCTCCCCGGGCCCCCTGTGCTTGTCTAGCATAATCTCTTCCCCCTGCCCACCATCCTCATGGGGATCCCCACCATGAGGATGGCGCTTGCCATGAGCTGGATTTTCTCCCATGATCAGGTTAAATGAAAAGGTAAGGGCTTTTGCAATGTAATGAATGTCCCCAACCCACCGACATTGACTTAATCAAAGGGAGTCTGTGATCCGGTTCTCTTCTCACAGTACTTGTAACACCAAACATGTGGGTTTGCTCCTCACCCCAACAACCAGATTTCCAGCCTTTTTTTTTTTTTTTTAAAGATTTTATTTATTTATTTGACACAAAGGGAGAGAGATCACAAGCAGGCAGAGAGCCTGATGCAGGTTCGATCCCAAGACCCTGAGATCATGACCGGAGCGGAAAGCGAGGCTTAACCCACTGAACCACCCAGGCGCCCCCAGATTTCCAGCTCTTTAGATACCAGCTGGATGTCCAATGTTTCAGTCCAACTGAGATGCCAGCACCCAGAGTGAGCGCGGATCCTGCAAGACCCCCCACTTCAAGCACGGATAGCAGACTTCTGGCTGGACAGCTGGACATAAAGGATTTCCACGACCCTCTCCTCAGTGTTCATCATTGGCTACACTAGCTCACAGGACTCCGGACAGAAAGGCCATAACTCAGAACAGCCAAATGGAGGAGATGCGGAGGGCAAGGCGCACAGGGCGGGGTGCAGACCTACCATGCCCTCTGGGGCATGCCCCCTTCCCAGCACCACAGTGTGTTTGCCAGCCCAGATGTTCATCTGAGCTCCTTCAAGGCTGTCCAGTGCTGAATCCCCTTCTCAGAGGCTGGTGGGAGCGCTTAAATTTCCAACCACTTGTTCTAATCCCTTGGTCTCTCTGGTGACGAGTCTGGTCCTGAAGCTACCCAGGGGCGGGGCACCAAGCATCACTTCTTTAATATTAACTCAGGTGTGGCTGAAGGGACCTAACGACCGAATTAACACAAGACCCTTCTCTCATCCCATCACTCAGGAAATTACCAAGGTTTTCGGAGCTTTGTGCCAGGAGCCCAGGAAGAAAACCAAGTCTTTCTTTCTTTCTTTTTTTAAAGATTTTATTTATTTGACAGAGAGATAGAGAGCACAAGTAGGCAGAGCAGCAGGGAGAGGGAGAGGGAGAAGCAGGCTCTCCGTTGAGCAGGGAGCCAGATGCGGGACCCAATCCCAGGACCCCGGGATCATGACCTGAGCCCAAGGCAGACATTTAACCCATTAAGACACACAGGCACTCAGGAGAGCAGTTTAAAAGAGATTCCAGGAACGCCTTGCTTCTCCCTCTTCCGCTCCCCCTGCTTGTGTTCCCTCTCTCGCTGTCTCTCCCTCTGTCAAATAAATAAAATCCATTAAAAAAAATAAGTAAATAAAAGAGGATCCAGGTGTTTGCTGAGGGGAGAGGTTTGAAGCAGCAGTAATCTTCTGGAGGCAAACTGCCATGGAAAGGACCACATGGCAGGAACAGTGGGTGGCTTCCTGGCCTCGAGAGCCCCAGTTGTACAATCTGGAGGACCTGAATTCTGTTAACAACCAGTGAGCCTGGAGGAGGATCTCCGCATTCAGGTGAGAACACAGCCCCGGCCAACACCCCGACTGCAGCCGGAGACCCGAAGCAGACGATCCAGTGGAGGTGTTCTGGACTTCTGACCCACAGAGAATGAAATGGTACATGAGTGTTGTTTTAAGCCACTAAGTTTGTGGCAGTAATTTGTTACAGAGCAATAGAAAACTAATACAGAAGTTTTCTTTTCTTTTCTTTTTTAAGATTTTATTTATTTATTTGACAGACAAAGATCACAAGTAGGCAGAGAGGCAGGCAAAGAGAAAGAGAGAGGGGGAAGCAGACTCCCCACTGAGCAGAGAGCCCGATGCAGGGCTCGATCCCAGGACCCTGAGATCATGACCTGAACTGAAGGCAGAGGCTTAACCCACTGAGCCACCCAGGCGCCCCATATGTAAATTTTCTATTCAAGTTTTCAAATTCAAGGATGGGGAAATAGAGTACACCCCGGAATAGGAGAACTGACAAGGTCACATTGAAAGGTGAATTCAGGCCATTCTGGTAATAATTTATGACAGTGGCGTTCCTAGTTGGGGCACAGCTCACACTCAAAGCTAATGGGATCCTTGGGGTCAGATGCTCTCTCCATCTGGGCCCCTGCAGAATTCTGGGCACCTGGCTTAGTGTCTTCGATCAGCTGGCTAAGCGGGTCCTTGGTAAACGTCTGCTGGACAAAGGAAGCAATCAGATGTGTTGAAGCCTGGGGCTTTGCCAGGGCTGAGGGTGAGGCCTTTGCTAGAAAGGATTTGCCTGCACTTGGGGCAGGGAAATACTCAGATATGGAGAAGGAGTTTTGTGACAGGCTTGGATGCCAGCCGGGTGTGGTTGATATGCTCAGACCGTCTCTTGAGGCTTTGAGTAACCTTAGAATTGGAAAAGAATATCTTAGTACTGGGGCTAAGCCTGGGTGGCTCAGCTGGTTAAACCACTGTCTTTGGCTCAGGTCGTGATCTGAGGGTCCTGGGATCAAGTGCCGCATTGGGCTCCTTGCTTGGCGGGGAGCCTGCTCTCTTTCTGCCTCTGCCTCTCTCTCTCTCTCTCTGACAAATAAGTAAATAAATAAAATCTTTTAAAAAAATACTATCTTAACTTCTTTCTCTCTGAAGATTGATCCAAGTTCACTTTCCAGACAGGACCCTCCCCTTCCTGATACTAAAAGACAGTGCTTTGAACTCAGAGCCACAGGCCACAGACCTGAATGCTGCCCCCAGTTTGGGACCCGGAGGACTGGACTGGGGGATATAATACAGACGGGGTAGCATCTTATGTGCATAAAACTCGACACAGCCAAATCTATGTATTCGTTGCCATCATTTAAAAAACAGAAACTGTTCTGCAGATGTATTTATTACTATGTTCTGCAACATTACCCATTGTATGTTTGTTTCAGGTAGTCAAGTGACTTAGCAGGGATGTGCTCCCATGAGGATGCTAAGGGGAGTGGGTGAAGCAGGACAGGAAAGGAGAGAAGCCAAGCGGGGAACAGAGGGGTCATCTCTGATGCCATCCTGAGAGTGTGGCTAGCCCAGACTGATCCAGGAGGAGAGCGCTGGAATGAAAGTCACTCCTCCATACTTGTCCCCACCCTCCAGGAACTGGTTAAAGGCTGCACGGAGATGCCAGGAGGGCACCTGTCAATTCCCAGGTTCTTCCTACTTTCTACCTCAGTGTGCAAAGTGGCTTCAGTGTCCTGGGGAGGTCAAAAGGAGAGGCACAGGTGCTGGCTGTTGGAAGGAAAAGTACATAGCACCTAGGTGGGGTGGGAGTGAGGATTTGACAAAGGGGATGCCCTGGGGGATCTAGGTAGCTGGCAGATATCGCTGTACAGGGCTGAGCTACAACACCATGTTGTTTCACTTATGGGCTCTGCAAACTCCAAGCTTATTCCCATCCCAGAACCTCGACACTTGCTGTTCCCTCTGCCTGGACACTCACATTTTCTCCTGATGGGCACATGTCTTGTTTCCTCACCTCTTTCAAGCTCTGTTCAAATTTCATTTCTGCAGAAATGTATGCTCTGACCTCCTTATCTGAAGTAGTACCTGTCACCCTTTATTCCCTTAGTTACCTCGTTGTTTCTTCCTGGCTTTTAACACTGCCTGGTGGGATATTAACCATCGAGTTAGTGCCTCCCTAGACTCCAAGCTCCATGGGGTCAGGGAGGTGCCAGAAGGGCACCTGTCACTCCACGGGGACTTTATCTCCAGTGTTGGTCAGGGCCCTGCACATAGTAGGTGTTCAATAAATAATTTTTGGATATATAAGTAGACCATAGAAAGGGCTTTCAAGAGTAATTTTGACCATATAACATATACAGGGATACAGACCCAGCAAACACACACTGGGTATCCCAGTCACTCCCTGATTTGGGCTTTGCGAATACAAAGAGAGGAAGAATGGGGTTTTTGTCCTCTAGGTACGGAGGTGCAGGGGGGATGATGGTCCAAACAAGTGCAGTTTGAGCTGTGCAACTTTTAGTTGTCAACCTCTCTGTGCCTCAGTGTTCTTCATCTGTAAAATGGGGGTAATCATTCCTATCTTGCAGGTTTATTGTGTGAATGATGAGATAACACATGTATGGCACCTGGAACTCTATTGGACACATAGTAGGTCTGTGAGAGTGGGAGTGGAAGTATGGATAGCCCCAGGCTGGCTCATAGCTCAAGGGGAACGGACACACTCATGCACACACAACGTATATAGTTATGTGTTTTTCTCCCACTGAAACTCAGTTTATTGGGTCAACTCTAGAAATTGAATCTGCGTTGGTCAGAGAGAACACCGAACACTTTGATACACTATATCAACTAACTTAAAGCTCAAAACAGTCTTAGCGGCCAGATACTAGTACTATGATCTCCTCACCGTTGCGGTTGCTGGGTTTCTCTCCAAAGATGAAAGACATGGAGTTAAGCTGAATGAAGCGTAAGTCTTAGTCTATCAGACACTCTTCGTCTCCTCCTGCTACCCCACGAGATCTGTCATGTGATGTGACTTAACTTCCGAAACTGGACCCCCCCCCAAAAAAAAGCTGAAAACATGCGGTCAGGTGACGACATGAGTCTCAAGGAATTGAAGCATGTATAGTTCCTTCTGTTCCTTCTGAAAGATTGTGCCACGAACTTCTGTGCCCCCGAAGAAAAACTAACTATTTTTAGAAAGAGGGCAGTAGAGTCTTTTGGAAATATGCCTGAATATGGTCATAATTGGGCAAGGGACACAGGGAACTCCAATTTTGGCAGAGGGATCTTTTGGAAGTGCAGTTCTGAGCAAGTCATCCCTCTGTTTAAGACTCTTCAGCATGGGAAGGAGCCAAAATATCAACAGGGAGAAACCCTCATAGTGGCCAATTGCTGTGTCTAGAAGGAAGCCCAAGTTCTTTCTCTTGAAAGAGGGACCCCTCCTGAGGGTCTCTGCTCTCTTCCTTTGGTCTAACCAAACTGCTTATTGTTTCCTGAATGATCCCTGGTTTTTTGTTTTGTTTTGTTTTGTTTTGTTTTTTAATACCTTTATACCTTTGGTTCACCTGGGAAACATCCACATATCTTTCAAAACTCAGTTCTGGGGAGTCTTTCCATATGAAGTTATATCTGGCCTCCCAGGTGGAATGAGCCAGTCTTAACTGGCCACCATTTGAGGGTTTGCAGAACACAGGAGAGTTCTGTTTGGTCCCTTGTCATCTCTGGTAAAGCCCGAGCTCTCTGCGGACGGGGACTTTCCTGACACTGGGCAGTCAGTCAGCTGTTACTTACTGGCCACCGACCTTGAGCCTAGCACCTAGGCATGGGGGATGTAGCAGAGAAGACAGACAGACCCTTGCCTTCAAGAAGCTTAGATTCTTATGAGGGTACCAGACAGACAATGAACACACGAGACAAGGAGATGATTTTTCAGGCCAGAGTTGTGTCGTAAAAAGACTAAATTCAGTCATGTGGTAGAGAGGGACAGAGGGTATGGATTGGGTGCTCAGCTAGGGCCGGCAAGGCAGGCCTCTTGAGGAGCCACACCTGAGATGAGACCTGATGAGGAAAAGGAGGCAGCTGCATTAATCTGGGAGAAGTGCAGCAGAAGAAGGAGCAAGTGCAAAGGTCCTGAGGTGGAGACATGCTCAGCATATCTGAGGGACAGAAGGAAGACAGTGGGGCTGGAGTGGAGTGGTTGGGAGGCTGAGGTTTGTTTTGTTTTGTTTTTTTAAAGATTTATTTATTTATTTATTTGACACGAGAGAGAGAGAGAGAGAGAGAGAGAGAGAGAGATATCACAAATAGGTAGAGAGGCAGGCAGAGAAAGAGGAGGAAGCAGGCTCCCTACTGAGCAGAGAGCCTGATGAGGGGCTCGATCCCAGGACCCTGGGATCATGACCCGAGCCGAAGGCAGAGGCTTAACCCACTGAGCCACCCAGGTGCCCCAAGGCTGAGGACTTTGAGGAAGGCAACCCCACATGCAAACCTTATAGCCACAAAGGAGAGCTCAGTCTTTGTTCCGAGCACAGCAAGGAAGCTCCAGGAGAAAACTGATTGCAAGAGGAAGAAGGACCCATCACAGTGAGCTTGATGCAGAGGCAAAGCCTTGCTTGGGTTGTTGGCAAGGTTCCGAGGCCCAAGTGGTTACTGCTTCTCAAACCTGACACCGCCCAGCCTCCTCCATGTACATTCAGGGAGGTTGAGGCTGTAAGTAAATGTGGAAAGAGCTCTTTCTAGAATTTCCAAGCCTGGGTACCCTCCAACAGAAAGGTGGACAAAGGTGAGGAAGCCATTCCCCCGTTGTGCTATTTAGTTTGGGCAAATGTTAAGCTTCTCTGCAAAGATACCCCAAATACAATGATGTTTCTCTCTTGGATAACAATCTGGCTTGTCAAGGCTGGTGACCCCCAGCAAAGTCAGCAGAGCTGTTGTGGGGAGGGGTCAAGACCTTGGTTGGGGGGAACAGATGCCTAAGCAATTACGAATAAAATCAGGGATGATTCTGGCTCCTGTGAGCCCCTGGGGTCCCCGACGATCCCTCCCTCTTCTAGAGAATGCAGAACAGAAGAGAAGGGCCTTTCTCCCTCATCCCCCAGCCCAGTGCTGCCGGCTCTGGGCAAACTTACCCTCTGTCTGCTCTTCCTGTTATGCTGGGAAACTTTTTCAAATACTTTTCTGTTGTTGGGGGGATGTTAATTTCCCAGATGCTTTTTCGAGGCAAGGAGGGGTTGGGCATCGGGACAGGTGGATGCCAGGAGGCTGCATCTGAGAGGGGGTGAAGGAAGAGGCTGATGCTTCTTTTTATTCTATCCTGCCAGCTCTGTCCAGCAGTGTGGTCCCTGCCCAGGCAAGGGCAGTGGGCCAGCACCGGGGCCAGAGAAGCCCAGAGGCTGACCGCGTGCTTGTCCATCCTGGCCTCAGTCCCCTGCTTCTGCTCACGGGGACAACAAGTGTCGCACCAAGGCCAGCCGTCCTGCCGGACTCTAGTGTCACATCACCCTTGTCTCCTTCCCTGGGTCCTGAGGGAGACCTTAGAATGGTAATAAAGATCAAAATCTTATATATATAATTAATATATAATATATAATTATATATATATACATATATATATGTGTGACAGTAACTCTGTAACTGTATCAACCCACTGAACCTTCACAGTGATCCTTAATCCTATGATGTAGGTTATTGTGATCACCCCAGATTTCAATATGAGTCAAAGTAGGATTACATGACCCAGCCAGGATCACAGAGCTAGAGCACAACCTGATTCAGATGGAACCCAGGCGGTCTGACACCGGCCCCCCGCTCTAACTATTTCCGTGTGCTGCAATTGTTCAGAATTTTCAATGTGGAAGCAGCATCATTAAAAGAGAAACAAATCTCAGGCTTAAATTCCAGGTTTTAATAGAACCTGCATGGAAGGGTGCAAAAACAGGGCAAGCAGTGCACTGAAGTTTTACCATGTTTAGAATAGAATATCATGCCTGTGGACCACCTCTTTCTTTCACTGACATAGAGATGACCTGCAACATCATGTTGGTTGTAGGTGTGCCACATAATGATTTGACATACGTGTATGTGGAGAAAATATTCTCTTGAAACATTTCAAAAATGCCAACAGTGCGTTCTTTGTATTCCAAGATGTCAATGACTTTATTTTTCCTGGTAGGAAAAAACCACATATGCTCACAGTAAAAAATTAAATAGAACATAAAATGTAAATGAGAAGATAAAAATCATCCTAAATTCCACTACCCAGTGATAATCTTTGGTGAAATTTGGTACAGCTCGACCTTCTGGAATCCTCTTCATATATATATACACGTATATATATATATATATACACGTATATATATATATATACACACACACACACATATGTCTTAGTCTCTATGTATGTATGTATGTATGTATCATGTCTCTCTTTCCATACCAATGAATATTGATCTCTCATTACCCCTTATTACTACATAGTAGTCCACTGTTCAGTTGAGCATTATTCATCAATGCCATCCCAAATTGATGGATCTAGATGTTGTTTCCATTTTTTTTTAATTACAGAGAAGCTGTGACAAAGACCATTAAGGACACATCTTCTTGAATTTGCCCAATTATCTTCTTAGAATATGTCTAGTAGCCTGAGTTTCAAGAAGGTCTTAAACGTTAGAGGAGGATAGACAGCTGATCTTGTTCCATCAGGTCCAGCTGCAGATTCTCATTTCTCTGCAAACCCTGGGGCTCCCTGACTTCTCTGAACAATGGTTTCATTCTGCTGGGGACCCCCTGAGGATGTAGCACAGCCTCATACCCAAAAATGGAGCTGTCTTCACCTGCTGCTGGGAGAACTGGCCAGGGAGGAGACTTTTCCCGTCCTAGCTGGGGAATTTCCATACCCTGAAATTTCCCCGTTTGGACAGATATAGTCATATTTTGGCCACAAAAATCCTCTGCCATCTGCCCTCCTTCCCACTGTCAGGGCTGGGCTTGTACATAATGTTTTTCCCTCCCTGATAGACCAGAATAAGAGAAATGAAGGAGGTAAGGGAGTTGGGTCCAGAATTTTGCAAATATAGAGCCAAGACAGAGGCTGGGTTCTATGGTCCTACTGATTTTGTTTGCTCGCCAGCCAGGCTAGGTGCTGGGGAGACCCAGGGAAATTAGACAGTCTCTGATCTTGAGGAGTTAGCTGTACAGTAGAGGAGGCAGGCCCACGAACAGATTACTGAGAGAGATATGAGTGATGATAAACCTGCTCTAGGTTTTGTGAAACAAAGGAGGGGGCACGGGGGAGAGGTTACCCCCTCATCAGAGTCTTTAGAGAGAGCAAGACCTACCACACAATCTGTTTCTGAAGTCCACTGGTGAGTCACTCAAAATAATATTTTCAAGTGTCTTCCATTTACCAGATACTAGGTGCTGGGGACCAACTTTTGTTATCATAGCAGCAGAAGTGTCTATTATTATTGTAATAGTTTGACAATGATGTCAGCTGTCCTCTGGCACAACCAAAGCACTGGCCATCTAGAAAGGAAGGACACTTGGATGCCCTTGGACCAAGATAGAAGGGACCCAGGAGTTAGATGGTCCCAAATCAATTGTCCCCCAAATGCTGTGGTTTTTCTAAATCAAGATGCAGGGTCCAACCTGTTTACATTCCCAAAAATCTCTTTAACTTTAGAACAGTCCCTATTTCCCTAACATTAGTTGAAGGGGCTAAGCTACTGTTTTGTAGAACATTCTGTCTTCTGGAGGTGTCTGATGATTTCCTTGTGAGTTTAACTCATCCTTCGGTCTCCAGCTTTTCCAACATCTAACACCTTTCACCCAGTAATTAGCTGGGGCAAACAACCCTAACAAACAAGCAAACAAAAGGGTAGAGAAGACAGGAGTTACAGGATGGCAAGGGATCACATAATGGGGATGCCTAGAACGTTTCACCAAGTAACTGGAGACATTACATTCTCTTCAAGCACACCTGGAACATTTATGAAAATTGATCATTTATCTCACCAAAATGCAATCTTTGGTTACTGCTCAAAAAGTTGGATTGAACAAATAACATTTTCTGACCACCATGTAACTCAAAAAGTTAATCACAAGAATATATAGATATTTAAAAAAAAACTCTCTTTAAATAATTCCTGGGTAAAAATGAAAGAATTGGCTTCAGAATATACCAGAAGGGAACAATAATAAAAATTTCACATATCAGAACATGCAAGAGGCTTAGAGGAGATAAAAATGCTGAGAACCTGACAAGCCAAACATTCAACCTACGAAGTTAGCAAGAGAACAGCTGAATAAAGCCCAAGAAAGTGGGAAAAAGGAAATGTAAAAGATAAGAGCAGAAATAAATGACATAGAAACAACCATAAAATAAATGTGAATAATGAAGCCAAATCCTGGTTCTTAGAAAAGAGTAATAAAACTGCCACACATCTGGCAGATCTCATGGGAAACCAAAGATAGAACCCGCAAACTATTGAAAGGAATTGAAAGGAAACTTGACTTCAGACAAAGAATAAATTAAAAATATAGTAAAGGATATTATGAGCAACTTTTGGGCAATACTTTGAAATTTTAAATCAAATGCATAGTTTTTCCACATTTACAAGTAATGAAATTTGTCTCTAGAAAAAATTTAAAATGTGAAAAATAGGAACCATCCCCAAAATTAAGTTGGTGATCAAAAATCTTCATACCAAAGAAATACCAGAACCAGATTAAAAAAAAAAAAAACCCAGGGAGTTTCACCAAATATTTGAGGATTGAATAGTTTCAATCTAACACAAACTCTTCCAGAGAGGAGAAAAAATGCCAGTACTCCCTAATTCATTTTTTTAGGAAGTTGGCATAATCTTGATGTCTAAACCAAAGGCTATTGTAAATAAGGAAATGTAGGTCAAGTTTTTCATAAACATATGAAAGGTAATACATCATGACCAGGTTGGACTTGTCCCAGGAATGCTTCAGAAAAATCATGTAATGTAATTCATCACATTGACCGATAGAAAGAGAAAAACCACATGATCATCTCAATAGATGTAGAAAAGTGTTTGATAAAATTCAACCTCCCTTTATGATTTTAAAAAAGTTCCAAGTAAACTAAGAATACAAAGAAATTCTCTTAGCTCGATAAGATTTTTGAAAACCTACATATTTGTACACCAGCTATCTTTGGGGTAGTACTTTCCTGTTATGTATTTTTCATTCTTTTATTTTCAAACTTAGATTTTGTTTCTACCAAACTTGACAAATACTTGCCTTTTTTTTATTGTTGTGAAATACACATAAGATTAACCATTTAAAGTGAACAACTCAGTGGCATTTAGTACATTCACAGTATTGGACAACCCCCACTTCTATTTGGTTTCAAAACATTTTATCACCCCCAAAGGAGACCCCATACTCATTAAGCATTTACTCCTCATTCCCCTCATTCCCAAACCCTACAACCACGGATCTGCTTTCTGTTTCTATGGGCTTACATGTTCTTGATATTTCATATAAATGCAATCATACTGTTAGGTCCGTTATTAAGCGAAATGAGACTGAGACAAAGTGAAATTTATTTAAAGCTTTATTTTATGACAAGTATTAGAAATTAGACTGATTGACCAGGGGAACGACACTGAGACAAGGTGAAAGTTATGCAAAGCTCTATTCTGTGCTAAGCATTAGAAGTCAGACTGACCAGCCATGGCCGTCTCTGAAGAGAGCGACCCCTCCCAATCTTACAGGCTACTTTTTATTGGGTAAAACTGCAACCCATATCTTGGTATCTCACCTACTGGGTTTGTGTGTCTCTTGCTGATTGGCTAGTTCCATCTGGTCTGGTGACTTGTTATTCAAGATTACCCCCATACAAGGAACTGTTACAAACAGTACTTTCTGGGAAGGCTTAGTCAGTTAACATATTCAGTGTGAATAGTAAGATCTTCGTCCTTCCCAAGATGGAGTCATTTAGGTTTGGGCAAGACCTTCTCACTGTTGGAAACAGTACTTTGTACTGATTAGATGTCTCCATCTGGCCTGACTCGTCCTCGTATTCTGGGATCTGTTATCAGGAACTAGCCGACTACATTTTACTGGTTTCCCAGACTTGTTTCTAAGTAAGTTTCTCTGGTGGGGGAGGGTCAATTGAAGTTTTACTGTACAAACAACAAAATGGCTATTTAACCAAGACGGAGTCGCTCTGGCTAAATAGGTCCTTACACATACAATATGTGACTTTTTGTGTCTGGCTTCTTTCTCTTAGGATAATGTTTCCGGGTTTATCCGTGTTGTAGCATGTGTCAGTATTTCATTCCTTTTTATGGCCAAAGAATATCCCATCATATACTACAATTTGTTTATCGATTCATCCACTGAGCAGCATTTGGGTTGTTTCCACCTTTTGGCTATTTTAGTGCTGTACGAAATGAGTGCATGTATATTTATTTGCATACTTATTTCTAAGTCTTTTGGGTATATACCTTGGCATGGAATTGTTGGGTTATAGGGTAATTCCATGTTTAACTTTTCGAGGAACTGAAAAACTATTTTCTGCAGCAGCCGAACCACTTCACATTCCCACCAGCAATATACAATAATTCCAATTTCTCCATATCCTCACCAGCCCTTGATATTGTCTGTCTTTGATTATAGATGTCTCTGTGGGCTTAAAGTGGTATCTTATCATTATTTGGTTTGGACTTTCCTAATAACTATTCATGTTGGACATCTTTTCATAGGCTTATTGACCATTTGTACATCATCTTTTTTTTTTCATTTGTGTAAGATGACACTTACCTTCTAAGCTTATTTTCTTTCTTTTTTTTTTTTTTAAAGATTTTTATTTATTTATTTGACAGACAGAGATTACAAGTAGGTAGAGGAGATAGGCAGAGAGAGAGGAGGAAGCAGGCTCCCTGTTGAGCAGAGAGCCTGATGTGGGACTAGATCCCAGGACCCTGGGACCATGACCTGAGCCGAGGCAGAGGCTTTAATCCACGGAGCCACCCAGGTGCCCCCTAAGCTTATTTTCATTGTAAAATCTTATCTTCTTTAAAAAATGTCTTTTCAAGTCCTTTGTATGTTTTAAAAATTGTGTTGTCTTTTTGTTGTTGAGTTCTAAGAGCTCTTTACATATTTGGATATTGGACAAAGTTGAATATAGAATGGTGAATTAGAGCTGAGAGACAATACCTTTAGGTATATGATTTGCAAGTATTTTCTCCCGTTCCGTGGCTCATCTTTTCACTTTTATGATAGAGTCCTTTGAAATACAGAAGTTTTGAATTTGGGTGAAGCTCAATTTGTCTGGTTTTTTTTTTTTTTTTTGGTTGTTTGTCCTTCTGGTGTCCTATTTAAAAACCATTGCTTAAAAAAGAATGGATAAATAAATAACCATTGCTTTATCCTAAGTCATGAAAATATATACCTGTGTTTTCTCCTAAGATTTTACTCTTTAGCTCTTATTCCATCCTTCTCCTCATACTATCTCCTTAACATCCTTCACCTTATTGTCTCTTTATCTTATTTTCATTATCCTTCACACAATCTCCAAACTCAACCAAAATATCCAGAGACTGGCTTGCTGCTTCCCATAGTTGCCCCAACTTCCCAAATGGTTTGGTTTCAATGTCAAATTAACATAACTTAAATACCTTTAATTTACCATGAGAGTCTTTTACTAACTGTCATCATGCTATTTATCGATTTGTTAACTTGGTTACTGAAAATGAATTCCTGCCATGTCAATGGTTTGGTTTTGTTTCTAAGTAATCCTAAGTAATCCCCCTGCTACCCTACCATTTCCTTCTTTTTAATTATACAATAGATGCATAACAACACACTGCCTTCCCAGCATAAATGTTTGGCTCCAATGAAAGATCTTTGCCATTGCTTGCTCTGTCAGATAATGTGAACTGACCAAGCCAATGTGGTCAAGCCAGCTCCTAGCTTTGTTTTAGTAGATATTGGTAACTGTTAAAAGTTTGAGGTGATAATGAATACTGTTTTTCTGAAAATAAAATAATTGGAAAAAAAATGAATGAAAAAAAAAAGTTTGAGGTGAATGAGGATGTGCTACCTATTTTTTTCCATCCAGATTCTGCCACATATAAGTCTATAGACTTAGACAATTTTTTATGATGAAATATTTTAGACTAATTACAGACATTATGATAAGCATTTTTAAGATTAAGAAGTTCTAGAATGAGAGTATGCTGTTGGTAAACTCAGTTTTTGTCTGAAAGTGTCCTTATTTTGCTCCCATTATTGAAGGATTGTTTCACTGGAAAAACAATTCTTTTTCATGATTTTGTAGGTAGCTCAAGGCTTCTGGTTTGCTGTGAAGAAATTAGGCATCATTATTCCCCTGTAGGTCATTTGTTTCTCTCTACATTAGCTTTGAAGCTATCTGGCTCTTGTCGTTGTTGCTGCATAGAGTTTCTGGCAACCACAAACAGGACATAAAGTACAATCCAGTTGACCAAAGTGAAAGCTTCAGTGGGATTTTCACAGATTAAATTTACCAAAGAACTCACAATCAGAGATTTCTAAGCATACAAAAAGTTGAGGTAGTATGAGTTAGAGTCAGGAAAAGAGCAAACATAAAAACATGCAGGGGCACCTGGGTGGCTCAGTCGTTAAGTGTCTGCCTTTGGCTTAGGTCACGATCCCAGGGTCCTGAGACTGCCCCACCTCAGTCTCCCTGCTCAGCGGGAAGCCTGTTTCTCCCTCTCCTGCTTCCCCTGCTTGTATTCCCCCCTCACTGTCTCTCTCTATGTCAAATAAATAAATAAAATCTATTTAAAACAAAACATAAAAACATGTAGACCACTAGTGACTGGATATTGGAAATGATATATAATTTCAGATTAAGATTCTATACAAAACTATTGTTAACACATTTGATGAAATGAAGGATACACATACACACATGAATGAGTTTCAAGAGACTATAAGTAATGAAAAAGCGGATTGGAAAAAATAAACAAATAAAACTTAAAATGAAAAATATATTGGAATCAAATATTCATTGAATGGATTAAGCAGCATATTAGATACAACTGAAGAGAGAATTAGTGTACTGAAACATATCTCTGAAGAAATTCTCCACAATCAAGCACAGAAAATTAAAAAGACATGGAAAAGGAGTTGAGAAATATGGAAACAAAATAGAAAGGTCTGTGCAGAGTCTCAAAGGAAAGAATAGAGAGTTCAAAAGAGAGGCACAATTTGAGAAGAAAATAGCAATAAAAATTTCAGAACTCATGAAAAGAGATGAATCCACAGATTCAAGAAATACAATGGAAGCTGGGGACCTAGTTGGCTCAGTCAGTTACATGTCTGCCTTCAGCTCAGGTCATGATCTCAGAGTCCTGGGATCCAGACCCAGCTTTCAGGGAGCCTGCTTCTCCCCTCTTCTCCCTGCTCATGCTGTCTCAAATAAATAAATAAATAAATAAATCTTTAAAAAAATACAATGGAAGCATTTCACATCTGTTAATGAAGAACAAAAACAAAAAAAGACTTCATTCCATTAGTAACAACAGTAAAAACCTAAATAGAATTAAAAACATATTTTAAAAACTGGCCTAACAAGGGGCAATGTGCGTCAGAAAGTCCCAGTGAACCAAATTTACATAAAATAATGGGGGGCACCCAGGTGGGGTAGTCTGTTAAGTATCCAACTCTTGGTTTTGGTTCAGGTTGAGCCTCGTGTAGGACTCCTGGCTTAGTGCAGAGTCTGGTGGAGATTCTCTCTCTCCCTCTGCACCTCCCCCTGCTTGTCCTCTCTCCCTCTCTCTCTCTCTCTCTCATAGGACATAAAAAAAAATAATCGTTAAAAAAAATTTTTTTTAAAGAAAAAAATAATGGGTCCTTCACAGGTGAGTGGGTAACCTATGGCAGCTTCTTTCCCAGAGGCAGGCACCTGGTCAAGATATGGGTAGGTTTTTCCACTCATCAAGAGAAATTACCTGGGCTTTGGATGACTTCCAGTTCAAAATACTTTCTAATTTTTTTGTGACCTCCTCTAATAATTATTTAATAGTGTGTTGCTTAATTTCCAATTTTGGAGATTTTCTAGGCTTCTTTTTGTTACTGATTTCTAATTTATTTGTATTTTATTTTATTTTTTTTAAAGATTTTTTTATTTATTCATTTGACAGAGACAGATCACAAGTAGGCAGAGAGACAGTCAGAGAGAGAGTGTGGAGGAAGCAGGCTCCCTGCTGAGCAGAGAGCCCGATGTGGGACTCGATCCCAGGACCCTGAGATCATGACCTGAGCCGAAGGCAGCGGCTTAACCCACTGAGCCACCCAGGCGCCCCTAATTTATTTGTATTTTAGTCAGAGTACATACTCTATATGATTCCAATCCCTTTACACTTATTGAGACATGATTTGTGCCCCAGCATACAGCTAACTTGGTTAATGTTCCATAAGAACTTGAAAAAATGTATATTTTAGTTTGTGGATGTAATGTTTTGTAAGTGTCAATTAGATTGCTTTGGTTGATAGTGTTGTTCAAATCTACTGTATCTTTACTGATTTTTTTCTATTTGTTCTATCAGTTACTGAGAATGAAATATTAAAGTCTCCAACTCTAATTTTATAGTTTTTCTCTTTTCCTTTTAGTTTTCATCAATATTTATCAATATTTGTGGGGTGGAAGAAAAGCAATGCTTAGAGGAAAACTTATACCTTACAGCTATGTAGCTTATAAAGGAAAATTTACATGTTGATATTGGAAAAGGAATAAAAAGTTTAAAATCAATAATCTAAGCTTCCACTGTAACAATTTAAACAAATAAGAGTAAATTAAAACCCAACTATGCAGAAGAAAAAAATAATAAAGATAACAGTTAGAAAAAAGAAAAAGAAAACAAACAAGTGGTTAAAAAATCTACAAAGCTGAAAGTTGGTTCTTCAATGGGTAACACAGTTTAGAACTCATATAATACTGAATAACAATAGCTTATAATTAAAGAGAGGTAAATCAATGTTAAAGGGTTCTAAGTTTCTTGAATTGTTCAGGAGAGGATAGAATAAGATAATGTTTAATTTTAGACTTTGTAAATTATATATGCATAGTATAATTTCAAAGATCATCCTTAAAAAAGAATTAAATGTATAAATCAGAGAATACATAAAATAGAAAATACAAATAGAAATAGAAAATAAGAATAGGAAAATTAAAGAAAAACTCAGTCATTAAAGAAAGAAAAGAAAAGAAGAGGCCAAGAAAGAAAAACAAAGAAGCATCAAATAGAAAATGCAAAGAGAAAGAATAAGAGTGTAGAAATAAATCCAAATTTACCAATAATCACAGAAACAGATAGACTATACTTATCAGGTAAAGACAGAAATTTTCTTCCTTTTTTTCTTTTAAAGATTTTATTTATTCATTTGAGAGAGAGAAAGGGAGAGAGTGCACAAGGGGAGAAGAAGAAGCAGGCTCCCTGCTGAGCAAGGAGCCCCACTGTGGAGCAAGACAGAAATTTTCAAAATGTATTATTAACCACCTATCTCCTTCCAGCTCTCTAAGAGATGTCTTCAGTATAAAAGGGTGCAGAAACCTTAAAAACAAAAAAGATGGAAAAAGTGTACCAAAATAAACTATTTAAATTATATTAACATGAGGTAAAATATTCATTAAAGAAGAGCCATTACTAAGAATAGAGAGAGTAACTATGTAGTGATCAAATATTCAATTTACCAGGAAGTCAAGTCAATTCAAAATTTACATGCATCTTATAAGATAACCTTAAAGATGAGTAAAGCAGAAATTGGCAACAAAAACTTGACAGATCCATCGCCACTGTGGAAAAGGCTAACACATTTCTTGCTATCATTGACAGATCAAGCAGAAAAAAACCCTGTAAGGATGTAAAAGCTATGAAATATAATTACCAAGTATGACTGAATGTTAATTTATATAATTTTTTTAACAGGAATTTGAAAATACACATTCATTTCAAGCTTCTGTGGAACATTTGTGAAAATTCACTGTATGTCACTAAGCAAATCTCAACATATATCAGCAATTGAAATTATACAGATCACCTTTTGTGGTTGTATTGCTTATGTTATAAACAGACAATAAAAATATAATAAATTATTAACATATTTGGAAATTAAGATGCTTACTTTCACGTAATCTGAAAGTTGGAGATGAAATTATAACATTGAGCTGAAAGAGAATATAAAAATACCACAAATTAAAATTTGTGACAAGCTGTTAAAATAGTACATAGGAGAAAATTTATAGCCTTAATTTCATTTTGGAAAATAAGAAACTGAAATTAATGATTTGCTCATTTCAAGAAGTTAGTAAAAAAAATACAGCAAAACAGACCCAAAGAAAGAGAAGGAAGGGGCGCCTGGGTGGCTCAGTGGTTAAGCCTCTGCCTGTGGCTCAGGTCATGATCTCAGGGTCCTGGGATCAAGCCCTGCATTGGCCTCCCTGCTCAGTGGGGAGCCTGCTTCCCCCATTCTCTCTGCTTGCCTCTCTGCCTACTTGGGATATCTCTCTCTCTCTGTGTCAAATAAAGAAATAAAGTCTTAAAAAAAGAGAAGGAAGGAAATAATTAAGAGCAGAAATTAATGAAAAATAGAATATACAGTAGAAGACATACAAAGACAACAATTAAGTCTTTAAAAATACTAATTAACTCTTAATTATAGAGAAACAACTTATGGTTACAGAGGGTTGGGGGTGGGGGATGAGGGAACCAGACAATGGGAATTAAGGAGTGCGCCTGTGGTGAGCACCTGGAGAGGTATGGAAATGCTCAATCACTATATTGTACACCTGAAACTAATATAACACTGTGTTAACTGACTGGAAGTAAAATAAAAATTTAAAATAAAACTAAAATTAAATACCAATGAACTCAATAAACTTCTGCTGAGACTGATCCAGAGAAAGAGGGAAGGTGCAAATAATATAATAAGAATGGAAGAAGGAGAATATAACTCCAGAAGCTGCTGATATCTGTAAGATAATAATGGGATATTATAAACAAATTTATACCAATATATCTGAAATTTTATACTGGACAATTTTTTAGAAAAACATGTCTTACTACTAATGACTCAAGAAGATGTAGAAAACATGAATAGTCCTATAATCATTAAAGACATTGAATGAATAGTATGTAAGTTGGGTCTATTCAGGGAATAAAAACTACACATTATTTGAGACAAGAGAATTGAAAAGAAAGAATTGTTAACTAGGTATAAAAGCATTGACTAGGTAACTGAAAGGGTAAAGAGATCCTTTTAAGATACGGAGGAAGTAAATTTATGATGCAGCTGTCACTCCTAGGGTTGGGGAAACAAAGGGAAGATGTTGGAATTATTAAAATTTAGTGACTTAGAGGAGGGGCCTCATAGAGGAGAAACTCAGATCTCTGAAGAAGAGGTCCTATCAGGCTGGAGCAAGTGTTGCTCAGTCTGGAGGAGTCCTCCAGGGTTGGAAAACAGACTTCCTAGGAGGGAACCCAGGCTGGCTGGTGCTAGTGTCTTTGGATTATGCATGAGGAGCATGAAGAGGGTGGTCTACAGGTGTTGGACTTATTTCAAACTGGGCTCAGCCGCTGTGGTAGAAAAGACCTGCTAGGTGACTCTCACAGGAAAAGCAAGCTAATGGGAATCAAGTAAGAAGCAGATGAAAGTAGCCGGCCCCTTTTTCCCCCTCTCCTGGGTTCCTACTGTTCCCCTAGTGCCCCCTACTGGCAGAGTCTAGAATGGCACCAGCCGACCAAACTGTAATATGGTTTAGAGTCCCACGTCCTCATCACAAAGCTGAGTATAGAAGGGTGCCTTTAGAGCTGGGAGACATTACTTTGTGTGGCAGTCCTTCTCGTTGGCTTCTTAGCATTCATAGTCACCATTACACATACATTTGACCTTCATGCAATAAGAAAATAACTCTATGTTTCCATTTAACATGATACAACTACTTTCATACAAAAAAGACATTCTCAGTCTCTCCCCAAAATGAGAAGACACAAAGTCCCAAGGGGCCATATTCATCTCTGGTCAACTAATAACTTCTTGAATCCAATTACAGTCCTGCCTGAATATTCTGTTACCTAAATATGAAATTGGAAAGTCAACCTCCAATAAAAGTCACATAAAGTAATAACGGGAAGCGAGAAGAAAAAATGGTTAATATACACAAACACACACGTATTATAGAGCAAACAAGGAAGAAAATATTCACAGTTGATTCAGTCTTTGTTTCTGTGACCGGTCATGAGGCTGTGGCTGACACTTCTAACTCCTTCTTCCCCTCTTCATTCTACATATCCTTCCTTCTCAGCTGGATAGGATTCTTTACCTGATGAGGCATGCTAAATTTTCTTTTCTGAAGTCTCTGAGTCCTTAGTGGTTCTGCCTTTTGAAACGCTGTAGCTTTCCATTCATTTTTACAATGGGACATGGAAGTACTAAGAGACATCCCAGAACATCCTCTGGGTTTACAGATATAGTCCCCTCCATCTCCACTGTGTAGCAGCAAACGAATTTCACCTTGTAATCAAGATCAATTCCCTAGGGTAATAGAGTAACCCCTTTCTTCTCCTCTTGGTTTAGTGCAAGGAAGACTCAAATCGGCTGGTAGCAATCCAACTTCCCATTTAATGAAACTATACTTGTGCCCTCTGGTAGAAACATTCTTCTCTTAGGAAGCGAGACTTCCAAATATACAGAGCTCAGAGTTGGGGGGAGGGAAGTAAAAATTCTGCAAGCAGGTTACTAGGTGTAATGGTGAGAGGACTCACTCCTATTTCCATCTCTTAATTCCTGGACACCTATATTCCAGGGATGAGAGAGAAAGTATCAGATATACGTTTCTTTTTTTTTTTTCCCATATATAGGTTTCTATCCCAAAATATAAACTGAATCCTGTCAGATACAACTCCATCCTTCTAAGCTCTCCTACCTGGAAGCCTGGAAGATTTCCTCTTTTTTTTCTCTGAGATATGTGTCTTACCAGGATGTGCCCTCATACATGACTTTCTCATTAACCCAGATAGAACTCAACGAGCCTTTCAATCAGCTGATGGATGTATTTTCCTCAGCTCAGGAAGATTTTCTTCTGGTATTCAATTAAGACTACTTCTCCATCTGTTCATGCTTGTCTCCATCTGGAGCAGCTATTATTTGTCCATTAGATCTCCTGGTTTTGTTCACTCTGTCTCTTTTCCCTCATAAATTACATTTTAAAAAAAAAGATTTCTTCTCCATGTTTTTGAGGTATTTCTTGCCTGTCATCTTTGGGGTCATTAATTGGGTCTCAGGAATCTTTCATTTACCTGCTGAGGTTTTTAGTTGAAAATCGTGTTTTGTGCTCCAGGAAGTTGTGTATGTGTGTGTGGATGCAGCACTTGGATTTTTTTTTTAAGATTTTATTTATTTATTTGACAGAGAGAGAGAACACAAGTAGGTAGAGCAGCAGGCAGAGAGAGAGGAGGAAGCAGGCTCCCTGGTGAGCAGAGAGCCCGATATGGGACTCGATTCCAGAACCCTGAGATCATGACCTGAGCCGAAGGCAGAGGCTTAACCCACTGAGCCACCCAGGTGCCCCAGCACTTGGATTTTAGATCTTATTTTTAAACTAAGCAGTTCCATTTCTCTAGGCATATTAATTCTCAACTGCTCATGTAACAAGCACAAAGTGACCATAACAGAACATGAACGTATTATCTTAGAGTTCTGGAGGTCCGAAGACCAAAATACGTTTCACTGGAGTAAAATCAAGGTGTCAGTTTCCTTCTGGAGGCTGCAAGGGGAGAATCTGTTCCTCACCTTTTCCAGCTTCTGGAGGCCACTTACGTTCCTTGGCCCATGGCCCTACCCTGTATCTTCAAAGCACATCACTCTAACCTCCTGTGCTATTGTCCCGTCTCTTCCTTCTGACTCTGACCCTCTCGTCTCCCTCTTATACAGATCCTTGTGATTACACTGGGCCCTTCTGGATAATCCAGGATAATCTCACCATTTTACAATCCTTGGCATACTCACAACTGCAAAGTCCCTTTGGCTATACCAGGTAACATATTCAAAGGTTCTGAGGCTGAGCTGTGAATGTCTTTGGAGGAGTAGGCCATTAGTCAGCCTTCTACATCAGGCATGGGTTCAACTTGGTGCTCCTCCCTCTGGCAGCAGGGATGCCTCGTTTTATTCCTCCGTCAGCCTGTTGGGACTGAGGTCTGACTCTGGGAATTTTCTTAAGGGCAGGAGTCCAGCAAGCCCTGAAAAGCAGAGGATTTATATGCTGTGTGTGCCAGTGGTTCAAGGGTGGGGTCTGGCGTTAAGCCCGCCTCCCAGAAACTCCAGGAGGTATCTCCCAGCCTTGAGTCGGAGCAGGCATTCAGGTCATTGAATATTCTCAATATACTTCTTTAAAGTCATTGTCATATAAGATTACTTAATCTGTAGTGTCTTCATGCATTGATTTTGCTGGCTTCTTTCTTAGCATTCCATTTCCTCGTAGGTTTTGGGATTCTGGTTTGCAGAGTTATTTTGAAAGGAAATCGTTTTGTTTTTGTATTTAATTTCCCCCATTCTCCTCCCCCACCCTGACTGCACTCCTTAACCAGCATTTTTCAGCTGCTGGGTCTTTCAGGCCCCCAGTATTGATACTATTTCACAGTGGTAGTTCTGGTGGTTCTGCTGTTAAATTGGGCTATGACTGATTCAGTTACAGGACAGTGGAAGGTCGGCACTGCCCCTGCTCTTTTATACCCCCATATCCCCCCACCCCCAGGCTCCTGATCTTCTCACAGGCAGGGGGCAATCCATCCAAGATCCAAGACCTCAAACAGTGAGCCTGGGTCCTGCCCTCTGTTTTGTGAGCAGTCCCTGGGGGGCAAATCAGCTTTGTTTCTGGGTTGCACTTCCCTCTGTGTATCTAAGCATCACTGGCTTTCTCTTCTCCATCTATTTTCAGTCTCTCAGATTACTTTCTTTTCTATGACTTCCCTTCCTTTCTCTTCCTGATTATGGGCTCATTCATTTTTAAATCTTTACTGTCTCAGAGGAGTCTCCAGAGACAAATGGGCTGGCTGCATGTGATAATCTCATCAACTTCAACTGTCTGTCCAGACTATCAGCTAAAACCCTATTCTTCAGGGGCGCCTGGGTGGCTCAGTTGGTTAAGTGGCCAACTCTTGGTTTCAGCTCATGTCGTGATCTCAGGGTCGTGGGATTGAGCCCTGTGTCTCCAGTGTGGAGTCTGCTTGTGGATTCCCTACTTCTCCCTCTGCTCCTTCCCCCGCTTGTGCTCTCTCTAAAAACAAACAAATAAATCTTCATTTAAAAAAAAAATCCCTCTATTCCTCAACCTACATATATTTTGGTTCAGAAAATATTGGGGGAACTGGTGATTTAGAGACTCTTCTAATGAAAGGATGAAAGGTTTCATTAGCAGATTTAACAAGGGAGGGAGGGACGGACAGGAAGAATCGCAGGTAATTCTATATTGCTAGCTTAAGGGACTGGAGTTTAAGAATCCAGGATGGTGGGATGCCTGGGTGGCTCAATTGATTAAACAGCTGCCTTCGGCTTACGTCATGATCCCAGAGTGTTGGGATCGAGTCCCACATCAGGCTCCTTGCTTGGCAGGGAGCCTCCTTCTCTTTCTGCCTCTCCGCTTCTCTCTCTGCCTCTCGGCGGGGAGCCTGCCTACCACTCTGTCTGCCTGTGCTCATGCTCTCTCTCTCTAACAAATAAATAAATAAATATTAAAAAAAAAAAAAAGAATCCAGGATGATGAAACAGACTTGGGCGGCAAAGACAGGGAAGTGAGATCAGAGGTTTGAGACAGAAGGAAAGGAGGACAGAGAGAAAGAGAACAAACGTAGTAGTCCAGACTTGCTGTTGTAGAAGGAAGAAGAAATGTCGGTTGAACAGTTTTACTATGAGAGACATCGCTCTAAAAACAGAGTCTCGAGGAGGGGAAAAATCAACCCTTTCAAGTGCCACATATGGGCCAGCAGAAAAGGATCAGGCATACCTTGGACTCGGCTCTGGGCTTCTCTTACTGGGGTATTCCTCTGTGAACTCTCATGCTTGGAATCATTGACTGGCTTGAAGAGGAGGCTTAAAGCAGAAAAGCACTGTGACTTGGCTTAGAAATTGCTCTTGGGCAAATCCACAAATGCCAAGTCCCTTTACATCTGCTTACCCCAGAAGGTGACAGTTGGGTTTTCCCTTTCTCCGTGCATTGGTCCAAATGGAAAGCATTCCTGGGTATTTTGGGTTTTCAGACTCATCTTCCAGCCCCCAGAGTGTTGTAATAGTTCACAACACAAGCTCTGGTGTAGATCGTTCTGTGGTAGCAGGAGCCAATCCTACAAGAGGCAGGAAACTCTGCCATCAGAATGGGGGCAGTAAGGCCATGGGCTGGTAGGACTCACCTGTTTCCACTAGGAGACCAAAGCCTGGTGCTGTTCATGGTCCTGAACTACAGTTACCGGTCTCTATTGAGCTGTTAACTCCACTTTCCATAGTGACTCCTATTCAACCCCTCCCAGGAGTTGCAAATCAGGTGAGCAAGGGTGTGTGAGAGAGAATATTCGGAAGAAAGCAGACCAAATCCTTTGGAGAATCCTGTTGCTGGGACATTTCTGGAGAGAGGAAAATGGGATTTTTTTTTCCTTGCAATCATCATTTACAAAGTTTTACATTCTCCAAGGTCTCTGTTGGGAAACACATGACCCCATTATTTCTCTCTGATGTGTATATGGTAGGTGTTCAGTAAATGTTGGTTGAATTTATAAGATGTGTGTAAGAGATAGCCTAGATTAGGTACTCGTTTACTTTCATCCCTGCTCTGAAGGAGGGCAAAGGAGCTAGCATTTGAGAGTCGCCTGTGCCCATCATTCGAAATTAGTTTCCTTAATTTAATCCTCACGAAAGATTTGTCATAAATTTTTCAGTCAAGAATTAAGCTCATAGAAACAAGCCTCTTGAGTGAGATCCCATTGATCTAGCATGACTCTAGGGCTTGAACTTGGGCCCTATTTTTCCCACCCCCATTGCTATTTTCTTCTTATGCAAGGAGAGACAAATTTCACAAGGGAAAGATGGGCTTGTGGTCTGTACAAGCATCTTGTTTAATGCCTGGAGATTGTGTCAATGATAAGAAAGCTGATTTTGTGATGGTAACTACTGCTGATCAGGTTTTGGAACCAGGAGCTGAGATCTAAGGTTAAGGAGGGAAAAGAAATGAGCTCAAACCTTGACAGGTCCCAGAGTTTCCCCCTATCTTAGTGCCTCATACAAAACTAAGGAGAAATTCCTAACAACAGAAGAAGTCATTAGGAGATCCCATAAAGACACAGTGGATCTGATATGGGAACAAAATACAGCTCAGGTGATGAAGTATAAGGCTTCGCAGTCTGAGTCACAGCCAGGAGGTTTTCTCCAGCTCCTGAAAGAATCAGCTTGGCAGTCGCCCAGATTTCAATCAGATCCAGAGATGCGGCCAGCCCTCCCCTCATATTACTGGGGAGCAGGGTTTTCCAGTCAGCTGGGGGCTTACCCTGAGCCCGCAAGGTCTGCTTGAGTGCTACTCTTCACTAGTTGGGCAATACTGTCCCTGTCACCCTGAAGAACTGTCTTTTCATGAAAGATATACTTCGCAGAGGAAGTCGGTATGTCTTCCACAGGATATGTAAACTCTTTGAAGTACTTACTGAGCCCTTTGCTGCCATCCCCCTTCCTCCCCACACCAGTGGGCCCCCCAGGCTTCCATGGCTAATTGGACCAGGTGTGGACACCTGACACAAGAGGCACGGATCAGAGTCTCTATTCTGGAGAGTGAGACGTGCGAGAAGACGTGGTTCTTCCAGGTTAGCCTTGGTTGCTAGACCTGGAAGGTCCAGGAGATCTGGGGTTTAGGGAGCCACTTTGGAACAGACATCCAGTATAATCCTTGCACAAACAGAGAAACCAGACTGATGAGGAAACAGAATGAAGGAACTGAAGAAGGGGAAGCAGAAACAAACAGGGAGAGGCAGACAGAGGTGCGGTCATGGCAAGGACAACCTGCAGGGAACACTGACATTGTGGGGCTGGTGCCCAGTAGGCACAGAGTTCAGGGCCATGGTATAGTAGAAAGTCCCGTCTGGTGCTTCCAGCCATCTCCCTGCCATTTACCGACTCCATTCACCACAAGGGGAATGGATGAAGGAAAAGTTTTTATGCAAGGATTGTGCGTCAGGGATCAGATACTTGAAGCATCCTTGTAAGGCACAGTGCCTCAAAGTTTTCACACCACAGATCACCAATTGGTAGTAAAAAAAAAGGAGAGTTTCATCAACAATTTTAAATTACAAGATAAAACAGTATTTTTAAACCTTAAGAACAGCTTCATATCAGTGAGAAGTTCTCCCTCCTGCCCTTCTTGCTCCAGATTTCCTGGCCCTCTGCCATCAGGGCAGGAGTGGAGCAATCAGAGGGTTCCACACCTGCCCCCCCCAGCCATACTGTGATTGGTGTGAAAGTGGACATGTGACCTAAGCCAATCCAATCCTTGTGAATTTCAGATCTTTTTCGGGGAACTTGGGATTGGTCTGGATGGTGTGGGGTGAACGTGGGGGGCTTGATGCTGCTGTACCATTTTTCTACCACAAGGGAAGCGGGTCTGAAAAGAAGCCAACGCAAGGAGGCAAACAGAGCCAAGGCACCTGCAGCGAAATGGAGCCAGAGCCCTGACATCACAAATGATCTAATTAGTTCCACTTATTGCTTAATCCACTTGGAACCAGGTTTCTGTCATCCCTGAATGAAAGCATACTGACCTGTGCACTACCTGGTTTTCCTCACAGCATGCCGAAAAGATGTGCATTTAACTCTGCCAGGATTCAAAGATATTCTTTATTATTATTATTGTCATTATTATCATTATTACTTCCAACCCTGAATCAAAGTCCCGACGCATTTTGTTGACCATCAACTCTTTTCTGTGAACAAAGCAGTGCGTGGAGCAACCTCTTTTACTCACAGAGCCGAGCCCTTCCTTAGGGCAGCCGTGGTTCCCTCAACTCTGGCACTAGTCCCAAAGCACCATTGCTAGCACATGACTCACAAAGTAAATAATCTATAAATGAAAAGCCTCTTATCATACTTTGGCGCGACAAACAAAATGACAAGCCAGGCAGCGTTTTTCCTCCATGTTTGAACCCCGTATGTGCCAAGGGCTTGCTTCATAACCCCTCACGTGAGAGCTTTGGCTCGCTCAAAGCCAAGTACCCACTAGCCTGTGTATGCACTGATTGCTTTTCTACTTTGTGTGTTCTTGATGTTGTGTAACCTCCAACCGTGTTATCTGATAAAGGAGTTCTGCCAATAGTCCTTTGGCTTGCTCTCCACGCACAGTCTTTATCATTATTTTTGCAGCTGGCTTACAGGCTTCTTGGTAATTGTACGACTGACTTTTCTGTGCGTTTGTGAATAGGACAGCAATTTCGAATGGTGCCCTGTACCTCTGGCCTCCTCTGTTATCTTTAGTAACAAGAACAATCAATCTTACATTAGAAAGCATTATTTGGGGTTTGTCCTGTTCTGGGAAAACTGGATTGGTCGCTTTCGGGGAAGATAATGGAAAATATTTTTTATGGCCTCAGACTACTATTTATTCCAGCTTTAATGTTATGGTAACATAATGCGGGCTAGGGGCAAACACACTGCTGGTACAATCAGTGAAAATTTCAGGAATTTCCCATTGGACTTACTGTCACAATTTTCATTTATGGTTTTATGTGTGCAATAATTACCCAAAAATTTGTTTGTCCCGGAACACATGGTTCCCTATTTCTTTGCCACACTGGAGAACCGCTTATTCATGATGTGTGCTGAGTTCTTCTGAGAATTTATATTGCCATTCTCATCATTAGTTTACAATGTGAAGAACTTGTTCGAGCCATTGATTTGCTTTTGTGAACTGGAGAGATAATGCAACGTAATAGTAAACACAGAAATTCAAAAATAGCAAACACAGCAGCTTGCAAGCCAGAAGCCCTATGTCAATCTGATCTGTGTTCAGTTAGGAGAGGCAATATACCTCTCCCACCAGCTCGTTTTTAGGATTTATTTTTATTCCCAACTTTCTGAAGCTCCACGGTGTTGGTTTTTGGTGTGTGTGTGTGAGAGAGAGAGAGAGAGGGAGCGATGGGAGGGGAGGGGAGGCGGAAACAGATGTATAAGACACTGCAAATCTGAAAAAATATATCAGGGGACACCTTGTGGCTACATCTATTGAGGGACAGACTCTTGATTTCAGCTAAGGTCATGATCTCAGTGTGGTGAGCTTCGGATCCACACTGGGGCTCCATGCTCATCAGGAAGTCTGCTTGTCCCTCTCCCTCCTCTTCTGCTCCCCCCCTTCAACTGCTCTCTCTCTCTCTCTCTCAAGTGAATAAATAAATCACACACACACACACATATATATCAGGATTGTGAGACCATTAATACTTTGTCTTCAGCTCTTTCCCTCTGTTCTGGTCTTTCTGTAACCTAGAAATAATGACAACTGTTTCCTCTTCCAATGATCACACCTCTTTCCCTTTCCTTCGCTGATGCATTGGCTCCAACCTTCACCAGGAAGCTGGCTTAGGGCGGTGGTGCTAGATGCAACGGCCATCAGCGCTGCTTGTGAACATTCCCGTTTTTCTTCTTCTGTCGCCTCGGGGAGCTCCACTTCGCCCACACCTTCGAGTTTAGGTGTGAGCGGGTGATTTGCTTTGGCCAATGAAATGTGAGCAGAAGTGTCACATCACTTCCAGGTGGAGGCTTTAAAAGCCGGGGGTCATGGGCTGTGGCCCTGCCAAGATGCTGAGCAGTGATTGGGCTGAAGGCTTCGGGTCAGCCCCCCTATCTGGAGGAGGATCGCTAGGCAGTGTCCCCCCCCCCACCTCCCCCACCTCCCCCACCTCCCCGCCGTGGGCGGTTAGCATGAGCAAGAAAGAGAATTCGTTGTTTCAAACCACCGAGATCTTGAGGATTGCTGGTTCCTGCAGTGCGGACCCAAACGGGGGTGGCGGTGGGGCCGAGTGCGCGTGTAGATGAACGCGGGTCCCATTGCCAGACTGGCTTCCAGAAAGCTGACCCCGACCCGCCGCCAGCAGCATGTCCTCAGGGTGCCTGTCCTGCACTCCCCAAAGCCCTCGTTTTTTTCACAGAGAAGGACACCCGTATATTTCCAAGCGTTCATCATTCTAGTGGCCATTCTTGCATTTTCGGTTTGTCAATCACGCACCAAGAGTCAGGAATATTCTTAATAGATCTCAGTGTGGATGTTCAACAAACAAAAATAAGCCCATTCGCATTAAACAAACAAACAGACCCGGCACTGAACGTAATGGTGGCCTGCAGTCCCCGGTGGTAATGAGAAGACAAAGATCTGTTTAACATTCAGAGGTTTCCGGGGCGCGGAGAATAAGTCACTGCGCGGACCACCGGGTCGCTGACGCTGGGGCAGGCGGCGGCGGGAGGGGCCAGTTGGCGAGCGGGCACGCCCACTGGCACGCGCGCCCGCGCCCCCGCCTCGCCATCGCCCCCCGCCGGCGGCCGCCGGAACTGCAGCGGAGGGTGGGCGCGGACCGAGCGAGCCGCAGGAGCCGGCGGTGCTGGCCAGGGCGTCAAAGGCAGATTCTGGAGACCCCGGGGCGGATCCGATCCGAACCAAGACATATTTAACAAATATGATTGCTATTAGAAATAGAGGGCTGTTGCACTTCAAGAAAATTGGTGTCTCCTTCGAAAACGCCGATGCCTCGCAGGACGTACTTAACATCTTAGCATCCCTGGGATATTAGAAGGTTGGGGAGATTCTGTGGATATGGCAGGGCAGAGATGGAGTCCCCGGAGAAGAACCGATCACAGTTCTCCATTGTCAAACTGAACACGCAGAGCTCTGCAAAGCCCCTTCCCTCCAGACCACTTGTTTGGGACCAAGCGCAGACCTCTGGGTGTCACAGAAGAGGAAGGACCTGACACCAAGACTGGCGGGGAGAGGCCGCTTTATGTCCCTTGGCAACCATCTGAATGCGGCTTGCAAGCTGCATTTGCCAAGCGGTGTTTTCAAACAATTTGCACGTTTTCCAGATGTTCCGAACCCCCCCTTTTAAATAATGTAAAATATTTTGATAGGCCAAAGCCATGTGGATTTAAAGATTTTAGCTGAGCCCTAACTGTGCTCCCTCCACCTTGTGTTTCCCTGGTTGTCATTTTTTCCCCCAAAGCATTCAGATGAGTTTTGTCCATTTGACATCAGTCTGTGGGCTATTTTCTCCTGGTGGCTTCTAAAAGTCAGACCCACTTGAACTTGTGGGTACATATCTTCCGTTTCCTCTTTCACGGGATCAGCGTATTCCACAGCGCCTTCTGGGGTGGAAATTGATGAAAATGATCATTTGGGGGCCTAAGGAAATTTCACATCTACTCCAAAACTTGTTTCATAGGGTCACTATTTAAATTTAATTTAATGCAAATTTCAGATTTGGGCTAGTTTTATCTTGTCCAGTATTCCTTTTGACAAGTGATTTAATTTGCTCTTTTCAGGAATTTGCCAACTCCTTCGTGCCAGTTTTCACAAGAAGCAGTAGTTTGACACCAGCGTCCTGCTGTGATTATGTCCTCTACTACGTCAAGAATAATTGGGACGCCTGGGTGGCTCAGTCGGTTAAGCCGCTGCCTTCGGCCCAGGTCATGATCCCAGAGCCCTGGAATCAAGTCCCACATCGGGTTCCTTGCTCAGCAGGAAACCTGCTTCTCTCTCTCTCTGGATGCCACTCTGCCTGCTTGTGCGCTCCCTTGCTCCCTCTCTCTCTCTCATTCTGAGAAATAAATAAATATTTTAAAAAAGAATAATTTAGGGGCACATTGGTGGCTCAGTAGGTTAATTCTCTGCCTTCAGCTCAGGTCATGATCTCAGGGTCCTGGGATCAAGCCCCACATCAGGCTCTCTGCTCAGTGGGGAACCTGCTTTTCCCTCTCTCTCTTTCTGCCTGCCTCTCTGCCTACTTGTGATCTCTCTCTGCTAAATAAATGAATAAAATCCTTTTAAAAAAGAGGATAATTTAACAAAGTATCTCTGGACAGAGCTAGGGATGTTCAGGGAGGCATTGTTAACAAAATGCAGTTTTCATCCTGAGATGTAATTACTAGTGGCCGTCAGTGTTGTTTGCTTGACTAGTTGACAAATGACTTTTTTTAAAGATTAAGTTCCTGCTGTCCCATTGTTACAGAATCTAATATTGCCCATACAGGGACCTCAGAATGCCTCATCTTCTATGGGTTCTTGATAGGTACTGTTTCTCACATGCCTAGCTTTCGGTGCACATACTGTGAACTCAGGATTTCTTTGTCTTTGATTTGCCTTTATACTCACTTGAAATCCAGAATCCCATCCAAAATACACAGGTGTCTTTTCAGAAACTTCTCCACTTCCTCCAACCAGGTTCAAAATGAGGGGGCTGGAAAATCCTTTGAGTAAGAGGTGGGATGGGAGAGCGAGAAAGATCACCCTGGAAGTAGATTATTCTTCCTTTCAATATATTTTTTAAAGATTTTATTTATTTATTTATCTATTTGAGAGAGAGAGAGAGCACAAGCTGGGGTCGGGGGAGAGGGCAGAGGGAGAGGGAGAAGCAGGCATCCGCTGAGCAGAAAGCCCAATGCGGGACTCGATCCCAGGACCCTAGGATCATGACCTGAGCCGAAGGCAGATGCTTCACCAGCTGAGCCCCCCAGGGGCCCTTCTTTTCAATATTATAGCTGGTAAATAGTGAGTAGAAAGTAGAAAGTAAATATAGTTAAAACATTTTGTTCTACAAGTTGTTAACCTTTTAAAAAATATAATGGCTGCTAAAAATTGAGTGTTGTTTACACTTCAGAGAAATTGGTGCCACTGTTTTGGTAATGAGATCTTGTGCCATAAATGCAACCGAGCTAAATAGAAACCTTAGTTTACAAGTGAATGCAATCAACAAATGAGTGAAGTAGAAAGTAACTTTTTACCAAAGACATGATTTCATTCTAAATCACGTAGTATGATTAAATATGGTCATCCAGAAGCCTGCTATTTTTCTTTGTACAGAAAGTATGTAGTCTGGATTTTTTTAAAAGATTTTATTTATTTATTTGACAGACAGAGATCACAAGTAGGCAGAGAGGCAGGCAGAGAGAGAGGAGGAAGCAGGCTCCCTGCTGAGCAGAGCCCGATGTGGATCTCCATCCCAGGACCCTGAGATCATGACCTGACTGAAGGCAGAGGCTTTAACCCACCGAGCCACGCAGATACCCCTGGATTTTTTTCTTTTAATTTGATGTTCTTAATTCAAGTGAAACTAATCCACAGATTGGGGGAGCACAGTGCCCCACAAACGGTGGAACGTGCTGCCCCGGGATGTTTTTTAAAAACCAGACATTTTAAATCCTACATGGTCTTTGCTATCAATCACTAGTGGACTAAGTTTTTTTTCCCACTAATCCCTTTGTTTTCTTTAAGATCTCTACCTTAGCAGTGGAAAAACCATATTTTTTTTTTCTACCTAAAAAACCATCACAAGATTTATCTTGGGGGTTTATCACGTACATGGTATTTTTTCTTAAAGATTTTTTATTTATTTGTTTGACAGAGAGAGACACAGTGAGAGAGGGAACACAAGCATGGGGAGTGGGAGAGGGAGAAGCAGGCTCCCCGAAGAGCAGGGAGCCCGATGTGGGCTTGATCCCAGGACCCTGGGATCATGACCTGAGCCGAAGGCAGACACTTAATAACTGAGCCGCCCAGGCGCCCCATGTACATGATATTCTTAAAAGAAGTAATGTATGATCCTATTTTATTTACGCTTGAACTACTAATCTGACATGTATCATGTGCATAGGATTGATGTTTGCCATCTCCCAAAAGTAAAAACGTGTTACAGAATATTCTTTGGTCATTTGGACAGAGCAGGACCAAATGGGTCAGGATTGCTTTTTCAATTCCATTTAACAGACAGCCTGTCTTTAATCAATGCAACTTGCAAAATTTTCAAGTCTGTTCGTGTATGCAACAGAATGTTTCACAACTGGCACACTCTGAATTTGTGGTTCTAGCTCCTGAAGCTTCTAGAGTCCAGTCTAGCAAAAGTAGAAGAAAGACCTGAAAGGGATTTCTTTTTCTTTGGAGAATAAGTCAGAAATTTCAGGCTAAAAGAGTTGAAACTACTGTAGGTGGCAGATAGTGTCTACTATCCTAATCCTCCAAAAATTTGCAAAGCTGGGACTGTCTTTTGTGGGTTTTGCCTGGTGGCTGAATAAAATTGGGTAGCTAATTTTACAATCCTACATGCCTTCTAAATAAAAAATTAAAAAAAAAACAGAACAGAATTCATTATTGTAAATTTAGACTTGCAGACACAAAGTAGAAACTGTCCCCCAGTTTCCTTACCAGATGACATTTTGCCAGGGGCTGAGGGGAGGGGGTAGGGAGCGTCAGCGTGTAATGGGACAGAGTTTCAGTTTGGGATAACAAAAAATGTCTAGAGACAGTGCGGATTATTATACAACCATGTGAATGTGCTTAATGCCATTGAATTGTCCAGTTAAGAACAGGATACTTGGGGCACCTGGGTGACTCAGTGGGTTAAGCCTCTGCCTTCAGCTCTGGTCATGATCCCAGGGTTCAGGGATAGAGCCCCACATTGGGCTCTCTGCTCAGCAGGGAGCCTGCTTACTCACCTCTCTCTCTCTCTCTTTCTCTCTGCCTGCCTCTCTGCCTACTTGTGATCTCTGTCCGTCAAATAAATAAATAAATAATCTCTTTTAAAAAAACCAACAAAAAAAAAACCAAGGTACTTAATGTTGCATTTTTTTTTAACCATAGTAAAAAAAAAAAAGGCCTTCTGTGTCCTGGCTTCCATGCCAACTCAGTCCCATCTCCACTCCTCTTAGCTCGAAGGTCACCTACCAGCAGCGTCAGGGACTGCTGGCCATCCCCTGCCATCCCCTCTTCTACTCGCTTCCCTGTCTTTGCTCTACTCTGCTCCTTGTCAGCAATGCCCCCCCTCATCCACTTTCCCTGGCTCAGCTGTCCCTCACCTTTCCTATTTAGAAAGTGGACAGTTGGGGGTCACATACCTTTTGAAAGTCAGCGTTGGGAGTCCATCTGGGATCTGAGTCCCCCCTCTGTCCTTTTCATGAGCAGCTCAGCTCATGAAACCTGGGCAGTTTCGGGGACCCGAACTTTTGTGTCTTTTGTGGGTTTTGCATGGGTTTTCCAAGAAACTGGAAGTCTTGCCTGAGGTTGAGGGACAGCAGCTGTCATGCAAATTTCCCCCTTGTTCAAAAGACCCACCCACTGCCTGCCACGCCCCGCCCCTCCCTGACTTCCAGAGGAGAGGGAGCAAGGCTCAAATCTGTCCGGGGGGGTCAGCGTTCTGGAAAGTCTTTGGGGATCTTGCGGGAATGTCACAGACTGAATCTTAGTGTCCCCCTAAAAGTCATATGTTGAAAGCCTATCCCTGTCCCCGTGGGATGGTATCAGGAAGGGGAGGCTCTGGGAGGCTTTAAGATTAGATGAGGCCACGAGAGTAGAGTCCTAGAGAGGGCAATGCTCTCTTCATGGACCTTGAAGTGTTTAACACGGAAGCAAAACTCTTCTTGATTCAGGAGATCCAAGGAGACCGAAAGACGGTAGCACACCCTGTCTGGGGGAACGTGGCTTCTGTGCGTGGCTCCCGTGCCCGGGGCCACCACGGCTCTGTCTGAGGATGGCTTCGGGAGACTTTTCTTCCTGATGAACTCTTGCGGCTGTAAAAACCACACTCACTTGTTGTGGGCAATTTAAAGACCCGACATAAGTTGTGACAGAAAAGGATCCGTATGACCTCCTACGGAGAGCGAACATTTTAATTTTATTTTTTATTTGTTTAAACATTTTATTTTATTTTGAACTTACAGAAAGTTGCATAGAAAGAGCGTCCATATGCTCCTTACCCAAATTTACAGGCTGGAAACAGTCTCCCCGCGTGCTTTAGCTTCAGGTTTGCCTGCTCGCTCCTTAGCTGTTCGCTGCCGCAACTGGATCTCCTGATCTATCCATCGATCTGTCATCTGTCCACCCCTCTGTCATTCATTTCGCACGTAGAGGAAAGAAATGACAGGTTGCTGTATTCCGGGGGACCCCTGCTCCTTTGCATGATATTCATTGCCAGAATTCTGTGGGGGAAGGAACGTGGTGATTGCAGGAGCCCGGGCTCCAGAACAGAACAAGAACCAGATTCATCCTGGAACAAGTGATCATCATGTTCCCGGGACCGTCCCAAGGCCAAGCGAGACTCGGCTGCCTTGCCGGCTCCGGCGTCGCTGTGGGGGACTTGCAGCAGACAGCCCAAAGGTGTCCAGAAATGCCATCCTGGCTCTGCGGAGGGATCGGCCTATTTATGTCACTATCTCTGGTCTTTTCTCTATGATCTTACAAGAAAAAGTGCTTTAGGTTAAGCACCTGCGGATAGCAGTGATATGAAATGCAGGGGACATGGAGGAAATGTGGTTTCAATAGCTCTGGGGAACATGTGGCAGGAGAAAAAGCCCAACTCTGGTCTCCCCAGAGGCTCCGCCTCACTCCCTTCTCCCCATGCCCCGCTCCTGGGCTTAGGGGGGCAGAGATGCAGAAAAGGGAGACCCTGGGCAGGCAGGGACAGGGGACCAGGGACAGCAGAGCTCAGCTGAACTGAGCACAGATACTAGAAAGAGGCAGCAGGAGCCTGGGGGAGAAGGAAAAAAAACAGAAAGGAGGATCTACCCCAAAAGGAGGAAAGGCCAGTGAGAGGGACATGGGAAGGAGAGAGGGCAAGGGGCCCAGGACTCTTCCTGCACCTGGGGGCAGGCCACACCAGGGCTCACAGGCCTCCTTGGGGTCCCTGAGTCCTCCTGGCATCCTGTGAGCTCTGTAGTGGGAGAGGAGACAAGTACCTTCCCTGCAGGGAGCAGAAGCCGCCCTGCTACACAAAACCCCTGTCTGCCTCCTCGCCCCACAGGGACTCTGTAATTCTCTCCAGTGTCACCTACCCCAGGACCCTGCCCCCACACTCACCACAGGCCAGAATCCTACCCCTGGGGGCTGGCTGGGCACTCCCCAGCACCCCTGCCAGACCGCTGAGCCCCGAAAGCCCCACCCCACCGTGCCACCCTCCTCGCCGGGTCCCAGCCCTTGTCCATCTGCGGGGATGACCCGAGGTAGGGTCCTGGCTGCAAAGTCCTCAGGCAGGGGTATCTGTGCTCAAGTTAGGGATGTAGGACGTCAGGGCACATTCGGAACCAGGACTCCAGGAAATGGCCCATGGGACCTGGCAGGCCCTGTGTGCTCCCAGCTACCCCAGAATGTTCTCCAAGCACGTGTGCCCCATTTCCACATGGCGAGATTCCTGCCCACAGGGAAGGCAAGTCTGGCTCAGTCCTTCCCTGTGTCCCCCAGCCACTGAACAGCACCCAGGAGAACCGCCTCAGGGACCCACCACAGCAGGACCCAGGGATGCAAGGCCAGGCCAGGCAGTGTCCTGCCCTCAAGGACATCGCAGTCTGAAGCAGACAGGGGAGGACCCGGGGCCCCACTTCTCCATCCCGCTGACCCGCTCTATCCATGACTTTTCTCTGGTGGAGCTGGGGACACGGTCACCCCTGAGACCCAGGGTCTGCCTCCTGCCTTCCTCAGGCCCCCTATGTGTGATGACTGTCCCCAGGGCCCCCGCCTCAGGTCACTGATCCACTGTCCACATGGCCGCTGGGCTTCCTCCCTGCCCATGGCCTCTGACCCCACGGGTCCCAACCCAAACCCCTTCTCCGTTAGGGGACAGCTTAGGTGGTCAACATAGGACTGTCTAACGGGGTGGCACTGCTGACCCCATGTGGAAGGTGGCCTTCCTCCACGGTGATGTGAGCTCAGCGTCACAGGGATTTTGTTCCAGAAGAGAGGCCAGGACCTGGTTTGGGGCTGATCTGCTCCCAGGCGGAGGGGGGGTCCTGCTCCTCCCCTACCAGGAGCCCCAGATGCAGCAGGGCTGGGTGGGGTCCCCAGGGGCCTCTCTCAGCCTCCAGGCGGAGAGGGGCTCCAAGCAGCATGTCACAGGGACATCTGTCCAAGTGGACCGACACGTCGGCATCCAGTTCCTGGGGATTTCCTCTGGCCATCTGCCTACAATGCCCGACCACCGCTAACACTCAGTGCAGTGGCTTCCTTGAGAACACTGCATGCTGGGACCGACCCTACACATGCTCCTGGGGGACTTGTGGGATCCAGTGAACAGGGGATTCTCCGCACGTAGAACATCGCGTATCCTTTTGAATATTGATGCTGTCCCCCCAGTATTTGAAGAGTGAGCATTCCTTTTAGGACAGGTTTCAGACTTGGGGCAGCGAGTATGACAGGCCGGGGGCAGAAGGGGGCCAGCAGGTGCGGACACAGTCTGGGCTCCAGTGCAGGGCAGCGGACCCCCGTGGGACAGAGGCCGACCCCTCTCCCAGGCCTGTGCCCGTGTTCCTCCCTGACTGTTGGCTCCTCCTGAGTCTCAGCTGGAAGTCAGGGGTCACTGGTTTTCCAGAGCCTTATCGTGGGCAGGAAAGGGGGAATAGGGGAGTCCTAGGTCAGCTGTCTTGGGTCTCTTTCTCAAGTCCGGACATGGCCACTGGGTGCTCCCGTGGGGTCCTATTTAAAGCCCGGTTTAAGTAAACGATAAGAAAGCGTGTTAATGGTGGGCTTAGTGTTTGACAGGGGAGGGTTTAGATCCTTGGGAAAGTTCTGTCTGTGAAAATAAAGGGCCAGTGGGCTTCCTTTCCGAAAAGTAATTGTTTCCTGTAGGAGCCTGTCTAACTTCCTCTTCCAGAGGAGCCCCTTTATGATTTCGAACAGGGCATCTCAGCTTTGGCTCCTGTTGGTCAAACTGCATACATTCTTGTCCTCACCACTCTCCACTCTGGGGAGGCCCCCGCTGCCCGCGCACTCGGCCTCCTCGGTGCCAGGCTGCTCAAGCCGGGAGCCAGAAGGGGCAGGACCGGCGGGGGAGGTTTTGTGGCCTGAGGGTCCCCAGGGGCAGAGACGTGCCCTCCATTCTGCACCAGCGTCATCTTGTGTGTGGGGGACAACCGTGTCACCCCTTGCCCTGAGCCCTGGACAACGACCAGTCACACAGCCCTGCCCAGTCCCGGTCACTCTGCATCTGCTCTAGTGACAGGCCTGGAGGCCCATCTGGTTTCCTCTGTAGCACAAAAGGGTCTCCAGAGGAACCCCCGGTGGGAACCGTGTTTCCGGGGTCTCCCGTCTGCCACCGTCCAGGGACGGCCATGGCTCTTGTCCACTGAAGGACGCACAGGCTCCGAGGCTGTCCGGTCTGTTCCTCTCTCTCCCGCCCCGGGACTGAGCCACGCCGGATAGAGGAGCTGCTCTCTGGGGGCGGCTGCCACTGGGGCCCCAGGAGTCTAGCAGGAGGAGACAGGCGCTGGGAGGGGAGCCGGGGGGGGGCAGGGCCAGGGGCAGGTGCTCACAGCAGCCTGAGCTCCCCAACTCCTGTCTCCTGGGAGAGAGCCCCGAAGCCCACAGCTGGGGGCAGCTCTCCCTGGCGGGCAGCCCCTCTCCCCCAGCGCCCTGTCCTTAGGCTGCTTCTGTCCTGTCCTCCCCTGGGCCCCTCTCCTCTCCATTCTACCCTCTCCCTGGTCCCTTTGCTCCACCAGCTCCTTCCCTGTGGGGTGCAGCCCTCCCTGACCGAGCCCCTTCCTCCCCCGGGGGCTGCGGCCCTCTCTCCCTTCCTCTCCGTCCCTCCCTTGTCTCCACCTGAGTCAGGACTCTCCCCAGACCCTTCCAGTCACCCTGGGAGGCAGGACACCCTTTGGGCCCTGACAGGGGCGCAGGGTCTGTGAGGACGGACTGCGGACTTGCTCTGGGCCTCAGGCAGGCCTCGTGCATACCCACCAGCTGCCAGGCCTCCCCTCAGGGAGTTTGGGCGCCACGGAGAGCAACGGGAGGGAGACCCTGGCCTGTGGGGGTCCTGCCCTGCTGTGTGTCTTGTGTGGGCCCCAATAGGGGGTGCTGTGTCAGGAAGGGGCACAGCTCAGCTGCTGAGCAGGGAAGCCCCTGCCTCTGGCTTCCTCCCCAGGGCAGCCCAGGGGTGAGGACTGGAGAACCTCCCACCGCCCCAAACCTCAGGTGTGCGGGTCCCTCCCCAGTATTTAGGTTCCTTCTTTCTATTCTCTTGCAGCAAGGCTGTCATTTCCACTCAGTGCCCTGACAATAGGATTGGTTGGCGGGGAGGGGGGGGTGTTGGAGGGTGGGTTCTGATTTCTAGAACCCTCCTCCCCCAGCAAGTCAGGCTTAGCAGATTCTTCTCCCAACAGAGGGAGTTGGTGTGATCCCGCTGAAGGGCCCCCCTTGAAGGGAGAGGTATCTGCCTGTGGCTCTCTGGACTCGGGACACATTTCCAGAGGAAACCTTTGGTAGAAGATCCTTGACATTGCCGTTCATTTCTCTGCATTTGACATCAATTCGTCACTTCTCTAAATGTGGAAAACTCTTCTGACAGCTGTGAGTATGATCTTAACCCGTTTATTTGAACCTAAGGTAGATTTTCCAGGACAAGTAAATCTACTCAGATTTTTTTCTTTCAAGACAATTTCTTCTGGGCTCATGGCCTTTTGCTGGTTTTCGTGGATCAATCTGGAGGGCGGTGGAGAGCAGGTCTGCAGGCTTGGGAGGAAATGTTTTATTCTGCTGTTCACAGAGGCCTCCCCTGCGTGGTCTTTGGCGAGACTGAAGTCCATCCTCAGGCTTCCTGCTGAGGGAGGAGACCGGGGACTTGCATGGCACAGGCGGGCAGTGAGACAGGTGGGCGGGGGCAACAGAGAAGGGGTCTGGCAGCCCCAGAGATGGGGAAGGGAGGGGACCCCAGGGGGTGAGGGAGCAGAGGAATCTCTCCAAGGGGGCAGGAGGGGTGGCATGGCCCCAGGAGGGAGCAGGTAACCCAGCGGAGGCTGTGAGAGGGGCAGGGAAAGGCCAGGCAGTGGAGAGGAGGGAGGAGGGCAGGGGAGGTGGCGGGGAGCGGGGAGGCACCTCACCTGGAGAATGCTCTGCAGGGTCTCAGAGAATTTCTGACTCTCCTTGTCCAGACCCTCCCAGGGCTGGAAGCTTCTTCCCTCGTGGAGCACGAAGGTGTCCCAGCAGTGTTCAAACTCTGCAGGGGTGGGGGGTAAAGGAACGTGAGCCCTGCTCCAGGGAGGGGTGGGGGCCACCTCGGGTCTGACTCTCAATGACAGGCTGTGTCCCTCCTAGCTGCACCCCTGCTCTCTCTCCTCTGGGGCACTCCTGGAACCCCCCAACCCCAGGACTCTGTCTTCAGGCTGGAACCTCAGCCAGCCTGGCCTCCCTTCTTCCTGCAAACCCCAGTGTCCCTGGCATGCCCACCCACCATTCCCCCGGCCCTTCTGCACACACCTGTCCTGCGCTGACCTCTCTCTCCTCAGCCACCCTGCTGTCCTCTGCTGTCCAGGCACCCTAGCCTCCCCTCCGCAGGCAGCCCACAGGGGGACCCCTAGGGACACTACTCTTGTCCCCCCCATAGCACCCCCACCAGGCCTCTCCCTACCCTCCACCCACCACCCCTGTGCCCTGCAGGAGGCCCACACTGACCCCTGGCGGTCATGATGGCGATGCTGGCCCCAGCCCTCTTCAGGGTGCGCAGCCCCTGCTCATACTGTCCCAGGCTGTAGATGCGGGAGGCATAGAGGTTCAGGCTCACGTGCCTATTGTCCCCCAGAAACTCAGCCATACGCTGGGCACAATCAGCACAGGGGCTCCAGGAGAGAAAGCAGGTGACCCTGTACTGGTGTTCCGGGTTCAGTTTCCAGGACTGGATCCGCTCCAGCAGGAAGGACTCCGCATGGCGCGAGAGCATGGGGTCCGGGTCACTCTGGGCACACAAGAGGCAGGAAAGGCTTCTGTCATTGGTGGTGAACATGTGGATGGGGGCACCAGGGAGAGGCAGGGAGGTCCTGGCCTCAGGCACAAGATGCAGGGGGAGCCCTTCTCAGAAGGAGAGGAATGGGATTTCCCTGCAGTGCTCCCAGGCTCCAGGCTCCCCACCACTGGCTGACAGGCCCACTAGGGCAAGTTCCCAGGGACCCGGTGAGCGACTGAGCACCTTGCATCTGCCTCTGTCGCTAGGGCTCTGCATCCCGCTCTACCTGCCGGGCCTTCTCCAGATTTTGAGATTTCACTTATCATGGGATTTGCCTCAAGTTTGACTTTGAGAAGATTGCGTTACATTACGTTTCAGCGTGACCACGGAGTTTCTATGTTTGTGCCCCAGGGAAGGGGCTTCAGGACCCTCACCTAGCGGGGCCGTGCAGACAGCAGCAGAAGAGCCCCTGGAAAGGGAAAGGGGGACCAGGGGAGCTCCGAGTTCCCTGGCCTGGTGCCCTGGCAGTGGAGGCCTCCTCCAGGCAGGGATCCAGCCCTGTCTTCACCCTCCGCCACCGAACCCCACTCCCACCTTGGCCCAGTGCTCCTGCAAGCTTCTGCCCTGGCCCTCACCCTGCGCTGAGCCCACGGGTGACCCAAAGGGCTCACTCTGCAGGGAGGAATAGGGAAGGGGCACCCAGCAGACAGGTGTTGGGCATGGGGTGAAGGTCATTGTCAGGGTTCACAGAGATGTGGAGATGGGTACAACCTGTCCAGAGAGGGATTGCCAGCCCGGGTCCCGGAGCAAGTCAGGTCAGTGGTACAAACCCAAAGATCTGGGCAGAGTGGGATGGGGACTTGGGGACCGAGGGGGGCTCCCTGGGCGATGCTGGAGTGGGGAGCAGTGCCCTGGGCAGGATCTCCAGCAGTGGGCAGGGGTGCTGCCAGGGCCCCCGCTGGTGAGCAGGGGGAGCGTCAAGAGCCAACGGATCTCAGGGTCTGTGGCAGGCAGCCGCCCCAGGCAGGGGCCAGGGAAAAAGCTGACCCCTTGTCCAGAAGCCTTTTCCCCTGTCCTAACCCTTCCTCAGAGGCTCAGCAGTTGGGGTGGGGGTGAAGGAGTGTCATTCGGTGACAAGAGGTGGTGGTGCCCGTCCCTGGGACAGTGTGACTGCTTTCTGACGTGTGGCTCCAAGCCAGAAACCACAGCAGAAACAGTCCCCACCTGACACTAGGCTGAGGGGTGGCCGTTGTGGGGACCGAAGGGGAAACATTGATGAGACCCGCTCAGGTCCAGCTAGAATATTCTACCGCAAACGTCCCAGGATGGGGAGGCCGTGCGAGCTGGGGTCCGGCTGGACTGGTCACCTTATTGCGCAGGACACCCTTCTCCTGGCCCGGAGGAATCCCGGATCCCTGACCGGGATGCTCGACCTCATAGCACAGGTAGGTCCTGGACGCCCAGATTTCATTGTGGAAGTTGTCGGTGAAGGAGCCCTCGTCCAGCCTGTGGACAAAAGGTTTGGGGAGAGGCTGACAATGTGGCCTCTCCCTGGAGTATGGAGAGTCCTCTTGCTGAGGGATGTTTGGCACAGAAGAGAGATTTTACATTAAAAGTGAAGATACTCAGGGCGCCTGGGTGGCTCAGTGGGTTAAGCCTCTGCCTTCGGCTCAGGTCATGATCCCAGGGTCCTGGGATCGAGCCCTACATCGGGCTCTCTGCTCAGCAGGGAGCCTGTTTCCACCCCTCTCTGCCTACCTCTTTGCCCACTTGTGATCTCTCTGTCAAATAAATAAATAAATAAATAAATAAAATTAAAAAAAAAACAGTGAAGATACTCAATGTATCTTTCTCAACTCTTTCTCATGGGCTCCTTGTCTTTTGCTGGTATCCCACACCCTTTTCCCCTGTACCTCACATTCTGGCCAGACCCACAGATGATGGGCTTCCACTGGCTTTGTTGGATCCACCCAACTTACCTCTGGGACCCTTTCTGGGAGATCCCAGGGGGCCTGCCTGCTGCTCTGTCAGGGGACACCCAGGAGTCGCCCAGGGCGCTCAGACCCTCTGCTGGGTCCTCTCCCTCTGCCCGTGGTAGGCTCTCATCCCTTCTGGCCTCGCTGTCCATCCTTGTCCCCGAGGAGCTACTCCCCTGCGTGGAGGGACATCCCGGGGCTTTCCCCTTTGGTTCAAGGTTGGCCCACTCCGCGGTGCGCACCAGGCCCACACACACCCGTGCAGTACCACTGCCAAAAAGAGGACGCAGGAGCCTCGACTTCTTAAATAGTGGTGGGATTTTCCCTAAGGATGAAAATACCAAAGCCCTTTGCTGGCCTGAAATCTTAAAGCTGAAAGGGACATCCTGGCCTTCAGCTCAGAGGGATCCCTCAGTAGGAAGCATAGACTCTCAAGGAGTCTACTCCCATAGATTCCCCAGAAGCCCAGGCGAAGCCGGTTGGACAAGCAGAATGGGCATGAGCGGACGGGGCTCGGTGGGCGCGGCACGGGCCAGCAGGAACAGGCAAAGAAGAGCAAGAATCCTCTAGGGTCCAGGAGGATACCTCGAGGGAGTGACATGTCCCCATCGGGCAGCCCCGAGGAGGGGCTCAGGAGCAGAGGGGATGCAAGGGGAGGTTACCTGTCCCAGGCCTCTGCGCCGGCATCCATGTCTCGGTCCCTTCACCACGTCTGGCTCTGTGTCTGCGGCTTCTCTGTCTCGTCACGTCTATGCCGTGCTCTCGGGGTGTTCATCAAGGACCCAGGCGCCTTATAAGCCATCAGAGCTCCTGGAACCAGCTGAGCTGGCATGACTGGGACACACCCCTTCCTAGACTCGGGCTACTCATGCCGCCCTCATGGGTATTGACGAAGGAGGAACTTCTCTGCCAGCGGTCACATCCCTAGGTCCTCAAGGTCAAGTTAGGTTTTGGTTTCTCTGTTCTGACAAAGGCCCTACCTGGAAGCCTCGAGGAGTGACCGAGGGCAGATGGGGTCCAGGGAGAGTCTGGTCCCTCTGGGCAGCAGGGCCCAGCACGGCAGGAAGTGAGAGGACAGGTGTCCGGGCCTGGAGGAAGGTCCTGTCCCAGGACACAGTGCCCCAGAGGGAAGGCTCCCGGGGAGCCCCACCCTGGGTACCCCTCGGCAGCCAGCAGGGGCAGGGCCTGGCCCAGGCTCCCCTGGACCAGCTGGGGGAGACCCCTGCACGCACTTGCACACAACAGGGGCGGGTGTGGCCGGGAGCTTCTGGTCCAAGAGCCTCAGCAGAGCCTTCATCCCTGCACCTGCCAAGGGAGGACGATAAACCCGGCTGAGCTGCCCTCAGGAGCCCAGCACCCAGTGGAGGATGGCAAACTGGCCGTGGGGCACTTGTACCCCGTTACCTGCAGGGGAAAGAGAGGCTCCCAGTGGGAATGGGACCTGCCAGGACCGCACGGGTTTGAAGGATGCAGCGATGTTGTGGGGATACAGGCCTCCCATGGGGCCGTTCTCTTGCTCTGGTGTTGCCCTCAGGACCACGAGGAATGAGGGGGAATTTGCATGCCCGCCCTGAGCCGGTCCCGGAGTCCCAGCTGGACTTGCGTCCCCTTGGCCTGCCCCTCTGCCCCACTGACTCCCCCATTCTGGCTTCCCCTGAACGCGCAGTCCTGGCCCAGGGCCGCCCCTCCCTGGGGGATGTGTCTGTCCTGGGGTTACCTGGGACACCTGGGGCCTGAGTCACAGCCTGTGCCTGCACCGAGAGCCGCCGGGCTCGTCCCCCTCCCAGGCTGTCGCATCTCATCCTGACGCTGGGAACCTCAACACCGTGACCCCTTCTTCTCGGGCGGGCATCCCCGGACCCGGAGAGATGGGAGGCTGCCCTCCCCGTACCTGCACTGAGGTTCCTCCCCTGTCCTCCATCCTTTAGACCCGGTCCCCTCTAGTGCTGATACCGTGCCCTGGGGCCCAGGAGGTCCCCGGCACTCTCGCCCAGTACTCCTACTTCCCAGTCCTAGCCTCTGCACACAGCAGACCCGCACACCCAGCCGTCACCGGCCCTCCTGACCTGGAGCCCTCATCCCTACCTGGGCTGGGGCTGCAGAGGCCAGACGTGGGCCCCTGAGGATTTCCCCGACCCAGTCCCTAGCTCTCGCCTTCCGTGGTGGGGTGGATGGGAGGATGCAGCCCTTAGGAGAACAAGCTCTCCTCCAGGACCCCCCGAAGTCTCTCCAGGCCCTCACCCGCTGGGGTGATCTCTGTTGGTTCCCGCACACACTAGGTTTCCTTGGAGGGACCCCTGTGCACTAAGGCCCTTACTGGGGGCAGACGGTGTCTCTAGGAGTATGGAGTCCTTCTGCACAAGCCCCTGGCCCTTGGTGGCCCTCGGCGGGCAGGGCCCCCCCACATCTGCCCCTGCCTTCCCAGGGGGCACCAGTGAGCAGCTGGAGCGCCCATGTCTCTCTGGGCTGAGCCTGCATCACTGGCTCTCCTGACCAAAGGTGCCCCTTCAAACATGCTGCCACGTTTGGCGGGGAGACAAATGGGGGCCCCGTGGCAGGGAGGGCACTTTGCTTCTGCGTCCCCAGGGACAGACTCCCTAGCAGTCTCCCTCCTCTGCTAGCAGCTCTGAGGCCTCCAGTTCTGGAAAGTTCTCTGGTACCCCATCCTTCCCAGATCCCCTGGCCCAGCCTGTCCTGACCCCCCCACCCCGCGTTGGGTGCTGCCCGCTGCCACCTGGCTGCCTGCTCAGAGGCAGACAAGACCGGTCCTGTGCGTCTCCACGTCCTGAACTCGCCTTTGCAGTAAGCGACCAGAACACGGGCAGAAAGAGGGTCTGTGTCCTGGGAATGCCAGAGGGACATCGTGGGGAACAAGGGTTTTTCTTCTCCCGAAGCTTCTGTCTTGAGTCACCTGTCTGAGTCTGGGCGATGAGGGCCAGGAGCTAGAGGGGACACTGCGTGGGAATAGGTGGACCTCCCCTCTCGGTTCTCATGCCCCGGTCCTTCCAGAAGGACCCCCGCCCCGGCATCCTCCCACCACCTCCCTAACCCCCCGGAGCTGGGCTCCCTGGCGCAGCAGAGGCCCAGGGACTAGTGTGCTCCCGGGCCTGAGCTCCCCGAGGCCAGGGGAGACCATGCTTTGGTAAAGCCTGGTGGTGAACTCTGGGTCCAGGAGTCACGCTCGACACGCCGGACGTGGCCATGACCTGAAAACACGCAGGCGGCTTTCCTCGGTCCCCAAGGCCAGAAGCTAGAGCAGGGCAATCGTGTCCTCCATGGGAATGACCGTCTCCTCCCGCAAGTGTGCCTCTGGACCACTGAGTGAGCCTGTGAAACGATCCCTACAGGAATCCTGCTGAAATTCTCCCTCAAAGCACGCCAGGGTCCCAGAAGGGAAGGGAGGACCTGGGTCCCTTGTGAAAGCAGATGTGTGCTCACCCCCAAACCCCGGGCAGGGGCAGGCCATGCCAGGACTTCTCCTGTTCCCCTGTCAGGAAAACTGAGAACAGGGCGGTCTGCCCCGGCGGAGCTGAGACTGGGATCCCAGACACAGACTGAAGCCAGAGGGCCCCAGGGAGGGTGCACGCACCCCTGCTCAGCCTGAGTCTCTCTGGCACTCGGGGCGTGGAAGGTCCCGTTCGTGTCTGGACCCCAGGCCAGGCTGCTCTGGCTGAGGTCCCAACCCTGTCTGCTTGTGGATGGCCCCCAAACACTATAGCTAGGGGCGAGGACAGACTGCCCATGCCCTGCCCAGGACGGGGTAGCGTTTCCGGGCTGTGTCATGTCGTCTTTCCTGCTCCTCGGGGTCGTCCCTGGCTCATGGGCAAAGTTCTGGGACTGGTGTCCGGGGATGACACTGTGGTCCTGGGGCGACAGGGCCCTGGGGACAGATCTTCCTGGAACCTACCCTCTGAAGACACTGGCTGTGGGGACCCTTCCTACTTTGGAGACTGTCCTCTACGTGGATTGCCCGCTCTGCCCTGAGTGACGGCATTGTGGAATTTTTTGGTGATTTGCTTCTAGCGACAGAAGTAAGGATGGTGTCAGAGCCCAGAAAACAAAACCTAAAGAGTGATTTCATGATGACTTTCTTCCAACAAGTACCCCTTGGGAAGTGTTGACATCCTCTGCTTTCCTGCCTTGGTGAGAATGATTTGGGTGTGTCTCGGAACCCCAAGGAAGTTCCCTTTTTTTACGTCACTCTGCGTGTGTGTGTGTGTGTGTGTGTGTTTATCTGTGATTCAGGGCAGCTGCCCAGGCACTGCTGTGTGCCAGGTCTCACATGTGTTTGTATATATGAGACGCCTGAGTTCCCAGGACAGCCTGGTGAAACCAGGAACTCAAATCCAGCATAAGCCTGTGGTCTCAGAGCCAGGAAGCAGTGCCACTGGCCCTGGGGACAGACCCAGCAATTAAGCAACATCCTTGACCCCTCTGTGACTCCTGCACTAGGTCTGTCTCAGTTCTGAGCACCTGCTCTGGGATGGAGTTCTGAGCTCTCCTTCTTGGTGGTTCTGTCTCTTGGTGGCTGCTCCTTTCCCCCTGGGCCCTCTCTGGGCACGTCCCTGGACACCCCATCCTTTCCCCTGCTCCTTCCCCAGGAACTGGCTCCATCCTGAATCTCACGGTGAGCGGTGAGCGCACTGTGCTGAGGCCACAGCTCACCCTGCCCCCTGCCGTGTATACCCTGTGGGGCTGCTTGGGTATGAGCTGGAGGGGGCAGAGGACGGAGGGATGTGGGTGAATTGAATGAGTTATTAAACAAGGATAACCGCTCCATTTTTTTAAAATAACATCATCATTTGTTGAGGAATAATGATCTCAGACATAGTCTAAAGCACTTGACACTTGGTTGGTCATTTAACTGCCACAGCCATCCCCATGGTCCCTCACTGACAATGTCCCCGTGTTTCCGGGGAGAAGCCCGAGGCCCCTGAGCATGGAGAAGTCAGCGCTCAGCATGAAGTCCAGCCTCTTCTGTCAAACATCCCTACAGAGACCCCATAGGAGGGACACCTGCAGGACCACAGGAGGGAGGGTCCAGCCAGGAGACTAGAGGGGGGAGTGGGGAACTGGGCTGCAGGTGAGGAGCATCAGCAGAGATGAGCGGTGGAGGAGGGTGTGGAGATAGAGGAGGGTAAGGGGCTTGCGTGGGGGACACCCCAAAGAAGGGGCCAGTAAGCAGGAGGGCTCAGAAAGGGGAAGGACAAACAGGGTCTCCAAATGGAACACCACTAGGAACCGTAAACGAGGGGGTCTCTCTCGGACCACATTCACATTAGGGAACCACGGTTTCCCAGCAGGCGCCAGGGTGTTGGGCTGGCCCTGCCCTCTCTCTGGTCCTGGGATGAGACACGGAGCCTGGAGATGCGCAACCCTCCGGTCATGGAGGAGTATAGCAGAAAACAAACAGGAAGGGCTGAGCTGGGGGAGTGGGGGGCCTGAGTTCCGACAGCATCCCCAACTTTATAAAATGGATATTTCCGTGCGACAGAGAAGGACACCCAGGAGCCCGGGGAGGGAACTCTCGTTCAGAGCCGAGAAAATGCCTAGACGGCGTGTCAGTTACATTTTGGTGATTCGTCTCTCCTGAGAGCCCAGGATGGAGGCCAGCCCCTACTTCCCACCATGGAACCTCCTGTCACCCCCAAAGTCTGTACACACACACACACACACACACACACACACACACACAGGGGCACGCAGAACACAACAGTAGGCACAGGAAAGGGAGGGGGAGAGATCCAGGAAAGGATCCAGGAGCTCACAGCCCCAAGGCCTAGGTCTCTATCCCTAGGAGGAGGGGCCGTCAGAGAAGGGAGGGACAGCACTGGCCCAGACCAGGCAACAGCCCCAGCTTTCCAGAAGGCTCAGGTTGTCAGAGCCTGAAACAGAAACAGCCTCCAGACGCCTTCCTCGGAGAACTCAGAGGTGGGCAGTGGAGGGCCCCACAAGGTTCAGTGTGTCTTGGGAATGGCAGAAACTGGGTATGCTGGGCGCATCCATAGTCTTTTCCCGCCTCAACACCTGTGTCTCTCTGCAACAGGTATATGATGGTCAAGTGAACAATACCAATATTACCAGTCAGTTGCCCCGCGAGCTTCTGGGCTGAGGGTCCGAGGGCAGAGCAGAGTCAGGATTCCAGCCCAGCCCAGGAGGAGGCCCGGAGCAGGCATGGATAGCCAGGGGCAGAAACAGGATTCTGAGCAGGGAAAATGTGCTGTGGGGAAAAGGGAAAGGGACACTGGGGTGTGGCTCACACCAGTGAGGTCCTTCTCCCAGGCTGAGGTGAGGCGGGACATCAACCTCTGTCTCCAGGCCGTGAACTTCGCATATACCTCACGTTCAGTGGGTCCCTCCTCCCGATATCCCTGGGACTTCAGGACACACCGCTATGACGAAACCTGCCGTCGCATTCACCTGTGCCTGAGCAAACCGCCCAAAACACCATGATCGAGCAACGATAGTCCTACAAGACCGGACATGACAAAAGGGAACAAGCCTGGGATTACCAGACACACCCAAGTGTCTATCTGGGCTCAGACCAATGTCAGAATGTTGAAACTTTTCAAAGGGTAGTTGTTGGAAGAAACTCATCATGAAATCACTCTTTGGGTTTTGTTTTCTGGGCTCTGACACCATCCTTACTTCTGTCGCTAGAAGCAAATCACCAAAAAAATCCACAATGCAGTCACTCAGGGCAGAGCGGGCAATCCAGATAGAGGACAGTCTCCACAAGAGGAAGGGTCCCCACAGCCAGTGTCTTCAGAGGGTAGGTTCCAGGAAGGTTCCTGTTTCCTAGCTCAGGGCCCTGTCACCCCAGGACCTGTCATCGCTGGAACCCAGTCCCAGAACTTTGCCCATGAGCCAGGGACGACCCCGAGGAGCAGGAAAGACGACATGACACAGCCCGGGAGCAACCCCGTCCTGGGCAGGGCATGGGCAGTCTGTCCTCGCCCCTAGCTATAGTGTTTGGGGGCCATCCACAAGCAGACAGGGTTGGGACCTCAGCCAGAGCAGCCTGGCCTGGGGTCCAGACACGAACGGGACCTTCCACGCCCCGAGTCCCAGAGAGACTCAGGCTGAGCAGGGGTGCGTGCACCCTCCCTGGGGCCCTCTGGCTTCAGTCTGTGTCTGGGATCCCAGTCTCAGCTCCGCCGGGGCAGACCGCCCTGTTCTCAGTTTTCCTGACAGGGGAACAGGAGAAGTCCTGGCATGGCCTGCCCCTGCCCGGGGTTTGGGGGTGAGCACACATCTGCTTTCACAAGGGACCCAGGTCCTCCCTTCCCTTCTGGGACCCTGGCGTGCTTTGAGGGAGAATTTCAGCAGGATTCCTGTAGGGATCGTTTCACAGGCTCACTCAGTGGTCCAGAGGCACACTTGCGGGAGGAGACGGTCATTCCCATGGAGGACACGATTGTCCTGCTCTAGCTTCTGGCCTTGGGGACCGAGGAAAGCCGCCTGCGTGTTTTCAGGTCATGGCCACGTCCGGCGTGTCGAGCGTGACTCCTGGACCCAGAGTTCACCACCAGGCTTTACCAAAGCATGGTCTCCCCTGGCCTCGGGGAGCTCAGGCCCGGGAGCACACTAGTCCCTGGGCCTCTGCTGCGCCAGGGAGCCCAGCTCCGGGGGGTTAGGGAGGTGGTGGGAGGATGCCGGGGCGGGGGTCCTTCTGGAAGGACCGGGGCATGAGAACCGAGAGGGGAGGTCCACCTATTCCCACGCAGTGTCCCCTCTAGCTCCTGGCCCTCATCGCCCAGACTCAGACAGGTGACTCAAGACAGAAGCTTTGGGAGAAAAAAAACCCTTGTTCCCCACGATGTCCCTCTGGCATTCCCAGGACACGGATCCTCTTTCTGCCCGTGTTCTGGTTGCTTACTGCAAAGGCGAGTTCAGGACGTGGAGACGCATGGGGCAGGTCTTGTCTGCCTCTGAGCAGGCAGCCAGGTGGCAGCGGGCAGCAGCCAACGCGGGGTGGGGGGTGAGGACAGGCTGGGCCAGGGGATCTGGGAAGGATGGGGTACCAGAGAACTTTCCAGAACTGGAGGCCTCAGAGCTGCTAGCAGAGGAGGGAGACTGCTAGGGAGTCTGTCCCTGGGGACGCAGAAGCAAAGTGCCCTCCCTGCCAAAAAGGGGCCCCCATTGGTCTCCCCGCCAAACGTGGCAGCATGTTTGAAGGGGCACCTTTGGTCAGGAGAGCCAGTGATGCAGGCTCAGCCCAGAGAGACATGGGCGCTCCAGCTGCTCACTGGTGCCCCCTGGGAAGGCAGGGGCAGATGTGGGGGGGGCCCTGCCCGCCGAGGGCCACCAAGGGCCAGGGGCTTGTGCAGAAGGACTCCGTACTCCTAGAGACACCGTCTGCCCCCAGTATGGGCCTTAGTGCACAGGGGTCCCTCCAAGGAAACCTAGTGTGTGCGGGAACCAACAGAGATCACCCCAGCGGGTGAGGGCCTGGAGAGACTTCGGGGGGTCCTGGAGGAGAGCTTGTTCTCCTAAGGGCTGCATCCCCCCATCCACCCCACCACGGAAGGCGAGAGCTAGGGACTGGGTCGGGGAAATCCTCAAGGGCCCACGTCTGGCCTCTGCAGCCCCAGCCCAGGTAGGGATGAGGGCTCCAGGTCAGGAGGGCCGGTGACGGCTGGGTGTGCGGGTCTGCTGTGTGCAGAGGCTAGGACTGGGAAGTAGGAGTACTGGGCGAGAGTGCCGGGGACCTCCTGGGCCCCAGGGCACGGTATCAGCACTAGAGGGGACCGGGTCTAGAGGATGGAGGACAGGGGAGGAACCTCAGTGCAGGTACGGGGAGGGCAGCCTCCCATCTCTCCGGGTCCAGGGATGCCCGCCCGAGAAGAAGGGGTCACGGTGTTGAGGTTCCCAGCGTCAGGATGAGATGCGACAGCCTGGGAGGGGGACGAGCCCGGCGGCTCTCGGTGCAGGCACAGGCTGTGACTCAGGCCCCAGGTGTCCCAGGTAACCCCAGGACAGACACATCCCCCAGGGAGGGGCGGCCCTGGGCCAGGACTGCGCGTTCAGGGGAAGCCAGAATGGGGGAGTCAGTGGGGCAGAGGGGCAGGCCAAGGGGACGCAAGTCCAGCTGGGACTCCGGGACCGGCTCAGGGCGGGCATGCAAATTCCCCCTCATTCCTCGTGGTCCTGAGGGCAACACCAGAGCAAGAGAACGGCCCCATGGGAGGCCTGTATCCCCACAACATCGCTGCATCCTTCAAACCCGTGCGGTCCTGGCAGGTCCCATTCCCACTGGGAGCCTCTCTTTCCCCTGCAGGTAACGGGGTACAAATGTCCCACGGCCAGTTTGCCATCCTCCACTGGGTGCTGGGCTCCTGAGGGCAGCTCAGCCGGGTTTATCGTCCTCCCTTGGCAGGTGCAGCGATGAAGGCTCTGCTGAGGCTCTTGGACCAGAAGCTCCCGGCCACACCCGCCCCTGTTGTGTGCAAGTGCGTGCAGGGGTTCCCCCAGCTGGTCCAGGGGAGCCTGGGCCAGGCCCTGCCCCTGCTGGCTGCCGAGGGGTGCCCAGGGTGGGGCTCCCCGGGAGCCTTCCCTCTGGGGCACTGTGTCCTGGGACAGGACCTTCCTCCAGGCCCGGACACCTGTCCTCTCACTTCCTGCCGTGCTGGGCCCTGCTGCCCAGAGGGACCAGACTCTCCCTGGACCCCATCTGCCCTCGGTCACTCCTCGAGGCTTCCAGGTAGGGCCTTTGTCAGAACAGAGAAACCAAAACCTAACTTGACCTTGAGGACCTAGGGATGTGACCGCTGGCAGAGAAGTTCCTCCTTCGTCAATACCCATGAGGGCGGCATGAGTAGCCCGAGTCTAGGAAGGGGTGTGTCCCAGTCATGCCAGCTCAGCTGGTTCCAGGAGCTCTGATGGCTTATAAGGCGCCTGGGTCCTTGATGAACACCCCGAGAGCACGGCATAGACGTGACGAGACAGAGAAGCCGCAGACACAGAGCCAGACGTGGTGAAGGGACCGAGACATGGATGCCGGCGCAGAGGCCTGGGACAGGTAACCTCCCCTTGCATCCCCTCTGCTCCTGAGCCCCTCCTCGGGGCTGCCCGATGGGGACATGTCACTCCCTCGAGGTATCCTCCTGGACCCTAGAGGATTCTTGCTCTTCTTTGCCTGTTTCTGCTGGCCCGTGCCGCGCCCACCGAGCCCCGTCCGCTCATGCCCATTCTGCTTGTCCAACCGGCTTCGCCTGGGCTTCTGGGGAATCTATGGGAGTAGACTCCTTGAGAGTCTATGCTTCCTACTGAGGGATCCCTCTGAGCTGAAGGCCAGGATGTCCCTTTCAGCTTTAAGATTTCAGGCCAGCAAAGGGCTTTGGTATTTTCATCCTTAGGGAAAATCCCACCACTATTTAAGAAGTCGAGGCTCCTGCGTCCTCTTTTTGTCAGTGGTACTGCACGGGTGTGTGTGGGCCTGGTGCGCACCGCGGAGTGGGCCAACCTTGAACCAAAGGGGAAAGCCCCGGGATGTCCCTCCACGCAGGGGAGTAGCTCCTCGGGGACATGGATGGACAGCGAGGCCAGAAGGGATGAGAGCCTACCACGGGCAGAGGGAGAGGACCCAGCAGAGGGTCTGAGCGCCCTGGGCGACTCCTGGGTGTCCCCTGACAGAGCAGCAGGCAGGCCCCCTGGGATCTCCCAGAAAGGGTCCCAGAGGTAAGTTGGGTGGATCCAACAAAGCCAGTGGAAGCCCATCATCTGTGGGTCTGGCCAGAATGTGAGGTACAGGGGAAAAGGGTGTGGGATACCAGCAAAAGACAAGGAGCCCATGAGAAAGAGTTGAGAAAGATACATTGAGTATCTTCACTGTTTTTTTTTTAATTTTATTTATTTATTTATTTATTTATTTGACAGAGAGATCACAAGTGGGCAAAGAGGTAGGCAGAGAGGGGTGGAAACAGGCTCCCTGCTGAGCAGAGAGCCCGATGTAGGGCTCGATCCCAGGACCCTGGGATCATGACCTGAGCCGAAGGCAGAGGCTTAACCCACTGAGCCACCCAGGCGCCCTGAGTATCTTCACTTTTAATGTAAAATCTCTCTTCTGTGCCAAACATCCCTCAGCAAGAGGACTCTCCATACTCCAGGGAGAGGCCACATTGTCAGCTCCTCCCCAAACCTTTTGTCCACAGGCTGGATGAGGACACCTTCACCGACAACTTCCACAATGAAATCTGGGCGTCCAGGACCTACCTGTGCTATGAGGTCGAGCATCCCGGTCAGGGATCCGGGATTCCTCCGGGCCAGGAGAAGGGTGTCCTGCGCAATAAGGTGACCAGTCCAGCCGGACCCCAGCTCGCACGGCCTCCCCATCCTGGGACGTTTGCGGTAGAATATTCTAGCTGGACCTGAGCGGGTCTCATCAATGTTTCCCCTTCGGTCCCCACAACGGCCACCCCTCAGCCTAGTGTCAGGTGGGGACTGTTTCTGCTGTGGTTTCTGGCTTGGAGCCACACGTCAGAAAGCAGTCACACTGTCCCAGGGACGGGCACCACCACCTCTTGTCACCGAATGACACTCCTTCACCCCCACCCCAACTGCTGAGCCTCTGAGGAAGGGTTAGGACAGGGGAAAAGGCTTCTGGACAAGGGGTCAGCTTTTTCCCTGGCCCCTGCCTGGGGCGGCTGCCTGCCACAGACCCTGAGATCCGTTGGCTCTTGACGCTCCCCCTGCTCACCAGCGGGGGCCCTGGCAGCACCCCTGCCCACTGCTGGAGATCCTGCCCAGGGCACTGCTCCCCACTCCAGCATCGCCCAGGGAGCCCCCCTCGGTCCCCAAGTCCCCATCCCACTCTGCCCAGATCTTTGGGTTTGTACCACTGACCTGACTTGCTCCGGGACCCGGGCTGGCAATCCCTCTCTGGACAGGTTGTACCCATCTCCACATCTCTGTGAACCCTGACAATGACCTTCACCCCATGCCCAACACCTGTCTGCTGGGTGCCCCTTCCCTATTCCTCCCTGCAGAGTGAGCCCTTTGGGTCACCCGTGGGCTCAGCGCAGGGTGAGGGCCAGGGCAGAAGCTTGCAAGAGCACTGGGCCAAGGTGGGAGTGGGGTTCGGTGGCGGAGGGTGAAGACAGGGCTGGATCCCTGCCTGGAGGAGGCCTCCACTGCCAGGGCACCAGGCCAGGGAACTCGGAGCTCCCCTGGTCCCCCTTTCCCTTTCCAGGGGCTCTTCTGCTGCTGTCTGCACGGCCCCGCTAGGTGAGGGTCCTGAAGCCCCTTCCCTGGGGCACAAACATAGAAACTCCGTGGTCACGCTGAAACGTAATGTAACGCAATCTTCTCAAAGTCAAACTTGAGGCAAATCCCATGATAAGTGAAATCTCAAAATCTGGAGAAGGCCCGGCAGGTAGAGCGGGATGCAGAGCCCTAGCGACAGAGGCAGATGCAAGGTGCTCAGTCGCTCACCGGGTCCCTGGGAACTTGCCCTAGTGGGCCTGTCAGCCAGTGGTGGGGAGCCTGGAGCCTGGGAGCACTGCAGGGAAATCCCATTCCTCTCCTTCTGAGAAGGGCTCCCCCTGCATCTTGTGCCTGAGGCCAGGACCTCCCTGCCTCTCCCTGGTGCCCCCATCCACATGTTCACCACCAATGACAGAAGCCTTTCCTGCCTCTTGTGTGCCCAGAGTGACCCGGACCCCATGCTCTCGCGCCATGCGGAGTCCTTCCTGCTGGAGCGGATCCAGTCCTGGAAACTGAACCCGGAACACCAGTACAGGGTCACCTGCTTTCTCTCCTGGAGCCCCTGTGCTGATTGTGCCCAGCGTATGGCTGAGTTTCTGGGGGACAATAGGCACGTGAGCCTGAACCTCTATGCCTCCCGCATCTACAGCCTGGGACAGTATGAGCAGGGGCTGCGCACCCTGAAGAGGGCTGGGGCCAGCATCGCCATCATGACCGCCAGGGGTCAGTGTGGGCCTCCTGCAGGGCACAGGGGTGGTGGGTGGAGGGTAGGGAGAGGCCTGGTGGGGGTGCTATGGGGGGGACAAGAGTAGTGTCCCTAGGGGTCCCCCTGTGGGCTGCGTGCGGAGGGGAGGCTAGGGTGCCTGGACAGCAGAGGACAGCAGGGTGGCTGAGGAGAGAGAGGTCAGCGCAGGACAGGTGTGTGCAGAAGGGCCGGGGGAATGGTGGGTGGGCATGCCAGGGACACTGGGGTTTGCAGGAAGAAGGGAGGCCAGGCTGGCTGAGGTTCCAGCCTGAAGACAGAGTCCTGGGGTTGGGGGGTTCCAGGAGTGCCCCAGAGGAGAGAGAGCAGGGGTGCAGCTAGGAGGGACACAGCCTGTCATTGAGAGTCAGACCCGAGGTGGCCCCCACCCCTCCCTGGAGCAGGGCTCACGTTCCTTTACCCCCCACCCCCGCAGAGTTTGAACACTGCTGGGACACCTTCGTGCTCCACGAGGGAAGAAGCTTCCAGCCCTGGGAGGGTCTGGACAAGGAGAGTCAGAAATTCTCTGAGACCCTGCAGAGCATTCTCCAGGTGAGGTGCCTCCCCCCTCCCCGCCACCTCCCCTGCCCTCCTCCCTCCTCTCCACTGCCTGGCCTTTCCCTGCCCCTCTCACAGCCTCCGCTGGGTTACCTGCTCCCTCCTGGGGCCATGCCACCCCTCCTGCCCCCTTGGAGAGATTCCTCTGCTCCCTCACCCCCTGGGGTCCCCTCCCTTCCCCATCTCTGGGGCTGCCAGACCCCTTCTCTGTTGCCCCCGCCCACCTGTCTCACTGCCCGCCTGTGCCATGCAAGTCCCCGGTCTCCCTCAGCAGGAAGCCTGAAGGATGGACTTCAGTCTCGACAAAGACCACGCAGGAGAGGCCTCTGTGAACAGCAGAATAAAACATTTCCTCCCAAGCCTGCAGACCTGCTCTCCACCGCCCTCCAGATTTTTCCACGAAAACCAGCAAAAGGCCATGAGCCCAGAAGAAGTCGTCTTGAAAGAAACAATCTGAGTAGATTTACTTGTCCTGGAAAATCTATCTTAGGTTCAAATATACGGGTTAAGATCATACTCACAGCTGTCAGAAGAGTTTTCCACATTTAGAGAAGTGACGAATTGATGTCAAATGCAGAGCAATGGACGGCAATGTCAAGGATCTTCTACCAAAGGTTTCCTCTGGAAATGTGTCCCGAGTCCAGAGAGCCACAGGCAGATACCTCTCCCTTCAAGGGGGGCCCTTCAGCGGGATCACACCAACTCCCTTTTTTGGGAGAAGAATCAGCTAAGCCTGACTTCCTGAGAGAGGAGGGTTCTAGAAATCAGAAACCTCCCCCTGCCTACCGATCGTATTGTGAGGGGCACTGATTGGAGATGACAGCTGCGCTATGAGAAAATAGGAAGGAGGAGTCTAAATATTGGGGAGGAACCCACACACTTGAGGTTTGGGGCTGTGGGAGGCCAGCCAGTGGCCATGTCCAGATTGAGAGAGAGACCCAAGACAGCCGAACTGGGCCCCCCGTCTTCCCCCTTTCTTGCCCACGGTAAGGTTCTAGAAAACCAGTCACCCCTGAATTCCAGCTGAGACTCAGGAGGGGCCAACAGTCAGGGAGGAAGACTCAGGGGGCCAACAGCACAGGCCTGGGAGCGGAGTCGGCCTCTGTCCCATGGGGGTCCGCTGCCCTGCACTGGAGCCCAGACTGTGTCCACACTGCCGGCCCCTTTCTGCCCCCGGCCTGTCATACTCGCTGCCCCAAGTCTGAAACCTGTCCTAAAAGGAATGCTCACTCTTCAAATACTGGGGGGACAGCATCGATATTCAAAAAGACACACGATGTTCTACACGGGGAGGAGCCCCGCTTCACTGGAACCCACAAGTCCCCCACGAGCACATGTAGGTCGGTCCCAGCGTGCCGTGTCTCAAGAATCCGCGGCCTGAGTGATAGTGATGCTCGGGCATTGTGGGCAGAAGGCCAGAGGAAATCCCCAGGAACTGGAGGCCGACGAGTCGGTCCACTTGGACAGACGTCCGTGTGAGATGCTGTTTGGAGCCCCTCTCCGCCTGGAGGCTGAGAGAGGCCCCTGGGGACCCCCACCCCGCCCCCAGCCCTGCTGCATCTGGGGCTCCTGGTAGGGGAGGAGCAGGACCCCCCCCTCCGCCTGGGAGCAGATCAGCCCCAAACCAGGTCCTGGCCTCTCTTCTGGAACAAAATCCCTGTGACGCTGAGCTCACATCACCGTGGAGGAAGGCCACCTTCCACATGGGGTCAGCAGAGTCACCCCGTTAGACAGTCCTATGTTGGCCACCTAAGCTGCCCCCTAATGGAGAAGGGGTTTGGGTTGGGACCCGTGGGGTCAGAGGCCATGGGCAGGGAGGAAGCCCAGCGGCCATGTGGACAGTGACCTGAGGCGGGGGCCCTGGGGACAGTCATCACACTAGGGGGCCTGAGGAAGGCTGGAGGCAGCCTCTGGGTCTCAGGGGTGACCGTGTTCCCAACTCCACCAGAGAAAAGTCATGGATAGAGCGGGTCAGCGGGATGGAGAAGTGGGGCCCCGGGTCCTCCCCTGTCTGCTTCAGACTGCGATGTCCTTGAGGGCAGGACACTGCCTGGCCCGGCCTTGCATCCCTGGGTCCTGCCGTGGTGGGACCCTGAGGCGGGGCTCCTGGGTGCTGTTTGGTGAAACTGGTGTTACACTGAAAGTGGTGCACCAGACTTGCCTCCCTATGAGTGGAAATCTCGCCATGTGGAAATGGGGCACACGTGCTTGGAGAACATTCTGGGGTAGCTGGGAGCACACAGGGGCTGCTGAGTCCCATGGGCCATTTCCTGGAGTCCTGGTTCCAAATGTGCCCTGAAAGCCTACGTTCCTAACTTGAGCACAGACACCCCTGCCTGAGGACTTTGCAGCCAGGACCCTACCTCGGGTCATCCCCGCAGATGGACAGGGGCTGGGACCCAGCGAGGGGGGTGGCACGGTGGGGTGGGGCTTTCGGGGCTCAGCGGTCTGGCAGGGGTGCTGGGGAGTGCCCAGCCAGCCCCCAGGGGTAGGATTCTGGCCTGTGGTGAGTGTGGGGGCAGGGTCCTGGGGTAGGTGACCCTGGAGAGAATTACAGAGTCCCTGTGGGGCGAGGAGGCAGACAGGGGGTTTGTGTGGCAGGGCGGCTTCTGCTCCCTGCAGGGAAGGTACTTGTCTCCTCTCCCACCACAGAGCTCACAGGATGCCAGGAGGACTCAGGAACCCTAGGGAGACCCTCGAGCCCTGGCCTGGCCTGCCCCCAGGTGCAGGAAGGGTCCAGGGATGGGACGCCCTGGGCCCATTTCCCGCTCTCCTTCCCATTTGTCCACTCAGTGGCCCTTCCTCCCTTCGGGGGAGATGCTCCTTTCTGTCGGTTTTCCTTCTCCCCCAGGCTCCTGCTGCCTCTTTCTAGTCCCTCTGCTCACTTCAGCTGAACTCTGCTGTCCCTGGTCAGTCACTTGTTCCTGTGTCCCTCCCTTCCTTCTTCTGTATCTCCCTCCCTCTCTCCTTGCTTCCTTCCATCTTTTTTCTCACGGATCCGTTGCTTCTCTCCATTTGCCCAGAGTGTTTTATCTTCCTCTCAACCCTGGTTCTTATCTCCCACTCCAGTTTCTCCTCTTGCCCGTCATGGTTGCCTTTATCCTTCCCTTGAAGCCTCACCTCTGTCTATTAGACATGACTCTTCTTTATCTCTCTTAGATCCAGCATGAATTAAGGCCTTTAGTTTTGTCTTCGACCCTCTGGGACTTTCCTCTCCAAGATGTCCTGGCATGAGTCGCCTTGCATGACCGTGGCCTGAAAAAGCCCTTCTTTGAGATGCCACCTTGGACCCTGAGCTACATCCCTGGCTCACTGCAGACAGATGATGCCCTACTGTTTCCCTTTTTCCGGGGTCTTTCTGGTCTCCTCATCAGAATTTGGAGTACGTCTTTGCATCCTTGCTCTTTTAGAGGAGGAAACAGCATCCTTTCCTCCCTCACATTGAAGTCCAGGTGCTACTGGAGTGACAGCCACAGCCCACTTGTCCTCAGATGCCCAGCTCAGTCCATCTTGGGAAAAAGCATGCACCTATGGACACCATGGATGGAGGCTCTGTCCCATCCCACTGCCCATTCTGTCCTTGGCTCCGCAACTCTGGTTGCCTTTCAGTTGGGGACCATAAAAAGAGGACTCCTTAAAATCGTCATGGGGTGTATTACTTACCACCACAACAAAACTCATTAGGAACCCATCCTTGTATATATTTTGAAAAAAATTTAATAGGGTTGGCTTCTGGTAAAACACGCAAGCATCTTGTAATGGGTTGAGTAAGAAGAAATTCTCTTCTTCCATGCCTCCTGCCCATCCCGCCCAACACTTTAGGGGTGACCTGTTTCTCGTGGTTGTAGATCATCAGTTTTCCCAGCTGCAGAATATTCCATTCAATGAGCACAAGACACTTCCTTTATCAGCTCTGTTGTCATGGGCCCTGGCTGCAGGCAGGAGACTGTGACAGAGCTCAGGAGGCCATAAGGTTAGGGGTGTAAGAGGAACTGAGGCCATCCGAGCTGAGCTTCGCCAGAGCTGTGCTCCTTCCCCAGAATACCCCTCATTGACTCATTCAGTTAGTCTCTTCGATGTTTTCCAATCAGATATGGGCTCTGGTGTTGGTCCTCGTGTGTACTCCCTGACTGCCAGGGAAGAGTTAAATGTGAGGTCTTTGCTTTAGATTCTTTTCAAGGGAAATCCTATCCACCTTTTTCCTTCTCTTTATTTTTCTAATAGGTGGCTCTACCAGCCTTCTAGTGGCTTCCCTGCTCACTAATAATGTTTCACAGCCTCATTCGAAAAAAATCTACAGATATTCGTAAATACAAAAAAATGTAAGATAGAGATGAAGCTGTCCCTCCCTGCCACCACAGCGATTGAGGGAGAGAGATCTTGCTGTATTATAAAATTAATGCATAGAACTAGTTCAACAAATCTGAAGATTCAAGTCTTACATTCACAGAGCATCAGTCTTGATTTTCTGTGCTATTGTGTGAACACCAGCAGCTGTTACCCAGCAGTATAGAGTAGTGGAGGGAGGAGAGATTTTGGAAGCCAGCTGCCTGAGTTCCAATCCTGCCCCTACCACTTCTTGGATGATGACATCTGGCAAGTTCCTTAGCCAAATTATAGGCATATAAATTGGAATAATAAGAGAACTTTCACCTAGGTGTTTGTGAGGCTTAAATGAATTTCTTTATATTTATATCTACATATATTATGAAGAGTGCCGGACCTATGATAAACATGATAGGAGTGTTTGCTATTATTACTAGAAATCTGTCTCTGAAAACAACACTAAACATCATCTTGCAAAAGTGTCTTAGATCCATACACTGAAAACTACAAAACATTACTAAGAAAAAGCAAAGAAGACGTTTAAAAAAAAAAAAAAAAGGAGAGCTATACCATGTTCATGGCTCAGAAGGCACTATATTGTTGAAGTGTCAATTCTGTAGGTTCCAGGTAATCCCAAATGCATTCTCAGGGTTCTGCCTCCCTGCGACAGCTCTGATGCACGGACTTGGCCAGGCTGAACTACATTTACCCTAATTCTCCTTACAGTAGTGTTAGATAGGGGTGGGTCACGAGAGAGGTTAGTTTGGCGACTTGAGTGGGACGCTCTGAAGAAGCAGTCTTTTCTAACAGGCTCCTGTGTGAGGTGCTGACTTGACTCACCTCTTTAGTGTGAAACCAAGCTGTAAGAAACGTCCCCGCATCCTTCTTGGGCTTCTCCCACCCTGGAGCAAGGCGTGTTTGCTAGTTCTGTGGCAAAGGAAGTGTTAAGAAAGAAAAAACAAGCACAAAATGGAGTCGGTTGCGCCCCATGACAAGAAGCCACGATTCCATTGCAGGCTCAATCCATCCTAAAAATGTGACCTTTTAACAGTCAATCTGAAATTTTGTAATCAACACTAGTGAAGTCATCCGCTTGATAAAAGGCCTCCCCCAACAAAAAGAAGATGTCCCGGCCTGAAACAACCCTTTCTTTGTTTTGCTACCAACTTCCTTGTTCGATACTCTACCTGTGAATACCTTCAGTGGTACAATGCCTCAGAGCATCTCTACTTGCTAGGTGGGATGAAGCATTTAATGTAGCCAATTAGATCTTCAAATTTACTCAGTTGAGGTTTGTCTTTAACAGGACCCCACAGGACACCTAGACCACTAAAGACAGGACCAAGAACAAGGATGTGGGTTTCTGCCCATTCTCTTGAGCTCTACAGCTCATCCTTTAGGTTCTAGTTTGTCTTTGCTCTCTCACACTCTACATCCACCGTCCCATCCCAAAGGGCTTGTCCCATGGGCTTCATGTCTGCTACACACCAGACGTGAAGAGAACACCTTACTGACACTGCTTAACCTGCCCCTACAATGGCATAAAGTCAGAGTCCCATAAGAAGTCCTTGTACGTTCCATATGATCTAGCAATCCCACCTCTGGGAATATAGAGCAAGATAGCTCTGTAGAGAGCAAGATGAAGTCGCTTGGGTCAAGCTGTGACTCATGTCAAGCAGTGATGTAGGCAGCCAAAGGCACTGCAGATAAGAACAAATATCCCCGAAACCAGCCCAGGTTGATAGCACCCAGCACCGATAACCAACAGACCAAAGGGCAAAGGCTGATTAAACTCCAAAGGAGTTTTAAAACGAACTGTCGTGAACTGTCCCGTCTCTCCAGATGCAGATCCTTCTTCAACTGGCTGCATCAGAAAGGCAACTATGGCCAAAGGCTCCGCAAATCGATCTCTGAACATAACACAGATCCTCCACTGCTAGACCATAGTAAGCAGCAAGTGCCAAGAGCTGACCTGGACTGGATGGAGACCTCATCTCAACTGTGTTCCCGCAGACCGGCTTCGAGTTTGGTTCATTAACTTCTTAACCCTTGTATCTTGTGTGTTGTGTAACCTTGTCTTGTGCTTTGCTTGGTGTGACACGTATGAAGTCAAGTTAAATGCATATGAAATACCATTGAGTTTTGAATCCTGAACTTGCTTTACAATTACATTAACCTTGCTTTATGACTGAATAAAGCCGGCATTGGGGAAAGACAACTCGCATACGCACCTTCGTACCGTGTTTGTGATTTTATATGTATATTACATATAGTACATATAAATTTAAATAATAGCCATATTAATTTATAAACATAGATGCAAAAATCATAATTAAACTGGTAGCAAACAAATAGTCAAACCAAGAAAGATTTAAAGAGTATAGGACTTCAACTATACTAAAAAAAAAGAAAAAAATTATTTAAAAAAAATAAAAGAACATGGGGGTTAGCATTTTCTTTTCTTTTTGATGATTTTGTTTATTTTTCTTTGTGAGAGAGAGAGAGAAAGAGTGGGGTGGGGGGACAGAGAGAGAGGAAGACTCCCTAGAGCCTGATGCAGAACTCAGTCAGAGCACCCAGGGATCGTGACCTGAGCTGAAGGCAGACACTTAACTGACTGAGCCACTCAGGTGCCCTGGGACTTAAAATGTTCTATTTCCCCTCTTAGAAGAATTTTCCTTAAAATGGAAGAATAGACGAGTCCCCCTTATGACTGCCACTGTTCAACACTGTGCTGTTGTCCAAGTCAATGTCCCAGGAGCCACAATAAAGCACAAGGGCCCTCGGGATTGCAAAAGAACAGAAACTACAGGAAATAATAAGCAAGTTCTCAGTGAGGTGGGTAAATACAACTTCAGTATAGGAAAATTAATAGTGATCCCAGTTACTAGCAACAGCAAAAATAAAAAGTATGAAGGTAGATGAAGGTTACAATAGCTCCCAAAAGGTTTACTGGAGGGGACCTGGGTGGCTCAGTGGGTTGAAGCCTCTGCCTTCGGCTCAGATCATGATCCCAGGGTCCTGGGATCGAGCCCCGCATCTGGGTCTCTGCGCGCAGGGAGCCTGCTTCCTCCTCTCTCTCTCTCTCTGCCTACCTGAGATCTCTCTCTGTCAAATAAATAAATAAAATCTTTAAAAAAAAAAAAAAGTGAACCTAACAAAATGTGTGACACCTTTATGAAAAAGTGCAAGAATCACTGAAAATGTAAAAAGAAGACCTATATAAGTTGAGGTATATACCATGTTAATGGATAGGACCTCAGTGCCACAAAGAGGTCTATGCTTCCCAAAATTTCTCTCCCTCTCTTGCTCTCTTTCTCTCTAGCAGAGGCGGGACAGTACCCAAAGGGAAGTACCTTGGGTAGAAATGTCCCCTGTCAAGGCTGGGCCTTATAATAAAGGGTAAAGTAACAGCCAAGGGAACCTGCACAGCCAAAGAGCCCAGGCTGGGGAGGCAGCAGGAGGGACCCAGTGCCTATCACTGCTCTGTCAGGATTACCCTCAGGCCAGAGGGTGTGGATGCCCACAGTCTCCACCAGAGATGCCAGCTCCAGGGACAGCTCCTCTAATTTGCACCCGCTCTGCATCTACTTCCCAGCCAACAGGGCTTTGCTTCTTTTATTCCCACCAGGAAATCCCCATCCCCCTAGGAGCAGCCCTGGCCCAGCTACCATCAGTAACATTCTGGGCCTCCCCTGACCTAGCAGGGAACATGACCTCCGATCTCCAGAGACGCAGCCGCACAGCCTGGAGATTCAGCTCCGGGTGTAAGCCAACACTCACCCCTCATGGGGCAGTGTGACAAGGTCAGCCATCCTGTCCCTGAGCCAATGAAAGGAATCCCATCAGTCACAGCTGTTATGGGCTGAATGTGTGTGCCCCCTAAATTCCTATGTTGAAGCCCTAAACCGCAGTGTGGTGGAATTTGGAGCAGGGGTGTCTTTGGGGTGATTAGGTTTAGATCATACCATGAAGGTGGGACCCCATGAGGGGATTAGTGTCCCAAGAAAAGGCAGAGAAACTAAAGCTGTCCCTTCTTCTCCCTTTTCTTCCCTCTCCATCTGTCCCTCTCTGTCAGATGAAGGCTGAGGGACCTTAGGCAGGGGACCCACTGCAGAATTAGGAGCTCAAAGCACACCTGAGCCCCCCACCGCTGGGGAGTCAGGAGAAAACACCAGAGTCCTAAGGCCATATCCACACTCCTTTTCTCTTCCATGCATTCAGCAGACAAGTGGAGAGCAACACCTGGGCCCAGACTTGGCAGCACAGGGGTGATGAGGTGAGGGCTCACTCCACTCCCCAGAGAGCCTGCCTCTCTGGGAGCTGGCCTGCAGGCCTCCTTCCTGCCTTCCCCAGCCAGGCTGTCCCAACCCCCTCTGACATCCTACTTTCTCTTTCTCTTTCTCTTTGCAGTAACACAGGTCCTGTTGCCTGGTGGGACTCCACCCGGGGCAGCTCTGTCTCAGAGAAAGAGAGATATTGGGTCTGAGCCCAAGGAAGTGCAGCCACTGGAGGGCCCTCCCACCCCACCCCACCCCATCCCCGTAGGCCAAAGCAGGAAGGAGGTGGGGCATCCCCAGCAGTGGCCTGGAGGTATCAGTTCTGGGAGCTTTCCTAAAGCAAGGCTGGTGAGAGGAATGGACCCCTGGCACCACGACCCCAGGTACCGGCCTCCAGTCTCCCTGTCTGCGGCCCTCCCGCCCCCTTTTGCAGCAGCACGCCCTTCCTGGTAGCCCTGCCCATGTCTGCCTCTGTCCCTGGCCTCCTCCTCCTCCTCCCCGCGGGCCCACTTCCCTGCTCTCCCTCTCTGAGCTTCTCTGCAGGACCCACTCCTGCTGGGTCCTCACCCTTTTCTGGGGATGCTCCCACTACAGCTTCTGAACATGCCCCTCCTGTGCCTCTACCCAGCTGCTTGGTCCTCCAGACCAGCCTCAGGGGCTGATAGTCTGTGGGGACTGCCCCTCCCGGGCTTTCTTCTGGAAGTTTCTGTGCTCTGTTTAACTAAAGGATGGGCGGAGCAGTGGGTGGATTTAGTTTGAAACACTTTGATGGATTTTTTCAGAATGCGTACAGGCAAGGGGTGAAGGCAAGGGGTGACGTCACCTGTTGCAGGGCTCTCCCAATCACAGGCAGACACATAAATGCAGCCAGTTCTCAACCCTACCCCCAGCCCAGCTTCACTTCACGCAGTTGGGGGAAGATGCCACAGTCAGGAGAAAGGCGGCATATTTAAATTGAAATGGAGGAAAAGGCAGAGGACAGCATCCTGCTGCCACTGCTGTCATGGGAGGTCCTTGCTGGAAAGAGCCTGGGGACCCACCACATGCCCATCACTCACTAGCCCTGGGCGGGGCCAGGCTACTCCACCTCCTGCCCCTTCCTCCTTCCCTCTACAGTTGGGGTGACTCCCTGGGGATCTGAGGAGGACTCTGTGAGTCCAGATATTTAAAGCACTTAGAATATTAACCTGGATGTCAGAAGGTATCCATTAACCTAATACAATTTAAAAAAATGCATTGGTTAAAAAATCAGGAAGGAATTGCATTGCAGAATTAGAAAAGCTGTTCTCTGGGGATGTGGGGGTTCCTATTTCTCTTTGCAATTTTTCTAATGCATGAGCAGGAAAATTAGTGTGGCTGGACGGAGCAGGACCCAATGGGCACCTACAGGAGAGGTTCCCGTCCCTGCTGTCCCTGGCAGTAGCCGCCTCCCCACCCCCTTGCCCCATCCAGCCTGGAAAAGCAGAAGGCAATGCTCAGGACCCCAGAGTGGGGAACTGGGCTGGGTGCCCCACCCACCTCACCCCCCACTCCTCCAATTCCACCCCCACCCTGCCCTGGCATAACTCCAGGGACCGCTCTCTGCATTTTCTGTTTTCTTTTGCCCCCAGAGACCCCCTGGAGAAGATAAGTCCTTGAATCTTCTTCCTCCTCTTCCCAAGCCTGTGCTATGCTTCAGGGCGGAGACTCTGCTACCTCTGTTTCCAAGTGGAAGGAGAGGGGAGGAGGACTCCTGGTATGACTTGGGGGTCTTTCAAAATAAGGTAAGGCCCTTGACAAGCAGGAGCTGAGTCAGCTGGGTGGTGGGAAACAATGGAATGAGATGTCACTCAGGGGCTTTCTGTGGGGCTTACTCCTTCCTCCTTCCCTATGATTTTGGCTCAAGAGCTCCTTGCTTGACCCTCCTGGAACTGGAGACAGGATAGGTTTGACTTAGCCCGTGAGCCTTGTTCAGAGTGTCTGCAGGCATCCGTCTCCAGGTCTTCTCATGGAGCTCGGCCTCTAGCAATCTTGGATGAAAGAGCATCTTTAGAAAGTCAGGGCCATTGGACACCGGAGCCTTTTCTGCCCTAGTGATGGTTCTGCCGGTCGGGTCCTACCCCGCCGCACCACGCACCCGTCTGGACCCGTCTGAACTTCTGGTCCCTCAGGGGAGTGCCCGCACCCCTTGTCTGTCTGCCCGCCCCAGGTCTGCTCCCAGACCTGTTCCCTGGAAGGCTGCCACTGCACCCATGACCAGCTTCAGCAGGTGCTGGAGCCAGGCCACCCCCACCCCCTGCCCTGTCCCCTAACCACCTGTCCCTCCCGAGAGACCTCCCACCACACCACACCCCTGCCATCTCCTCTCTCCTGACACTGCAGGCTTTTCAAAACCTCTTTGCAGGAGAGAGCCTTTGTGGGCTGGGTCAGGGGTACCCCAGTACTAACCCATAGAAACATCAGGGTCACATATGTCATTTGAAATCTAGTAGTACCAGTGTTCAAGGACTTAAGAGAAATTGATAAGCTTAGTATTGGTAATGCATTGGGAAATAGATCTAAGAGATTATTTCAGGTTATAATTAATACAAAAATTCTTGACGAGGTCCTTTACATTCATTATTTTTACTGTCATTGGAACGAATGAGTATTTACACTTGCCCCACATCTCAATTCAGACAAACCACGTGTCAAGTGTTCTGGAGACACTTGCCCCTGCGGGGTAGCATGGCTGTGTGGCCCTCCCCAACAAACAGCACCCCTGGAACCAGCCTGGACCCCAGTGGGCCTGGCCTGGGCCAGTAGGATGCCTGTAGGATGGATGGATGGGTGGGTGGATGGATGGATGAAGAGTGGATGTTGGAATTGATGGTTGATGTGGAAGGAATGGCCCAGTCAAAAATGACAGTGCAGGGAGAGTTGGAAACGAGGGATAAATCAATGAAAAACGTGCCCCTGGGCTCCTGCCCTCTCACCCTTCCTCCCATGGCAACCAGCCGGACCCACCGCCTGCTTTGCCAGCCAAGAGGATCCCCTTCTCTTCTCTGCCTCTCCCAGGTCTATCCCCAGGCTCCCTGCCACGCAGAAGCCTGCTTCCTCTCTTGGTTCCGTGACCAGAATCTGCACCCTGAAGAGCATTACCGTGTCACCTGGTTCTTATCCTGGAGCCCCTGCCCGACCTGTGCAGAGGATGTGGTTGAGTTCCTGGAGGAATACAGGAACGTCACGCTGAGCATCTATACCGCCCGCCTCTACTACTTCTGCGACCCAGATTTCCAGGAAGGGCTCCACAAGCAGGGGTCCATCTGGACATCATGTCCTTTGAAGGTGAGAGCAGAAGGAGCTGGGGAGACAGGACTGTGGGAGGGAGTAGGACTCGGGCAGGGGGTGCTGGAGGACCTAGAATGTCCGTAGGGAGAGTGCATGGGAGGAGAGCCTGGGAAACTGAGGCAGGACTGGTGGCGCCTGGCAGGGAGGTCACGGGAGGGTCATGAGAACAAGGCCCCCCAGGGCCCACCTGACAACCCTCTTCCCTCTTTACCTCAGATTATGAATACTGTTGGGAAACCTTTGTGGACCACAAGGGGATGCGCTACCAGCGTTGAGATCTATTAAGAGATAATGATTTGCTGGCCGCAGAGCTCGAGAATATTCTTGGGTGAGGGTGTCCTCGGCCTCCTGGTCTCTCCCTGCCGCTGCCGCTCCTTCTCCTGGGCTCCAGCCACCTTCACTTCCCTCCCCAGTCCCTCAGGCTTCCCGCTTCCCTCCTGCACATCCCTCAAGACTTCCCTCTGTCCCGTGAGGGTCCCCCGACCCGATTCCTGCCATCTCACCGCATTAACCAAATCATTAATAAACTGACAGTAAATGGGCATGAGTACGTCTAAGTGTGAAACTCGGAAGCTGTGAGAAGCATCCTTCCTGAGGATGTGACTTCTCAGAGAACCAGGGTCCTTGCTGACAGTGAGCTGCTGAGGAGGGCTTCTGTGGTGTGTCCTCTGCGCTCACTGCAGGGGAGCCCCTGCTGTCCCTCAGCCTGTCCCTGTCTCCCCTTCTCCTAACAATATCAGGCAGATTGGATTCGGGACCATCCTAACGGGCCTCGTTTTAACAACCATCTTTTAAAAATCTGTACCTCAAAGGTCGTCGTGTTCTGAGGCACTAGGGTTGAGACTTTAGCTGATGGATTTGGGGGGCACACGGTTCAGCCCAGACAATGACCGAGGGCCTTTTTGAGCTGAAGGTGTGCGGCCAAAGCAGGATCCTTATTCTGCGTATCTATCTCCTGGGTTATGCCCGAGCTGCCCCTGCCTCCCCTGCTTCCCTTGCAGCCCTCACTTCCCTGGACCCCTCCTCCCCAGGGCCACCACTTCTCTCCAGGTCACCACTGCACCTGCCCTCACTCCCATGTCTCTTGTCCCCTTCCCACATTGCTGCCAGAGGGGAGGCTTCAAGCAGGTTGCAGCCTGGAGACAGCCATGGAATGTGAGCAAGAAATTAATCGCTCAGTTTACATTTAAATAATTTTTTTAATTTTTTTTAATGTAGGATGGGATATAGGAGGACTGAGTTCATCAGAACTTTTCCAAAAAAGCAGAATCAATAGTGGCAGGTGGCTGAGAATCAAGTCGGGGAGACAGGGAAACACGAGCAGTAGAGGTGAGACAGGGACCATCTGGTTCTTTGCCCACAGAGCTGAAGACACCATGAACACAGTGGGAGGGGCGAGGGGGGAGGAGTCGGTGGCAGGGCCCCACAGGTTGGCCTCAACAGGAGCACAGTGAAAAGGACGAAGAGATCAACCTGAGATGGTGGGATTCCAGGCACGCAGAGTCAGGGAAAGCAAGAGGGCAGGTGTTCCCATTGGAAGACATCCTTAAAATCATTGTGGAGAACGTCTCAGGTCCCATTCAGACCAGCTGTTTCTCTCTCTGATCTTGGCTGGCTAGCTGTGTCCCTCCCCGAGGCACCCTGTTTGTCCTGCTGCCTGGGGGCCACAGGCACAACACAGAAGAGCTCGGGATGTCCCCCACGGTCTGTCCTGCTGCCCATGCAGGAGGCACGTGGGGAGACACCCCTCTTGACTGCCTATAACCTCAATACAGGCCAAAGTGTCTAGCTCAGAATATCCCCTTCTTCTGGAGAAAAGAACCAAGCAGAAGGCCAGTCTTAGAGATCTGTGGGGGCTTTCAGGACATTCCCTCCAAAACTGCCACCGTCCTGCTCTGGCTCACCCTGTTCTCTGCCCAGCTCCGATGGCCAACGAGAAATCAGCCTTCCCCCCACGCTTCCTGCTTCTTGGGCCAGAGGCATCTTAACTGTCAATTTGACCAACAGCTGAGTACACAGATCCGGTCACTCTCTTGGAAGGACCCAGACCCAGCTCATTCTGGAAGCTTCTTCCAGAAGTTGGAAGCTGGGGACATGAGAACAGATCAGAGTAGAGGGAATGCCATTCCCTCAGACCCTCTGTTAGGGCCAATTTAATGTTAAAACCTGTTTGACTATTAGGGCCTGCTTAGCCAGAGCGACTCCATATTGCCTAGGTAGCCATATTGTTGTTTATATCCACAAAATTCATTCCAGGAATAAATGCCCCAGTAGTTCCTGGTATGGGTTCCAGGTATTGATTCCAGGAGTAAACGCCTTAACAATAGAAGCCATGTACCTTGGGTCTGTGGTTATGCCCTATAAAACCAGCCTGCGAGATCGGGATGAGGTTGCTCTCCTCAGAAGTGGCCCTGGCCGGTCACTCTGACATCTAATGCTTGGCATGGAATAAAGCTCTTTCACTTTGTCTCTGTCTCGTTCCCCTGGCTGGTCAGTCTAACTTCTAATGCTGGGCATAAAATAAGGCTTTGCATAACTTTCACTCTGTCTCAGTCTCATTTCTTTAATGGACCCCAGCATTCTGGGGGCTCGTCCGGGATCAAACGACGAGAACTGAGTCAGCATCAGAATTTCTGAGAAAAGCCTCCAGAGGTAAGATCTCAAGATTTTATTTGCAGGATCTGGTCTGTCTGTCTGGTTGTGGAGCTCCAGGGGTATAGCCCACCGGGGAGAAGCTGGATGTAGCATTGATCCCCAGGGCTGGAGTGGATGCAGGGATGCCCCATCCCTCCACTGATAGATCGCCAGGAGGTTCGAGTCCCCCTAGGTGATCAGGGGACCTGCCAGGGGGTTCGAGTCCCCCTAGGCAGTCAGGGACCGAGAAAATCCCCACCAGCAGCAGTTTGTGTTTTTGAGTTGGGATTATATCTTGCACACCCTTAGACTTGATATCTGGTCGAAGAAGGGCCACTGTGTCTGTGGTTGTCTTTGTCTTGTCTTTTTGTTATCTGTTCTGTTGTTTGCTGTGTTTGAAGAAATGGAGCAAGCAGAGAGTAAGGGGACTCTGACTTTTATCTCTCCATTACTCCTAATAGATGTGGGGCTTCTCCCTTACTTTTGCTAATGTCTCAAGACAGAGTCTTGAAGGAATATTCCCAAGTGACTGCCAAAACTCCCTTTGTTTTAGGGAAGTTCCCTGTCTTCTCTGGCCCGATGTGAACTGCCTACCTACCCCCCCACCCCCCGCTGGTGGGAAGGCATGACAAGCTCCTCTGTTGGGACTGATGGGCTCTCAGGCTGGCATCCCTTTCTCTGCCTTCTGGCATCACTTTGTTCTTCTGTCTTCCCCTTCTGTTTCTGCATCAACTTGGGTGCAGCCTGCATAACTGGCCTCTAGACCATCCTCAGTTCTTCCCGCACCACAGCTCCTTCCCTCTGCACTGCCAAGGAGCAAGAAGAGTGGCCCCTGGACCTAACTCCCCCCACTCCAGGTCTTCCCATCCGTGTCTCTGGTAAACATTAAAAGTGGAGTGGGTCCAGGTGAGATGTAATCAGTATTTGAACTAAGTTAAGTTTGTTGGTTTAATTAAGATAGACATGTCTTTAAGGTTAAATGTGAAACTTCACTCAAGTTTACTGAAGGTCAAATAAGCTCATGTTATTTGTTAAAATCTGTTATCAAAGAAATAACTGAACTGATGGTTAATTGTCTGTCTCAATGCTTTAATGGGTAATTGTTAAAATAACTTTAAAAGTCTTTGGTAACCTGAAAGTTTAAAGTTTTGGTTGAATGACAAATGAAATTAAATTATGAACATCTATGTCTTAACCAAATGGGATAAAATGCTAAAGCATTGAGCACTTGATGTAGATTTGTACTTTTGACTTCTTACTGAAAAGGAACTAAAAATATTTAAATCTGTTGGTAAACATGTTTTGCGCTTAATTGATTGATAAATTTGCCATTTACAGAATTCTGTTGTAACTGATCACAAGTGGTTAATATTTAGCCATCACTAGAGACTGAAATGTTTCTAAAAATAGAAAATTTCCTAACTGTAACTAAGACTGATGGAAGTAAGGGAAACAACCCTACATGTAAAAAGTAGATATGTAAGAAAGATGAGGAATGAGAATACATTTTGTTAAAGATAAAAGGTAGTTTTGTCCTAAATGATATGGTTGTTTTAAAGGAAATGGCTTGGGACAAAACCTGAATGCAAAAGAAAGTTGTAGAAGGTTTGTGAAGGGAAATCATCAGAAAAAAAAAAAATAGGTATGGTCAGACGGACTACCAAAAGAAAAACGCTGTAAGGTTTTTATTAAAAGGGTAGTTGTTGGAAGAAACACACCATGAAATCACTCTTTTGGTTTTGTTTTCTGGCTCTGACATCATCCTCACTTCTGTTGCTAGAAGCAAATCACCAAAAAATCCACAATGCGTTCACTCAGGGCAGAGCGGGCAATCCAGGTAGAGGACAGAGTCTCTACAGGAGGAAGGGTCCCCATACCCAGTGTCTTCAGAGGGTAGGTTCCAGGAAGACCTGTTCCCTAGCCCAGGGCCTTGTCACCCCAGGACCTGTCATCCCCAGACTCCAGTCCCAGAACTTTGCCCATGAGCCAGGGACGAACCAGAGGAGCTGGAAAGACAACATGACACAGCCCAGGAATGCTAGTCCATTCTGGGCAGGATATGGGCAGTCTGTCCTCGCCCCTAGTTATAGGGTTTGGGGGACATCCACGAGGGGACAGGGTTGGGACCTCAGCCAGAGCAGCCTGGCCTGGGGTCCAGACACGAATGGGACCTTCCATGCCCTGAGTCCCAGAGAGACTCAGGCTGAGCAGGGGTGCGTGCACCCTCCCTGGGGCCCTCTGGCTTCAGTCCGTGTCTCAGATCCCAGTCTGAGCTCCCCCAGGACAGACCACCCTGTTCTCAGTTTTCCTGATAGGGGAACAGGAGAAGTCCTGGCATGGCCTGTCCCTGCCTGGGGTTTGGGGGTGAGCACACATCTGCTCTCACAAGGGACCCAGGTCCTCCCTTCCCTTCTGGGACCCTGGCGCGCTTTGAGGGAGAATTTCAGCAGGATTCCTGTAGGGATCGTTTCACAGGTTCACTCAGTGGTCCAGAGGCACACTTGCGGAAGGAGGGCGGTCATGTCCCCAGGACACGATTGCCCTGCTCTTGTTTCTGGCCTTGGGGACCGAGGAAAGCCGCCTGCATGTTTTTAGGTCATGGCCACGTCCAGGGTGTCGAGCACGACTCCTGGACCCAGAGTTCACCACCAGGCTCCACTGTGGCCTTTACCAAAGCATGGTCTCCCCTGGCCTCGGGGAGCTCAGGCCCGGGAGCACACTAGTCCCTGGGCCTCTGCTGCACCAGGGAGCCCAGCTCCGGGGGTTAGGGAGGTGGTGGGAGGATGCCGGGGCGGGGGTCCTTCTGGAAGGACCGGGGCATGAGAACCGAGAGGGGAGGTCCACCTATTCCCACGCAGTGTCCCCTCTAGCTCCTGGCCCTCATCGCCCAGACTCAGACAGGTGAGTCAAGACAGAAGCTTCGGGAGAAAAAAAAACCCTTGTTCCCCACGATGTCCCTCTGGCATTCCCAGGACACAGACCCTCTTTCTGCCCGTGTTCTGGTCGCTTACTGCAAAGGCAACTTCATGACATGGAGCCGCATGGGGCCGGTCTTGTCTGCCTCTGAGCAGGCAACCAGGTGGCAGCGGGCAGCACCCAACGTGGGGTGGGGGGGTCACAACAACCTGGGGTCAGGGGATCTGGGAAGGATGGGGTACCAAGGGATTTTCCATAACTGGAAGCTTCAGAGCTGCTGCCAGAAGAGCAAGCCTAGTAGGGAGTCTGCCCCCTGGGAGGCAGGAGCAAAGTGCCCTCCCTGCCACGGGGCCCCCATTGGTCTCCCCATCAAACGTGGCAGCATGTTTGAAGGGGCACCTTTGGTCAGGAGAGCCAGTGATGCAGGCTCAGCCCAGAGAGACACGGGCGCTCCAGCTGCAGGTGCTCCCTGAAGGCAGGGGTAGATGGTGGGGGGCTGTCCTCCGAGGGTCACCCGGGGCAAGGGCTTGTACAGCAGGACCCTGCACTCCTAAAGACACCGTCTGTCCCCAGCATGGGCCTTAGTGCACAGGGATCCCTCTAAGGAAACATAGGGTGTGTGGGAACCAGTAGAGATCATCCCAGCAGGGTGAGGGCCTGGAGAGACTTCGGGGGGTTCTCGAGGAAAACCTGGTCTCCTCAGGCCCGCATCCCCCCATCCACCCCACCACGGAAGGCGAGAGCTAGGGACTGGCTCAGGGAAATCCTCAGGGGCTCACGTCTGGCCTCTGCAGCCCCAGCCCAGGTAGGGATGAGGGCTCCAGGTCAGGAGGGCCGGTGACAGCTGGGTGTGCGGGTCTGCTGTGTGCAGAGGCTAGGACTGGGAAGTAGGAGTACTGGGCGAGAGTGCCGGGGACCTCCTGGGCCCCAGGGCACGGTATCAGCACTAGAGGGGACCGGGTCTAGAGGATGGAGGACAGGGGAGGAACCTCAGTGCAGGTACGGGGAGGGCAGCCTCCCATCTCTCCGGGTCCAGGGATGCCCGCCCGAGACGGAGGGGTCACGGTGTTGAGGTTCCCAGCGTCAGGATGAGATGCGACAGCCTGGGAGGGGGACGAGCCCGGCGGCTCTCGGTGCAGGCACAGGCTGTGACTCAGGCCCCAGGTGTCCCAGGTAACCCCAGGACAGACACATCCCCCAGGGAGGGGCGGCCCTGGGCCAGGACTGCGCGTTCAGGGGAAGCCAGAATGGGGGAGTCAGTGGGGCAGAGGGGCAGGCCAAGGGGACGCAAGTCCAGCTGGGACTCCGGGACCGGCTCAGGGCAAGAACGCAAATTCCCCCTCATTCCTCGTGGTCCTGAGGGCAACACCAGAGCAAGAGAACGGCCCTTTTGGAGGTCTCTATCCCCACAACATCGCTGCATCCTTCCACACTTGTGCAGTCCTGGCAGGTCCCATTCCCTCTGGGAGCCTCTCTTTCCCCTGCAGGTAACGGGGTACAAGTGCCCCACGGCCAGTTTGCCATCCTCCACTGGGTGCTGGGCTCCTGAGGGCAGCTCAGCCGGGTTTATCGTCCTCCCTTGGCAGGTGCAGGGATGAAGGCTCTGCTGAGGCTCTTGGACCAGAAGCTCCCGGCCACACCCGCCCCTGTTGTGTGCAAGTGCGTGCAGGGGTTCCCCCAGCTGGTCCAGGGGAGCCTGGGCCAGGCCCTGCCCCTGCTGGCTGCCGAGGGGTACCCAGGGTGGGGCTCCCCGGGAGCCTTCCCTCTGGGGCACTGTGTCCTGGGACAGGACCTTCCTCCAGGCCCGGACACCTGTCCTCTCACTTCCTGCCGTGCTGGGCCCTGCTGCCCAGAGGGACCAGACTCTCCCTGGACCCCATCTGCCCTCGGTCACTCCTCGAGGCTTCCAGGTAGGGCCTTTGTCAGAGCAGAGAAACCAAAACCTAACTTGACCCTGAGGACTTAGGATGTGACCGTTGGCCAAGAAGTGCCTCCTATTTCAACACCCATGAGGGCGGCATGAGTAGCCCGAGTCTAGGAAGGGGTGTGTCCCAGTCATGCCAGCTCAGCCACTTCTAGGAGCTCTGAGGGCTTATAAGGTGCCTGGGTCCTTCACTAGCACCCTGAGAGCACGGCATAGGCGTGACGAGACAGAGAAGCCGCAGACACAGAGCCAGACGTGGTGAAGGGACCGAGACATGGATGCCGGCGCAGAGGCCTGGGACAGGTAACCTCCCCTTGCATCCCCTCTGCTCCTGAGCCCCTCCTCGGGGCTGCCCGATGGGGACATGCCACTCCCTCGAGGTCTCCTCCTGGACCCCTAGGGGTCCCTGCTCTTCTTTGCTGTTCCTGCTGGCCCGTGCCGCGCCCACCGAGCCCCGTCCGCTCATGCCCATTCTGCTTGCCCAACCGGCCTCGCCTGGGCTCCTGGGGAATCGTCCCTGAAGGTCCCCATCCTTGGCTCCCTCCAATGCCCTTGGGAGTCTATGCTTCCTGCCGGGGGATCCCTCTGAGCTGAGGGCCAGGCGGTCCCTTTCAGCTTTAAGGTTTTGGGCCTGCAAAGGGCTTTGGTATTTTCATCCTTAGGGAAAATCCCACGATTATTTAAGATGAGGCTCCTGGGTCCTCTTTTTGGCAGTGGTCCTGCACGGGTGTGTGTGGCCCTGGTGCGCACCGCGGAGTGGGCCAACCTTGAACCAAAGGGGAAAGCCCCGGGATGTCCCTCCATGCAGGGGTGTAGCTCCTCGGGGACAAGGATGGATGGTGAGGCCAGGAGAAGGGATGAGAGCCTACCACGGGCAGAGGGAGAGGACCCAGCAGAGGGTCTGAGCACCCTGGGCGACTCCTGGGGGTCCCCTGACAGAGCACGGAGCAGGCCCCCCAGGAGCTCCCAGAAGGTGTCCCAGAGGGAGGCTGGGTGGATCCAGTAAAGCCAGTGGAAGCCCATCCTCTGTGGGTCTGGCCAGAATGTGGGGTGCTGGGGGAAAGGGCATGGGGCACCAGCAAACGACAAGGAGCCCATAAGAAACAGTTGAGTTGTTTAAAGATTGAGTATCTTCACTGTTTTTTTTTAAGATTTTATTTATTTGACAGAGAGAGAAATCACAAGTAGGCAGAGAGGGAGAGAGAGAGAGGGAGGAGGAAGCAGGCTCCCTGCCTAGCAGAGAGCCAGATGCGGGACTAGATCCCAGGACCCTGAGATCATGACCTGAGCTAAAGGCAGAGGCTTAACCCACTGAGCCACCCAGGCAGCCCCAAGTATCTTCACTGTTCTTTAAAAAATATCATTTTATTCATCTATTTGACCGAAAGATCACAAGTGGGCAAAGAGGTAGGCAGAGAGGGGTGGAAACAGGCTCCCTGCTGAGCAGAGAGCAAAATGCAGGGCTCAATCCCAGGACCCTGGGATCATGACTTGAGCCGAAGGCAGAGGCTTAACCCATTGAGCCACCCAAGCACCCTGAGTATCTTCACTTTTAATGTAAAATCTCTCTTCTGTGCCAAACATCCCTCAGCAAGAGGACTCTCCATACTCCCGGGAGAGGCCACATTGTCAGCCCCTCCCCGACCCTTTTGTCCACAGGCTGGACGAGGGCACCTTCACCGACAACTTCCACAATGAAATCTGGGCGTCCAGGACCTATCTGTGCTATGAGGTCGAGCATCCCGGTCAGGGATCCGGGATTCCTCCGGGCCAGGACAAGGGTGTCCTACGCAATAAGGTGACCAGTCCAGCCAGATCCCAGCTCACACGGACTCCCATCCTGGGATGTTTGCGGTAGAATATTCTGCTGGACCTGAGCGGGTCTCATCAATGTTTTCCCCTTCGGTCCCCACAAAGGCCACCCCTCAGCCTAGTGTCAGGTGGGGACTGTTTCTGCTGTGGTTTCTGGCTTGGAGCCACACGTCAGAAAGCAGTCACACTGTCCCAGGGAGGGGCACCAGCACTTCTTGTCACCGAATGACCCTCCTTCTACCCCCACCCAAACTGCTGTGCCTCTGAGGAAGGGTTAGGACAGGGGAAAAGGCTTCTGGACAAGGGGTCAGCTTTTTCCCTGGCCCCTACCTGGGGCGGCTGCCTGCCACAGACCCTGAGATTTGTCAGCTCTCGACGCTCCCCCTGCTCACCAGCGGGGGCCCTGGCAGCACCCCTGCCCACTGCTGGAGATCCTGCCCAGGGCACTGCTCCCCACTCCAGCATCGCCCAGGGAGCCCCCCTCGGTCCCCAAGTCCCCATCCCCTTCTGCCCAGATCTTTGAGTTTGTACCGCTGACCTGACTTGCTCCAGGTCCGGGGCTGACAATCCCTCCCTAGACAGGTTGTACCCATTTCCATATCTCTGTGAGCCCCGACAATGACCTTCACCCCATGCCCAGGTGCCTGTCTGCTGGGTGTCCCTTCCCCATTCCTCCGTGCACAGTGAGCCCTTCTGTGTCACCCGTGGGCTCAGCGCAGGGTGAGGGCCAGGGCAGAAGCTTGCAGGAGTGCTGGGCCAAGGTGGGAGTGGGGTTCGGTGGCAGTGGGTGAAGACAGGGCTGGATCCCTGCCTGGAGGAAGCCTCCACTGCCAGGGCACCAGGCCAGGGAACTCGGAGCTCCCCTGGTCCCCCTTTCCCTTTCCCGGGGCCTCTTCTGCTGCTGTCTGCACGGCCCCGCTAGGTGAGGGTCCTGAAGCCCCTTCCCTGGGGCACAAACATAGAAACTCCGTGGTCACGCTGAAACGTAATGTAACGCAATCTTCTCAAAGTCAAACTTGAGGCAAATCCCATGATAAGTGAAATCTCAAGAATCTGGAGAAGGCCCGGCAGGTAGAGCGGGATGCAGAGCCCTAGCGACAGAGGCAGATGCAAGGTGCTCAGTCGCTCACCGGGTCCCTGGGAACTTGCCCTAGTGGGCCTGTCAGCCAGTGGTGGGGAGCCTGGAGCCTGGGAGCACTGCAGGGAAATCCCATTCCTCTCCTTCTGAGAAGGGCTCCCCCTGCATCTTGTGCCTGAGGCCAGGACCTCCCTGCCTCTCCCTGGTGCCCCCATCCACATGTTCACCACCAATGACAGAAGCCTTTCCTGCCTCTTGTGTGCCCAGAGTGACCCGGACCCCATGCTCTCGCGCCATGCGGAGTCCTTCCTGCTGGAGCGGATCCAGTCCTGGAAACTGAACCCGGAACACCAGTACAGGGTCACCTGCTTTCTCTCCTGGAGCCCCTGTGCTGATTGTGCCCAGCGTATGGCTGAGTTTCTGGGGGACAATAGGCACGTGAGCCTGAACCTCTATGCCTCCCGCATCTACAGCCTGGGACAGTATGAGCAGGGGCTGCGCACCCTGAAGAGGGCTGGGGCCAGCATCGCCATCATGACCGCCAGGGGTCAGTGTGGGCCTCCTGCAGGGCACAGGGGTGGTGGGTGGAGGGTAGGGAGAGGCCTGGTGGGGGTGCTATGGGGGGGACAAGAGTAGTGTCCCTAGGGGTCCCCCTGTGGGCTGCCTGCGGAGGGGAGGCTAGGGTGCCTGGACAGCAGAGGACAGCAGGGTGGCTGAGGAGAGAGAGGTCAGCGCAGGACAGGTGTGTGCAGAAGGGCCGGGGGAATGGTGGGTGGGCATGCCAGGGACACTGGGGTTTGCAGGAAGAAGGGAGGCCAGGCTGGCTGAGGTTCCAGCCTGAAGACAGAGTCCTGGGGTTGGGGGGTTCCAGGAGTGCCCCAGAGGAGAGAGAGCAGGGGTGCAGCTAGGAGGGACACAGCCTGTCATTGAGAGTCAGACCCGAGGTGGCCCCCACCCCTCCCTGGAGCAGGGCTCACGTTCCTTTACCCCCCACCCCTGCAGAGTTTGAACACTGCTGGGACACCTTCGTGCTCCACGAGGGAAGAAGCTTCCAGCCCTGGGAGGGTCTGGACAAGGAGAGTCAGAAATTCTCTGAGACCCTGCAGAGCATTCTCCAGGTGAGGTGCCTCCCCCCTCCCCGCCACCTCCCCTGCCCTCCTCCCTCCTCTCCACTGCCTGGCCTTTCCCTGCCCCTCTCACAGCCTCCGCTGGGTTACCTGCTCCCTCCTGGGGCCATGCCACCCCTCCTGCCCCCTTGGAGAGATTCCTCTGCTCCCTCACCCCCTGGGGTCCCCTCCCTTCCCCATCTCTGGGGCTGCCAGACCCCTTCTCTGTTGCCCCCGCCCACCTGTCTCACTGCCCGCCTGTGCCATGCAAGTCCCCGGTCTCCCTCAGCAGGAAGCCTGAAGGATGGACTTCAGTCTCGACAAAGACCACGCAGGAGAGGCCTCTGTGAACAGCAGAATAAAACATTTCCTCCCAAGCCTGCAGACCTGCTCTCCACCGCCCTCCAGATTTTTCCACGAAAACCAGCAAAAGGCCATGAGCCCAGAAGAAGTCGTCTTGAAAGAAACAATCTGAGTAGATTTACTTGTCCTGGAAAATCTATCTTAGGTTCAAATATACGGGTTAAGATCATACTCACAGCTGTCAGAAGAGTTTTCCACATTTAGAGAAGTGACGAATTGATGTCAAATGCAGAGCAATGGACGGCAATGTCAAGGATCTTCTACCAAAGGTTTCCTCTGGAAATGTGTCCCGAGTCCAGAGAGCCACAGGCAGATACCTCTCCCTTCAAGGGGGGCCCTTCAGCGGGATCACACCAACTCCCTTTTTTGGGAGAAGAATCAGCTAAGCCTGACTTCCTGAGAGAGGAGGGTTCTAGAAATCAGAAACCTCCCCCTGCCTACCGATCGTATTGTGAGGGGCACTGTTGGAGATGACAGCTGCGCTATGAGAAAATAGGAAGGAGGAGTCTAAATATTGGGGAGGAACCCACACACTTGAGGTTTGGGGCTGTGGGAGGCCAGCCAGTGGCCATGTCCAGACCTGAGAAAGAGACCCAAGACAGCCGAACTGGGCCCCCCGTCTTCCCCCTTTCTTGCCCACGGTAAGGTTCTAGAAAACCAGTCACCCCTGAATTCCAGCTGAGACTCAGGAGGGGCCAACAGTCAGGGAGGAAGACTCAGGGGGCCAACAGCACAGGCCTGGGAGCGGAGTCGGCCTCTGTCCCATGGGGGTCCGCTGCCCTGCACTGGAGCCCAGACTGTGTCCACACTGCCGGCCCCTTTCTGCCCCCGGCCTGTCATACTCGCTGCCCCAAGTCTGAAACCTGTCCTAAAAGGAATGCTCACTCTTCAAATACTGGGGGGACAGCATCGATATTCAAAAGGACACACGATGTTCTACACGGGGAGGAGCCCCGCTTCACTGGAACCCACAAGTCCCCCACGAGCACATGTAGGTCGGTCCCAGCGTGCCGTGTCTCAAGAATCCGCGGCCTGAGTGATAGTGATGCTCGGGCATTGTGGGCAGAAGGCCAGAGGAAATCCCCAGGAACTGGAGGCCGACAAGTCGGTCCACTTGGACAGACGTCCGTGTGAGATGCTGTTTGGAGCCCCTCTCCGCCTGGAGGCTGAGAGAGGCCCCTGGGGACCCCCACCCCGCCCCCAGCCCTGCTGCATCTGGGGCTCCTGGTAGGGGAGGAGCAGGACCCCCCCTCCGCCTGGGAGCAGATCAGCCCCAAACCAGGTCCTGGCCTCTCTTCTGGAACAAAATCCCTGTGACGCTGAGCTCACATCACCGTGGAGGAAGGCCACCTTCCACATGGGGTCAGCAGAGTCACCCCGTTAGACAGTCCTATGTTGGCCACCTAAGCTGCCCCCTAATGGAGAAGGGGTTTGGGTTGGGACCCGTGGGGTCAGAGGCCATGGGCAGGGAGGAAGCCCAGCGGCCATGTGGACAGTGACCTGAGGCGGGGGCCCTGGGGACAGTCATCACACTAGGGGGCCTGAGGAAGGCTGGAGGCAGCCTCTGGGTCTCAGGGGTGACCGTGTCCCCAGCTCCACCAGAGAAAAGTCATGGATAGAGCGGGTCAGCGGGATGGAGAAGTGGGGCCCCGGGTCCTCCCCTGTCTGCTTCAGACTGCGATGTCCTTGAGGGCAGGACACTGCCTGGCCCGGCCTTGCATCCCTGGGTCCTGCCGTGGTGGGACCCTGAGGCGGGGCTCCTGGGTGCTGTTTGGTGAAACTGGTGTTACACTGAAAGTGGTGCACCAGACTTGCCTCCCTATGAGTGGAAATCTCGCCATGTGGAAATGGGGCACACGTGCTTGGAGAACATTCTGGGGTAGCTGGGAGCACACAGGGGCTGCTGAGTCCCATGGGCCATTTCCTGGAGTCCTGGTTCCAAATGTGCCCTGAAAGCCTACGTTCCTAACTTGAGCACAGACACCCCTGCCTGAGGACTTTGCAGCCAGGACCCTACCTCGGGTCATCCCCGCAGATGGACAGGGGCTGGGACCCAGCGAGGGGGGTGGCACGGTGGGGTGGGGCTTTCAGGGCTCAGCGGTCTGGCAGGGGTGCTGGGGAGTGCCCAGCCAGCCCCCAGGGGTAGGATTCTGGCCTGTGGTGAGTGTGGGGGCAGGGTCCTGGGGTAGGTGACCCTGGAGAGAATTACAGAGTCCCTGTGGGGCGAGGAGGCAGACAGGGGGTTTGTGTGGCAGGGCGGCTTCTGCTCCCTGCAGGGAAGGTACTTGTCTCCTCTCCCACCACAGAGCTCACAGGATGCCAGGAGGACTCAGGAACCCTAGGGAGACCCTCGAGCCCTGGCCTGGCCTGCCCCCAGGTGCAGGAAGGGTCCAGGGATGGGACGCCCTGGGCCCATTTCCCGCTCTCCTTCCCATTTGTCCACTCAGTGGCCCTTCCTCCCTTCGGGGGAGATGCTCCTTTCTGTCGGTTTTCCTTCTCCCCCAGGCTCCTGCTGCCTCTTTCTAGTCCCTCTGCTCACTTCAGCTGAACTCTGCTGTCCCTGGTCAGTCACTTGTTCCTGTGTCCCTCCCTTCCTTCTTCTGTATCTCCCTCCCTCTCTCCTTGCTTCCTTCCATCTTTTTTCTCACGGATCCGTTGCTTCTCTCCATTTGCCCAGAGTGTTTTATCTTCCTCTCAACCCTGGTTCTTATCTCCCACTCCAGTTTCTCCTCTTGCCCGTCATGGTTGCCTTTATCCTTCCCTTGAAGCCTCACCTCTGTCTATTAGACATGACTCTTCTTTATCTCTCTTAGATCCAGCATGAATTAAGGCCTTTAGTTTTGTCTTCGACCCTCTGGGACTTTCCTCTCCAAGATGTCCTGGCATGAGTCGCCTTGCATGACCGTGGCCTGAAAAAGCCCTTCTTTGAGATGCCACCTTGGACCCTGAGCTACATCCCTGGCTCACTGCAGACAGATGATGCCCTACTGTTTCCCTTTTTCCGGGGTCTTTCTGGTCTCCTCATCAGAATTTGGAGTACGTCTTTGCATCCTTGCTCTTTTAGAGGAGGAAACAGCATCCTTTCCTCCCTCACATTGAAGTCCAGGTGCTACTGGAGTGACAGCCACAGCCCACTTGTCCTCAGATGCCCAGCTCAGTCCATCTTGGGAAAAAGCATGCACCTATGGACACCATGGATGGAGGCTCTGTCCCATCCCACTGCCCATTCTGTCCTTGGCTCCGCAACTCTGGTTGCCTTTCAGTTGGGGACCATAAAAAGAGGACTCCTTAAAATCGTCATGGGGTGTATTACTTACCACCACAACAAAACTCATTAGGAACCCATCCTTGTATATATTTTGAAAAAAATTTAATAGGGTTGGCTTCTGGTAAAACACGCAAGCATCTTGTAATGGGTTGAGTAAGAAGAAATTCTCTTCTTCCATGCCTCCTGCCCATCCCGCCCAACACTTTAGGGGTGACCTGTTTCTCGTGGTTGTAGATCATCAGTTTTCCCAGCTGCAGAATATTCCATTCAATGAGCACAAGACACTTCCTTTATCAGCTCTGTTGTCATGGGCCCTGGCTGCAGGCAGGAGACTGTGACAGAGCTCAGGAGGCCATAAGGTTAGGGGTGTAAGAGGAACTGAGGCCATCCGAGCTGAGCTTCGCCAGAGCTGTGCTCCTTCCCCAGAATACCCCTCATTGACTCATTCAGTTAGTCTCTTCGATGTTTTCCAATCAGATATGGGCTCTGGTGTTGGTCCTCGTGTGTACTCCCTGACTGCCAGGGAAGAGTTAAATGTGAGGTCTTTGCTTTAGATTCTTTTCAAGGGAAATCCTATCCACCTTTTTCCTTCTCTTTATTTTTCTAATAGGTGGCTCTACCAGCCTTCTAGTGGCTTCCCTGCTCACTAATAATGTTTCACAGCCTCATTCGAAAAAAATCTACAGATATTCGTAAATACAAAAAAATGTAAGATAGAGATGAAGCTGTCCCTCCCTGCCACCACAGCGATTGAGGGAGAGAGATCTTGCTGTATTATAAAATTAATGCATAGAACTAGTTCAACAAATCTGAAGATTCAAGTCTTACATTCACAGAGCATCAGTCTTGATTTTCTGTGCTATTGTGTGAACACCAGCAGCTGTTACCCAGCAGTATAGAGTAGTGGAGGGAGGAGAGATTTTGGAAGCCAGCTGCCTGAGTTCCAATCCTGCCCCTACCACTTCTTGGATGATGACATCTGGCAAGTTCCTTAGCCAAATTATAGGCATATAAATTGGAATAATAAGAGAACTTTCACCTAGGTGTTTGTGAGGCTTAAATGAATTTCTTTATATTTATATCTACATATATTATGAAGAGTGCCGGACCTATGATAAACATGATAGGAGTGTTTGCTATTATTACTAGAAATCTGTCTCTGAAAACAACACTAAACATCATCTTGCAAAAGTGTCTTAGATCCATACACTGAAAACTACAAAACATTACTAAGAAAAAGCAAAGAAGACGTTTAAAAAAAAAAAAAAAGGAGAGCTATACCATGTTCATGGCTCAGAAGGCACTATATTGTTGAAGTGTCAATTCTGTAGGTTCCAGGTAATCCCAAATGCATTCTCAGGGTTCTGCCTCCCTGCGACAGCTCTGATGCACGGACTTGGCCAGGCTGAACTACATTTACCCTAATTCTCCTTACAGTAGTGTTAGATAGGGGTGGGTCACGAGAGAGGTTAGTTTGGCGACTTGAGTGGGACGCTCTGAAGAAGCAGTCTTTTCTAACAGGCTCCTGTGTGAGGTGCTGACTTGACTCACCTCTTTAGTGTGAAACCAAGCTGTAAGAAACGTCCCCGCATCCTTCTTGGGCTTCTCCCACCCTGGAGCAAGGCGTGTTTGCTAGTTCTGTGGCAAAGGAAGTGTTAAGAAAGAAAAAACAAGCACAAAATGGAGTCGGTTGCGCCCCATGACAAGAAGCCACGATTCCATTGCAGGCTCAATCCATCCTAAAAATGTGACCTTTTAACAGTCAATCTGAAATTTTGTAATCAACACTAGTGAAGTCATCCGCTTGATAAAAGGCCTCCCCCAACAAAAAGAAGATGTCCCGGCCTGAAACAACCCTTTCTTTGTTTTGCTACCAACTTCCTTGTTCGATACTCTACCTGTGAATACCTTCAGTGGTACAATGCCTCAGAGCATCTCTACTTGCTAGGTGGGATGAAGCATTTAATGTAGCCAATTAGATCTTCAAATTTACTCAGTTGAGGTTTGTCTTTAACAGGACCCCACAGGACACCTAGACCACTAAAGACAGGACCAAGAACAAGGATGTGGGTTTCTGCCCATTCTCTTGAGCTCTACAGCTCATCCTTTAGGTTCTAGTTTGTCTTTGCTCTCTCACACTCTACATCCACCGACCCATCCCAAAGTGCTTGTCCCATGGGCTTCATGTCTGCTACACACCAGACGTGAAGAGAACACCTTACTGACACTGCTTAACCTGCCCCTACAATGGCATAAAGTCAGAGTCCCATAAGAAGTCCTTGTACGTTCCATATGATCTAGCAATCCCACCTCTGGGAATATAGAGCAAGATAGCTCTGTAGAGAGCAAGATGAAGTCGCTTGGGTCAAGCTGTGACTCATGTCAAGCAGTGATGTAGGCAGCCAAAGGTACTGCAGATAAGAACAAATATCCCCGAAACCAGCCCAGGTTGATAGCACCCAGCACCGATAACCAACAGACCAAAGGGCAAAGGCTGATTAAACTCCAAAGGAGTTTTAAAACGAACTGTCGTGAACTGTCCCGTCTCTCCAGATGCAGATCCTTCTTCAACTGGCTGCATCAGAAAGGCAACTATGGCCAAAGGCTCCGCAAATCGATCTCTGAACATAACACAGATCCTCCACTGCTAGACCATAGTAAGCAGCAAGTGCCAAGAGCTGACCTGGACTGGATGGAGACCTCATCTCAACTGTGTTCCCGCAGACCGGCTTCGAGTTTGGTTCATTAACTTCTTAACCCTTGTATCTTGTGTGTTGTGTAACCTTGTCTTGTGCTTTGCTTGGTGTGACACGTATGAAGTCAAGTTAAATGCATATGAAATACCATTGAGTTTTGAATCCTGAACTTGCTTTACAATTACATTAACCTTGCTTTATGACTGAATAAAGCCGGCATTGGGGAAAGACAACTCGCATACGCACCTTCGTACCGTGTTTGTGATTTTATATGTATATTACATATAGTACATATAAATTTAAATAATAGCCATATTAATTTATAAACATAGATGCAAAAATCATAATTAAACTGGTAGCAAACAAATAGTCAAACCAAGAAAGATTTAAAGAGTATAGGACTTCAACTATACTAAAAAAAAAGAAAAAAATTATTTAAAAAAAATAAAAGAACATGGGGGTTAGCATTTTCTTTTCTTTTTGATGATTTTGTTTATTTTTCTTTGTGAGAGAGAGAGAGAAAGAGTGGGGTGGGGGGACAGAAAGAGAGGAAGACTCCCTAGAGCCTGATGCAGAACTCAGTCAGAGCACCCAGGGATCGTGACCTGAGCTGAAGGCAGACACTTAACTGACTGAGCCACTCAGGTGCCCTGGACTTAAAATGTTCTATTTCCCCTCTTAGAAGAATTTTCCTTAAAATGGAAGAATAGACGAGTCCCCCTTATGACTGCCACTGTTCAACACTGTGCTGTTGTCCAAGTCAATGTCCCAGGAGCCACAATAAAGCACAAGGGCCCTCGGGATTGTAAAAGAACAGAAACTACAGGAAATAATAAGCAAGTTCTCAGTGAGGTGGGTAAATACAACTTCAGTATAGGAAAATTAATAGTGATCCCAGTTACTAGCAACAGCAAAAATAAAAAGTATGAAGGTAGATGAAGGTTACAATAGCTCCCAAAAGGTTTACTGGAGGGGACCTGGGTGGCTCAGTGGGTTGAAGCCTCTGCCTTCGGCTCAGATCATGATCCCAGGGTCCTGGGATCGAGCCCCGCATCTGGGTCTCTGCGCGCAGGGAGCCTGCTTCCTCCTCTCTCTCTCTCTCTCTGCCTACCTGAGATCTCTCTCTGTCAAATAAATAAATAAAATCTTAAAAAAAAAAAAAAGTGAACCTAACAAAATGTGTGACACCTTTATGAAAAAGTGCAAGAATCACTGAAAATGTAAAAAGAAGACCTATATAAGTTGAGGTATATACCATGTTAATGGATAGGACCTCAGTGCCACAAAGAGGTCTATGCTTCCCAAAATTTCTCTCCCTCTCTTGCTCTCTTTCTCTCTAGCAGAGGCGGGACAGTACCCAAGGGGAAGTACCTTGGGTAGAAATGTCCCCTGTCAAGGCTGGGCCTTATAATAAAGGGTAAAGTAACAGCCAAGGGAACCTGCACAGCCAAAGAGCCCAGGCTGGGGAGGCAGCAGGAGGGACCCAGTGCCTATCACTGCTCTGTCAGGATTACCCTCAGGCCAGAGGGTGTGGATGCCCACAGTCTCCACCAGAGATGCCAGCTCCAGGGACAGCTCCTCTAATTTGCACCCGCTCTGCATCTACTTCCCAGCCAACAGGGCTTTGCTTCTTTTATTCCCACCAGGAAATCCCCATCCCCCTAGGAGCAGCCCTGGCCCAGCTACCATCAGTAACATTCTGGGCCTCCCCTGACCTAGCAGGGAACATGACCTCCGATCTCCAGAGACGCAGCCGCACAGCCTGGAGATTCAGCTCCGGGTGTAAGCCAACACTCACCCCTCATGGGGCAGTGTGACAAGGTCAGCCATCCTGTCCCTGAGCCAATGAAAGGAATCCCATCAGTCACAGCTGTTATGGGCTGAATGTGTGTGCCCCCTAAATTCCTATGTTGAAGCCCTAAACCGCAGTGTGGTGGAATTTGGAGCAGGGGTGTCTTTGGGGTGATTAGGTTTAGATCATACCATGAAGGTGGGACCCCATGAGGGGATTAGTGTCCCAAGAAAAGGCAGAGAAACTAAAGCTGTCCCTTCTTCTCCCTTTTCTTCCCTCTCCATCTGTCCCTCTCTGTCAGATGAAGGCTGAGGGACCTTAGGCAGGGGACCCACTGCAGAATTAGGAGCTCAAAGCACACCTGAGCCCCCCACCGCTGGGGAGTCAGGAGAAAACACCAGAGTCCTAAGGCCATATCCACACTCCCTTTCTCTTCCATGCATTCAGCAGACAAGTGGAGAGCAACACCTGGGCCCAGACTTGGCAGCACAGGGGTGATGAGGTGAGGGCTCACTCCACTCCCCAGAGAGCCTGCCTCTCTGGGAGCTGGCCTGCAGGCCTCCTTCCTGCCTTCCCCAGCCAGGCTGTCCCAACCCCCTCTGACATCCTACTTTCTCTTTCTCTTTCTCTTTGCAGTAACACAGGTCCTGTTGCCTGGTGGGACTCCACCCGGGGGCAGCTCTGTCTCAGAGAAAGAGAGATATTGGGTCTGAGCCCAAGGAAGTGCAGCCACTGGAGGGCCCTCCCACCCTACCCCACCCCATCCCCGTAGGCCAAAGCAGGAAGGAGGTGGGGCATCCCCAGCAGTGGCCTGGAGGTATCAGTTCTGGGAGCTTTCCTAAAGCAAGGCTGGTGAGAGGAATGGACCCCTGGCACCACGACCCCAGGTACCGGCCTCCAGTCTCCCTGTCTGCGGCCCTCCCGCCCCCTTTTGCAGCAGCACGCCCTTCCTGGTAGCCCTGCCCATGTCTGCCTCTGTCCCTGGCCTCCTCCTCCACCTCCCCGCGGGCCCACTTCCCTGCTCTCCCTCTCTGAGCTTCTCTGCAGGACCCACTCCTGCTGGGTCCTCACCCTTTTCTGGGGATGCTCCCACTACAGCTTCTGAACATGCCCCTCTCGCACCTCCACCAGCCGCTTGGTCCCACAGACCAGCCTCAGGGTCTGAAAGTCTTTGGGGTCTGCCCCTCCCGGCCTGTGCAGGCTTTCTTCTGGAAGTTTCTGTGCTCTGTTCACACTCAGAATTTAACTAAAGGATGGGCGGAGCAGTGGGTGGATTTAGTTTGAAACACTTTGATGGATTTTTCCAGAATGCGTACACCGTTATAAACCCAATGGGAGCCTAGCTCTTGGAGGCAAGGGTGTCGTCACCTGTTGCAGGGCTCTCCCAATCACAGGCAGACACGTAAATGCAGCCAGTTCTCAACCCTACCCCCAGCCCAGCTTCACTTCATGCAGTTGGGGTAGATGCCACAGTCAGGAGAAAGGCGGCATGTTTAAATTGAAATGGTGGAAAAGGCACATCGAGGACAGCATCCTGCTGCCACTGCTGTCATGGGAGGTCCTTGCTGGAAAGAGCCTGGGGACCCACCACATGCCCATCACTCACTAGCCCTGGGCGGGGCCAGGCTACTCCACCTCCTGCCCCTTCCTCCTTCCCTCTACAGTTGGGGTGACTCCCTGGGGATCTGAGGAGGACTCTGTGAGTCCAGATATTTAAAGCACTTAGAATATTAACCTGGATGTCAGAAGGTATCCATTAACCTGATACAATTTAAAAAAAAAATGCATTGGTTAAAAAATCAGGAAGGAATTGCATTGCAGAATTAGAAAAGCTGTTCTCGGGGCTCCTGGCTGGCTCAGTGGGTTAAAGCCTCTGCCTTTGGCTCGAGTCCTGATCTCAGGGTCCTGGGATCGACCCCCACATCAGGCTCTCTGCTCAGCTGGGAGCCTGCTTCCTCCCCCTCTTTCTCTCCGCCTACTTGTAATCTGTCTGTCAAATAAAAATAAAATCGTAAAAAAAAAAAATAAACTGTTCTTTGGGGATTGGGGGTTCCTATTTATCTTTCCAATTTTTGTAAAGGGTTGGGGAATGCATGAGCAGGAAAATCAGCGTGGCTGGAAGGAGCAGGTCGATCTCTGTCCCTGCTGTCCCTGGCAGTAGCCGCCTCCCCACCCCCTTGCCCCATCCAGCCTGGAAAAGCAGAAGGCAATGCTCAGGACCCCAGAGTGGGGAGCTGGGCTGGGAGCCCCACCCACCTCACCCCCCACTCCCCCAATTCCACCCCCATCCCACCCTGGCATAACTCCAGGGACCGCTCTCTGCATTTTCTGTTTTCTTTTGCCCCCAGAGACCCCCTGGAGAAGATAAGTCCTGGAACCTTCTTCTTCCACTTCCCAAGCCTGTGCTATGCTTCAGGGCGGAGACTCTGCTACCTCTGTTTCCAAGTGGAAGTAGAGGGGGAGGAGGACTCCTGGTATGACTTGGGGGTCTTTCAAAACAAGGTAAGGCCCTTGACAAGCAGGAGCTGAGTCAGCTGGGTGGTGGGAAACAATGGAATGAGATGTCACTCAGGGGCTCTCCGTGGGGCTTGCTCCTTCCTCCTTCCCTGACATCTTCCTATGATTTTGGCCCAAGAGCTCCTTGCTTGACCCTCCTGGAACTGGAGACAGGATAGGTTTGACTTAGTCCATGAGCCTTGTTCAGAGTGTCTGCAGGCATCCGTCTCCAGGTCTTCTCATGGAGCTCGGCCTCTAGCAATCTTGGATGAAAGAGCATCTTTAGAAAGTCAGGGCCATTGGACACCGGAGCCTTTTCTGCCCTAGTGATGGTTCTGCCGGTCGGGTCCTCCCCCGCCGCACCACGCACCCGTCTGGACCCATCTGGACCCGTCTGAACTTCCGGTCCCTCAGGGGAGTGTCCGCACCCCTTGTCTGTCTGTCTGCCCGCCCCAGGTCTGCTCCCAGACCTGTTCCCTGGAAGGCTGCCACTGCACCCATGACCAGCTTCAGCAGGTGCTGGAGCCAGGCCACCCCCACCCCCTGCCCTGTCCCCTAACCACCTGTCCCTCCCGAGAGACCTCCCACCACACCACACCCCTGCCATCTCCTCTCTCCTGACACTGCAGGCTTTTCAAAACCTCTTTGCAGGAGAGAGCCTTTGTGGGCTGGGTCAGGGGTACCCCAGTACTAACCCATAGAAACATCAGGGTCACATGTGTCATTTGAAATCTAGTAGTACCAGTGTTCAAGGACTTAAGAGAAATTGATAAGCTTAGTATTGGTAATGCATTGGGAAATAGATCTAAGAGATTATTTCAGGTTATAATTAATACAAAAATTCTTGACGAGGTCCTTTACATTCATTATTTTTACTGTCATTGGAACGAATGGGTATTTACACTTGCCCCACATCTCAATTCAGACAAGCCACGTGTCAAGTGTTCTGGAGACACTTGCCCCTACGGGGAAGCATGGCTGTGTGGCCCTCCCCAACAAACAGCACCCCTGGAACCAGCCTGGACCCCAGTGGGCCTGGCCTGGGCCAGTAGGATGCCTGTAGGATGGATGGATGGATGGATAAAGGGGTCGATGGATGGATGAAGAGTGGGTGTTGGAATTGATGGTTGATGTGGAAGGAATGGCCCAGTCAAAAGTGACAGTGCAGGGAGGGATGGAAATGAGGGATAAATCAATGAAAAACGTGCCCCTGGGCTCCTGCCCTCTCACCCTTCCTCCCTTGGCAACCAGCCGGACCCACCGCCTGCTTTGCCAGCCAAGAGGATCCCCTTCTCTTCTCTGCCTCTCCCAGGTCTATCCCCAGGCTCCCTGCCACGCAGAAGCCTGCTTCCTCTCTTGGTTCCGTGACCAGAATCTGCACCCTGAAGAGCATTACCGTGTCACCTGGTTCTTATCCTGGAGCCCCTGCCCGACCTGTGCAGAGGATGTGGTTGAGTTCCTGGAGGAATACAGGAACGTCACGCTGAGCATCTATACCGCCCGCCTCTACTACTTCTGGCACCCAGATTTCCAGGACGGGCTCCACAAGCTGTGGTGTGCAGGGGTTCATCTGGACATCATGTCCTTTGAAGGTGAGAGCAGAAGGAGCTGGGGAGACAGGACTGTGGGAGGGAGTAGGACTCGGGCAGGGGGTGCTGGAGGACCTAGAATGTCCGTAGGGAGAGTGCGTGGGAGGAGAGCCTGGGAAACTGAGGCAGGACTGGTGGCGCCTGGCAGGGAGGTCACAGGAGGGTCATGAGAACAAGGCCCCCTAGGGCCCACCTGACAGCCCTCTCCCCTCTTTACCTCAGATTATGAATACTGTTGGGAAACCTTTGTGGACCACAAGGGGATGCCCTTCCAGCGTTGGGATCTATTAAGAGATAATGATTTGCTGGCCGAAGAGCTCGAGAATATTCTTGGGTGAGGGTGTCCTCAGCCTCCTGGTCTCTCCTTGCCACTGCCGCTCCTTCTCCTGGGCTCCAGCCACCTTCACCTCCCTCCCCAGTCCCTCAGCCTTCCCGCTTCCCTCCTGCACATCCCTCAAGACTTCCCTCTGTCCCGTGAGGGTCCCCCGACCCGATTCCTGCCATCTCACCGCATTAACCAAATCATTAATAAACTGACAGTAAATGGGCATGAGTACGTCTAAGTGTGAAACTCGGAAGCTGTGAGAAGCATCCTTCCTGAGGATGTGACTTCTCAGAGAACCAGGGTCCTTGCTGACAGTGAGCTGCTGAGGAGGGCTTCTGTGGTGTGTCCTCTGCGCTCACTGCAGGGGAGCCCCTGCTGTCCCTCAGCCTGTCCCTGTCTCCCCTTCTCCTAACAATATCAGGCAGATTGGATTCGGGACCATCCTAACGGGCCTCGTTTTAACAACCATCTTTTAAAAATCTGTACCTCAAAGGTCGTCGTGTTCTGAGGCACTAGGGTTGAGACTTTAGCTGATGGATTTGGGGGGCACACGGTTCAGCCCAGACAATGACCGAGGGCCTTTTTGAGCTGAAGGTGTGCGGCCAAAGCAGGATCCTTATTCTGCGTATCTATCTCCTGGGTTATGCCCGAGCTGCCCCTGCCTCCCCTGCTTCCCTTGCAGCCCTCACTTCCCTGGACCCCTCCTCCTCCCCAGGGCCACCACTTCTCTCCAGGTCACCACTGCACCTGCCCTCACTCCCATGTCTCTTGTCCCCTTCCCACATTGCTGCCAGAGGGGAGGCTTCAAGCAGGTTGCAGCCTGGAGACAGCCATGGAAAGTGAGCAAGAAATTAATTACTCAGTTTACACTTAAATAATTTTTTTTTAATGTAGGATGGGGTATAGGAGGACTGAGGTCATCAGAACTTTTCCAAAAAAGCAGAATCAATAGTGGCAGGTGGCCGAGAATCCAGTCGGGGAGACAGGGAAACCCGAGCAGTAGAGGTGAGACAGGGACCATCTGGTTCTTTGCCCACAGAGCCGAAGACCCCATGAACACAGTGGCAGGGGCGAGGGGGGAGAAGTCGGTGGCAGGGCCCCACAGGTTGGCCTGGACCGGGGCACGGTGAAAAGGACAAAGAGATCAACCATAATGGTGGGATTCCGGGCGCGCGGAGGCAGGAAAAGCAAGAGGGCAGGTGTTCCGTCTGGAAGACATCCTTGAAATCATTGTGGAGAACTTCTCGGGTCCATTCAGACCAGCTGTTTCTCTGATCTTGGCTGGCTAGCTGTGAGTTGTTGGTGGCCACAGACCCCTGTCCCTGCCCAAGCCACCCTGTCTGTCCTGCTGCCTGGGGGCCAAGGGCACAACACAGAAGTGCTCGGGATGTCCTCCCTAGTCTGTCCTGCTGCCCATGCAGGAGGCACGTGGGAGACACCCCGCTTGACTGCCTACAACATCAAAACAGACCAAAGTGTCTAGCTCAGAATATCCCCTTCTTCTGGAGAAAAGAACCAAGCAGAAGGCCAGTCTTAGAGATCTGTGGGGGCTTTTAGGACATTCCCTCCGAAACTGCCACCGTCCTGCTCTGGCTCACCCTGTTCTCTGCCCAGCTCCGATGGCCAACGAGAAATCAGCCTTCCCCCCACGCTTCCTGCTTCTTGGGCCAGAGGCATCTTAACTGTCAGTTTGACCAACAGCTGAGTACACAGATCCGATCACTCTCTTGGAAAGTCCCGGGCCCAGCTCATTCTGGAAGCTTCTTCCAGAAGTTGGAAGCCGGAGACATGAGAACAGATCAGAATAGAGGGAATGCCATCCCCTCAGACCTCCATCTCTTTCCTGTGCTCCTATTACCCCCTCAGGGCAGTCCCACAGCCTGTAGGGCAAAACCAGGTGTGTGTGGTGGGGGCCGCCAGGTGGGAGAAGTTCTCTAGGGACTCTGTGTGTCTGCGGTCTGGACTGTGGGTGACAGGTGGCAGTTCTAGGACCTCTCTAGTATTCAACTTATCCCAGTTGCTCTTTGTTTTTCCATCCGGGGGTCTTGGTGGACATGTGAAAGGCAAGTGGATAGCTTGTAGGACGCACACTTCACATCCAGGTCCCTGATCCCTGACCTAGGAGGCCTTGTGGGGGCAGCAAGATCCCTCTTCTTGCGCCCCAACCTCCAATTCCCAGTCCTGGAACATCAAAGAAGTGGGAGGAGCCAGGCCAGTACCCCTGGAAGGCGTCCAGCTCTGTGGTTTGTTTGCTGTGTGGTTCCAGAGAGTAGCTTAGCCTCTCTGTGCTGGAACCTCACTGAAGATGTCCGGATAATGATAGGCCCCTCCCAAAGCTTCTGGGGGCTATGGTAGAGGATCTGCTCAACATATCTGCCTTCTCCAGGGTTGGAGATGAAGATCTGACCCATAGACCTCGCCTTCCAGATGCCCAGAGTCCTGACAAGATACTGAATGACTTCTAAGGGTAACACAGCGGTCATGAGGAAAGGGCTCACCCCACTCCTCAGAGAGCCTGCCCCCTCCCGCCGCAGGAGCCAGCCTCCTTCCTGATTTCCTCAGCCAGGCTGTCCCAACCCCCTCTGGCATCCTACTTTCTCTTTCTCTTTCCCATAACCCGGGTCCTGTTGCACAGTGGGGCCTGTCTCCCCCGGAGGGCAGCTCTGTCTCAGAGAAGGAGAGAAGCTGGAGCCCAAGGAAGTGCAGCCTCCCGAGGGCCCTCCCACCCCTGAAACCAAAGCAGGAAGGAGGTGGGGCCCCAGGGGAGAGGGGAGGCAGCTGGGCAGCCATCCAGCCAGCCGGGAAGGTCACTCCAGATGGGGGCTTTCCTAAAACAAGGCCAGTGAGAAGAATGGAGCCCTAGTGCCCCAGACAAAGGGCAGGGCTGGGATAAGCCCGCTCAGGAGAGGCAGCGGCAGAGGCACCCCCAAGGTCAGGTAAGTCCGGAGGAAAGAAGGTGGGTGGAAGCCCAAAGAAACAGTCAAGCCAGGACCTCCCACCCCAGCTTTTGCCTGGCAGGAAAGGGGTGGGTCTTCTACTCGGACTGTTGTGGGAGGACACTCTCAGAGAAGGGGCTTTCCCAAGGCCAAGAGCAGCCTTGTGAGAGGGAAATGGAGCTGGAGAGCGCAGGGCCTGGGCCAGAAAGAGGCAAGCCTGCCAAGAAGCCTGGCGCAGGGCTGCAGGGACCAAAAGGGACCTGCTCACTAGGCTCTCTGCCTCCTTCCTGCTCCCAGACAGACTTCACTCCCTCTCTGACACCTCGTCCTTCATTCTATCTGTCCCAGTATGCAGGGTCTGTTCCCTGCCTCTGGCCTGTGGGTACGACCTGGGCAGGTGCCCATCCCCCCACCTCCACCCAGATCCCACTGCCTCCCGCAACCTGTCTGCCTGGGGGGGGGGGCCTCTCCCCTAGGTGTGACCCCTGGGTCTTCCTAAAACACTTCATTTAAGCTTCGTGATAGACTTCAGATTCAAGGGTGATTGAGACAATCGCTGGAGTCAACGATCAAAGCGATCAAAGCGTATTTATTCATTCTATTTTAAAGACTTGCACAGTTTTGCAAAGAGCGCTCTAATTTCTGTAACTGACGGGAACAAGAGTTCATCTGCCTGATGTTCAGGGAGCCAAGAAAGAAATGCCATGGGGTTTCTGTGCTGAAGAGACAGGCTAGTTGCTGGTGTGGGGCCACCCAGGAGAGCCAGGAGCTCGTGTTGGGAGGTCCTGAACTCCCCAATGGTTTGCAGGTAAAGACATTGAAGGGCTAAAATTCAGAGTTAGGGGTCCCGGCTCATGAGTTCTTCTGATTGATCAGGGATGAGATAAACTTCAAGGTTGATGAACTTGTCTTTCTGGTACCAACGGTGTGGTTTCACCCAGACTGTGGTCAGCGGCCCTACTCTTTCTGCTGTCTAGGTCTGAAGAGCAGCTCAGCAGTTCGCATCAGTGATGCTGGCTTTGTTAGCAGAAGCAGAAACCAAGCACCTGGTAGCTAGGATGACCACTGTAGACCATGTCCGCTGGGGAATGTTCATCATCTTAAGCAAAGCATCCTCTAAGTTGCCTTGGGTGTTTTCCCCAGCAATCTTTAACGGCAGGGCGACACGCCTTTCTGCAGACTTAATTCTGTGGCTGGTTTCATTTCTGCTCTGTGGAGGGAAATATCATCTCCAAGATGAGAAGATAAATTGTTTCCCATGAAGATGCTACCAAGTGTGAAAAATTAAATTAGTCTTCAAATGCTTCTTACAAGTTGTGTCTATCATCCCTCTATTTTAGCTGTTCAAGGTGAAGCTTCATGCTATTAAGACAATGCACTTGTCTAAACTTGGAAATATGTCAGCCTTGAGTGTCTGGTTTGCCAGGGACTGGGGAGCTTCCTGGGGCATGGGAAATTCATTGTCAAAACTGGGAAGCCAGGGAGCAGTTGGTTGTCCTAAGTGCCCTATGAGTGGAGGTTTCCGTTCTAACCTTCATGCTGAGGGCAGCCAGGTGCCCAGAGAGTACCGGTTTCGGGGGAGGTCACTGGCAGGTAATCCAAGGCCACAATCCAGAGATGGCTTTTTCAATGACAGTCACCAAAATGCACCTGAAGCTTTACTCATGAGCGTAAGGGGGAGCAGAGATGGGTTTCCGTTGATGACATTAGTGGCTTTATTAATTAGCATAACAGATGACAGAAATGGTCTTTTTTTTTTTTTGAGATTTTATTTACTTATTTGACACACAGAAAGAGAAATCACAAGTAGGCAGAGAGGGTGGGGGACGCAGGCTCTCTGCTTAGCAGAGAGCCCGATGCGGGACTTGATCCCAGGACCCTGAGATCATGACCTGAACTGAAGGCAGAGGTTTAACCCACTGAGCCACCCAGGTGCCCCCAGAAGTGGTCTTTTGTTGGTAGAATCCATGTTTCAGTGAGTTGGCTGGAGGTATAGGGGAGGCATTTCTGGCCTTGTAGGAGCAGGGTATCCCATAGTCTGTGCCCCAAGGCATGGCACCCTTCGCTTGAGTCCTGTGTCCGGTTCCAAGCATCTGTGGTCGCCTGAGCCAGACTCCGCGGTCGGCCAGTTCACACTAGCTTGGAGTGGAGGGTCCAGCGGGCGAATGGGCTGGGGCCCCGTCAAGCTTCCCTCGCTCCTTCGGACTGTTCGGCGTCTGCTTGGTCAGTAACCTCCACACTCAGGATGGACGGAGTTCTCATGCACCTGCCCGCGGCGGGCAGGAAGGCTGTAGTTCCGTCCACCTGTTTGTGTCTTTGCTGCGTTGAGAGCATTTATGGAAAAGAATCCCGTGCACACATGCCCGCGTGAGCCAGGTCACTGTGCCGCTGATAAACAAACTAGAACGTTCTCTAGAGTATAATCACAACTGGGGGTAAGACAAGCTCTGTGAGTCCTTCAGCCACAGTCACTGTCACAATACTCCCTGGTGACAACAGAGTTTCCTGTCCACCAGCCTCTCTGCGCTTTGTACAGACAGTCAAGATTGGGACACCCACACCTAAGCAAAGAGCACAATTAGAAGAAGTACCAGGGCAGCCAGCCCATCCCTCCACAAAGAGAGGGCTGTGGCATTGGACATCGGGGTTGAGATGTCCGTGGGACCTGAACAGAGATGTCTGGGGCACAGGACAAATATGGGTGAACCACAGAAGGACCTATGATGTCAAGTTCTTGGTGGGGGTGGGGGGTGGTCAGCCAGCCGGAGGCATGTGGCTTCAGTGGCCTCCAGCATGGGCATGGCAGGCCCTGTGGGGCACCCAGGAAGTGGATCCGGGTGTGGCTGGGAGAGCTCACCCTCTTCCTCCTCCCTCCCCACCCCAGGGGCCCTCAGGGGACCCACGGAGTTGGGCTCAGGAAGTGGCAGAGCCTGGACTAACACCCGAAGACACTCTGAGCATCTTTGGTTTTCTTCCTCTCTCGCAGAAGCACAATGAAACTACAACGAGAAATATTCTACCATCAGTTCGGCAACCAGCCCCGGGCCCCAAAGCCCTTCCACCGTAGGAAGACCTATCTGTGCTACCAGCTGAAGCCACATGAGGGCCCCATAAAGCCCCCAGTCTGCCTCCAAAACAAGGTGTGGGGCGGGAGAGGGGCTGTCTGGACAGGGGTGGGTGTTTAGGGGGATCTTAGGGGTGAATACCGAGGCTTACCCAGGTCTCTGTCCTGCTTCCTGGGACCTCTCCATGGTTTTCCCATCCCTGGGCCTCCACAGAAGCTGTTCTCTCCAGCAGAACGCTCTTTCTGCCCTCATGGAGAATACAATCTTTTCTTGTCCTCTGGATGTCAGTTCAGTCGCTGCTTCTGAGAAGCCGAGCAGTCTTCCAAGGACAGACCGCTCAACCCCACATCCAAGAATTCCCTCTTAAGAACCTGCCCTTTGCTTTTGCGCCCACCTTCCCACCTGCCCCGTCCCGCCTCCCTCCCATTCTGACCTGCTCCTTGGGAACCATGTTCCAACATCCCCTGATGTCCAAAAGGCAGGGTCTGCTGAGCATTTGGGAATTGGGCTGTGGGGTGTCTGTCCACCAACCCATCTCCTCCTGGAGTGGGGGGTTGGGTCTGATTCAGATCAAGCTGCGGATGCTTCGGGGGAGCTGAATTAATGGAGGAGTGAGAGAAGGAAGGTAGGAAGGTTCTTTCCCTGTCCTAGGCAAGTTCACAGGGCAGAGCCCCTTATCCCCAGTGTTGCCCTCACTACGCGACCTCTGGCCTCTGCGTTGTAACCAAACCTCTCTTCTCTCTGTCTGGGACCCTTTCTAGAAAAAGCGCCATGCAGAAATCCGCTTTATTGACAATATCAGGGCACTGCTGCGGCTGGACCGGTCCCAGAGATTTGAAATCACCTGCTACCTGACGTGGAGCCCCTGCCCCACCTGTGCGGCGGAACTGGCTGTGTTTGTCCAAGACCATCCCCACATCCGCCTGCGGCTCTTTGCCTCCCGCCTGTATTTCCACTGGCGCTGGAAGCATCAGGAGGGGCTGAAGCTTCTGCATAAATCTGGGATCCCAGTGGCCGTCATGAGACTCCGGGGTAGGGATAGGGCTGAGTTGTCAGGGATGGAAGGGTTTGCAGCTCCAAGAGGGAAAAGTCACTGGGGGGTGGGGGTGGGGGTGTGCGGCGGTGTGTGGCCGGCCTGAAGCGTGGCCCAGGCTCTGACACCACCGGGAAAGGCAAAGGAACGAAGGGTCCCTGGAATTGCAGGGTGCATGCTCCCCTGCCCCTGAGGGCTGACTGCCTTCCTTCTTCATCTCAGAGTTTGAGGACTGTTGGAGCAATTTTGTGGACAGCCAGGGCGAGCCTTTCCAGCCCTGGAACAAGCTGGCACAGTACAGTGAAAGCATAACTCGTCGGCTTCAGAGGATCCTTGAGGTGAGAAGCTGTCCCCGCCACAAGGATCCTGCATCCCCCCGCCCCGCCACCCCTCTTCCCAGCTTTAACGTCCCCTAGTCTCTGTCCCCACTGTCCCCCCACAGCTTTCTCTTCTCCCAACACCCTTCCCCGCGCCCCAACAGCGGCTCCCAGTTCCTTTTTTGTCTCCATTTTCTTAGGATCTTGTCCATTCTCTGGTTCCCTCGAGGCTTCCCTGTCCCTCTTTGACCTCCTTGTCCCCTCGCCTGGGCTTGCTCCCCACACCGCTGCCTGCCAATGACACTTCTGTTCTCTTTCTCTCTTAGCACCCCCGGAATAATTTAGAGAATAACTTCAGAAATTTGCACATTTGAGAACCATCAATCCCCTACCACATTCCTGGAGCAACTCAGTGCTTCACAAACTGCTGATTTTAGCAGCAACTTGTGAGTTCCACGGGCACACCTGAGCCTCCCCCGAGTCCGGAAAACCTTCCTTTCCTCCTTCGTTCTTTTGTTTGTTTGTTTCTTTTTTTTTTTTTTTTTTAATAAGTGGGTATGTATTTTTATAACTGAAAAAATAAACATAATTTTTAAGTCCATAAAAGTTGGGTTCCTTTCTAAAAGGGAAATAAGGACTGGTCCCCATAAAAAAAATGAATACAAAGGCCTTTTTATCCTACTGCACCAAGAAAAAAAAAATGTGTTTGAGAATTCCCTCTGGAATCTAGAACAGTTGGGTCATGTTGTCATCCCAATATTCTCTGTTCCTTCTCAGTATCTACTGTGTGTCTAAATAAATAAGATGAAACTGTTGAGGGCATGCAGTTGCTCACTGAACTGAATAAAACCAGTTGGAACAGTGTTATTTGGTGTTCTCCATTGAAGCAATAAAGCCCCAACACCAGCTGATTAAAACAAGAAAAAAGGGGGCGCCTGGGTGGCTCAGTGGTTTAAGGTGCTGCCTTCGGCTCAGGTCACGATTTAACGATTAACGATTAACGTCCTGGGATGGGATTGAGTCCTGAACTGAGCTCTCTGCTCAGCAGGGAGCCTGCTTCCCCTCCTCTCTCTGCCTGCCTCTCTGCCTACTTGTGATCACTCTCTCTGTCAAATAAATAAAGAAAATCTTTAAAAAAGGGGCACCTAGGTGTCTCAGTGGGTTAAGCCTCTGCCTTCAGCTCAAGTCTTGATCTCAGGGTCCTGGGATTGAGCCCTGCATTGGGCTGTCTGCTCAGCGGGGAGCCTGCTTCCCCCTCTCTCTCTGCCTGCCTCTCTGCCTACTTGTGATTTCTCTCTGTCAAATAAATAAATAAAATCTTTAAAAAAAGTATTAACTCCAGTTCATACAAAAGTCAGTTGTGCTACTATGCACTAATAATGAACAGTCTGAGAAGGAAATTAAGAAAACAGTCCCTTTTGGGGCACGTGGATGGCACAGTCAGTAAAGCATCCAACTCTTGATTTCGGCTCAGGTCATGATTTCAGGGTCATGAGATCGAGCCCTGTGTCAGGCTCCACGTTCAGCAGGGAGTCTACTTCAGATTCCCTCTCTGCCTCTGCTCCACTCTCCCCCTCGAATAAATAACTAAATAAGAAACAATCTCATTTAATCAAAAAGAAGAAAATACTTAGGACTAAGCTTAACCAAGCAGGCACAGGCCTGTAAATGACCAATTACAAAACATTACTGGACGGAACCAAGGACACGAATACCAGGAAAGATGTCTCATGTTCATGGCTTAGAAAACTTAACATTGTTAAAATGTCCACAGTACCCAAGGTGATCTACAAATTCAGGGCAATCCCCAGCGAAATCTCAATAGCATTTTTTGCAGAAATGGGAAAAACCATCCTAAAATTCCTGTGAAATATTAAGAGACCCCTAATTGCCACACAAACTTCGAAAATGCATTAGTTTGGAGAAAGATGCCAAGTTTCCAAAATTAAAAATCTGTATGACAAAGGAAAAATTAATAGTCCCCAATGCCACAAATAAATATTGTAAAACAAAACAAAAACAAAAACAAAACAAAACAAAACAAAACGAGACCAAGCCTCATGATGGAAGGTTTCAGTTTAAATCTCCCAAGTGTGCCTCTCAGTAAGGAAATCAGTCTAGGTGACTCAGAATCTGCCCTCCCGACGGGCCTGGAAATTTTGTGTCTGTTTGGCCTATTATTTAAGATGTCTGGAGGGGTCAAAAGAATCAATCACACTAGACTTGTAATTGCCATCTAGGTTTTGAGGAACTATAATTAATCACATTAATAATAATGTTTAAATGTTCAAGGAAATTGATTTCCAGAGTTCTATTGCTTTCATAAATTGTTCAATGCTACTAAGTACCAGTAAAATTGAGTGCTGCCCTCCAGGCACAGAAACCTGGATATTAAAGAACTATCAAAACTGTATTAGCTAAATTGAGACTCCCTGAAAGTAACAGGAAGCCCCCAAACCAGGGGCTGAAACTAGCTAGGAACAGGGGCCTCTGAGCATGGTCTGTTCACCACCAAGCTCCTAGGTCTCTGTTCACGTCCTCTGCGGTGGGAAGGTGCCCCCTGGGTTTGTGCAATGCGGAAGCCCCAGAGGAACGTTTATCCCAAACAGAAAAAGTCCAGATGTGAGCTGCTGAATGAGGATGGCCCAAGCTGCTTCCAGCTTTCCATTCTCGTTCTCGGGATGTGTGCAGTCTTTGTCCTCGTGTCCCCAAAATGTAGCGCAGGCATAACATCTGCGTTCTGCCAGCTCGGATGGGGAGGTGGAGAAGAAAGGGGCAAAGGACCCAGCTGGCTGTCTCCTCGGAAGGGTCCCGGAAGCTGTCATTTGGCCTTTATTGTCACATCTCATTGTCTAAGACTTAGCCATTCGGCCCCATCTGGCAGCAAAGGGCTCTGGGAAATGTAGCCTTTCTTGGGGATGGTCATGTAACTTGGGGAAAGTCAAGGGTTATACACTGACAAAAAAGAGAATAGAGTGGGACAATTAGTATCTGTCACGTAAGTGAGAAAGTATCTAAAAATAAATGTGAAAGGTGTGTGTGCTAAGCGGGATCGCATCCCCTCTGAAATGCGTGTCCTTTTCCAGAACCTCAGAATGTGACCTTATTTGGAACTAAGGCCATTGCAGATGTAATTATTTAAGATGAAGTCACACTGAAGTAGGATGGGCTTTATTTAAGATGAGGTCACACTGAAGTAGGATGGGCTTTTAACCGAATACAACCCGTGTCCTTACGAGAGGAGGGGAGACCCAGACACAGGCTTGCAGGGAGAAGGGCCTGTGAAGACCGAAGGAGAGTTTGGATCCACAAGCCGGGGAACGCCAAGGATCGCCAGCAACACCGGAAGGGGAAAGGCACCATCTGTAGAAGACACAAGAAAGATCCTCCCCTAGAACCTTCAGGGAAAGCACGGCTGGCGGACACCGTGATATCAGACTTATAGCCTCCAGAACCAGAGAATACATTTTTGCTGCTTCGTACTTGGTCATGGCACCCTGGAACTCTCCTTCGGTCTTCACAGGCCCTTCTCCCTGCAAGCTTGTGTCTGGGTCTCCCCTCCTCTCGTAAGGACACGGGTTGTATTCGATTAAAAGCCCATCCTACTTCAGTGTGACCTCATCTTAAATAATTACATCTGCAATGGCCTTAGTTCCAAATAAAGTCACATTCTGAGGTTCTGGAAAAGGACACACATTTCGGAGGGGATGCGATCCCGCTCAGCACACACACCTTTCACATTTATTTTTAGATACTTTCTCACTTACGTGACAGATACTAATTGTCCCACTCTATTCTCTTTTTTGTCAGTGTATAACCCTTGACTTTCCCCAAGTTACATGACCATCCCCAAGAAAGGCTACATTTCCCAGAGCCCTTTGCTGCCAGATGAGGCCGAATGACTAAGTCTTAGACAATGAGGTGTGACAATATAGAAATAGAGTTCTTGGGGCGCCTGGATGGCTCAATGGGTTAAGGCCTCTGCCTTCGGCTCAGGTCATGATCCCAGAGTCCTGGGATCGAGCCCCGCTTCAGGCTCTCTGCTCATCAGGGAGCCTTCTTCCCTTCCTCTCTCTCTCTCTCTCTCTGCCTGCCTCTCTGCCTACTTGTGATCTCTGTCAAATAAATAAATAAAATCTTTTAAAAAAATAGCATTCTTGTGAACTAATGATCCCCAATTTATGAGTATTTATGTGGGGTTAGTGGAGTGATGCTATGCTTGACAGTCACGAAAATTATGAAATGCATAGGAAAAGCCCTAAGGAGAAAGATGTACACTTTATGAATATAACTTTATTTTTTTAAAAAGATTTTATTTATTTGACGGAGAGATACACAGCGAGAGAGGGAACACAAGCAGGGGGAGTGGGAGAGGGAAGAAGCAGTTTCCCTCGGAGCAATGAGCCCAATGCAAAGCTCGATCCCAGGACCCTGGGATCATGACCTGAGCCGAAGGCAGACACTTAACCCACTGAGCCATCCAGGCACCCCTATGAACATAATTTTAAAATGCGAATAAAGGACATAAAAATCGAAGCTATATGAAATGATGAAAAATTTAATATCCTTACAGAAAGTATTCTTTTTTCTTTTTCTCCTATAAATTCACAGCAATCCTAACCAAAATTTCCTTTGAATCTGTTTCCGTGATTTGGCCTCTCAGTTTTAGTCTCAATATGAAAAGAGAAAATCTGTAAGAACAGCCAAGAGAATTCCGAAAAAGAGTAACAATGTTGGGAGGAAAGAGGGTTTGCCCTATGAAGTATTTTAAAACTTTAAGGACATTGAATATTAAACATACCCTAAAGCTAGAAGAGTTAAACTAGCTTACAGGGCCTCCCGCTAGCCAAATCTGAGAAATTCTGAGCACTCAAGTAAGTAATAATATAATGAAAGATAGCCCATTGAATGAAATAGAAGACCATGAATCCGTACTAATATAAATATATAATTACTTTGAAAATGTGAAGAATGGGATAATTACATAGTTTCAAAAGTTCTTCGGGGAAATAGTTCCTCATTTCAACAGGAAAAGGAGATAGCGGACACCCCATTAATCAAACGATCCAGAGGACATGATGAACAATGAGGCAAACAGACATCGTGTGCTATGTCCCGAGGTGTCGTGAGAACACAGCATCACCTTGGTGATGTCCCCGCTGAAGATGCATGACCTGAATCTCATCGAGAGGAAACATTGGATGAGCCACAATTCAGGGGCGGGCTTGTAAATTGCTCCCTCGCCCATCATTGGTCCTATAGCACCCCTAGCGGTGGGGAGCGGCATTTCGCTGGGTCAGTTGTTGCTTCCTCTTCTTCCAAATGAATGAAGAATTCTGTATGCAGGAAGGCGAGTTGGGCCTTGGTGGTTAAGTGTTACGACTCAACCGTGTCCCCTGAAAAATTCCTCTTTTTTTTGGGGGGGGGTAGGCTCCACGCCCAATGTGGGACTGGAACTCACGACCCTGAGAACAAGTTCAAGAGCCACAGGCTCTATCCCCTGAGCAAGCCAGGCCTTGAAAAGTTCCTATACTAAAGTCCCAATTGCCAGGACCTCAGAATGTGACTGCATTTGGAGACAGCCTTTAAAGAGGGGTTGAAGTTAATGGTGTCAGAGGGGTGAACCCTAATCCAATAGGATCTGTGTCCTTATAAGATAAGGAGATTACCAGGGCACCAGGATTAAGCATCTGCCTTCCGCTCCAGTCATGATTCCCGGGTCCTGGGATCGAGCCCTGTGTCAGGCTCCCTGCTCAGTGGGGAGCCTGCTTCTCCCTCACCCTCTGCCTGCCTGTGCTCTCTCTTTTGCTCGCTCTCTCTCTCTCTCTCGAATAAATAAAATCTTGAAGAAAAAAAAAAGAAGAAGAAGAAGAAGAGAAGATTAGGACACAGACACACATGGAAGGAAGACCAGGAGAGAATACAAGGAGAGTGGCCATCCGCATCCCCAGAGCGAGGCCTCAGAAGAAACAACCCTGCCAGCACCTTGATCTCGGCCTTCTAGCCTCCAGGACTGGGAGAGAATTTACATGTTGTTGAAGCCCAGCACTCAGTTCTGGCGGCCCTGGTGCATGACTACAGTAAGTGCCGGTGTCAGCTGCAGCAAGATGCTGGCTGGGGGAAGGCAGGACTCGGGAGAGTCCGTGCACCCAGGCCCTTCAACGAGAAGTAGGTACAAAGCCAAAGACGGGGTGAAGGGGGTTTTCTCAGCTGTTGGAACCACTATCTTCCCTCCTCCCTGCTGTGTTCCCTGACCCTGATGTCCTCATCAGAAGCACACTGGGGATGCCCCCCGCCATAGGAGCCCCCTGGCCAGTCATTTTTGGGGAGCTCCTGGCCTAGCTGACTTCTCTTTTTTGAGCATCGTAAGGCCCTACACAAACAGGTCACAACAGCCAGAGTGTGGAATGTTCTCGAGGTCTATTTGAGAAACTTGATTCGGTCGCTGGAAAGCCAGCCTTCGGTCGCTGGAAAACCTCCTCCTTCTCTGTCCTTCTGGATATGCCCTTTACCTTCTGCTGGTGTGCTCTGATGTTCCCTCTGCTACTCTGCCCTCGGCCACCTTTACACCTTCTGGAAATTCTTCAGCCTTTGTCCTGTGTTGAATGGCCTTGCCTTTCCAGGTTTCTAGTTCTGCTAGCCATAATTTCTTGTTTTAGTTTTCATTTTGTTGATTGGTTGCTCGGTTGTCATCCTACTGGGATTTTAGGAGGAGGGAGAGGTAAAGGCTTGGCTCGGCTTTGCCCTCTTGAGCCAGAAACGCGGGTGGTGTTGGCTGGGTGGTTGGACAGATGGAAGAAGATGGGAAAGGGCATGAAGAACCGAGTGGATGAAGAACTCTCACTCTCGTGGGCAAAGCACAGCCCTAGTAACTGAGGGCGGGCAGGTGGAGGGCTCCAGGGTCAGCCTGATCGCTGGCTTAGTCGTTCAGCCAGACTTTTGCCTGCCCTTCTTGGCCGCCCTGAGACTCCCTGGGCCACATGTCTTCCTCGGCAAGACACCTTCCTGTATGGGGGTGCGCCGGGTCCACATCCCACTCGCGCCCTCCCAAGGCCTGAATGCACCCAGTGTGGAGAGAGGCGGAAGAAACCACTGGAAGCCACTGGCTGAGGGCAGGAGAGATGAAACCCAGGAAGGAGCATCAGAGCACAGGGCCGGTAGGATCACACCAGGCTCAGACGGCATCTGATTCCGTCTAAGAAGGGGGTACCGGGAGTCAGCCGAAGGCCCTGTTGTGAGATGCAGGACTGTGGGCTGGCCTGGGACCCGGCTGTCTCTTCTCCTTTGCACTCAGATTAACAAGGACCGTTGGGAGACCTTCAAAAGACAGGACAGCTGCGGGCCCCCCCGAGCGGAGTCCCAGCAAGGGCGGCCTCCCTCCCTCTCCCCCACCGTCCGCGGACATGGTCCTCCTCTCATTTCTCCACCGTAGCTGGTTCCCCACGCAGCCTCTCCAGCGCTGATTCCTCAGCATCCAGCTTCCGCCCCCCTCCGATGCCCCAGCTCCTCTGATCCAGGGTGGGACCCCTCTCGTCCTCTGCCCAAACACAGCTCGGAAGTACGAGCGACTCGACAACCCGAGCATCCTGGATGCTGAGGGACAGATCCCCGTGGGTAAACAGGTCTGCCTCGGTCCTTCTGGAGGAGGCTTGAATGGTTCTCAGAAAGTCCACGTGGAATCAAGCCCCCGTTGCCCATAGCATCGACCTCAATAGCCCCCAGCCCTCACTCCTGCTTCCTAGAAGGCCCACCTCCCAAATAAAGCATCCACACCCAAGCCTCACCTCCGACTCTACTCCCCAGATGCGGTACCAGCTCACGGGGCCGCCACAGTGAGAAGGGGGAGGTTAGATGGCCCCAAACAACAGAAGTCTATTTGCTCATGGCTCTGGAGGCTGGAAGCCTTCCGTCAAGGTGTTAGCAAGTTTGGTTCCTTGAGGCTGTGAGGGAAGGACCTGTTCCAGGCTGGCTTGGAGACAGTCGCCCCCCCTCATGTCTTCATGCCCTTCTCTGGGCCCCAACTTCTCATTTTATTAGGACATCAGTCACGTTGGATCGGGGCCCATCCTCTGACCTTGCTCTCACTTCATTATCTCTGGAAAAGAACCTGCCTCCAAATAGAGTCGTATTCTGAGGTACCTGAGGTTAGGGCTCTTGTATATGAATCTGGGGAGGCAGGGGGAGGCGGGGACGTCACAGAACCCCGGGGACGGTGTGGGCTCAGTGGGAGAGCCCGGAGGAAGAAAATCACAGCCAGTCCGGCCACTGTGGGTTCAGGCTATGCTGCGAAGGCCAGAGAGCCTCTCGGAGGCTTTTTGTTTGGGAAAATAGAATTATTTCCATATTTTTTTCCACATGGGGCACATCTCGCAGACCACTGGGTCCAATATTTAGCCTTGAGGGGAGCAGAGGGCACCGCATGTTGCCTGGACGGGCCTCTTACGCCAAGTTGGGGACTGACAGGGAAGGAACAGTAGCCATTGCCCTGGGATGAAAACATTTGGGATGAGGGGTTTGAGGAGTCTTCTGGCCACTGGGACTGGCAACATGCAGCCGGTCACTGTGACTGGGGAAGGCAGGCCTCTTGCCCAGTGACCGTGGGAAGGCCCTGCCCGGGGCAGGAACCTCTCCAGATTACACTTTTTCTTCTCAAGATTCACCTCCGCCTCCTTTCCTGACCCCAGCACGGACCAAGCAGGGAAGTCCTCCCCGGCCCAGGAGGAAATCACTCACCCGTCCCCAGTGCTATGGAGCCAATGACATCCCCGAGCAGGAACGAGGGGTACGTGTAAGGGGGGGGGGCTTGGGCGCTTGCAGGCTGAGTGGGGCAATAAACGGTCCAGGAGAGTACCCCCCCCGACTTGGGGGTTACCCGCCTGACCAGGACCCCTGCCACCGGCCCCTGCACCCTGCCACAACGGCCCTGTGGGGCCGTGGCCCAACGACAGCCCACTCCAGGATGGAGACACTGTGACGAGGGGTCTGAAGCCCCTTTTTGATGTTTAGCCACTGGTAGCTTTTAAGCCTCACTCCCCACTCCTCCCATTGTACCGTCCAGGTGGTTCATCTGCCGTGGGTTCTGTTGTGTCCCCGCCTCCCCCCCACCTCCCACGGACTTCCTGCGTCTGTAACCATGAGCAGATATATTTCTGGTTTTTGGGCCACCAAATGGACAACTCTGGGAGAAGTGGCTGTAATTGTCGGGTCATCTCAAGTGGAATGACACAGCTGCCCATAATGGGGACCTCAGGAATGCACCTTCCCGTGCTTTTCTTCCTTCCCCGACCCGTGCTACCCCCACTCCTGCTCCTGGGATCACTCCCCAGAGAAAACCCCTGTCTTGGGCTCTGCTTCTGGGGGTGACCGAGGTACCTCCAAACCTGCTTCTCCTTCAGCCTCCGTCCAGATGAAGAAGCACCATTCACTCCGAGGTCCAAACTGGAAACCCGGGCATAATCGGGACAGCTCCCTCACCGTCCCACCATACCACTGCCCAAGTCTTGACAAGTCTCCCACCTAAGTTGACCTCCAGCCTCTCTGTTCTCCCTCCTTCACGGACATGTCCCTGGCTGTGGCCACCACCACTCCCGGCCTGGGTGGCCGCGGGGAGGGCTGGGGCGTGAGCTGATTCTTTACCTGCTGTCACCAACCCTGTGTGCGCCCCTGTCCAGCCTCTGCCCTGAGCCCGGGGCGAACCTAAATGCAGAGAAGCTTAGAGGACTCTCCCAGCTGTCACTCATTTTGGCCCCGACCACCCCCCTCTGGGCTCAGACAGCTGTGCTCAGCGTGGCTACACAGCAGAGGAGCGTTAGCTCGAGGCAGGCCTGGCTTCAAGAGCCTGCAATTACTGAGACCCGGGATACTGACCACCCCCTGGGTTCTAGAATGGAACACACTTGGCAGGAAGCAGAGAAAAGGTGAAGACATCAGAAGCACCACTGGGCCTCGGATGATACCCTGTGGGGCCCCCACGGTGGGCGCCGCCCATCTACGTGCCAGCTTCCACTTCCCTACACCCCCCTGCCCAGTTCATCTCACTGTACATCTGGAGGGCTCTGGAAATGGGCTGTGGCCCAAGATTATGGTCGGTAACTGGTGGACCGGGGACCTCTGTCCCAGGCTGCCACCCTGGGGGCTGGCGCTCCTCCCCAGGCCCGGCTGTGACACTGTCAAAAGCGAAGGCTCGAGTGCAAGAGCTTTTTTCAAAATCATCTTTAATGTATCTTTAATAATTTTTTTGCCTCATTTACCAGATAAATCATCTAAATAAATAGATGCTATACAGTCTCTTACCAAGATCAGTACAAAAATAAACCGCGCTCTGCACCCGCTCTAGCCCTCCCAGCACACACACACTCGGAAAAGGCATGTGCTTGGAATCAGCCCGCACCCCCAACCCTCCCAAATACATTCACGTTGTCTGAACAAAGCTCGACGCTCATTCCGTGCAAAGGCAGCGTTCTTGTGCTGAGATGTGGAGGCCAGGCCGGCTGCTTCCGAAGCGAAGCTAAGCCACCCCCCACGGGCACAGCGCCTCCCCCTGCGGGTGGGGAGTCAGCAATGGGACCATCCCCCTGGAGGGATGTCAGGGCTCGGCTGGGCATGGCAAGTGGCCGGGCCAGGGGTGGGGGAATCCTCTCCTGGCCCCATCCCACAGCAAGAGGAAAGTACCACCCAGGCTCTCTACATTCAAAATGGGCGGGGGCTGGGGAGGGAAGGACAGGCTGTCCCACTCGTTCTAAGCGCCCCCACCCGGGCGAGTACTGGCCTTCTGGGGAGGGGAGGGATGGGGTGGGAGCTCAGTATCCCAGGCCCCGCTGGGACGCTCAGGGCTGGACAAAGGTCTGCAAGACCACACCCAGCCCCTCATAGAGGTCTCGGTCCTGGGGAGCCGTGGGGAGCCCTGGCTCATAGGGTTCTGCCCTCTCTGAGCTGCGGGATGCCCTGTGCATCACAAAGGGCTGAGGAAGAGGCAAGATCTGTCCTGCGGCAGCAGACAGAAAGTCAGCTGTCTCACTCCACAAATGGCCCCCAGCACCCCCCCCCAATTGCACAAACAGCTCTTTGAAAGAGCCCAAGAGGCAGGACGAGGTCCCACATCCCCTGGGGGATGGGCTGTAGGCCTTCTATTGCATGCTGCCAGCCCAGCCCCAAAGCCACAGCCAACAGCTTTCGATCAGAGAGGACCCCCTGCCCGTGCCGCTGGGCCACCTCCACTCCACCACCCTCACGTCTGTTGGGAGCCCATGTCCTGAGAGAGACCCCCAACTCCAAGTTGCCCTTCCGGGACTCAGGGTCTCACAGCTGGATGGGGCGGGAGCAGGGGTAACTCTGCTGCCCCCCTTCCCTGGTCTGCCCCTATATACTCCTCTGGAGTCAACTTCCTGGGCTGGAAGGAACCACCAGAGGGGACCACCCCCCAATGGAAGCACTGAATTGACCCTGGACAACGAAGGATTAAGGAGGAAGGGGAGAGAGACTCAGGGATTTAGGAATCTTGCCAGCAGGGCACCCCAAACAAAAATGGGGTCCAGGCTGTCTTTGGTTTGGGAACTTGGGAAGAAGGGGTCTGGGGGAAGAATGGCCCTATCCTCCTCTCAGCAGGGTTCTGCTGACTTCCTCAGGACAAAGCAGAGTGGGGAGAGGGCCCCGGGAGAGGGCAGGTCCCACCTCCTAGTGCCCCAACTCAGGATGGGGGAAGTGGAGGGAGGTGGCCTTCTACTTTTGCTTCCCTGGTGCCCAGCCCCACCTGGCTTTTTCTCCCTTACCGGGCTGGAGAAGGGGCAGGGGAACAGCCCCTCCTCATGACCTGGGAAACTACTCTTGGCCACAGGGCACATCTGTGCAGACAAGAGCCCCTCCTCTGGCAGCCACAGCCCCTTGCTGGCTGGGCTTATGCACAGCCTGACCCACCATCCAGGGCAGCCCCACTGCAGAAAGACATGGCAGAGGTCCCCTCCCCTGCAGGAACACTAGGTCACTCCCGGCTGTGGCATTTAGGTTGAATGGGGAGGGGACGTGGAAGGGAAGGAGGAAGGGTTTCAGGAGTCGAAGGCTGCCCTGAGAAGGTGGTGGGATGCTCCCTCCCTCTCTGGGAGGACAGCAGAAGAGAAGAGTGGGTAGGGTTGAAAAGTCACCTGAGTCAGAGAAAACGAGAGCCCCTTAGGGGAGGAAGGACGGGGCCCAAGTGCCTCAGAGCCTGTGCTGACCCTCGGCACCCCTGCAGCTGGCCGGGAGAAGTCCCAGCCCCGCACCGCATGCCCAGAGCCTCGGAGGCCACCTGGCCCTGTGCGGACGACTGCGTCGGGAGACCCCGTCCTGTGACGTGCTGAGCAAGGCTAGTAAGTGTGGGCTGCCGTGACAAGTTCTGAGGCGCTTGGAGTCACCCCACAATTCACCAGGTCGGGGTTTCTAAACAGGAGGTTTGCAAGACCCACTGTGCGCATCTGCAGACATAATGCCTCCGGTCCCGGGGTCTCAGGGCCGACGCCCGTGCGGCTGGGTGTGCACGTGAGTGTTTCTCACAGGCCAGGTAATGTGGGGGGGCTCCCGGGAAGAAGGGGCTCAGCTGGCAGCCACCCCTAGGGAAGGGCATGGGATGTACCCCACAACCTCAAAGGCCTCCTCCTGCCCCCTTGTCTTGACCGGGTCATATTTGGTCAAGGCCAGCCTCCATGTCCCACCACAAAGCTGGAGTGGAAAGTTAAAAATAAGGACTCCCCCCACCCCCAAAAAGGAAAAGGGAAACCACCCAGAAAGGCAAGAGTGGGGGGGCTCAAGAGAGAGGGCTTGGGCCCTCCCATTCTCCTTTGGTTCCTGGGACCAGCCGCTGTGTCTCTAGAGAAGGTGAGGGAAGCATCCAAGAACAGGAGGCCCGGTCTCCAGCCTGGCCCAGAGAGGACCCCCTGACTGGCAGGGCAATGCCAGGCCACCCCAGCCCCGGCCCCCAAAGCAGACCACGGAGCCTTTCTGTAAATGTCAGGCGCAGAGAAAGGGGGCGAGGTGGCGGGAAAGTGCCGGGATCTTGCCCCCTGCTCCTGTTCCATATTTTTTTAAATAAAATAATTACCCTGCCCCCAACCCCTCCCCATCTCTGGAAGTCCCCACCCCAAGCCCAAAAGCAAACAGTTTAGAAGAGTAAAAATGATGACTCAGAACTTCCCGCCGCGGTCCCGGAAGAAACCCTCAGCCGCCTGGGCCTCGCGGAAGGTGACCGTGACGGAGTTGGCGGTGATATCGGTCACTGTCACTTCACTTGGGGGGAGCACAGGAGTCCAAGGAGGGGGGCCCTCGGCCAGGTCTCCATCTGCGGCAGGCATGGGAGAAAGATGGAGAGATGACGGCAGCCCTGACCACAGCACTGAGAAGGCGGGAGCAGGAAGTGGGGGCGGCATGCAGACCCCTGCCCGCCCAGCTCTGGGCCTGGCTCAAGGCTGGACACCCAGGAGGAGGTCACTGCATTTGTCTTCCCTGCCTGGACCACCCTGCCGCAGCAGGGTCACAGGAAGGGCAGGGGCGGTGCCAGCGCCCCACTGGCTAGGTGGCCTCGGGAGCGCCCTGGGCCCTCTCTGGGCATGGCAGCAGCTGGACCTGCCGACTCCAGGGACCTCCCCAGCTCTCAGGGGCTCCGGGCCGGGGGCCGAGGGGCCACCTTACCCTCCTCCTCGGGGGGCTGCTCAGCAGGCTCCCACTCGCTGGCCGCCTGCAGGACGTCCGGGGCTGCTGGCTCCTGCAGGAAGAGCTCCCGTGGATGGCTGTGACTCTCCAGGTCAGGCCCGCGGGGCGGGAACTTCTTGCGTGAGAGCCGCAGGTACTTGTGGGCCTTGCGGGGCTTGCGGAGCGGGAAGGGCAGGGTGGGCACCAAGGGGCCCTTGTCCACCAGCTCGGGCGCCCCTGCCTTGACCACCCCCTCAGGGCTCCCGCTGCCGAGTGGGCACGTCAGGGAGAAGCAGAGCTTCTCCTTGCCCTTGGCCTTGTGGGAGCTCCGCAGGTCCATGCTGTACAGCCGCTGCGGGGGCAAGCCAGGGCACGGCGGGTCAGCCCTGCCCTCCCCGCCGCTGCCGCGCCTTTGCTCATGCTGTTCCTCCCGCCTGGAGTGCCCTTCCCTGTGTTCCGTGGCCCGGAGCCACCCATTACCCCAGCCCCACCAACCCGGCCCAGAAAGCCACCCCTGACCAGCCCCAGCCTCAGGCCTGGCCTGGGGCCACCGCATCTCCCTGAGGGGTAGGAGGGGGCTCAGGGACAGAAGTCACACAGTAGGAGAGCATCCCAGAGGACAAATTGAAAACTGGCCAAGAAAAAGCAAATCTGGATTTATGAAGCAGATAAACTACGGAGTTATTCATCACGGGGAAGGTATGTTTGCCTACTAAAGGACCCCCAGGGCTGAAACAGCCAGCTTGGCAAGGAGATGGTGTGACATGGATGCCCTGAGATTCTTGAGCAAGTACCCAAGGGGGGCACATGGCACTGGCTGCCCTCTGCCCGCAGCCCCGGGGCTACTCCTCAGCCCCAAGCTGCGGCACAGCCCTCTGGGGATGCCACCTCTCACTCTGGTTAAGATGGGGCTAAAGGACACGTGTTCTAGCACCGGAGGGCTGCAGTTCTGTACTCCAGGATTTGTCTCACTGACTCCGGCCAAGTTGTGCACAAATCCAAGGAAGATCTTTGGTGCTAAGGCCCGGGTCCCTCCGGGACAACACCTTCTGCTGCCACCTGTCACCAGAGGCCAAGAGCCCCCAGGAAGAGAGTAAGGCCATGAGATGGGGCCTGTAGGTCAAACGCTCCCCAGCTGGGAGCAGAGATCACACCCACAGGCTCCAGTCTCCCGTCCTGCCCGCGTAGGCCTGGCACTCGGCCCCGGGTGCAGGGTGTTACGGGCCAGGAGGCGGGCTGCAGGGCAGGGGTCAGGACAGTGCTGCAAGGCTGGGAGGGCTTGTCCCATTGCAGCGTTACCTAAACCTGCTTCTTCAGCCTGGCTCGGCAGCTATCTCGAGCCCAGTAAACTCCTCCGACCCTGCAAGACGATGCTCTCTGCCCTTCTCCACCTCACCACGAGAGGACTGCAGCTCAGAACAGGCATCCTGGAGTCCCCGGGGTCAGACCAGGCTGTGACACCCTGGGGAAACTCCTGGCCCCCCCGGAGCCTATTTCTTCATCAGTGCGACGATGAAGAAACCAGACTGGCCAGCCCCCAACGGGGCCCCAGCAAGGCCCACCTCATGGAAGTCACCCCACATCCCCTCGGGCCCCGGGTGATGTGCCACACAGATCGTGGGGCTCGCGAGGCTGGCCCATGAAAGTCTGTGCTTCTCCCTTGCTCTTGCTCTTGGATCGTCCGCTCTGGGGGAAGCCAGTGGCCACACCGTGAGGCCACCGGGGAGCCCTTGGAGAGGTCCACGTGGAAAGTACCAGGCCTCCTGTCAACAACCAGAGCTGACTTGTGGGCATGTGACTAGCCGCCTCGGCAGCAGAGCGCTCCACTCCGGCCAACTCTCCAGACGGCGTGCGCTGGTTGACATCACGACCGTCACCTGAACTGGAGTCACTAAAGCAGCAGCTACAGGAATCCTGAACTCCGGACTGACACTGTGTGACACGCTGAGTGTTCACCGCTCTAAGTTGCTAAGTTCGGGCAAGACGTCTGACGCAGGGATGCTACCTTCCGTCCTGGGACCCAATTCACGCCAAACCCCACGGAAAATGCCCACTGCGTGAGGGGAAACCCATCTTTTCTGCCCAAAGCCTCGGGTGATCCACACTCAAGAGGGGGCAGGAGACTGGCCGCGGCTCACACTGTGTGTAGACCAAGAAGCCTTATCATTCGGCTTCGAACCCCGGGGTGAACCTCACTCAACTAGGGGGAGCAGGTACGCTCGTCATCCCAATTCTACAGATGAGAAAGTTCAAGCTGAGAGGGGCAGAGACTTGCCTCAAATCACCTCACTTCCAACTCCATCCACTTTCCAAGCAAAGCAGTGAAGTGAGCAATGTGGCCCCAAGACCTGGGTAACTTGGGGTGCCCCCGGAGTCTAGATGCCCGCCTCTGGCAGAGGACTGGAAAAGGGGACCTGTAGGTTTCCCCTTCCTCAAAAATTCCCCATTTCTAGGGCATCCCATGACAACAGTTCCAGAATTCTGAGTTTCCCTTCCTTGGGTTCTAAAATCCCAGGCTCCCATGTTTCCTCAATTCTAAAGTTTATGTTTCTGAGGTCCCCAAATATTACAATTTTGTGTTTTGGGGATTTTGAGCCTCATAAAGGCTTATTTACAAGATTCTAAGCTTTCAAAATCTTCGGCTCCCATCGCCATATATCCACCCTCCCCCGAGCCCCACAGCACCTCCCACCCAGGCTGTCTTCCTTCCCTCCCTGCCCCCACAGAGACTTACCCACTGAGTGCCCGCACCCCACAGTGCCCTGAGCAGAGCAAGGAGGGCAAGTGGTCCAGCTCAACTAGCTGGTGCAAGTGCATGGGGCGGGGGAGACCGGCGGCGGGGCGGGGGGGGTACAGGGGGACCTGTGGGTGGGCACCAAGGCTGACGGGGTTACCTGCAGCAGAAGCCGCTTGGGTTTCGGACCTCTCTTCCTATACCCCGACGCTCGGTCTCGCTCCTCCCTGGGGTGCAAAGCAGATGGCAGAAGAAAAGCAAACACGGGTGACATTTAAGGGAAAGTGAAGCGTCCGCTCCACCTCACACTCTGCAGTCTACAGGGAAAGGGGGACCCGCCATACGTCACCCCCTAATCCTAGGGCAGGCACTCCTCCCCACTGCTCTCTTTACACCGTAACGGTGGGGTCCCATGTTCAAATCCCAGGGCCTCAGTCTCCCCATCTGGCAAAAGGGCGGGGGCACAGCCACTGGTTCCAATTGCAGAGGGGGTACTTGGGTGACATCTCCGAAAGTACGTGGGTGTTTACTGGGCTCCAGAGTCACGCCAGAACTCGGCTCTCCATACCACTGGGTACAGCCCCCAAAACAACACAGATCGGTTCCCGCTCTCGGGAGAGGGGTACAGAAACCTGTCAATCAAATTTGCCTCCAGTGACCCCGGGGGAGCTGCTGGGACTTGGAATGGTCCTCATGTAATGAAGCTCTGCCCAGGTCTTTCCCCCTTTGGGATGTGCGTGACCCAGGTGGAGAGGACAGGCTCTCGCCTGTATCATCTGGCTCGGGAAAAGGAGAGAAACTCGCCTGTACTGAACCCCTAGTGGATGCCAGGCTCTCTGCCAGGGGCCCTGCCCACATCCCAAACGCACAGGCACAACCCGAGGATGCGTACAAAGCCACACACGACACACACGAGACAACACAACAGAGACTCCAATGACAGCAGTGCCGGAGGTGGTGAAAACTTCAGAGCCATTTTCATTCTGCCAATTTCACTTCATTCCGCCCCACTTTCTGTGGCCCCCACTGCAGAGGCCATGTGGGCAGCTGAGAGAATGTGGAGGCCGGGAGTGCACCCCTACTTCCCCTCCTGGCTGTGTGACGGTCCTGGCGGTCTCTCCTTCTGAGCTCTGGGAGTCCAGCCCGTCCGGGGCAGCTGTTTCCACCCCTCGCCCTCTCCCTCAGCCCTCCTCCCTCCTGGGGAGCTGCGCCTTGTGCACTGGGCCCTCCCGCCGTCCCCGTGGGGTCAGCCCACTCTGGGGCCCAGGAGCCAGCCGCCTGATCGCACTGTGACACTAGCCACTCAGCTTGCCAGGACCAACCTGCCGGCCTTTGAGGGTGAGACTCTTCTCTGAGAAGCCGCTGCTGGGCCCCCCGGACCCCCTGTTCCAGGCCCAGCTCCACCCTGACCCACGGGAGACCTTGGCCAGTCACCTCCCCTCTGGACCTCAGTGTCCTCGTCTGGAGCAAGAGGGTCCCTTCTCCCCTGGCCACCAGGGCTCTCGGGAGAAGCAAGAGAGATCCCTGGGGTCTATCAAAATGGGGGGGCGGGCAAGTGAAATAATAAAGTGAGGTAGAAGAGAGAGGGATAAGAAAGAAGAGAGGAAGAGGAGGAAGACGGGGAGAGGGAAGGGCTGGAGGGGAAAGGAATGGAGATGCTGGCGCGTCTCCAACTTCTCCACGGTGGTGTCTACGATCAGCACACACGGGACACTCTGCACGAGCCATGGCTCTCCCTCCCCCTCACGGCCGCCCTGTAAGGGAGCCGCAGTTACTCTCCTCACCTTAGCGTCAGGGAAACTGAGGCACAGAGAGGTCAAGTCCCTTTCCCAATGCCAAAATTCTGACAGCGTCGGCCGCTGAGCTCCAGGCTCCAGGCCTAGTGAGGGTCAGGCCCAGGGTCCAGCCAGGGCCAGCAGGGCAGGCCCGGAGCCCAGGCCGCACGACCCTGGTTTCTAACCTGCAGTGTGCGTGCGTGCACGCCCGCGTGTGTGCGTGTGCGTGTGTGTGCGTGCACGACGGGGAAGGGGTCTGTTCTATCCAGACTCACCACCATCCAGGGCCTGGTTTCTGTCAGCCTTGGATCCTGCCCGTCAATGTCCAGGGCTGCAGGGCAGTGGCACCCTACGAGGCGTGCCCTCTCAGCCTTTCCCTGCGGGCGGGACCCCCGTAGAGGAGCCCCCTGGCCAGACTCCTTCTGAGTCTCTTTAAAACCCTGCAAGGCGCAGACTGGGGCGCCTGGGAGGTTCAGCTGGTTAAGCATCTGCCTTCGGTTCAGGTCATGATCCCAGGGTCCTGGGATCAAGCCCGCAATCGGGCTCCCTGCTCAGCAGGGTGTCTGCTTCTCCCTCTCCCACTATCCCTGCTAGTGTTCCCTCTCTCACTGTCTCTCTCTAGCTGACAAATAAATAAACAAAAATCTTTTTAAAAATTTTTTTAAATTAAAAAATAAAATAAATAAAACCCTCCAAGGCAGGGGTTAAAGGGACGTCATCCCCCTTTTACCCCTCTTCACCAAGACTGGGAGAGAAGCAAGCCAAAAGTCACACAGTGGGTCTGTAAGTCTCCAAGCTCTTCCTTTGTTCCTTAACTGTTACATTTTTTGACTCATTCAAAGTAAGATCCAAATCCTCCAGTGGGACTTATGAGGTACTCCCTGAGCTGTGCTCCCCCTTCCTTCAGCTGCCGTACTCCTGCCTCAGCTCCCACACCTCGCTCAACTCACACCACTCCAGCCAGCCACACTCAGAGCCACACTTGCCTCTGTGCTGTTCCCTAAACACTGGCTTTCACCCCAGGGCCTTTGCACAGACTGTTCTCTTCACCTAGGATGTTCTTCTCTAAAATACTTGCTGGGCTCATTCCCTCAGGACTCTGGTCAAACACCCCCGCCTAACCATCCCACTGATCCCTGCACCTCTCCCCCACCCCCTCCCCCCAACCCTGTCTTTGCAGCAGTTATGACCGTCTGATATCATACACACTTATTGGTTTTTTTTTTTTTTTTTTTTTTTTTTATTGTGTGTCTCTGTGTTGGAATTCGAGCCCCATGAAAATAGGGATGTTTGTTGGTTTTGATCCTTCGCTGTGTCCCCAGCACCAGGGACAGTGTCTGGCTTACGGCAGAACCTCACTAAAGACTTGTTGAACGAGCCAAAGAATGATCCTTAGTTACCGTCAGGGAGATAATTTGCACACCTGTGCCCACACTCACTGATCTACAGAGTGCTTTCATACACCTTGCTCCCCATGAGAACCCTACAAGGTCAGTACGACTGTCCCCACTCCACAGATCAGGAGGATGAAGCCCTGAGAGGGAGGAGACCTCGCCCGCCGGCGCACAGCGGGCGAGCGGCAGGGCCAGGACTCTAATTCAGGACTTGGACAGCGGCCTGACGCCCTCCTCCATGCAGTCCACCACATTCCACAGGATTCTCCCAAGCACCAGTCCTTTTGGATCCAGGCCCCACCAAGCGCCCAGGAGCCAGAGAACAGCTGTGGGACGGGGACACCCTGATTTTTAAAGTGAAGAACAGGGGTGACTTTTCCTTGGAATGGGCAGCGAGACACTTCCTGCAGAGAAGCAACGGGAAGGGGGGCAAGGAGGGGCAGGGGAAGGGCACCGGACTGGGATTCGGGAGGCCCGGGTGAAGCCCTGGGTAGGCAGCTTCCCAGCTGTGAGGTGCCCCCCAACAAGCTCCTTAGCTCCCAGAGCCTCAGTTTCCTCATCTGTCAGATGAGACTCTCATCCCCATCTCAGGAGGTTCCTGTAAAGGGCCAAATGGAAACGATTTTGTGCCAAGATCCCGCCCTGTAAGGGTGGGCAGTTGGGAAGAGGCACAAGGATTTGGGCTGCCTGCTGGCAGGGAGGTCAGTAAAGCTGGGGCTCCTGCAGCAGATGGGGGTGGCTGGACTCAAAAGACTCCCCCATCAGGAGCAAAAACACTTTGTCAAAGCTCCCCCCTGAGATGCATCGCCACTGCCCTTCAGTGGAGCCGCCAATCACTGACCTACCTTTGGAATCAGAGCAGAGCACGAGCAGATAAGGGACACTGAGGCCCAGAGGAACCTTGCCCAGGGCCACTAAGCTGGGAGGTGGCCAAGTGGGACAGACTAGAACTTAAACATCCTTGCTCCAAAGCCATAGTCCCTCCCCTTTCTCAAGCTTCCACTGGACTTTCCTTCTCTTGGTGAGAGAGTCTCTACGGAGAATCTCTCTCGGATCTGTCACCAAGGTCATGACTGCCCATTAAGGACATTTCTGCCCCTCACACAGGGCCAGCTCTGTAAAGCATTTTTATACCCATCACAGCAATTGAAAGTCCTACCTTGGGGGGATCAGAGCTGGTGTTATGAGGGATGGCCCACTTTAGCAGAGAATGAGGCGTGGGGAGGTTAGAGAAGGGGCCAACAACACTCAGCAACAGGAAAGGGAGCCAGGGCCCTCAGCTGCTCTGGGACCTGATGTCCACCCCACTTCTCCCAGCAGCAGACTAGACCCAGCTGTCCCTGCCAAACCCCCGCCCCACCCCATGCCCATGCCCCTCGTTCAGAGCCAACCCAGCAGTAGGCTCCATGTGAAACCTCAAAGCCTGTCTCATGCCCAGCCCCAGTGGCAGGCTGAGGCCCCCTTACTTCTCCTCATAGGCCATGACCAGGCGGGGGTCCAGGATGTGCTCTTCCGGCTCCCACGTGCTGTATCTGGGGAGAGAAGCAGGAGGTCAGAAGCTGCCCTGCTCCCCACCAGCATTCCCTGCAGGCTCTCGACCCCTGCCTAGGCCCCCATAATTGCCACCTACTCCCAGAATCTGTACCTGGCTGCCCAGGCTAGGTCGGGGGCTCTGACGACACAAGAACTCCCCTCATTCTGAGTACCAATCACACCACCCTCCAAAGAAATGTGTCCAATTCCCAATTAGACCTCATGCTCCGAAGTACAGGGCACCGCTCCTGGGGCTCCCTTTGGTGAGAAGCCTGAGCATGTGGTCAAGGGCAGAGGCATTGGCACCAGACCACCTGGTTTCAGATCGCAGCTCTTGAAGGATTTACTCAACGTCCCTGTGCCTCCACTTTCCCATCTGTAAAGAACTCTTGTGCTGCTGAACGTGTTCATCTAACTGCCTAGTACAGTGCCTGGTGCACAGGAAGTGCTCCGTGCTTCCGGCTGCTGTCCCTGCCCACCCTTCCAGCCCTGGTCCCAGTGCAGCCTCCACTGACTGGGCTGAGCTGCTCCCTCCATCATTAGCACACAGCTGTACCTTCCCAGCCTGGCCTGAAGTTTCCTTGCCAGGCCTGGCATGCAGCAGGAACCAGGTAGATGGCTAGCGACTGAATGGTGCCGCAATCCCACTGGCAGGTCCCTTTGGTATTTCGAAGGGGGACCCTCCACCACCCCAGACCACAGAGCGCCCCCTGTTGGGCCAGACTTGGGAGTGACAGCTCAGCACTTCATAGCTCAAGCCATCTTCCTTCCACCTGCGCTATTTACTTAACGTCTGCCTCGAAAGCAGCTCACTTGTTTTGTTTAATTTTATTTAAAAAAAAAACTTTAGGGGTGCCTGGGTGGCTCAGTGGGTTAAAGCCTCTGCCTTCGGCTCAGGTTATGATCCTGGGTCTTGGGATGGAGCCCTACATTGGGCTCTCTGCTCAGCAGGGAGCCTGCTTCCCCAGCCCCCTGCCTGCCTCTCTACTTGTGATCTCTATCTGTCAAATAAATAAATAAAATCTTTAAAAAAATAAAATAAAAACAAACTTTAGGGGCACCTCCCTGGCTCAGTCAGAGGAGCATGTAACCCTTGGTCCTGGGCCGTGCATTTGAGCCCCATGTTGGGTGTAGAGATTACTAAAAAAAAAAAATAATAAACTTACCAAAAAAAAAAAAACTTTATGATTTCCATAAATGGAAAAACTAGGGTCACTCACCATAAACAGATGCTAATAAACAGAAAATGAAAAGTTTTAAAACACGTACCTGAATGTGTCTGTATATACACATCTTCAAATATACAACATACGTACAAACATATAAACACGAGTATGTTCATGTGCATACATGTATATGTACAAACAACACCAAAGCAACGGACTATGATTCTGGCCCAGGCTGCACCCAGCTCTGCTGGGCAACAAGGGAGGTGAACAGGTATCAGGAAGGTGTTAGGAGGCAGGAAGAGGCTGGGTAGAGACCCTGCTCCTGCTGTGTCCTAACCCGCTGAGCTAAAACTTTCATCTTAAACTGACAGCTACCAGTAGTCCAATCCGGATTCAAAGAACAAGCTACCCGAGGACAGAATCCTTTCCTCCTTCCTTCCACCGGCACTTCCTCACACCGACTTTGTGTTGGACCCGTGTCAGGCTCTCTGTGCACTCAGCAACAAAGGTCTGAGCCCTGAGGACCTCACAGTCCCTACCCAAGCGCCCCATGCCCAGCCTGATCAGGCACAGTCACGCCTCCCTTGTACAGGCTGTGCTCTCCACCCGAGGGCCAGTCCCTCCATGATTTCCTCCTCATCCTTCAAGCGCTTCCCCTGACAGCCTCCTCAAGCTCCCTGCAGAATTCACCCTCCCCTCTGCTGCTCTCCACAGCCTGGTGCATTGACACCTGCCAAAATTTCTGATGAATCCAGCTGGCATCCTGGCGGGCAGACTGCAAGCCCTCTCCAGGGTGCCCAGCCTCACACCCTGGGTGCTCTGGGAATGATATAGAAGCCACTGCAGAGTTCTGTTCACCCTAAAGAAAGGTTAAGAGTGAAACGGGTTTTTCTGATACTTTGCATAAAACCCAAAGTATAAGCAACCAGAGACTGGCAGAGACTCCAGAACTTCCTCTTGCAAAACAAAGGTTAGATTTCTTCAGCAGTAACTAGTTACAAGAAAGGAGGAATTTTGTGTTCCTCCTATGACCTCTGCCTCGCCCTCTCTCCTCTAGCTGTTAAGATATCTCTACAGAGTTCCAGTCTTCTCTGTCCTGCCCACTTCCCCACTGTCCTGCCAATTTTTTGTTGATGTGGGTGCTGTGTGGTTCCCGGCAAGTCCCTAACCTTCGCTGGACCTCAATTTCCTCATCTTAAGAATCACCACCATCACCATCATGGTAAGAGCACCACTCACTGCTGGGTACTCATCTATTCCTCATAAAACCCCCATAGGGTAGGTTACCCTATTTAAAGATGAAGAAACAGGCACAGAGGTAAGCATCTTGCCAAGGTCACTGAGACAGTAAGTGGCCCGTCTGTGGTTGGAACTGTTGAATCTTGGCCACTCTCTACCTTTGGGTCTCTCACTTGTCCCTGCATCTGGCTCCCCACCGGTCTGTGATGTTCTTGGGAGACGGAGAGTGCCTGACTATGTCCTGTGTCTGACCGGGACCTTGCACACAGTGGGTGCACAGAAAGGCTCAGTAGATTCAGGGGGAATTGTTACAGGGCCAGGAGGCGTGTTGACAGGCTCAGACTATGTAAGCAACAGGAGGGCTGGTCCTGCTCCATGCTGTGGGAGAGGAATGGTTGGAAGTCTGCACTACGGTCTCAATTCTCTGGACATCTCCGCCCCCTAAAGTGGAGGCCATTAACACCGCTCCACGATGCGGGGAGCCAGGGGCCACAGCCACTGCAAACGCGCTTTGGGCGCAAGCAGGACCAGAGCGTGCAGCGGGCGGGCGGCAGGGCGGGTGGAGCGAGCAGAGCAACTGGCGGGCAGGGCGGGAACCGAGCGCTCCGTGGGGGGCGGAGAGCCCTACTTTGCCCCGCCCCGCCCCCTGCAGGGCAGCAGCCGGGCGCGCGCACGCACGGAGGAGGGCGCGCCCCGGATTACCAGGCCAGCCAATGGGGAGCGGGGGCGGGGACGGAGCGCGCCAGCCCCGAGGTAAACACGGCCACGTGACCGACCGCCCCGCCCCCGAGACCGGGTAAACAGGCTCCCGGCCGCCCCGCCTGAGCCGCGCTGCGCAGGCTCCCGCGGCGCAGGGGCGGGGTCCCCCAAAGCCAGGCCCGCCCCAGTCCCCCCAGGCCGATTTAAAGCTCCCCAAAATGAGAAGCAGCGCGACGCGCTCAGCTCCGAGATCGAGGGGCGCGGCGGTGCGCAGGTTAGTCCGTTTACTCATCCGTGAAGTGGGACTACCAAAGGTCCCTGTATTGGGGGTTTCAGTGACCATTAGATGCGCTCAGCGACGTGAAGCACTTAGCTCAGTGTGATACATAATAAAAGCAAATACGCGTTAATTAAATCAGTAACAATGGAGTGCGAAAACCTGCCAGGCCAGAGCCCTGGACTCTGCTGCTGTTGCCCAAACCCAGCGTTGAAAGAGGACGGCGCGCCTCCTCCGTCCCTGGCACTGGGTTATGAAACTTTTGTCTCAGGCAGCCTTCCACAGGGTCCTGTGAGGCTATGGCCTTACTTTACAGGTGGAGAAATGGAGGTGCAGAGGTAGAGGGCTTTGTAAAGCTACAGAACTAGGGTTCAAAGGCAGCCTGATCTGGCTCCAAAGCCTAAGCACTTCCTTTTGAATGGTCAAGAGAGGAACAGGCAAAAGATCCTCAGTTGCAGAGCTGATGGTGTATCACAGGCTCTAGTCCCCGAGCCCTGGGATCAGGCAATCCATAGTGCAAATCATCCCAGTTGTATTTGAACCTGGGCACAGACTCCTCTGCTAGAGATTTCTGTGTGCCCATCTGTAAAATGGGTTGCCAAGAGGCAATTAAAAATGGGCCAATGCCTGACTCATACAAGGTGCTTATGGATTAGCAGCCTGCTATGCCCACTGACAATATCATTACCAAATCTCCACGGAGGCAGTCCTCCCTAAAAGATGGGGTCCTATTCACAAGTGGGAAAAGAAGCAAGGAATGCATTTCCAAAGCGGGAACAGCAGTCCTGGGCAGGCGGGGTATCTGAGGGTCTATTTGGGTCAGAGAGCCTGGAACTAACGATTTGACATCCTCTGCCCTGTGCCCCCAGCCCCTCCCTGGGCAATTTGCTGTACCTTCCAGAACAAACAAGATAGCTCCTCTGCCCCATCTGCTGGGGAGGAAGGGCAGTCATTTGTCTGCAGCTGGGGACAGAAAATGGGCAAAGCATGTAATGGTCTAACAGGGGCCTGGCACAGAGTGAGTATATATCTAAATTATGCTTTCTGTTATTTAATATAAGCCTCCTTGATCAGGGCGAGGAAGATGTTGCTGAGCAGGAGAATCTGACTCTCCTCCCTACCAAGGCTGGCACTACCCTAGCCAAGGCTCCCAGGCCTGCAGGGAACAGCCTGCCCAACTACCCACTCCCCCCACTCTTTCGCAGCCTCTTCTCCAAGCAAGGGCCCCTGAGGTGGGGAGGGAGACTAAAGCCCAAGTGGATTACAAAGGAGCCCGGGGTTCTTCTGCTTCTTCCCCTAATTGAACCTATTTTCCTCCCCAGTGAAGTAGGGTGATACAGTGGGTGGCAGAAGTAGGTACCACACCGCATGGGGTTGGAAATTATAGTCTTATCATGGTTTCCTCTCTTTGGGCCTCAGTTTCACCATCTGGGACTGACCTAAGCCATCTCTAAGCCTCCTCTGAGCTCCTATGCGGAATGGAAATCTCCCAGATCCCTTTCCTGGCTGCAGGGAGACCTAGAGGCTGAGCTGTCTAACTTTGCATTAACAGCAAACATTTCCTAAGTGCCTGGCCATCTGACAATGCCCTGGGTACCTATCTCCATCACCCAGTCCTCACAACAGCACTGTGATAGAGGCTTCATTATTCCGACTTATAAATCAGGAAGCAGAGGCCCCACCATGTTGGGGACCTGGACAGCTGTGAGCCAGCCAGGAACCCAGGACCAAAGTGCAAGGGAGCCATCGGTACCCCAGATCATCTGGTTCTAGCTCCCAGAACCCCTCCAGGGAGTCTGTCACAAGAGGCTGTCACTAGGGCCCACCTGGTGGCCTCAGCATGTGACGAAACAAACAGCATCAGGGCCAGGGGCTCAAGCCAGCAGAAACATGAGGGAGTGCTCTTGGAGTGCTAGGCCCTTCTCTCCTGGCTAAAGCTCTGATAGGCAGACATATCCATGTGGGATTGAAAAAGCGAAAGAAGGAACTTTTCCTTGATAATACCTCTGTTTAGAGAAGGAAATCTTTTAAAAGCTGGGGTCTTTTGAGGAGGAAAAATTGCCAGCAGTGCCTGAAAGGCCAACAGGCTGGTCATTACGCTCCAATGTATTGCCTTCCCGTGCAGAAGCTAAGGGAGAGAGCACACCCAGGGGGTCGGTGCTCCTGCTGCCCACCCCAGGCATCTTCCTTTCCTAGCCCTGCCTCAACTCCTCCTGCTCCTTCACCCAGCCTAGAACGCCACTTCTCATGTGCCCCAGGGAGGAGGGGATCCTCCTCCAGGTCCAGGGTGTTGGCAGGGGGAGGCAGCAGGAGTAGACCAGCGCATTCTCAGGTTGGCCAGTCTCCAAGCCCGACCTCAGGATGCCTGCAGGTCGCCCTGAACACCTGCACCCAGGACTTGCACCCCACAAGGGGAAGGAGCATTAAGAGAGGAGAGCTGGGCCTGCCCTCTAAAGTCTATTTTGCAGATCGGGAAGCTGAGGGAACACAGGTTGTATTTCCCTCTGCTGTGTCTCCCTACCAGGCCCCCAAGATGCTCCCAGCACCCAGGACCAGGTCAGCCCTCAACACAAGCAGGGCAGAAAGCCCCTGGCACACCAGCAGACGCTCTGGGCAATGGGGGTTTCCGGGAGTCAGTCCCCAGCACCGAGGGCAGGGAGGCAGGGCACCCACAAACCAATGAAGAGGCCCCACGACTGGTTCATTCCCTCCCACTGCCACCCCCTTGTTGGGAGGTGATTGGTTAGTAAGAAGGTTCCTGATTGGACCTCAGCAGGAGAGGTGGAGCCACTGGGAGAGGTCCTAGACCCAGCAATCTACCCCCCAACTCTGAGATGGAGGAGTCATAGAGGAGATACCCGAAACTGGAGAGGCCCAGTTCAAGTCCCACCTCTGCCTCCACTTGCTGTGTGACCTAAGGCAAGGTGCTTACCTTCTCTGAGCATGTGTTCTCATCTTTAGAGATTACCATCATACCTACTTTACAAGGCTGTATGGAAACCTGTTTGGTAGACTGTAGAGTGCTGTCCAAAGGCAAAGTGGGCTCAGGCTCTGGCCCTAGCTCTGTGGTACTGCGGATTCATGCCTCACCGGCTAGACTTGTCTTATCCAGCCCCCCCAAACCGCACTCAGCTCTGTATTTGCTCTACCTCTGCCTGGCCAGCAGCCATCGCTGAAGCCAAGATACTGGGCCCTCACCTCCTAGGTGCCAGGAAAAGCCAGAAGAGAGGAGGGGAGGCTCCAGCAAGAAGATGGAGCTCAACCCAGAGGGCAGCAGGAGAGAAGAGTGGGGCCCACTCTGACCCTCATGTCCCTCTAGCCCCTCAGCTGGCAGAGGGGAAACAAGAGGCCCAGAGAAGAGGAAGATTTAATCAAGCTTCGAATGCCACTAAAGCAGCTGGAGCTAAAAGCTAGGTGGGAGAGAAGCAAAAGGCAAATGAAGGATGAACAGTTAGGCAGACACAGACACACAGAGGAGCCTTACTTTGGAGGCCATCCTTTCCACTTCACGAGATACTCGACTTTACCCTGGGAAGAGAGAGAAGCAGACACAGTGAGCTACACAGCTGCCCCAGCAACCACGCACAGGACAGTAAGGCCCAATACTTTCTGCAGACTGATGTTCCCCCAAGACATACACAGTCCAGGGACACTCCAGCCCCTGCTCACTCTACACCAGATCCCCACCAACCCAGAGACACCCAAACTTTGGCTACTGCATGACTACCCCAGACTGTCCTTCCTGTGAAAGCACAGGAAGGCATCTGGCCCCAAAGATTTCTGGGGCTTCTGTGGCAGCTCAGAGCCCATGTCACACATGGGGAAACTAAGGCCACATGGGGCGTGTATCGCCAAAGATCCAGTGCCCAGAGTCCCAGGGCTAAGACCATAACTCCTCTAACTTTTTCGAACAGAAGACTCTCCAAAGGAATTCTAGAAAATTCCTCACTGGCATGTTTCCAATGGCTCTAGCCGCACCAGCTGCTTCCCTGGGAGAGGCTGCCTCTGGCCCAGGGGTTGACAAGCAGATGACTTTAGGGCTTTTAACTCAAAAGACCCTGGCAGGACCCCGGAAAAGGCTGACAAAGTCTCCACCTTCAGGAGTGATGGTCACCCCTCCAGTAGTTAGAAAATAGAGTCTGACCCCTCCCTTCCTCATTGACAGGGGCCTGGCTTTCCAGTCCCACACGATGGGCACCAGAACTCTAAGACCAAGATATGTCACCTCCTCAAAGATGCCCGCCCTGACTAATCCTTCTAACACCATCCCTCCCACCTTCCAGTTCTCCTCCTGCATAGCACACAGCTCCCCTGGAAGGCATCTGTGTTTATTTCCTTGTTCATTGCTTGTCTCCTCTGCCAGAAGGCTGGCTCCATGAGGGAAGGGATGTCTGCTTCCCTGGGGCTTAGAATGGTGCCTGGTACATAACAGAACCTCAATAAATATATTTTGAGGGAACAGCTGAAGGAATGATGTCCTTCACTTTCTGGCACTACCATAAGGAGGATAACCACTGTATCTGCTTGGGCTACTGTGCGTGGAAAGCACTGGGCTTTGTGGAATAAATTAAAATCGAGGAAATCCTGGAGGAAGGGAGAAGGAGGAGGGGCAGCCCTAAGAGTTCAACCCCATCAGAGCAGAAGGAATAAAAGCCTCTGGCACAGCTCGACCTTCATCCTTGGCTCTCGATGCCAGGACTGAGTTTTCTCTCTCCAAAGATGAGCTAGCCATTAGTCAACTTGAGCTCCTGCTCTACCCCCATCTCTGCCTTGCTGTGTGACCTTGACTAGGTCATTTCCTCTGCCTGGGTCTCAGTCTCTGCCTCTGTCAAACAGGAGCCGGTGACCTCTAAGACCCCTCCCAGCCCTGCCCCTGGAGCCTCCCAAGGGGCTGCAGAGGGGAGATAAGGGGAAAGGATGGTGGTGAGTACCGGAAGGACTTTCCCCAAGGGCTTCCATCCCCCACCTCTCGTCTGAGGAGACCACTCTGCAAACAGGTGCACAGGAAGTGTGAACCCCCGAGGCGCGGGTACCCGAACCCAATGGAACAGATACCTCTTTCAATTGCAGGGCATGTTTTGGAGGCGAATGGAAGGGGGAGGAGCTTAGAGGATGCCCCAGCGCTGTAGGCGGCTTCACTGAGCTTGGCCGGGCGGGGCTGAGAGTTGGGGTGGGGAAGCCAGAGAGGTGTGCGCTGCAAGACGGGGAGAAAGCCGGAGGTGGGGGTAGAAGGGATCCGAAAAGGTTGAAGTCCAGAGTTAGACCTCAGAGGCAGGAGGCTGAAGCTCCGCCTCCAACTTCAAAGGTCTCGGTACCGAGCCCGGAGTCCTGAGTTCGAGACCCAGCTCCGACGCCAACACACCAGCGAGCCTTTTCCTTAACTTGGGCCTCCATCTCCCCTTATTTAGAATAAGGGGAGGTTGAGGAAGGATGGCGTTCAGGATCCCTACAGTCTGACCCCAACCTCCAGCTCTGGCGGGCTCAGCTGCCTCCAGGATGCCGGGGCGACAACTTTTATTCTACTCGTCCTACAAGGTGGCAGGGGAAACTGAGGCACAGACTGGGGAGACGAGCCCAGCAGCGCGGAGCCGCCTGGGCCCCCGCCCCCACTTTCCCCCTCGCCGCCAGCGTGGAAGGGACGGTGCTGGGGACAACAGGGGACCCCATAGGGGTCCTGGGAGCCGCCCCCAGGCAGCCTCACCTTCCGCACGCGCTTCTTCCGGATGCTCTCCACCGCGAACACCTGCTCGCCGATGGCTGACAGCTCCATGCGGGGCGGCGGGCGAGCGGGCCCGGGGCCGGGCCGGGCCGGGCCGGGGGCGGAGCTGCGGGGCCGCGGCTGAGGCGCGCGATGCTCGGGCCGGCGGGGACCCCGTCACCCTCGCCCGGGCGCGCACGCGCACGCGCACGCGCGCACACCCCCTCGCGCTCCCTCACGCCGCCGACGTTCCATTTTTGAACCTGCGCAACGTTTTCCTCTGCGCGAGCGAGCGAGCAAGCGAGCGCGCGAGGAGGGGGCGGGGCGGGGGCTCGGCTCGCGCCCGGCAGGTCACGCCCCTCCCTCCTGGGCCTCCCCCTCCCCGAGGGCCCCGCCCCGCTCCCGATGGAGCCCCGCCCCGCTCCGCCGCCGAACCGGGGGCCGCGTGCTGCTGCTCAGCGGCGCCGTTCCGCGGGACTTATTTGGCGCGGGCGTCGCTTGGTGTCGGGGCGGAACGAAATCTCAAGACCGAGACGCGTTTCTTAAAACGCTCCCGGTGACTCTGGGAGGCCGGAAACGACACGCCCCGGTTCGACCGATGAGAAACGGGCCGAGCGCGGAGGCCATGTGTCCCCGCTCCCACAGCGAAGCGGGCGGGGCCGGGGCGCGGACCCCCGAGCGGCGGGAGGGCGGGGCCGGCCGAGATTTCCGTCTGCGGACCGAGGCCTGTGGGTCCGGGCTCCGGAGCGGCGTGGTTGGGCCAGTCCTGAGCAGGCGCTTGTATGTTCGTCCGTCCGTCCGTCCGTCCGTGGGCGGCTGTGCGGAGGCCCCCAGCTAGGCAGTAACTCGCAGCAGGTGTGGAGGGGGCGGGCTTTTCCGCCACGCACTTGGCGTTGGGCACATAATAGTTGTCCCACTGTTTGTGGAATGAATGGATCTTGAGGTCCTCGACGGACTCTGCCTCACCCACGCCATCCCCCTTCTGTTTTCGCTCCGGCGCCACCATTCCTGCCCGCCCGGCACCGCGCCCCTCGCGCTCCCACCGCCTACCTGCATGGATCCCAAGTCCTGCCTCCCTGCCCTGCTTCCCTGCACACCCCTCGTCCTTTCCGCGGGGACTGCAGCGACAGCCTCCTCACTGAGCTGCCGCCCCTCAGAGCCGCGTCCACAGGGTACCAGAGAGCGCTTTCTCCAATGCAGATCTGACCGGGTCACCCTCGTGCTTAAACACCTCCCGTAGCTCCTCATTCCCCTCAGAGTAAAGTCCAAACGCCTCTGTCTGGAGCACAGAAAAAAGAAATGATAGATTTACGCTCCACTTTTTATCAGAAGCAACGGAAGCGAGCCAGAAGGCACTGGAATGATTTATCTAATGTCCAGGGAGAAAATAACCATCATCTTAGAATTACGTACCCAGTGCAAATTTCTTTCAAAAAGTATGTGCCCAGTGAAAATATCTGTCCAGGAGGGGGAGAAATAATAACATATACAAATGCTAAGACTAAGCCTTTGCCACTATCAGACCCTCCCTAAAGGAAATTCCAGCGGAAGAACTTCAGACAGGAGGAAGATGATCACAGACAGAGGTCTGATGCAATAGGGAATAAAGAACAATGAACATTGACGATATAAAACAATAACAATGTCTCCTGGATAAAAGCAGAATTAAAATGCCCAAGAACAATAGCATATAACTTGGATGAGCGGAGTTAAAGGGTTCTAAGATCCTTATGTTTATCAGGAGGCAAGGGGAGATACACTTAGACTTGGCCAAGTTAATGTAAGTTGTGGTTACCAGGATAAACTAAAAGAATGGAAATGCAGCATATAACATTTATCCGAATTATTAGAGGAGGAAAATAGAATGAGATACACCCAATCAATCCTAAAATCAGCAAGAGCAGAGAGAAGAATAAATATCAGAATAAATATCAAAGAGATGATAGATACAGATTCAAATGTGCTAGGAGTCATACATGCAAGTGGGCTAAATGTTGTAATTAAAATGCAGAGACTATCAGACTGGATAAAAATGCAACTCCATGCAATTTAGAAGAGACATCCACCAGAGACATCCCCAAAACGTAAGGGTACTGAAAGAATGAAAGTAAATGCACAGGAAACTACATTATGCCAAGGCTAACAAAAAGAAGGCTCTTCTAGCTCCTTTAATACTGGGGAGAGGGGGGATTATTATTTCAGCGTGGAATAAGAACAGAATGCAATGAAAAGGATCAGCAAAAAGAAAAATTACTTCTATGAAAACCCTCGCTAGAGATAAAGGAAGTCGCTTCATAATGAAAAGGATCCAATTCACCAGAAAGATAGAACCATTTCAAATTTGTGTGCAAATTTTATAATCTTAAAATATAGGAAACATGAAGAGAGCTACACAGAAAATAGACAAATCCACGATTCTAGTGGGAGACCTAAAAACATACCCCTTTGTAACTGGAAGAAGAAACAGAAATATATTCACTAAGAGTCTAAGAAATTTGACTATTGGACTTTCATAGAACACAGCAGTGACAACTCTAGAATTACATATGGGCTATTTACAAAGAGCAAATCTCAAGAAATTTGTACAGTTTGAAATCAGAGAGTATATCCTCTGACCACAACACAAGCCAGAAGCTGATAACAAAAAGATAACTTCAAAAGCCTCATGTGTTTGGAAATTCAGAAGTATTTTTCTAAATAACCGATGGAAGAAGAAATCTTAGGGAAATTATAAATACTTTTATACTGTAACTGAATGAGGATGGAAACATCACATATTAAAAACTGCAGGGATGCCTAGCTGGCTGGGTTGGAAGAGCCTGCGACTCTTGATCTTGGAGTCATGAGTTCAAGCCCCACACTGGGTGTGAAGATGACTTAAAAATAAAATCTTGCGGGCGCCTGGGTGGCTCAGTGGGTTAAGCCGCTGCCTTCGGCTCAGATCATGATCTCAGAGTCCTGGGATCGAGTCCCGCATCGGGCTCTCTGCTCAGCAGGGAGCCTGCTTCCCTCTCTCTCTCTGCCTACTTGTGATTTCTCTCTGTCAAATAAATAAATAAAATCTTTAAAAAAAATAAAATAAAAAAATAAAATCTTGGGGTGCCTGGGTGGCTCAGTGGGTTAAAGCCTCTGTCTTTGGCTCAGGCTATGAGCTCAGGATCCTGGGATAGAGCCCCACATTGGGATCTCTGCTCAGCAGGGAGCCTGCTTCCTCCACCCTCTGCCTCTCTGCCTACTTGTGATCTCTCTCTCTCTGTGTCAAATAAATAAATAAAATCTTTAAAAAAATTAAAATCTTTTTTTTTAATTGCGGGACACAGCTAAAGCATGACTTAAAGGGAATTTATGGCTTTTAATGCTTATATTAGAAAAGCAAAAATGCTGAAAGTAGTAAGTGCCGATCTCAAGAAGCTGGAAAAAGAGCAATAAAGTAAAACAAAGGAAACAGAAGGAAAGACAGAGGGAAATAAGAGCAGAAGGCAATGAAAAGGATCAGCAAAACCAAAAATTATTTCTGTGAAAACACAAATCATACAGACAACCTCTGGTGAAATTTATCAAGAAAAAAAGAGAGAAGGCACAATTAACCAGTGTCAGGAACAAAAAGCCAGAGAGTCTGCAAATATTGAGAGAAAGAAAAGATAAAAGGTAATTATGAGTAATTTTATGACAATGGCTTAAAAATCTTAATGAACTGGGAAAATTCCTAGAAAAAACATAACTTACCAAAACTGACTGAAGAGAAAACCTGAATGAGCATCCGTTGTCGTAGTAGCAATGAATCTAACAACAGAATATTGAGGGTTCATAGCAGGGGTCGACCTTAGCACTGAGCAGAGTCCGAGAGACCTCTGGCCATGTCAGGCATTAATGCTTTAATCTGTGTGTCATCAGAAGGTCTGGGAAATCTGACGCAACCACTTGGGGGGTTGGGAGTGGTGGCTTTGTACAAGCTGGTATGAAACATCTTGATATTCTAGCAACTCGATGCCCCCCTGATGTCCCGTGGTGCCAACCGAGCATCAGACCTCCCCATAACCATTAGAAGAATTCAATCAATCACCAGTAATGTTCCCACAAAGAAAATTTCACCTTTGAGTTCTTTTTTTTTTTTTTTTAAGATTTTATTTATTTATTTGACAGACAGAGATCACAGAGATCTGCAGAGAGACAGGCAGAGAGGGTGGGGGGAGCAGGTTCCCTGCTAAGTAGAGATCCTGATGCGGGGCTCGATCCCAGGACCCCGAGACCATGACCCGAGCCAAAGGCAGAGGCTTTAACCCACTGAGCCACCCAGGCGCCCCCACCTATGAGTTCTTTAAAGAAGAAATAATCCCAGTCTCACCCCAACTTTTCCGCATACCAGAAAAAGAGGGAATACTTCCCAATGCTTTGTAACAAGTACAGTGCAAAAAAAACTATAGACCAATGTCTCTCGTGAATATAGACACAAAAATCTTTTTTTTTTTTTTTTTAAATTTATTTGAAAGAGAGAGACATGGGAAAAGAGGGAACACAAGCAGGAAGCGCAGGAGAGGGAGAAGCAGGCTCCCGGCTGAGCAGGGAGCCCAATGTGGGGCTCTGTTTTAGGACCCCAGGATCATGACCTAAACCAAAGGCAGATGCTTAACGACTGCACCACCCAGGCGCCCTAGATGGAAAAATCTTAAACAAAACATTGGCAAACCAAATCTGGCAGTATCACAAAATGATACTGCCTTGTGAGAAAATTAGGTCTTGTTCAGAAATGCAAGGTTGGCTTAACATTTGAAAATCAGTTGATGTAATTTTCCACCTTAAAAGTTAAAGGAGAAAGACATGATCATCTCATAGATGAAGGAAGAGTTCAACGTCTGTTTGTTTTAAAATGTGTCGCAAACTACGAATACAACGGAATTTCTTTATCCTGGTAAAGGTATCTGCAAAAAACCTATGGCAAATATCCTAGTTAATGGGGAAATATTGAAAACATTCCCCTTGAAACTGATAGCAAAGCAAGGATGGTCACAATCCCCATTTCCATTAAACACTGTACCAGATATCCTAGACCTGTGTTTTCCGAAGTAGTAGCCACTAGTTACCTGTGACAAATGAGATCTTGAAATGTGACTAGTCGCAATTGAGATGTAAGAGCAAAATTCAGTACATACTAGATTTAAAGACTTAGTACAACCCCTGGGGCAAATAATACATTATATGTTAATAAAAATAAGTTTAAAAAAATAAAGACTTAATACAAAAAAAACTCTTAACATCATAAAATGTTTCATTAATAGTTTTATGTTGATTACATATTTTATAAATTAAGGTTATATGAAATATACTATAAAAATTAATTTCACCTGCTTCTTTTGATTATTTTAACGTGGCTACTAGAAGATTTCACGTTATGCATGTGGCCGGCATATATGACTCACATTAGGTTTCTCCTGGACAGTGCTGTCCTAGAAAGCAAGACAACAAAAAGAAAACAAAAGTAATAGGATTAGAAATAAACAAAACTGTCCTTGTTTTCAGATTCTTTGTAGAAAATCAAAGAAATTCTTCAGATTATTTTTTCAAATTAATAAAAGAATTTAGCAAAATTGTTGGATTAAAAAAAACAGCATATAGGGGTGCCTGGGTGGCGCAGTTGATTGTCTGCCTTCGGCTCAGGTCATGATCCCGGGATCTTGGGATGGAGCCCCATGTCGGGCTCTCTGCTTCTCCCTCTCCCTCTGCCTGCTGCTTCACCTGCTTGTGCTCTCTCTATCAATCTGTGTCAAATAAATAAGCAAAATATTTCTTTAAAAGATGAAATACAATAAGATATCATTTATAGCATAATAAAAATATGTTGGGGCGCCTGGGTGGCTCAGTTGGCTAAGCATCCGACTCTTAATCTCAGCCCAGGTCATGATCTAAGGGTCATGAAAACCCATGTCTGGTTCCATGCTCAGTGCAGTGTCTGCGTGAGACTCTCTTTCTTGGGACACCTGGGTGGCTCAGTCGGTTAAGCGTCTGCGTTTGGCCTAGGTCATGATCCTTGGGTCCTGGGATTGAGTCCCTCATCAGGGTCCTCCCTTAGCAGGGAGCCTGCTTCTCCCTCTGCCTGTCCTTCCCCCTGCTTGCTCAGTGTCTCTCTCTCTCTCTCTGACAAATATGACAAATAAATAAATAAAATCTTAAATATAAATAAATAAACTTATAAAAAAAAAGATTCTCTCTCTCCCTCTCCCTCTGCTCCTCTTCCCACTCACTCTCTCTTTCAAATAAATAAAGTCTTTTAAAAAATATTTAAGGGGGGGCACCTGGGTGGCTCAGTGGGTTAACACCTCTGCCTTCAGCTCGGGTCGTGATCTCGGGGTTCTGGGATCGAGACCTGCATCGGGCTCTCTGCTCCGCAGGGAGCCTGCTTCCTCCTCTCTCTCTCTCTGCCTGCCTCTCTGTCTACTGGTGATCTCTGTCTGTCAAATAAATAAATAAAATCTTTAAAAAAAATATTTAAGTACCTGGGAATAAACCGAATGAAAATACACAAGGTCCTTCTGGAATAAAACTTTATATGCAGAGACATTAAAGACTAAATAAAAATGGAGGGTTAACATAGAAAACAAACAGGTCGGGGCAACTGGCTGGCTCAGTCGGTGAAGCATGGGACTCTTGAACTCAGGGTTGTGAGTTTGAGCCCCATGCTGGGTGTAGAGATTATAAAATCTTTAACAAACAAACAAAGAGGTGGTTACCTGAGGAGAGGTGGGGGGGCGCTGGGGGAAATAGGTGAAGGGGATGAAAAGTGCACTTATCACGATGAGCACTGAGTAAGGGATAGAATTGTGGAATCACCATAAAGTACCCCCAACAATAACCCTAACATTGTATGTTAACTATACTGGAATGAAAACTTTTTTTTAAAATGGAGAGTTGAGCCATGTTCGTGGATTTAAAGACTCAGTAATGGAGCCATGTCAGTTCTCTCTAAATTGATCTATAGAGTCACAGTAATCCTAATCAAAGTTATCCAATTTCTTGGAACTGGATAGGCTGTAGGTAACATTTATATGGAAGTGCAGAGTGCTGAGACCAGCCAGGGTACCCCTGAAGGAGAAGAAGGTAAGAGAAGGGAGAAAACAGGAGAAGAAATTGTCCCCAGCAGATAGCAAGACATAACAAACAGATATGGAAGAAGGGAGAGAGACGGAGACGGCTAGTCAGTGGGTATGAGCTTTTCAGTAGATGGCACAGAGATGATTAGTTACTCATAGGAGAAAAAAATGCAGTTAGGTCTTCTACATCACAGAAATGTATCCTATATGACTCTCACACTTAATGAGAAAAGCAGAACTCTGAAACTTTCAGAGATGACATTTTACAATATCTTTTTTTTTTTTAAGATTTCATTTATTTGACAGACAGAGATCACAAGTAGGCAGACAGGCAGGTTGGCGGGGGATGCAGGCTCTCCACTGAACAGAGAGTCCAACACAGGGCTCGATCCCAGGACCCCTGGATCATGACCTGAGCCAAAGGCAGAGGCTTTAACCCACTGAGCCACCCAGGTGCCCCATTTTATAATATCTTTATTCATGTGAGGTAGGGAATAATTTCTTCCACGAGAAACAAAGAACACAAGTCACACCAGAAACAACTGATACTCTGACCACGTTAATGTTATAAACTCTACCAAAGACTATCTAGACAGTTAAAAAAGGAAGAAGTATTTAAAATACTCATTAATTGACAAAGGAAAGTATGTGAGGACTTCCTATGAATCGAGAAGGAGGATAGACCAATTGGAACAGAAATACAGGAGTCGAGAAGGAGGGCAAGAGACTTGAACCCTCACTTCACCAAGAGGAACCACGAATGACGGATACCATGAGAAGTCGCCCAACCTCCTAGGCAGTGCAAACACAAGCCCCCAATGAGACAGACCACTTCACCCCCACCCAGTAAGCAGAAGTTGAAAAGTCCTATAATGGCCAGTCCTGATGGGAGCGTAGAAACCACGTGGGCTCACACACCATTGGCGAGAATCACAGTGGAAATCAGATTGGCACTCCTGGCTACATTTAAACCTGCCTGGAGTCTGTGAGCGAAGCAGTTTGTCTCCTAGGGACACGCCTCAGAGGCATGCCTGTACACGTGCACCCCAAAATCTGTTTTTAGATGTTCATAGCAACGGTGTTTGTGGAAACCGGAAACTGGAACCCGCCCGCCCCCAAATCCAGCAGGCTGAGCAAGTGAAGCCTGGAATATTCACACGCTGGGTTCTTATTCAGCATCAGGGCTGAAGGAAGGCAGCAATATACATCGGCTTGGATGGGCCTTCCAAAATAATGTTTAATCGAAGAAATAAGAACGCAAACCATATGATACCATTTATATACAGCTCGAAACCAGGCAAAACTAATACTGTTCTGTGTAGGGCTTCACGCATTGATGGTAAAACCAATGGGAAACGAGGAAATTCTTTTTTTTTTTTAAGATTTTATTTATTTATTTGACAGATAGCGATCACAAGTAGGCAGAGAGGCAGGCAGAGAGAGAGGAGGAAGCAGGCTCCCTGCTGAGCAGAGAGCCGGATGCGGGACTCGATCCCAGGACCCTGAGACCATGACCTGAGCCGAAGGCAGAGGCTTTAACCCACTGAGCCACCCAAGCGCCCAGGAAATGAGGAAATTCTTATTGCAGAGATCAAAATAATGATTCCCCCTTGGGGAGCCCGAAAGTATGAACCCAGAGGAACACATCGTCCTGATGATGGACCCTTTCTTTTTTTCTTTTTTTCTTTTTTTTTTTTTTAGATTTTATTTATTTATTTGACAGACAGAGATCACAAGGAGGCAGAGAGACAGGCAGAGAGAGAGGAGGAAGCAGGCTCCCTGCTGAGCAGAGAGCCCGACGTGGGGCTCGATCCCAGGACCCTGGGATCATGACCTGTGCAGAAGGCAGAGGCTTTAACCCACTGAGCCACCCAGGCGCCCCGACCCTTTCTTGATTTGGCAGTTGTTTATGTGGGTGTCTACTTTATTATTATTCTTTGACTGTCCATATGTTTTATAGACCCTTACATGTATTATGTGTCACAATCCAAAAATTCTATTAAATTTAAGAGAAATGTTTCCGGAGCTGTAGTTAGGGGGCCATGCTCTACAGGGCATGGTAAGCTATGTTGAGGAGTTTTGTCTTTATCCTAAAAGTACCAGATAGTTTAAGGGGAAATTACAGCTGAAAGAGAAGTACTAAGAGTAATAGAGGAGGTCCTGGGTGGCTCAGTTGGTTAAGCATCTGCCTTTGGCTCAGGTCATGATCTCCGGGTCCTGAGATGGAGCCCCTAGACCCCACGGGGGCTCTCTGTTCTGTAGGGAATCTGCTTTTCCCTTTGACCCTCACCCCTGCTTTTGCTCTCTTTCTCTCTCTCAAATAAAATAAAATAAAATACTCACTCAAAAGAAAATAAGAGTAACCCAGGATGTTTGGTTTGAAAGCTCCTCAGAGAGATTTTAGGAGACACCCCATGAGCAAAACCAGAAAAAAAAAATATTTTGAGAAAGGAGCCATCAGAATATAAGAACAAATTCTTGGATGTTTAAAAACATTGTTGAAATTTTCAAAACTAACAAAGAACTAGTGGATCCTAGGACATAGCACAAAGATGTAAAACATGAAAACAAAAAACAAGAGGTATAAAGGGTTTATCCAGGTCCAACATCTGCTATCACATGTTTCAGAAAGAGAAAGTAGGAGGCTAACGGGGAGGAAATGGCCAAATAGAAAAGAATTTTCCAGGGCCAAACAGATATAGCATTACCAAATTGAAAAGCTTGTCAACAGATGAGAAGGATGAGAAGGATGGAATTTTTTTTTTTTTAAAGTAGGTTTCATGACCAGGATGGAGCCCAAGGTGGGGCTTGAACTCACGACCCTGATGAGATTAAGACCTGAGCTGAGATCAGGAGTCAGACTCTTAATTGACTGAGTCACGCAGATGCCCCCACAATTTTTAAAAGGCGCCTATACACACTAAGAAATGTCTGAACATTAGGATTTTAAAAATTTAAAACTTTCTGTTTGAAACAAAATCATGGGGGTGCCTGGGTGGCTTGGTTGAGCATCCAGCTCTTGATTTCGGCTCAGGTCATGGTCTCAGGGTTGTGAGATGGAGCCCCATGTCAGGCTCTGAGCCGGGTGTGGAGCCTATTTGGGATTCTCTCCCACTCCGTTTTTCCCTCCCCCTCCCCACCCCTCTCTCTGTCTGTCTTTCTAAAAAGTAAAATAAAATAAAACAAAATCACAAAGAAAGGAGTATCAATCAGTCTGACATGACCAGTAACAGAGGCCAGAAGACAGCAGAGAAAGAAATTCAAATTCTAAGGGAAAATTACTTTGAACCAAAAATTATATACCTTCTGGGTCAGTTAAAAATGGTCTATGTAACAGAAAATATGACTGACGCACCTGAAATGAACAGAAGGTCATTTTCTCATCTAAGAAGACATGTAGGAAGTAGTGCCTGCTTACTCCATAGATCAGAGACATCAGGTCAAGCATCTCTGTGATTCCACGGACCTCTACCTTGTGTTTATTGACACATGGTCACAAGATAGCCGCTACAGCTCCAGACATCACATCTTCCTCTCAAGAAGGAGGAGAAAGGTTGGTGCCACAAGCTTATGGTCCCTTTTACCCTGATTTTATCAGGGAAACAAAGCTTACCCAGGAAACCCAAAAAAACTTCTGCTTATAGTTCAGTTGCCAGAAGTGTGTCACATAGCTCATCCTGGCTGCCAAAGAGCCCAAGGAAGCAGGTAGTTAGCCAAATTACATTGCTGCCCCATACTGGGAAAGGGGTTCTGTGAGCAAGAAATAAGTGAGGGAATAGATATCCAATAGGCAACTAGCAGATGAGCCTCAATAGCCAAACTCAACTATGAGGGCTCAATAAAGACATTTTTCCGACATGCAAGAGCTCTGAAAACCTGCCTCCTGAACATCCCTCATTAGGAAGTTCTTTCAGAATTTACATCAGGGAGAATGGCAGTGGATCAGGATAAGCAATGCTAGCTATCAGGGCACCTGGGTGGCTCAGTCAGTTAAGCATCTGCCTTCAGCTTGGGTCAGGATCCCAGGGTCCTGGGATTGAGCCCCCCTGTTGGGCTCCCTGCTCAGTGGGGATCCTGCTTCTTCCTCTCCCTCTGCCTCCTCCCCCAAGCTTGTTCTCTCTCTCTCTGTCAAATAAGCAAATAAAATCTTTTAAAAAAAAAATACTAGCTCTTAGACCAAATACACACACATAGAGAGTCTCAGTAGTTAAATACTCGAAGAGTTAGTCTCTTGACCACCTTAGAATCCAGTGTAGGTTAGTGGGGCTGGGGTTGCGGGGAGGGGAGGCTGCTCCACACAATCATTCAGGACTCAGACTTCTGTCTGGCTGTTCCACCATCCCCTGGAGCCTCAGAGTCCTCCATGGGAACATGTAGTTGTTGCACAAAGGGAAAGCATGTCACTTCCATGGAAATAACACACCTTCCAGACACATTTCATTGGCAAGAACTAGTCATGGTGCAAAGAATGGATGCAAGGGATTGAGTTATCTCTCATGGCACCAAGGGAGCAGAGGAGCTTATGGATTTTGGTGAGCACCTGTCAGTGCAAGAGGTCAAAATCAAATCAGAGACAAGTGTAGGAAATCAGAAACAAAGGGATTTATCCAGGAGTCCAGTGCAAGGGTACCAGTGGCGGCATGCCTAGGAAGCAATTTTCAGGTCTCTGGGGCATCTGCCTGGAGCAGAATCACTGGGTTGTAAATGGCAACTTTCAGAGAAACTATCAAACTGTTTTCTACACGGGCTGGACTATTTTATATTCCATTAACACTGTGGGAGAGTTCCCGGTTGCTCCACACCCTTGCCAACACTTGATATGGTAAGTTTTTTCCATTTTAACTATTTATTGTATTGTGCTGATAGAGTGTAGAAAACTTGCCTTTCTCTAACAACTAATGATATTGAGCATCTTTTTGCTTCTTTATTTGTCATTCTATATCCTCTTTGGTAAAGTGTGTTTTTAAATCTTTTGCCCATTTAAAAAGGCAGGTTGTCTTATTTCTGAGTTTCAAGAATTTGTTCATTTATTTATACATTTCAAGTCCTTTATCAAATAAATGTCTTGCAAATATTTTCTCCCAGATTGGGGCTTGTCTTTTAATTTCTGTGTCTTTCCAAGAATGAAAGCTCTTACTTTTAGGTATATGATCCATTATGAGTTAATTTTTGTATACGATGTGAGGTGAGGATCCAGGCTCATTTTGTTTTTCCATATGGTTATCCAACTTGTCAATTCCCCTCCCCAAAAAAGGCTGATTGAATTTTTATTGAGATTATGTTGGGTCCATAGCTCAATTTTGAAATGACTGACAGCTTAACAATATTGAATTTTCCAGCTCATGAAAATATTATAACTCTTTGTTTAACAGCAGTTAATATTTAGTTCTTATTTAATTTCTTTCAACAATGTTGACATTCTGAGCAATGTTCTGTAGTTCTGGGTGTATTATTGCTACACGGTCATGTCAGAGTTATCCCTAAGTGTTTCTTTGCTGCATTATGTGGCATTTTAAAATGTCACTTTCCAATTGTTTATGACCAGTATACAGAACTAAATTTAACCTTGTATCCTACAAAAATTGCCATACTCACTTATTAGTTTTATTATATTTTATAAATTTCACTCAGTTTCCTACATCGACGATCACATCTGAGACTAAAGGCAATTTTCCTTCATTTCCAGTCTGAATGCCTTTGTTTTTCTTCCTTTATTGCACTGGCTACGACCTCTAGTGTGATGTCGACTGGAGGTATGGAGGGCAGACATCTTTGTCTTTTTCCTGATCTTAAGGAAAAAGCACTCAGAGTTTTACGAGTATTAATGGCATCTGCTATAGGGTTGTTTTTTGTTGTTGTTGTTGTTTTGTAGACACACTTTATTAGATTGAGAGAGTTTCCTTCTATTCCTAATTTGCTGAGAGTTTTCATTATAACTGTGTTGATTTTATTAGATGCCTTTTCTGCATCTATTGAGATAATCATATGGTTTTTCTTATCAAGTTAACTACTATGGTGAATTAACATATGATTTTTAAGATCATTAATAAAGTTAGTCATACTGTCTACAGTTTGCATTTTAAATATAAAAATGCAGATTCTCAGCCCCCGAAAGGGAGTCTCAGACCCTCCGTCTGGCTCAGCCCTCACCCACCTTTCAATTCCTTCCTCTTCTCCCAAGCGCTGTGGTCACTACCTACCACCACCTTCTTTCCCAGATCAAGCCACCAGCACCCCTCACCTTGGTCCCTGCTGCCTCTTCCATCTGGCACTTACAGCCGGTGCATCATTTCCTACGAACCACTTATGAGACTGTGATTCCAAATAAGCAATATGGATTTGGTCTTCTTCCCATCTCTGGCACAGCACTTCTAAAACCCTTGGAATTTCCTAAATGATAAGAAGCAATAAAGTTGTCTTGATATTTCTAAGGAGCCCCTTTCAACTGCATCTGAGTTTATGTTCATGAAGTGACTTTGGGGAAGCAACTAAGGATGGGGGCTGGTTGCCAGAGGAACTTGCCAGGTGATTACAGGGGTCAAGCTTTCAGCCCCAACCCCTTGACTTCTGGGGGGAGGGGTAGGAGTGGGGCTGGACGTTGAATTTTGAATCGGTAGCCAATGGCCAGTGACTTAATCAGTTGTGCGTATGTAATAAAGCCTCCATAAAAACCCAAGAGGATGGGGTTCAAAGAGCTTCCGAATTGGTTTACACCTGGAGGTCTCAGGAGAGTGGTGTGCTTGGAGAGCATAAAAGCTCCACACCCAAGGTTAAGCATCTGCCTTTAGCTCAGGTCATGGTCCGAGGGTCCCGGGATGGAGATCTGCATCGGACTCCCTGTTCGGTGGAAGGCCTGCTTCTCCCTCTCCCACTGCTTGTGTTCCCTCTTTCACTATGTCTTTCTCTGTCAAACAAATAAATAAAATCTTTTTAAAAATTTTTTTAACTTTAAAAAACTGCACACCTTTTCTCCAAACCTTGCTCTGTGCATCTCTTCCATCTGGCTGTTGCTGAGCTGTATCCTTTTACATCAAACCAGTAATCTAGTGAGGAAACTACTTTCCGTAGCTCTGAGAGCTGCTCTAGGAAATTAATCGAACCCGAGGAAGATGTCATGAGAACCTCCCACTTACAGCAGGTCAGTTGGTCGGAAGCACAGGTGAGAAACTTAGACTCGTGATTGGCATCTGAAGTGGGGTATGGTGTGGGGGAGACTTGTAGGACTGAGGGACCCTTAACCTGTGGGATCCAACACTATCTCCAGGTAGACAGAAACAGAATTGAGTTAATTGCTTGGTGGTGTTGGGAAACACAATGGACCACGCTTCAGTGGCTCTCAGATCAGGACCTCCTTACTTTTCCAATGCAGGTTCCTTCCTTGGCATTCCCCACACCCTCTCCTGTGATCACCATGGACCTCTACCTCTACCAGCCGCTGTTGTATCCATCCTTGAAAATGAAGCTCACACATCCCCTCCTCCATCCCAGACTACCCTTCTCCCTGACCCCCAGCAACACCCCCGGGCTTCCCCCAATCACAGCCCTGATCCTACTGTTTGTCTGTGCGTGTCTCCCCGTCAGGCTGCTCCAGGACAGGGAACACATCGGATTCATCTCACTGTCCTCCGCTCTGCCTAGAGCGAGGCACAAGATAGGGAGTTAGTGTTTGTTGAGTGAGTGAATGAATGCTCAGTGAGCGAATGAATGCTCAGTGAGAAGCTGGCTTAAGCAATGCATGGGGAAGAGGGCAGAAGACGAGGGATTACACAAGAGGGGCTGGGAGGGCTGTTAAAGGGCCAGCTTCAGCTGAAAAACTGATTGCCGAGAGATGGCTACAGGATGTCCAAGGTGCCTTTTCAGAGCTCTCATCCTGAGCTCAGGGGGGACAGTGGGATGCACTGTGACCACCAGGTGGCGCCAGGCTCCCAGGCGTCCGGCTACCCAGGCTTTGCTCCCCAACTTCCCTCAAGGGATGGAACCCCAAAGAGGGCAGAGCCATAACCTGCAGGACCACAGCAGCAACGGAAGAGGGTCCCCTACGCAGGTCCTGGGTGTCACTTCAGATCCTCGGGGTGTCTTACCCCATTTCCTTTTCTGCCCCAGAGATTTCACCACTGGAGATGGGATGCCTGCTCTTGGCTACAAAACCCCTCAGGGAGGATGGGGGTGATGAGTGTGTCACAAGGAAAATGGAAGAGAACGGGACTTGGGTCCAGAAGACCAGAGCTCCAGTCCCCATCCTGACATTTCCTGGCTGTGTGACGTGGGTACTCAGAGGCTCCGTCTCACCATGTACCGGAACGTTCTGACCGCTTCACACTTAATACTCAGTTAATGTCTCCACCACCCTAAGATGTAGAAACCACCATTAGCCCCATTTTACAGGTGAGGAAACTGAGGCACGGAGAAGGTAAGTAGCTAACTAAACACAGCTAGGCTGTGGGTCCTGCCCCACAGCCCCCCCCCCCCCGCCAGCCCCTGCTAGGGAGGGATTAGACATGGATGGTCGGGCTAGGAGGGGAGAAGAGGGTGGGACCGAGACCCCAAGAATGACCCAGAGGGTCCAGAGTGGCAGGGGAAGCCAAGCAGACCGAGAAGTCAGTAGAGAAAGGCTCTTGGAGCCAAGCAGGAGGGAGATACAAGCGGCGCTGAAGGCCCTTGGGAGATGTGGTCGTTTCCAAAGTGATGGCTACAGCTGGGGGGTGAGGGAGCAGACGGAGAAGCAGCATGGACAAGGGGGGTGGGGAGAAGGATGGCGGAGCTCGGTCAAGGGGCTTGTCAGTTTGTTTTAGGGCAGACACTGAGGATGCACTGCTGCGGGAGAACTAACAGAGAGGTGGGGACTGGTGGAAGGGCAGCTGATGATTCTGGAAAGAGAAGGCAGGAGAGAGGAAAACCAGGAACTTCCACAGTGTCATGTCCTTGGGTCCCCTCAGGCGTCCCCTCTTGTTCTGCAGAGGTGCACATTGAAGTCTGGAGAGGGTAGGGGACTCGCTGAGAACCCAGGCCATGCCCTCCATCCTGGGACCTTGGCTCCCCGCAAAGCTCCTGCTGGGTGCCGAGCTCTGACCAGTCCAGGGAGGGAGACAACACAGCAGGACCCAATATCTGAGCCCTGAGACCAAGATCACTACCAGAAGACAGAAGCCAAGGGAGGTGGTTCCAGCCTTTGGGGCTGTGAGTTCCCTACTTTCTCTCCCTCCTCCTCGGGCCGTTCCCACCTCTGTCCAGAGGGCCGGGGTGCGCCAGAAGCGGAGCTGTCCTTAGGATGACTCTCTGGACACTGTTCTGCCCTTGTGGGTATGTGAACTCTCGGGGTCCTCCAGCACCCCAGAAGATAGGTGCTCTCACAGTCCTCTTTGTAGAAGCAGGGAAACAGGTGCACGGACCGAGCATCTTGCGCAAGGCACTCAGCTAGCGACTCTTACGGCCAGAACCTAGCCCCCTGCGAGCATATTATGTCCTGTGTTATGGAAACCCCTCGCCGTCAGGCTGTCAGAAGGGGCCTGAGGCCTGACAGTCCAGACTCAAGCACGAGGCCAGCTTGCTGCCTCCTCTGACAGAACCCTTCGTGCCACAGATGAGGACACTGAGTCTCAGAGGGGGATAGCTCAACAGAGTCCTCCCACCCCTGGTGTGGAGCAGAACCAAAACTGGACTCTGGCCTGGTAGCTCCAAGCCCATCGCCCCTTCCTCAGCCACTTCTGATCCCCCTTTGTCCCTTTCTGTCCTAGAAGGCCAGCCCGGGTCCCATCTGACCTCCTGGGGCCCCTCCCGGCGTGGCCCACCTGCTCCAGAAACGCCACACCGCCCACGGGACTCTGTCCCTTTCCTGCATCCCGTTTCAACAGCCCCCACGAGGATTTCCAGCAGGATTGGAAGACATCCTGGTCCTGCCCTACCCCCGTGGCAGGTGGGTGAGGGACACCGATGAGGAAGCAGGAGGACAGGGTGTGGGCAGGCATGTCCTTTCCAGGGCGCACCTGAGGCCCTCAGGTATAGCCAGAACCCCAACTGCTGTGTCTGAAGCTCAGCTTCCGGCTGAGAAGGCCGAGGGCCCAAGCGAGGGCTGGGCCTGGGACCGATATTCATTTCCTCCTGGCCTCCAAGCACACCTGCTCCTGCAGCTCGCCAAGCCCACGTCTCTGCTCCTTTTCCTGAGGGACGCCCCACGGTTACCTCATCTCTTCTCAGGTGCCCCTCTTTCCCTGGTCCGTCTCAGCCTTCCATTCCCCCAGCCGGCCCGGGACAGCCTCCCTGCTCTCCACGGTGCCCGCCTCGCCCCCCAGTGCCGCAGCTCCTCACTGAGGCTGGTTATGCGGGAGCTCGGAGGGACCCAGGGCCTCCTCCACCACCGCTCCATCTATGACTGGGCAGACGGAGGCCGCTAACCCACGGGTTCCTCGGGGCATGGCTGGAGGTTGACCCTCTGTGTGTCCCCAAGACCTGGCATGGAGCCAGCACAGGACAAATTCTGCAGCATGGCCTGCCTGAGATGGCAGATGGAATCAGCTGGGCTGGAATCCAGCTCTACTGTTACATGCTGTGCAGCCTAGGGCTAGTTCCTCAACCTCTCTGAGCTTTCTGTTTCTCCTGTGTAAAAACTGGGAGAAACGAGGCCTGTTTCATAGGGTTGTAGTGAGAATTGCTAAGACAATGTATGCAAACTTAAATATCTCAGTAGAAGGTGGTTATCTCTCATTTATTCAGTAAATACTGGTTGAACACTTACGATGTGTCATTGATGCTGAGTTCAAAAAGGAAGAAACCGAGTCAGCAGACCCCAGGTTCCCCGAACTCCCATTCTGGGCTCTTGCTGGGGGGCCCACCCCCCGTTCCTACTCTGTCTAGAACTAGCCTCCAGATTATCTAACTGTCCCGTCCCTGCCCTGCTCAGAGGCAACCAGGGGGCACGGGTGCCTTGAGTGCCAGGCGCCGGCTCCTGGGGGTGGCCCTCTGCGCCTGCCTCCTGTGGTCTGGCTCCCACATCGGTTTCCCACCAGGTCTCCTCTTCTTTCGTGACTCCAAATTCCACTGCAGTCACGTGGGTCCAGTTCCCATGCCGGGAACACGGTGGGCTTTCCCATCAGCGAACCCTTGTGCGAGCTGCGCCCTGACCAGAACAGCCACCCACTTCATCACCTCCAGATAAACTCCTATCAGCTTTGTCCTCTTCCTCCGTGTGGCCTCCTTGATGGCCAGGGTCAGCCCTGAGCCTCCAACAGTCTCCACTAAGGGTCCTCCAAGAGCTCTCTTCGTGCAGAATCCCAGGGTCAGAGGACCTGTGCTCTGTCTTGCCCAGAGTTAGGTGCTTCCCCTTACAGGACCTGGGGAGGAACGACTGCGTGGGGAGACATGGGGATGACACACTAGCCCTTCGGGTCCCCCTAAGCCTTCCGTGGAGGTTACAGAGCTGGGTTTGGTCAAGGCTATTGAGGGGAAGCAGGGGGAGCCAGGCTAACCTTGAGGGGGGCTCAGAAGTGGGGCAACTCAGCCGAGGCGCCATCGGGAAGGACTCTTCCTCCCCAGGAGCCTTCTGCTGAGAAGGAAGTATTATTTAACCGACATTGTGTTGGGAGGGGAAACACGGGGTCCCTGGAACTCAGCCAGCCTCCTGCCTTCAGGCTGTTTGGCTTTGTTTGTTTTTTTGGCCTTTTTTTTTTTTCCTTTTTCTTCGGGCTAATTGTTCTCATTAAATCTTTTTGTCCTGTTTTGTTTTTTACGAGGCTGACAATGCTGCACGGTGCTCGGCGCTGCTTCCTGTGTTTCTGCCCCAGCACAGGCCTCCGTGGGGCCTTGCTTCCTGTTGTGCGCAGTCACCATGACGACTCAAGGCCCTGGTGGGCTCCATGGGGTTGTAAGGGTGGGGGGAGCGGGGGGGGGGCGGCTAACATGGTTGACATCACCGGGTAAGGAGGCAAGGGTCCCGTCCAGAGGGGGTTGAATGGGGGCCGGGCAGGCAGTGGCGGGAGCCTGGTGCATTGCTGAGGGGTGACTCACAGCCTGGGAAGGGGAAGAATGCCCTCACATTCTTTTGGGAGGTAAACAAGGTCAGGGAGTGCGGCTGGGATCCTGTTTACCTGACCCTGGCCCCCCGGGGGACCAGCAACCAGTGCAGGACAACACACTGGAACAGAACCAGCCAGACCTCGGGGGCTAAGGGAACAGGAGGGAAGGCCAGGAGAAGGTGAGGGGCCAGTAGCTCTAGCCCAGACACCCTTCAAGAGGGCTGGTGGGAGCCAAAGCAAGACTGGGATTCAAATTACAGCTCTGCTAAGTGACAGTTCTGTGCCTTTGAGCAGGTCACCTGGGCCGCCACCACCCCCAGCCTCGGTTTACCCTCTTTCTCATGGGCTAATCCCCCTATGTCGATGGCTATGTTCTCCAGTCCCATGGGGGCTGGCATGGGGTGGCCCAGGGGCTGGGCACAGCCTAATGTTCTGCAGGCCTCTCTTTACCTGCCAACAGACCTCCGTCCAGGGCTAGGCACTCCAGACTCCTGGGCCAGCAGAGGAGGGCTGCACTGCACCCTCGGGGTGATGCCCCCACAGTGCAGCCCCGCTGAAGGGCCAGGGACAAGCTGGGCTCCGGAAGGAGGAGGTGGGTGCACAGCGGCAAAGTCAGAGGGCTGGAGTCAGGGCAGCTCAGCCTGTCCCCGCAATCACTGCATCATCTCCCTTCAGCCTTCCCAGAGCCCCACTTTCTATTCCTGAACCCCCCGAGGGACAGTTTCCCCCGCTCATCCCAGGAGCCCCTCCTGAGCCATGGGGAGGTACCTCTGTCAAACTCTGGGATTCACTGGTGCTGGGATCCTTCGAGAACTGCCAGGGAGAGGCCTAGAGCAGACCTTCTAGCCCTCGTGTCTCAGAGACAAGCCTCCACTGCAAAACAGACCAGCTGCCAAGAGGAAGGGGCTGCCTTTCTGCAACACGCCCCCCCAACCCCTGCAGTTGCACGGGGGCGACACCAGGAGATGGTCCCTAGCAACCACAGTGGCATTGAGGCCACCTAGCCTCATGGCTGAGAGTAAGGACATCAGCGTCAGGCTGGCCTGGATCAAGTCCGGCTTTGCTACTTGCCAGCTGGGGCGCTCAGGCAAGTTCCTCAGCCCCTCTGAGCCTCAACTTCCAGATCTGGAAAACAGCCTCTCCCAGGGTTTTCTGTGAGATTTAGTGAGCGAATACTCATGAGAGACTTAGCACATAGTAGGTCCTCAGCATCATGCTGAACCCACACAGACCCACTGCGTCCTGCCCTGCAGTGCCAGAGTCCTGGGTCCCTCGGCCCGGGTGCCCACCCCAGGGCAGGAGCCATGCTCAGCACATGCCCTGAGGTTTTCCCATAAGGGGGCTGGACTTGGGCTTCCCTTGACGGGGAATATCCTGTTCTGGGAGTGGGGGGAGGAAGAGGAGCGGGAAGGACGCAGCCGCTCCACATTCCTGGCATTCTTGGCGACAGCCCCATCCAGCTGCTTTGAGCTGCCACTGCCGGGCACTGGCTCAGGTCCAGGCTGTCTCGGCATGACAGGACAGCCTCCCACTTGGGGTGCCCTTGGTCTAGGGGCACTAGGGGACCCCTCTGGTCCCAGTCCCACTCACCCCATGCCGTCCCAGAAGCAGACAAACCCCCACTCTGTAAAGAGAGGTTTGGGGGGCCTGGGGACAGTCGTGTCAACAGGAGAGGGGTTCAGCTTTTGGTTCTACCTTCTGGGGTCCCCCCCCCCAGCCTGCTCCCTTCCCCCCAGGGAAGCTCTGGATAGTAGCCAGAGGACAGAGGTGGATGGGTGGAGAGGGGAGAGGGAGAGGGCGCCTGGCTTCCAGCCTCTGGTGGCTGGGACAGTCATATTCCTTCTCTGAGACTCAGTTTCTCCATCTACAAAAGGGGAGGGCTGGCTCCCTCCTTTAAGCAACTTCAGCCCTGCTACACTGTGGTGCCGTGATCTAGTGATCACTGCGGAGAGCCTCTTCCCCTGACCAAGGGCAGAAACCCAGTCGGTCCCTGCCTGGAGCCTGGCCTAGTGCAGGTTAAGTGGTTCTCACTGTTGACCGGGGACCACCTGCTGTTCTATCCGCAGCAACAGTCCGCAGGCTTCTGAGACCCAGAGAACTGGAAACAACACAGTCCTAGGGTGGCCTCGCTCCAGACCCTCCTCCCTGGATATGTCTTGGGGGTCCTAGGAGGGAAATAACTCGTCCAAGATCCCAGGCCCACTTAGCCGGACTGAGCTGACTCGGGACCTCCCGCATTTGCAGCGACTCCCAAAGCCACCAGAGCTGAGTTCATTCATTCCCATGTTTCCCTGCAAACAGCCCCTGGTTTCAGACCGTGAGAGCAAGAGCAATCTGGGAAGGAGCCGGACAGGGCAGATCCCCAGGGGTCAGAAATCTCCTCTCCTGGGGAGACTAAGCCTGTGAGCAGGTGGCCCCAGACACAGGCACCCCCTCTGCTCCCTGCACTGCTCTCTGCAGCTGGGGGGCTCGGCAGAGTCACAGGGGCCCAGCAGGGAAGGCACAGCGGCTGCTCTGGGGTGGGCACCTCTGGGGTCCTGCCTGGGTGCCAGTCCCCCTCCCCTTCTCCTCTCCTGCGGCTCAAGGACCACCCCCAAGCCCCTCGGCCCCATCCTAGAGGCTCTCTACTGCCCTCGATGCCCATTGCAGAGTTCAAGAGCTCACCCCAGCTCACAAAGACTGGGGAACCTGGCCCAGGCCACTTAGGGAGGCAGAAAAAGCTCTTTGCCCAAGTTAGGAGTCGGAAGACATCCCTACGCTTGGACCCCAGCCCTTGCATGACTGCTGGAGAGTTAGATAAGGTGGTCCCTCCGGGCCGGTCCCACTGAGACCCACAGCAGTCCCGGGATTCTGAGATTCAAATTCCCATGCCCCACCCCTCCCTGCAGACCCTTGACCACATTAAACAGAGGTAGCGCCATTCTGTCACCTGCCCTTGCCCGGGACCTGCCCCTCACAGTGCAGCCAGGGTCCTGCTCCCAACAACCCCACCTTCCCCGTCACTCCATCCCCCTGACGGCCCAGACACCCCCGAAGCCATTGCCGCCGCGTGGCCGGGGCCCCTGTCTGCTTCCTGCCTGCTCGTCCTGTGTGTGTCTGTCCCGACATCTGTCTGTCTGAGGGACCACAAAAGGAAAAGGCTGGAACACACCCTGCTGGGTCCACGTGACCAGTGCACTCCTCACCCCCGCTGGGAAATCACCGCCACTGTGGCGACTGGGAGCCACGCGAGTGTGCGCCGGCGCGTCTGCGGGCGTGGTGCGTGCGTGTGGCGGGGGAGGGTGACACGGGGTGTGTGTCAGGATTTTGTGTGTGTGGAATAATTGGTGAAATGAATTATGATAAACTGAGCGGAATGGGCGGAGTACTAGGCAACCATTAAATATGATGCCTTTGAAGAATCGTGATGACATAAAAAATTGTCACAGTTTAAGAGTTCGTTTAAAAAAAAAAGTGCACCCAAAAGAAGAAGTAGAAGCGAATACAGCAACCGCTAATAATTGTTATCTCTAGATTGCTAGATTATGAGTAATCTTGTCTTTACTTTATACTCTTGGCTATTTTCAACATTTTCTGCAAGGCGCACTTGTTTTTAACCAGAAAAAGGAAAAAGAGGTAATATAAAAACAAATTAAAGAGGAAGCAGAAAACAAACATGATTTAAGATAAAAGAAATGAAGGCCTAGTGGAAAATGTTAAGTATAAAACAAAGCCAAATATTCAACTCAAGACAGCGAATGCTGGGGAGCACCTACTTGGTACCAAGGCTCTGCTGAGTGTGGAGTTATGGAAATGCTCAAGATGTAGCCTTTCCTGGTGACAGCACTGTCCATCAGGAGGGTGGGAGAATCACCAGTTACCGATAACAGACACAGATATACTGCAGTTCCTCCCAGCCCCAGAGGGCACCAGAGAAAGAGAGAAAGTGACAGGTGAATCAGGAGGGCTTCGGGGAGGAGGTGACTTTTTAAAAAATATTTATTTATTTAAGTTGGGAAGGAGTAAAGGGAGAGAGAGAGTCCTCAAGCAGACTCCCCACTAAGCATGGAGCCAAACTCGGGGCTTGATCCCAGGACCCTGAGATCATGACCTGAGCAGAAATCAAGTCAGCCACTGGCCTGACTGAGACCCCAGGGCTTCAGGGAGGGCATGCAGTAATGGAGGGAAGCACAGTGGGTGGCCAGAAGACCACCCTTTGTCCGGAGCAGGTGTGACACACAGGCAGTAGTTCACCCCAAGTCTGCGGTGCTGGGTTGAGCTCTGGGTTCAGAGCTTCTGAAGCTAAGTGGGCACTCACAGGGAAAGAAGGCGAGGATTGATTAGCAATTCATTCAAGAACGAGTTGAAGACCTACTATGTGCCACACAGCATCTGGGGAATCCTGCAGTGCAGCCTCCATCCCAATGGAGGAAAACAGGCGATTGAACAATTAAAGAGTAAAAGATCTGACATGCCGGGTGGTAAGAGGCACTACGAGGAAGGACAAGGCCAGGGCAAGGCGGGGGTTGATTCTATGTGATAGCGGGACATCTGATAGGAGGAAAAAGGAAGTGAGGTGTGCAATCCTGAGGAGGAGAGCTTCAGAAAAGGGGAGGGGGACAGCGCATGCAGGGCCGCAGGGGAACGCAGGGAACACGAGGTCAGAGGAGGACCCATAGGTCCGTGTGGGGCTGTGGTGGGGACCTGGGCTTTTCCTCCAAGCCACAGCAGGAGCCTTAGCGGGGGGAGGGCTGAACAGAGAAGTGCACAAACTGACTTGAGCTATAGTAAACCTGCTCTCTGGCGGCCTGGGGCGGGGGGACAGGGAGGGGCAGAGAGAGATGGGGGTGCCAGGCTGGGCTGGCAGTGTGGGGGTGGGGACAAGGAACGGGTATCTCAGTGTTTTCTGAAGCCGGGAGTAATGGTGCTGGCAGATTCCAGGACGTGTGTCCCAGCTCTTGGGAGGACGGGGCTGTGACAAGTGAGGGAACAGAGGCAGCAGGCACTGAGGCTGGATGGACAACGGCTGAGAACCCCAGGGACGAACTGAGACATCCACTTGGTGTCGCAGAGCAAGCAGCCAGACCCGGGAGTCTGAAGTCCAGGTCCCAGCTGGGGACACACATTGGGGGGTCATTGCCTTGTGAATGGCAATTAACCCACGAAATAGGAGATACCCCGGGAAGGGATGGACACAAAGAGGAGGTCCAAGGATTGAGCCCCGGGCTCCCCCAACCACTTATTCTTTGGGGAGAAGGGAGGGGACCAGCAGAGGAGCCACGGAGGGGGTGCTCAAGAGAGGAGTGGGGCAAACACGGTTCCTGCAGAGAGGTGGGTGCGGGCCTGGTGGGAGAGGCTTAGGCTAGCAACAGTGGAGAGAAACTCAGAAAGGCGAGTCAGGACAACTCTTCCCAGGAGCCTGGCTATACAGGGAAGCCTCAGTGGTGTCCCAAAACCCAAGCAAGAGGCTCAGAGGGCCCCAACGTCATCCTCCCACGACCCTCCCCAGCAGTGGCCAAGGGGCCACTGTTTACTGGAGGGCGGGGGACAGTGGCCAGAGCTCTCGGTCTGGGCTGGTGTCCACACACAGGTGCTCAGGGCCGGTCAATGTGCGGGTGGAGCCAAGGGTCAGAAAAGAGAGGGACCTGGGCCAGGGCCACATGCCAGGTCATGGCCAAGGCTGGCTCCCCACGTACTGCCGTGTTCCAGGAGTGGGAAAATTCTGAATCCAAACTCTTCATTAAGAAGATCAACTTCTCCCTCTGTCTTCTCTGCACTGGGGAGCGGCTCTTCTGCCACAAGCCTGCTTCCGCTGAAAATGGATGCCTGGGCCAAGCCGGCCCCCACCGCCTTCTTGGTCAGGAGGTCACCTCTCCGCTGTTGAGCGCATCACTGTCTGCGGCGGTGCTAAAACCACCAGAGACACCGACCGATGACAGCCTAGCAGCTTGGCCCTCCCAAAGGCCGTGGCTCTCCTGTGCCTGCTGGTGGACTTTCTCCTCCTCTTTGCCATAGGAAGGAGACATGCCCACCTCCCATAGGTCTCGTCTGCCCTGTATATTCTTTCCCTGTGCCTCCCCAGGCAGCCCAGGAAAAGTGCTTAGCTCAAGGTTTGACAGAGGGAAGACAATACTGTATGAACAAGGAAAAAAAAAAAAAAAAGATCTGCTTCTCATGGAGAAAGAGCCTTTATTTGACTTCACACGTGTTTCACGCAGTGATGCCACTTGGATATTGACTTTCAGCACGCAGACTTCCATCTGGACCCTGGCCCCCGCGCCTGCCAGTGTTAGGGTGTTAGTGTCCTGGAGCGGACAGCATGAGTCGTGGTGTGAAGACAGGGTTGTCTTTTGGTTCGGTTCAGGTTTTGTTTGGTTTCTAAGATGGGAGAAAAACTAGCATTCCCTCCCAAAGAGCGAACCCAGGGAGGGGAAACCCATGGAGCAGGTTGAGTGCCGACTGCGGGAGGGCTGGGGGTCCAGTGCACGTGCCCGTGTGTAGGATCGCCCCGCTGGAGACTCACAGGTACCCCACCCACGACACTAGCTGGGAAGGCAGCCTGAGCAGGTGCAGGGCCCAGCAGGAGGGTGGGTGGAGCACGTTGATGTTCTCCCATGATTCCTTCTGCTATTTCAGTGCAAATTGAGCGTCACCGTGGGCTACAAATAAGGGCAGAAGGCCCTGGAGGTTTGCGGAGGGAGGAGGTTTGAAAGAGCCCTTGTGTATGGAAGGGGAGCCAGGGACCTGAGAAATATAGCTGCTCTGCCCAACAGCATGCTGGCAGATGCATTCTCCCAAGAGGGCCACAGCAACATCTTGAATCCCACAAGCCCTTCTAGAACCTTCCACTCTCCCACTAAGGAGCAGAATCTAAATCCCCATCCCCTTGAACCTGGGCAGGTTGGTGACTCAGTTCTTGGCAATGAATGCAGTGCAAGTGATGCTGCCACACTTCTGAAGTGACACGGGAAACACTCGCATTGTGTAGGACACTCCTGCCGGAGCCCTGGGCCACCATGTTGTGAGGAAGCCCAAACCAGCCCATCCAGAGAGACCACAAGGAAAAGCTCTGAAGACACAGAGAGGGAGCGATGTCCTGCCAGTCCCCAGATGCTTCAGCCCCAGCCACCACGTGACTGCCATTCTCTGAAACCCTGAACAACCCAGCTGAGCCCCCAGCCAACTCCATGACCCCCAGAATCCACAAGAGATGATAAAATCATCGCTGTCTTAAGCCTTTATTTTATGACCCAGAAATAGGTCATCAGAACAAACACTAAGGGCCAACTTGAGACCTACAGTCATGAAATTCAGGTCACCCTCCCTCCCTTGGCCTGATGGCATTCAAAACATTTCTGCAGGGACAGAAATGGCCCCAAGAAATGGACAGAAATGGGGCCCCACAGTGGCCCCAAGCTTCTGTCCATGCCTCCAGGGAGGAGCAGAGGATGAAGAGGAAATGTCAAGGGCATTGGGTCCTGGATGTCAGGCTAAGGTGTTTGAACTTGACCCCGGAGGCTACTGAGAGTACACTTAATTAGAGGTATTTACCTTCCGTGCACCTGCCAGGCCCTCTCTGGTTTTATCAATACAGAACACAGCCTCTATCCTCAGATGAAGCAGGAGAGGGGAAGAGAGGAGCCTTCCCAGAGGCCTGGGGACGCAGCAGGCTGGGTCTTCAGCCCTTCCCATCTGAGGTACACAGACAGTGGAGTAGAGAAGGGCTGAAGGGAACCTCATTTCCCCCATCTGGAAAATCCACTCGAGGCCTCTAAGTGGTCTTCTGCTTCTGAGACTGAAGGTGCCACAGGGACATGTTTCCACGGAAACCTTGTCTGCACTGTCCTGGGCTCCATCCATTGAGCTGAACAGGCAGGAAGAGGAGGCCTGGCCGTCATTATGCTGTAGGCCTTGTTCAGGATTTTTAGGTTCCAAGTCACAGAAAACCCCACTCAAGGTGACTTTGAAAACTAAAATCTGTGGGCTGTGTAGTATAGTGAAAAGCACACGAGTATTTGAGGTTTCAAGCAAAGCTGGACCCAGCCCTGCAAACAGGGTAAAAGGACCTGGCTCCTCTGCCTCCATCTCTTGGCTCCATGTTCTGGCTCCTGTCCCACGCTGGCTCTCCCTTGGGGCTCTCAGTCTGGCCCCCAGTAGGGTCTGGGTCTACCTTGTCTTCACAGCCTGCAGAGAGAGAAGGTCCACCTCCCTGGGAAATTAAGTAGAGGTCTCTGTTCTGATTGGATGGCTTGAGTCACGTGTCCATCCCTGAGCCAATCACAGTAGCCATGAGATGCCCTATCGTAATTGGTTTAAGTCAGTCAGAGCCCACCTGGGGCAGGACTGCGTCTACCCCTGGAAACATGGGGTTCTATCCCGAGGGAGGGGAGGGAATGGGTACCAGAGAAGGAACCACTCAGCGTCTGCTACGGTAGGACAGATTCACGAGACTCACGATCAAAAGTCGAGGACCTGAGGCATGTCCCTTGGCCCGCTTGCAGGACCTCCTGGAGAGGGCGCGCTCTGTCAGAGAGGAAGTGGTTGAGCGCCGGAAAGGGGGGAATCTCCTATCAAGGCTATTTCCAGTACCATCTGGCCAGCCTGGAACCCCGGCATGGGGACAGCCACCGTTGGCCAGAACCCAGGGCCTGCCTGAGACACTTGGGCAGCTGGGAACTGAGTAAGCTGGGAAAAGTGCAGGCTAAAGAGGGCTGGGGCGGGGGAGCCATCCGACTCTTCCCTAACGCCAAAAAAGGGAACAGGAAAGGTCAGCTTAGGCTCCAGAAGGGATCCAAGCACGTAGCGTGACAAAAGCAGACAGCCCCGTCTGGTCTCAGCTCCGCTGGCTCTTTCCATACCTTGCTCACCCAAGAACCCAGGGAGCAAGGCTGGGCAGGGATTACCCCATTGCTCAGATGGGGAGGCGAGGCTCTGAGAAATGTAGCTCACCCAAGGTCACTCAGAGAGGTGGGGCAAAGGCAGAATATGAACCTGAGCTCTCTCAGGCCAGCCTCCTCCCCCTACCATCCTTCCCCTAGCTCAGCTCTGAGTCAGGCCCATCCCACACACAGTAATGTGAGGGTGAGGCCGCTGGTTGGGGGGGGGGGGACGTTCAATCCCCCCATAGCCCCTACTGTCTGCCAGGCAGGAAGATAGAGAAAGGGAGGCTGCAGGGTCCAATTGGCCCAAGTTCAAGTCCACCCTCTAGCCACGCTTGCTGTGTGAATGTGGGCAAGTCAGTATACTCAGTAGGAAATGAAGAAATGAACACTTCCCTTAGAAATCGTGGGGAGGAATGACTGACATCACGTATGTATAGCAGCTAGCACAGTGCAGCCGGCGGCGAGTGTTATATTCCTCCTCCCATCATGGAAGGAGTTTGTAAGGTTTAATTACAATATCATAGCAGAAATGCTGTGATCTGCTGAGCCCAATGCTGCAAGATGGAGCCTGCGGAACTCTTCCAAGTAAACACTGAGAAACAGAATGGGGGTGGGACTTTGGTGAGAAATTAACCTGCGGTACAGACGCAGGGTTCCTCGCTTTCTGGGAGAGAGGCCCAATTCCAGCGTTGTCCCCCACTGCTGGGCAGAAGTCCAGACACAGCAGAATCTGTTTCCACCCTTTCCCTGGGGACTGAGGACCCGAGCAGGACTTTCATCCCCTGAGCCTGGACTCAGCAGGGGTGAGTAGGCTGCAGACACGGGGGGCATTGTCTGCCCTGGCGGGGTTAGATCCTGCCGCTGCCAACCCCTCCAGGGCATAGGGTCTCCATGGACCAGCCCAGCCATGCGGGGTTGGGGGGAGGTGGTGTTTGTCCCCCAGTTGCCACTGGAGACCCAGATTCTACCACTGGACACTCTGTCCAGTGTCCCGACGGTGACCCCAGAGCATCTCGGACCAGCAGGCTTGGGTGGGGCCTCAAAGAACAAAGCCGCCTTTCGCCGCTGGCAGCTGGGTGGGCAGAGTGCGTCAGCTCGTAGGCCAGCCAGCAAGACCTGGAAGTCAGCCTCGCTGCCCCTCCCCCACACTCCATCACCATTCACGTCTTGTTTTTGTCATGACACGGTATGACAGATGTTGCTTGTCAGTTGTGCTGCTGAAGTCTCTCTAGACCCCAGCCCTTGCCATCCAACTGCACAGCTGCTACCCTGGTCAGCAACTCCACGGCACCCCCTCCCTCCTGGGGTCTCACAGTCTGTCCTTCCCTCTCAGCCAGGGGGAGCTTTTAGCAATGCAGTTCAACCACATCAGTCCCTGGTGTCAAGTCCAGTGAGTATCTGCAAAACATACAACGCATTTCCAACATATGTAAAGAACTCCTACAAATCAATAAGAAAAAGAGAGGCAGCAAGTGAAAAGGAGCAGGAGACTTTGAGCAGGCTCTTCACAACAGAGGTTCTGCAAGTGACCTATGAGTCCACAAAAACAACATTAATCATCAGGGCAATGCACCTGATGATTATAACGAGGTATCACTGCACACCCACCCAAACTGCTAAAAGAAAAAGTGTAGAAACTATCAAGTGTTGGCAAGGATGTGGAACAACTGGGACTTCCAGAACACTGGTGTAAAAGGGAGGGTATCTGGTACCAGCGTAACCAGTGCCTAGATCAAGAAACAGGACATCATCAGCATCCAAGAAATCCCCCCGTTTGCCCCCCCCCGCCCACCCCAGGCACTGTATCTCCTTTCCCCACAAAGATAACCACCATCTTGACTTGTTCAATTCTCTCTGTTTCTGAAATTCACATAAATGGAATCCCATGGTGCGGACGCCGCCGTCGTGTCCAGTTTCTGCCTCTCGACACTTTTTGTGATGTATCCGTGTGGCTGCTATACTTGTCCCTCATTGATTTTTCCTCCTTTCCACTGTTGATGGATATCCGGGTTATTTCTGGCCTTTGGCCACTGTGAATAAAGCTGCAACAAATGATCTTGTCCATTTCTTTCAATGGCCGTCTACATGCATTTCTGTTAAACATAAACCCGTGGGTGGGATTGCTGGGTAGAGGGGAGACAATGCCAAACCACTTTCCCAAGAGCTGGGAAGCAAGTTAGGACAGCGTGTGCCCCCCAAGAGACAGCCAGCCCTCCCCTTGGGGTAACGCTCAGAGTGCGTTACAACCCAGCCCTCCAGGGACCATGCCCGAGAAGTTTCCCGTGACCCTGCTTGCAGCAATTGTGAAGTGAAGGCAACCGGGCATCCCTCACCAGGGAAATGGCTGAGGAATGTGGGGGATGCAGGCGGAGGGGAGAAGACTTAGCCCCATCTGTAAAACAACATGGGTCAAACCCAAAGACCTGGTTTTGAGGGAAAAAAAGGAAATAAATAAAATGGGGCATCAGACATGATCTCACTGGTGTAAACTTAAAATGGATATACACTTCCCCAAAGCTACCTGCTTGCCGAGGGTATGTATTTATTTAAGAACATATCGTGGGGCGCCTGGGTGGCTCAATGGGTTAAACCCTCTGCCTTCGGCTCGGGTCATGATCCCAGCGTCCTGGGATCAAGCCCCGCATCTGGCTGTCTGTTCATCGGGGAGCCTGCTTCCCCCTCTCTCTCTGCCTACTTGTGATCTCCGTCTGCCAAATAAATACATAAAATCTTAAAAAACAAAAACAAAACAAAACAAAAAGAACATATCGTGACTACATTTGAAGAGGAGTCTTTGGAGGGAGGGGAATAGGGTTTGGTTCAGGGATGAGGGGAGATACACACACACACACACACACACACACACTTTATATAAAATTTTTAAAGGCCCTGCATGGACAGTGAAAGCATATGAAGAACAAAAGATTTTAGTTAACGGAACAATCTCCACTTGACATAAAAAGTAAAATTATATTTAAACTGGACTGCTTCTGAGAGGAAGTAGAAGATGTACTTTTTCTTATTCCTCCCACTAAGTGCAACTAAAACCCTAATCACAGTATATAAAACAAGCCCGAGGAGGCTCTGAAGGGAGGGAAGAAGAAGGCAGATTAGCTAGGGATCACAGGACCCGAGAAACAACACAGCGATGAGTTTCTGTTGTTGGAATTTTTTTTTTTAATTTGCCTCATATAGCTCAGACTTTAAGCTCAAGAAGCCAGCAATCTGGAAATGCCAAGGGGATTGGATATTCACACTCACCACCCCCCCAAAAAAAACAACAAAGCCTGCTCTATCTAGCCAAAGAACCAGAAAAGAGGCAGCTAGCAAGACAGAAAAATTTTACACAATAATTGGTGTACTCCGGCCAAACCCTTCAGAAAAATCTGTGGCCCCATCCTTGCCAGCAAGACCACGTGGGAAACCTAGACTTCTCCCTTCAGCAGTGTATAAGGTGCTCCAATCTCCCTGCCGGGATGCTATCGGGGAAAGGCCAAGAAGGGGACTGGGACCTGCCTCTCCACCTACGCAACAAGAGGGAAACTCACCAACTATAGCAGGAACAGAGGTCAAGTGGGGAATTCGGACTTCTAACCCTATTTGGCAGCAATGAGGCAATTCTCCCACTTCCCTACTCCAGAAGATCCCGGGCAACTAGCTAAAGCAGAAGGCTGCACAAGATACAGAGTCTCATCACATAATGCCCAAAATATCCAGGTCTTGCTAGAAAACCACTCATCAAGCCAAAAGCCAGGAAGATCTCAAGCCGAATGAGCATAGATGCCCACACTAAGATAAGCGAAGTGTTACGAACACATCTGAAACCAATGAAAACAAAAGTCTCAGCCAAGAAACAAAAGATATAAACATTTAAAATACCATTTACAATTGCTCAAATAAAATAAAATGCTGAGGTGTAAATCTAACAAAACACGTCCACGGGGCTTGGCGTGCTGAAAACTCACAGAAAGCGGATGAAAGAAATCAACAAAGGCAAAGGCATGGAAAGACTTACTATGTTCGTGAAGACTCAGCAGAGTAAAATGTCAATTTTCCCCAAATTGGCATATGGACTTAATACAATTCCTATTAAAACTCCAGCAAAATGTTTTGAGGATAGAGATAGACAACATTATTCTAAAACTGGTATGGAGGGGAGGTATTTTCCATTCCGGTGAGATCTGGGGGGAGAGGAAAAGGTGAAGGGTGGAAGGTGGCTGGGGAAGGGTGTGTGGAAGCATCTGGCAGAGTTGGAGTCCCGGAGCCCCCGGCTTAGTCCAGAGGAAGTGAGACTGTGCTTACTGGTCAGTCGAAAAGGACAGACGGGACCTTCTTCCTGTGCTCAGGTGCCCGAAGGTGAGGCCCTCCCACGTGCGCAAACTGATCTTATAATCAACAGATAAAGTGAGGAAGATGCAGAATCACTTTAAACACAGGTGTCAGAATCTCTTTGGTCACGAGGGAGGGGGAAGATGTGGACGTGAAGTCCAACAGATGTTTGTCTGTACTCAGCTCCCTAACAACAAACCAGCCCCTTAGGAGAAAACCTTACCTTGCAATTGAGATTAAGCCCTTCCAAGAATTCTTCAAGGAGAACCCAAAACTGTGCCACCGAAATGGCTAGATTGTTGAAGTAAGCACTGAAAAGGGTAGTGATTCATGTGTCACCCCAGGAAAGAGACTTGCAAGAAGAGATCTGTACTCTGGATATGCTCCATGGGGTGGGAAGAGAAAACATTCCTGTTCTACAAAGACATAGAGTTCATTAGATGCTGATAAAAAGTTGGGTAGAACTCTGTGGACTTCAAAGGAGAGAGCGGCAGTATGGCATAAGCTCTGTCCTCGATGTGGACAGGTGTCCGCGGAGCCATGGGAAGCCACTCTCTGAGACAGAGGTTGCAGAACACTGTGAGCTTGTGTTTCCTCATGAGAACTTACAGCCAGCAGTCCAGACCCTCTTCTCTAATAAAAAAAAAATTTTTTAAATACATGTTTCTGAATTCAGTCTTGAGAAATGCCCATTTCCTGCTGGCTCAGATGTAGCTCCCCAATGGCATTTGATTAAACAGCACAGAGCCCCTCGTGAGCCCACACTCAACTTTTTTGATCTATTCAATCCATCACTGGTTTGTACAGGAGATGAAGAAGATAGGCTTCAAGAGGGAAGATGGCTTAGTATCGAAGAGCGTGTTGACCCTCCTCCCAAGGCACAAAGACACACATTTGAAGGCACCGTACAGGTTAACCCATTATGTAAATTGGGACCAAAATCAGCTCCTGGAATGACTGAAGTAAATGGGAACATTACTGCGATTCTAGAAGGTAACCATGACTCAGAAGAGGACAATCACTCTGTGCCTGCAGTCACGTAGGCAGAAGCCATATCAGGTGTCTGGAGACGGCCATGTCCATGTTAGCAGACAGGGGGTTGGAAAGTCCATCCACAAATTGACTAGGCATTGCCACGTGCCGACTCACTTTGGATTCGAGGGAATCCCTGTTCCTGGGGAGAGATGGACCGTTACGAAGCAGAAGCCTTCCTTGAAGGGAAACTGAAGGCAGGTTCTTGCACCTTCTACGCAAGAAGACGACCTCTTGCGACCACAGAACCTCCATGAGCTTCCATGAATTGAACACTGGAGTCCCAAGTGCAGTCTGGGTGCCAGTCACCGTGTATATTTCAGGCCTCCGCTGTAATAGGACTCTGGGAACGTTATGAAGATCCCAGTTCTTGCATGGTTTTTTGAACTATTGCTTACTCTATCCTTAAATAGGACTTTCCCTTTCAGCCTGCCATATATCTGCTGGGCAGTGGTCTGTAGGTGTCCTACATGGGATGGAACTGATAGCTCCCTTTACCATTCATGCTGCAGGATTTTTTGAAAGAGTATCATTATGCCCAAAAAGTTAAGAGTTCACTGGTTAGAACGAGAACCAGTCAAGGCAAAGAATGCCCCCGAAGGGCATTCACTTGATCTGCTTTTATGTGCATCAGACCGTGTGCTATTACATAGCAAGGACGCATATCCGTGTTAGGGTTTTTCCAGTACAGTGTATAGGCTTAGTGTTAGTATCTGTCAGGTGCGATCTGCAGTTACTTACTCAGATAAATGTGGGGCCCCTTGAGACAACAGAAGACAGAGTGTTCAGTAAGGCTGGAAAAACAATTTTTTGTCCATTGAGCGAACAGTTTGGTTTTTAATGACTGTTGTAATTGAGTGAAACAACTCTGGGGCATTTGCTGTGAAGAATTCTATTTCCTTTTTTTTTTTTTTTTTTTAAGATTTTATTTATTTCCTAAGAGAGAGCATAAGCAGGGGGGAGGGGCAGAGGGGGTGGGAGAAGCAGACTCCCCACTGAGCAGGGAGCCCAGGAAGAGGGGCTGCTGGATCCCAGGACTCCGAGATTATGACCTGAGCCAAGGGCAGGCGCTTCACCAACTGAGCCACCCACGTGCCCCAAAGAATTCTATTTCTTACTGAAGAACAAATTATTACTATTGGATGAGTATTTCAACCGTGTGACTAATCTTTGAAATTGTTATTTTTTCAAAGAATTTTTCTACAACCTTCCAACAGTAGCGCTGTTTGTAGTTACTATAAATCAAGCTTTGGAAGTCCAAAAGATAAAGACTGCCTTCCTTTGAGAAAAAAATTAAAATGCCATTTCCTGGCCACAAGGGCACAGTGAAGTTCACTGAAGTGTTGAATTTGGAGTTAGTCTAGTGTCTCTTCTGCAAAAGGTACTGTTCAGTAAACCAGGTTTCCTAGACAGTTGCTCCTAAAAATTCAGGCTCATAAAGCTGGTAGTAGAATTTTATCCCAAGGCCTTAGGTATTAATTTTTTTTTGAATGAGTGCTTTAACTTAAAACACTCTGGGAAGAGGTGCAATGTGGTCCTGTGTGTGATTTTCTTAGGTTAGTACGTGCAGTCTACTCATTGATGAAAGCTGGATCTTTTCCTGTGCCCGTGATGCGTTTATGAACCATGAAGAAAGTGAGACTAGAAGATGCCCAGACAAGTCCAATGGTAACAGCAGTGGTTGCCGAGTTGAGATGATTGTTAAACCGCAATGAACAGTTTGGATGGCAGGATATAGCTCTTAGCTGTAAACTCTCATAGCTGAATTGCTTAAGTACAGTTTGTACAATTTCAGGGCAGTTAATTTCTAATGGAAAATCTGAAACTCTAATTGCAGGCTTCAAAGATACTGTGCAACCATTGTATCTATAAATAACTTCACTTAGCACCTTTTGGTCACTTAGAATCATATGAAATACTACTTCAGTGAGCTATTTTGGAAGTGATGCCAAGTGCTAGTGTTTGCTTCTGAGTATCAAACTGAATTTACAGTTCTGTCCCAGACATTTTGCACTCGTCGAATCCATTCTTGTGTCTTTTTGTTAATGTACTCTGGACCACCGGTCAGTACTCCTTGGTTTCCTTACCCTGCTGTGACAGAAAGTTCTTTTATAAGCTGTTGGCTACTGCCAAGGCTACAGAAAGGAAAAGCTGTATTTGTAGGCAACATTAACTGTTTGACTGCTAATGTATGTTTCTTCTCACTGTGGCTTCTTATGGCTTCTTTTTTCTTTTTTTTTTTAGATTATTTATTTATTTATTTGACAGACAGAGATCACAAGTAGGCAGAGAGGCAGGCAGAGAGAGAGGGGGGAAGCAGGCTCCCCGCTGAGCAGAGAGCCTGATGCGGGGCTCAATCCCAGGACCTGGGATCATGACCTGAGCCGAAGGCAGAGGCTTTAACCTACTGAGCCACCCAGGCGCCCCTATGGCTGCTTTTTTGTGCTAATAAAGTATGTTTGACATAAAAAATAAAATAAAATAAATAGAACTGATATGGAAAAGCAAAGGAACCAGAATCATCGGAACAATTTTGAAAAGGAATGAGAGGATCCAGTCCATGGACTTTATCAAAAACCTGATATAGAAAGCAGGTAAGACATCTTACATACTTATAGTAAGAAGGACTGTGTGATATTGGCAGAGCAAGTGACACAGAGATCAGTGGAAGGAATTAGAGCACCTGGAAACAGACCACACAAATATTTGCATTACAATATGCAAAAGCAATTTGAGGGAGGAAAGGCAGACCTTTAAGCAAATGGTGTGGGAGCAACTAAACATCCATAGGTTAAAAAAAAAAACAACCAACCAACCAAACAAACAAAAAACCCACAAAGACCCTCAACCTTAGTCATACCTTACACAAAAATCAATCCAAATAGACCAGAGGCTTAAATGTAGAAGGTAAAACTAGAAAACTTTTAGAAAAAAACTTTGGGAAAAAAATTAATTAAAAAAAAAAAAGAAAAAAACTTGGGGATCTAGTGCTAAGCAACCAGGGCTCATACTGAGTACCAAAAGCATGAGCCATAAAGGGAAAGATTGATGAATGGGGCTTCATCAAAATTTAAAACTCTTCCTTCGTGGAAGGGTCTCTTTAAAAAAAAAAAAAAAAGATTTATTTCTTTATTGGGGGGATGCAGAGAGGGAGAGGGAGAGAGAATCTCAAATGGACCAAGCAGACCCTTTTCCCCAAGCGCAGAGCCCAACCCCGGGCTCAGCCTTACCACCCTGAGATTATAATCTGGAGTTGAAATCAAGAGTGGGGTGCTTACCTGCCTGAGTCACCCAGGCTCTCCCATGGAGGAGTCTCTTAAAAAGCTGAAGAGCCAAGGGGCACCTGGGTGGCTCAGCTGGTAGGGTGACTGCCTTCAGCTCAGGTCATGATCCTGGAGCCCTAGGATCGAGTCCCAGGATCAAGTCCTACATCAGGCTCCCTGCTTAGCAAGGAGTCTCCTTCTCCCTCTGACCCTCTCCCTTCTCATGCTTTCTCTTTCACTCTCTCAAGTAAATAAATAAATTGTTTAAAAAAAAAAAAAAAGGCTGAAGAGCTGAAAGCTCTTGATTTTGGCTTGGGTCCTGATCTAAGGGTCACGAGATTGAGTCCTGAGATGGCCCACACTCAGAGGACAGGCTGCTCAGGATTCTCTTCCTCTGCCCCTCCCCCTGCGCTTGCTCACTCTCTGTCTCTGTCTCTAAAACACATAAATAAATCATGAAGAAAAAAAAAAAACTGAAGAGAGACTACAGGCTGGGAGGAAATATTTGCACACCACTTCTCTGACCAAGGACCAGTGTCTAGAACCCATGAGAACGCTCAAAATTCAACAGCGAAAAGAAAAAAAAAAAAGAAAGAAAAAAATCCAGTTAGAAAATAGGCAAAACACATGAGGAGACATTTCACTGAAGAGGATATGCAGATGGCCGATAAGCCCATGCAAATATGTTCAACATCATTAACCAGGAGTGAAATGCAAATTAGACCCCAATGAGCTATCACTCCACAGCGATCAGAATGGCTTAAATTAAAAAATGGTGACAAGACCAAATGTTGGCGAGCATGCAGAGAAACCCATCACTCACACACTGCTGGTGAGAACATGAAAAGGTACAGCCACTCTGGAAAATAGTTCGGCAGTTTCTTTAAAAATTAAACATGCAACTGCCATTCAACCCAGCAATTGCGCTCCTGGGCATTCCTCCCAGAGAAATGAAGGCTTCTGCTCACACCAAAACCTGTACAGGGATGCTTTAGCAACTGTATTCGTAATAGCCAAAATCTGGAAACAAACCAGATGTCCTTCGACAAATGAATGGCTAAACAAATTGCGTATATCCATTTCATGGGAAACGAAGGACTCAGTGACAAAAATGAACAAGTGACCCACACAGCAACCTGGATGGCTCTCCAGAGGTTATACTGAGTCAGAAATACCAATCCCAAAAAGTTACATACTGTATGATTCCATTTATATAACATTCTTGGAATGACAAATTGCAAAAATGGGAAAGAGATCAGTTTGGGGGGGAGGGGTGTTAGGGAGGGGGCGGGGATTGAAGGGAAGTGGGCGTGGCCATTAAAAAGGCAACAGGAGGATCCTTGTGGTCATGGAAACGTTTGGTATCTTGGCTGCATCCATGTGAACATCCTGGTTGTGATATCGTACTATATAGTCTTGCAAGATGCTCCCAGTAGGGGAAAACAGAGAAAGGGTACAGGGGAACTCTCTGCATTATTTCTTTAAATTGCATGTGAATCAACAGTTACCTCAAAATAAAAGAAAACTTTCAAGGGTGCCTGGGTGGCTCAGTAGGCGAAGCATCTGTGGGATTGAGCCCCGCGCCCATAGTAGGGCTCCCTGCTCAGCGGGGAGCCTTCTTCTCCCCCCCCCGCCCCCCACTCCCCTTGTGCTTGTGCTCTGTCAAATAAATAAATAAATAATATATATATTTTTAAATTTTGTTTTAAAGTTAACTTTGCAAAAGACATTAGCCAGAATCACCTCCCTCTTCACCTCCCGAGCCTACACTGCATGAGACCTGGGGCTGACGTCCCGTTTCGGGGGACTGAGCTGCCATCGAATGCCCAGCTGTGGCCAGGGAACCAGGGCACCAGCGCCACAGCCATCACCACTGAGGGAACCCAAAGAGGGGAGCGGGGACCAGATGCTCGCAGCATGCAACAGTCGTTTCCCATGTTGACAAGAAGGGAAAATGTGGATACCAGAAAAGATGAACTGGTCAGCTCGACATAAACCGTGGCAGACCTCCAGGGTGGACAAGGACGGGGATGGTGTGCGAGGACGAAGGAGGAATAACTAAAGCGCCCGAGACAGCGCGGGTTCTCCGAGGGAGAGTCATGGGGGCTGGCCAGATGCTTGGGTTTGTCCGGGCCAACTAGCTGGAGACACAGAGGAAAAGCCAAGGATCCTACATGTGGAAAGAGCACACAGTGACCGTGCCACTCAGACAGCCTTGTGCTAAGACAGGGAAGTGGGGCGGGGCTGGGGGCGTGGCCACTGGTGGAGTAAGTGGGTGGGTTTGCGCACGGTTGCGATGCGCCCTGCATACCCATCCACGTGGGACCACACGCCGGCTTCTGTTACTGATCACTAGAAAACGCCTGGGTCTGCGAGTTGCTTTGGGTTTCTTAGCAGTGTCTCTCTGTCCTTTCTGTCGCTGTGCCCCTGCTTGCCCGCGGCTCCATCCCCATCCCAACTACTTCCAGAATTCTTCTTTCCCAAACCTTTCCTAGAGCTAGAAAGGACCTCAAAGGATTGTCTGGTGCTGCCTTGAGACCCCGAATGTGACATGGCCTACCCCTGTTCTACAGGCCAGGGAGCTGTCGCTTTGAGACAGGACCTGGTTACCCTATTACACAGGAGGCCAGGATCAGAACTCAGGCACCCGACTCTCTGACCGACTTCACTTGGTCAGGATTGGGAAAAAGAAAATTCCCACTGCACCCGGAGAAAGGATGGTTAGATTCCCCTGCCCCAGCACCTCTCTCCTTCCCCCACAGCTGTGCCCTGGCTCAGTCATGTTCAGCCAACAGGGCAGAGTGAGAGCCTGTTGTATGCCAGGCACGGCTACAGACTCAGAAAATAGCAGTGAGCAAAGCAGACACAGACACCCTTGCCCGCTTGGGCTCAGATTCCCACCTGCACCTCTGGCCTCTCCACCCATCCTCTACCCTTCATCCGTGGCCATCCAAGTCTCCTGGACACACAGGGGGCACTGTTGCCTGCAGGCCTGTGGGCTTGGGTTCCTCTTTGTGAAACACCTATATTGAATTGTGAGGTTATTTCCAAATAGATCCACATACAGTCACTGAATGGTATGTTGTGTTATGTTAATTTGATCGATGTAAGATTCTAAAATAGAACAAATTTGCTAACCCTATTTAGGTATTTCTTCATACTTTGAATATAACCAAAAGCCTCAACAAAATGGAAGTTTCCAGGCCTCTCTGGACCTGCATTAGGTTCAGGGACAGCAGCCTGATCGGTCCCACAGCCTCCCCTGCCATAGGCCCCTCATCCTCCCAGTATGCTCCTTTCTAGAATGGGGAGGAAAAAAAATCCTGTCCCGCGAGTAAGAGGGCTAGGATTCGAGTCCTGACCCCACTGGTTACTTGTAAGACTTCGAGTCTGTTCCCTCTACCTTTGTGGCTTCAGTTTCCCCACCTGTGAAATGGAAACAGGATGAGGACCCTTTCAATACTAACCGTATGATCTCCCCAACTGGCCTTCAGCTCCCCAATGTCTGTGTCTCTCCCCAACTCATGGTCCTCGCGTGCACACAGTAGGTCTTCAGGAAACAGAGGTAGGACGCAGTTTCCAGGTCGCTGACCCTGTGGCCATCCAGACCTGGTCCTAGAGCCAGCAGGTTTTCTCTGGAAGCTCTGGCCACCTTCATGGCTCCTGGGCCAGGACCCCTGAACCACAGGCAGGAGCTGTGTGACCCCATCACACCGTTCTGGTTCAGGGCGTGCCCAGAAGATTCACAACCAGCTCAGGACCAGGAACTCTGCTGAGCTGACCCCGAGGTTTCCCTTCTAAACCCTCCTCCGTTCTTGCCTCTCCCAGTGTGGCTCTTGGACCCGCAGAGCTGGCGTCACCTGGGGCTTGTTAGAACACAGAGAACCCAAGTTGGCGCTTGGAGTTGAAGTACTTCTCCTGAGTCCTCACATACCGTCTGTGTCCTTGTCTGCCCTGGAGGTCTGCCAGGGATTCCGTCCAGCTGTCCAGTTTATATTTTCTGGTATCTACATTTCCCTTCTTGTCAACATGTGAAACATTTGTCTGCTGACAGCGTCTGGCTCCGATCCCCTCAGAGGTGACGGCTGTGGTTCTGATGCCCCGGCCGAGTCGGAGGCTGCCTTCGGACAAAGCCCCTAGGGGATTCTCCCACACATTTAAGGTTCGAGAAGTGTCAGTTCGTAGCCAGGAAGCCCAAATCTGTCTACCCAGCCTGACATATTTGTTCAGTCACTTAATTAATCCAACAGTGATAGGTTTGCTATGTGAATTCCAGCACTTTTCACTGCCGGGCTGTCCTGTTGGGGAGAAATCTAGTACCTCCCAGATGAGCATCCCAGTAGCTGCTGGGCTCCCCCGTTTGCAGGGTCAGCCCCCATGGGGTCAGCCCAGACCCAGGACCCAGGCCCTACCCATCTGCTCCAGGGGACCTACCCAACCCGGCTGTGACCAAGTGGTCCCATCAGTTGGGGTCCAGCTGCAATGAGCTCAGATTTTTAGAGAACGAGAGGGAAGGAGAGCCACGAGTAGGGCAGAGGGAGAGGGAGAAGCAGGCTCCCCACCGAGCAGGGAGCCCGAAGCTGGACCCTGAGCCAAAGGCAGACACTTAACCGACTGAGCCACCCAGGTGCCCCAAGCTCTTTAAAGGCCACAAAGCCAAGACATGTCTCCCCACCTCAGCTGAGCCTCCTCGCCTCCCAGTGCGCGCACACGCACGCGTGCGCGCACACACACACACACACCCCTACGCACGCACGCACGCACGCACACACGCACACCCTCACACAGCAGGCCCTGGCTAAGCCTCCTGTGAGTCAGAGGGTGACTCACAGGCACGCCCCTCCTCCCCTGATCCTCAACGGGGAGACTGGGAAAGTGGGAGGAGGAAAGAGGTGTTTCGGAGCCAAACCTGAGAAAAGAGACTTTGGACCCAGCTGGGCTGTGACCTTGCCAGGGCCAGGGTTGGGGGTCTGGGCGTTCTGCCTGTGCTAGCCTGGGAAACAAGGCAAGTCACCGAGTCAGCAAGTCCTGGCTCATGAGCCCCACAGGACTGTGCTGGGGAAGTCACTGCAGTGCAAGGTGGCGGGGGGAGAGGGGTGTTGGGTGGAGGGGGATGACATGAGGGGGTGTTGGATGGACAACGGATGACATTGGGACAGGCATCAGCCCCAGCTTCACAGGGAGTTCTTGGTGTGGGAGCCGTTCTGACTGGCAGCCCACTACCTCCAGTGAAACCCTGGACACTCCCATCCCAACCCTGAGGGACAGAGTCCTCCCATAAGGGCCTGTATCCACCCAGGGGGGTGTTTGTCAAGGGGGCAGAGAGTCACTGTCTCTCTGAAGATGAATGGCTACAACCTAGGCCTGCCAGAGGCCAGATCACACTGGTTTGCATGTCCTATTATCCGCCACTCCCCCTGCCCTGCCCCTCCCAGGACGTGGGATTTCTAGAACAGGGGAGGGGTGGGCTGGGGGGAATGTGGGACCCCAGGGGTGGGACCCTTGGAGTTGGAACACCCACACCACTCACCCCTTTGAGACCAGGGACCACCCCTCCCCTCCGTTTTCCTCTCTGGGTAATTTCCTGCCTTTGCTGACTCTTCTGGGGCTCTTAAACCCGAGATCATGGAAGAAAAGGGGGGTACCCTGAGGCTGCCCTTGGCAGGGCTGGTTGGAGACAGGGATCAGGAGGAGGAACCTTGGGAAAATGGATGCTTCCTCTTCCTGCCTGCTCCCCAGCTGCTGGGACAGATGCCTGAAGTCCCACTCCCCCACTCAAACCCCCCTCCACACCCAGGGTCACGCTCTGGGCTGAACCCTGGACCCCATTTTCCCACCCAGCCAGGCATATCTGGGGAGCAGGTGAGCCATGCCTGACTGGAGACTCCTGAGCAGGCAGAGGTGGGCAGTGGGGTCGCCTGGGTCTGGGAGCTTCTCCCTAGCATTGCCCAACGGCTTCCCAGGCCCCGACAGGTGGCCGTGGAGCTGGGCTGGGGGGGACCTCAGGCAGCCCCCACGCCCCTGCTTTCCGCTTGATTAGCAGAAACATTCCTACATCTGTCTCGGGAAGACAGCCTGCTCCCATCGCCAATCACCCAGGAAACGCAAACACATTCCGGCTGCGCCCTGACCTTCTTCCCACAAAGTCATGGGCACCCTCAGGGCTCCCCACCCCCACCCCAGAGCCAAGGGGACAGGTGTGAGGGAGAAGCCCGCCCCAACTCCCGCCCCTCCAGACTTCAGCTTCTGCCAGAGCAGAGGAAGGTCTGAATCAGAGCCTTCACTACCTCGCCTCCCTCCTTACACACACACACACACACTCTCTCTCTCTCTCTCTCTCTCTCTCAGGAAAACACAGGGCTGCCAGCAAAGCACAGATCCACTCAGCCACGCCCACAGACAGCTGTGCGCACACGGACACGGACCACCGAGCACGAACCACAGAGGAGGGGCCAATGCACACACAGTTTTGGCCCCTGCCAGGCTGAGAGACTAGAGGGCAGCAATCCCAGCTCTCCCATATCTGGCACACAGTAGGTCTGCAGTGACTGGCACATGGCACTGGTCACCTTTGGACCTTCCCTCGGTTGTACCAATTTTTTCCATTGTCTTCTCTGCCTCCTAGGATATATGTTCTGCCTGGATAGGATCTTTCTCCCATTCACAGATGCACCCCAGCACCCAGCACGGGGGCTTGGCACATAGTAGGGACTCGGTGAACATTTGTGAATGACTGGGCAGCCCCGCCTGGACACAGCCCCACCCACTGTCCTGCAGTCAGCACCATCTGACCCTACAACCCTCTAGCTTCATCTCCTGTTACCTCCAAACCTGTGTCCTAGGACGTGATCCTGCCCACCCCACCTCTGGCCCCTGGCTGATCCACCTGCCACAGGCTAGCCTCTCTCAGGGTCAAGTTCACTCCTCCCTCCCTTCAAGATGTCCTCCAGAATCATCCTGGGCCGTGCCAGTCTCTCCCGACCTGTGTACGGAACAGGATACCCTCAGTCCATGTTAGTTAAGCTTGTACATACACTTATTTATTTGATACCCCAGTCTCATTATCCCCCCTTTTTCAAAAGACAAATCCAAGGCACAGAGAGGCTACCAAGTGCGTGCGGGAGAGGCAGAGGCAGCTGGGTCCCAGAGTTTGAGCGGTTGACTGCTTGACCAACCTGTGGTGTGGCTCCCCAGGAATCCCCCTCCTTCCCCGGGATCGGGCGCTGGGGCTGGGGCTCTGCTCCCCAGTATGTTTCCTTGCTTTCTTCTCTCTGGCTGCAGCCAACTTGTTCCCCACCCGGGGAGCCCTGGTCTCCAGCAGAGAGGCCCACAACAACCCTCCCTCCCAGCCGAAGCCCTCATGGTCCACAGAGCAATTTCACAGACCGTGTCTCATTTAATCCTCCCAAGAGCCTGGGGAGACAGCTGTCTCTCCATCTTATACATGATGGGACATCCAGAGAGTCGCACGTCTTGCCCGCGGGTGGAAGAGAGTAGGAGGTCAGATTCAAGTGAATATTTACTGGGCTATGAGACCGCGTGTGCCATAGGAAGGCATCAGTTGCAAGTACAAGAAACAAAACTCCAACTGATACAGGCTGAGGGAAGAAAGAAAGGGGTTTCATTTTCTTCCATTCCAAGAAACTCGGATAGGGACCTTGGCATTGCCAGGTGGTTTGACGATGTCAGGGCTGGGGTTTCTTTAACGTCCTTATCACCTCCTCACTGCAAAACGGCAGCTGATCCCCAAAGCATTGTGTCTGCGTTCAAAGCAAGAAGGGAGAATAGGGAAGGGCCATGTCCCTGTAAGTATCTGCCTTTTTATTGAGGAGAAGCCCTCACTGTCACCTTCCTTCCGTACCCAACGGATCTCCTCTTGCTCCCCCTCAGTAACAGTAGGGTCACGTGGCCACAGTTAGACCAACCACGGGTCCGAGGGAATCAGATGTTCATGAATGGGATGGGCCCCCACGGTCCATCTTCCGATGCTGAGATCACAGCATTTCTTTTCTTTTTTTTAAAAAGATTTTATTTATTTATTTGACACAGAGAGAGAGATAGCGAGAAAGGGAACACAAGCAGGGGGAGTGGGAGAGGGAGAAGCAGGTCCCCTGCTAAGCAGGGAGCCTTGTGCGGGGCATCCCAGGACACTGGGATCATGACCTAAGCCGAAGGCAGACCCTTAATGACTAAGCCACCCAGGCGCCCCTATCATTTCTGCTGGTCCCATAAGCAGATCAGAGTTCTGTTTTTCAGGAAAAGGGAGGACGGCCACCGGTCACATGGGACAGACAAGGTGTGCTCCCCCAGATACCATGCTCAGCAGTTCACATGTATCATCTCAGTGGGGCCTCACACAACCCTATAAATCTAGGACTCTTTATGCCAGTTTTACAAATGAGGACACAACGTTAGTGAGCATAGAGCTGGTCTGTGTTTTTAACCCTTCTACCAGACCGCCAGGTCGTAAAGGACTCAGACCCCCGGAAGCAGGAAATTGTTTGAAGGGACCGCTGTCAGGTCCCGCTCACCACCTACCTCACCACACGCCTGCCGTCCCCTGGCTATGAGTGGGGAGGGTCGGGGCGCCGGAGCGCGCACGTACAGACAGCCGACTGCGCCACTGTCTGGGGATGGTGGGCGTGGGCTCGCATGGTGCTCCTTGCGGCCACTGTGCTGGAGGGAGCTTTGGCCAGGGGTGAGGGCTGCATCCCCACTTCTTTTTCCTTCATCCACCCAATGTCTGCTGGTGCCAGGCACCAAGTCAGGCGTCAGTGGGAGTGATGAGGTGGGTACAGATCGGTGGCTCAGGCACAGAACCTGCCCTCAAAGAGACATCTTGCCACCCGGCGTCTCCTAATTCAGGGAAATCTGGGGTGGAATGTTTGAAGAGGTTCCCAGGAGAGAAAGCTCATTTCTGATCCAGAAAGCTCCAAGGGCAGTGGTTTTTTTGCTTCTCCTCTTTTACTGGTGAAATACACATAACCTGACATTTACCATCGTAACCACTTTTGAGCAGCAGGTCAGTAGCAGTCTTCTGCGCATTGACATCCTTGTGCAACATCAGCACCGTCCATCTCCAGCACACTTTTCATCTTGCAGAAGTGAAACTCCGTGCCCATTAAACACGAACTCCCCATTTTCCCATCCCCCAGCCTCCCGGCGACCCCCATCCTGTTTTCCATCTCTATGAATGTGACGTTCCAGCGACCTCACTGCAGCCGCATCAGGCCATCAGACAGCATGTACCGTTTTGTGTCTGGTTTATTTCACTTAACATCACGTTTCCAAGCTTCAGCCATGCTGGAGCAGCTGTCAGAGCTGCCTTCCTTTTTAAGGCTGGATAATATTCCCTTATAAGAATATCCTACATTTTGCTTATTCATTCATCCATCAACGGACAACTGGGCTGCTTCCTCCTTTTGACTACGTTGAATAATGCTGCTATGAACATGGGTGCACCAACACATTTTGGAGACTGATGATTTCAGTTATTTCGTATATATACTCAGAAGTGGAGGGGCTGGGTCATACAGTAACTCTGTTTCATCTTTTGAGGAATTGCTGACTTTGAAGAGGGGCAGAGATCTGGGCTGGTCGACACACCCTGTACTAACCTAGAAGAGATGAAAGAAGCCTGCTACGAAAGGAGACAGGCATTTGGTTTTGGTGTTTTTTTGTTTTTGTTTTTGTTTTTTAATCATTTTGCCGCCCCACCTTCTGAACCCCACTTCATAGGTCTTGGACCCATGGATCACCCTCCTGCCTAGAAACCAGAAGGACCAGCCACCCATGTTCTCTGACTCCCTTGCAGATGGGGCTTCAGAGCTCACCAGCCCCAAGAACTGGAAACAAAACTCATGCTGGGAAGGAGCAGAGCACCTCCCTGCTGAACCCCTAGGACAGCAGTGCCCAGTGCTGGGCTTCAGGTGTGCGCTGTGCTGCTTGCAAGGGTGTCCAGAGTGTTGACCTCATGGGTTGTCTGAGAGGATTGTTCCTGTTTGCAGACCACAAGCCCAGGTCTTCTGCTCACTTATGATTTATGAGTCACCCAACATCCTTTGAATATCCTTTTTGAATATCTGTTCTTTGAACATCTTTCCTGCGTAAGTTAACGAGAGCTGGTTTCTGCCACCCATAAGGAAGAACGGTGCCTTATATAGAAATTGGTGCCCGGAGTGGTTGCAGGCGATGGATGTTGAAAGAGATTCAGAGAAGCTGGGATTGGGCATGTGTACTGCTTGGGAGCCAAGACACTAAAAATTCAGCACAGTAGAAGGGATCAGCTCTGGAATACTCTGGCATGCAGAGGGAAACAGGAATTCAGAGTCCCCACCAAGAGTCACCTGGAATGAAGATCCTGCCGAAAGCAAGACAAAGACGGGGTCCATCACCTTGCAAGAGGTGAGGATGAGACTGTGCGTAGGGGCAGCTGGCTCTCATGGGGCTGGACCACTGAGGAAAGAGAAGATAAGCCCCCAAATCCTAGACTCTTGGCTCAAGATCTGGATCACACACCGGAGAAGACCCTGAATGTTTGCAGCCCCCGAGCTGAGACAGCAGAAAACGAAACCCTATGTTTGAGCCTGCAGAATGGTGAGCTACCTTGGTGGCTGCGGCCACAGCCTCACCGGCTCGGCTCCTCGGAAGTCAGGCCCTTGACCGGAAAAGAGTGAACTTAGCTTTTGCATGGAGCCACGTGGGAGAGTTTGGGGTTATCAGGAACCCCTGATTCCCGCCAAGACCCCTTGCAGGCTGAAGCAGCCTGTCTTCACTGTCTGATAATGCTAATCTTGCCTTAATGGGGCAATTTACATTTAATCCCCCCATGTTTTCAGACCACAGTCCGGTCCCCAGACTGGGCGGGACTGAATATCAACCCAAACCAAAATCTGGGCAAAACGTTGCTATTTCACAGGATCAAAATATCTTTCATAGGATCAAAAATCACACACTGAGACAGTGTGTGAATGGATCCATTGAGCTCAGCTTATACCCAGCGGCCATTCTGGATTCCAGGTGTGGGTCTCAGCTAGGGGTGCCTCTCATTGTTTCCAGGGCTGGTGTTGGGTTGGCAGGTATGCTGCTGAAGGCTGACTCAGCGGCGGCCCATGCTCGCTGGCATGGAGGAGACAGAAGTGCCCAGGCATAACGGAGAGACAATGCTGTGGATTAACCACGGGTGTCCCACTGCACCGAACCACAACCCTTTCACCAAGACACCACAAACGAACCGCCTTGTGGCTGCAGCCCAACAGCTTTCAGAAGGCCTCAGGGTCCCGACTTCTCATTTCTCAGGTGGAAACCAAGGCCCTGGGAGGTACAGATTCCGCAGCAGCAATGACCTCCAGGGGCGGCGTGAGGGTGGGGGGCACATCCTTCTAAAAGTAGCAGGACCAAGCGGCCATCCCAATGGTCTGCCCGGCGGGGACTCATGGGGCTAATGGATCACAAGTTCCCCAGGACAAGAATGGATCAGAGACCCCCCCAAAGACGTGTGGCTTTTATAACCAGAGAGACCTGGATCTGGTAAGTAGAAGCCTGACTTGAGCCCCTCCCCCCAGCACCTATCCCACCCAGACTGAGTCTGTCCGCTCATCTCCCTCACACTACCCCACGGGGACTATGGCCATTTACAGGAGAACCCGGCTCCGGGGAGCAGGGGGAGCAGGCTTCAGCCTCACTGAGTCCTTGTTTCCTCATCTCTAACACGAGGACAATAACATCTGCCTGAAAGGATTGTCGGGTTAATTGAGCGGAATAACGGGACAGTGGCTGGAATATAAACTCCCATTGCCTGCAGCTGAATTTTAATCCCTCTGTGATTTCATGTTCATTCTTTCGTTTGTTTCCATCTTCACGCCACTGCACTATCATCAGCCCTGTGCCGGGCACTGTTCAAAACTTACAACCCCTACCAGAGACTGAGGGAAAAGCATGTGGTCGGGGCAGGGCTTGGCCTTGGGGTCTCTAACCTAGGCAATAGCTCAGCAAGTTCGCACGGCAGGAGGTAGCAATGCTGGGATGGGGACCTAGTTGTGTTCTCTCCACTGTAGCACCAGGATCCTCAGAAGTTAATAAAATGAGGTGGTAAATACAGAGCTTAGGACAAGGTGAAAGTGATCAAGAAAGAAGGAGGGGTATGGTTCAAAGAGTGGGTGGATGGATGGACGGATGGTAGATGGATGGATGGACAGTGGGTGAATGGATGGATTGATGGATGGACAGGTGGCTGAGTGGATGGATGGGCAGACAGATGAATGAATGGATGGATGGATGGACAGATGAATGAATGGATGGATGGATGGACAGATGAATGGATGGACAGGTGGCTGAGTGGATGGATGGGCAGACAGATAAATGAATGGATGGATGGATGGACAGATGAATGAATGGATGGATGGATGGATGGATGGATGGATGGACAGATGAATGGATGGATGGATGGATGGATGGATGGATGGATGGATGGACAGATGAATGGATGGATGGATGGATGGATGGATGATGGACAGATGAATGGATGGACAGGTGGCTGAGTAGATGGATGGGCAGACAGATGAATGAATGGATGGGTGGATGGACAGATGAATGGATGGATGGATGGACAGATGAATGGATGGATGGATGGACAGATGAATGGATGGACAGGTAGCTGAGTGGATGGATGGATGGACAGATGAATGAATGGATGGATGGATGGACAGATGAATGAATGGATGGATGGATGGACAGATGAATGGATGGATGGATGGATGGACAGATGGCTGAGTAGATGGATGGGCAGACAGATGAATGAATGGATGGGTGGATGGACAGATGAATGGCTGGTGAGTGAGTGGATGGGGGGACTTCAGGGAAGGCGGGTAGGTAGGTGAATGGATGGGTGGGTGAGTGGATGGATGCATGGCAGAGAAACATAGACCCAGAGAGAGATAATGACTAGATAGACTTAGAAGATGGATTTGACACGACCTCTAGCCCTCGAGGATCTTCCAGTCAAGAAAGAGGCAGTGCTAAGCATGGACCTAACTGGGAGATGGAAACATGTGCAGTTAGTGACGCTGTTGGAGTCTGCCATTTTTCAGCCACAACAGAGTGTGTGCTGCAGGTCGGCCAGGCAAGCTGTGACTTGGGGTGGACACACTCGATCACCCCAGTAACAGACCTTTTTGTTCATTTGTTCAACAGGCATTCACTGAGCCCCTAGTCCTAGCCAGTATCCTCGGCTCTGGGCATAGAGCAGTGCTCAAAATAGCTCCATGTGGAGATTCCAGCATGTGTGGGGTGGACAACGATGACGTACACGAAGAGTGAGCCTGATGAGGGTAAACACCATGAAGATAAACAAAACAGGGCAAGAAAGGGGGGGGCTCTGGAGGCCAGGGGCAATTCCGTTGGAAAGGCTGACACCTAGGAGGCCTGAGGGAAGGGAGTGGGGTCCAGATCTGGAAGGAGCAGTGACTGTCCCAGGATCACAATAACTTACGCGGCTGAGTCAGACTAGAAGTGAAGTGATGTACAGGTGTTGGGGTTCTGGGGTTCCTGATCTGATACTACAGAATGCGGGAAACACACCAGACCTGGTGTCAAGCAGAGGAGAGCGCTCTTGGAATCCAGCCATGAGCTCAATCCCCTGAACCCCTTTGCTATCATGTTACTGTTCGTTTTTCCCTCTGGTCCTTAAAACAGGCCTGAATTTTCACAGATATTTTACTTTATACACTGTCAATGTTCACTCGTCTGTTGCTTTCTGGAGGCAATAAATGCTAAGCTTCTAAAGAGGGTTCTGGTTCTGCTCTAGCTGAGGGAGGAGAGCTGCTGGCTGGGACACAGAAGGCTCCTCGGGAAAAATGAGATCCGGGCAGGCCTCAAATAGAGGAAAAGCCTTCATACGTGAGGCCAAATGCCCAGACCAGCCTGGTGGCCACATCCTCTCTTTCTGAGAAAGAAGGGGGCTATTTAACAGGATTAGGTTCAGTTACAAAGGACAGAAAACCCAAGATATGAGTAGCTCAGACAGAAATTTCTTCCTTTCTTATGTAAAAACTCCTGGGGTGCCTGGCTAGCTCAGTTGGTAGAGCATGAGACTTGATCTCAAGGTCATGAGTTCCAGGAGTTCCAAGGCCCATGTTGAGCATAGAGCTTACTTGGAAAAAAAGGGGGAAAAAAAAAGAATAAAAACTCCTAAGCTAGGTCATCATGTGGCAGGGACCCAGCCCCTTCTTTCTTGTTCCCCCAATCTCAGTATTTGGCTTTAACCTCATGGCTCAAGATGGCTGCTTGAGTACCAGATATCGTGTCTGTATCACAGCCAACAGGACAGAGGAAGGGATAAAAAAGGGAATGTCTTCTCCCCAGCAGAAAGGTTTCCAGAAGAAACCATGATTGAGTGATGCCATTCTAGGTTAGCAGTTCTAAGACCCAGAGTGGGCCCACCAGGCCCCTGGAAAGCCCCCAGTGTTGGTACTGCTGCTGTCTGAGATGGCATAAGGGAGGGGAGAGAAGCAGGCAGTCCTGCCTGTCTCCAGGGATGTTCCTGCAGTCATCCTTGGAACAATATAGCAGTTGGACGCTTCCAAGAAACCACACGCGTTGGGCCCTCCAATGGCCCCCTAACTTCCACCTCCTACTGGAGTTGTCCCTCATCCCTCCAGCCAGAGTTTTCTCTGGTGCCCTGGGAACCCAGAACCTTGAGGGCTTGGAGGAAAGGGAGGATCCTACAGAGTTGGGCAGGCAGGCTAAATTTCCAGCTAACCCCCTCTGACCTGTGCCTTCCACCACCATCACCACCACCACAGATGGACTCCAATTCCTCAAGTGTGGGACTAGGAGTCCCAGAAGAATTTAAACTAGATTGCCATAAAAGCCCTTACTAGGGACAGACACAAGGTAGGGGCTCAAGAAGGTGAGCGAATGAGTAGAGGAAAAAATGAATGAGTCAATCAATTAACCCATCACTCATTCATGGTGTCATTTAGTCTAAGCTCAGCCAAGTTGTAGCCCAGCTTCCATATACATACTTCCAGTGATGGGGAGATCACTACTTCCAGGGGCAAATGGTTTTAGTTTTAGACTGTCCTTATGAGCAGTCAGATTCAGGACCCAAAACACACTTAGAGGACCCAAATCTCTGCAGGCAAGGGAAAGTACAGAATCTCACAGCTGGACCTTAAAGGCCACAAGCCTCTTGGTCATCTTCTAGTGTTTCAGAGGAAGCTCTGACCAGAGAGGGGCTGGGACTCACCCAAGGCCACACAGCAGGGTAAGGACAGAGCCAAGATCGGACCCCAGATCCACCTTTCAGTTATGTCCCTTCTGAATTTCACAGCCCCTCCAGGACCTCCTCCAGCTTTTCCCACATGGGGTACCCCCTTCCCCACAGCCAGCCCCGCCCTATGAGGCCAAGGATCTGGTGCCCTTACAGAGATCCTCGTGCTGGCAGAAACCATCTCTTGTCACTGCCAGCGACAGGCACAGTGCTGAGACCTGTGGTCGGGGATCAGGAGCTGCTGCAGGACCAAAATCTACAGGCCAGGCTGTATGGCTCTTCCCCACCCCCGGGACAGCGGGCCCACGTGTGTACATGCCCACATGTGAGCGTGCGCAAGAGCGTGGGCTTGCGCTTCCCAGAGCCAGAGGAACACATGACAGGCTGTCAGTAAATCCTGCCAGTTTGGGAAGGGTGATTGTCGCACACATGCCAACAGACAGAACTCCGGTGGATTCACTTGATTTTCTTTTGTGGTTATTTTTTTTTTTACAACTTTAAATACGGAATATAAATAAATTTACATTTAAAAAATAAAAGGAAAGCCCCCAAAAAATATAATCACCAACTTTACAAACTGAAGGAAGCAGAGTTTGGAGGAGGGGGGAGTAGGGAGGAAAGTGCAGTCGAAGGTGGGGAGGGAGGTGGGAGTTCAGACCCCACTCCAGGGAGCCGTGGGGATCTTTTCCCTTTTCTCCCCAACTCCCAGCCCATGAGCTGGTTTCCTGGAAGGAGCTACCAGTAGTGGAACTCAAAAGAATCTAATATGGGGGGAGTGTGCAGGGAGAGAGAAGGGCTGCCCCTTCCCTTGGAGACTTTCTCTTGGGTTTTTCACACCTGCCTGGAAGGGGAACTGCTTGAGCTGAGGACTCAGGAAAACGGAGACCAGATGGACAACAGTGTTGCCTCCCCACCCAATGTGGGCTTGCTCTTGTCCAGCCATTCCGAGCCATTGGCCAGGTCAGGGCACAGCCAGTTCATGTGGAGCCTTTGTCAGTTAGGAAAAGGATCCCTTTCTCTAGACGTTTTTATCTCTTTCTGCCAGAAGATGGTCCTAATAAATACAAAAACTGTCCACGTTCTACAGTGTGAACCATGATCCCTGCAGGCAGTGCCCTTGTGCAGTGCACACCCTGCATGAACCTACATGGCAGTCTTGGCTGGGCTGGGATATGACAGGCAGGCCCCCTGCTGCCCTGACCCCTGGTCTTCTGCCTGATGGAGCAGAAGCATGGGGTCCAAGAGACCCTTGGTGGAGCAGACTGATGGCCAGGACAAGAGGAAGATACAGGGTGGAGGTAGAGATAAAACAGAGAAAGTGAAGGTGGGGGGTAGTGGAAGGAGGCAGTGAATGCCCAGGTCACCATCCGTGTCAGCTCCAGAGCAAACTTCGTCTCTAACCCATCTGAGGGGGCACCTGGCTGCCTGGTGCTCGGGTCACGCCCACCCAGAGGAGTCCACACCGTCAAAGATCTCAGGTGTAGAAAACAAAAGGAAGCCATGGCAAGCAGAGGCGACCAGGGAGAAGTGACTGGGCCTGGGCGCTGTGGGAGGGCTTTTCTCCAGTTCGTGCTCCCCCGAGTGGTCTCAGCCACAGGAGTACAAGGTAGCCTGGCCTGCCTGGGGGGTTCCCTTCAGAGCTGGCCGGAGTCCTGGGACCAGGTAGGCCACCCACATCTAGAGGGTCTTTGGACCTTGTGCAGGGCTTCGGGCCAGTCCACAGCACACAGGTGTGACCCGGGCGGGGAGCCGGGGAACAGTGGGCCCGCTGGTCTCTCTTCTGCTTCTCTCCCAGGTGGTCGGGGTTGGCGGAGGAAGACAGCCATGGAGCTCAGGTCCTCCGTTTCCTTCTCGAGCTGCTGGGCAAGGCGCTGGAGGCCAATGAGTGGACCCGCTGGTGGGTGGACGGACGCGCGGAAGGGGGGGAAGCACCATTGGCCGTCCGAATCAGGCATCGAGACAGACGGACGAGGGGAACAATATTATCACTCCAAGGACCCCATGGGGGCGATACAGCAAATACCATATTAAATAACCCTGTGGGCCAAGCAGAGGGACACGGGGGGGTCAGAGACAGCCTAAGGGTTCCATCCCACGCTCACACGCCTCTCTTGCTGGAGATGGGGAGCTGATTTCCAGCAACACTCAGGGCTGGGGGAGTTGAGGCTTAGACTTCCCATTCTCATAGGGCAGCTGGGACACATCTGGGCTGGGGTCCCCAAAGCCCCTCACCCAACTTCCTATGGGAAAATTCAGTTGAAACTGGGCAGAGGGGATCCAGGCTGAGAGCTGGGATTTTGTGTGGGGGAAATACCTCTCCCTGTCCCCTTCCACAGCCCAAGCCTCAGGCCAAGGAGAAGAAAAGCCAGGGGTCCGGGGCTCAGTTTCCCCACCAGGCCTCACCTGCCCACACTCTCCTGCAGATGCCCCTAGGCTCCGAGGGTCTCCTTCAGTGCCTTCTTGTCATGCGTGTGCTTGAACTTCCGGTGCTTCCCCTTGGGGGGCCGGCGGACTCGCACTGTCCGAATGGTCACCCGAGTTTGGGGTGTCTTGGCTGCTTGAGAGAAAGAAAGGTCTTGTCAGCAGGCAGACAGCCTCTGGAGAGTGTCTATCGCTCTCAACTGACACCTGCCACAGACCTCTCCAGATCTTCTGGGCTGAAAGAAGGGGCAGCAGCCTGAGGCCAGCCCTCCTTGGGTTCAAATCCCAACTCCGCTGCTTACCAATTATTGAACCAGTCTGCGCCTCAGTTTCCCCCCCTGTGATATGGGGATAGTAAGACCACCCCCTCACAGGACTGGTAAAATGAATAAATGGCAGTTCATTGGCAAACACAGAAGGGAGTAGATTGCTATGGCTTCAAGTTCTTTGTCCTTATCCCACTGACCTTCCTAATTTCTATGCCCCTTGAGCCTGGCGTGGACTTGGATCTATTAACCAATAGAAGTAGGCAGAGTAGTGCTGTGCTGGTTCTGGGCAAAAACCTTAAGAAGGCTCGTTGGCAGCTCCCAGAGTGCCTGGATGGTTGAGGCTCAGTTGGTTGAGGCTCAGATTTCAGCTCAGGTCATGATCTTGGGGTCCTGAGATCGAGCCCTGCGTGAGGCTCTGTGCTCAGCGGGGTGTCTGCTTGACAGTCTCTCTACCTCTTCCTCCGCCCCTCTCCCTGATGACATGCTCCTTCTCTCTCTCTGAAGTAAATAAATACATCTTTTTTTTTTTTTTTTTAAAGAAGACTTGGCAGCTCCCCTCTTTTTGCCTTGGGGAGCCCTGCACCACTGCCTAAGAAGTCTGGCTACTCTGTTGGGGAAGGCACGTGGGAAGGAGATGCCATGGACTACAGGGAAAAGGACATGGGCCCAGCTGCCCCGCTAGGATCGCAGGAGACACCAGTGGAACTGCTGGGCAGAGCCCAGTGAACCCAGCATCAGGGAGAGATGATAACGTAGTGGTTGTGTTAAGCCACTAAGATCAGACTAAGGAGTCTGATCAGCAAAGGGGGGCTGCTCTTACTCACTTCTTTCTCATTCCCTCACTGGACTCCTGTTGAGGTTTCCTCCCACCAGCCTCCCAGCCCCTTCCAGTCCTGTGATGGGGGAGCCACTGGGCATCAGGCCAGAACCACACACTCCCACCATGGAGCTGGGCCTCCTCATCCCTGTGCCTGTCCTCACCTGGCCCTCACCACTCCAAGAAGAGGGTTGGTGGGGGTGGGCCAGGGCTCTGGCTGTGGGCCATACCACCTGCGCTCGAATCTGAGCTCTCCCAGGTACTAGTGGCGTGCTTTGGGACAAGTCACATAAACTCCCTGTGCCTCGATTTCTGTATCTTTAAAACTGAGCGGGCAGCAGCGCTGGTCCTTGGGTTAGGTGATAACGTGCGGAAATCGCCAGAAAACCTTGGGTGGCCCTTCCCGTGCACCTGGCAATGTTCTAAACTCATTTATCCTCACAGCAGGTACAAGTATCTACATTTGACAGATAGGGAAACTGAGGCAGGGGCACTGGGATTTGAACTTAGGAGTCGGCCTCTGGAGCCCGTACTTTCGACCACTGGCCTGTAAATCACAGCACTCATGAGCCTCAGGCAAGGTAAGCACTTACATCTCTTCCTCCCGACCCCCCATGTCAACACCCTGCTGCAAAAGCTTTCTCTGCCAAGCTCAAGGCCCATCTCTTCCAGGGAGCCTTTCCCAGCACCCCCAGCTCTTCGGGGCCAAAGCCGGCTTCCCATCTTCCAGACACAAGCTCCCATGAGGCAGCCTATCTCTGCCATCAGGCAGTATAAGGATGCAGACAGGTCTCAGATCTCCCTTGGAGGAGGGACACCTACAAGGGCCATTAAAGGGCCTGGAGTTTGGGCTCCAGAGATGGGAGTCATCAGCAGGACCCAGAGCTGGGCAAGTTCTGACCAGGCTCAAGGTCATCATGCATCTCATGAGTGACAGAGTCAAGTCTCGAGCCCAGGAGGTCTGACACAGGCATCACACGGGCAACAGTACCAAGCCAAAGCCAGGCTGGGGCCAAACTGCTGAAACTGACATGGCAAGACTTTATGTAATCTAGGGCGCCTGGGTGGCTCAGTGGGTTAAGCCGCTGCCTTCGGCTCAGGTCATGATCTCAGGGCCCTGGGATCGAGTCCCACATCGGGCTCTCTGCTCGGCAGGGAGCCTGCTTCCTCCTCTCTCTCTCTCTGCTTGCCTCTCTGCCTACTTGTGATCTCTCTCTGTCAAATAAATAAATAAAATCTTTAAAAAAAAAAAAAAGACTTTATGTAATCTACGTATCGATCAGCTGAACATGCCTTCCAAAATCTGGCTTGAAAAATCACATGAAGCCCGGGCACATGAAAGAACACCATCCTAAACACAGAGGAGAATATGATCTTTCCTGACTAAATGATTCCATGTTCATTCTTATTATTCCATGCTATTCACTACCCCATGTGCTCTGTGTTAACTGTATTAATTACTGTGTTAATTAAATGTATTATTAAAACTGTATTAAATAACTGTATTAACTAACTGTAAATTTACAACCGGTCAGTTTGAAGCTGCCAAATTATCAACCCTCCCAGGGCATCCGGGCCTCAGCTTGGCTCTCAGATCAGGACAAAGAGGCTAAGAGGTAGGCCTGCCTTCAGAAGACTTCTAAGGTGTTCTTTCCTCTACCAATAGAAAGTAACTGAAAATCAATAGGTGATTTTTTTAATGCTCATCTAAGCATATTAATTTGATAAGTCTTGATCCTTGGGGTTCTTGGCTGGCTCAGTCCGTAGAACATGACACTCTTGATCTCAGGGTTGTGAGTTCAAGCCCCTTGTTGGATATGGAGATTACTTAAAAATAAAATCTTAAAATAATAATTCTTGATCCTTACTGCAAACATTCGAGGGAGAAAAGGCAGCAGGACAGCCTAAAGAATGCAGAACTAGACAGTACAAGATCTGGGCTCTGGGCTAGACTTCACCACTATGCAACCTTCATTAAGTCCCTTAACCTCTCTGGGCTCTAGGAGCCCCATCAAGAACACTAAACAACTGACTTGTAGGGTCATTTCTGTGGACTGTTCTAGCTCTAACAATATTAAATTCTTTTAAAAAAAGAAAATGACAAGGCAGGTAAGAACTGGTGACTGCTGTCAGGGTGAGGGAAGGGCCAAGAATAGAACTTCAGGATCCCTAGACACCCGCTGCACCCCTGCCTGGGACTGGCTGTGTGACCTTGGGCAAGACCCTAGCCTCTCTGAGCCTCAGGCACCTCCTCCATAACATGTGAACCAGGCCATTGGATCAGATCACTTTTTGGGTCCCTTGAGTCAAACTATGCCCCTGAAATTGTGAATTCATGAAGTATAAAGAGTAGAACAGAACTCCATATCCAATTAACCATTTAGTGTTTGAATTCACATTTCACATCACTGCTGCACGGTTGCCCAGTCTCTACCTACACATCTTCAATGACAGGAAACTCACTACTGCACAAGGCATACAATTCCATCTTGACCCCCTGACTGATCAACAGCTTTTGGTACATAGAGTGAATCTCTCTCCAGTGGCTTTTCCCCACTGGTCCTAATCTCCTCTGAAAGCCACAGGAAATGAGTTTGATTTCTAGTCCCCAGGACAGGTTGTCAAATATCTGAAGATGATGTCCGTGGAGTCTTCTCTTGCCCCATAATTTCATGTACTCATTCAACAAAGTAAGGGGCTATAGTAGCGAGGCGGGGATGGGAGCCACTCTGGACAAGGTAGTCAGGGCAGACCTCTAGGAGGAGGTGACTTCAGAGTTGAGACCCAAATGAACACAAGTAGGCTTTTGAAGAGTTGAGAGAAATGAATTTCAGATGGAAGGAGACATGTGCAAAGGCCCTGTGGCAGAAATGTATCTGGCCACTCAAGGAGGTCAGGCTGGTGGGGGGGGAGTGGGTGGGCAGCAAGGCTGGTAGGCCAATCAGGGGCTAACATCTTTGTGTAAAGCCTTGCAGGCAGGGGAGGAATCTGGATTGTTCTCAGTGAGATAGAAAGCTCCACATGCATTTAACCAGGGGCATGCCTGATTCAATTTCCACCACCACCACTACCACCCCCGCCCCGGCACAAGAAAAGGGAGCTGCCCGGCTGAGCAATTCAGAGGCAGACCTTGGACCAGCGGTTACCTCGCTGCTCTTGGGTACTCCCCGGGCTTCTGGTCACGGGTCGAGTAGCCACCACTGTCTCACACTTGCATGCCAGGTGGTCCTCCAGGGTCACCGTGGCCTTCTTAAAGGTTGGCTTCTTCCGTACAATCTCGATTTTTCTCACCTGGAAGACAGAACCATCCAAGTGCCTCTGTAAGACCACACAGGCAGGGGCTGAAGGAGCCTGCCTGCCTACTCCTCCCCCACCCCACTGTCCCCCCACAGGGATCTTTCCTCGAAAGCCCGGAGTAGAGAGGCACTGGCCCAAACAATAGCAGGACCTTGCTCTCTGCCCTTCTCGTAGCTTTTCCATCAAAACAAGCCCTCCCGACCCGGCCTCCAGCTTGGCCCCATCCCCCTTGGAGCTCCCAGAGAGGGAGAAAGGCATTTCCGGGTTGAGTCTAGGGCTTGTGGTGTCCTCATTCCCGGAGCGCCAGCCAAGGTCAGGGACTATGGCAGAGGCGGGAGATGGTTGTCTGGAAGGAAGTAGGGGGAGGCTTTATCCAGGAGGGAGGCGGGAAGGGGGAGGTCAGCTGTCAGGTGTCCGTCCATGGAGCTGGAAACACTGCGGACAGGAGATACCCTGACAGTGGGTGTGTGGTAGCCGGTGACACTTGTGATCTCGGGCACAGGGCCCAGGCCTGGGATGGATGGTGGGCATGGGGAAAGGCCACAGCTGACCTCAGGGAGGGGAGCGAGATGAAGCAGGTGGAGCAGGTGGCGAGAGCAGGGCTCACCAGCCGGTGCTGAGCCCTAGGTGTGCCCAGCAGCTCTGCCCCTCCTGAGTTGCTGTGTAGGCGAGGCTGACCCAAGGGGCACAAAAACCTTTCCACATGAATCAGAAGACAGCTGAGTCTTCTCTGGCCGGGCCCTGCCCAGCATGAGACCCGGAGCTCCCCAGAGCAGCCTCTATTCTAGAATTTGCCTTGAGTCAGACTGCATACCTGATCTCTCCAGAAAGGAGGCAGGATTCCGCATTCTGACCCTTTGCTAGGGGCTGCCCCAGCATTTGCTGGGTCTGTTGCCTGGAGGGACTCTGTACCCTCCTTGTTAAAGACAGAGCAAGGAACCAAACCAGTTTGGAGGAAAACTGAGCAGCCCAGAACATTCTGAGTATCCAGTAAATGCTTATAGAAAGGTGTCTTCAAGGGACATTTTGGGGTTTGATCTCTGTAAAAGAGGAGGCAGCACCCTTCACTTAACGTTCCACACCCAGCCCTGCCTGGGGGTCTGTATGCGGCTTTAGCGTACAGCGGCCTGGGTGGTCTTGAGGACTCACAGGTGGCCTCCTCGCACCTGCCCAGAGAGCCCTAAATGGACAGAGCCCAGTATCCTGCCAGGAACGCCTCTCCACCCCTGCGGAAGCCCGGCCAGCTAGTCCGCGAGGGGAGCGGGGCGGGGCCCGCGGGAAGCCCCGCCCACAGCTCACAGCCGGGGCGGCGGCGCGCCTGCGCACCTGGACGGGCCGCAGCTGCACCTGGGTGGGGCGGCACTGCACGTTGCGGTTGTTGCAGCAGCCGGAGCAGCGCTGCACCTCCACGCACGGCGGCCACACCAGGAAGTTAGCGTTGGTGCGGTCTATGAGGCGCCGCGAGATCTCGAACACCTCCGTGCGCGTCTTGCACTCGGCGATCATGGCCGGCTCGGCGACTGTCGGGGAACCTGAAGGGAGAGGGGACCTCCGTCAGGAGGGTGGGCCGGCCCAGAGCCCCCACCAGGCCCGGTCCAGCAGGGCAGCTCGGGCACTGCTCTCCCCCACAACCGGCCGGCCAAGTCCCGCTTCCTTCCACCCCCAGGGTAGGGGGAAGCGTGGGGGAGGAGGGGCGTCTGCGCGCGTCCTGGTTGTTATCAGCTGTGGGACCCGGACAGGTAGGTTGCCGATGTGCCCTGAGCCTCAGTTTCTCCATGAGACCCCGAAGAACCGCTGTAAGGATCCAGTGAGATCATTGAGAAGGCTGGTCTGTCGTAAGTGTCAGTTTCCTTCCACCTGCCCACAGGTTCATTTGCGATTTCACACACTTCTGGGCTCCCCTGACCCCTGGCTCCTACTGGCTTATTATTTTGTAAACACTCTTAAATGTTGCCGGTTTACAATGTTACCTATTCTTACATCCTTGCTTCTTTCCAAAGACTGTTTCCTCATCAATGGCCTGGGGGCTAACAGCGCCTATACCCTGCACTTACAGATCTGAGTAATGGGAGCGCCCCACAGCAAGACTGCTGTCCACACTGGGGCTGTGCCCTCATTCTCCTAGAGAGACACTGAGGTTCGACTAGCTGCCCAAATTCATAGAGGTCCCCCTAGCCACTGTCTACAGTGTTTGGGGGAACTAGAAGTGGGCAGAGAGGAGGAGGGACTTAGAGCAGGCTCTGGCCTTCCCTGGGAGGCCTCCATGGGACCCAAGCAGGTACCAAGCTTTGTCTGCCGTCCCAGGCTGCAGCCCTAAGCCACGGAAGAGACACACACCCCACCAGGATGGCACTGGGTTCAAGTGAGAAGAGCTTCTGGGATCCCAGCCCTGCCCCTGCTAGCTGTGTGACTTGGGCCATGAGGGCTTCACCTTCTCTGGGCCCCACTTTCCAACTGTATAAAATGGGGCCAACAATCTCTATCTCTAGGGTTGGAGTAACGCACAAATGAGTTTAAAAGCACTATATTTAGGAAACTGTGTCGGGGGATGGGGTGTGATGACTCAACTCCTCAATATAGTGTTTTGAAGGACAGTTCTACTCTCTGAGTTCGACTCAATCCTCAGTGTGGGACGAATGGGACGGCCTGGGGGGGGGGAGGGGGGCGGCCACCCCAGGTCTCCTACTCTGGCTCCCGCCCTGGGGCCATGATCATTCGCATTTGCAGCCTCACCTAGGCTCCTTCTCCCTCTGGATAAGCTCTCCTCCAGCTCGCTGCCAGAATGGGACTGGGTCAAATTCAGGTCCAACTCGGCCCCGTCTTCATCTGTAAGAGAAGGCACAGTCAGATGCACTCTGTTAGCCACTGGCTGCTCCGATTGTGGGGTGGAGGCTCCCTTGTAGGATCTGGGGCAGGCAGGAAGGCGGCCTCTCTCCCTCACTGGTGCCCCACTCCAAAGAACAGACTCTCCTTGCAGGTCCCTATAAAATGGAGGGTCCTCGCTCTGACAAGGGGCCCTCCAGGCAACCCCAGGGTGGTATTGGGGCTCAGGGGGTAGCGGGGCCTGCCTGGACTGCATCCTGGGGCGGCTCTCAGCCCCACTCTGGGCTCTTCAGCCACATTTTTGGACAGAACCCATGTCAAAGGAGTTAAAAATAACCCTTCCCTTTTGCTACTGTAAGCGAACCCTCCTTAGCCTCCAGGGCAGGGCAAAGACCCAGAGCTCGGAAGGCCAGTTTCCAGTGCCCCTCCGCCCAGCGTTCCCATAGGAAGTGCTGAATGGAGAAATTCCCAGAATCCCCGGGGGGACCAGCATGCCCTGGACACAGCCCTTCTGGAGCCCCGGACAATGGCCCAGCTGAGCTGGAGAGAGGGAGGAGGGACAGGAGTGGGGGTGGGGGCTGAAAGCAGAGAGGGGTGGGGAGCCAGACTGCTGGGATGGGGGCGCCCATACCCCAAGCCCTTCCAGGCCTGGGTCTTGCTCCAGCTCCCATAGTGTCACGGTGTTTGCCTCTCCCCTCTAACCTTTGACCCGGTACCTGCCCTAAACTGTCCGTTGCACCCTCAGGTCACAGACTACAGCTCCCTTCTCCAGCCCGGGTGGCCCTCATCTTGGTGTCATCCTTGGTGCTCCTTGGAGCCATCCCTCTCTCTAGAGGCAGCGGACACCACTGTGGGAGGTGAGGGCCAGACCGGAAGACTTTGAGTTTGACACTGAATCCTGGAGAGACCCTTCCAGCTCTCTGATGGCTGAAGAGGGAGCAAATAGACCGAGGGATGTTGGGGACAAACTCCCGCCCCCTCCACGCAGCCCTCTCGCAGCTCTTGCTGTCTCCCCTTCCCACTGGCCCTGCCAAGGACAAAGCTCCTTCTCTTCTGTGTGGGCTCCCAGGGGTCCTGTTTGGAGGAGGACGGTCCCCACAACGGGTGCCTTTCCACCCAGCCTACTGCTCCCGCGTCAGTGTGTCTGTCTGTCCCTCTCGCTCCCCTCCTTTCTCCCCGTCATCTCTGGAATGTCTCTGGTGGAGAGGAGATGGGGGAAAAGATGTGCTTTGTGGAAAGGTTAAGTTGATTAGGAAAAAATAGCCACATGGTTGCCTCCAAACAGGCCCGCTATTGAAAACCTCTGTCTCCAAACCCGACCCCCAGCCGGGGTGTGTAGGGGCTGTCCGAGGGTGGGGGCCAAGGGCCTTGGAAAGAAACTGCAGAAAGGCTAAATTTGGAAGTTGCCCCATTGTGTTGGCCAGGGCTGGCCAGTCGGGCATGGGGTGGGGGGTGTGGGAGACGTAGGGTGGGGGGCCTAGTGAACAATAGGGGGGCCCAGCTGGGGCCCCCTCCCGCCTGCCTCGCCAGCCCCCGGCACAGGCGGGTTTGAAAGGGCCCGGGAATGCTTTTGAGAGGGAGCCAGGGGCCCAACGGGGAGAGGAAACAAAGACAGGAAATGCTGTCCCCCGTAGATAGGAGTCTGGGCAAGGATTACAAAGTGACAAAGAGACAAAACCCTAGAGGGAAGGGGAGCTGGGGGTGCGGGGGTGGGGGGGGGCTGCTGACCAGGGCTCCAGGGAACAGGCCAGAGGTTAGAATAGAATGGAATTTGCTCTGAAGACAGCGTTTATAAATACATTCCCGACCCAGCCCGCCAGCCCTGCCACGTGTGTGCCACCAAGCACGTGCCCATTCGCTGAATGCACTCTTAGGCTAGGGCATGGCTGCCTGCTGGTCTGGGCCAGGTGTCCCCGGGAGACCTTACAGACCGGGCGCTTGGCCAGAGGGGCCAGGATATGGCTCCCTTGCCACCACCCTCCCTGGCTGAGTCCACACCTGGATACACTTTCAGCCTATGCCCTGGGCACCTTCTCCCTGCCCCGCCTCCTCCCAGCACCCCACCCCATGCACCAAGCCAGAGCCACGTGTGGGTACTTCTGCCACGCCCCACGTCCCAGGTACCAACCCGTCCACCTACTCAGCCCTGCCCTGGGCAGGTGTGGCCGAGCCCTTCTGGGGCGGCCACAGGCCTCTAGTTCTCTGAAAGTCAAGAAAGTGAGGCTACCCCTTGCCTGGCCCCTCCCAGCTCCCCCAAGGACTTAGTGGAGGCCCAGAGCCCTGAATGAGGGTTCAATTTACCTACGGAGGCTCCATGCAGCAGGCGCTGGAGGTCATCAAAGGAGCGGATCGAGTGGTCACTCAGCATCTCGTAGAGCTCCTCGGGAATGGGGTCCCCCTGCCAGGCAGACGCCGTGAGGTTAAGTGAGCGGGAGTCGAGGCCTTTCCAGCCACGGTCCTCTTCCCTGCTGCACACACACACCATCCCCCGGAGAAGCCCCACAGGGCCTCTCGGCCATGGGCAAATGGACAGCCGGCCAGGGGGCAGATTCCATGGCAACCAGAAGCACAAAGTTCTCAAGCCTCTAAGACCCCAATCAGAGGCCCATCTCCCATCCCAAATGAAGCTGCGGCTTGTCCTGAATGAGATCGGCTGGTGGCCTCCCGTCTCCCACATCGCATCACAGGCTCCTGGAGACTCCAACACCGTCTTTCTGCTTTTCCTCCCTACCTGACAGCCAAGGACAGCCAGCATCTGTCATAGGAGATCTAATTGTCCCCGTTTTACAGATGAGAAAACAGAATCCTCTAGCCAATTATCGGCAGAAGCTACACTCAAATCCAAGGCTTTCCGATGGCAGAACCTGTGCCCCCAGCCTCCTGGGTACATGAGGGGGTTCCTAAGTGCTTGTGGAGCAGGACAGGCTCAGGGCGTCCCAGGTACTGACAGATTTATTTAGTCTCTTGCTCAAAAGAGGAGAAAAGGGAATCCTTGGATGCAGACACGAAACCTGAAAGCTTACCCATGCCCCATGCCCAGCCAAACCCTATTTTTAGAGCCCCTCTGGCCTGTTACCAAAAACACTTGAAACTTAATAAGTGCTTTAACAGGCCCCACTCGGAGCCGGGCTTCCTCCAGGGAAACCGCAGGCCTCACAATGACATGAGAGCGGCCCGTTAGGAAGGTCACGGCCACATCCCTCATGGTCCGGGGAGACCTAAGGGGCTGATGTCAGAGGTCTTGAGGAGGGTGGCCCAATCTGGGCACCCAGCGCCTCGGGACAAAGGAAACGAGTGAGACCCTGCTTCATGTCCGAACTCACAGCCGTGCAAACACACACACACACATGTGCCCACGCAGATGCAGGATGGCGCGGTCCTGGGGAGGGAGCCCTGGAGGGGGCGCCGGCAGACTTGACTTACTTAAACAACTCTGCTTCAGTTTCTCTGGGTGAGGAGGCAGGAACCCCAGTTCTAGTGAGTTCATGGAACACTCCAAGGGCCGGAGTTCTGACTGGCTTTGCAGGGGCTGAGTCTCTGCCTGATGGAGGGGGTGGTGGGCAAGGAGGTCATCTGCCTCAGAGCCAGCCCTGGGGGTTCTCCCCAAAAGCTGTTTGGAGCTTGGGGATAGATCGGTTTCTGGCTCCCTCAAAGGTCTGTTTCCTCAATGGTTATCATGGCATCTGGGAACACCTCCTCCAGGGGTTCTACCCCGTCCAATCAGCCCTGGCCACCTAGGTTGGCCTTAAATCTGGGGTGGAGTGTGGGTATGTCCACTTTTAAAACAAATTCCTTGAAAGCCTTGAGCTCAGTTTTATTTGTTTGTTTGTTTTTTCATTTGAACAGAGAGCTTGTGATCCTGCCTGGTGTCTAGACCTGCTGGGAGGTTCAAGGCAGGAAGGCTGGGGCCCGAGCAGTAAGCTTGGAAGTAAGCAGCAAGTGCCACCCCCCCCCCGCCCCCGCCAACCCCAGCAGCTGGGAACTTCCCTTCAGGGCCCAAGTCTAGGAAGCTGGGGAGTCAGGGGCTGTGGGCACAAGAGGGCAAGGACACCAGCTCAGCTGCCCCTCGCTTTCCTCCCCCATGCCTCTGGTGTCCCCAAATGTGGGCACAGGACCCTACCCACAGACGGGAAAACAGGCGGCTGGTCCCCAGTTAAGACCAAGGCAGGCTACTTCCCCTGAGGGTTTTGCCAAGCCCAGAACTGGTAGTCTAGGGTACTAAATTCTACCCTTGTACTTACTAACCACCCCACAACCTCGGGGGGCTCACTGCCCCCTCTTTGGTCCTGGCCCTCATGTGTGCATCGGGGATCACAGACATTTGATTCCATTCTAATTCTGCCTGTGGTGGCAGGAGAGGCAGCAGAGGAAAGCCAAGGGTGAGGGTGCCCAGCCCTGGCCCCCAGGCTATCTGTGTGTTAATGATCCAATTCACCCCCCCAGAAGAGGGCCCAGAGGCCCAGTACCTAATGGCATAGGGCACTCATGCCAAGACCTCCTTGCCCATTGGAGAGCTCGCTGCAGCTGCCAGCCGGGGCAGAGGAGGCAGACCCCAGACAGGATGAGCAGATGCCCCAGACCCAGCCTGCGATCCAAGAGATGATGTTACCCTCCCAAGCTGAGTGGCAAAGAGCCCAGGACAGCCTGGGAATGTGGGAGAAGTACACAGGAGGTGCTCAAGACGTACTCATAAAATGCATGAAGGACTCTGCACTTCTCCCTGGGGTTCTCTCCTGTGTGATAGGAGAGAACCTACCTCCTACCTCCTCCACCAGGAAGACCTCCTGGGTTCTTCCCCCCACCACCACCACCCTCCAAACAAACTGCCTCCTCTTCTAAGCAGAGAGGCCTTCCCTGCATGTGTTTCTAGTAACTTGGCCCCTGGCTGCCCAGACTCACTACGAGCCACCTGGATTCGATAATGAGACCATAGCTAACTTTTATTAAGTGCAGATTATGAGCCCGCACTGAGCTAAATGCTGTACTGTCAGTCCTAAGCAGCTGGCTCTCTATTTTTGTCCCCATCTTTCAGGTGAGGAAGCTAGAGGCTTAGAGAAGGGGGGAAAGGGTTCCAGGTCTATGCCACAAGGAGCAGAGTTGTGCCCCTCCCTCCTCCAGCCCACCATGGAGCTTTCTGGTATCAGGTGTCCCAGAGCAGGGGCTAGACAGTCCGCAGGGGACACGGGCCATAGCTGAGGAGATCACAACCAGAGCATAGCTGGGGTGGTCACAACCATCTAGTAGGTGGCAGCCAGTGGTCCTAATGGGCACAGGACAGTCCTCTACCATAAAGAATTAGCTTCCCAAGATGTCCAAAGGGCAGATGTTGAAAAACTCCAGTACACAGAAAAGCAGGGACTTCAGCTGCCAAGGAAACCTAGCCTCTTGGATTAAGCTTTTGAACAACCTTAGCTTCTTCGTCTTTTAAATGGGGCGAAGAACACCTGACCTGGGAGGTATAATTGCACCGAGCAGAGCAGTGGGCAAGTAATGGGTGCTTAATGAGCTGTCACTGGCCAATTCAGTCCTGCAGCGCTCCTTCCTCGAGGACAGCAGCAAGCAGGAGAGCAGCAAGCAGCACACACGCCCAGGGCCAGCAGGCAGGGCATTTTTGAGGAAGACGGTGGGTGGAGAGCCACCTGCCCTGGAGAGCCTGTGGCTTTGCATTAGCCCCCCTCCCCCCACCCTGTGCTGGGCCCCAGGAAATGGCACCCTAGCCCCCACTGGCACTGCCCAGGGCCGCGTGGGCTGGCGTGTCCCTTCCGGGGCTGGGGGCGGGTGAGGGATGGGGGAAATTCAGCCTGTGCTCGGCTCCAGGATGCAGCGCCCTGGGGGAGACTCGCCTGGGCACCTGCTGGGGGTAAGAGGCTCTTCTTGGTGTGGGAGGGTGAGCAGCCGGGGCCCGGGTTTCCTGGGCATACGTTCTAGAACCCTCCTTAGGTGGGCAGGGCAAAGAGCATGGCATCCAGATGAGGCTGCCCCAGATCTCAGGCCTGGGGTTCCTGACAGGGCAAGGGCGCGGTGAGAAGGCTGCTGGGGCACAGCCAGCGGTGGCAGCCAAGGCAAACAGCCTCCTCCCCAGCCCGCCCCACCCCCGACACCAGCTGCAGAAGGTAGGAAGGGCAGGAGCTACCAGCGTGGGGCCAGGTGAATTACCTGCTCCCAACTAGGCTGGCAGATCAAAGGGGCGCGGACCCCACCCTCCCCCAGGGCCCCAGCTGCACACACAGATACGCACTCCCCAGCCCCTGCTCCTCGGAGGGAGATGACAGGCTCAGCCCAAGCAGCCAGGGGCGTTGGCTGTGGCTGGCGGAGAGAGAAGCCGGCAAGGCCTCCCAGCGCCCGCCTGCCCGACAGTCTCGGGCCTGATTTAGATTCAAATGCCAAAGCCAAGCCCTTTGAAGAAGCCTTCTCTGGGCAGACCACAGAAGCCATTCAGAACCAGACTTTCCCACCTAGTATTTCCCTTCCCTGTGGCTCCTGGGACCCTCCCGCCCCTCCTGAATGTTAGCCCAGCCCCACACTGGGCTGTCCACCTCTCCCTAGAGCAGAAAAACTCTTAAGGCTGGAAAAGGGGTCAGTGTGGCAGTTACCACTGGGGCAGCCCATCTCAGTCACTGCCCCACCCCACCCCCACCGGGGGTCCTATCCTCCACCCCAGGCTGGCCCAGCTCCCAGCACTGGGGCAGGGCTGAGCAGGAATCTGCATTTTCAAGAGGCCAGGGAATTCCGCTGCACCTGGGTAACTCTGAGCCAATCCAACATTCACATTTTGGGGAGTGGGAGAAACTGAGACCCAGCGCAAGACACACTGAATCTGTGCAGTCCGATTTCCCTTCTGTTTCTTCCTCTGTCCAGTCCGGATCTTGACAGTCCAAGCCCCAAGACATGGAACCGAAAGACGAGCTTGTCTCTCAGGATGGGGGGAAGGGCTCAAATGAGAAAGTCTGCCTGAGGGCAGAGCAGGCTGCATTGCCCTGGGGGTGACTGAGGACTAAGTTAGGCCCTGTTTATAAAGCACTTAGCATGCGCTAGACAGACGTCTGGTCTGGTCCTTCCTGGACACCAACCCCTCCCCACATCGACTATCCTTTCCCCAAATATTTACAGATTATCCACCTTGGACCAGGCACTGTTCCAAGAATGGGAGACGTGGTGACCAAGATAAACTCTCTGGAGGAATATAGACTAGTGAGGGAAGACGGATAATAAATAAACCAGAAAATGGAACAGCTGTCCTAGATGAGGCATGGGAGGAGGAGGAGACTGAAAGGGACCCAGGACGCCCATGGCAAACATCTCTTTACCACTATCACTGAATCAACCCCTCCTCCTCACACACACACACACACACACACACACGTATAGGCACCCTGTTTAGGTCTTGCCCCAGAGCCTCGAAATTCTGTTCAGTCCTAAACTTGCAGGCATTTCTAGGGCTGGGACAGAGAACCCAGCAAGTTGGTCCCGCACCACTTTAAGGCCATTAGCAAGCCACTCCTTCCCGGCAGAAGGGTGCTGAGGCGGGAGGCATCACATGACAATGGGAGTTACCCTCCCCCAAGCCAGCTCAGCTGATGGAGATAGGACCTCCTAGGCCTCTGCGGACCCTCTGCCAGGCCCCCCATCAGAGCTCCCACCCCTCCTGTGCACCTGCTCCGGCCTCTACCTGAGGCTCAGGCCAGGGACCAGGCCGGCCCCAAGGCCATCTCCACAGCGAGCTCTCCTGTGGTCTCCCCTCCCCGACTGGCCCCCATGTTGATGGGTTTCCCCTTTATGTCTCCTCCCCCAGAGCCCCGCCAAGGCTTAGCTCAAAAGTGCTTCTTTCGGAAATTGTGGCTTCCGGAGGGCCTTGTGTTCCAGGCCTTGTGCTCCAGGCCACTGTGATTACAGTGGGGAGCAAGGCACCAGCTTCGGTGTCACAGCGTTTCCCCAAACATATCCATGGAGTTGGGGGAGGAAGCTGGAAATGAGGAGGGCAGGCCTGGGAAAAAGACTCATCCAGCTGTCATCCAGCCTCTCCCGAGCTGGCTGGCTGGGATCAGCAAAGGAGACAGAACAGCCAGGGGGAGCCCCTTCAGCGGAGAGGGTCCTCCAGTCTTGGAGATTCAAAGAAGGGTTTATAGGAAGGGAGACTGCTCTGGACATCACAGCGCCCCCGGTCGCATCACTACTTTCCGCCTCCCCGGTAGTTGGAAAAAAGCAGTCACGGAGGGGTAATGCTGGAGCGGCGGCAAACTGACCTGAGCCAGCAAAACACAGTGGGTGCTACGGAGCCAGGCCCTGATGGGAGGGTCCCGGTTTCCCCTCTCTCCTAGGGCCCAGCAAGGAGATGTGGTCCCCACAGAGACGAGGAGGTTCCAGGGCCCACGGTGAGCCCACCTGTTGCGCGGGGGTGGACTCCTAGTGCCGGGTGTATAGGAGCCGTGCGTGCCCGGGTGCGTGCGTGGGTGTGCGCGCACGTGTGTTCAGGTCGCGTGTTCGGGGGCCAGGCGTACGTGTGTGTGCGGCGCGCGCGCGTGTGCCCCGCGTGTGCACGGGCGTGGCGGCGGCGGGCGCGCGACCCGGCCGCGGTAGTGCGTGCCCGTCGCTCTGCGCGCCCGCCCGCCGGAGCGCAGCATCGCCTCTGGCCAAGAGTGTGCGTGCGTGGGGTGAGTGAGCGAGTCCGGGGGCCGGGCGGGGTGGGCTGCGGAGAGCAGCGGCGGGGGAGCCGGCGTTCCCAGGACGCCCTGGCACCGGCCCCAGCCCCCAGGCCTCGCGGCAAGGCGAGGCGGCAGCTGGGGCCGGCCGGCGCCCCCCTCCCCAACAGCTGGCCGCGGCCCGGGGGGCTTGCAGAGAGGAGAGGAGGGGGCGTCGGGAGGCGCCTGCAGGCTGCTGGGCCGAGCCCTGCGGCCTCCCTCCCGGTGCGGACCGCGGGGGGTTGGCCGCGGAAGGGCGGGGCCCCAGGGCGGGCGGCCGGCGGCCCTCGAGGAGCCCCGAGAACAAAAGGAGACGGCGACGGCTCCGCCGTGGTCAAAACAACCTGCGCTGGCGGCGGCCCAAGGTCTGGCCGCTGCCTCGGAGCCCTTCACCTTAACCCCTTCGCCGCCGCCGCCACCGCCGCCTTCCTGCGCCTCGCTGGACGCCAGGAGGGGCTGGCCCTCCTCGGGAGCCGGCGAAGTGCCGGCTCCCAGCCGCCGCGGAGCGGAGGCGGGACGGGACCCAGGCTCGCAGCGCTCCCCGCTGCCCTCTCCTCCCCCAAACCTCGCGCTTCCTCCCTGCCCCGCCCCCTTTCCCACCTGGATTCCGGGTGGACTTGCCAACTCACTGCTACGTGAGGCTGGGAGGGGTGGGGGTACTGATCCGACCTGATCGCTCCCGCAGACGCTTTTACACCCCACCTGCCTTGCAGCTACGCTTTTCCTGGCGCGCTCCGCTCCCCGCAAGCGGGGGAGAGAGGCGCTCCCTCTCGCAGGGCGCGGGCGCAGGTATGGCGGAGCCTGGGGCAAACACCGCCCCGAGGGCTGGATTCTTTAAGAGCCTCTACTCCTCCCCAGTTCCCGAGTGCCCAAGACCTCTCTCTGGGCAACCCCCGCACCCAAGACACAAGCTGCTGCGGGACTGCGCTCTAGGGCTGAACATGCCCTGCGCTGGCCCGAGGGCGCCCGTCCCGACCGGGAGCCAGAGCCTGGGAGGGGAGGCAAATCCCCGCGGAAGGCTGGCGTAGCTGCCGCCGGTGCGCGAGCTCGCACCTCGCGTGCAAGCCGGCTCCTGGACAGAACGAAGCTGCAACCAAAGTGGGCTTGGGAGAACGCGCCGCCTTCTGCACCCCGGGCGCCACCCCCACCGTCTCTCCCTTCGGGTTCCTGAGGGGTGGGTGACAGGGCCACACACACACCCTATCCCGACGCTGAAAGGGCCGGGGATCTGGGATCGCGCCCTCGGAAAGAAAGCTGCCCCTGCCCCCTCCCCTTAGAGCCTGGCACCTCCCGGACCTCGCGTCCCAGCCCTCGGAGGTCACCTCGCGCCCGGCGCTAGGCCCGTGGGCTGCAAAGGTCCGAAGTTCATTGCAGGGAGGGGAGGGAACGACTAAGGGGCGAGGGTGGGGGAAATGAATGAAGCGAACCAGCCCTGGCAGCCGTCGCAACTCACCTCGGCGCTGACCAGACGCAGGTAGCAGCAGAGAGACAGGAAGAGCGCCCAGCAGCGATTCATGCCGACTCCGGGCCCGGCCCCGCGGGGCCCCGGACGAGTGGACCGAGCGCGCCGCCCCCGCGGCCAGGGTTGGGGGCGGGGGCTGGGGAGGGAGGTGGGCTCGGCTCGGGTCTGCGGCGATCAGGCGCTCAGGCCGCTGCAGCCGCCGCCGCGGCTCACCCGCATGGCCCCCGGGCGCCGCCGCCCCCGGCCCCGGCTCCGTCGTTGAGGGGCTGGGGAGGGCCTGGGCGCGGGACCAGGGTCCGAGGCCGCTACCTGGGCGGATCCCGAGCCCGAGTGAGCATCCACGGCCAGGGGTCTGCGTCGCGAACCAGCCGAGGCGTCTAGCCGTGTGGGGGCGCCCAGGGGACTCCAACCTCCAAGAGGAAAAAGAACACGGCAGTCGATGGCTCGTCTTCACTCGCCGACTATAGGCGTTTTCCTCTGCCCGCGGGCTTAGCTTTTTTGCAACATTTTCTGGAAAGGCCCCCGAAGTCGGAAAGTGCAGAGTTGGGCACCTCACGGCCAAAGTCTCCCCCAAAAAACTTTTTCCAAAGTTGGCTTTGCAGCAGCGGCCCGAGTACCCGGGCAGGGAGAGGTGCAAACTCCCGCCCGGGCCGGGTTGGGGGGGGCCGGAGCGTGTGCGCCTTGGCGCGGGGCCCGCGCGGCGGGCACGGCTGCTCCGCGCTCGCGGCGTGCCCGCTGCGCGCAGTGCCGGGCGCGGCAGACAGGTGGACGCGGCTCGGGTCCGTCGGTCCGTCTGTCCGCGCGCTCGCCGCTCTGGGCGTCCTCTGCGGGCTGTGAGCTGCGGCTGCTCCGGCTTCTCTTTGCAACGAGGCTGGAGGGTGGGCCTTTTTTTTTTCCCCCTTTTTTGCGCGTGTGTGTATGTGTGTGTGCGCAAAATATCTCTATCTCGGGAATGAAAGATGGGCGCGGGCGGCCAGAGGGGAGCCCTCAGGGAGGCAGCGGGGGAGGCTGCGGGCGCGCGGGGAGACAGGCGGGCTGCTCCCGGCGGCAGGAGGAGAAGTTGCCACCCTTTCAGCTGTTCCGGCCTTTATAAAGGAGAAGGGAGAGCGCTAGAGGTGGGTGGAGACTGCCTTTCCTCTTCTGGCCCAGAGTCAGCACCGGGAAGGGGGGGGAGCTCTGGGAGGGCTTGGGGTGGGGGGCGGGGCGTTCAGGGGTCTCTAAGAGCCCCGCAGCCCCTCTATCCAGGATCTGGCCCGTGGGAAGGGAGAACTAAGGGCAACCGAGCGCCCCGCCCCTTAGCACAGTGACCGTGGCCTGATTTCTAGCCCACGTGGTTGGGGAGTTGTCTCCGGGACCACCCCCGGGAGTCCAAACCCGCAGCCCCCCAGGGCAGCACTTGCACCCTGACCCAGGAGGAGCGGTGAAGGATTCAGGCTCTGCAGCCTGGTTCCCATCCCGCCCTGGCGCTGAGCAGCTGGGTCACCTTGGGCAAGTCACTTCCTTTCCTCGCTCTTCCCTCCAGCCTCGGAGTGGCATGAGGTTCTTGGGAGGACCTGGGGCCAGAAAAGGCAGACAGCACAGAGCTGGGAGCCAGCCACAAGGTGATCACACAGACCCCGCAGCCAGTACCATTCAGCAGAAAGCTGGGTTGGTGTCTCCGCCTCCTCGCTGGTTGCCTGGCACACCACAGGCACCGCCAGTGCGTTGAACTGCAAAGTCACACAAACCCCCACCGCCCTGCAGCATCCTTGCAGGGCCGCCATCGCAATCCCACAGTCCCCCTGGTGTTTACTACCTCCCTCAGCCCCCAGGTTTTGAGGCCGGGGGCCAGGGGCGGGGTGGGGGGTGGACACCCACCGGCATTCACACGGTTAACGCCTCCCACCCCCAGCGCCAAAAGAGCTGCGGTGGCCCCGCAGTCACACGATCACAGTCACAGAGTCACACACACGCCCGCCCAGCCCAACACCCACCACGGGACCCGCAGCCTCACTGTATCACTGGGCTCCTGGCCATAGGGCACCTTTCTCTGGTCCCCTTGCACCCTCTGTTGTCTGCCCTTGGGACCCAGACATCCGTTTGGGGTGCCAGCCTGCTCCTCACGCCTCCATCGCCCAGACAGGCACACCCGCTGTCTCTTCAGAAGCCGTCTTCTTGGACCCAAGCGAGGGGGGCCCAGAGGAGGGAGGATTTCGCCAGGCGGGCCTCTTTACAAAAGCTACAAGCACTCCCCTCTACCCACGACCACCTGGGCAGCCTGGCACAGTGGCTGGGAGGCAGGCTGGGGGCAGGTCACCTTGGTTCAAATCCTGGTGTGGCCACTTGAGCAGGTCAGGTGTCTCTGGGAAGCTTCACCTCTCCGTACCTCAGTTTCCTCCCCCTAGAAACTAGAAATAAATCTAGAATTGGTGGGAGAGAAGGATTTCAAGGAGGCCTGGGGAAATGCTAGGGACAATGAGGATGTTTGTCAGCTTTGCTGGGAACAATGAGTTCACGGATACCTACCCACATCAGAACTGATCTATGCATTTTATTATACCTCTGTGCAGTTGTAGAATTCTTAGCTAGCTCCTGAAGCGGTCTGAAGGCCCAGAGGAGATAACGCATCTGGAAGGACTGAGCACGATACCCGACACACAGAGTCCATCGTTCCTTCAACACGGAGTCTGAGTGTTCCCCGGGGGCCAGGCATTATTCCAGGCGCTGGGGAGAACACACAAGGCTAATACAGGCTTCTGCCCTAGCAGAGTCCCTATCCAGAAGGACAGACAGAGGCATAGACAGACAAATCAGGAGACAGGGTGACAGGGGAGATTGAGGTGTGGGGGTTTGGGAAGATGATCCCAAAACACAAGACTTGAAGTCCAAAGACTTAGACATAAAACCACAGGACACTAGGTGATGTTGACCTTGACCTTGTGGATCCTTATCCATAAAAGAGATGCGAACAGCTCCCGTTATCATTGAGGGGACCGCGTCATAGAAGTGTTCTTTTTACTCCGCATGTAGCCTCTCGGTGCTCTTGTTAGGTGTGCTGCTCCCATCTTAACAAATGGGGAAATTGTAGCACAGAGAGTTGAAGCAATTTGTTCAAGGTCACACAGCCAGTACAGTGGTAGAGCTAGACTCCAACCCAAGCATTCCAGCTGTGGAGCCCACAGGCTTGAACCACCATGCTATGCTGCCTCTTGGCAGGTGATGACTGACGATGAGAATTAGGACATATTTTACACTTTTGTGAGCATCAAATCCATGAATACATGTCCAAGTGCTTTGCCAACTGAAAGTGCTATACAAATAGCAGTTCTGACTTACACACAAAAGTGCTGGAGGAGCACAAAGGAGGGGAGCACACGGCTCAGCCTCAGGGGAAGGATGTGAAGGGGGGAGGGTATGGGACCGGCATCACTGAGCACACACGATCTGCAGGCCCTAAGAGGAAATGTAAGAAAGCAGACCCAGAGCTGGGCCTCTGTGACCTACCAGGCTCTCGAGTGAGCTAGACACAGATCATCACAGACCAGACGTCTTCATGCGCTGGTTAGAAGTGGCAGGACAGGGACAGCAGAGGCGGCCAGAACCACAGGGCACCCAGCCTGAGTGCCTTGCTCAGGAGAACGCCTTTCGCCTTTCCTATGCCTGCTCCTCGCGGACACCATCCCAATGTGGGGGGGGGGGTCTTTCCACACCAGCAGTTCTCTAAAGAACACCTCCTCCTCTTCCTCCTGTGAGACTTGACTTAACACCTCCTCCAGGAAGCCCCCTGGGCTTGGAACTTGCTCTGGGTTCCCACAGCATGTGCCGCATGGTATTGTCATTGCCCATTTATCAGTCTAGCTCTAGACTGAGATCCTGGTGAGCAAGGGTCTCGTTCCAGCTCCCACAATACTGCAGATGCTCAATAAATATCTGCTAAAGAAAAGAATAAATGAAGAAGTATCTTGCCTTTTTGTTCCTCTGAGCCCTGGCCTTGTGGTGCAAAGATTCCATGCCCTGCCTGAGGGGGTGGAAGGGCTTAGGGAGGGGCTTATAATGTGAGCCTCTAAACCGGACTCTACAGGGGCACCTCACAGACCTGGAAAGACCCCGGCACATCTTTTGGCAATGGGGCCCTGAAGAATTAGGCTTTCCAATAGTTCTGGAAACTGTTTATGTGGGCTGGAAACCACACGCCATAACTCTCACCCCCCACCCCCTTGATAGGTCTGAGCCCAGCAGAAAACCAAGTGGCCACAGCCCTCCGCTAATTGCTGAGGGCCCCCCCCAAAGGCCAGGCCTTTTTAGACTGTTTGTCTAGAGCAGTCTAAGCTCTCCTCCATCAAAAACATCTCATACTCTGGGAGTGGGGGCTCAGGGCCAAGGAAGGAGCTGGCTTCCATCCCGGGGGCAGCGTTGGGCCCTCAAGTCCGGAGTGGGTATCCCCGTTCTCCTGAGAGAGGCCTAGCAGGCCCCATGCCAGGCATGTTTGCTTTTTCCAGCTTGATGGGGGGCAGGGAGGAGGTCAGGCTCCCAAGTTGGGGACAGTCCAAGGCCAAGCCACAAATGGCCCGAGGCCGCAGCCTGAGGCTGTATGATGGCAAAACAGGCATCTACCCCCACAGCAGGTAGCTGCAGTCAGCTGCCCCCTCACCCCTACCTGCCCTGCCCCTGCCTCCGGACCCCAGCCTGCACCCTCCCCCAGGAAGGGAGCGATTTCTGCGTTGGTGCTCCTATCATGGGGAGGCTTCCCAGCAAAGGCAGCAGGGGTTCAGTGCCTGCTCTGCCATTTACTAGCCCTGTGACCTTGAACTTCACCTTTCTGAGCCTCGGCTTTCTCTCTATAGAATGTGGATAACAGTAGTGATCACGTCACGGGGTTAACGCATCCTCAGTGTTGAAAGCATGGCGGGCGCGCTGCACACATGTCGGTTGCTGGTGCTGGGCTGATCCTTGTTATGGCTCTAGCCCTCCAGCCCCAGGCATATGCGCACACACACATACACACACACCTGTGAGCTCCGGAGACAGGGCTTGGGGTGGAGCCCAAGGCCAGCCAGGCTACTGGTCACATCACCTGGAAGGGGGGGGGTCTTCACAATGAGCCCCCCACCACTTCTTTTGGAGACACCCACACACTGGTGAGGCTCTGGCCATTATGGATGTGAGGACCAGGGAGGCAGGAGAGAACCCCAGGAAGGTAGACAGACAGATCCCTCCTCCCCAGGCCGAAGGCAGCCTGGGGGAGCCCACCAAACTGCCTCTGCTGCCTTGGGCCTCATGTCCTGTATACAAAGGCAAGGGAAGCTCGGTGTTTGTTTTGCTGGGGCTGAGTTATGCATTTTTAGCTCCTCTAGTCTCCAGACAAGGAAGAGGATGTTTGGACGGGACAGCTCAGATCTACCTGTCCTGAAAGCTGGCTGGAAATGGAGCAAAGTCCCCCCACCCCCCCAAACATGCTGGGAGATGACTCCGCCCCAGAGCTGGTGTTGGGCACCCCTAACCCCTGGCTGCTCCTGGGCTGAGCCTCCAGTAACCAGGATGCGCTCCCCTACAGAGCATTCACCCTGAACCAAGCGCTCTGCCTGAGGAGGGCATAGCAACTGTCACCATTCTACCAGCAAAGGAACAAGCTACTTCCTGGAGGGCTGGCGCTCTTATCTTCTTCATCCCTGGGGGAGGGGGCACTGAGGCTCGGAGAGGGACACTCGCTGGCCCAGCATCACCCAGCAAGGAAGCAGCAGTGTCAAGATTTGAATCCAGAGCCCTGTTGCCCAAGCCCAGACTTCTCCCGTCTCCCCATTACATCATGCCTGCTGTGGGGCCTGGATTGGAGCCGCCCAGCATTTCATGTCACTTTCCATTCAGAAAATTCAACAAATTAAGTGAGCTACACAGAGGAAACTGAGCAGGGCTGGAGGCAGTGGGCCCCCAAGACCTGCCCACCACCTCAGGGCAGGGAGCCATTTGTGGCCCCACAAATGGGAAGTTGTGTGCTAGATCCGGGTTAGCTGGCCCTTTCCAAATCAGGATGTCCTTGCTGCCCAGCTCTGAAGATTTGACTGAGACGGTGCACGAGGGAGAGAAGGGCCAGCAGGCAGCGGGCAGCCCCTCTTGGTGGGGCTACAGCAGCCCACAGACTCTCCCCAGCTCTCCGGAGGAAGATATTTGTAACTGCAGGAAACATGACGGACCTGTCCGAAGGATGGAAAGCTGATCACAGTGACAAAGTCACAGATCCGTCCTCAATATTCCTGAGAGCAGATGAGCCCAGGTTTTTAGGTATATTCACCCAGTTAAGCTTCACAACCTGCCGAGCTGGAACTTGAACCTGGGCAGCCTGGTGCCAGCATCATCCTCTGAACATCTGTCCCTGCCTGCCAGGCCTGTCAAAGATGAAACACAGCTGCCCAGCCCACCTGGACACTGCCCGCCCTCACCCACTGGTTTTGCCTTCGCTCCACCCCTACATGGGGAAGGTCCACTGGTGGGCCCTGGGCTGGACCCCTGGCCAAAGGAGCCTCCTTTCTCTGCCTTGTGTGGTGCCGCACCATGGTGGGCTAATGCTGGACAGGGGAGGCTGCTAGAAAGGAGACACAGATGGCAAGTAATGGATGGTCATTGTCCTCCTCACTCCTTTTCCTCACCAGAGTCCCCATCTCCTCCCACTGCTATTTAGGAAGCCCTCCTTGGGGAGAAAGTCTGACACAACATCGATGTTCAAGCCCCCGTCCCTGCCGTACAAGCCAAGGCTGTTCGGAGGGGATACCTGAGGTTCAGAGACAACATGTGACTTGCCCAAGATCACACAGTGAGTCAGGGACAGAAATGAGCGATAGTTTTGCCAACGGCAGGGACCCCCAGCCCTCTCCTGCTGGTGGGGAGTGGGGAAGCAAGGTCTCCAGGGTGGTGAGTCTGGAAGTGTGGTCAGTGAGAGAGGGAGGGAAACAGATGGATATGAGAGAAGGTTCTGGATGAAGCTGGAGTTCACAAGGAAGAGTGGAGGGCTAATTTTTACCCCAGACCACACTTGTACTTGTGACGATGCCCCTCTCAGTTCAGCCTTCACTCTCTTCTCCAACCACATCTTGCCCACTTCCTCACCAGTCCTGCCTGCCTGCTGGGGAGCTTTCCCTGGAGCGAGTTCCCAGAAGTAGCAAGCTGTCCCTTCTTGCCACTACCAAGAGGCTGCTTGAGGAGGCTTCCGCGTCCTGGATGTATCTTGGGACCCCACTCACCACCCCACCCCACTCGAAGACCTGCGAGCTTCTCCAGGGCAGGGACTGTGAACCTGCGTGGAGGTTTGGATCCATGGACAAGGCCCTTGGTAGGTAAGCCCTGCAGGCCTGGCTCGGAGACCCTGCTGTGCCAGTTACTGGCTGTGTGTCTTTGGGCAGGACACTGACCTCTCTGAGCCTCACTTTCTTCAGCGGCGAACTGGGATCTCTACATTTGCCTTGCACAGTTGCTGAGAGACCAGATGTGGGGATCGGTGCTCGAGGCGCCCGCCCAGGGCCTGGTGCACAGTTGCTCAGCCTACAGCTCAGCCACTCCCTTTCAATCGTTGTCCACACCCCCACCATTGCTCCGCAGTGTGGTCCCCCGACCAGCTGCTGCCGACCCTGGAGGCTTGTCAGGAGTGCATGGTGCTGGGCCCTCCCCAGACCTGTCAGCTCAGCATCTGCATTTTAAGAAGAGTCCCAGCGATCCATGGGCACAGCAGTTTGAGAAGCCCTGATCTAAAGGGAAGGTCAGAAATGGTCAAGCTGGGGCGCCTGGGTGGCTCAGTGGGTTGAAGCCTCTGCCTTCGGCTCAGGTCATGATCCCAGGGTCCTGGGATCAAGCCCCACATCGGGCTCTCTGCTCAGTGGGGAGCCTGCTTCCCCCCTCTCTCTGCCTGCCTCTCTGCCTCCTTGTGATCTCTGTCTGTCAAATAAATAAATAAAAATCTTTAAAAAACAAAAAATGGTCAAGCAACATGATTTCATGTGGACCGAATAAATACGTTGACCTCCTTGAGCACCCAATGACCCAGAGAGAACAAAGTATTTTATCCCCATTTTATAGACAAGAAAACTGAGTCCTCGGAAATCACATGACCTCCCTGATTTACACGATCAGGGAGTCACCAAGCCAGATTTGAACCAGTGCCAAAGGCTTCGGAGCTACGACTCCCTGAGTAGCCGTCCTGGGCTGTCCAGTGTGGAGCCAGGAGGAGCAAAATCTAGGACCCCAGCGTCCTCATCTGTAAAATGGGGTCCCAACACAATCTGATTGCGGGTAGGGTGTGCAGACAGGCCCTACCTAGTACCCCAGACTTGTCCTTATGAAGGATTGGGTGTTAATTGCCAACTCACCTCTCTGGAGCCCCCTACCCTTGAGGGGTATACAGGCTGAGGCAGGCAGGTGGCAGACAGACAGAAAGATGGAGAACTGTACAAACACCTTCAGGCGGTGCTTACATAAGTCAATAAGCAAACAGGGCAGCCCAGTGGGAATGACTAACCGTCTTAATGGAAACCACCACCACAGCGGGCGTAACGCTCGTTCGGCACAGATGCGTCCCCTGACCACCAGGGCACGTCCCTCCTGAGGACACGGCGTTGTCATCAGTGGTCCCTGTGGGAGCACGAGGCCAGAGAAGCGAGATCTCCCTCATCCACCTCCTGTTCCTCCCCTCCCCCTCCTCCCCTCCCTCCTCCTCCTCTTCCTTGGGGCTCTGATGGCACCTCCTTCATTCTTCCTTGGAGGAGCCCAGAGTTCAAAACCAACCCCCACCACACCCCAGCGGTGTAACCCTGGGTGAGTCCCTGCCCTCTGGGCTGTAGCTGAGGATAATTCTGGAACTAGCACACTGGGTGAAGGGATTAATCTAGCGACTGATTGTAGATGCTTAGCACACAGAGGGCTCTCAGGAAGGGGGAGCTCTGGCTCTCCCTAGCTCGGATGAGACCGTTCCCACTGTTGGCCCCCGAGGAAAGCAGCACGGGAATGACCCCTATTACGGATGAGAAACTGAGGCTCCAGAGAGGAACCGTGACCTCCCTAAGGTCGTCCTGCCGGCCATTGTTGGAGCAAAGTCAGAGGCGAACTTAAGTTGTAGGACTCCCAGAGCAGTGCTCCAGGGGAGGGAAAAACAAGTAAGTCAGGAAGGCAGACCTCCCAAGTCCCGCCCACCCAGGGTGAGATCTTTTCTCCTGTGGGATCTGGTGGTGGCACGTGGGGGTGAGCGAGTGTGTCTGTGCGATGTGCGTATGAGAGGGATGGTGATGGGGAGGAGGAGGGTCATGGGTCTGTGCGCACGTGGGCATCTGTGTGTGTCCGTGAGCGTACACGGGCCTGGGAGGGAGGGGACAAAAACATCGCTGGGTGGCCAGGGATACGCACAGTGGGAGCACCCAGTGCCAGCCGAGGGCCAGTGGGCCCTGCGTGCAGCTGCCCCGGGCCTCCCTTCCCTGAAGACCACCACAGGGGAGAGGATGCATCTCAGCCTCCACCGGTCATCTCCCCATCCACCCCCCCTACCTCCCCCAGCTCCTTCCTGTTTTGATGGAAGGAAAAAATTTCAGCTTTTTCCTTCTTTATTTTTCCAGACGGGTGACTCGCTCGGGAAAGGAATTCCCCCCTCCCCAAACCATCATAATACCTATATATCGATGCCATAGATCCAGGCCCATCCTGTTGTGCTGGGATAGTCACGGTTATTTTTGGGTGTTTTACGGGGGTGGTACCCCAGGGGAGGTGATACGGGGGGGTGCTCAACTGCCTTCTCCCAGTCCACATCCCCCCCCACTCCGAGATTCCTCCCTACCCCCTCCCAGTCCTCCCTGCCTGAGTTCTGGGAGGAGGGAAGGAAGCCTGCTAAGCCAGGGTATAAATAACTCAGGTGGTTACTCAGCTCCTGAGAACATGATAACATGAGTCATGATGTGAAATCAAGAGGAGCAGCGAACAGCCTTGGGCCACCGCCCGGGGCAGGGCAGTGGGGCTCCAGGGAGTGGGGGTCTGGAGCCCGGGCCCTGGCAGCAGGCAGGGCCCAGGAGGACAGGCGAAGCTAGAGCCCCATGTATGGTGTGAGACAAGCCTCATCTGGGCTCAGACGCTCTGGTTACTCACCTGGAACTGTGGGCGGGGGGGGGGGGGGCGGAAGGGGGGCGGGGGGACCTGGGCTTCGTTGCCAAGGCCCTCCCTGAGCCGCGAAGAGGAAAGAGGGCTGGGCCCACAGTGAGCATCCTTGGTCCTCTCCTCATGCCTCTCACAGGTCAGTGGGAAGGTTGGGTCCATGGCAACGTCTAGTACCTGCCCCCATGTCCAAGGGCAGGAGGCCCAAGGAGTTCCCTGGGCCCCAGTGGGACTTGCAGGAAGGACCCACAGCTTGCGAGGTGGGGGAAACAACTTCTTCTCCGTCGGGGGAGAAGGCCTCAGATCTAGGACGATCCCCACCCTCTTTTGGCTGCCTGGCCACGGTGTGGGGCTGAGGTGTGGGTGTAGAAACAGGACACCATTAAGGAGCACTGGCCTAGCGCAGGCAGCTGCGCAGGGCCGCTGACCCAGTCTTGGGCTCTGGCAGGCAAGGGTCAGAAGCCCGCTCCAGCCCCTGCCCACTCGCCCAGGGAAACCCTCGGCTTCAGGCTCGCCTCCAGAGCAGGGCAGGCTTGGACCCCGGGGTTGCTATGGCAACGGGTTCTGGAGCCTGCCTGGGCGGAGCCACCCTCCTCTCCCGTCCCCCTGCAGCTGCCTGGCCTTGCAGGGAGCAGGCTTTGCCAGGGTGAGGGCCCGTAGCACCTGTCCTGGTTGGGAGGGTGCAGGGCTCCGGCACAGCTGACGACTGCCGCCTGGGGCTGGGCATCAGGACACGGGACGTCTGTGTGGCCCAGGGGTGGCTCAGTGTGCTGGGTCTGAGCCTCAGGCTCCTGGCCTGTAAAATGGTAGAATAGGGAGGGGGACTAATGGCTGTCTTGGCCATTGTGAGGGTCACACCGCTGAGCAGTAACCGCCCAGAGCCCCATTCTTTACCTCGAAGGCATCCTCCTTCCCACCTTGGGCCTTAATCCCAAGGGCAAAGCCCCCAGAGCTGGCACCCACTCCGCCAGGCCCTGCCTCTGGGACCCTTGACCTGGCTTCTCCCCCAGCAAGGAGTGGGTCACCCCCCCCTTCACCCTTCCACCTCGCACCCCCCATCTCGGCTTGCCCAGACAGCCTGGCACGGCTCAGACCCAGCCATTCAATGGACAGCCTGCCCTCTGGCCCCTCACGAACAATGGGGACTCCAGGAATATTGTCCTGCCTCAGCTGAATCAAACGCTCTAAATTTAGCCCATCTGATGCGTCCTCAGCTTCCTGCCCCTGCTGCCCTCCTTTCAAGGCGATGAGGTCACCCCGGAACTGCCTGCCCAACAGCAGGACCCAGGGGGTTTCCAGGTCCAAGGCCAAACTCCTGCTCTTGGGGTGTGGGCGGCCCACGATTCAGGGCCGTGGGTCTTCCCGCCCTGCCTACCCTGCCCCTCGGGCTGCCGGGCCCTGAGCTGAGTTCCTGAGAACTTCAGCACCGGCCTGGGTTCGGGGAAACCGCAGAGGCAGGGGGGGCCAGCTCCCAGGGAAGAGCACATGGTGAGGAACCCGGGGCCTGGGGCATGTAGGAAGGTGCATGAGGTCTCTAGTCGGTCACTGAGAAAAGACAGGCTGAGTTCGAGCTGCATGTCCGGCCCAGCGCTGGGGACAGAGAGGGGCTGCCCTCCCGGAGTGGACCGTGCTGAGGACGAAAGATAGTCAGCAAGTGAGCAAACAGTCAATGACCAAGATCGCGTTCGTCCTGACACATGTTATGAAGGACATAAATCAGAGAGACGGGATCATGACACCGGGTGGGGTGGGGTGTCTGGCCCTGATTTAGAGAGAGGGTCAGGAGAGGCCTCTCCCGGAGAGGTGACATTTGAGCTGACACTTGGATGGCCGCAAACAACTATTCGAAGGGTTCGGTGTGGCTGAGCCCTCCAGGCCAGAGGAGGGGCAAGGGCAGACTCCAAGGAGAGAAGGAATGTGTCTGGTTTGGGGGCAGTCTGGAGGTCAGGAGTCCACTCCCAGCAGAGAGGGGCAGGAACGGGGGTCAGGAGGTGGCAGGGGCCAGATGGGGAAGAAACCAGGGTAGCACTCCCTGAGCGAGAGGAGGTGGTGCCCTCCCTGGGCGAGGGGACAAGCAGGAGAGTCCCAACCTCCCTCAGATTTTAGAGGATCTGTTGGCTGCTCTGTGGAGAGGGACCCGCAGGGAGCCCAGGGAGAGACTAAAGTCACAGCACCTTGGGATAATAAACACTGTTTGCTGGAGGGCACCTTCAAGATTTTCCCACTTCAGCCCTCTCATGAGTCTCTGAGGCCCAGAGAGGGCACACGTCTGCCCAAGGTCACACAGCGAGTGGCAACTCTGCCTGGAAATCCTTTTATAGAAGGTAGGAAGAGGAACTTTGCCACGTGAAAAGGATGTGTCTTTTCAAGAAAGCCGTGTCTGAGATGCTGCCCTCAGGGTGGTAAGCAGGCCAGAGATGCACAGTCCCTGGGAAGTGGCCGGGGGCGGGGGGTCCGCCGTGTTTCTGTTGCGGGGTCTGCCCTGTCTCTGGGGGGGGTGACTTCCCTGTCTCTGGCCTGGTTCCTCTTACCTCCTGTGGACAGGTGTTCTGACTCCGGCCCCTCCCACAATCCTCCCTGACCGCAACCTGCACCCCCCCTAACCCGGCTCTGCCAAGAATCTGAGGTTGGCAGGGAGTTGGGGGGGGTGGCCTCTGGAATGTCGCTTTCTGGAGCCAGCACCGGAGTGCCAACCTCGCCAAAGGCCTGGGGGCGGACGGGGGATCACCGGATCTTGTCTGGAATGGGGAGGCTGGCAGCCGTGAGCCATCGGGGAAGGGCAGGGCCCTGCCAGTCCCATCTGAGGTGGGGGGCACCCTGGACTATGGGCCTGCAGTAGCTACTGACCATCTCTCCAGGAGGGGGGAGGTGGTTCCCTGGCAGCAGCGCCCCCCCTCCACCCCCATCACGCTATTCCCTCCAGCTCCTCAAACCCTCAGTGCCTTCTGGTTTATAGTGGAGCCCTGCTGGGGGTGGGGGGAGATAGGGCTCTGTGCTGGAGATTCCTATTAACCCTTCAGACACTGAGTGTGAGGAAAAACGTTTTGGACTGAGGCTGACCCAAGTTCAAATCCCATCTCGACCCTGACTGCCTCCCTGGGCCTCCTAATCTACAAAATGGGGATGTTCCTTCTATGCAAGGGCTTAGTATAAGAATTGAATAAGGAGGGGGCGCCTGGGTTAGGGCCTCTGCCTTCGGCTCAGGTCATGATCCCAGAGTCCTGGGATTGAGCCCTTCTCTGCTTGGCAGGGAGCCTGCTTCCTCCTCTCTCTCTCTGCCTGCCTCTCTGCCTACCTGTGATCTCTGTCTGCCAAATAAATAAATAAAATCTTTAAAAAAAAAAAAAAAAGAATTGAATAAGGAAACACCAAGCCCACCCCCGACCCAGGCCCTGGCACACCCCAGCGCTCCTTGTCTGTCGGTTGCCTCCCTCCCTCTACCTCTCCCTGGGAGAAGTAGACTGCTTCATGCTTCTGCTGCCCAGGATGGGGGCCTGGAACCGGAGCCTGGCAGGAGGTGGAGCCCTGGAGTGGCGAGGGACAGTGAGGCACCTGGTTAGGACCCTGACTGAGGAGTCAGACCTGGGTTTAAGGCCTGACTTCTCCACTGGCCAGCTGTGTGGCCTTGGGCAAGTGACTAAACCTCTCTGAGCCTCGCTTTTCTTAAATTTCTCATTTGCTTAATGGTAGTAATAGTGCCTTCCCCACCAGGGCTATTGGGACACAGCTATTATTGTTAGTATTATCAGCTGGTGGGGTAGAGAGGGTACTAGGAGGAGACTTGGGTCTCCCCACGGGCCCCAGGTTCTTGGAAACTTCTGGTAAGTGTGATGGGCAGCCCTGAGTGGCCGAACTGAAGACAGGACAGACAGCACCCAGGTACCCTCTGCCTGTGTCTTGTTACAGAAGCTCAGGAGCTGGCAATTCTCTGGGGACCACCCCCCCACTCCCAGCTATGCTGGTGGTGGAACTGGGTGAGGCCTCCTTTTCCAGCCAGATGCCCTTCAGGCTTGAGGCAGGGCCACCCTTCCCCTGCTCTGCCAGCAGGGCCCAGGCCAAGATGCCTTTATTTTTAAACCCGCGAACAATGCCTGGCCGTGCACAGCCTTCTACAGAGGACGGGGAGCGCGAGAGGACGGGCTGGGAGCCACACTTCCTGGGCCGACATTCCTCATCTCCAGACAGGTACCCTGCTTAGGTTTCCCTCGTCCCTGGCCTTGACCCTGCTCTCCCTGGGGTTGTGCAGGCAGGTCTGGATCCCTGTCCTCTGGCTGGGACAGGCACGGATGAGGCACGCCTGCTGTCCTCAGCCCCTTGCAGGGGACAGTCCCAGAACACCGGGCCCCTCCGACTGCCCCTCCTTCCTCTTAACCCCTCCAAAACTAGGTTGGCTCTTCCGCCTCCTCAGGAAGGCCCCTCAGCCCGCACAGTGAGGCACTCTTGCCTCCTCCCACCTCCCCCTTGTTCCCGGCTCTCCAGAAAATTCCTGAGTCTATGCAGCAGGAGGGCAGTGACCAGCAGCTCAATATCCCTGGAGAGCAGGGCAAGATGGGGAGACCGGGAGTCACAGATACGGGGTCTAATCCGGGTTCTGCCATCAACCCCTGTGTGACCTTGAGCGAGACCCATCACTATCGCATCTCAGGAGGGGAGAGGGCTGGGTCAGCTCTGAGGTGCTAGGCACACCTGGGGCACGGGGCCTCCCCAAGAGCAGGAGACACTACAGACAAGTGTCCCCAACACCTGGTGATCTCCATGGAGAGCCACAAACGTCAGAGTCCAGAGCCAGCCAGCCTGGCTTCAGATCCCGGCTCTCCACTGTCACTGCAGTTTTGGGGCAAGATAACTAACCCCCCCTTAGCCCCCCTGTGTCCCCATCTGTGAGATGTGGTCACGATGGTGCCCACTCGCAGGGCTGTGGGGGAGATAGAGACAGAACTTGTGGCAAGTAAGCCCGCAGCAAGCAGCCGCACTAGCCACGTGTGCCGCAGAGCCAGGAGGTCCGCGTGCGTGTGCACCCACCTGTGTTTGCCCAGAGAGCGCGCTCCCGAAGAAGGTGGAAGCCCTTGAATGGGATCGAAAGAGAACAGACACCAAAGGCGGGGTGTGGACTTACACGCAGGCCAGAGCCCCGTGTTCGAGTGTGTGCACCAGTGTCCAAGGACAATGTGTGCACCAGAGCCTGGAGCATGTGTGTGCCGAGGTGTGCTCGTGAGGACTTGAAACGCCTTATGTCCCCTTGTCCTGCCATTGAGGTGGGAGCACCGGGACACGTGTCCCATCCCACTGTCCTGTGCTGGTGAGACAGGAAGCACCAGCCATCAGCTCCCCCTCTCGCAAAGCCTGGCCCCACTGGGGCCAGGAGACCTCTGGGGGGCGGCAGTGGAGAGGGGACAGGTCGCTGAAGGCCTCCAAATGAGCTTGGTCCCTCCTGGTTCCTTGGCCGCTTTGATTCTCCCCTCACATTGCTGCTTGTTATGTCCCCTATAGTTCTAACCCGTCTGACCCCAACCGGCGCCCCCCCATGAAGATGGGGATCTCCTGTGCCTCGACCCCCGCTTTGTGCCCCGTGTCCAGAACAGTGCCGGCCACACCGCGGGGCTCGACAAGCGCTCAGACAGATGAGGACCCTGGGAAGGTTTTGCTGTTGTCGGCTTAGCAGGGTGGAAAAGTCAGCAGGTGTCAAAACTTGAACAGATGTAGTCGTGTCACTCCCCACCCGGAGGGGACACGGGGCGTGTTCTCCACCCCGAACATTCCTTCGTGCACCTGGCCCTGGCCCTGGCCCTCACTGACCTGACTTCTAGCTCCACAGTGTCGCCCTTTCTAGAATTCCAGGCCTGCACCTGGGAGGGCTCTGTGCCCACATGGGCCCTGGAGAAGAGGCCCGAGGAGGATGGAGGGACCCAGTCAGCTGGAGGTGGCGACCATGACAGTGCTGGCCCAAGAAAGGTCAAGGGGGGAGACCCTGAGAACTGGCTTTGAGAGGAATTTTCAGGACCAGATGAGCGTCTGGCCAAGGCAGACGAGGCAAGTTTTCCCGCTGGAGCAGCTGCTAGAGGCTGAGATGCCCCCACAGCTGGGCTGGGAGAGGGACGCCCTCCCAAGCACTGAGCACGTGGGCGTGCATACACAAGCACACCCGTACACATGCACAAGCACCCCCGTGCGCATGCACGTGCACAGGAGCACACGCGAGGAAGGTGGTCCAGGCCCGGACAGGTGGCGTGGGGTCAACAGCCGCCCCGAGGCTCAGCCGCTCAGCGTCTGCTTCCATCGTCTCCGTGGACCGGAGCCTCCCTGCACGGCAGAGTGGAGCCTATGTGGCCAGTGAGACGTGGGCAGAAGAAGCCCACGGTCGCCGAGCACATCCCTGGGGTGGGGGGCCACGGCTCACGTGGAATCCCAACCTTGGGGTGTCTCTGGTACCCACGCCCCCTTACAATTGAGGAAACAGAGGCGTGAAGAGGCCGAGCACTTTGGTCACGTCACCCAGTGACAGCACCAGATCCTGCCTCTGCAGTCTGTGACAGGTTGTGTTTTCCAGAGAGAACCACAGCGGTGTCTCCCATCCTACACACTCTTAACGGCCTGACGATGCTCGGCCCGTGTTCCTCTTCTTAAATCTGGATAGACTTGATTTTGCAAAAGGGATGCTCTGTGGCTTCCGAGCTAGGTCAGAAAAGGCAGCGGAACTTCCGCTTGGTTCTCTGGGGACCCTGCCTGAGGGCTCCGGGCTGCCATGCTGGGAGGAAGCCCAATGAGCCCAGGAAGACCCGACAGAGAGGCCGCCGCTGGGCCGGAAGAGGGGACAGACGCCCAGCCCGCAGACGCTGCCTCCACCCTGCCATCCCAGCTCCAGCCGCTGACGCCAGCTGCACGCGAGACCCCAGGCCAGACCACCGAGCAGGGCCCGTCCCGAATTCCTGAGGTGCAGAAACCATGAGAAATAACGAAATGGTTCTGATCGTTTTAAGATGCTTTGGGGCTTTGGTTGGTTAGACCGCGGTAGTTCACGGGAACATAACCCATTGCAAATCCTGCTGGACCGATATTCAGAATAATCTCAGAATAATCCACCCCCCCACACCCTAATCCGGGCAGCCATGATCTCTTGCCTGGATGCCTGCAGTGGCCTCCTGACCCATCTCCCTCCTTTGGCCCTTGAATTGTGGTTCGTCTCTGCACAGCAGCCAGAGAGAGGACTGTGTAACAGAGATGCCTCTGTTCAAGCCTTCCAGGGGCTCCCGTCTCCCCCAAGTCCTGACAGCAACCCACAGGCCCTCCACGATCTGCCCCAGGCCTCTCTGAGCTCAGCTGCCTTCACTCTCCTCTTGCGCGCTGCTCTAGCTGGTGCCCAAACTCAGAGGGCTCTTACCTTAACCAATGCTGTTCCTTCTGCCTCAGGTTTCTTTTCCCTGCACACCTGCCTAACTCAACCTGGCTCCCCTTGGCGTCCAGCTCAAATGTCATCGATTCAGTGAGGCTTCCCCCCACCCAACTCCGTGCCCCACAGACTCTCCCATCCTCTTCCTGTTTTATTTTTCTCCACTAGTTCTCCCGCTCCTGATGCTGATGACCTATTGTATCTCACCCATTCCGTTCGTGGGTTGCCGTCTTCCATTGTCAGGCGAGCTTCCTCCCGACAGACATGCTGTTTTGACTGCTCTATCCCTAGGGCCTGGCCCATAGTAGAGCTTCAGATGTCTCTTGAATGAATGAATGAGTGAATGAATGATTCCAGTCCAATAAAACCCCTGATGGGTGAAAGAAGGGGCCTCTCAAAACGGGCTGCCCTCCAGCCTGTTCAGGGTACATCTTCATACTCCAAATGGGGGAAACTGAGACCCCAAGAAGAGAAATCATTTGTTGAAAGCTAATCGGTCATTCACATATTCAACAGATGATTTATAACGTGCAAACCTTGCAGTCTTTTAGCTTGAAGCCCCAGCCCCACTCACGCGCATATCCATTCCAAGGCCCATGTAAAATCCCTATTTTATATCCTTAAGCATATGTGTTTTCCTTAAAGGTCCCAAGATTAATTCAGCTTCGGGCCTCACCAACCCAGGAATGGTCCCTGCCCACAGGGTTTTCAGAATTAAGTAAGTTACTGCCCATAGAGCTGTGTCTAGTACATAGTGAGTGTTCAGTGCCATGCTGTTGGGGGCCCCCTGGGTGCCAGGCACTGTCCCCAAGAGCTGGGATTCTGTGATGAACCAGATCCACCAAGCCCCGGATCTCTTGACCTTATGTCCTGAGATGGGGACAGACAGTGAACAAGTAAGCAAGTGGGCATGAAATGGCACATGGTGAGGGGCAATAATGAACATTCAAGTGGTGTTGGGGGCAGGAAGATGGACAGGGAGGGTTCAGTGTGGTTTAGAAGCCTTAGGAGACTTCTCTGGGGTCTGCCATTTGAAGAGGTAAATGATTAAAAAAAGAGAGCCACATCAGGTGGAGGGAGGAGCAGGTACAAAGGCCCCATGGCAGAAATGAACTGGGTATATTGGAGAAACGACAAGGCCAGTGAGGAAATGAGTGAGGAACAGAGCAGGGAGATGTGGTCAGAGAAACCCAGAGGCTACATCTTCTTCCTTCTCCCCCTTCCTCCCTCTGAAGGACTAGCACTTTGCAGAGCTGCCCCCTGGCCACCGCTGGGATGCTGTTCTACTTCACCCCTCCTGCCTTGTGACCTCAGCCCCACCCAGCCCAGCCCCAACCCTTACTTCCCCTTCTAGTTGTGACCCAGGAAGTCAGGAGCCACATCCTTTCCCTAAACTGGACCTCCCCTTCCCGCACTCCCTCCCAGCGGGTGGACATCAGACTCCTGGCCTGGACTCTGGGTCAGTGGCTGACCCCCTTTGGACTCCCCAGCTGCCTTCCCCTGTCACCCACCCTCCGGCCCGGCAGTGTCAGGCCCTAGCAGCCTCCTTCTCTTCCCCTTCACCAACCTCCCAGAAGCCATGGGGTTTCCCGGAATGGATCAGCCGTTCCCTAGTCCAGAACCCCCTTTCTTCCCTCCTGCCTCTGACCAAATCTCAGTTGTCACCTCCTCCTGGAAGTCCCTGGGTTATGAGCAGCAGACGGGGCCTGCTCATCGCTATCCCCCCATGGCCAGGCATAGGGCTTGGCACCAGGAAGGGTCACAGTGGATGGACAAATGAATGGAGAGTTATTTGGGTCCAGTGGGCCCATTATCCACCGATCTGCATGGCAACCACCACACTGGGCCCAGGAGCCAGGAATGACAGACCTGCTCGCAAAAGAGCTCTTACCCCAAGTTCAGGGGTCTGAAGCAGTTCTGGGCTCTGCTCTAGTTTGCTGTGTGACCTTGGGAAGTCACTGACCCGTGCTGAACTTCTCATTTGGCAAAGCAGCAGCTGGAAGAGACTGCGTGATCTCAAAGCATCACAGTCACAAGTGTGGACTCTGGCCAGACGGCCTGGGCTCAAATCCCGGCCCTGCCCCCCCCCACCCAGCCGACTGCGTGACCTTGGGTGAGATTTTTAACCTCTCTGAGCCTCCGAACCCCCATCTGTAAGTGCTGGACTGCCAGGACTTTGGGGGAAGCCTAGCCTGGGGGGAACACCAGACACGCGGGAACCTAAGGCTAATTAGATCATAATGAGGTCTGCGGTCCTCGATCTGCATCTTCTGGGGACATGATTGGTTCGTGTGAACGCAGCCGCTATGTGTCAGAGCAGAAGGCCAGGAACGTCCGGACTGAGGTTCTGAGGGTCCTTGTGGCACCAGGACAGGGCGACTGTCACCCCTGGGGCCGGGAGTGTGGTGCAGCCTCCGTGTGATCAGGTGCTCTTTCTGGTTACACACTGTCTGCCCGGAAGCAGCCCCACTGCCCTCCACCGGGGGACCCTCTAAGGAGCCAAATGCAACAGAGGATGTTGAGGAAAACTGAGGACAATTGCGTTGTGTCACAGCACACTGAGCTTCCAGAGACAGGCTGGGAATGTCCTTCTAACCCCCCACTCCCCTGGGAAAAGACTATAAGAAATGAGGTCACAGGTCACCCATGGGAGCTTCTGGGGACCCCGGGCTATAGGGGCTGCTTCTCAGACTTTAGTGTTCTTGCTTCAAAGGTCTGGGTTCAACAGCGAGAGGTCAGGAACTGTAGTATTCTCTGGGTCCAGAGCCTAAGGCACAGGGGAAACTGAGGCCAGGAAGGCTGAGTGACTCGCCCAAGGTCACCCAGCTCTGGGGGAAGAGCTGGGACCAGATCCTACACCTCTAACCCCCAGCTGTGCGTCTCTCCCACTTGGTGACACATTTCTGGAAATCACCCCAGTTCTACTTTCCAATGTGAGTCAGGAACATCTGTACCTCTGGGGGCTGAAAATATTCCCAGGGGCTCCCCGGCAAGAATGCTGACATTTTCAAAGGTATCTTAAAGCAGAACTGGCCTTCCCAGGAATTGATAAGGACGGTACCATTTCTGTTCATTCAGTGAGAATTCCCAAAGGCTTTACAGGGCCTTGTTCTTGTCCTGTTCTCCCTCCACCCCTGTGAAGCAGGGGACAGGGCCCTATTTGATGGGGAACACCACTGAGCTGCCAAAGGGCAGAGAGATTTGCCCAGGGTCACACTGGTGGCCCTGGTTCTGATGCTCAGGGTGCCAACTCCAAGCCCAGAAACCTCCCTGATACCCAGGAGGCGAGTTTGACCTTCCCTGCCAGAGACCTGGGCCGATCTTAGACAGCATCAGCTCCCGCCCCTGAACTCTAATTCTTTCTCATTTTTTTATCCCCTGACTATAAGAGCAACAATACATGTTCACTTACGAAAATCTGAAAAATGCAGAAAAGTCAAAATAAGGAAGAAAAATCACCACCCACAGCCCCGCCACCCAGAGACAATCATTGTTAAGGTTTGATGTATTTCCTTCCATAGTTTTTTGTTTGGAGACTTTTTTTAAACGTGGCTGAGATCATACTGTATATTAAAAGGAAAAAGAAAAACAAAACGGTAGTATCCTGCCTTTCGGACCTGCCATTAGAGCGTGGGCGCTCCCCGGCTAGTTTCCCTCTCACCTTTCTGTTCCCTCTCGTCTGACCTCAGTTTTATTGGCCGCCTCAGTATTTTGTCCGGTGGAAGTTCCATAGTTTACTTAGCATTCCTTTTATTATTGGGCAGCTCTGTGATTTCCAGTTTTTCAGCACCATCTATCATATATTTTGGGAGATCTTTGCACAGGAAGCTTTTCTTTTTTCCGTATTTAGGGATATCTCCTTGGCTGGAATGGAATTACTGGGTCAGTAAGTCATACACGTTTCTGGCACAGTGGAAAGGGCCTGTGCTGCGCCCACTCTCCAGATGAACAAAGAGAGGTCGCAAGAGATGATGTTGAACTGTGCAGTCAACTGAGTCAGCCCCCAGTCCTTCCTCTGTACCTCATTGAGCTCCGTTATTACGGGCCCCTCTAATCATTCCCTCCTTCATTCACCTAGGTGCAGGCCAAGGGCGTGGAGATCCTACTATGAACAAAACGGATAAAACACCCCTCCCGCAAGGCGACTCCAGCCCAAAGGCATGGAGGGAAGGGGCAAGCAGGAGGAAGGGCAGACCTACTGCTCAGGGGCTCTATGCAAATCAAGGTGCTCATTTGCATATCCGAGCCTTGGGCAGGTGAGAAGGCAGAGAGCGGTGACATCGGGCAGCCCCTCCAGGCCCGTTTTCCTGGACCCTCCTTCGTTTTCCAGAATTAGGTCTTCCCTTAAAATTTGGGAGATTTCACAAAAGTCTGGATTCCTGGCATCTCCCGAAAATGCTGCAGACCTAGCCAAGTCCCAGGTGCCATTGCTCAACCCAGCGCCCCCACCACCACCATCCAGCCCCTTGGTTGTGCTGCCGGAACACACTCAGTCCATGAGCCTTGTGTGATGTGAGCCCGGCTGGAAGCATTCAGCCATGAGACCAATGACAGTAGTAAGGCTGAGACACTCAGGCCAGATGACAGAGCCGTAAGGGACAGAGGCCAGATCTGAGCAGGGCAGTCAGGCTCCTGAGTTCAGTGGGGAAGACCGGTATCAGAAGGCCCCCACAGTTAAACAGACAGCCCTGCCAGAGGAATTTTGGAGGGGCCCCCCGGGACAGCAGAGGCCCAGGCAGCCTGAGAAAATGCACCTGGGAGCTGGAAGTAAAAAGTCAGACACTAGAGAGCTCCCAATTCTATGTGGGTTTTTATTTTGTTTTTTTTTTCCAGTAGGCTCCATGCCCAGCCTAGAGCCCAACGCAGGGCTTGAACTCACCAACCTGAGATCAAGACCCGAGCTGAGACCAAGAGTTGGACTTAACCGACTGAACCACCCAGGCATCCTTGTGTTTCTACAGGCCTGGGGATCCTCCTGCCCAGAACGCATCCACGTCCTCAATTCCTGCAAGGAGACCCTGGCTCCTCAAGCCCCAATATCTGATCCAGCTGTCCCCACTGCTGCTGGGGCCTGGGGTGGGGGTTAGGGGGCAAATAGGAGAGAAAGGGAGAGGAAGCACTGAGACAGGACTGTGGGTGTGGCGGGGAGTGTTGGGCGCCCGGCGGTCTGATTCCCGGGCATACCTCCCAGCTTCGGGCTCGGTTTGGGTGACCTCGGGCATGCCTGAAGCTCTCTGTGCCTCCGCTTCCTCACCTCCAAACACACTGTAAGGGGGTGCCTTGCACGCCTTCAGGAGCAGACCTGGCGTGGATGCCCCCCTGAGCATTTACTATGTCTTTGAGGATGAACAGGGGATCGTGCACCTGCCCGGTCAGAGCTCCCTCCCACCCCCCAGAGCCCCCGCCCCACTCTCACTTTACCTCGCAGAAAACCCAGCCCAGAGAGGGAGGAGGCCAGACCTTCAACACCCCAGGTGCTGACACCAGCGGTCCTTGGTCCTGGGGTACCCCCACTCCGAAGAAAGGGTTTCTGATAAGGAAACCCCTAGCACTCGGCCCCACCCCAGCTCCTCCCGTAAAGGACCAGCTTGTGCCTTCTGGCCTGGGCCCAGTAGGGGCCTGCTCCCTGGGCATTCACCTCTCAGGGAAGGAACTTTCCCCCCATAGACCGCCTTCCCTGGCCATCAAGGGAGGGGGTGGCTTCCTGGCCTGAACAATGGGGCTGGGATATCCCCTGGCCTCTGGCATGCAGGGGTGCGGGGACAACTGAGGAGGATGCCATTCCCATGCTGGGAGCCCAGAGAACGTGGACACGAGGGCAGGAGAGGGGAGCTGGAGGCAGCAGCCCACGGGAGAGCATTCCCCACCCTGTCCTTCTGACCTCAGGCAAGGACGTCACCTCATTGTGCCTCTTTTTTCCCTTCTGTAAGATGGAGAATGACAAGAACATCTAGCCTATAGGGTAGTTATGATGTTAACCCACTCGTGTAAAGGGCCTAACACGGGCTCAGCCCTGACACACAGGGCGAAGCCGGCAGTGAGGGCAGAGGCCACACACGCGTGCAGTCATCGTCCGCCCCGCTGAGTGTCCCACTCTGCCCCATTCAGCTGTGTGGCCTCGGGCAAGTTATTTAACCTCTCTGGGCCTGTTTCTTCACCTAAAAGGGGAGCGATAATTGTCTGTCTGCTAGGTGTTTGAAGAGGGGTGTTTGAACAGTCACTGAGTTAATGTGTGTAGTCCGCTTCAAGAACGCTGCCGCGCCCTTCCTTTCTGAGAGCTCCTTGGCGGTGGCAACCGTCACTGCAACCTCCTTACCGTCCCATGAGTCTCCCGTGGCCGCTGTACCGAATTCCTACAAGCGTGGGCTCTTAAAACAACACAGTTCCTCTTTTGGAGATGTGGATGATGGCAGGGTTGTGGCCCTTCTGGAGGCTCTAGGGAAGAGTCCATCTCCTTGCCTCCTCCAGATTCTAGAAGCACCTGCAGGCCTCGGCTTGTGGCCCCTTCCCCCCTCTTCAGAGCCAGCAACATAGCCTCTTCTGAGCTCCTTCTGCAGTCAAATGCTCTACCCCTGAGCTATACCCTCACTGACTTCCTTCTGATCTTCTGTTTCTGTTGTCATGTCTCTCTGACTTTGGCCCTCTTCCCTCCCTCCATTCTTTAACCTTTTCATTTAGAACTCATTTGAGGCTTCTAGAAATTATAAGGGTAATTCCGAGAGCTCCCACGTGCTCTCCACCCAGATCCCCCTCATGTTAACATCCACCATAACTGGGCTGCGTTGGTCAGAATGAAGACGTTAGCAGGGGTACAACCCGGCACACCACGGACGACCTCAGATGTCACCAGCTTCGTCACCGATGTCCTTTCCCTGCTCCAGAATCCATCTGGGATCCCACGGGGCATTTGCCCTTCGGTTCACTTTAGTCTCCCCCATTCGTTGACGGTCTTCGGGGCATTTGCCCTTCGGTTCACTTTAGTCTCCCCCATTCGTTGACGGTCTTCAGTCTTTCCTGACATTGACCCTGTGCTCTGTAGAGTGTCTCTTCGTTTGGTTTTTTGAACATTGTTCAGATACGATTCACCAGCCATACGATTCCCCCAGCTGAAGTGTGCAAGTCACTGATGTTGATCACATTGTGAATTTCCTCAGATTGTAATGAAGTATGTCTAACACAACATGTGTCATTTTCACTAGTTTGACGTCTCCCTCTTCTAGAGCCCCTGAGCTGACCTGGGCTCCACCCGGGCGATCCGGGCTAACCCCCAGCTCAAGAACCCCCACTTCGGCCCACCAACTAAGCCCCTCTTGCCCTATAGGATGACATGGTCACCAGGTCCAGGGCTTTAGGACATGGCCATCCTGGAGGGGGGTTCTCTTATTCATGTGCCACGCTTCCTGTGGAGCCACCAGCCGCCACACACTGGCAGTCACCTGTCTTCCACCGGACAGGGGCTCCCAAGTGCGGGCCTGGCCAGCCCTGCTCACTGCTATGTTCCCAGTGCCTAGAAAGAGGTTTGGGAAACCCGAAATCCTCCATTCATCTGCGCTCACTGCGGCCAAGAATGAGAAATGGCCATTTTTATCCAAGCTGGGCAAATAGCCACACTTCGACCCTCGCTAGCACTGGGAGCTTCCTGGCCTTTGTTTCCCCCTCATCGATCTGCGCAGCAACAGTCACTCACAGGCCCATTTTCCAGACAAGAACTCCAAGCGCCTCTGGCCCCAGGCCCCTTACCACGACCCAGCAGGCCGGAAGGCACCAGGACTTACAGGAAGCTAAAATCCTGAAATAAACCCAAGTCAACATACCTAGCTTCTGCTCCGGGCCTCCAAACGCCCCCCACCTGCCCAAGCCCTCCCTGGGGACCCCCAGACCTCCTCATGACTAGTAACTAGTGTACACCCCATGTTCCAAAAGAGGATCCCGGGTCCCTCCCCCCGCCCGTCTCCTGATTGGCCAGTGCCTGGACCACACGGGGTATGAACTCCTTTAACTTCCCCCCACCCCTGCTCTGGCCCATGGCAAGTGCCCAGTGAGTATGAGTATGAGTATTGAGCGAAGACTGAGGTTTGAAAACCCTCCAGGCCCCCCTTGTTTCCTGCCGGGTTCTCTGGTCTGGTCCTGCTCGGCCTCATTTCTTCTCCCCTCCCTGCCCATGGCCTCAGGGCGGCATTGGTGCCTCCCCGCTTTCCCAGGGGCAGGCCAGTGGGTGTGAGGGGGCCCAAACAAGAGGGTTTTGAGGCAGCCCTATCTCCGGAGGGAAGTGGAGGAGATAACACAGCTTCTCACTTTCCCGGCCTGTCCAAGACCAGAGATAACCCCGGGGGAGATGGGGTACCCGAGCCCTCTTAGCAGCGGGTACCCACCTGCCCCCCGGGTCTCCCACGATCCCACTATCAGAAACCCCAGGCCGAAATCTGAGAAGCCGCTCGGAAGAGCCGCCCGAGAAGGCGGACGATAAGTGGGGCCAGAGCTGACTGGGGGGGGGGGAGAGACAAGCCTCCAGTGTCCCTGGAAAGTGACCCAACGGCTGCAGCCACCCTTCCCCAAGCCCGGTTTTACCCATACCTCGTCAAGGAGCCACCCCAACCCCGTCCATGCTCTCCAGAGCTGCCCTAAGACAGAGCACCTTCAAGAATGTCCAGCCCAGCCCTCTTGCTGACCAAGGAAGAACCTGGAACCAGAGAAGTTGGGGGCCTTGCCCAAGTCACAGTGAGGGCTTGAACCTGGATCTCCAGGCTGCTGCAAGTTTCTTGGCAACACACCGGACAACCATCTCAAACACTGGTCAGAGACTATGAGGTAGGGGGCAGGGGGACAAAGTATCAGGTCCGAGTTCTAGAGGGTGGGGTGGGGACAAGAGGAAGGGGCTGCAGGATGGGAAAGGGACCGAGAGCTGGGAGCAGGACACCAGGTTTCTGCCCCCAGCTCTGCAACTAACTCACCGGGGCCCCTTGACCCTGTCCCCTCCTCCACCCTAGCCTCAGTTTCCCCATCTATAAACAGAGATGATATTGGGTTTGTCACAGAGTCCTGCATCGTGAATTAAATGACTTTACTGGTTCAAGCGCCGTAGGGCGGCACCTAGCCCCAGCAAACGCCGCAAGGAATGGCTGTGATCCCATATTGGCTTCTCTTTCTGTCTGTCCTGCTCAACCAGAGCTCCAGGGCGCAGGGCTGGGGGTGTGTCACGCACAGCACGGGTCCCAGGCTTGCGGGGTCCAGCCCCTCAGCAAGTCTCCTGAGACGATGAAGGTACTGTGCTCAGACTTCCAACCAGAAGACACCGAGGAAGGCCGGCACCCAGGGCCGGACAAAGAGCTGATGAGTGAACGAGCAAGTCCAGCCTGACCACCCTCCTCCCCTTCCAACTTCTGGCCTCACCCCCGCCACCCTACCCCGCCCCGGTGGAAGCAGCAGGTGGACAGTGGGGAGGAACATTCAGCCACAAATGTGCTGCTTCCCACAGACTAGAGCCCAGGCACCGACCACCTGCTCTCGGCTCACCACCAGCCTGAGCAAGGTCTTCCCTGCAGCCCCAGAACCTCCCAGCATCTGCAGCCCAAGGGCGCGGGCTGGCGCAAGACCCAGAACAGAGGACCCGCACGCAGCCAGCCCTGGCAGGTCAGGGTGACCTCCTTGGGGGTTGGAACCTCCAAGCCCCTCATCTTGCTCTCCATGAATTTACCTGTAGCCCTGAATCTGGTTCTCGCAGCAGAATAAATGTTAGATAGGGAAACTGAGGCCCAGAGCAGGAGGTGTCTTGTCCAAAGCCACAGAAGGAAACAGACAGAAATAGAACTCAGGGCTGGGTTCTTTGTTCTGCAGCCCCCGGGTGCGGTGTAGGGGGAAGGAGGATCCTAATACGCCTTATCCCTACCATCAGCTCTGGCCTCCACTCTGATGATTTTGCAGCGCATGAGGCCCTTCTTCCCCAGACTCGGTACCCAGCATGGTGACCCAGAGCTTGCCAGCCCTGTCCCCACCGTCTCTCATGAAATCCCCTGAGTCACAAATCTTGTGATGTCATGAGGGCTAAATGAGATCCTGCCATTTGGGTGGATACTTCTCTGAAAAATAGGTATGAAAGATGACCACCACGATTCGTGGTTAGGGAAGGTGAAATCAGAACCGGGATTGCCTGGGTGCCTCTCTCCGTTGAGCATCCGACATTCGATCTGGGCTCAAGTCTTGATGTCAGCGCTGTGGGTTCAGACCCTGCGTTGGGCTCTGTGCTGGGCATGGAGCCTGTTTAAAAAAAAAAAAAAAATCAAAACCACAACGAGGTACCACTTGACACCTGCTAAGATGAGTGTAATCAGGAAGACGGACTGGAAACAAGTGTTGGTGAGGATGCAGAGAAACGGGAGTCCTCGTGCATGGCTGGTGGAAATGTGAAATGATTCAGGGGCTTTGGAACATGATTTGACAATTCCTCAAAATGTTAAACACAGTCACCGTCTGAGCCAGCAGCTCTCTGCCTAGGCAAACACCCAAGAGAAATGAAAACATATGTCCACACAAAGCTTCGTGCGGGAATGTTCATAGAAGCTTTCATCATAATAGCCAAAAAGAGGGAACAGCCCAAGTGTCCACCACGGATCAATGGGTAAATCCGTTGGGGTCAATCCATTCAATGAAATATTATTTAGCCATTAAAAAAAACACAAAATGAAGGGCTGACCTGTGCCGCAGCGTGACGCTCAGTGAAAGAAGCCAGTCCAGGGAGACCTTCTGCTGCGTCCGGAATAGTCCAGAAGTCCAGAATATCCATAGAGAGTACACAGGGGGCTCCCGGGACTGGGGAAAGGGCAAAGGGGTGTGCCTGCCCGAGGGGACTGGGTTTCTTTCAGGGACGATCTAAAATTAGATTCTGGTGATGGTTGTAGGACTCTGTAAACACCCTAAAAACCATTGAATCACACGCTTTAAATGAGTGGGTTCTATGGGATGCAAGTTAGGTCTTCGTAAAGCTGTTTTGACAAATGATCGGCAGCAAAGGGTTGGAGCTCAGGAAGGGGTAACCCGGGTTCGGATCCCTGTGATTGGCAATGGCATCCCTTTCGCTGCTCACAACAACCCTGGGAGGTGAGCATTTGGTAGGTGCCGCTCAGTGAGGCTTGGAGAAATGGGGTGTCCGAGTCTGACCCAGGAAGCAGGGAACAACACCCTGGCCTTCTGGTCAAACGAGAGCAAGAGGGGGTGCTGTCGAGGCAGGGTTTCCCGGGGAAGAGGGATGGTCCATGGCATGCCGCATTCTCATATGCTGGGCTCTGGCGTAGACTGGAGATTCGGGGGGGGGTGGGGACGGCAATGTTGCCCCTGCTCTGACCCTCCCCCTGCTTCCTCACCCTAGGCCCCTGTTTTCCATTGGTCCAAAGGGCTCCGTCTGTGGTTTTCAAACTGTATTTCAAGGCACCACAGGGCTGAGAAGAGATTTCAACTGCCCTGGAGAAAGGATGCCATGGAGGTCCCCCCCGGGAGCCCACCCACGTCCTGCCTCCCCTTCAGGCCCGGCCCAACCTACAGGATGTGGCTGCCAAACGTAGGTGGGGAAGAGGAAGGCGTGGGGGGCGGCGTCCAGGAATCCGCATCCTGGGGACCAGGAGATGGGAACTCCAGGTGCCTGCAGCCTAGGGAAGAAGACTTAGCTGCTGCCTCTTGGGACACAGCTGCCTGGCGTGGAGCCCAGAGCCATTCCCAGACTTGGTGCCAGCCCTTCCTCTTCCCTTCTGCTGGGGGAGACGCTCTGGAGCCTCCTGCTCAGGGCCTGGGTCCCCGGGCCCCCACGAGCCGAGGCTCCAGCTACCGAGCCCCAGACACTTTGGAGGAAGAAGCTGGGCCTGTGGAGAGTGCCGGCAACCTTGAACTTGGGGAGTTCACAAAGTCCCCATCATGCTTGCACAACTCTAATGCCAGCTGCCAAAGACCACCCAGCCCCCGATGGAGGACGCTGACAAGATCAGGCAGGAGGGAATGAAGTGGGCAGTGGGGTGTGGTGGGGCTTGTGGCCAAGCAGAGAGCAGCTTCCCCATCCAAAGCGCCCCAGCCCCCCAATTGCCGGGTTTGAATTTTCAAAAGTCAGGACTTTACTGTGACATCTCTAGATTTTGGAAAACTTGGGGGAGCCAAACTCTCCACAAACAAGCCACCAGTTAGCAAATTATCTCAGTGCCAGATACAACCCCATCTCTCAGGCAAGACAACTGAGGCCAAGAGAGGAGAAGCAAGCCACCAGCCCCCCAACCCTGCCACCCACGTGGTGTGCGGTGGAGTCCACACTCAAACCCGGGGACCCCATGGCAAATGCCAGGAAGGATGCTTTCCATAAGGCCTTCCCTTGCTTTCCTAAATAAATAAGTAAATAACACTTGTGTCCACAGTTTCGTGAAAGAAACGATGGGCCACCTTATGTCTCAGCCGTGGAGAAGGATGAGGAAGCCCTGTGGGTATTGGTGGGGGCCACTCTCCAAGGCGCAATGAAGAATCTGCCATTTAGGGATATGGGCTTAAGGTGGAGAACAAAAAGATAATATATATTCAAGTGTATCTGCATAGGCCGTCGCTGAGAGAAGCTTCCAGAAGCCAACTGAAGGGGTGGGAGGGAGACATTTCATTCCACACCCTTTGATGTATTTTGATTGTTGGACATTCATGAGCCTGTTAGCAAGCATATAGGATATTTGTTTGTTTTAATTGTCCCCTCTTCCCCTCTTTGTGGCATTCTCTGAGCCTGGGACCCAGGAGGCATTTGCAGGTGTCCTGGGGTCTGGGAGGCAGAGAAGATGGGGGAGGGGAGGTGCCCCAGATGAGGCCCACTGTGCCCCAGGCCCCCATGCTCACGACCCGCTCAGTCCCCCCAACAGCTCTCCGAGGTGAAGCAGTTTTGACCACATTTTACAGATGAGGAAACCAAGTCACGCGACCAGAAGTTGGGGAGGCTGGCTCAGAGCTCTGGCCCAGCCAAAGAGTCCTTGCTCCTCCTCTAAGTCCTCCCCTTTCTAGGCTGAGTATCCACAGCCTGGGGTATGTTAGGGCTCCTCCCACACCCCAGGCCAGAGGCTCCTTCTCTAAGTTCCTTCCTGAGCTGGTGGGGCAGTTCCCGGTTCCCTGGCCATACCCTCACTCTCTTGCCCATCCCAGCTGGGCTCAGAGCAGCTGGATTCCTTCCGGGAATGGCTCAACCCCAGGTCCAGAGACCATCTGGGTTCCAGCCAGAAGCATTTCCATCCCTGAACCTCCGGTCCAGCTGGGGGCTGCAGAGCCCCCGATAGAGCCCATGTCGGGGGATCCCCCAGTCCATACTGCCAAGGTGGGATTTGCAAGATACCTCAAGGTTTCGTGGTGTCCCCTTACACAACACACGACATCACCAGGAGGAGGTCCGTGCCCCGCTGAGCCTTCTGAGAAAGAAACCAGAGACGTTAGGCCATTAGCCTAAAGTCACACAGTAAATGAGGACTTTGGACCAGTCACATCTCTTGGCTTCCTCCCCCATAGAGGATGGAATGACACCTCCTCCCAGGTCGTGATGGAGAAGGGTTGAGGGATCACAATGTGAACACAGAGATGGAAAAGGCACGCTTCCCTTCAGAGAGTGAGCGAAGGGCTCCGAGGGAGGGAGCAGGAAGCTCAGATGTGCCCCAGGGCAGCCCGGGGGTCAGCGAGGACTTGGGGGGTGTGTGTGTGCAAGGTCCACCCCCCCCCACCCCTGCTGGGGCAGCGCAGCTAAACCAGGAAGCATCCTTGCGCAGGGTGGGCTTCCGCCCTGTGGATGCCGGGGGGTATGACCAGACCCAGGCAGGAAGCCCACTAGGGGCCTCCGAGAGGGGCTTTCTGGGTGGAAGCGGAGGCGGTGTTTGTCAAGATGGAGAATGAGGTCAGGGCTTGACCGACACCGGCAGGTGATTCCTCCTGGCCAGTTCCTGCCCTGCTGGAGGAGGAGAGCCTACCCCCAGGCCTTCCCTGCCGCCAGCCTGTGGTCAGGTCTAGGCTGCCCGATGCCCCCCGCGCTGACTCATGTCCATCCAGCTGGCCCTGGCCGGAGTGAGGGGGCGGACCCCACGCCATGCTTGACCTTATCAGGACTTGCTGGAGTCCAGCCGCCCAGCCAGGGGCAGGGCCTCTGCACCTCCCCGCCTCCTCCCTGCCCTGGGCTAAGCAGGGCCTGCATGAGCTCATGGGGGCCTGAGGTGGGCCAGGCGAGGAGAATGGTGGCCCAAGAAGGGAGGAGGCAGCCAGCCGCCTGGCTTGGGTGCCCGGTGGGGCTGCCCGTCGGCCCCCTGCCCGCCAGGACAGAGCAGGACACAGGCTATTTTTAGTTCTCAAATGAGGAATCGTGGGATCTGGGTGCAGCAGCTGCTCAGCGAGGCTTTTCACAGCAGCTGCCTGGCCTGGAAGCTTGCTCAGGGGTGCGCGCACACTCACAAGCACACAGACACACCCATGCACACGGCACTCGTGCAAATCCATGAATGCACGCGAACGAACATGTCCCCCCGCCAGAGGTGGGTACGGGGGCGCACCATGTACAGAGAGGTGCCCCCGTCTGCCTGCAGACACGCACGCAGGTGTTCACGTGCGCACAGACACGCACACACGCACAGCACACAGGCCCGCCCAAACTCCCAGCGGCCTGCTCCCCAGACCCGCCCAAGGGCACAGCCCGGCTGCATTCAGCCACAGAAGCACCCCAGAGCCCCCCGCCTGTGTGCATATGGACCTTGCCCTGACGCTGGAACCGTCACCACTTGCTGGCCCTTCTGAGGGTGCCATTGAGGACCTTCCAGCCTGGCAGCTATGGACAGGCAATGGCCACACAGGGAGGGGGACCCACACTGTGGTGGGCGTGGAACAGAGGGCTATAGCTGCACAGAGGAGGTGGCGGCTCAACCTGGTGTCACCAGGGAAGGCTTCCTGGAGGGGGAGGCCCTGGAAGGAAGACGCCTTGAAGAATCTACCTGTTTTACTAAAGCCTGGAGAAATCTTCCAGTGCCTACGGAAACAACAGTAGCCGCCAACAGTCGGAACAGCTACCACCGTTCACCGGGTGCTCACACCAGGCTGGGCCCCTCCCTGCATCAACCCATTTCACCCCCTCAGGGCCCCAGGGGGCGAGGACCAGCACAGTCACTATCTGCAGAGAGAGGTCTTAGCACAGGGCTGGTGGGTCTGAGAGCAGGGCTCTTCTCCGGCACTGGCAGTGACTCTCTGGGCCCGGGGAGGAGGGGAGGTTCCTGCTCTCTGCCACTCGGTAACAGATGACGCCAGAGTTCAGTGGCTCGGACAAGAGCAAGTACTAGTTTCTCTCACACGCTGCGAATTAGCTGAGCTCGGCAGGGAAGCCACAGCCCCGCTCTCGGTAGCATCGGCTGGGGCAGATCAGCTGGGACCTGGGTGACACGTTAGCTCTCGCATGCCGAGAGCCGGGGCCTCTGCTCCTCCCCACATGGCCTTTCCGTGGAGCGGTTGGGCTTCCTGACAGCATGGTGGCTGAGTTCCGAGGGCAGGTGTCCCCAGACATGTGCGTGGAAGTGGTTGTTTCTCCCCGGCAGGGTTGAGGCTCTGATGTAGCGTCACTTCTGCTATATTGGGGAAAGCCCATCGGCCTTCGGAACAGAGGGCCCCCTCCTCCTCCAGCCCATCCTGCCCTCTCCATGCACAGCTTCTGAGCCGCGTGCGCAGAGGGGTCATTGTGTGTGGCTCCAGGGGCCCATCTGGGCCAGGCATCTCAGCTTGGAAGGTGTGGGGCTGGGGGGCTGGGGGGGCTGGGTGCCCAGGCTGGGCACTCCATGCCAAACTCCCCTGGCCCCCCCACCCCGACCCAGGGCTCCAGGGCCCCAGTACTATCTCCAAGGTTTTCTCCTGCCCACCCCAGAGGGAGAGAGAACCCACAGAGGGTTTGGGAGAGGTTACTCAAGGCTCCCCCTGAGTGAGGCCTCAGCACAGATATCCTTTCCAGGGCCCCTCTCCCAATGCCTTCAAGCCTCCTCATTCTGGGTTGGGAGAATCCAACACCATAAAATCCCGAAGTCTACTTCCAAGCTTCTCTCCTTCTCAAGTGTTCCTTCCTTCCTTTCTTCCCTTCTACCCTCCTTTCTAGATTTTATTTATTTATTTGAGAGAGAGCAAGAGAGAGAGAAAGAGAGATTGAGCACGAGCAGGGCAGGGGCAGATGTAGAGGGAGAAGCAGATTCCCACTTAGAGGAAGCCCAATAAAGGGCTCAATCCCAGGACCCTAAGATCATGCCCTGAGCCAAAAGAAGACACTTAACCCACTGAGCCACCCAGGCACCCCAGGAGTCTGCGTTTCTACTACATAGTAGTAGTAACTCTCCTTCTAAGGAAACGTCTGTGCTCCAGGAACCACCAAGCAGGTGCCAAAGGGACGGGGCAGCGACATCCGTCGTGGCATTGCGTCTGATGGAAAAGAGCTGGAAAGGCCCCACGTGCCCATCAGCCAGGCTCACTGAGGGAGGGACAACAGAGTCTCACACGGACTAGTGGAAAGGATGGAGTCAGCTGGAGAGGAAGAACCTGGACCCTCTCCCAGATACACGTGGGCGGGTGAGCGAGTGCCATTTACGGAACATCCCGTGGGGCGTGTGCCTATTTGAGTTTTAAGGGCACAAGCTCTGTCTACACGAGACAGTCATGTGTGGAGAGCAGACAGAAGTCCCGTGGGACAGACAGCAGACTGTGAGAGACCCAGGGACCCGGACATGTACCCTGTCGCTGCCGTAACACAGCGCCACAAACTGGGTGGCCTAAGACAGCCCATAAAGCTTGGCGCCCTCAGTCCCGGAGTCCGGAAGTCTGAAACAAAGGCGTCATCGGGGCCACGCTCCCCGCGAAGGCTCCAGCGGAAGATCCCTTCGGCCTCTTCCGGCTTCTGGTGGCTCCAGCCCGTGTGGCCTGTTACCTGGTCCCCTCCGTCTCTGCTTCTGTCTTAAATGTCTCCTTTGCTCCTGTGTCTTCATTTCCAAATGTTGCTCTTTCTGGAGCAAAGACACTCTTGGTGGGTTTAGGACCCACCCAATCCTGCTATGATCTTACTTGAAATCCTTATTCCAAGTACATCAGCAAAAAAGCTTTATTCCAAATAAGGACACATTCAGAGGTTCTGGGTGGACCTGAATTGTGGGGGGACTCGACGGACCCCTGACAAGGTGGGAAGGCCAATATACCTTCCTACGATGAGTGTGTTTATGGATTTACGGGTTAATTGTGTTATTTCCTTTTAATTTTCAAGAACTTCTAAAACCGCAAAGACCACGTGTCTTCAAAGACCCCTTGCCTCCCGGGGTCAGGGTCTTGGGCTCTCAGGGAGGCCTGAGAAATGAGGTAAAAATGGTCACCCTGAACAGGGCTGATGTTTCTCCCACATGCCTTGGAGGACCGGCTGAAAGTCACCTGGGGTCCTCAGAGATCTGGATAATGGGTCGTCCCCATGTCCATGGAGAGAGGACCTGCTGACATTCACAGCCCAGCACCCCCTGGGGGATTGAGCTGAGCACCCCGGGACGAGCTGGGGACAGGGAGGGAATGGTGGGCAGGGGCTCTTCATGGCACCAACGACCCATTCACCCATTAGTGATCCCCCTCGCAAGGTCCTGGGCATTCCCTGATCCCAGCCCCTGGCCCCCCAGATGTGGAAACAGAGACTCAAAGAGAAGGGAGGATTTGGCCAAAATCACTTCCTGAATTAGGAGTCCTGTGTCCTGTTCTACTGCTTCTCAGCAAATCTCCTGCCCCCTTACCTCCTCCACATCCACCATCTGCAGCCCCCAGCATTTCCACTAGAGAATCATTCTGTTCAGTTCACCCCAGGAGGCAAGCAGGACAGTCAGGCAAACGAGGGAAACTGAGGCTCAGGCTGGTGAAGGGGTAGAGGGGTCAGAACCCACCCTGGGCCTGTCCTGTCCAGTCAGCAGGCACCTGACAGGCTCAGAGGGTCCTTGGAGCCAGTGCAGTGCTGGACACCAAGGGCACAAAGATTCGGGAAGCTTCCAACAGAAGCTTCCAACAGACCCTATGTAACTGAGGCCAGGAGGAGGCCCCAGCAGCCCTCCTCCCCCTGCCTGGCCTCTCAGGCTCTGTCTTCCTTCTTCCAGAGGCCCTGTCCCCTGCCATCTGCAGGCCATGCTGCGGCTGGGGCCCAGGACAGAGCCGGTTTGGCTCCAGCCGTGACAGGGCTGCCCTATCTGCATCGGGGAGTCTGACAGACCTCACCTGTGCATCTCTCTCCCCACACTGTGGCTGGGGGACAGGGGGCTGGGGAGAGGACGCCCTGGTCCCAGGCAGCAGGTGCACTCAACCAAGCCCCCATGGGTTTTGGTAATTAATTAATCATTGGGCTGCTTAAAAATTAACAACAGCAGAATGTTGGGGAGAAGACTTAACCCGTGTTGGAGGCACAGAGGAGGAGCTCACTCTTTCCCTGGTGACCCCTGGACCCTGTGACACACGTGGGGGGTATTTGAAGGCATCTGGCTCTGTACCCCCCACCCCTCCCCACCTCCCTTGGTCTCAAAGGAAGTCAGGGCTGAACTCTCAGTGGAGGGTTGGGAGTGTAAGATGGGGTCAGAAAGTTCCTCCAAAAACAAATTTCCCAGGCTTGGGTCCGATCTCTGTCCACGGGCACTTCCCCGGACAGTGTGACCTAACGTGAGTGACTCCCAGTGCCGGGCCCCAGTCTCCTTATCTGCAAACCTATAGTATTTACCGACAGGTTGGCCTGAGGATTCTCTAAGCTGATGTCTGCCAAGAGGATGCCAAGAGCCTGGCACTTAGTAGGTGCTTGGGGACTTCCTCCAGGGACCTGACACCCTAAATCCTTATGTTATGTCTGCCCCTCCACACCCCCAGGGTCAGAGTCACTCTCTTCTGCAATTAACAGTCAAGTTCAAGTTTGATTCCAACCCCCAGGGAAGGGAAAGTGGCCCTTTCTCCAGGGCCAGGTGGGAAGGTGAGTCAGCTTCCTCACCTGGGCTGATTCACACCTGTGTTGGGGGCGGAGCCGGGAAGAAACAGACAAGGATGCTTTCGTCCCTTCACTGTACTGCAGCCACGTCACAGCCCCAAGCTGGTCAGTTCTCCCAGGCCCGAGCTGGAATGGGGGGCGGGGGGATGTAGATGCACCCCCCCAGAGGGGGTGATGTTGTCCCTGAGACCCCGGAGAGGGGCTGAGATGCCCCCTCATACAGCATACCAGAGACAACCGCACAGCCTTCCTCCCCACTCCTTCCCCTGCACCGTTAGGTAACAGAGACCAGCCCTCCCCACCAGCCCCACCGCCCCCCTCCTCCCTCCAAAGGTGCCCAAGGGGTCACTGAGCCAGTAGTGGTGACTCAGGATCGGGAAAGGCCCATGAAGTCATCCAGCGGCCACCTCAGGAGTTGGGAGTTCAGGAGGCTGTCTGGACCCTGGGCTCACCGGGGAGTTCCCCAGGGAGGGGCCGTCTGCTCCCCGGGCTGTAGGACAAAGATGACCCACTGACAGACAGAGACAGGGAAGCTCCCAGCCCTCGACTCCTCCTGCCCTGACTGCAGGCCTTGGCAGAGCAGTCCCCGGCCCACCCAGCCACCATTCCCCACAGCCCGGGCCCCAGGGAGGAGCTGAGGAGCGCCTGCCCCAACCCGCTGGCCCGGAGCCCAGGGCCTGGCCGGACGGAGCTAGCGAGCAGGACTGATTGCTCTTATTTCTTGCTGGGCACGCCACCGGAGCATCCCAAGCTTTTAACACCGTGGCCATCAGAAAAGCTGAACATCAAGTGTTGCCCAAGACCCAAGGCCCCGGATGGCAAAGTAACAGACCAGGGTTCCAACTCGGACATTTCCCCGGTCTCAAGGCTTAGAGCCATTCACAAAACCTTTCTGGGCTTCAGTTTTCACCTCTGTAAAATGGGGATCATGAAAGCCACCCAGATGCTGGCCCAGTGGCTGGAAAGATAGAATGAACACATGGGGCAGCGTCCTGGCAGGAAGCAGAGCTGGGAGGGGCGTTAGGAGAAGCGAGCCTGGACAAGGGCCACTCTGAGCTGGACAGATGAGCTGTGCAGAGGTGCAGGGGAGGAGCTGGGAGTGTCCCCAGAGCAGAGGGACAAGGAGGGGCTGAGGGGAAGAGCCAGGGAGAGGGGCGACAGGAAGGAAAGCCACACGGACAGGAGCGGGGCGGGGGGTGGGGTTGGTTGGATGGAGGAGGAGAGCAGGGGAGAGACACCCTCCCACTAGAACCCACTAGAAGCTGCTGGAAGAAAAACCGCTGTCCCCAAAACCCTCAGAACAGGACAACGGGACAGGCAGAATGAGAAGTGTAGAGAAAGGACCTTGGGGAGCGGGGGGAGGGGCAAGCCAGAAAATGATTCGTATGATAATGAAAATGACTTCATTCAGCAAATGTTTACTGAGCCGGAGCCATGGCCACGCTTTGTTCTGGGCCAAGGGACAACATGGTTGACCCAGACAGACCAAGTCCCCACTCTGTGGAGGGAGAGGGAGGCAGAGAGAGGGAGGTGATGGGGCCATGAGAGATGTTTTAACGCAAGAAAGTCCCCACAGGGCCATCAGAGACTATTTATACACATGGGGAAACTGAGGCCTGGAAGGAGGCAGGGACTCGCCCAAGGCCACCCAGCGAGCCAACAGCACGGGAAGCTCTGTGCGCCCGCCCCCACCATTCCTCAAGGCCCGGGAGGTTGCTCAGGCTTGCAGGGAATGGGGACCCAGGAATTCCCGCTCTGCCCGGGCCCTCCTTGGCCATTCCAGGCTCCGCCGAACCACGTGTGGCAGGGTGGGCACGAGGGCACGGTGGGGGAGCAGGCCACGAGGGAAGCGATGGGCTCACACTCCCAGACAGGCCAGCGCATTCCTGCTGGGGTGCCACCGGGCCACCCACGCCGCCCCACCCCGCTCCCCCGCACACAGTGCCCATTGTCTGCCCCAGACACTTTGAGCTGCCGCTGCCCCTGGCCTCCGACACCACCCCACACCCTCCTGTTGCCGGGGCGGGGAGGGGGCGGGCTCCACAAGCCGAAGCACCCCTATCTCAGCCCCCAGCCCCCCAAAGGGTGGCCACACCCGCTCTCAGGGAGCCAAGCAATGATCAGAGAGGGAAGGCAACTCGCCCCAAGTCACCCAGGCCAAAATCCAAATCCCTGGACACCAACCCCCATGCATTTCTCTTTCCTAAGAACTCCCCTTCCAAACCCCTCTACCCAGGGAGGCTCTGGACACCCCAGCTCACATCTCCTCCCTCGGCCGGGCCTGTGCTGGCCCATTGTCGACCCCTGTCTTCACGTCACCCTGCCTGGGTGTGAATATCCCCATTTTACAGTCCAGGAAGCCAACTCAGGAAGGAAGGCGCTTGCCAAGGCCACCCAGCGAGGAGCAACTGAGATGAGATCTAGCCCAGGTCGTGAGTCCCAGCCCACGCCCTCCACCTCCTGCAGGGAACAGCTTGGAACAGAGCAGGCCTGGTGGGCGGCCCAGAGAGAACATCCAGGGGGAAAGTGGAGTCCAAAGAAATCACAGCAAGGGTGTGTTTGTGGTGCACAAAGGCAGGGCCGTCATCAAAGACGTTCACGCGTCCCTCACGCGGGTACCCATCCCACGATCCAGGCCAGGCAGCCGGGAGCTGGGACGCAGGGCGCGGGCTACGTCGGGGAGAGGGGAGCATGTTCCAGGGGGAGGAGTAAATGCAGGTTGGGGACATAGTAGGGGCTCTGCCGGCCATTAAACCAGGGGCCTTCCATCTAAAATATCAGCCCCCAAATATTTCAACCTCCCTTATCCACCGCTAAAATGACAACTTCTGATCTCCATTTTCTGCTTTCTCTTTCTCCCTAGCCCCCACGGTGACTTCTTTTAACCCACGACAGTAACAATCTGTCTACCGGTCCTTGGTTCCCTCCCGAGGGTGCTGACACATGCTGTCCCTGCCGGAAACACCTCGTAGGAGCCTTATGACTCCCTTCCTTGACGGCTCACTCCCTGGCCCTGTCCTTTGGCTTCCTTGCCACCTCTTCCTGCTCTCAATTTACAACACATTTCCTTGTTTTCTGGTTCAGCAGCCGCCCACCCCTCCACACCCCTGCCCCGCGTAGATGGGAAGGTGTGCCACAGCTGGGATTTTGGTCTCCCGCTGTACGAAGTAGCCAAGGGAAAAGAAGGATCGAGACTGATGACTAGAAGTTTTAACTCAACATACCTGGAAAATGGGCTCTAAGATCGAGAGCCAGATCGCTTCTGGCCCCGAGAAGCTCCTGTCTTCTCCTCTGGTCATCACCCACCACCCCCACCGCCAAGGAGGACCGTCCTCCCGCCTCGCCCCTCCTTGACCCGCACATGCTCGTGCAGCCGTGGCCCCAGGCTCCTTTGCATGCGTGAGTTTTTGCTCCCGATGGGAGATTTGTCCGTGGTGTTGTGGGCAGCGAGGAAGACCCGTGGGTTTCGAGCGTAACAAACTAGGTGAGCAGTGGTGTCCTTTGCTGAGCTGGGGATGACCAGGGAGAACAGCTTGTGGGGAGGGGGGGTGGAGGAGTCCGGTGTTCTGTTTGGAGCCACGGGAGAGATCGCTGAGCACAGGCTGGTGATGAAGGCAACGTCAACTTGTTGGCACCCTTGAAGCTGGAGAGTAGGGGCACGTTTGAAAGATCCACACGACGAAGTCCTCTCCCTGACGCAGACCCAGAGCCACGTGCTCTGGGTCAGACCCCCCACTTGCTCTCCACTGACACGCCAACCTGACCTGTATTTCAGGGGCGTAGTTGAAGCCCAGAGAGAGAGAGTGACTTGTCCAAGGCCACACAGCGGGTAGGGTTGAGCCGCACGTCCCTGCTCTGCCCTCTGGCCTCTGGCCCTGCCAGATCAGCGGGGAGAGACCTGACTTGTGCCCCGATGAGGGTCTAGCCCATGCGGAGGGTCCAGGTTAGCTGCGAGGCGTCCGGAGTGCAAAGTAAACTGCGAAGGCTCCCCAGGTAAAGCAGGGCTGGCGACAGGCCAGAGGAGCCTGGGGCAGGGTAACCCCCACCTGAGGTCACCGTCTCCCCAGCAGTGATATCACTGCTCTGGGCCGCACAGCTGGAGGACCAGGCAAGCCGAGGCGGGGCCAGGGAAGCAGCTGGAAGGACGTCACAAACCCTGGGGCAACACCCCATCAGCAGCCAAAGCCCCCTGGAGCATGACTGGCCCTCGTGTGCCTTGGAAACCAGACCGAGAGGCTGTTGGGGTGGGCGCCCATTGCCTCTGGTTCCGGGGGAATCATCTTTGCAGATAGGGAAACTGAGGAACGCCTCTCCCAAGGTCACCTAGCAAGGGAAGGGCACATGCTGGGGAGGAACCCAGCACAGTGCTCTGCCCTTTGGCTGTGTTCCCTGGGACAATGCTGTGCCCAGCCAAGGGCCACAGTCCCCAGCACCCTGCGGGGTGAGGGCTGGAGGAGAAGCCAGAGCAATGGGAGGGGTCTGGGCTCAGGAGGAACCACTGCCTCCAGGAGCTCACAGGAACCCAGCTCAGATGGGATCTGTGTTTATCAATTGTCGTTGCACAGAATGTTGACCTGTATTTGTCCCTGCCCCACGTGGCTGTATCCCCAGCCCCTAGCACGATGTCTGGCACATCGTAGATACTCAGTAGACGTTTGAATCAGCAAACCAGTCTATATAAGGGCAGAGAAGGCCACTAAAGCTGCCATCACTGGCGCCCATGACAGGACCTCAGACAAGATGGGAAGATGTGGTCAGAGCTCAGCCACGTCGGGTCTCTCCCTCCACCTGCCTGTACTACCTTGGGTGTCCATGGGCCGGGGCTCCCTCCCAACCCCCCACTCAGCCCCGACTTCCAGTATGTTCCCTGCCCCTTCCCACAGCTCCTCCTTCCCCGGGGGCTTGTTGGGAGCCAGCGGGAGGAATGCCTGGCCCCTAGTCAGGGGAGGTGCCCCGGCAGGCGGGAGGCCGTGCGCACACGCCGGGGACTGCTCCGAATTCCAGCTCCCACGAGCCTGCTGGGAGCATGCCAAAGCGGGGCCGGCAGCCCCGGGGAGCCCCTTCACAGAAGCCAGGGGGGGTACAGGGGGAGCCTGGGGAAGGGCTGGTGTGGGGGGTGGGGTGCCGCAGCAGCCGATGGGCAGAGTGGACGTGGGCGGGGTCCAAGGGCCAAGAGCTGGCCACCTCCGTGCCCAGATGGGAAGACTGAGGCCCCCTGGTGTCAAACTCCTGACTCTTGGCAGGCGGCAGATCCGGGATGGCCGGTGTTTAGGGGCGGGAGGTGGGGGGCTCAGCCTGTGAACAGACACCATACATCCAGGGAAGAAGAGGGGTGTCTGAGCGGCCGGTTAGCACGAGCCCTTGTAGAAAGAGCCCTGGACCAGCGGCGGGTGACAGGTGGAGGGTGCCTAGGGTTGTCCCTGCCCCCGTGGGACTGGCAAAGCCCCTCCCTCCCTCTGTCTGGAGTCTCCCCTCATTCCGTGAGGAGCAGCCCTAGGCAGGCTCAGCACCCTCAGCCCCTGGGAGTTGAGTGGGCACCAGGAGGGAGGCCCAGGAGGGAAGGAGGTGGCAGAGCTTGTAGAAGGTTCTCGGCCTGACCTCTTCTGGCTGCCCTTGTCCCATTCCATCCTCTCCTGGTCCTGGGTCAAGGCCAGGTATCAAGAGCTCAGGCAGCAGCCCCTGCCCAGCTGTCGGCGCCCGAGTTGCCGCCAACGCCCACGCTGGTGCACCTGGCCTGCCACGGCGCCCCCTGCCGCCGCCCCCTCCCCAGGCTCCCCGCCCTCCCCCCACCCCCGCCGCCCCGAGCTCCTGTGGCACCGGCAACCCACAGTGTGACGCTGGGACTCCTCCAGACAAGACAGCTGGATCCAGATTTCCAGAACCACAGAGCCTTTGAACTAGAAAATTCTAGCGCCACGGGTTCTTACAAACGGCAAATTCCAAGGCCATCGAATATTGGAACATTTTCTTTTCCAGGCCTAAGGTTCTTATAACCAAATAATCTCAGAAACGCAGCGTCTCACAACCAAAGATCATAACCACGGAAATGGATTTAGGGAACAGTGGGAGTGGGCTCTGAGAAGCAGATTCCCAAACAAAAGTCCCATTGTCCCACAGGACACCAGCCCGGGATCTTCCCACCCGCCAGACACACAGACATCCGTAAGGGGATGAGCCCTGCCCTGGTGGGGGCCCTTCCTCTGGCTCCTGCCCTGGAGCTGTGTCTCTGGGTCTGAACAGCAAAGGCGGGAAGGGAGAGGGGAAGGGAGAGGGCGCTTCTGAGCAAACAAAAGGAGCTGAGGACCTCACCTCTGGGCCTGGGCAGGTACCTTTGCCAAGAGAGAAGAAGAGAAAGAAAGCCGTTGATGCCCCAGGTTTGGGCGGCAGGTATGTGGTCACAGGGGGTGGTGGCAGGACCTGCCCCCTCCCCGGCTGCCAGAGCTTGGAATTTTCTCCTGGCAGGAAGGGCCCACCCTCCTAGGAATGGAAAACAATCCTTGGCATCTGGCCCCTGAGGCATGCAAGGTCCTTGACAATCAAGCATTATTATCCTCCCTGGCTCACCCAGGGCAGAGGGGAAACCGAGGCAGGTGGGGGTCTCTGTTTAAACCAAGAACCTGAATGGCCTCTGACAGATTCCATGGTCCTCCTCTCTGATGGAGGAATGTCAGAGCTGAGAGAGCCGCCGAGGAGGGGCCCGGGTCAGCCCAGGCAGGGCAGATGGGACCAGAGACCAGAGAGAGCAGTGACTTGCCCAAGGTCACCCAGCATGCCACAGCAATCTCCTTCCCTCCATAAAGGCTCACTTCCAGGGCCTCCTCCTCTAGGAAGTCTTTATAGATCATGCTCTCCTGAGCCCCTATGCTCCTTAAGATTTTACCACTCCATGCCAAGCAGTGTGCTCTAACTTCTGGGTTGTTGTTGCTTTTTTACAGATTATGTTTTCTAGGTATTCTGTGGGGAAACGTCTCAGCTTTCCAGCCTGGTGCTATGGCAGTTTCCCCTTATTGTCCTGGAACCAGAAGCCTTGGGTTGAAGCTTCCATGCCACCGCTCAAACACCAACCAAGGCTCCCCGCTGCCCCGACAAAGGCAGGAAGGCACTTCCGGGGCGGGGGTCCTGCGGCCTCATTTCTTGGTCCCACTGGGCAGAGCTCTCACCAACTTCCTGGCAGCCGCCCCTGGGTCATCTCTCTCCCTCACTCCCTGCTCCCTGGAGTCCCTTACCCCCCCCCCCTCCAATCCAAGCCTCATCCCCCAGGCCTCAGCTGAGACCACCTGCTGGGGGCACAGGCCTCCTCTGGGCCACCTTGGACTTCCCTCTGCTGCCCTCACTCCTTGGCAGGCAACGGCCCCACAGTGCCTGGCAGCTTTGGGGCGTCCAGGACCTCCTAGCTCAGCCCGCTGAGACCCCAAGAAGGCCAGTCCCCTGTTACAGGACCCCCACAGACACCATCCACACCCAGAGACACACAGCGCCTCTCATTCTCTCTCTCTCACACCCACACGCACACACAGTTCATGTGTGCACACATGCTCCGGTGCACACGTGCTTGCAGACGCACATGCGCAGCTCAGCTATGCACACATGCACAGGTGCACACATGTGTGCAGACGCACATGCACAGGTCAGCTATGCACACACGCACAGGTGCACACGTACGTGCAGACGCACATGCTCAGCGCATGCAGCACACACATATGCACACCCGCACACTGACGCACACCCACGCACCCAGATGCACACGCGCATGTGCACATACACGCCCGCCTGCCCCTGGCCCCCGAGACCGGCTGCAGGAAGCCCTCAGCTGTCCAAGCCTTTTTCACTTCAGCTTTTCCTAAATTTGCTCTGAGGAAGTTGTGGCCGCCCCTGGGTTCTCCTCTCTGTCTCATGCGCTCCAGACCACATCCCTTCCCTCCCTGGCTTCCCTAGAACCTGGAGCAGGACAACCAAAATAAGGTCAAGACAGTCAACGTGATGAGGAAGACCATTCTACCTAAGGTGGCAAGGGGTAGCGCCAAGGGAAAGGGAAGAGGTGGGCGCAGGGGGACATGGGGCGAGCGGGCTGCAATTTTTACTACGGTGCTTGAGAGAGGCCTCGCGGGGAAAGTGCCATTTCTGCCGACTTCTAGAGGAGGAGCATTCCAGGACAAGAGGAGAGCCTGTGGAAGGGCCCTGAGGCAGCAGTGTGGCTGCCATGAACAGAGAGGAACAGAGAGAGGAGGCCAGTGTGGCGCGCAGGAGTATGGGGAGAGAGGGAGGTGAGGTCAGGGACGGGGCACTGGGGCGACGCGGGCTGGTATCTGCATCCGGCGGGAGCTATGCAGGGTTTGGAGCTGAGAAGGGAGGCACATTGTTTTATTACTGTGGTAAAATCCACATCCCAGGGCGCCTGGGTGGCTCAGTGGGTTAAGCCGCTGCCTTCGGCTCAGGTCATGATCTCAGGGTCCTGGGATCGAGTCCCGCATCGGGCTCTCTGCTCGGCGGGGAGCCTGCTTCCTCCTCTCTCTCTCTGCCTGCCTCTCTGCCTACTTGTGATCTCTCTCTGTCAAATAAATAAAATAAAATCTTAAAAAAAAAAAAAATCCACATCCCATAAAATTTACCACTTTAAGGATTTTTAAGAGTACACGTTAGCGGAATTAAACTCCTTCACCTTATGCAGCCCGCAGCCCGCAGCCCTGCTCCTCTTCTGAACTAGAGACTGCGGGGAGGGGTGTCGTTCAACGGGGGCTCCAACAGGATCACCCTGGCTGCTGAGCGGAGAAGAGACACGAGCCACCAGAATGGAAGCAGGGAAGCCAGACAGAGGGCAGGGAACCCCGGGTTCCACCACGGCCACACGACCATGACCATCTGGGTGACTCTGGCAAAATCGCTTCATTCTTCAATTCGCGCGTTCAGTCAGCTGCTTATTCAAAAGGCGTTTATTGTATTGAACACCTACTATGTGTTCGGCGCTTACTGGGTGCACCGGGCACCAGAGGAGCAGAGCAGACAGACACAGCCCTTGACTCAAGGAGGTTGCCATTTGGCTGAGAATTGGACACGGAGCCAAAAGCAGCAAGAATGGATAATGTGATAGCCATCGTGAGTGGTGGTGAGCGAGAAGCTGAGACAGCAGGAAGAGCCGGCATCAGGGCACCCTGATGGTCTGGGGAGGCTTCCAGGAGGAGGTGACTTTGGAACCCAGCCTAGAAGGGCAAGTTGGGACTACCCTCTGCAGAAAAGAGGGGAAAGCATTCCTGGTAGGGGAGCAGCCTATGCAGAAGCCACCTGCTTCTATGAAAGGCTTCCTCCCTGTTCACTCCTCCAGGTAAAGGGGCCCAGAGGAGCCTGTGGGTCAAGCCTGGGTTCCTCTTCCGTGAAATGGGTGTCCTCTTAGCGCCTGCCTCCTGAAGATGGAAGGAGTAAATGAGCCAATGTTTGACAAGTGTCAGATGTGGTGCCTGGGACACAGTGCACGGATGGACCAAGGTCGTTAACGTTCCCGACCCCACCCACCCCATCATGGTCTGGAGAACAGGGGCCCCTGGTACAATGGAGGGTCTCAGGGAAGACCTCTCCAAGCCCCCCATCTAAATCTCTCCCCAATTTGCTTCTTGCTGTGCCTGACATTTCTCTTTCAGAAGCTCGTTCCTTTGAATTATGCTTTCCCGCCTTCCAGAACAATCCATTCCATTGAGGTGAACTGTGGGCAGGTTATGGCTCAGCCTTCACAGCTCATCGCAAGCCTCCCTCTTTCGGAAAGCCCTCCCTGATTGCTACAGCCAGGGAAGTCCCCCTGCTCACTCTGCACTGGCCTTTGGCCTCCTGAGTCCCAGCCTCAGAGCTGAAAGGGCGCTGAGAAGTCATCCCTTCCTGAGACCTAAGCTTCGGAGGAGGAAATGGAAGCCCAGGCCTCGGGGGAAGCAGGGACAGGAGCGGGGCCGCCTCCACCGCCAGACTTGTTGCTGTCCAGGAGGCCCTGCGGCCTGAGCAGATCAGATTTACTATTTGCCTTTTTTAAGTCATTAATCTGGGATGCCTGGGTGGCTTAGTTGTAAAGCATCTGCCTTAGGCTCAGGTCATGATCCCGGGGTCCTCAGATTGAGCCCCGCATCAGGCTCTCTGCTCAGCAGGCAGCCTGCTTCTCCTTCTCTCACCCCCCTTGCTTGTGGTCCCTTTCTCGCTGTGCCTCTCTGTCAAATAAATAAATAAAATATTTTTTTTAATTTAAAAAAAATTTTTTTAAATAAATGAATTATCCAATCTTTCACCCAGACCGAAGGAAACGTGAGGGCGGCCTCCGTATCACCGAAGGGACTGCTTGGCGGCCTGGGTGCCCAGAGCTCCTTCATCCCCCCGGGGAAGCCTCACTTCCCATTAGCGCCTCTCAGGCCACTGGCCCTTCAGACCACTTCCAGGTTTGTGCTATTGATTGGATTTTAAAGACGAAAGCCAAGCTTTGAACTCCAGAAGTCAAAGTCTCCATGAAACAAGACCACTCAGAGGTCACCCCAAAGAGCTGGGGACTGATTTGGCCCTTGGAGCGGTCACTTGTCACCTCCAGCTTAGTGGTCCTTGGGGACTAGAACAGGCAGAGCCATGTGGAGCAGCGGCCGGTCTGAGCCCTGGTGTTGCCATCTGTGAAATGGAAGCAATATTGCCTAGCCGCACATTCGGTATTTACTGACCGGGAGCGCAGGCCGGACACTGAGCAAGGACTCGGGGCTGGAGCCAGGCGGGGCACGTCCTCCACCCAGTCCTGTTGAATCTTCGCTGTGGCCCTCAGAGGGCTGTCACCGCACTGGAGAGGAAGAACTAGGATCCAGCCCTGGCCAGCTCTTTCCTGTGTCCCATGTGGGGGCCATTACAGCAGAGGCCTGGGCCATACGACTCCGGTGGTCCCCCATTGCCAAGACACAGCAGCCTGTGATGAGCTGGAAGGCAGGCTGGGGCCAATTGCTGAAGAGCCTTGAATGGCACACCAAGGTGCCCAACACATGGTTCCTAATATGTCTGACATACGAATAGGCGATTGTGCCATGGCGATCCATGGAAAGCTTTTGAGCAGGGGTCAGCCAGCCTTTGATTGACTATAAATGTTTGGGGCTTTAGATAGTGCTGGTCCCAGGAGCAAAGCGTTAGGCCCAGAGCCAGATCCCTGTGCTCCTTCCTCCAAAGCCTCCAACCACCCTCCACCCCCTGCTCTGGGCCCCAGGACGCTGACGTCTGGGTGACGTCTGGGGACAGCCTCAACCCAGCGTCTCTGCTGGCTTCCCCTTGGGTTCAGCCGGCAGGAGATCCAAAGGTTGAGGATGGTGGTGTCCTGGCAAATGTTCGGCAGCCAGCTCTCGGGAGAAAGGCCCTGATTTGTGGTGGTTACGGATTTCCCTGGTGTAAATACTCGCAAGCCGGTGGAGATGGACAGACAGACGGATGATGGGCAGTGTGTGTCCTAGTGGGTCCCGGGGTTGTCACACCAGTGTGATCACGGGCCTGGCCAGGATGGAATGGTGTGGTTGTGTCAGTGTCGAGGTGTGTCGGGGGTTCAAACGAGGGTGATGACAGCATCCTGCCTCCTGTCGAGGGGACTTTCTGAGTGGCACAAGGTGCCTCCCTGTCTTACCCGGCGCCCCTGCCCGGAGGTCTTCCCGGGATGACCATTGCCCCGGTCCCTGTGTTGTGCCCGTGGCTGGGAGACCAGAGGAGTGGCCTGCCATGGGGCCGGGGCTGGCTGAGAGCCCTCGGGGTCGAGGTGGTGGCCCACGAGGATGGGGAAGTGGTGAGCCGGCTATCTTTAGCATCCTCTCTCGGAGCCCTTTTCCTCTGCGTGCTGCTGGGGCTCCGGCGGCAGGCGGGGCGGTGGGGGGGGCACTTCTCCATAGTCGTATGAAGCCTGGGCGCCCGGAGGCCAGCCAGGGGGCCAGGGGGCCCACCTGTCTGCCGCAGACCTGCAGCAGAATCTCCCGCACTCCCATCTGTCAAGGGCTGCGCTGGGAGTCTAGGGGTAGTCGTGGCTGCCAGGGGACAAAGGGGCATGAGAGCTGCCGGTGCTGCTGGGAAATGCTGCCCGGCCCCTTCCTCACCTGCAGCCTGCAGGCACCTGCTCCAGACGGCGGTGCAGAAGCGGCGCTCAGGTCCTGGAGCCTGGGTTTGAACCCCTCCTTCGGCACTCCGGAGAGTCCCACGTGAGGGTCCATTACTCAGCTTGTATTTTCTCATTGTGAAAACAGGAGTGAGAACAGGAGAGGTGACTCCCAGCTCCCAGGGCTGTGACGACCCCGCAGGGACACAGCGTGTCAGATGCCCGGCAGAGAACAGCCCAGCTCTGTGACCCCGCAGGATTCCCTGAATGACTCCAGCCCCCCAGTTTCCCATCTGTACAATGGGAACAGTGGTTGTAAGGATTGAAGTACTTCAGAGGGTCTAACACAAGCCTTGGCACGAATGAGTTTCTATTGCCAGGCCTCAAATCCCAGCCCTCCCCGTTATCCACTGTGTGCCCTTAGACAAGCTGCCCAGCCTCTCTGAGCCTCAGCTTCGCCTCTGCAAAATGGAGTAAAAAGGGAAGTTGCGCAAGGGCCGATCCTGAAGACTGAGTTTCTGTGTGTAAAGTACTCGGGACAGTTCCTGGATGGAATAAGGTACTCACAGCTAGTGCCACCTGTCCCCACCAGCCAGTGCCCCCTAGAGGCAACATCTGAGGGAGCGCTGCTCACTGTGGGCCCCGGGGGGCCGCCGAGCCTGGGACCTGGGCCTAGATGTGTCGCAGGTCCATGAGAGTGATGGACGAAACATGGTCAGGATTCTGCATTTTTGGAGTTCTGCTGTGTTCACAGGCCTTGGAAGGTTCCTGGAGGCCGCCTCACTCACTTCCAAGCCCAGGGCTGTTATTTCCTGCCTCCTACGGACTCTGGGTCTCGCCCCAACCCAGGCTTCTGCACTTACTGGCCAAGGGGCAGGGGAAGCTCCCTGGGCTCCTGGGAGCAGGCCAGGAGTCTGGCCCCAGGGAAGGGGACGTGATGCTGGAGAGGTTGGCAAGCCTCGAATACCAGCCTATGCGGTGTGACACCGCGTGGAGGGCAGGCAGGGACCCATGAGAGCTTCAGACAAGTAGCTGCGTGCTGAGAGCAAATGGGAAGAGGGTGAGGCCACCGGGAGCGCAAGGGTGGGCTCCCAGGGCTGGGTCGGGCCTTGGGGACAGGAGGACAGAGGACCCAGCCATGTGGCCTCTGCTGGCAAGGCTGTCTGTGAGGCTGGGGGAGGGGGGAGGAGGGGGCAGAGTACCCTGGGGGCGAGCCCAGGAGGCACAGTCAGCTCCCCCCCACCCCCGCCCCCTCCAAGGCCATCCCCAGGTGAGCTCAGCAAAGTCACTGGCTCTGTCCTGCCTTTTAAGGTAATGGTGGCTCCTACCACCTCCCTGTTCCCACTTGCTCAGAAATTCTCAGCAGGTATTTTCTTTTCTTTTTTCCTTTTTTTTTTTTTTTTTAGGAGGAATGGAATGAGACTCCTTGTTCTGACACCACAGGATTCCAGCAAGGCCTGAGGGCTCTGGTGACAGGAAGGGCATGGCGACAGACAGCAGGCACAGATTGCAGGAGACAGAGACAGCGGCCCCACCCACCACAGGCCCACAGCAAAGCCTGGAGACCCCTGGCTGGGGCATGCAGACACACACACACACACACACACATACACGGGCATGGGCATGTCTCCGAGACACAGGGCACATTTACTGAGCATCTACTCTATGCCAGCCCCTGGCTGGGTAGGCAGGGAGTATCCAGTCCTACCTTCACGGACCTGCCTCCCTTAGGAGTGCAAATCCAAGCATGTTAAGCCTCTCCTACCTCAGGGCCTTTGCACCTGCTGTTCTGCTCAGCCAGGGGTGGGGTGGTCCTTTCTGTAGAACTCACTCGGGCTGGATTTTTAACACTGTCTCCTAACGGCCCCCCATTGCTCTGCAGCCCACTGGCTTGTTTTATTTCTTCATGGCATCCATCGCTTTTTTTTTTTTTCTTTATTTGAAAGAACAAGAGCTCAAGCAGAGGGGAGAGGCAGAGGAAGAGGGAGATGGGCTCCCTGGGAGCCTGACACAGGGCTCGATCCCAGGGTGCTGGGATCATGACCGAAGCAGAAGGCAGACACTTAACTGACTTGAGCCAGCCCCACATCCGTCACTACTAAAACTGCCTTGTTTACTCACGTTTACCATCTGCGTACCCACCTAGATCAGCTTCTGGAGAGAAGGGCCATTGAGCTCCCCACTGCTCCCCCAGCGCTGGAGGAGTGCTGGGTCCGCAGCAGGTGCTCAGGATTTGAGTGCAGCTGACCCCACGCACTGGTGGTTGGCCTTTCCCGCTGCCCGCCCACCTCCAGGAAACCCTATTATTCGTCCTGTCCTAACAACTCCAGCTGTTCTGTGCCCCCAGAATGTTCTTGCTCATTTGGTCCCACTGACACCAAGGAGGTAAGTGTGTTGTGTGTCCCCCCCCATCCCCCCAATGAGGCTGAGGCTTGGAACTGCTCAAGGTCACTCACTGGCCAGAGGCAGGCAGAAACAAAGACGATGGGAATGGGAGGGTCAACAGCCAAGTGCTCGCTCCTATCAAGCAAACCTGCCCCTGAAAAGGGCTGTGTACATGTCACGTGGGTACAGACAGAAAAGGGAGTGGTGACCCCAGCACCTGGAGGTTTCTGTGGCGTGGGAGGCTTGTGTGCAGGTCAGCCTGGGGGCACAGAATATGCTTTCCTCCCCTTAGGAGCGAGCCTTTGTCCGCTGGACCCCACATCCCATTATTCTGGCCATTACCAACTGACTAGGTGGGGAGACAGCCAAGAGAATCCCACAGAGGTAGAGCCCAGGTCCCATGCCTGCCTCTGCCAGAGATGCCTGGCACCTCTGGTGGCCCTGGACCAAGTCCTGACCCCTTCTGCCTGTGGGCTTGACCTCCAAGATCGCAGGGAATCCTGGTTCGGAGAGCCCAGTAGGAAGAGGGAGAGGGAGAGATGTTACCACCACCCAAAGCCTGGGGCCCTCCAGCAGGATGCTGCCCACCCACCCCCTAGCGGCCAGGGCCTGAAGTGCAGCTCCAAGCCGCTCCAGAATCCAAAGGACCCAAGGTTGGGGAGGCACTGTGGGGGCCAACAGGGGTCTTCTGCATTAGCCCAGAGCCAGCTTTGAGAACCACTCCCCCCAGAGCCCAGAAGAGGCTCCAGAAATGCTAGCGTCAGACATCATGGGAGGGTCCCCAGCTTGGGACTCCTCTGTGCACTCCAGACCTTGCCCTGCCTGTCAAAACGCAGGACCCTTGTCTAACTTCAGCAACCTGTTCTGGGCTTCCAACCTAGGCATCAGTACCCCAGCCCACTCACTGCGGGGACTGTGCTAACTGGGAACCAGAGGGTCTCAGGCCACCTCGAATGTACTTGGTATCCACACCAGCACATCCCCAGCTAGCGTGAACACCGCACAGGGTACCAGAACCAGGTGGCCAGTGGCTCCCCAGCTGGGCTGGGAGCACCCAGAGCTGCCCTGGCTGCAGCCTCAAGGGCTCGGAGGCAGACCACACTACAGAACCAGAGGCTGTGTGAGGCTGCTCGGGCTGAGGATGGGAGCTGAGTCTACAAGATCATTGGCCACCTTGAACACCAGGGTTGAAGCCCAGTTGATCGAAAGGGCGTCAGTGGGTCAGGCTGAAATCAAAGGCTGGGGTGTTGAGCTGGGAGCAATCCAACCGCTCAGCAGCATCCCGAGTGCCCAGGCCCAGAGAACAGTAGATGCCCCCTATGCTGGCCAGGAGAGCACAGGGTAGAGGCTGAACAGTCCCAACCCAGATGGGACTGGGGCCCAACGGCTTCACCGGCTGGCCGAATCTCACTGGTGTGCTCATGTCCCCAACCTGTGATAGCTATGAACTGGCCCCTTCCCGTGTTAGCACCCCAGGGTCCTCGCAGGCCCAGGTGCCTCTGCCAGGCAAGCCCACCCTCTCCCAGGGTCACTGGTGGTAAACAAGCCAGCACTGGAACCCAAGCCTATGTGGATTAGTGACTGAATTATTCTTCCATTGAACAGACCAGGGTTGGTCCTGCCATGCCCATCAGCAACTCCAAAGACCACAGGAACATGAAATCCCCACTGCCTCCCTCCAGCCGGGCTGCCACCCACCCTGTGCAAACACACCCAAGCTCTGCAGCAGAGCCAGCGCCACACCCCCTCCGCCGGGACACACGCATCTGCACAAAGCCTGCTGCTCCCGGGGCAGACCAGGGCAGTTTCGTGCTGCCCTTCCACCCATGGGCTCCGGGCACTGAGCCACACAAGTGGGTGGGGGGTGGTAGGGGGAGGAGACCCTTAGCGAAGCCAGAGGCCAAGGGCAACATCTCTCAAAGAACAGAGGCCCCTGTGGCCATGGCGGCAGCAGCTGGGACCAGGAAGCAAAACCAGAAGCAGACGTCACTGGAAAATAGTTTTTATTGAGATCCCACCAGCCACACAATCTGCTCCTGACATTAAGCTCCTTCTTCCTTTGCAATTCGATCTTTCTTAAGTGGTCCCTGTGGAGAGAGGACAGAGGGCAAGGTCAGAAGGAGGAAAGCAGCTAGGCACAAAGACTAACCTGCACCCCACTGGGATGAGAGACTGTGTGGGCTCTGGAGTCAAGCTCAGCCCCCCTGTCCCAAGCCAGCCAGGCTGCTCACCATGAACGCTTTCTTCTCCTCCACCGTCTGGAATCGGCCATGGCCAAACTTGGAGGTGGTGTCGATGAACTTAAGGTCGATCTTCTCCAGGGCCCGCCGTTTGGTCTGCACCAGCAAGGACTACAGGCCAAGAGAGGAGGATTAGTTACGAACAGCCGAGCCTTCCTCTGCCTCATCTTAGTTCACAGGCTGCCTCAGAGGACCGGCAACCTCCATCAGCCCCTTCCACAGCCCCTCCAGGCTGGCTGTTTCCCCAAGGATCTCGTCCTACTGCCCCCCTGAGCAAACAGCTGGAGCATGCCAGACAGAGAATTTCCTCTTCCCAGGACTTCAAAGGCACTGCTGGAGCGGCAAGCACCCCCCCTTCCTCTGAACTGCCCTCCATGAAGTCCCACCCTGACGCAGAGGGCCCCAGCCTCACCTTGCGGAGCGTAAGCACTCGCTTCTTGGTTCCCACCACACAGCCCTTCAGCATGACAAAGTCATTGGTCACTTCACCATAGTGGACAAAACCACCCTGGAAAAACCAAGGTCAGGTCAGATTAAGCATGGGGCCAGAGATCGCTCAGACAACACACACGAAAGACCCCTTCAAGTTCAAGGTGGTCCTCGCCACCTGATGACCACCAGGCTGTTCTCAGAAGGAAGGCAGCAAGGAACGTTTCCGCAGTGTGACTCGGGCGCTGTGCCCAGCGCTCATTCCAGAGCCTCATCACCGAACAGCTGGGCCCGAGACCCCAATTCTCTCACCCATCAGCCCCAACAGCTGGACTGAAGACCCAGCATTTCCAAGCGACAGATGACCAGGTGCGGTCTATGCAGGGCAGTTAACAGACTCTGGAAACAGCCTCCATGTGTCAGCCAGGACCCGAAAGCACTAGGGTCCCAGCCCACAAGGGAGGCCTGGCACAAAATCCTGCCAGAGCCAAGAACTTGGAAGCTTGAGAAGACGGCTCTCATTACTCACCAGGGGGTTGATGCTCTTGTCAGACAGATCGTAGTCGGTGGAGGCATTGTTCTTAATCAGCTTGCCATCCTTGATGAGGTAGCCCTGGCCGATCTTGTAGATCTAAGAGAGGGAACAACCCTTCCTTCAACACTGGGAGGGAACAGTCGTACAGGGCCCTAGACGGCAGGCCAGCCAACGGGGGCAAATAACCCTCAGCTCAGGGGAGGGCAGAGAGCTCTGGATGGAAAACAGCTACCAGTCCTACTGATGGGATACCCCAGGCCAGGGACCAAAGGAAGCTGGCTGTGCCTGAGAAGCCTGCCACTTGGCTGAAACAGTGCAGAGGCCGCCCCCAAACTCTCAGAGGGAAAGGAAGGGACAGACAAGACTCCAATCCTGGGTCCCTCTGGGAGTCAGCTGTACCACAACCTCCTTCAGTGGCACCTTACAAATCATACCCCAAGACCCAAACCATGCCTGTCAGACCAGATGAGCACCTTGGATCCATTCGCATTCCAGAAGCACCCCCACTGCAGTAGCCCCAACAGGAACCAGAAACCACACCCCACAAGGGCTTGTGTCTCCCTTCCCCGCTTGTCTCCACAGGGGCCCCCTTGGCACCTCACCTTCTTGTTGATCTCCGTGCGGTGATGGTAGCCTTTCTGCCCAGCCCGAGCCACAGAGAAGGCCACGCGGGCAGGATGCCAAGCCCCAATACACGCAACCTTGCGCAGGCCCCGGTGGGTTTTGCGGGGTAGCTTCTTGGTGTGCCAGCGGCTGGTGACACCTGGAGGAGATGTGAGCTTGTCACCGGGGCATCTGGCACTCGTGCCATCGGCCCCTTTCCTGCTGATTGCCTGATGGGAGTTTACTCATTTGTGGTACATGCACAGAACATCATTTGACAGCCACTGAATCTGAGGAATGGGTGGGTTTAATGTCCTCTCCCCACTCCTATGTCCTCAGGCTGACCACCAGCCTAGACATAAAGAACAGGTTTTCTCGTCTTGGAGAATCAGCCCTGAACTAGACGGGGACCGCGTGCATATCACCGCATCCATCAAGTTCCTCACCCGCAGAGGCCCGCCCAACTTCCCAGAACCCTCTGCCTTCTGCAGTGGGCGCCAATGGGGAGTTCAGACAGACGGTGAGGGATCTCCCCCACTCCTTCGTGCACTACCCCCCAACCTGACCACAGGGCTGTTCTAAGGCAGTGAACCAAGTTTCTGGAATCATGTGCCCAACGCTCATTCCACAGCCTCAAAGATCTGGCCCTGAAACCTCGGAGTTTTACAACTTGGGTCACTCTAAAGCTCACCTTTGTAGCCTTTGCCCTTGGTGACACCAATGACATCGATCATCTCGTCCTGCCCAAACACTTGGTTCACAGGCACCTGCTGCTCCAGCCTCTCCCGGGCCCAGTCCAGCTTCTCAGCCACTGTGCCTCCGTTCACCTGGATCTCCATGAGGTGGGCCTTCTTCTGGCGCAGAGGAAGCAGGCGCATCTAGGAGGGAAATCAATACAGCTCAGATCCCGAGCTCTAAGCTCTCCTTCCATGGCAAGGGAACTCACGGTGAGAAGTCTGGCAACTCTGAACCTCCTGTCTCCCTACTGGCAAAAATGAAGACTCTTTTCCGTGTCCTAACTCCCCACTGGGTACAAGTCCCCTTCTCAATTCTGATGCCCAAATTCACCATGATGAGCTGATCTTTTAACAGACATGTAAGGGCCATGCCAACACAAGCAGACTGGAAACAAATCCTAGGACCAACAAGCCCCACGTTCCTGATCATCAGGGTTTTGGCCGGTCTCTTTGGGGTACTGCCTTGGTTTATCCTGGCCATCTACCTTAGCCTACTCACTGTCAATAAGGCATTTACGCTGTGGGAGAGTGGAACAGCACCTCAGTCAAGGGCAAAAGCTGCAAAGATTAGGGCGAAAAAGAATTCAAGGCAGAACTTCATTAGAACAGCCCAGCACTGTCCTACAGAACTTTCTTCAGCTTCAGTAATGGGCATACTACAAACGTGAGCCGAGGGTCACAACTAACCACAGGGAAACTGACTCTGACTAAGCAATCAACTAAAACCCTAGGATGGTGGCTCAGAACAACCGTACACAAGAGCAACTCTGACCAAGTCAAGAAAAGGCTCATTCAGTTCACAGCAAGTTAGATTTAAGCACAAATGGCCAACATCTCACTACTGACTACCATTTTCAGTTAGGTATTTCACAGCATCTAAGACTCACCAGTTCCTTCCACTGCTTTTCCTAAAATGGGGCAGTTTCCCTAATACAAAGCCCATAGAAACAGGGCGCCCTCTGCTGGCAACAAATAAACCAACACCAGACTGGAGGCACTGCCTCCTCAGACCAAGGATGGTCTTAACCTGCCCCCAGAAATCAAGGGAAGTGCAGGTTCCCCACTCGGCTTGCTGGCCCATCCATTCAGACAAGTAACCGGAACCGGTCTTACCACCCCTCTGAAATCCTGAGACAAAGTCGGCTCGGGCTGAGGACTAACTCAGCAGGTAACAAGGTAAGCACCTGATACCGTGCAGTGGGGCAGTCACCCACCTTTTGTGCCCCTCACTGAGTTCTCACCTGGGTGTGGGCGATGACCCGGATCACCTGGCAGTACTTCTTCATGCTGTTGAAGTCCTTCTCGAGTTGCTTTTTGCCATCATCATCCTGCCACTTCTTGCAGTACTTGGTGAAGGCCTTCTTCTTAGACTTATGCCTTCAGGAGCAGAGCAGAGTTGGGGAGGGGGCCGGGTGCAGGCCTTCATCACCCCTCCAGGGGGTGAGCGGAAGGCACACTGGCACCACTTGGGGATGGGGCTCATTGCCGGCTTCTAAGGAGCCTTTTCCACCGGCAAGCGGAGCCTGGATGGAGCTCATCGGGCAGAGCCGAGCGGAGCTGAGCAGAGGTCCACAAAATTAATGCAAGTCACAAGCATTCAAATATACACTAATTCTTGCTCCGGCTGAGCCATTAACCCAACCACACTCCCAGGCAGGACTGGGGGAGTTACACTGTTCTCTCAGGTTCTAATCAGACTCCCAATACTTCCTAGCAACTAAGAGAACACTGAATACGGAGTCCTCAGCCAGCACCAACTAGGAGGAACATGAAGGTCCAGAGGTGCTCAAGGCGTGCCCTCAGAACTGTTTGTTCAGGAGGCAACTAAACCAGACACCAGAGCAACTCTCCCCCCAGCTACACAGAGGCCCAGCACAGGGTACTACTCTATTCCCTGCTAATCCAGAGTGCATGGCCTCCTCGTCCCTTACCAGTTCTTATAGAAGCGCCTTTTGCATTCATCACTGATGTGCTCAGCAAAGATGGTCTTAAAGGTACGGAGGCCTCGAGGGGTTTCCACGTAGCCCACGATGCCCACAACCACCATGGGTGGTGTCTCCACAATGGTCACAGCCTCCACAACTTCCTTCTTGTTCACCTCTGCCAAGAGAGGGATCAGACTTGAGTGGGATGGCTAGAATCCCCAACAAGGGATCACGATGTCTTGCAGAAATGTGAAATGCCATATTTAGTTCAAGAGGACAACCTGCTTTGAGTTAACAGGCAACTTTGCAGAAATGAGGCCTTATCATCAGTCTGGACTCCCAGGCCTGTCCTTACCACATACTGTTAATTCTAACTCAAAAAAATACCAGGACTCTAATACACGCTAGTTTCAGTTCTCATCTATCGTGAACCTTTCTAAAAGCAATTCCTTGTTGCCTAGATAATACAAGTACGACGTATAAAGGTATGTGCTAACAGATCTGAGCACAAGGTAGGTGTTCGATGCCTACATTAGAATGGACCGTGGGGGGGGGGCACCTGGGTAGCTCAGTGGGTTAAGCCTCTGCCTTCAGCTCGGCTCATGATCCCAGAGTTCTGGGATCAAGCCCCATATCAGCAGGGAGCCTGCTTCCTCCTCTCTCTGCCTACTTATGATCTGTCAAATAAGTGAATAAAAATTTTTAAAAAAGAAAAAAAAAAGTACTACGTGGTACAGAAACCAGTGTGTTTTACTGAGTAATTTTTTTTTTCTCCATTGCACTTCATAAGCCAGGAACATGGGCAGCATTAAAGCTTTCAGGTTAAGGTATACAAATTCTCATTCGAGTACTCTTCGACACTTTGGCTCAAATAATTTACTCACGTGATGCCCTGACTTCGATACATCCCCCCCACCTAAAGCAATGCCAGCCACCTGTAGCCTTTACTAGTCACCAATCCTAACGGAGGCTTCCATTCTGTCAGGAGGCCAGCCTGCCCTCTTCTGACCGCAGTCCAGTCCACCCCCACCCTCAGCTCCTCACCACCACCACGCCCAACCAGCGTGAAGGGGGCTGCCTGTACTCACTGGATCCTGGCCTGTCCACCTCCCGCACGATGTGAGTCATGCCGGCCTTGTAGCCCAGGAAGGCTGTGAGATGGACAGGCTTGGAAGAGTCATCCTTGGGGAAGCTCTTCACCTTCCCACGGTGCCGGCTGCTGCGTTTCCGAGGCAAGAACCCCAGAGACCCATGCCTGGGAGCGGAGAATTTCCTGTGAGACTGCGAGAAAAGGGTCAACGTCAGCACTCAAGCTTGTCTTAAGGAGCTCACGTCTGATGACCAGCTTGCCTCGGTGGTGCAAGGGTCTGCCGCAACACGGCGTCCACACCAGAAACCCAGCAGCTCAGCCAACATGCTTACGTGCTGGGCTGGGTTCTGAGATGGGTCACTGACCCTTAATGCCTTGAACCTTTGCCTCAAAACCTTATTTTGGAACCAAAAAAAACAGCCTCTCCTTTTTTCTCTAAACAGGACAAAAAGCACACCAGGTGATGTCCTTAAAAACGACCTCACAGGTGGCTGTCAAGGCCACATTAGCACAAAACGGGCGCAGGGACCAAGAACTGGCTAGCGAAGGGCACCACACCACAGGCTCCCCGGCTGGACGGACACCAGAAGGCCCCTAGAACTCGACAGAGCCAAATCAGAACCTGACAATCAGCACGGAGCCTCTGTCCGCCCGTCAGTGAGTTCATCATCTGCGGTTCCTGGGAACTCCAGAGGCCTTACGAGGAGCACCGACGTGCCACGCAGGTCAGCCCAGGCTTCCCCCCACAACCCCGCGCTGATTTCCGAGGTCAGCACAGGAAAGGCCTAGCGCCCCCACTCAAGCTCCCCCTGGCCCACGCGCTCGCGGACTCTCACCTAGATTAACAATGAACGGGTGAGCTCGAGACCCAGAACTGATCAGTGCCTCGAAAATTTCCGGGCTCGGGACCCCCAAACCGAAGCCCGCCCCACCGGCCTTCGCCAGCCGCCCCGCGGACCCCAGGCCCCAGGCCTCCCGGATTTCCAGAAAATAGGCCTCGCTGGGGATCTCGCTAAGACCCCCGTGCTCTCGGAACAGGCTCCCGGCGCCCGCCGAGTTGAGATGGCGCCGATGGGCCACGGATTGAGCCGCACCGCCGCGCCAACGAGAAAAACACCATCGCGACACATACCATTCCGCCGCCGAATCCTGCCGGTAGAGGTCGGAAAACTCGCGACAAGTCATTTATAAAGCCCCACCTGGGCCCGCCCCTTCCGGCGTACGAGCGCGCGCCCGCGGTGGACGACGGGTCATGGGGCGGAATCGGGCCGTCATTTCCACGCATGCTCGTCCTCGCCGAGCGATCGTTCTGAGCGGGACGTCACCTTCGGGGGCGGGGATTAGAGACTACGGCGAGCGACTGGGCTCAAACTTCGTACTCTGGCCAAGAATAGGAACGCGGTGGCTGAATTGTGGGACTTCAGGGAGCTGCCAAATGTGCTGGAAGACGCCGTTACGCTGAAGCTAAATAGCTGTGTCTTTTTTCATGTGAAATGCAGTCACCTCCAGGATTGAATAACCCAGCTGCGGGTTTCAGTTACAACGCGCCTTCGCACGTGATGTCCCATTTCCGTCCCACTTAGTAAATCCGAGGTGTTGCCATTTGTCGGGCACGCCGGGTTGAGACGAGTTGCCCCGCTGCCACCTGCTCCGAGTTGGAGAGAAAAGACCGAAAGCTTGGTTTCCTGGCTCCCGATCCAGAGCCGCTTCCACGACATCAACTCGCCTTTAATGCATTTTTTTCGGACGTGCCGTCCCTCAAGCCTCATTTCAACCACTTCTCCCGGTGTCCAGCTGCTGTGACCAGGCTTCTGGCTTCTAAGAGTCAAGGGTGCGGCTAAACGACCTCAGGAACTGCGGTGGCGGATCCAGCTGCCCAACCTCGAAGCCTGGCCCTTTCTGCCTCGGGGACCCTCGCTGATCTCTGCTTACACCCCTACCTCCCACCCCCACCCCCACCTCCGTGACCCAGGAGGCTCCTAAGTGCTCTCCCTGTCTCCAGGCTTGCCTCCCCAAATCTTTTTAAGAATCAGATGTCTTGGGCACCTGGGTGGCTCAGTGGGTTAAGCCGCCGCCTTCGGCTCAGGTCATGATCTCGGAGTCCTGGGATGGAGCCCAGCATCGGGCTCTCTGCTCAGCAGGGAGCCTGCTTCGTCCCCTCTCTCTGCCTGCCTCTCTGCCTGCTTGTGATCTCTCTCTCTGTGAAATAATAAAATCTTAAAAAAAAAAAAAAGAATCAAATATCCTGTTACTTCCTATGAAACTAACCCCCTCACTGAAAAGACCAAGGAGGTCGCAAGTCATTCACATTAGAAATTCTTACTGGGAGGGACGCCTGGGTGGCTCAGTTGGTTAAAAGGCTGCCTTCGGCTGGGGTCATGATCCCAGCGTCCTGGGATCGAGTCCCATATCAGGCTACTTGCTCAGCGGGGAGCCTGCTTCTCCCTCTACCTCTGCCTGCCTGTGCTGGCTTTCTTGCTCTCCCTCTCTGACAAATAAATAAATAAAATCTTAAAAAAAGAAAAAAGAAGAAGAAGAAGAAAAAGAAATTCTTACTGGGAAAAAAAAATAGAAATTCTTACTGAAGGCCTGCTGGGTGCTGGGTGCTTGTTCCTTGGGATTAGGCATTAACTCCAGTGGCTGCCACCCAAGGCTCTATTTTAACTGGCTACTCCTCCACTGTTTTTCCTGTGTGAGGGCACGCACATTCTTTCCCATATATAACTTTGCACCTCCATTCCACCCAGTTCTGTTGTTTGATTCTGGGCCTGGCCATTGCTCCCACCATTGTTTTAAAAAAAATTCTTTTAATCTTCCCACCATCCCTTGAGGGGCAGCGCTGATGGGTCCTCAGTCCCTTACTGGAAATCTTTGGGGCCAGATGTGTTTCCAAACTCAGCGTTTTTCATGTTTTAAATAAATCATGCAATATGGTGCACACACTTATGTAATCCTCCCCAAACTCTTTAATGAAACACATTAATTCTGTTAAAAATATATATATATATTCTCATGGAGTGAGATAAATATAAACGTCTTCACATCAGTGCCAGGCTGACTTTGCTGCCTAAAGAGTTCAGATCAGTTTGATTTTTGCTATCAAATGACTTAAGAAGTTTTTAATTTCAGAATTGCAGGGGCGCCTGGGTGGCTCAGTGGGTTAAGCCTCTGCCTTTGGCTCAGGTCGTGATCTCAGGGTCCTGGGATCCAGTCCCGCATCGGGCTTTCTGCTCAGCAGGGAGCCTGCTTCCCTCTCTCTCTCTGCCTGCCTCTCCATCTACTTGTGATTTCTCTCTGTCAAATAAATAAATAAAATCTTTAAAAAAAAATTTCAGAATTGCAGACAAGGGATTATGACCCATATTGTCTGTCCCCTCTTACAGAGAAAACAAACCCTCAGGTCAAGAGGAAATAATTTGACAAAAGTCACACAATCAGTGAAGGACAGAGCTGACTCTAGCTGGGATATTCACCTCAGATTTGGTGTTCAGTAACCACCCCGCCCCCAAGAAACGCTTCTGGGGTCCCAAGTCATTCACTCAGTAAGAAATTCTTGGGGTGCCTGGGTGGCTCAGTGGGTTAAAGCCTCTGCCTTCAGCTCAGGTCATGATCTCGGGGTCCTGGGCTCGAGCCCCATATCGGGCTCTCTGCTCAGCGGGGAGCCTGCTTCCTCCTCTCTCTCTGCCTGGATCTCTGCCTGTCAAATAAATAAATAAAATCTTTAAAAAAAAAAAAAAAGAAAGAAAGAAAGAAATTAATTCTTACTGAAGGCCTGCTCTGTGCTGGCTTCTGCATCAGGCTGTGGGAGTACAGAGAAGAACAAGACAGCCACTATCACCCACCAAATAAGACTATTTAAAACCAGGAAGAGAGTTTTTAAAAGTTTCACAATGTCACTGAAGGTGCTAGCCAAAATATTCTAAGAAAAACTCCCTCTCTACCATCCAGAGAAAAAAGAGCAGGGCCGCTTAGGTGGCCCAGTCAATTAAGCATCTGACTTGGGCTCAGGTCATGATCGCAGGGTCCTAGGATTGAGCCCCACGACAGGCTTCATGCTCAACAGGAGTCTGCTTGAGATTCTCTCTCCTTTCCCTCTGCCCCATCCCAGCTTTTGCACACATGCTCTCTCTCTCTCTCTAAAATATAGACATAGGGCGCCTGGGTGGCTCAGTGGGTTGAGCCACTGCCTTCGGCTCAGGTCATGATCTCCGGGTCCTGGGATCGAGTCCCACATCGGGCTCTCTGCTCAGCAGGGGGCCTGCTTCCCTTCCTCTCTCTCCGCCTGCCTCTCTGCCTACTTGTGATCTCTCTCTGTCTAATAAATAAATAAAATCTTTTAAAAAAAATAAAATATAGACATAAAATCTTTTTTCAAAATTAAAAAATAGGGGTGCCTGGGTGGCTCAGTGGGTTAAGCCTCTGCCTTCGTCTCAGGTCACGATCTCAGGGTCCTAGGATGGAGCCCTGCATAGGGCTCTCTGCTCAGCGGGGAGCCTGCTTCCTCCTCCCTCTCTGCCTGCTTCTCTGTCTGCTTATGATCTCTCTCTCTGTCAAACAAATAAATAAAATCTTTTTAAAAAATTAAAAAATAAAATGGAACTTCTAGTAAGGAGCAGAAAAGGGTCGCAGGCTTTGCTCAAATACCTAAAGAACAGATGTTCTCTATAGCAAGCAAAACCCAAGGTGTGGAAGGTTAGGAGGACATGAGGAGAAGCTGAATGGGGATGACATGAGGATGTTTCAACGTTCATTCTCTCACTAGACTGGAAGCTTCCTGTAAGCAGAGACCATGTCCTGTTCCCGTGTGCTCAGCATCCAGTGCAGGGCCTAGCACAGAGGTTGAGGTCACATTTGTCAGATAAAGGCATGAACACTAGGGACCCAAACTAGAACTCCACAGTTTCACTTTCAAAGGCCTCCCTTGCCCTTCTGAAGCAATAATGCCCCCTCTTTGACACAAATTCACATCTTGATCTTTTGTGCTGTCATTGACTGCAAAACCACCTGGCCCAGATGACAAGAGTACTGGGGCCGGAGGATCAGTTAAGGTGAGCTTGTGGCGGGAGCGCAGCCCAGTGCCCCTGGGCCAGGAGCCTGGGCCGGAGCCTCTGGGTCATGAAAGCCTCCCATCCCTGCTCCCCCACCACCAGCTGCCAGGACGATGCCCCACAGAATGGGAACTGCCTGGCCAGGGGTGCATGGCAGCTCCTATTCCTGCTCCTGTGTGGCCCAGGCCTGGTGAAATTCTCTGCCCCTCTGTTGGGGCTGCAGGCGGCCATAGCAAATATGGCCTCCCACTGCCTCTCAGTCTACATACGGGGCCTCTGTATCCTGTGGTGCAGCAGCCTGCAGGTGGGCAGGGGGATCCCCCTCATCCTGGCAGGGAAGTTGTGCACAGAGGCGCTGCTGCCCATCCAGCGGGCCTTGTGACAGCCACTGACCATTGCGTGGGGCTGGGGCCTGCAGCAGCTTGCCACCCTGAGGCATGGAGCCCACCACTGTGTCCTGCAGCGGCTGTGGCCCTTGAAGTGGGAGGCAAGCCTAGTCTTGCTCTCCATGGCCCAGTGGGCATACCACAGCCTGGCCGTCTTTCACCATGAGCACAGCAAGGCCGTGGAGCTGCTGCTGCAAGCTGCCCTACAGCAGGTGGCTGTGTCCCTGCTACTCCGCTGCCTGGATAGGCTGTGGGCAGCCATGCGATGGGCGGCCAGGGCTATGTGGGGCAGGGGCCTGTGACCCCCAGAGTGGGCCAGGCTGTGCTGCGCAGACTCCAAAGACCTGGACACAGTCACCACCAGCCTCCCAGTCACCACCACCCCTTTTAACTGACACTTCCCTGGACCGAGCTCAGTTGCCCTGAGCAGGGTCACACCAGCCTCCATCAGCCTGTGCCTTGTGGTTGGGGATAAGGATGCCAACGAGCAAGAAGGAGGTTGGGGCTCTGTGGCCACCGAGCTGCCCATCAGCACCAGGTTCCAGAGAAGCAGCACAAACAAGATGACCTTCAGGGGTTAATCCAAGCAGGCCCTCGCTCTGCAAGTGAAGGTCACCTGTATTCTCATCATTCTTCTCTATATCTATGCTGCATCTCTCTTCGTGCAGATCTTAAAATAAATGATCAGGTGCCAGCCAGCCTCTCGTACATCCTCGGCCTTGCTTTGTCCATGAGAGATGCATACCCAGGACTAGGTTCGGTGACCCAGTCTCAGCTCTGTTACCACTGTGTGTCTCTGGGGAGGTTCCTTAGCTTCAGTTTCCTTTTTTGTAAAATGTAGATAATCGGACTCGAGGGAGAGGGATTACATACAATTGTGCCATCTGTAAATTGCAGAGAGCTCTTCCTTCTGTACTTACCCTCAGAGAGTGTATAAGACCTCCTTGGAGAACACGTTCATATTCTATTAAAGGATATAAAAAGAAGACCCAAACAACACAGGGACATTCTGAATTCATGGATCAACCAGCCTGATGTCTTAAAAGTGTCGACTGTCTCCAAATTAATCTATAAAGTCATTAGGAGTCCAACCAAAATCCCAAGGGATTGGGGCAAGGCATAATGGGAACCTGATTCTAAGATATATAGAGAAAATCAAGGTCCTTGAAAATTTAAGGCATTTTTGGAAAAATGGAACCAAAATGGGGACTTATTCTGCCAAACATGAAGACCTATACGTTACAAAAGCACGGCAGTAAAAACAATGTGGTAGTGGCAGGAAAAACAGGCAGGTGAATGTCTGTAGAACCCTAAAGTTGTCTACAAATGGAAACTTAATACAGGAAGAAAAGGGACATCCCAAAGCAGTGTGAGAGCATGGCCTCATTAGCGGATGGGGTTAGAGAAATTGGTTGACAATGTGAAAAAATGAATACGTGTGGTTCCTGTAGTGAGTTGAAGGTGTTCCCTAAAGACATGTCCACCCAGAACCTGTCAATGTCACCTTATTTGCGAAAAAGTCCTTTGCAAAGGATTCTTTGAACCCAGGGTCTTCAGACTAGATCATCCTGGAGTATGATGGGTTCTAAACCCAACGACAAGTGTTTTTATAAGAGTAACTAAGGGATGGAGAAACACAGAGAAGGCCATGTGAAGAGGGACACAGATTAGCCAAGGAATGCCAAGGATTGCCAGCAGCCACTGGGAGCTGGGAGAGAAGCATGAAGAGTTTCTTCCTCAGAGCCTCCAGAAGGAGCCAACCCTGCCAGCAACACCCTGATTTCAGAATTCTCCAGAACAGTGAGAGAGAAAAATCTCTGTTGTTTGAAGCCACCAAGCTTTTGGCAATTGTCTACAGCAGCCACAAGAAATGAATACAGATCCTTACTCTGTGTCTCAGCCCTGTACCTAAGGTCCAAAAACATTTGAAATGCTATATCAATGCAAATTGGTACTATCCTATTCTTACAAGAATCCCTATGTGCCCAATGAGTTTAGTATCTTTTGGGAAGTAATCTTAGCGGCCCTTTATTGAGGGCAGAGCAATATCGGGCAGAGCAATCTTCTATTTCATTCAATCATCCAATCAACACTTTGAAGAAAGCACTCTTTTATCAGCTCCATTTTGTAGCTAAAGAAATTGTCTCTGGCACCTGGGTAGCTCGGTGGGTTAAGCCTCTGCCTTCGGCTCAGGTCATGATCTCAGGGTGCTGGGATGGAGCCTGGCATCCCATCAATCTCTCTGCTCAGCGGGGAGTCTGCTTCCCACCCTGCCCACACCGCCTCTCTGCCTGCTTGTGATCTCTCTCTCTGTTCAAGAAATAAATAAAATCTTAAAAAAAAAAGAAAAGAAAAGAAATTGTCTAAAAAGAATTTAGTAACTTCCTGAGGTCACACAGCAGAATTCATGCCTTCAACCACCAGCCCTCACATCTCTGCTGAGAATGAGCTTTTTCCAGGGCTTTAACTCCTTTCCTGCCCCCACTAGCACGGAGATGGCAGGAAGAGAGGCTCTGCTGAATTTCCTACTCTGTCTCCAGGCCAGGAGCAAGCACAGATCCTATGAGTGACATCAGATGCCAGGATCCCCTTTTAGATTTTTGCCCGGGCTATCCCCATTTGTTTGCTGTTCACAGAGACTGTTTGCCTCCTCAGTCCTCAACCCACAAGTCAAGGCAACAGTCCCCTCCTGCCTGGATTGCTGAACCAGCCTCCAGCAGCATCCTTTCGTCCCCCATCCTGGCCCTGATATCTGTTCTCTGCCTGGCAGTGGGGTAAGATCTCTCACACCATGAATCAGACCAACTCATTCCACTGATTAAGACCCTTCAATGGTTTCCCATAGTATGAGACCTGAGGGGAGGGACTACGACCATGATCCCAGCACATCTCTGGGTCCCCCAGGGAGCCCCCCGCGAAGACCCCTCCCATTCCCCATGTGGTCCCCCCTGCGACAGAGCCTTGGCACCTACTTATCTCCCCGCCTGGAACACGGGTTGATTTCTACTTATTCTTGTTAAAGCATAAATGTTAAGAGAGGATAAAATCACAACTCTTGTACAGATACAAAATGAACATATGTCGAAGATTTTATTTAGCTCATTAATTAATGAGAGAACTAGACAGATGCCACACTGGTTCAAAGGAAAAGATGCAGAACCACACATTTAAATGGAGCAAAGGAATGTCAAAATGAATTTAAACAAGTAGATATCAGACTGGCTTCTTCTGTTGGGGAGGAATGTGTCCTTCCACCAGAGACAATTTATTTGTGTTTGGATTAGGGTTGTTTGCATGGCTACACTTTATCTACAATCCACAAAGCAGTAAAACAGTTTACGGGCAAAGAGGAATCTTTTAAACTACGTCTAACTAGATAATCCCCAAGGTTCCAGCATGGGGGCAAAAAGAGAGCTCTTCTCCTTCTTCCAAAATCTTCCCCTCTTCAGATTGTACCTTATATGTTACCACTTGGGAAGTCTTCCCCAGTCGCATCATAGTACAAACTGGTCTCACTCCCGTCCTCAGGTCTTATGCCCCATTGTGGAATGTATGTATGTATGTATGTATGTAAGCTTTATGCCCAACACGAGAACTCCCAACCCGGAGACCAAGAGTCACCAAGAGTTTCATGCTCTACTGACTGAGCCAGCAAGGCATGCACCACCCCCCCCACCACTGTGGATTTTATCTTTTTTTTAAAGATTTTATTTATTTATTTGACAGAGAGAGATCACAAGTAGGCAGAGAGGCAGGCAGAGAGAGAAAGAGAGGAGGAAGCAGTCTCCCTGCTGAGCAGAGAGCCCGATGCGGGACTCAATCCCAGGACCCTGAGATCATGACCTGAGCCGAAGGCAGCAGCTTAACCCACTGAGCCACCCAGGCGCCCCCATTGTGGATTTTAAATTGTCAATGTCCATTGCTTTAAAGAAGGGACATCTGTCTCTGGTTTACATAGTGTCAACCACATAGGTGGGTTTCATAAATATTTGTGGGTGAAGGTAAGGGTGAGCCTGCTTGTTTGGGGGGATATGTAAATATTGTCAATGGAGCCTCATGTTTGGACCTTCTGGGTCCCTCTAACCAAAATGTGTTTCTCTTCCCTGGGGGAATGTGAAGATGAGAAGCCCGTCCTCCCAGGAGCAAAGGTGCAATTCTGTGCCCTGAACTTCATGTCTCTGGGAAACTTTTCCTCTTCCTGTCCATGCCAACCCCAGGCCCAGAACCCCCAGCATTTTCCTAGTTTGACCGACTGACCTAATAGCCACCTGAGCCTTTGTTTCCTTAGGTGTAAAGTAACAATCACATCTTGGTCAAGGGTTCATTCATTCATTCATTCATTCAGTAAATGTGTAGGATTGCCTGCTCCATGCCAGATTCTGTTATGCTGATGCAAATCAAACAAACCTTCTAAAATCTCTAAGACTCAGAATTTTATTTGAGCCCAAGATAGGACAGGTACCGGGGAAACAGGCTTTTCACAAGGAAGAAAATGTTTCAGAGAATGAACAGTTATTGCAGGGTTATATACTTTCTTATATCTTGTAAAACTCAAAAGATTGTAGGTTAGCATGTCGTCAGGAATCACAGGTTTTATCAGAAAAGAATACAGGGAGTAGGGGCATTGATCAATATCTCAAAGACAAGATGGTTTTCCTTCAGGCGACTCATTCACCACGCACCTGTCCAACGCATGTGTGGCGAGCCTTAAATCAGGCTTCTGGTTTGAACAAAGTTTATATACAGTCATGATGGCTTGAAAGGAAATCTAAATGGCTTCCCTCATATCTCAGGCCTTCAGAGAGTTTTTCTCTCATCAGTTAGTCATGACATATAATTTATTCTATAATTATAATATCCATGATCTCAGTCAATCCTCAAACAAATCACCAGGCAGCTCCCTAGAATGTGAACTCATGAAGACCGGATCTGCTACTGGTCCGCCAGAGCACCCTTTAAACAGCAAGACCCTAAACACACCTTATTAACCACCCATTATGTGGCCCAGATCAATGAGGCTCTGACAGATTGAGAGTCCCAAAGCTGGCAGATGTTGGAGGGGTTTCAGGGACAGAGTAAAGCAGAGGTTCATCAGTGTTGGCCGTGCCTTAGAATCACCCTAGGGAGAGTTCAGAAATTCTGACTCCCAGGCTGAATCTCAGAACTGTTAAAAAGAAAACCACAAATCCAAAATGGCATCCTTAAGTCAAGTCACCAAACTTGGGTTTAATACCTAAGCTAATGCAGTTTCAACATCCCCCAGAAATGCAGTCTTCACTGGTCAGGGATTTTTCTGATCAGCACCAGTGAGGTAATCTATCAAATGGGCCCTCTCCATTCCTCAAAGGAAGAAGAGGTCATCCATCCAATAAGAGCTCTGCCCTTCCAACTAAAGGAAGGTGATCTTGCCTGGAACAATCCTTCCATTTCTTTTGCTAATAACTTCCTTGACTTGTCCCCCTTCCTATAAAAACCTTCTACTTCGTACAGCTCCTTGGAGCTCCCTTCTGCTTGCTAGATGGTATGCTGCCTGTTTCATGAATTATTTCATAAAACCAATCAGATCTTCAAATTTACTCGGCTGAATTTTTTTTTTTTTTAACACAACAAATTGCAGGTTTGGAAATGAATCTGTTTGTTGTTCATTCAAGTTACCCGAAAGGTGGGAGAGGGCTGGAGATGGAAGATGAGTGTCTTCTAGAAGGAGGCAGCTCTCCTCTGAGGTGAGAAGGTTTCTGTGGCCTGCCTTACAGGATCCTGGGCTGGGTGACTTCTGCTGCGGTAGGTCTCTCAGGACCGAAGGTGACCCTGGCATTCTTCTTGGGCACAGAATCTCCTGAAAAATAATAAATACACGTTAGTCATGACCCACATTATCTGACATTTAAATCCCACAGTCATTCATTCACTGAGCATTTATTGTGCACCTGTTGTTTGCAGGGCTCTGTTCCAGGCATTTGGGATACATCAGTGAATGAAACAATGTTTCCTGCCCATTGGGAGCTTATATTCTAGCTTTAACGATAAAAAACAAAAACAAAAAACAGCATGGAAGAGAGGCTGGCACAGAAAATAGACCAAAGGAAATAAAGAAAGAGCACAAGGGGCGCCTAGGTGGCCCAGTGGGTTAAAGCTTCTGTCTTCGGCTCAGGTCATGATCCCAGGGTCCTGGAATCGAGCCCCACATCTGGCTCTCTGCTCGACAGGGAGCCTGCTTCCCTTCCTCTCTCTGTCTGCCTCTCTGCCTACTTGTAGTCACTGTCTATCAAATAAATAAATAAAATCTTAAAAAAATAAAAATTAAAAATGATAAAAATTCTAAAAAGAAAGGAAAAACGTGCCTAAACTTCTTTGCTGCCTGACGAAGGACTTCCCGAAAGAAGCCACCATAGATCTTCAGTCTGGGTGACTGACAGCCAGAAAGGAGACTAAGCATCGTCACCTGAATAATTGCGTAAACAAACTTGATCCTAAACTGTCACACCTTCTATCCACTCTTCCATGGAAGCCCTTTCTCCCTGCTCCCTATCCCCTTATCAAGTGGGTATGGAAACACTTATCTTCCTTTACTCTTCTTTTTTCTTTTAGGATTTTTATTTATTTATTTGACAAAGAGGCACACAGAGAAAGAGGGAACAGAATTAGGGGGACTGGGAGAGGAAGAAGCAGGCTTCCCACTGAGCAGGGAGCCGATGTGGGGCTCAGCATGGGGCTCGATCCCAGGACTCTGGGATCATGACCTGAGCCAAAGACAGACGCTTAACCAACTGAGCCACCCAGGCACCTCTTCCTTTTCTTTTAATACAGTGGTTCTTGAAGCAAATGAGAACAGTGGAAATAGGGCAGGAGTTGGAGATGGTTCCAGTGCCCATCGCCCTCCGGATGGGTAATAAGATGTGGCCATGTGCACAATGAGACACTGGGCACTACGGGGAAAGAACAGATCAGATGTTCCTACCATAAGTGGATAAGCTTTAACACCATTAGCTTGAGTTGAGAAAGGGAAGAAACAGCAATATTTACGGCCCGATGCCATTGACTATTTAAAAACATAAACGGGTTGGGGCTCCTGGGTGGCTCAGTGGGTTAAGCCACTGCCTTCGGCTCAGGTCATAATCTCAGGGTCCTGGGATCGAGCCCCGCATCGGGCTCTCTGCTCAGCAGGGAGCCTGCTTCCTCCTCTCTCTCTCTGCCTGCCTCTCTGCCTACTTGTAATCTTTTTCTATCAAATAAATAAATAAAATCTTTAAAAAAAAAAAACATAAACAGGGGCACCTGTCTGGCTCAGTCAGAGGAGCACTTGACTCTTGACCTCGGGGTCATGAGTTTGAGCCCCACATCGGGTGGAAAGATCACTTAAGTACATTTTTTTTTTTTTGAGAGAGAGAGAGAGAGAGTACATGAGCAAGGGAGATGGGGCAGAGGGAGAAGGAGAGAATCCTAAGAATACACTGGGCTGGATTTCATGACCTTGACATCAAGACGTAAGTCGAAATTAAGAGTTAGATGGTCAATGGACTGAGCCACACAGACACCCTGAGAGATTACTTAAATAAATAAATAAATAAATAAATTTATTTTTAAAAGTAAACATATTTTAAAAAATAAAAACACAAAGAGTAAGGCATATGTAATTAATTTACAATGGTGGTTGCACATTCGGAGAGATCTACGAGCAATGGGCAGCAGAATCAGGTCCGGAACTTGGTAGAAAAACAAGCATGCAGGCCCCACCCGTCGTCACTCTGGGCCTCCATGTTCTTTCTGAGCGCTCCCTGGGACACTGAGGCACACCAGCTGAGGGAAACTCTGCTTTGAAAACGGTCATGAGGACGGTCCTGGGAATGAGGGGCTAGGGAGAGGGAAAGGAGACAAGAGAGGAAACAAGAGAAAAGGAGACAAGAGAGGGTGTTTGTGGGCGCCTGAGTGGCTCAGTGGGTTAAAGCCTCTGCCTTCGGCTTGGGTCATGATCCCAGGGTCCTGGGATCAAGCCCTGCATCAGGCTCTGTGCTCAGCAGGGAGCCTGCTTCCCTTCCTCTCTCTCTGCCTGCCTCTCTGCCTACTTGTGATCTCTGACTGTCAAATAAATAAATAAAATATTTTAAAATAAATAAAATATTTTAAAAAGAGAGAGAGAGGGTGTTTGACCCCCTCTGGAGATCATAATGTGTTCCAAGCTGAGGAGACCGATAAACTCAGCCATTTGCACTTGAGGTGCACAAACAATAATTAATATTATCATGATAGGGGCACCATGGTGATTCAGTCAGTTAGGCATCTGCCTTTGGCTCAGGTCATGATCCTAATGTCCTCGGTTCAAACTCCATGTCGGGCTCCCTGCTCAGCAGGCAGCCTGCTTCTCTCTCCCCTCTGCTCCCTCCATGTCCCACTCATGCTGGAGTACTCCTTCTCTCTCAAATAAATAAAATGTATATATATTTCAGATTTTTAGATTTAGATTTTATATATATATTTTAGATTTAGATATATATATCACTTATATATATTTATATATACATAACATATATATATATATATCACAATGATAATTCTTTTTCCTTCTATCTGCCTTTCTAGGTTCTCAGCTGGATCTCTGTAAGAAATGACAAATTAACAGGAGAAAACAAACAGAAGTCTGTTAACACTGTGTATTTCCTACATACATGGGGGAAATCCGGGGATGAGGAGCTCAAAGGGGTGGCTAAAACTTGGGCTTATTTGGCAGCTTCCGCAAACAACACATTTGTAGAGAATGACAGGGCAAACATGACAAAATGACAGACCCATTTTAGACTTCCAAGGATAGCAAACTGTAGGAAAGTAAATAGATGGGGGAAAACTAACAGAATGCATTGTTTTCAGACTCCTCTGGTGCTGCCACTGGGCTTCTTAGAGTCTAGAGTGGTCTCCAGTAAAGGAAAATGTAAACCCTAGAAAGGGAGGAAGGAAAGAGAGCTTTTCCTACACTTGCTACTTTTTAATTGCCTCCAGCTCAAAATAATTCTTATGTCAAAGAAGCATATTTTGGGGTGTCATATTCTGGTTTCCTTCAATGATATTTCTGTACAGTGAAATAGTTTGCAGTCTGTGAACCAGAATTAGGTAGGTCTATATATAGCGACATGAAAAGACTTTCAAGATACATCGGCAAGTATAAAAAGCAAGTCACGGAACAACACAAATGCTATAATCCTATTTATTTAAAAATTAGATGCCTGTCCACGCATGCAAAATGAGTAAATTCATAGACAGTCAACCAGAAGGTGGCTGAAACTGTGGGTACTTTTGAGGAGTGCAGGGGGCCTGAGGGGTAGGTGTGAAGGTGGTTTTCCCAGATGGTTCTCTATAGCCTGCTGGATTCTTCACAAGAATGTACTCATTGTTAATTACTTGGGCAATTTTTAAAAATAAAAATCAAAGTGAACTTCTGAGAAGAAACAAAACGGGAATCATCTGGACTTTTTCAAAATATAGATACCACCCTGGGGCCTGCTGGATCAGAAGCTGGGGGAAAGGGAAGCACAGCCAGCCCGGAAAAGAACCCCAGGTAATTCTGACGGGCACAACCTCTTAAGCACCACTCAGCCAGGGAAAGTTTGGGTAGATCACTTGAACTTGAGATCCAAGTAATTGTAAAAGTTTTCTCTGTGCCCCCAAAAGCTCTTCTGGGACATGACAAAGCTCATGTTGGAAGGCTTCGAGCAAATCCCTTTCCATCTCTGGGTCTCAGTCCCTCCTTTTTGAAAATGAGGAGGTTGGACCAAAATCTCTTTAACAGATTGTCCCAGGTCCCTTCCACTCACTGTTTAGGATTCAAAGTGGGCTGTGATTCTAATCCAACCAACCAAGACCTACTACTGCCTTGTTAAAGACAAAACACCAGGGACGCTTGGGTAGCTCAGTCCATTAAGCGTCTGTCTCTGGCTCAGGTTATGATCTCAGGGTCCTGGATCAAGTCCCGCATAGGGTTCCTTACTTAGTGGGGAACCTGCTTCTTCCTCTGCCTACCACCCCCCACCACCACCATGCACACTGCTTGTACTTTCACTCTCTTTCTGGCAAATAAATAAATAAAATCTTTTTAAAATTAAAAAAAAATCAGATAACTGTCCTGCTAATGAATACAGAATAAAAGTAGAAAATCAGGGGCACCTGGGTGGCTCAGTAGGTTAAAGCCTCTGCCTTTGGCTCAGGTCATAATCCCAGCATCCTGGGACTGAGCTCCACATCGGGCTCTCTGATCAGCAGGGAGCCTGCTTCCTCCTCTTTCTCTCTCTGCCTGCCTGTCTGCCTACTTGTGATCTCTGTCAAATAAATAAATTAAATCTTAAAAAAAAAAAAAAAGGTAGGGGTGCCTGGTGGCTCAGTGGGTTAAAGCCTCTGCCTTCGGCTCAAGTCTGATCTCAGGGTCCGGGACCGAGCCCTGCATCGGGCTCTCTGCTCGGCAGGGAGCCTGCTTCCCGCCCCCCTCTCTCTCTGCCTGCCTGTCTGCCTACTTGTGATCTCTATCGAATAAAGAAATAAAATCTTAAAAAAAAAAGTAGAAAATCCCTCCTTTGTCATCCCTAATTGAGTCAAGCAAAGATTTCCAAGAGATGTTAAAAGCATTGGATGAAACGTAGTTAGAAAACAGTATAGTCATGCAATGTTTCACATACAGATTACTAACTAATTCTGAAGGGAAAATGTGCTTCAACAGTGCGGAGACCCCTTCAAGCAAGCAGCAACACTCAGAGTGGGACAGCCTGGCGTGGTGTCCCTCCCCATGGTGTACTCACTAAAGTGTATGACATCATCTGTGAACTAAGGTCCAAATATTCACTGTAAATGCAATCATGAGAAAACAGACCCATCAGGCCTCTCTGGCCCCCACTTTCACCCTGTCCCTCCTCCAACTGTCCCTTTCAACCCCTCTTGATTTACTGCGACTCCCACAGCTGGGTTTCCACCTGATCTAGGGGTGATAGTATAATTACAGCATAAAGCAGGAGGGGACAGGGAGAGTTCGTTTTCCATGGCATTAGTCAGGGTTCTCCAGAGAAACACAACCAGCGGAACCAATCATGTGTGTGTGTCATACATATGTAGGATTTATCTTAAGGAATTAGTTCATGTCACTGTAGCAGTTGACAAGTCTGAAATCCTTAGGGCTTGCCAACAGGTTTGAAACTCAGGCAAGAGTTGATGTTGCAGTCTTGGGTGCAAAATCTGCAGGGCAGGCCGGCAGACTGGAAACTCAGAAAGGAGTTAATGTTGGAGTCTGGAGTCCACATTCTCTCCATTCTAGGAGGACTGTTTTCCGGCTTAAGGTCTTCAACTGATCAGGTGAGGTTCACCCATATTCTTGCAGGTCACAGCCTTTATTAGTAATCTTTTTTTTTTTTTTTAAGATTTTATTTATTTATTTGGCAGAGAGAGAGAGAGAGAGACCACAAGTAGGGGGAGTAGCAGGGAAAGGGAGAGGGAAAAGGAGGCTCCCCACAGAGCAGAGGGAGCCTGATGCAGGACTCCATCCCAGGACTTCTGGATTCATGATCTGAGCGATGCTCAACTGACTGAGCCACCCAGGAGCCCCCATATTTTTCGTTTCTTATACCTCTGCTTGATTCATTTCCTTATTTCTTTTTCTTTGATATTGCTAATATCATCCCTTATGTCCACATCATGCTTATTTCAAATTCTTGATTTGTTTGTCCTAATGCCCCTACTTCAAATGGCATATGTTAGGCGGTTTATTGAGTTTATTTTCAGGGAGTTGTACACCTCAGATATCTAGTTGCTTTAGCCCCTGAGCTCCTTTCCCCTCTGCACAGAGATCTCAATTATTCACTCTGGTTGTGTATAATTTTTTTAAGATTTTATTTATTTATTTGACATACAGAGATCACAAGTAGGCAGAGAGGCAGGCAGAGAGAGAGGAAGGGAAGCAGGCTCCCTGCTGAGCAGAGAGCCAGATGCGGGGCTCGATCCCAGGACCCTGAGACCATGACCTGAGCCGAAGGCAGAGACTTAAACCACTGAACCACCCAGGTGCCCTATGGTTGTGTGTAGTGAGAGAAGAAAAAGGCCAGTTCCTGGTGTGTGTTAGTCCCAAGAAATTTGAGTAGAGGGGAGGAGGAGCCCTGGGAACAGTGGGGGACAGAAAGCTCCAGGGTCCACCAGACAGCTCCAACTACTCCTTCTGGTTGCCATGGCCCCCAGTTAATCATGGTTTCACCTTGAACCAGCTTTAGTAGTCTCCCAGTTGGCTTCCTGATTCCTGCTAAGTTGGAAAAGTGGGTGGATGAATGAATCCTGAGCGCAACTGTCTTCAACTTCTAGCCGGCCTATGGAATTCATTTGGGTGAGTGGTGTGAGGTAGGAACCCAACCGCATTTTTTTCCCCGTATGGAAAGCCAATGTTCCCGGCACTGCTCAGTTACTAAATGGCCCATCCTTCCGTTTGCAATGTCACTTCTGTATATCACATTTCCAAATGTTCCTCTTTCTAATTCTGGGCTCTGCATTCTGTTCCATTGTTCTTTTTGTCTATCATCTGATTTACTACAGCTTTATAATGAACCTTTACATCTGCTACGTCTATCTGGTAGAACTCGCTCTTCGTCCTCGATTTTGGATTGGCCATTCTTGGCCCCTTGCTTTTCCCTAAGAATTTTAGAATCAGCTTCTAAGCGAAATAAGCCAGTCAAAGAAAGGCAACACCCAATGATTCCACTCATATCTGGAATTTAATAAATTAAAAAGAAAAAAATAATAAGAATATAGAGGGGGAGAAAAGAGAAGGAAACCAAGAAACAGACTCTTAACTATAGAGAACAAACGTTCCTGGAGAAGAGGTGGGTGGGGGATGGGTGAAATGGGTGATGGCGATTAAGGAGGCGCTGGTGGATGGAAGTATTGAGTCACTGAATTCTACCCCTGAAACTACTATTGCATGGTATGTTAACTAACTGGAATCTAAATTAAAACTTTAAAAAATAGGGGCAGCTGGGTGGCTCAGTGGGTTAAGCCTCTGCCTTTGACTCAGCTCATGATCTCAGGGTCCTGGGATGGAGCCCCACATTTGCTGAGCAGAAAGCCTGCCTCCCCCTCTCTCTGCCTGTCTCTCTGCCTGCTTGTGATCTCCCTCTCTCTGTCAAATAAATAAATAAAATATTTTTTAAAAACTTAAAAAAACAGATAAGTAAATATTTGTTTTGTTTTGTTTTAAGCAGCCTAGAGAATTTTTGTAACGATTTTATTTATTTATTTGCAAGAGAGACAGAGGGTGAGCTCGAGCAGGGGAAGGGAGGAGCAGCAGAGCCTCTCCACTGAGCAGGAAGCAGATGTGGGCCTTGATCCCAGGACCCTGGGATCACCACCCAAGCTGAAAGCAGATGCTTCACCGACTGAGCCCCACAGGCACCCATTGCAGTAGCAAACTTTTTAAGATTATGGTTTTTCCACTCAAATCCAATGAAAGAATTGCCCCTCCTCCCAGGCAACCCCATGCTCTCCGAGCAAACAGACCTAACACCTTCCATATCAAAGCAGCCTCAAGGGGGCAGGAGAGAGTGAGCAATGGCGAGTTACAGCTCAGCTGGGACCGGAGCTCAAAATTACCGTGCAGAACCGGGCAAGATCAGGCAGCTCCGGGTCTGCAAAATCTTGACCTACAAAGAACAGTCTGACTTCCTCCTTTGGCCCTGCCATGCACAGGGAACACATAAACACAAACATAAAAACAAACAATCTATTTTAACTGATTTATAATAATTGAAATTGTTGGATGCCAGTGGAGAGGAGGACGTTTCTATACACCTGCAATGCTAGGTATTAAGTAGAGGTTCTTGGGGAACCCTGGACACCTCTAAGAAAATGCCTCCACACCCTGCTGTACATACCTACCTTGAAAACCAACCGGGGGGCGCCTGGGTGGCTCAGTGGATTGAGCCGCCGCCTTTGGCTCAGGTCATAATCTCAGAGTCCTGGGATGGAGACCTGCATCCGGCTCTCTGCTCAGCTGGGAGCCTGCTTCCCCTTCTCTCTCTGCCTGACTCTCTGCCTGCTTGTGATCTCTCTCTCTCTCTCTCTCTCTCTCTGTCAAATAAATAAATAAAATTTAAAAAAAGAAAGAAAGAAAGAAAGAAAACCAACCAGGATGGGAAGGCCAACAATGTTTACTAAGCTCATTCTTTTTATCAAGCACTATTCTAAGTACATTTTGTGCATTCTCTCATTTTAATCCTGACTATAATCCTCAGGGCTTTTGTTGTTGTTGTTGTTTTAAGAATTCATTAATTTATTTATTTGGTAGAGAGAGAGAGGGAGGGAGAGAGCAAGAGCAGAGTGGAGGGGCAGAGGGAGAAGGAGAAGCAGGATCCCAGGAGGAGGCTGATTTGGGGGGAGGGCTGTATAGGGGAGGGGGGTTCAATCCCAGGACCCAGAAATCATGACCTGAACTAAAAGCAGACACTTAAGGGACTGAGTCACCCAGGCACCCTCTCATGTTTCTTTATAATAAAGTACTATGCTTATTTCTATTTATCATATGAGGAAGCAGGCCCCAAGAGGTGAAGGCATTTTGTCCAAGGTGACTCAGTGACTGTCAGAAGGAACCAGGACTTTTGCGCAAGAATGTCTCCGTCTACAGCTCAGGTTCCTGAACAACACCCTTTCTGAGATTTAAATTCATCGGTGTGATCAAATCTTAATGCTAAAGGTTAGAACATTCTCTAAATTCTTTACCCCTTATGCCCCCATGTCTAGCACAAAGTCTTAGGTAAGGTGGGTTCCAAATAAAGATTTATTGAGGGGTCCCTGCTTCTCCCTCTTCCCCCATCCCCTCCCCACCCTGCTCATGCTCTCTCTTGCACTCTCTCTCTCTTCCTAATAAATAAATAAAATCTTTAAAAAAATGTTTAGGGGCGCCTGAATGGCTCAGTGGGTTAAGGCCTCTGCCTTCGGCTCAGGTCATGATCTCAGGGCGCTGAGATGGAGGCCCGCACCGGGCTCTCTGCTCATCGGGGAGCCTGCTTCCCCCACCCCCGTCTCTCTGCCTGCCTCTCTGCCTACTTGTGATCTCTGTCTGTTGAGTAAATAAATAACATCTTTAAAAAAAATTTTTTTAAATAAAGATTTATTGAATGAATATGTCAACGAATATTACTGATTCAGCCCATCACACTCACACAGATTTATTTCCCATTTTTTAAAAAAATGTGTATAATTAACATTCAGTGAAAATCACCCTATTTTTTTTAAAGATGTTATTTATTTATTTGACAGAAAGATCGCAAGTAGGCAGAGAGGCAGGCAGAGAGAGAGGGTGAAGCAGGCTCCCTGCCGAGCGGAGAGCCTGATGTGGGGCTTGATCCCAGAACTCTGAGATCATGACCTGAGCCGAATGCAGTGGCTTAGCCCTCTGAGCGACCCCGGCACCCCAAAAATCTCCCTTTTTATGGACAAACATATATTGTCAATTTTATAACTGTCACCACAAACAAGAGAGAAAAGGATTCCTTCATCCCCCAAATTTTCCCATGCTCCTCGCTAGTAAATCCTCCAACGTGCCCTCCAGCCACACTCTCAGTCCTGAGCAACCACTGCATCTGTTTTCCATCTCTATAGCTCTGCTTTCGCAAGGACCCGTAAAAGGAATCAAGCCGTCTGTAGTCTTTTGAGCCTGGCCTCTTTTACTTAATACAACACATGCTGTGGAGCATATCCATTGTTCGTTCCTTTTCATTCCGGAGTAGTAACCCATTGCACAAAGAGTCCCACAATTTGTTTTTGCATTCTCCAGTTGAGGGACATTTGGGTTATTTCCAAGTTTAGAACTATTACAAATAAGGCTGCTATAAACATTCTTGCGCAGGGTTTTGTGTGAACATAACTTTTAATTTCTCTAGGGCAAATACCCAGAAGGGAGATTGCAGGGTCATATTGTAAATGTATAAGCTACCTTTATCCGAAGCTGCTAACCTGTTTTCCTAAGTGGCTACACTGTTTTGTAATTTCACCAGCAAGGGGCAAGAGCTCCAGTTGTTCTAAATCCTCTCAAACACTTGATACCATCAAATTAAAAATTTTAACCATTTTCATAGGTATGTGGAAGTGTCTCATCCTGATTTGCATTTGCGTTTCCCTAGGGACTAGTGATGTTGAGCATCTTTTCACGGGCTTAGGTGCCATCTGTGTATCTTTTTTGGTGAGATGTATCTGCTCAAGTCTTTCATCCATTTTCTAAAAACCAGGTTATTTTCTTATTGTTGACTTTGTAGAGTTCTTTATATATTTGGGATGTAAAGTCTTTTTTTTTTTTTAAGATGTATTTATTTATTTTAGGGGGGTCATTGAGAGCACGCAAGCAAGGGGAGAGGCAGAGGGAGAGGAAGAGAGAAACTTCAGCGGACTCCTCCCTGAGCTCAGAGCCCAACTGGAACTTGACTTCAGAACCCTGAGGTCATGACCTGAGTCAAAACCTAGAGTCTGACACTCAACCGACTGTACCAGCCAGGGGCACCTGGAAGGCAAATTCTTCTTCTTCTTCTTCTTTTTTAAACAAAAGGGTTTGTTTGTTTGTTTTAACGATTTTATTTATTTATTTGACAGAGATCACAAGTAGGCAGAGAGGCAGGCAGAGAGAGAGGAAGGGAAGCAGGCTCCCCGCTGAGCAGAGAGCCTGATGCAGGGCTTGATCCCAGGACTCTGGGATCATGACCTGAGCTGAAGGCAGAGGCTTTAACCCACTGAGCCACCCAGGCGCCCCTGGAAGGCAAATTCTTTATCAGATGTATGTTTTGTAAAGATTTTTCTCCCACATTGTGGTTTGCCTTCGTTCATTCCTGTTAACAGCGACTTTTGAAGAGTTTTGACGAACTTCAATTAATGGATTGTTTTCTCTTAAGGATCATGGTCTTGGCGTTATATCTGAGAATTCCTTACCCAACCCAAGGTCACAAAAATTTCTCTTGTGTTTTCTTCTAGAAGTTTTATATAATCATAGCAGCTAGTATGAGGTTGTTGTATTAAATGGGGATAATATATGTAAAGGACTTAGCACAGGGCTGGGCACAGAATGAAACTTCGGTAAACAGCCTACAATGGACATTTGCCAAGGTGACATTTCGAAGATGTGACCTCACACCCACCACACATTTCCTCTGCACAGACCTGTGTCCTTTCGTCACAGAATGACAACACAGCAGCAAAGCATATCCTTGTCCAACCTGATCCTGGAACCCATGGAGGTACCTGGGCCATGGAGAGAGGCCCTAAGGACAGCAGGTCATCTCAAGGGCCAGACCTGGAAGGTGCTCTCCCACTGCAACTGGCACTCCTCCAGCCTACCTGTTCCCATGAAACCTGGTGGCCTCGCCCAAATTGTAATGCGGTTCTGGAGTGTAGGGTGTATTTATTGTGCACCTACTGTGTGCCTGGCCATTGGCGCCACAGACTAACAGAAGCAAACAATGAACAAATAATGATGTAATTAATTACTGAATTAAGGAAAAGGGTACTGGGGAGGGGGAGGACACATTCATTAAATTTTTTTTTGCTTTTCCTCAGCCTCCTCCTCTGTACCAGATGTCTTGGGCCCCTCCAGGCGGGGGGTGGGGGTGGGGGTGGGGGTGGGTGGGGGGATACGCAGACACATGCGCCCACAGCGTGATGACAACCTAAAAGCAAGGTGGAAACTGAAAGGTCCTTGGGGAGGTGGATGCTTTGGAAGTCTCGGAGAGAGGGGTTATTCATTCGTGGTCGATTTATTCATTCAAGAAATCTTCCGGTGGCACCTACTGTATAGGAAAACAAACACGGACCCTGCCCTACTAGGTTGGGGGACAGACAGCGACAGAAAACAAATAACGCAGACGGTTTCAGTCAGAGCCTCAGGCACCGCGGGGCTGTAATGGGGACGGCACGGCCCGGGAGAGCGGCCGCCCGGGGGTGGGGACGTCCTGTATTTGCGGCACCCGCCCCGGCCCCGCTCCGCAGAGAGGTCACCACGCCAGCGACGAGCGCGCCCTCCAACCGGTCCGCAGCACGCGCGCCCCCGAGAACAAGCGCGCGCGGCCCGCCGCCCGCCTGCGCCGCAGCGCCCTCCGCGCACGACGCCCCCTGGCGGGAGCCCTCGACCACACCGGCCGCGCGAGCAGGGGAGGGGGCGGGGGCGCCGCGCACGCGCAGGGCCGGCGGCGCGCGCCGAGCGGGGGGCACCGCGCGGGTGCAGCCACGATGGAAGGGGGTGCGTACGGAGCGGGCAAAGCCGGGGGCGCCTTCGACCCCCACACCCTGGTCCGGCAGCCGCACACCATTCTGCGCGTCGTGTCTTGGGTAAGGACGGCTGGAGTGGCCCGGCCGCGCCAGGGGTGGCGTGTCGTGGGGGCGCGGGCAGCGGCGGCGCGCCCGGACGGACCCCAACCCCGCCGGACCCCGGGCAAAGGTGCCGCAACCGGCGGGGAGCCTTCCGGACAGGGTGCCGGCGGCCGCCAACCCCCCCCCCTCCGCTCCTTCCTGGGCCCCGGGCAGGGGTCCCAGCGCTGGCGAGGGGCTCCCGCGCCTGCTGCCGGCGCCCTTGCTCCCCGGCGTCCCCGTTTGCGTGCGGCCCCCCATCGCCGTGACCTCCAGGCCGCGGCTATGCAGCTCGCGGCTGTGGTTGCGCGCTGCCGCCGGGCCGATCAGCGGCGGTGGGGATTGAGCCCGGGTCTCAGGTGGCCTTTTTTGGGGGGGTGGACCAGGGCGTAGATCAACTCCCGGGTGCACGCCACGTCTGCCGTGGACGTTCAAGGAGGAGAGGGCCGGAAACCAGGTTTGATGGCTTATCCCGGAAGGTATGGAGCGATGCGCCGGGAGCCGGGGACCTGGCTTCCCCCGGGGAAGTGCCTCTCCTTCGCGGCGTGACCTTGGGCCGGGAACCACCCAAGAAATGTTTATGGGAAACGAGGAGTTACATTCTGAGGTGGGGAGAGGCAACTCTTCTCTCATGCCTCGGTTTCCCGATTTGTAGAGAGGTGGGAGGAGCCACCTTGGGCTCTGATATTTCCTGAATCCATGACCGCCCCACCAAGTACACCTGAATGCTTGTTGGGGGAGGCAGAGAGGCCTGTTCTGGACCTCAACCTGGTGCGGGTCAGAATCCCCCAGCAGTAGGGGGGGGTCCCTGCTCAGACCTGGGGCTCTGGGGAGGAGGATGGGACAGAGACAGTGAGCACGGGGGGGGGGGGGGCGTTCAGATGGTGTGGGCAGCACCCCAGGAGAAGAAGGCCAATGCGGGAGTGGGTACCTTTGGCCCCCCTAGGGTTTGCTGGCCATTGCCCAAACACCCTTACTGGAGGGTTGTGCCTCTGCGGGCCTGGGGCCTATTCCTGTGGGCCCACAGGGGGCTAGGACTGGAGACACTGGCCAGGGTCACTATCAGCGACCCCATAGGACTATATCTAACGCCAGCCACAGCCTCAGGGTGCTCAAATGTTCAGGGTTTTCAGGGCAATATTAGGATCTGATGGGTGGGACAGCTTGGGTGTTTATCTCTGGCCTCCCAGAGAGAAAGGAAGCTAACTGTCCTTTGTCTGAAAATGTTAAAACCTCCTCCTGGCACCACAAGAACCCCCTTTCTTCTTAAGATGGGGAGCTTGCTGAGGGCAAGGAAGCCCCAGTGGCTACATGGGCCTGGCAGTGGGCCTGGCACCCCGGGCACATGCAGAAGGGTTTGTGGTACTGGATTCATTCATCTGTGCCAGACTCCAGCTCCCCAGCGACCCTGACTGGCCCTTGGCAGAGACAGAACTCCGGTGGGTGGGGGGGGGGGGACACACCTGCCCCATTAGGCGAGCCAGCTGTGTGCTCTGTTCCCCTTTGCCAGCCCCTGGGCCACGGGCCTGGGAGGGTGAAGCCTCTGGCTTTGTGAGGAGGTGTGGGCAGTTTGCCTGCTTGGGACACTTCTGCCTGTGATGGCTTCATTTAGCAAAGCTCCATCAATTCCGCTAGGCCCCTAGGGAAGGCAGCATGATTCAGACGCAGCCGATAGTGCTCGGGGATCACACAGTCCCACTGGGAAGGGAGCCAGGTAGCCCCTGGGCAGAGGCCGTGAGAGCCAGCAGAGGGGTACCCCCTGCTGTGGGAATCAGAGAGGCTTCGTGGAGAAGAAGATATCAAATTGGGCCTTGAAGGATAAGCAGGGCTTACCTCTGTTCATCACATCCGGGTGCCAGAGAGACATTCCAAGAAGGAGGAAGGAAAAGTAACGATGGAGAGGCCGCTGGGTGCAGGGGGACCGCGTGCAGTTACCGCCACTCATTCCCCTTCGGCTTCTGCATCACTTGAGGAAGCAGGCTCAGACCCAAGGTTACTGAGCAAGTAAGCAGCAGACAGAGGATCTGAACCCAAATCTTGGAGTCTCCAAAGCACATTGATCGCTTCTCCGGAAGCTGGAAGGGGTCAGAATCCTGGGTTTCAGGACTGGTCAGGATAAAGGTCATCTGGGCCAAGATCCCCTCCCCACCCCCAACAGCCTCCTAGCTGTGCTCACTGCCTTTGTGTGAGCAGAGACAGCTGATAGAGGCTCATAGTCGCCTTTAAAACATATATATTTTTTTTCTGATCACAAAAGTAACGCCTGCTGATGTCTGGAAGATAGAAACATCACTTGTGATGGTCACACAATATTAATGTACTGGGCGTAATACCACCTCGTACCTAAAAATGGTGACGGTGGTATATTTTATGTCCTGTCTATTTTACCATGATAAAAACAATCAGGAAAAAAATCACGTGTGATCCCACCGCTCAGAGAGGCCCAGTGCCTGCCTTCCAGTCTTTTTCGGAAAATGTGTGGTGCGCCAACATGTTCTAATGCGTTCATGAGTGTGCGAGGGATGTAGCTGGAGACCTGACCTTGGCCCTGGTGTTCCATCGGCGCCCTAAGAGGTCAGGGAGGCCGTGGACTTCACCTTGAAGCTAAGGAAGCCTGAGCTCCTGGCTAGGGCGACCGGTTCAGCCCAGTTTGCTGGCACTTTCCCAGCGTTAGCCCTGTAAGTGCTGTGTCCTGGCAGCCCTGGGAGTCCCACAGAAACCTGGACACCTGGTCCCTCCATCCAGGACCACGTATCCCTTGCAGCCGGGATACAGCCCTAGCCCCATGTACGCTCGTGGGCTGGGGATTTTGTGCCAGTTGTTTCTGAAAGAGGTACCCCCCTACCCGGATCTACCCTGGAACCTGGGGTGGAAGCGGGTCCCCCAGCGCCTCCTCTTTGGCTTCCTTAACTGCCCCCTTCCCCACCCACTGGCCCCCAGGCCCAGGAGGGTGATTAGGCACAGCAGGCCTTGAACACTTAGGCTAAATGGGCAGGAAGCTGGCAGCTGGCTGGCCCAGCTGACTAGGAGCTAGACTAGAACCTTCCATGTCTGGGGTGAGGCAGGGGATGGCCGAGGTGGGGCAGTGTTCAGGGAAAGCTCTGAGGGGCTGTTTCTGCCCCAGTTGTAGGGAGACAAGGCCGGTCCTGGCGGCCAGGAGAAGGCTGCCCCACAGACCAGCTACGACCACCCCTGTGCCTCAGTCTCACCAGCTCATCGAGGAGGCTGAGCTAGGTCATAGGTGACCCAAGACTGCGGCCTGTCAGGGGACACCTTTCTTTGTTCTGGGCCCAGGTGGGGGCCCCGGAGCTCTGGCGGGGAGCTAGCTGATTTTATATAAAGGATCCCCTCCTCTGTGGCCTTTGCGGTTTTACTTTTAGTGGGTCCTACTGCCGTGCAGGGAAGGAATATTGGCGCTGCTGGAGAATAGGGTGGTTCATGTTCTCATGTTCATTTGGCGCAAAACAGAATGCTAAAGTGTTTGAAATGTTGGTGTTTCTGGGGTTGATTTCCTGAACAGGATTCTGTGAGTAGGGTGGGTATCACCCCCCCCAAGCCCCCAAACGACAGAATACGGCACAATCTGGAGGTCTGTGGGGTCCACATTCAGCGCACCCCCTGTGGTCCCCCATCTACATTGCCATGGTACCAAGGGGGCTCGATGGGGTCTCATTTTCATCCACACCCTCAATCACCCCAGTGAATACTGACAATAAAAGCTGAACTTGGTTTGGAAACACAGCAGCTTCGAGATGAGACCCCCCCCACCGTTCCCCCTCGGTCCAGATCACAATTCCCTAGCCATCCTGCATCAAAATCCTGGAGGTGTGGAGTGGGGCAAAGGGGTCCGGGGTGGAGATGGAGCCTCTGGCCAGCTCTGGCATTCAGTCATTCATTCCACAAATGCCAAGTCCCTGCCCGGTACCAGCCTGTGTGTCCCACCAGAGACACTGTCAGTCCAGTGACACGTACTCCTTAGGAGGCCCGAGACACCACAAGAAGAAAATCCAGTAGCGGGTAGCTGCCTCTGCGAGTGGGATATGGAGGACTTCCAGGGGGAGGTGACTGCTGAGTTGGTTCTGATAAAGATGCTGGGAGGGAACATTGCAGGTGGAAGGAACAGCAGGCGCAAATGTCGGGAGCTTGAGGTCCGAGTGGGCTTTAGAAATGATGGGGAGCTCTTGGGGGTCCCCGGTGTGTGAATGAGAGTGCCATCACACTCTGTGAGCAGGCCCCAGGGTGGCAGGCTCGGGGTGCTCACCAAAGACCTCGGGTCACAGAAAGGGATTTCAAACAGAAAAGAGCTCCCCGTGGCTGCCAGGGGGAGATGGGGCTTAAGGTTCTGGGAGCGAGTGTTCTCACAGGAATTGGGTGGCCTCATCCCGCCTGTCCTCTCCAAGCACCTGGCACAGCCGGGTCACTAACTCAGGGAGCGCTGCCCGGCCGGAAGTAGATCACATGCTCCTTTGTCCTTTATCACTAGCAGTCTTGGAATCTTCCTTATCTTTTAATCTGCTTGTGGCTGACCTTTGGCTAGTCCATCTGTCTTAGGTCTAGGAAGGAGGCAGTGGCGAGGAGGTCTTCAGGAGACATTGGCTGGTAGGATCCTGCCTTGCATCTTGGGCATTTCCTCATGCACAGGGGCAGTGCAGGAGCTTGGGAGCCTGGGGGAGCCTGGTACTTGGCATGGGGAGCAGGATTGCCTAAGCAGGACGTTGGAAAATCCTGGCCTCTCCAAACCTCAGCTGTGACCTGCGATGGGAATGATTAGCTTTGGGGCAGACTTGAAGCTTTGCAAAGATGGATATTTAAAGGGCCTGCCACACATTCGCTGGCAGCGTCCTGGTCAAGTGAGTTTTGTTACCCCACTTCAGGTGAGAAGCTGAGCCCGAGAGGTTAGCTGGAGGGGCTGGGATCACGGCCAGCAGCTTCTGCTTCAGGGAGTCCCCAGCCACATGGGGGGAGCCCCATGACTGGCTCCTGCAGGGCCCTGCCCCTGCTCCGGAGAAGCTGTGAGGCAAGCCTAGCCCGGGGAGGGGGGGCGGGGACCAAAAGCTGGGGGAGGAGGGGCGGAGAGGAGGAAAAACCAGGAGGAGAGGAAGGGCAGATGGCAGAGCTGGCGAGGGAGCCGCGCTTGGCAGCCAGACCTGGAGAACCGGCTGTCCAGTGGGAGGAGAGGCAGGACAGGCCGCTGGGAAGTGCCTGCAGCCTCGGGGCCTGAGGCCACGTTCTGCACCCCCTCTGACCCTGACTGGTGGTATGACTTGAGCAAGATGCTATGTCCTCTGGGCCTCAGTTTCCCCACCTGTCAGATGGGGAAAAGAGAGTCAAATTGGGCTCGTGGTTGCCAACCTTTCTATCCTCAAAGAACCCCCGCTCTTGTTCCTGGTGGTCTTCAGGTTGGGGCCTTTGGGACCGGTCAGTCTTTGAAGTGATATCAAGAACCACACCCCCATAATGCTTGTGGGGGTCCCGCAGCAGGGGGCCTGGGCCCCGGGTCCGAGTATGTGAGCAGAGTGTCGATTAGATCCTGGCCCAGCGGCTCATACCCCTGTGTGTCTGGAGGATGCCTCCCTTCCAGGAATGCACTTATGTTCAGCTTTCCTTGTGGGGGGCAGGGGGCGGTGTGAAGGGGACCATGGGGAGGGTAGGTCGCTGTTTGGCTGGGGCAGCCCTAGGCTGCCAGGCCCAGACTACTTAGAACCCCAACAAGCCGGAGCTCCCAGCTCCCAGTCCAGCGGGGAGCGGACATGGCCCCGCTCTGAACATCCCTAATTGTAAATTGCACTAACCCGGCCTCCCCGCCTCGACCCTGCTCGCCTGGCAGCCTTCTTAAAAGAGCTCTTCTTTCCCTCATACCCCCCTCTGTCGAGCCTGGAGGTGGGACATGGTCCTCCTGGCTCCCGAGGCTGCCTCTAGACCATTCTCCCCCAGCTTTGGCTTCCGTGCCGGGCTGGCTGCCCTCCTCTTAGGCCAGCCCCAGGTTGCCCCCCTATTCTGTGAAGGTGCCCACCACCCGACACTTGCTCTGTCTAGCACAACCACCGCCTTCCTTCCAGGTGACTGTGGCGCCCACTTCTGGGATCGTGCTCCCTTCCGGCCTCGCCTCCTCCCACAGTCCTCTCCTCGGCCCGGAGCCCCTCTCGCCTGGCCCACCTGTCCAGCAGCCACCTGCTCCCCCCGCCCCCCCCCTCCTGTCTCTCCAGCTCTCTGTTCACCTCTTGACCCCAACGTCTCTGAGCTTGGGACCTCTGAGCCCTCGACCCTCGGGCTGGGCCCTCGCCCCGTCCTCCCTGTCCCCTTCCAGCTGAGCTCCTCTGGGTCTCAGGTCTCACCCCAGGTCTCACCCACCCGCCCCCCTCCCCAGCCTGCTGGGTCCGGCGCTCACCCTTCCCCGGTCTCTCCGGTTCTCTGGCCCCAGCCGGCCTCACTGCAGCCCCTCACTCCTGTCTGGTCACAGTCTCCAAGGGGTCTCCCTCAGTTTCTCACCTGTACCCCACTCAGGTTTTCTCCCCCTTCTCTCCGCCATCTGTGACCTTCTCCTTGCCAAACCCAGGGTCGCTGGTCATTAACGACCGTCTCAGCCGAACCAGCTGTGAGAGGCTCATCCGTCCTCCCCTGGGACCCAGCAGCCGCAGGACACACATGCACTGTCATCTTCCGTTTAACACACACGCAGCGCGTTGCTGGGGGCCTGCTCCTTGCCGAGGGCTCATGGTGGGAAACGGTGGAGGGAAATGTGTTGATGAAACCAGTAAGAAAACACAGAGATGAGCACACAGCCAGAGTGAGGAGACGCTGAGGTCAGGGACAGGGAGGGGACAGTACAGTGGAGATGAGAAGGCTGGGGCCAGCCAGGTGGAGAGGCGGGGAGGAGGGCTTCCCAGCAGGAGGAGTGTCATGGTAAAGCCCGACAGGTGCAGCAGGTCAGCGAGGAGGCTGGGTTGGGGGGAGGCTGTGTCTGTCATGTCACTGTTGTGTCCCTGGTGCTTGATGGTGCGTGGCGTCTTGTAAAGGCTAAACGAGGTGGGGAACTGCGCTGCTCTACCTTCCTCTCTCCACCCTCTGTCCTTATTCAGGGTCTCCCACTCGGCCTTCAAGGCCCAACTCAGATAGCGCCTCCTCCTTGAAGACTTCCAGGATCTGCACCCCCCCCCCCAGCTTGCTGTCTCCTCCCTGCTTCCTTTGTGCTCTCTGTGAACAGCTGTAAGAACTCTCAAAGCAGAAGGCATTTCCCTCTTTGTGTCCTTCTCTTTCTCTAGAAAGTGAGGCAGGGCCTGGGACCAGATTACCTCTCTGAAGACCTGGAATTTCCCTAGAAGGGAAGAAACTGGACCTTGTCAGGCTTGTAGGAACTGGCAGGGCAGAGGCAGGCACTGAGGTGAGGAAGAGCTCACAGACCTGGGAGGGAGGTTATCCCCGTTCTTCTTAACCAGTGGAGAGACCGCAGAGAGCCTTGGTTTCCCCATGTGCAAAATGCGGAGAGCCGTGCCTGCCTTCCAGGGGCCACTGGGGCAGAGCGCGATCCTGCCTAGGAAGGGCCCCTGGTGCTTGGTTGGCCTTCACAGCACTTTTCCAGGGGTGGCATCGCTCCCCTCCTGACCTCAGAAAGTTCCGAAGGGCAGGACCTGGATGAGGAAGGACCTGGGCTGTAGAAGGTTGTTGGTGGGTAGGGGGAGGGGGATCCTCCTGCCCTGCCCCCCCCCACTCCCTTGGTAGCACAGCCACAGGAGGCTGAAGCTCTCAGTGCCTTGGGGACAAGGGTCTGCATGCTCAGGCCCCTGCCCCATAGAGCCCCCTCCCTACCCCCACCTCTGAGAATGTGAGGGACAGCTTGCAGAAGATTATGGCATAATCCCCTGCAGGTCACATCCAAGGCTTCGGAACAGGGTGCCCGGGCAGGGGAGGAGAGAAGGGACCCTAGGAGCACCCCGACCTAACCCTGCCTCAGCCCTGCGGCTCAACACAAGGCTCTCTGGGAAGCAGAGTGGCCGCCTGGTGCCTGTCATGTGCTCCTGCGTTGGCTTCAGCCATTTTCCTCGTATGACCCCGTGGGAGGCGGGGCCCCACTGCCATGAAACAGGGGGGCAGGGGGGGCTTGGCAGCCTGACTCATCCCTCAAAAGCACAGCTCCTTTTTTTCCTCGCAGCCTTTCCCTGTGGCCCAGGGGCAGGAGCAGGGACTTGGGTATGGACACTGACAGGAAGGCAGGTTCAGCTCAGGGTAAGGGAGAGGACGCAGGAGCACCCCCCTTACTAGAGAGTGAACTCCCCATGTTCAGAGGTGTGCAAGCAGAGGCCCAAACTAGGGGTGCTGAGGAGAGAATGCTCCCTTCTCCTGACTCCCATGCTGCCTGTGCCCCTACCTATCTCAGACTTGCTGTTCTGTCCCCTCTAAGCTTTTCCTGACCTTCCCTCTGGGTCCCAGGAGGGAGATGTTCACCCACAAATGAGCCAATAACTAGGGACATTTGTGTATAATGATGTTATCGAGGAAATGAGGTGCAGTATCAGACTCTTAGTATAGATCTGGGAGTCAGGTCTGGAGGGTTTCTCCAGTAGTTTGTCTTGCCCTGAGGTTTGGATGTTGAGAAGGAAGCAGCAGGAGCCTGCCTGGGAGATCTGGGGATCTCTGGGTACTCCAGGCAGAGGGAACAGCCAAGTGCAAAGGCCCTGAGGCAGGAATGAGCTTGGGGGAGAGCTAGAGGACAGTGGTGAGAAAGGAGTCTGGGAGGAAGGCAGGAGACCTGGGTTGCAGTGGGGGAGGGATTCGCGGTGGGGGTGGAGGTGAGCAGGGCAGAGCAGAGCAGTGACAGTTCTGAAGGGCTCTCTCCAGCTGCTGTAACGGGGAGGGTGCAGGAGCGGGAGAGGACACAGAGAGCCTGGGAAGCTGCTCTCTCGCCTGGCAGGAGGTGGTCGTGGCCTGGGCTGGCACGGGGGACATGGGGTAATTTGAGTTACTGAGGGGGCAGGAGGAAGCAGTAGGCCCGGTGCCACGTTGGATGGGCTTTGAGGATGAGCCCAGTCTGGGGTTTGAGCTCCTGGGTGGGAGCCAATGGGTGGAGGGATGAGGGGCACTAGAGGTCACTGGAGCTGGAAAGGTCAGATGTGAACCAGCAGCCCAAGTAAGGGGGACCGCAGAACCTGCCTAGGGAGGCAGTCCTCAGCCTTGGGAAGGACTAGGAAGAGTTGGGGCGGGGGAGCAGCCACCGGCAGAGGGGAGGAGGCTGGAGAGGTGGCTGTCCTGGGCCAGGCAACGTTGCAGCCTGGAGGTGGGCAGCAGAGACCGTGGAGCAGAAGGCTCCCTGGGAAGATGTCCCAGTAGAGGGTGAGGCAGTACCATTCACAGCTGGCAGGACCCAGGAGCTCCTCTCTACAGTTTCTCGGGGGCTGGGGGGAACCCAGCAGGTGCCTAAAGATGGTTAAGGCCACCCTCTGGGGAGTTCCCAGCAAACAGCAGCGACCTCTGGCCCTCAGGCTGGCTTGGCCCAGCTCTCCCTGGAGCCGGCTCAGCCTGATGCCCTGCAGGGGCCCAGACACGGCCTGCCTGCTCTGGGTGCGGATGCGGAGTAAAATGGGTCCCGCCGCTCTTGCCCTGTGGGGTGGTGACACGGCTCCGAGGGCAGGTGTCCCTCCTGGAACTCACCCTTGTCCTAGAGTTTGGGATCTGGAATTGGGTCAGCCGCTGAAGGTAGAGATTTGGCTTACATTCTGGAATGGGGCGAAAGGGGTGGCAGACCTGGGCTGGGAGCTGGCACCCTGCTTAGCCGCTGTGGGCCAGCCCGTATGGGCCGCCCGCTAGAGTCTAGGCGTGTCGGGCCTCAGCTTCCTTCTCTGTGAAATGGACTCAATGAGCCTGATCTGTGGAGATGTTTTTAGGTTTATATTTTCTTTCAAGGTTTTAAAAATATTTTAATTTATTTTATTTTATTTCTATTAAAAACAGAGAGAGAAGGAGGGGCAAAGGGAGAAGGAGAGAGAGAATCTTAAGCAGGCTTCACATCCAGCTCAGAGTCTGACTCAGGGCTCAATCCCACGATGGTGAGATCATGACCTGAGCCAAAATCAAGAATTGGCCGCTTAACCAACTGAGCCACCCAGGCGCCCTTCCTTAGAGGTTTTGGTGAGGATTAAGTGATGTGATTTTTGTCAGGACCTCGCAGTCGATGCGGAGCCCCTGCAGAAGCTGTGGGGTTAGCTCAGAGTCTCCTGGGGGAGACAGACCCAGAAATGAGTTCCCAACAGGAGTGTGTGCAGGGTCGGGGTGGAGGAGAGTTTTGAAGGGTGAAGGATCAAAGGAGTTTGCTCCTATTTGAAAGATGAAAAAGGTGGGGAAGGGGGGCACCTGGGTGGCTCAGTGGTTAAGCGTCTGCCTCCAGCTCAGGTCATGACCCCAGGGTCCTGGGATCCAGCCCTGCATTGGGCTCCCTGCTCAGTGGGAAGCCTGTTTCTCCCTCTTCCACTCCCCCTGCTTGTGTTCCCTCTTTCACTGTCTCTCTGTCTGTCAAATAAATAAATAAAATCTTAAAAAAAAAAAAAAAAGAAAGAAAGAAAAGAAAAAGGTGGGGAAGGGCGTTCAGGGAGTGGGAACAGCAGGTGCAGACTCATCAGACAGCCTGTGACGATGCCAACCCTGGCCCTCTGGGATGGCTGAGCCAAGTGGGGGAGGGGGAGTGGTGAGGCCGGCATGGGGGGTGGGGTGGCCTGGCCCGACTGGGGTCTCCATTTCTATGCCTCTGAATCCAGTACCCCAAGGTCCTGAAATTCTGAGGTACCCCTGATTTGTTTTTCTGAGTTCAACCTACCTCTGTTCCAACTGCCATCTGGAATCCATTTTTTTTAAATCCATTTTTAAAAAGACCCAGGATTGGATTATAAAGACAGCAAAAAAACAGCCTTGGCCCATTTACATTGGTGCCTTTTTAAAAAAAAAAAAAAAAAAAAAAAACTTTTTATAGCATTTTCTTTAGTTCAAGGCAAAGGGGTGGTTTATTTCCTGAGCCTTCCCTTGACCAGTGGCCTTTGTGGGACACCTCCCTCCCCCGCCACGCCACCTTGTCCTGTTTCTGAGGCACTAGTTCTGCCACCGTGGACCTGAGTCCCATCCCTTCAGCAGATCCGCCTGTCAGGAAGAGTTCAGCCGCAGCAGCGTAGAATTTCATTCTGGTTTAATTTCCGGACCGCTGGTGGGGCTCTGTGTACTCTCGCTGCAGATCCGGCCTTAGCAAGTCCCCTGGAGGCCGCCTGACCTGACGCAGAGCCTGGCAGAGACTCGGGTTTTAGTCTGCAGCTGCCCCCACCAGCCGCGGTCCCAGGCAGGTCCCCGGACGCTGGGCTCGTCCAATTAGGAGGATGCATGTTAGTCACCTAGCAGTTCCTGAGGGGGCCCCCCTTCCTCCCAGCGGGATGGGAGCACTGGGGGCAGAAACCTGAGGCCCATCCCAGCTCGTAGGGGGGCTCCCGCCCACTGGGGTGGAGGAATGGCGGCTAAATGGAGAAGTTAACCCAGGGCTTGCAGGGTCCTTGAGGGAGTTCGGCGGCCACAAGGGAGCAGTTGTGTATCCTTGGCAACACCTTTCCATGTGTAGACTCTCCGCCCGGTCTGGGTGAGGCTCCGTGCCCTAACCCAGCTCTGTGGCCTACAGGGGATGTGGTGTGCACATCTGTGTCCCCACTGGTCATCAAGCCACACCCCTACCCCCAACCCTTTGCCTTTTGCTCTTCTCCCATCCCCCACGGCACACCTGTCAGCAGATGCTGGAGGCTTTACCTTCCACATACATTCGGCACCCACCCCGTCCCACCACCCCCCTGCCGGTGCCAGCCCAGGGCACCCCTTAGCCCCTGGAGGGTCTCCCAGCTTTCACCCTAGCCCTGCACTCCTCAGTGCAGGCAGCATCCAGGTCCAGAGAGGAAATAGTATGGGGAAGGGGAGCGGGCCGTGGGAAGGTGGGGAGGCACTGGCTGGTAAACCGTGGAGGGAGGTGAGGCTTTAGGGCCCTTCATGCTGCAGGGTGGGGATGGTGACTCACAGGTCTGGTCACCCTGCTGTGACTTCTCACCATGTCCCACTGTGGTCCTTCTGGCCTTGTCACCCCCCACCCCGGAAGTGCGCCTGCTCTCCCTCCCTCCCCGTCCCATGCACCTGTGCAGTCCCATTCCTCGGTCACTTCTAACACCTGCAGCCTCTGCCTTTCCTGCTCTGCCTGAAACACGCTTCCCCGCTTCCCCTCGTCTCGGCCTAGCTGGCTGCTTCTCGTCTGTGCTCCAGAATCGCAGCTCCGCTCCCCGCGGCCGTTGCTGCCTCCTCCTGCCATCACTTACGCCTGCGATGCCTCGGTCTCTGTCCAGCTGTTCAGCATCAGGCTGGCGTTTGGGGACGCCGCCCCCACGACACGTGCACGACCTCATTCCTTCCTTTGCAATGCGCCATTGCTTTACGGATGAGGGGACTGAGGCCCAGAGAAGGCAAGTCACTTGCCTGAGGTGACTTTGAGCTGCAAGAAGGGCCTGAGCACAGAGAGCCCTGCCTGCCAGAGCCGTGGGCTAGAGAGGAGGACCAGAGCTGGCACAGAGCCTCCTCTCTCTGCGCTGCCCTTGGGCCCCACCGGTTCTCTGGAGGATGTTGCAATCTTGTTCCTTACCCTGTTGGGGACACGCTGTCTCCAGCTCGTGCCTCCTGGCCTCCCCAGGGTCTCCCTTCTCCTCTCCCCAAAGAGGGCCCTGTCTTAATGGTTCCTCCTCTACTGTCCCCAAAGCCCCAGCTTCCGCCCGCCTGCTTCCCCACCCTGGCCTCCTGGCCTGCTTATGGCGGGGGTCCACCCTTGTCCCCACCCCTGGTGGAGCCTATCAGGAAGTGCTGCCCAAGAGGACCTTCCCGGTGCTCTTCCTTCTTTCCTGGGGCCTCTGGAGAAGGGAGTTAATCCTTGCCTAGCCCCTCCTGTGCACTGCTCGGCTCCGGGCGCTTGCTTGTAGTTCTCCCATTAGCCCTGAAGGGAGGGTTAGTTTTTGCCGAGGACGGATCTGAGGCTCAGAGAGGTTGTCATTACCTGAGGTCACATAGCATAAGCCACAGGCCTGGGGTTCGACTCCAGCAGCTTTGTGGGACTCCTCAGTGTCTGGAGCATCCCTGAATCAAGAGGCTTTTCCATTCTGCTGGCTTGGGGACAGTGGGTGACATCCGGAGCTGGGCCTCAGATTCCTGACCTGGCAGGTTCCTGGTAGGAACCTTCTGTGTTTGACTTCCATCACCTCTTTTTTTTTTTTTTCTTGTTTTAAGGTTCATCCAGTTATGGCCATGTCAGAACTGTTGTGTTGTTTGTTGTTTTAATGGCTGGAAACTATTCTGTTATATGGAGATGCCATGGCTGTTTCTCCATTCATCCATCGACAGACATTTGGTTTCGAATTTTTCCTAACACACAGTGCTGGGCACCAGTGGTCTCCACACTCTTGGTCATGCCCTCCTTTAGGAAAAACTTCTGAATCATTCCTCCCATTAAATGTAGATTTTTTTCATTTTATATACATTCTTACTCCACAGATGCAGTACATTACAAAACCCACATAAAGTATGGACATCTAAGGGACGCCTAGGTGGCTCAGTTGTTAAACATCTGCCTTCGGCTCAGGTCATGATCCCAAGTTCCTGGGATCAAGTCCCACATCGGGCTCTCTGCTCAGCCGGGAGTGGGGGCGGGGTGTCTGCGTCTCCCTCTCCCTCTCCCTATGCCCCTGCTCATGTGTGCTCTCTCTCGCTCACTCTCTCTCACATAAATAAATTAAATCTTAAAAAAAATGTATAGACATCTTAGGAAGATGAGATTAAAAAAATAATAATACTTCTCGTTTTTTTTCCCACACCTGGCACGGAGTTACTGCCCATCCTTTTAGCTGAGGATGAAAATGTGCCTGAAATTAGTTTCTTCTTTTAGAAAAATTGGAAAACACAAAAGTGGAAAACGGGCAGTAAAAATCCTTCTGGCCTCTGCCTCAGGCTCACTGAAGGCCACACACCTGAGGTTCTGAGGTGAGAGGCTGGAGGAAGATGCATGAACTTCTCTTTTTTTTAAATTTTATTTATTTATTTGACAGAGAGACAGCGAAAGAGGGAACACAAGCAGGGGGAGCGGGAGAGGGAGAAGCAGGCTTCCCACCGAGCAGGGATCCCCATGCAGGGCTGGATCCCAGGACCCTGTGATCATGACCTGAGCCAAAGGCATTTCCTAGTTTCATTTCCTGGTTTTATTTCCTTGGTTCCTTAGTTTCATTTCCTAGTCATTTCCTAGTTTCTGATGTCAGGAATCCGCTTAGCCAGGGACCAGTGCCTCGGGATCCCTCACAGGTTACCATGTGGGGTCAGCCAGGGCCGTGGTCGTGTCTGAAGGCCGAGGGTGATTCCATTTTCAAGCTCACTCACACGATGCCAGCCAAGGACTCGATTCCTTGTGGGCTGAGGGGCTCCGGTCCCTGTTGACTGTTGGCTGGAGGCCTTCCTCGGTTCCATGCCACGTAGGCCTCTCCCCAGGGCGGCAGCTCAAAACAGGGCAGCTGCTTCATTAGAACGAGCAAGTAGGGAGTGGCGGAAGAGGGCAAGCAAAGTGGAAGCCAAAGTCTTTGTAATCTCCTCACAGAGATCTTATCTCTCCCTTTTTGCAATATTCTGTTGGTTCGAAGTGAATCACAAGGGCCAGCCCACACTCAAGGGAAGGAGGTTGCACAAGGCTGTGAATACCAGGAGTTGGGGCTGGAGGGAGGAGGGGGCGGAGGGCGGCCATCTTGGCTGGCTGTCTACCCTGCTGCGTAGACCCGTCACAGAGGGCTGCTGGGTTCAAGGAGGTACCATGTGCACTGCACTTGGGGGAGTACAGATTGCCCTGTAATTGGTGGGATTGTGACTGGTGTTGCTTTTTTTTAAAAAATTAATATATTTATTTGAGAGAGAATGAGCCATGGGAGGGGCAGAGGGAAAGAACCCCTGCAGACTCCCTGCTGAGTGCAGAGCTGGCCACAGGGCTTGATCCCAGAACCCCAAGATCATGACCCGAGCCAAAACCAAGAGTCGGAGGGTTAGGGGCACCTGGGTAGCTCAGTCGGTTAAGCATCTGCCTTCGACTCAGGTCATGATTGGAGATGAGGCTGGGCATGTGCCAACATCTGGGGGAGTCGGCCTAGGGTCGGGGCTTGACAGGCCCACCTCCCAGGACATAAGACCACTCGTTCTAGGAGGCCAGGTCCAGCTCTAGAGGAATCTTGGTGTCAGGGCCCAGGAAGACCTCCCAGGACCTGGCTGGTGGGATGGTACCGCCAGATCTGTGGTCAGAGGCTCCTTAGAGTCTGAGGCTGAGGAAGGAAGTGATTGTCCCTCCCTGTGCCATGTGACCCGAAGCATGTTTCCCTCCCGTCTCTGGGCCTCCCCTCTGAAATGCCTGCTTGACAGCAGCCTTGTGGCTGTTTGGGGTGAAGAGGGCTCACTGGGGTGCGGGCAGGCAGCAGGCTGAGGGCAGTAGCCTCCCCTCCTCCAGGCCTGGTGCTGGGTCGGCGGGCCTGGGTCTCATACCCGGCCCGGCCCCTCCCCCGCCCCACAGGTGTTCTCCATCGTGGTGTTCGGCTCCATCGTGAACGAGGGCTACCTCAACAACAACTCGGGGGGTGAGAAGTTCTGCATCTACAACCGCAACCCCAGCGCCTGCAGCTATGGCGTGGCTGTGGGCGTGCTCGCCTTCCTCACCTGCCTGCTCTACCTGGCCTTGGACGTGTACTTCCCGCAGATCAGCAGCGTGAAGGACCGCAAGAAAGCTGTCCTGTCCGACATCGGGGTCTCAGGTGAGTCCCCCGGCCCCGTGGGCGCCCCCCAGCACAAGAGAGCCTGTGGAGGGTGCCCCCCGCCCCGGGGGTCCATCACTTCTCAGCTATGAGGCAGCTGAGGGGATGGACTTGGGGATGGACTTGGGGTCACCTGGCTGGCAACAGGGAGTGGTGGGACTGGGGCTGAGATGCTGCAGCAGCAGGGAGGGGACCCGGCTTCCCGCCCTTCAGAGGCCCCCTCTGTGCCCTCTCCCTTGGTAGAGCCTCATGAGAAATCAGGCAAGCCTGACAGCCTGGTATGCAGTCCGGGCCTAGGGAGGGTCAGGGTCCGACAGCACCTGATGCCCCTGCCCTCCAGAAACAGCCTTTGGCAGAGGTGCCCCGACCTCTGTCCCCAAGAGTTCTGAGAGTCTGATCGCTGGGTGCTTTGGTTGAAGGGCAGTGAGACTTTGGCTGTGGTCTCAGGTCTCTAGCTGTGACCTCCCCGCATTACCCAGCCCGGAATGAAATTAGTAGTTCTCAAACTGTATTCCACGGAGCCCCAGGATTCCCCAGCAGTGCCTATGGGCCCAGCCCTTTGGCACACACACGCTTCATCGGAGCAGCTCTGGTTCTCCCTGGGTAGTCTCTGAGCACCCGCAGGAGATCTCACTGCCACGAGGCTCCCGCTACTGAACTCCCAGGGCCTGTCCTCAAGAGGGCTCACCTGTCCTCAAGAGGGCTCTCCCGAACCTCGGGCTTTATAGGGCTGCGGGTAAGAAGTCAGTGCTCAGACCCGGCCAGCCAAGCTGCCCCCCTTGCCCAGCCTCCTCCTCCTCCTCTCTCTACCCTGTTAGGCCACTGTGGGGCAGTGGTTGGGCTGGGGGTTCAGATCGCTGCCCCTCCCCCACTGCTGGAGGGGCGGGCTGTGGTCCCCAGGCGGGGATTCAGCTGGGAAATCTGTGTGTGGCTGAGGTGACAGAAATGCCCGCCCAGGCTGACTGACTTTTCTCTCTGTCTCTCCCTCCTTCCCTCCCCTCACCGCCCCTGGCTCTCCCCGGCTCTGCTCATGGCTGTGCTGTCCCCACGGGGCCGGCTCCTTTCTGTGGTCTCTGTCCCACTCCGTGTCTGACTGACCTCCCTACTCTGGCCTCGCCTTCCCTGTGCGCCCTTCTCTGCCCACCCCTGCCCCCGCCTCTCCCTTTGGGGGTGGGGGAGCGTGGGAGATGTGCTCCTGAACCCCTCCCTGGCCCTCCCCACTCACCCTCCTGCCTGGCCCCGGTGAACACCCCAGCCTTCTGGGCCTTCCTCTGGTTCGTGGGCTTCTGCTTCCTGGCCAACCAGTGGCAGGTGTCCAAGCCGAAGGACAACCCAATGAATGAAGGGACAGATGCGGCCCGAGCCGCCATCACCTTCTCCTTCTTCTCCATCTTCACGTGGGTGAGTACGCCGCTCGCCCAGCACACACCCTCCTACCCCAGCCAAGGCTCCCAGGCTGCTGGCCTCAAAGCTTAGCCAGAGACTCCTGCTTCCTAAGGCCCAAACGGCCCCCTGCGTCTGTCCTTGACGCCCGCAGCTGTTGCCAGTGCCAGTGAGGACAGTCCCCCAGTGACGGGAGACCCTCGCTTTGGTGCAGAGCAGCCTCCAGGGATCACGAAGGCCCTCCCAGCCGCTCTGGGAGTTGGGTCGTGGGCGTTTACCATAACCTTTTACAAACACAAGCAGAAACCTAGATGGAAAGACAAGGTTTGCAGTTCTAAGGGAAGGAGCTCAGGCCTCGGCGTCAGGAGACCTGGGCCACATCTTGGTGTTGCCTGGAATTTTCCGGGACTCTGTCTTCCCATCTGTAAAATCAGGCGATTGGATTTGGGGTGGGAAGTTGTCATAAACTCAGATGCCCACGGGGCAGGCAGCCACAGGCAGGCAGCCACAGTGGCAGCACATGGGAAGTTCTGAGTGGGCGGGTGGCAGGTACATGCTCTCCAGAAGAGCACCCTCGGCCCTTGTTCCAAAACAGGAGTGGGGATCCACATAGGCCAGGTCTTCCCACTTCCCAGAGAAGACAGAAATCTGAATTTCTGTGTGAAATCTGATCTTTATATGTTAAAAATTAATTCAAGTTAAAAAAAAAGAAAAAGCCTACTACGTAGGTCAAAGAAAGCATGTCTCTGGGCCCCACTGGCCAGACAGCACCCCTTGGCAAGCTCTAGACCTAGGCTGGGCCCTCTTTCCCACTGGTTCCAGGTCACCTTGATGTATTTCTTCTTCTGTCGTCTCCCTCCTGCAGATGTCTGGGTCACGTGGGCTCCAGGCCCCTGTCCGAAGGGTTCCCCTACCCTGTGTACAGCCCCTTCCCCTCCATGCCTCCCAGAGGTCCTGGGGCTAGATACAGGCCACCTAGCCCCTCCTGCAAAGCGAGCTGCAGCCAGCCCTCCCTGTCCCTCTTCCCTCCTAGGCTTGTCCTGGAGTGACTTCCTGCTCCTTATGAGAGGCCTTGAATATCCATTTTCTCTAGGGACCCCCCTCCCGGCCCCCATGCAATATTAGGAGCTAGAGTTTGGAGGAGAACACCTATGGTTCGGGCCCCAGCTCCCCAGCTGTGGTCACACCAGCCCTCCATGTGTCACACCACACCCTCCATGGGCACACAATGCCCAGGGCTGGGCAGGAAGAATCAGATAACCCCAGGGCATCTCAGACCAGAGAAGGTGCCTCGTGTATGGGGACAAGCCAGCCTACCCAGCCCTACAGGGAGGTGTTTGGAACAGTGAGCCCTGCCATGGGGATGGGGTTCACAGAGGAGGAATGGGTGATAGGCCGGCAGGACTTCTAGGGGCAGATCCAAGAGCCTGACTGACAGGAGCCTGCTGGCCCACTGCCGCCAGCCTCCCTGCTGGCACTTCTGCCTTTCCCAGCTCATCCCCGTTGGCCTCACCCTGCTCTCTCCTGCTCCTGGCAGAGCCTGACCGCAGCCCTGGCCGTGCGGAGATTCAAGGACCTTACCTTCCAGGAGGAATACAGCACACTGTTTCCCGCCTCGGCCCAGCCGTAGGCCTGCCCGGCTTCCAGAGGCTGAGGGGTGCCCCAGGTCATGGCCAGTGGCAAGGCCATGGGGGCGGCCTGCTGCCGGGAGTGGCCAGGATACCAGGGCCCCCAGGGCAGGGGAATGCTGGCTGGCAAGGCCAGTTCTGACCCTCCACTTTATCATTTGTTGCCTCCTTTATGTTTCATTTGTCCGTTCATTCAGTAAACATTTATTGAGCTGTTTTGTGCCTAGTGATAAATCAGATGGGGTCCTTGGCATTAGGAGCCCACGGGCTGGGGAGGGGAAAAAAATTGCAGTTTCCCCCAAATAGACTGCCGGGGGGCTCTCAGAGGATGGGAAGTGGCTCATACACGGGCTGCCGGGGTGCCGACTGTGGACAGTGAGAGCCTGTCCCTCACGGTAGCATGAATGCTGACCTTACTCCCCGGGGAGGCTGGCTGCTCAGGAGCGGGGTGCGGGGATCTGCCCGAGGACGTCAGAGGACACCTCGCCTGGCTCTGCTTTCATATGCTGTGTGACCCTGGGCAAACTCCTGCACCTCTCTGAGCCTCCGTCCACTACCCAGTGGACCTGCCTCTCAGGGCTGTTGTGCGGATGAAACAAAGGCTGACGCAGGGCCTGGCACAGAGATGCTCAATAAATGTAGGCTCTTTGGTTCTTTCATGCATTCATTCATTCATTCATTCATCTCTCCCAGGAGTCAGGGACACCTCCATAATCTCTACTTTGGGGGCAGTTCTTATGGGGTGCGTCCTTGTTCTTCCGAAAGACTCTGGCCTCCAGTTCTTTGTAGTCTCCAGCTTCCTGGGGCAGGAACCACTTTTCTCTCCACCCTCTACAGGAGCTGAGGGGGTATTAGAGCAAACAGGCCCCCAGAGCAAAGCACAGAGAGAAGGAGCTTCCTAACACTAGAGGCATACAAGTGCAGATGGCTGCAAACAGTGCACCCGCTCTGGAGAAGGGGCCGGGCACACCACCAGGTCCCTGGGCTCTGTGCACAACCCCCAGCATCCCCTTTGCACCCCAGTCCAGCAGGGTCCCCTGCCTTGTGACACAAATCGAAAGTCAGTGCCTGGTCACTGGGCTTCCGGAACGCTCCAGAATAAAATGCCAAGCACACTTCAGCCCCCGCCTCTCACCAGATGGACCTCTGGGGTTCCTCGTTGGTTTATGGCCTTGTCAGGGGGCTGATGAAAGAGTAGGAGCTGGAGAGGGCCCTGGCCTGGAAAGAGGAGCACCTCTGTGTTCAGGTCTGGCTTCTGGCACGAATTGCCATGAGGTCTCCTGTAACGAAGCCTTGAGGTCCCCTGTAACCCAGCCCAAAAGTGGGTTTTTTAGGGCATTAGCCTCTTTGTGTCACAGACAGACTACCTGCTGTAAAGATCTTTGGAGGAGGCTTTCAATGTAAACCTGAAAACTTTTTTTTTTTTTTAATTTATTCCCTAGCTTGCTGTGGTCAATGTCATTGTCCTTAATAACAATGCAGTAGTTTTTAGTGAAAAAGAATTTCCCGCCTACATACATATGCTGTAGACAAGTTCCCAACGAGGTCTTGTGGGAAAAGGGCTTTGTTGGTCAGATAAGGTTGGCACATGCTGCTTGCCAGTTTTCCCCTTGGGGGATCCCAGCATACATTAATCAAGGCTCTGACAAGTCCTGTGGCCCTGACACTATTTCACTCTGTTTCCAAACTTGTTTGATCAAATATTTGAGTTACAATTAGGTTCAGCAACAAGTGAAATTGTAAATTGCAGCCCAAGTCTGTGAAGACCGTGCAGGACTGGCCTAGTGGCTCCAGGGGACTTTCATGACCCAGGCCTCTTCCATCCTTCCAGTTTGGCTCATGGAACTCACAGTCCCGTGTGGCAGCTAGAGCTCCAGCTACCACATCTGCATTTCAGGCATCAGGTCAAAGGGTGGGACAAAGGACTTGGGGTGACGTGCTGGCCAGAACTTCGTCACATTCTTACACCTTGCTGCAAGAGAGACAGCATAGCTTTTAGGAGATACCAACAGTTCTCTCTCCCGCCGAGAACCTATTTTCCCCATTCCACGTAACACGCCTGAGGACACGGTTTGAGAAGGATGCTGTGGCCTTTGGGCCACTTTAACACCACCCCCAGGGAAGATGTTTGGTGGACCGTTGTGACCTCTGTGACATGGGAGGGGGTTAACTTCTGAAGGTTTCTGTAGCTAGATGGACGGTGTGGCTCTGGCTCTCTTGAGGGCTGGCCGCCAGCACAGACTCCCCCACCCGCCCAGGCAAGCTTAGTTTCGTCCTTGGTGCTTTGAGGGTACTTAACCCCTATTGCGTGTGTCGTGTGAACTAACTGCCACTAACCCGCTGTTCTTGTCTGTCTCTCCCCTAACCATCCCTTCCCTCCTGTCCTCGTCCTCGCTGGCGCCCGTCACCAGGCGGGCCAGGCCGTGCTGGCCTTCCAGCGGTACCAGATTGGCGCCGACTCGGCCCTCTTCTCCCAGGACTACATGGACCCCAGCCAGGACTCCAGCATGCCTTATGCCCCCTACGTGGAGCCCAGCGCCGGGCCGGACCCCGCCGGCATGGGCGGGACCTACCAGCAACCGGCCAACGCCTTTGACACCGAGCCCCAGGGCTACCAGTCCCAGGGCTACTGAGCTGCCGTGACCACCTGCCCCTTGCCTGTCCCCGCCCCAGTCCCAGCTGCCCCTCCCCTCCTTCACCCCTGCCCACACCCAGACCCTTGCTCCCTCCCAGACTGCCCTGCCCAGCGCCTTGGCAGCCTCTGCGTTGTTCTGCTGTGGTCCAGGGCAGCTCGGTGGGATGGGGCGGTAAGGTGTTGGGGGTCCATCTCCACGTGTGTGCAAGGCTGTCTGGCAGGGGCTGCGGGGCGTTTGCACTTGTGCGTTGTGTCACTGAGCGTTCATCACGTGCCTACTGTGTGTCACGTATGGGCTTGACACAGGTAGTGAGAGACCAGTGGTCCAGGGAAGGGGGACCACAAGGTGCGGAGGAGCCCCGCCGGTCCCGGAGGTGGGAATTGGTGTGAAAGCCCAGGATGATGCTAGGAAGGTTTGGCTCCGGCGTGTGTGGGGACATGTGGAGGACACTGGGGCCTGTCACCCAGCCCTACTACGAGCATGGGGGCGGTCTCCGTTTTATGGTTGAGAACACTGAGGCCTGCAGAAGTCAAGGTCCCTTGCCCAGGGTCACTCAGGCAGCCAGTGATAGAGTTGGGCCCAAGCCCAGGCCACCTGACCGGAGAGCCCCTGCTGTCTCCTGTCTTCCCTGCCTTCCCCGTCCCTGGGGCTCCACCACTCAGTGTTCCTATCACTCTGGGAGGCCTTGGGGACCTCAGCCCGAGAGAGAACCCTGATTCTGCTGCAAGCCAAGGGCCTGCTCTGCCTGGCTGCTCCCCACAGTGGGACAGCCCAGCCTCCAGGCCCTGCTCCCCACATCCCCACGGCCTCTCCCCCAGCCTCCAGTCAGGGTGGGGGGGCCAACGGGGCTCGCCTCACTCGTTTCCCCATGTGCTGTTCCATGCTGTGTGTGCCCCACAGGGAGCTCTAGCACCCTCTCTGTGGCCTCCCAAAGGACTGACCATTGTCCCTGCCCAGGGCTGGGTGGATGAGGAGGCCCAGAATGAGGAGTGACCGGCCCAAGGACACAGTGACTGAGTGGCAGAGCTGGGCTTGCTGCCTGGGTTTCTTGGCCCCAGCCACCCAGCAGGTGCCCCGATTCCCTGCCCTGCCCTTGTGACCTCCCAGGAAACAGAAGTGATCTGGGACACTGTGTCATCTGTCCCTCAGCCGGGGTCAGCCAGGGGCTTGGAGCCTGGAACACCCAAGGACATGGAGAGTCCTTCCACTGGCCTTCCAGAAGGCCCAATGAGAGGACCATCTCCCTGTGGGAGCAGGGGAGGGGGGCAGGGGCTGTGGAACCCTCAAGGCCAGCCTTCGAGCTGCTGCCATGGGTCAAACCGCTCCCAAGGTGAACGCTGAGCGCCCCTGGTGCGTGGCAGGCTGGGGGAGGCACTGGGCTCTCGGAGACGGTAGCAGGTGTCGCCAAAGGCACAAGGAGGATTGGGAGGAGGAAGGGATTCTTCACTGAACCTTAAAGGATGGGGAGGCCTTAAAGGAGAGAGAGAGGCGTGGGGGTGCATGGGGCCCCGCATCCACTAGCCAGTGCCCCAGGGAGCAGGACTGGGGTATCGTGGCCTGGCACCATGCTGGCTGTTCCCACCACTGGCACCCCATTCCCCCACAAGAATCCTCAGAGGCAGGTCATACCCACCTGCCCATTGATTCACTAGCGGTCTCGTGCCAGGGTTTCAGAAAACATGCAAGCTGGCCGTCCAGAGATGTGTCCCAAGCCAACCACTGTACCCAGGGTCTACCAGGGGGCAGAGTGCTATCCGAGTGCTTGCCAAGGGATGCCAGGGCGGGGGCGGGGGGTGGCAGCGGAGGGGGCTCTAGGAGGGGACGGGAGGATGGGCAGCAGTTAGCACGGTGATGAGGGAAGGAGGAGGAATTTCCTAGGTTGAGAAGTAGCATTGTTGTCCCCACTCAACAGAAAGGGAAACTGAGGCTCGGAGTGTAAACGAGTTAGCAGTGGAGCAGGGATCTGAACTCGAGCCTGTTCCAAGTCCTCGGGAGGGGCAGCAGTGACAGGAGAGATCCCCAGACAGCCAAGCAACAGCTGGTCTTCATAGACTCCAGTTTTCCACATCTGAGGGAGGCGCTCTGTCTCTGGTAACCCGCCAGTGGCGTAAGTGGGGATGGGATGGCGTGGTGGCATTTACCAGGCCGAGCAGCGGAGCCTGTACCAGACCAAGTTTGAGAAGCAGGTAAGGGGCGCGGGTGGTTGTGGGTGCGCTTCTGGCAAAGTGAGGATCTGTACGCATGCAGGAGGTTGAGAGAGGTCCTTCCCCGCGCCCGCTCCCTACCAAACAGCTCCCCTGCTGCTGGACACCAGGAGACCCCAGGGTGCTGCTCACCCATTCTCCCTGGGCACCAACCAGCTGCTCGTAATACGGAGCTGGAGGGCCGGGTACCACTTGAGCTTCATCGATCCCCTGGGTGTTTCTTCTAGACTGTCCCTGCCACCTCAGACTGGGAAAGTTTACAGAACCCCTGCCACGAAGGAGGGGCGCAGAATCTTTTCACTTTGCATTCTTCACTCGACCTGGGGTACAGCCCAGACATGATCCCACCATCAAGCTGGGTGTTGGCAGGGGCCCAACAGTGGTTCAGGTGAGAAATGGGGAGAGGGCGGGATTCGGCTGGAACCCAGGGCTCCTGACTCCCCTTCTGGGGGGTTGGTAGAGACCCCCTGCTTCCTCCACTGACTGAGGACAGCACCCAGGAGGTCCCAAACTTAGAACCCGTGTTTGTGGGCCAAAAGTATCCTCTGTCCCCCTCCCTCCTGCCTCCCTCAGCCTCTCCCTTGCTTCCAACCCTTTCTTTGGAGAAGGCTGCCCCCTGCAGCCTAACCTTGCCGGGTTTGGGCTCCCTCCTTCCACCAAGCACAAGAGAGGGCCCAGGAAAACTGGGTTCCACACAAGTTTAGAGTTGCAAGGACCCTTAGAGAAGGTAGAGTAGGCCAAGAAGAGAGTCATTTGTCCAAAGTTATGCACAGAGAAGTTGAGGACCTTGGTCTCCTGCCTCTGAGTTAACACTCACCCTGCACAGTCATGAGCCGTCTGCCTGGGTGTGGCGTCTGGTACCTGGGGGTGTGACAGTCAAGGGTCTAATTCCCCAGGATTTGGCATCTCCCCTACTCCAACTTCGCCTGTGATTTTTGATCTTCAAAGACTCTCGGGGGCATCAGGCTCCCCCCATGTAACCAAGAGCCCCCACTTGTTACCCCTTGAGGGCCCCCAACCTTGGCCCAAGACCCTTTGATCCTCTAAGGAGCAGGAAGGGGGAGCACCCCTCCCAAGAGTTTGTGGGAGGATGGGCTGGTCCAGCCATCTCCCAGCGCTGCCCCTTGATGTGACATTCCCCATCCCCTGGTGCCCACAGCCCTTGTCTGGGTGTCCCGGCCCTCCTGCAGCGTAACTGCCTGTGTATAGTATAAATATATATATTTTCTATATATAAGATGTATAATATAAGGCTCCACAAATATATCTCTGTGTGCGTGCGTGTGTGCAGTGAATGGCGGTCCCCATCCTGGGCCCCCACTCTGGACTCCCCCACCACCTGGTTAAGTCTCAAGAGTGAATCCAGTGGCCCCGTGACACCCTCCATTATGACATCTGTCCATTTGTGGTGAACCAAGTGAAGGTGGTGACTTCTGGTGACATAGTAATAAAGTGAAGACAAACCCACCAGCTGACTGCCGTGTGTCCCGACGTCTTTGTTCTTCCTGGGTGTGGCTTGGGGTCGCATGTCCTCTCCCCAGTGAATTGGCACCTGCTTTTTTTGTTCTTACTGTTCAATACAAGTGAGGTCATGAACGTTGAAGCCAGTGCTCCCCAGCTTTACATGTATGCGTGCAGGCACACACGCCTACATGTGCACACACACCCCTGTCACCATTCCCTACCCTGGTCCCTTTCCCAGTCCCCGGAGGCACCTAAGCTTCCATACAAACCTACACGTAGGTTTGCAGGACACTAATTAAAGGTTATGGTCCTGAGCTGGGCCGTGTATCTAGACACAGTGCTGGGCTGTAGGAGTCAACACAGCAAGGTAGTCAGCGCCCATCCCCACAGACTAGTCCTCCAGCAGGAGGCATGGATGCGAAACCAACATGCAAACAAAATAAGTTGTGACCAGTGCTGAAAGACCATCAGAAGATGCCATCTAGACCTGGGCTCAGATCCAGACCCCTCTGAGCAGATGACCCTTCGCCGCCATGAGCAGGTGTTCAGCGGCAAGGGGGTGAGCGATCTGAAGAGAGGAACTGAAACGCAGAGGTCCCTGCCCAGAAAGAGCTGGGAGAGGCAGAAGGTAGGCGAGGCAGACACACGGGAGGAGGAGGAGGAGGAGGAGGGACAGGCCACAGGGTACTCCGGGGTCCCACCGCACAGGGTCTCCAGGCTTCCATCGGAGGTCTGGTTCCTGCTGGGCGACGTAGAACCCACTGACGGGCGGATGATCATCCTGGTACGTGTTCAAAAAAGACCACTCCTGGGGTCAGATGGCAACCAGGAGGTGGCTGCCCGTTGTTCAGACAGGAAGGTCACCAGGGACATGGGGAAAATGGAAGAAATCCAGATATATTTGAGGAAAGAGCAGATCGGTAAGGGATGGCTTGGGTAAGGGCTGAGGTGGGTGTGAGGACCGGCCCCCAGCGGAAAAGCAGGAGCTCAGGTGGAGGAGGAGGAGCAGGGGAGTTCCGGTCTCTGTGTCAGCCTGTCCATCACAGTGCTGGCTACGCCCACACCATGCCGGTCCACAAGTCTCGCCTGAGTCCAGCTGCGGGGCCTCTGAGTGGACAGAGGTGAGCACCTGATCCACGGGCCGCCCCTCCATAGGCTGAGAGGTCCCAGAGCCGAGGTGCCAAAGCAGCACTAAAAGGCACCGCCCTCCCTCCATAACTAAGCCAATCAGATTGCCTCCCTCCACGATGGGGCAGAACGATTGGTCAATCGGGAGGAAGCTGGAGGAGACCCCTAAGGAGGCGCAGTTAAGAGAGAAAGTGCCGGGCAGGAGTTCCGTTCTACCTGGGGTCTACCTCCCTCCTCTTGCTTTAAGGAGGCCTGGGGGCTGCAGCTGCTTCCAATCACAAGAGCTTCACTACCTCCAGAAGGCTGCCTCACCTGTAACCCCCTCCGTGCCAGGCTTCCAGAATGAACTGTGAACCAACCGGACAGCAGAGCTCATGCGCGGAGTCACTGCTAACAAGACCGATCACCTCGTTATTATGACTTAATAGTCACGCCGCCCTGCGTTTGCCTTCTCTGTTTTTGTCATCATTATTCACCTATTTCCTTCACTCTGGAGTAACCAAAGTACTTGCCACATACCTACCAAAGGACTTCAAAGATTAAAATCTGAATCCAAACGACTCGGATCTGCCGCAGGGAGTGGGAGCCACGGGGAGGACTGCTCAGAAGAATGACCCTTAGCTGGAGAAGATGGGTCCCAGATTAGGATAAGAAGGACATCACAGCGGTCATCTCTGCCCTCAACGATGACCAGCCTTCCATGCTGTGATGTGGTTTTCAAAACGTGATAACATGATGGCTTTTCCTTGGACTTGACAGAAATCAGTAAAAGCCTCAACAGGCTTTAACAGAGTAAGAATAATTTGGGGAAATAGGAAAATCCTTTCAAAGAAATACTAGCTTTCAGAATCAGAGCCTCTACATAATTTTCGGGCCTCTTAATTCAAAAAGGAGTAAAAAGGAGTGCCTGGGTGGTTTAGTTGGTTAAGCACTCAACTCTTTTTCTTTTTTTTATGGCACCATTTTATTTTATTTTATATTTTTTAAGCTTTTATTTATTTTTTTAAAGATTTTATTTATTTATTTGACAGACAGAGATCACAAGTAGGCAGAGAGGCAGGCAGAGAGAGGGGGAAGCAGGCTCCCCGCTGAGCAGAGAGCCCAATGCGGGACTCAATCCCAGGATCCTGGGATCATGACCTGAGCCAAAGGCATCCGCTTAACCCACTGAGCCACCCAGGTGCCCAAGCTTTTATTTATTTTGACACCACAGACACACGAGCAGAGCGAGGAGCAGAGGCAGAGGGAAAAGCAGGCTTCCCTCTGAGCAAGGAACCCCCTGCAGGGCTCAATCCCAGAACCCTGAGGTGACTACCGGAGTTTAAGGCAGATGATCAACGGACTGAGCCACCCAGGCACCCCATAAGCACCCAACTCTTAATCTCAATTCAGACCTTGATCTCAGGGTCCTGAGTTCAAGCCCTGAGTTGGACTCCATGCTGGGTGTGGAGCCTACTTATACAGACACACAGAGATACACACAGCAGTAAAAAAAAGTAATTAAAGGTACTTAAATAATTTTTTTCCTTTCAAAATATTTGATTACTTATAAAACGAAATAAGGGGGAGGGGTGCACCTGGGTAGTTCAGTGGGTTTGAGCCTTTGCCTTCAGCTTGGGTCATGATCCCAGGGTCCTGGGATCAAGCCCCTCATCGGGCTCTCTGCTTGGCAGGAAGTCTGCTTCCTTCTCTCTCTGCCTAACTGTGATCTCTGTCCAATAAATAGAATCTTTTACAAAAAAAAAAAGAAAAAGAAGAAGAAGAAGAAATAGGGATTATACAAGTGACATAAACTTGAAACTGCAAAAAAAGTATTTTATTATTAGTACATTTAGAGCTGATGATTCTTGTGGAACAATTTGTCAAAAGATTTAAGTCTTCAAAAAATCTATTTCATGTATGCCTGAATTTATTTTTTAATTTAATTTTATATGTAAGTTTATACAGTGGCATTTTAATATTTCCTCAAACATTTTCTGTACCTTGTGTAGTTGTACAAGAAATTGAAAGTTTGGGACACCTGGGTAGCTCAGTCAGTCCTGTTGGATGTCTGCCTTCAGCTCAGGTCGTGATCCCCAGGTCCTGGGATCCAGCCCCATATCGGGTTCCTTGCTCAGTGGGGAGTCTGCTTGTCCCTCTCCCTCTGCCCTTCCCTCTGCTCATGTTCTCTCTCTCATTCTTTCCCTCAAATACATAAATAAAATCTTAAAAAAAAAAAAAAAAGAAGGAAAGAAACTGAAAGTGATACTCACCTGGCATGAGAGATGCTAAGCGATCGCCAAGGTGGCTCTCACAGTGTGAGGCTCATACATTGCACTTGGGAAACGTGGGAAACTCGACTGCAATTTCTAATGGGCGGGGCGGTTGGCCTGCATTTGTGTTCTCCTCTGGAAAAAGAAAAACTGAAAGCGACCTCATAATTTGTCTATAATTTTAACAACCTATTTATGCACCTGGTTGTACTATGTTTGATTACAAGAAATATTAATTTTAAAATTTCCTTTCTCAAAAATAAAAATAAAAACTAAAATAAAATTGTCTCTCTCATGATGCTCATGAAGCTTCACATGAAAATAGAAGGATTTGCTATAAAGTGTGACCTTTAAATTTGAGTTCTTGTCCTAAGCCTCTGAATATTTGCTTTGCAGTGTTGCGGTGGTTTCCAAAACCAGGGATACTAGACTCTGAAGAATTGACAGCTCCCGGATACCCTTTATTGCCATGTCCATCCGTAGGCTTTGGTTTTACCAGCAGTTTACCGACAGTTCACTGCCCAAGTGCACACAGGTCCCATCCCAGACTTAGGCTGCAGGCTTCTGTTTCTGTAGATCTTCTGGACGGGCTCTTCCGTGGAGGGAGGGGGTCCCTTCTCTCACCCTGGCTTGGGTGGACTGTAGGCATATTCTGCTGCTGCCAATCTGGGCCCAGACCCCAGACTGCCCCGCCATGTGGCTGCATGCTGGGTGGCCAGGCCAGCTGGCACAGCACCCCTGCTGCCCACAGCCCGCCAGACTTGCTAGCCAGGGCCGGCTCCCCACCACCTGGTGTATCTTCACACGCGTGCGTCCCTGTCCTGTTGGACTTCCTTTACAAAACACAGGTTCGAGGAGCAAATCAATACAATTTTCAAGATGGGGAGAGCAGAGTGTCAAACCAAGAACCGGGTTCATTCTGAGCTGGGAGGCCTCTGTAACTGCACGGGTCCTACACCTATGAGCTCAGCCTTGCCCAGAATACTGATTCCAGTTTCCTCTCTACTGCTCCTTCATTCTATTCTGTTGTTGTTTTTATTTTTTTTTTAAGATTTTATGTATTTATTTGACAGAGATCACAAGTAGGCAGAGAGGCGTGGGCGGGGCTGAGGGGAGCAGGCCCCCCACCAAGCAGAGAGCCCAAGCAGGACTTGATCCCAGGACCCTGAGACCATGACCGGAGCCGAAGGCAGAGGCTTAACCCACTGAGCCACCCAGGCACCCCTTGTTGTTGTTTTTAAGATTTTATTTATTTATTTATTTGTTTATTTAAGAGAGAGAGTGCATGAGCAGAGGGCAGAGGGAGAAGCAGGCTTCCCACGAGGTGCTTGATCCCCTGAGATCAAGACCTGAGCCGAAGGCCGACCCTTCATCAACTGAACCACCCAGGCGCCCCTCCTTCATTCTATTCTGAATCGTTTTTTTCTCCTTTAGTCTCCTGGTCAGTTAGATAGCAACACTTAACTGTGGGCCTGTCACAGTGGCTATAATTATGATAAATTTAATCACCCAGTTCTAGTTCCCAGCACAGAGCTGCGAAAATCCTTGGAATTTCTGAATGATAGGGTTAAGAGGTTCACGTTGTGGTGTTCATAACAAGCCCCTTACCGTCACACCTGCGTGTATGGTAATGAGGTAACTTTTGGAAAACCCCTAAGAATGAGAGGGGTTGCCAAGGAAACCAGCCTTGGGACGGGGCGGGGCTGGACATTTCAGCCCCACCCCCCGACCTTCGGGTAAAGGAGAGGGGCTGAGATTGAGCTCAGTCACCAATGGCCAATGATTGAATCAAGCATGCCTCCATATAAAACCCTAACCAAAGGGATTCCAAGAGCTTCTAGACTGGTAAACACATCAAGGTTCTGGGAGGGTGGTGCCCCCAGAAAGAGCAGGGAAGCTCTTCACGCCCCACCCCTCCAGGTCCTTGCTCTGTTCAGCTCCTTTATCTGGCTCTTCCTGAGTCCTATCCTTTCATAGCAAATAGGTAATAGAAAGCAAAGCATTTCCCGGAGTTTTGCAAGCCCTTCTAGCAAATTATGGACTTATTCAGGAGGGAATCATGGCAACCCCTGATTTCTATAGCCAGCAGATCTGAAGTAGAGGGGGCTGGGACTTGCCATTAATATCTAAAGTGAGGGCAGTCTTGGGACTGAGCCCTTAACTTGTAAGATCTGACACTAATTCTAGCAAGATTAGGTCAGAGCTGAACTAACTACAAGACGTCCAGCTGGTGTCAGAGAGTGGGTCAATGTGAGAAAAACTCCACACGTTGGTGTCAGAAGTGTTGGCGCTAGCGGTAATAGAGAAGAAGTGTGTGTGTGTGTGTGTGTGTGTGTGTGTGTCCAGAGCGATGCTAAGCACTTAGCAAATCTATTTCACGTCTTTCAATGACTGTGAAAGAGACACGAAGCTGAGCCCATTTTAGAGATGCGGAGCTGGGCCAGAGAAGTGGCAGAGCCAAGGTCACACTGGGCAGAGCCTGAAGAGCCATAGTTCATCTGCCTTCAAAATCCGTGCTCTTGGGGCACCTGGACAGCTCAGTCAGTTAAGCATCTGACTCTTGATTTCAGCTCAGATCACGATCTCAGGGTCGTGCGATGGAGCCCTGCATCAGGCTCTGTGCTCAGTGTGGGAAGGGTGTTCTGCTTGAGGTTCTCTCTCTCTCTCTTTCTCTCACCCTCTGCCTCTGCCTACCCCCCACCCTGCTCTCTCTCTCTCTCTCACATAAATAAATAAATTGTCTTTTAAAAATCCATGTTCTTAGCCACTGCCTTTTGTTAAATGATTTTTATACCAGTGTATGGTTGTGTCAGTAATTCCCATATCCTTAAAGCCAGTTTTACACAAAAATCACCCCCGCTCAGAATGTCTCTGGATCAGCAAAGGCTTCAACTTTGGTCACCCACCTGTCTTCCTCCCTGCTTACCCATCTCTGCTGTCTTCCCAAGCCTGTCCCAATTCTGTGTCCTAGAAAATGCTACTTCGAACATTTGAGAGATTGCTGACAAAACCGAAAAGCTTTTCCTCAAGCTTTTTCAAAAATTTGCAGGCTTTTCAAAACTCACATCAGCTGGGTGGTGGCATCGGTCGAGCCCTTGCTGTTAGCATGGCAGACTCCCAGGCTCGCCCTTGGCCCTCTTCTCCATCCACACTTGCTTCCTTGGTAAGCCCATCTGGTCCCACGGCTTGAAATAGCCACTGTATACTGATCGCTCCCAAGCAAGCACCCCCCCAGCTTGGGCCACTTGCTTATCCAACTGCCTGCCTTTACCCTGAGATATCTGGTCGACGTCTCCCGTTCATCGCCCTCAAAGCCAGATTCCTGGTGTTGCCTCCCCATCTCAGTAAATGGCAACTTTAGCTTCCTTGTGCTCAGGGCAAAAATCCTTGGAGCCATTCTGGTTCCCCTTTCTCTCCTATTTCATGTGTGATCCACTGGCAGATGCTATCAACTCTTCCTCATTCTGACCACTTCTCTCCACTTCCACCATAATCATTCTGGTCCAAGCCACCCTCACCATTCTCCTAGGGCCATTCTCCCTGGACCACTGCAGGAGCTGCCCAGATAGTGTCCCTGCTTCCACTCTGGTCCCCTCCAGTCTGTTCTCAACACCAGCAGCCTTAATGATCATTATGGTAATTGTTGCTCCCAGTCTATGGACTTTAGAATGTGCCAGACACTGTTCTGAAGGCTTCCTTTATATTAACTATATTTAATCCTCGTAATAACCATACAAACTGATTACTGTTATTATCCCCATTTTACAGATTATGAAACTGAGGCACAGAGAAATTAAATAACTCATCCGAGGTCACCACCCAGCTAGGAAGTGACCAAGGAATTCTTAGTCACTAAGCCTCTAAAATACAAGCCATTTACAGGGGTGCCTGGTGGCTCAGTGGGTTGGAGCCTCTGCCTTTGGCTCAGGTCGTGATCCCAGGGTCCTGGGATCGAGCCCCACGTTCGGCTCTGTGCTCAACAGGGAGCCTGCTTCCCTCTCTCTCTGCCTGCCTCTCTGCCTACTTGTGATCTCTGTCAAATAAATAAAATCTTTAAAACTAAATAAATAAATAAAATACAAGCCATTTAGGATCCTCTTCTAATAACTCTCAAAAACCATTCTGGCTTTCTTAGCGTAAAAGCTGAAGTCTTTACAAGGGCCTACGAGGCCCCACAGGACCTACCTCTGCTACCCCTCCTATCCCATTATCTGCCACTCCTCCCCTTGCTCTACCACACTGTTCCTCCTTGCTCCACCATACTGGCCTCCTCAGTCTTCCTCAGACCCTGTTCTTGCCTCAGGGCCCTTGCACATGCTCTTTCCTCTGCCTATAATGTGCTCGCCCCTCCAAGTCTCTGTCTATATTACACCTTGTCAATGAGACCATCCCTGGTCATGTCTTTGAAAAACTGTGGACCAGGGCACCTGGCAGACTCAGTCGGTAGAGTGTGTGACACTTGACCTCAGGGTCACGAATTCCAGCCCCACTCTGGTTATAGAGCTTACTTAAAATTAAAATAAAAATATTTTTTAAAAATTGCAGACCCCACCCACCCACTTTATTTTCCTCCATAACACTTTTTACTGCTTGACATATGTTTGTTTCCTCATTGTCTAGCTCTCCTCACGGAATTTCAGTCTCACGAGAGCAGAGATTTTGTCCTTGCTCCGTCCTAAATACAGTGCCTGGCATAGAGTAGGTGCTTAATTGCGAATTGTTGCCTTAATGAATGCATCTTCCCACCTTCCCTCCTTTCCCTGTGCCTGGCATAGAGTAGGTGCTTAATTGCGAATTGTTGCCTTAATGAATGCATCTTCCCACCTTCCCTCCTTTCCCTGTGCTCACTTATTCCAAACACAGGCACTTTCAGGCCTGGTTTCCCTCCGTGGTCGTAATAGCCAAGCTTTGTCCCTCTCTTTAAAAAATCAAAGCATTGGGGCGCCTGGGTGGCTCAGTGGGTTAAAGCCTCTGCCTCTGGCTTAGGTCATGATCCCAGGGTCCTGGGATCGAGTCCCGCATCGGGCTCTCTGCTCGCTGGGGAGCCTGCTTCCTCCTCACTCTCTGCCTACCTCTCTGCCTACTTGTGATCTCTCTCTGTCAAATAAATAAATAAAATCTTTAAAAAAAAAGAAAAAGAAAAAGAAAAAGAAAAACAAAGACATAAAATAAATAAATAAATAAATAAATAAAATAAATAAAAAATCAAAGCATCTGCCAGATCCCATTGACTCAACTTCCTAAATATTTTTCAAACCATCCCCTTTCCCACCATCCCTCTGCCACCTCCTTGGTTCTGCCCTTCCGGAACAGATGCCTGGAATGCCTACAAGAATACACTGAGTTTTGCAGACATTGAATTTTTCCGTGTCTTCTCTAGCCCCAACCCTTTCAGTGGATTTCTTGTCCTCCCCAACCCCGGGCCCAAACGAGCTCCCCTTCTAGTGCTCCCATCTCAGTAAATCCTTCACCATCAACACAGCTGCCCAAGCCGGGAACCTGGGGTTCTCCTTCACACCCCTCTTTCCACCTCCAACCCATTGCCAGTCCTTCTCTTTTTAGTTAATTAGATGTTTTTGAAAACTGCCCATTTCCTTTTATCCTTGAGGCCACCACCCTAGTCCTGGCTGCCACCCATCTTATCTGCCTAGGAATCCCTAGGGCTCCCCACCTGCCATCTGGCCTGGGCTCATCTTCCTAAAATACACGTGTGATCACGGGACTCTCCCACTTCAATGAATCCCTACCCTTTCCCGTGCACAGACAACACTCTCCCTGATTTGGCCCAGCCTCCTGCCCCTCTTGATTTCTACCAGGGCTCCCTCCCACTCTTGTTTTGATCTATTCCTTTGGCCTGGGATGCCCTTTCTCCCTTCTCCTCCTGCCCAATTTCTCTCCCCCACTGAACCCAGCTCCAAGGTCACCTTTCCTGTGAAGTTTCCCTTGACTCCCCCTCCACCCCCACCAAGTCCTCAGCACTGGGTAACTACCATCCTCCTTCAGCGGCTCACCTACCCAGCCCTCCTGAGCAAGGTCACCTTGGCTGAGGCACTAACAGGCCAAAGAGAAGTTTGGGGGCCAAACGGTGAGGCCTGAGTAAGCACCTTCTGTGTGGCTGGAACCATTCCCAGAATCCCAAGGTCAAACCGTAGAAGCATATGGCATGAGGAGGGAGTAACGGTCTGGAGAAGGAGAAGGGCAGAGAACCAGCGTGTTTGGAACGGATTCTGTGTTCCCATGCTACAGGCTTTGAAAATGTGACTTCGTTTAATCGTTGTCGCATCTCTGGACAGCAGGGATTTCAAGAACAAAGAAACTGGTGCATAAGGGTCACAAAACTAATAAAGGCAGCATTTCAAAGCAGTGTGGGGAAAGAAGAGATTAATCAATGAGAGGCTTTCATGGGAAATTGGCAACATGTATGGAAATAACCAGGTTGGATCTCTTCCACTGCATTTAACCCTAAATGGACTAAACATGACCACAGTTAAGTGATTATTTACTTCCGTTCGGGGTCAGGTAGCTCTTTCTCAACACAACACAGAAGACAGAGACCATAAAGGAAAACATGGAGAGATTTCATTAGACAAAATTTAAATGTTTAGAACGTCAAAAAATAAAATTGAAATGGAAATAAAAAACTGGGAAAAGTGTTTCCAACACGTTAATAGAAATAGGTTCATGATCTAAACAGACAATTCACATAATAAGAAATAAAGTGCACAAAAACATTTTCCATTTTCTGAGTAATCATAGAAACACAAATTAAATCGAATTATGGTGCCATTTTTAATCTACCAAATTATCAAATACTCGCTTTAATAAGATTATTCTATCACGGGTGCCACGGGAGAATGGGTCTTAAAAATGCTGATGCTAGTGGGGTGAGAAACAAAGGCAGTAGGAAACACAGAACCTGCTGCCAGTTGGCAAATACTTGAGATGGGCAGATTCCAACATTCTTCCAGGACCCCAGCCGCCTGCGCCCCAGCCGCCCCACTCCCTGCCCCATCTTCTTTAGCATATGAAAGTCCTCTTGGTCCTCCCCTAATCTTTACTTCCCCCACCCCCTGAGGTATAGAATCAGGTCCTGTCCACAATCCTGGGGCAGCCTGGGCAGCCAGAAGTAGCAGGCAGCCCCCAGTCCTGCCCCTTGCTTTCATAAAATTATGCTTCTGCACCAAAGACGTCTCAAGAATTCTTTCCTCACCGTTGGTCCCGGACCCCACCAACCTCACCAACACAACAACATCCAAAAACCTGCATCACTAGAACCTGCCATTTTCAAGGTTATGGGGGCGCCTGGGTGGCTCAGTTGGTTAAATGTCCAACTCCTGATTTTGGCTCAGGTTGTGATCAATCTTAGGGTCATGGGATCAAGCCCTGTGGGGTGGGAAATCTGTCCTTGGCAGGAAGTCTGCTTGGGATTCTTCCCCTCTGCCCCTCCTCCCCAAAATAAATCAATAAATAGTAAAAAATAAATCAAGGTTATAAACAGGGGTGCCTGGCTGACTCAGTCGGTAGAGCATGTGACTCCTGATCTCAGGGTTTTGAGTTCCAGCCCCACGTTGGGTGTAGAGAGGACTTAAATAAACTTTTTAACAATATAAACAGATTTTGTGAGGAAGACCTTTCCTTTGTTCTAGATAGTTCTGGAACAATCTGCAGCCACGGGGCAGAATCAGCAGTACCTGGGGCTCTGACCACAGAGTCATGGAGCCATGCAGCTCTTGAAGATTCATTGCCAGTTCAAAGTTACACGGGCTTGTTACCAAATGCATTAATTAGAAGCAGTGTATTATAATGATAATCCATTTTTTTGGCACTTCATAACAGACTTTATTTTTTAGAGCGGGTTTAGGTTTACGCAAAAATGGACCAGGAACAAGAGTTCTCATATACTTCCTGTCTCCCAGACCCCCAGCGTTTGCCCTATTATTAACCTCCTGCCTTAATTGCTTACCATTGATGAAGCAATAAAGACATGTTATTGTTGACTAAAGGCCATAGTTAATGATGTAGGAAAGATGTTGGTGTTCGGAGCTGACAGACCAGAGAGAATTCTTGAGACATCTTTGGTGCAAAAAGGTGGTTTTATTAAAGCATGGGGCGCTCCTGGGTGGCTCAATTGGTTAAGCCACTGCCTTCATGTCTCAGGTCATGATCCCAGAGTCCTGGGACCGAGTCCCATATCAGGCTTCCCCTGCTCTGTGGAGAGCCTGCTTCTCCCTCTCCTTCTGCCTGCCACTCCCCCTGATTGTGCTCACTCTCTCTCTCTGTCAAATAAATAAATAAAATCTTTAAAAAATAATAAAAATTAAAAAATAAAAATAAAATTAAAAATAAAGCATGGGGGCAGGACCCGTGGTCAGAAAGAGCTGCCCTGGGGTGGTGAGGAGTGGCCCATTATATACTCACAAGTAGGGAGGGGGATTAGGGATAGCCTAAGTCTCCAAGGAATTCTGGAAGCAAGGTTTCCAGGACCTTGACGGGCTACCTGTTTTTAGGAAAAGGTCATTTATTACTGTCTAATAAAACCTCAGTCATGAGACCTTTCAGATGTTTATCGGTGGGTCAAATTCTTGGGCGAAGATGGCCAACATGTATTTTTTTTTTTTAAGATTTTATTTATTTATTTGACAGACAGAGATCACAAGCAGGCAGAGAGGCAGGCAGAGAGAGAGGAGGAAGCAGGCTCCCCGTCGAGCAGAGAGCCCGACGCGGGACTCGATCCCAGGACCCTGAGATCATGACCTGAGCCGAAGGCAGCGGCTTAACCCACTGAGCCACCCAGGCACCCCTGCCAAAATGTATCTTGAGAGTTTAGAGATAAACGAAGTTTCCAAAGGAGTTTTTATATGTTAAAGCAGAGGATCCCGGGGGCCGGGCTAAGATTGCCTTTGCCCTTTGCAAAGTATTAACATCCAGGTAGCTGAGTTCCCAGAGAAAGGTCACTCTGTCTGCTTCAAGGTCGTATCAGTGGGCTGTAGATAGTGAGGAAATTTAATTTTTCTTTTGCCTTTGTTTTCCACATCAATTAACATCAGTTAATTAGTTAATGTCAATTAACATCAATTAACACTCTTTATGTTGCACGTTGTATGGGTTTTGACAAAGGCCCAGCTTGGGGCGCCCACCTTTACAGTATCATACAGAGAATGCCCTCTGCCGTACACACCCCCTGTGTTTCACCTACTCATCCCCCCTGTGTCTTCCTGAACCCCCCAAACCACTGATTTGTTTCACTGTCTCTAGTTTGGCTTTTTCGAAAATGTTGTAAAGTGGGAATCATACAGTATGTAGCCTTTTCTATTGATTTCTTTACTTAGTAGTAAGGCATGTACATTTCCTCCATGTCGGTTTCATGGCTTGATAACTCATTTCTCTGTATCTACGATAACTTTCCATTGTCTGCATGTAGCAGTCGTCTATCCACATACCTGCCGGAGGAAGGACATCGTGGCTGCTTCCGTTTGAGCAATTCTAAATAAAGTTTCCATAAATATCTGTGTGCAGGTTTTTGGGTGGATGTCCTTTTCAACTCATTTGGATAAATACGAAGGAGAGCAACTGCTGGACCATACGGCAAGACTATGTTTAGCTGTGTGAGAAGCCACCAAACTTCCAAAGTGTCTGTACTGTTTTGCATTCCCAGCAGCGGTGAGGGAAAATTCCTATTGCTCGACATCCTTGTGGGTATTTGGTGTCGTCGGTGTTTTGGATTTTTAGCTCTTCTATAAGTGCGTAGTAGTGTCTCATTGTTCAACTTGCTGTTCCCTAATGACCCAGGATGTGGAGGGTGTTTTCATACGCTTATTTGCCATTTCCACTCCAGGTTTAACTGTAAGCTTAGGTGATGCTTTCCGTAGGAAGGCTACTTCCCCACAGCGTATCAGAGAGCCTTGCGGTGTAAGGGGTGATTCCAAAACTCAGTAGGTTCAAAAAATGGCCACACACCTGTCAGTGGGGTTCAGCTGATTGCCGTCTGGTGGGACTGGGGCTGCTCGGCTTCTCGCTGTGGGCTTCCAGCTCTGCTGGGTAGCTCCGCCCCACATGTCTCACACCTTTGGATCACTGAAGCACAGATTTAAAAATATTTTTTGGTAAATGTTTCACTATAATTAGTTTCCTTTGCAAACATTGGTATATTATTTTATGCATTTTTTAAAAGATTTTATTTATTTATTTGACAGAGTGAGATCACAAGTAGGCAGAGAGGCAGGCAGAGAGAGAGAGGAAGGAAAGCAGGCTCCCCGTTGAGCAGAGCCCAACGCGGGACTCGATCCCAGGACCCTGAGATCATGACCTGAGCCGAAGGCAGCGGCTTAACCCACTGAGCCACCCAGGGGCCCTTTTATGCATTTTTTTAAAAGATTATTTATTTGTGGGGCGCCTGGGTGGCTCAGGTCATGATCTGCCTTCGGCTCAGGTCATGATCCCAGGGTCCTGGGATGGTGAAAAGGGTTTTCTCCCTCCCTTTCCCCCTCCTTCCCCCTTCTCTTTGCTTAGCCAACACCCCCTTCTCCCACTCCCTTAAACATTCCTCCCGTGTTGTAAAAAGTGATAAGATACTACAAGGAATGTTGAAAGGTCAGTCTACATCCCTACATGCCAATAAGGGATTGTAGTCTGACCAATGCCGATGGTCAGTCTACATGCTAATAAGGGATTGTAGTCTGGCCAATGCCGATGGTCAGTCTACATGCTAATGAAGGATTGAAATCTAGCCAATACTGTCTGTTTCCCTTTTGTTAACGACCAATGAAAGTAACTTCCCACTATGTAAATGAAGGATGCTGAGCGAACCAATCAGGGGTATTCCCGCGCGCCAAGTATGCCTTTACATTCAAACCAGCCAATGAAAACTTTGTAACCATGCTTCCGCTTCTGTACGTATGCTTTTGCTTCCCCAAACCCCATAAAAAGGCCCTGAACTAAGGGCTGGTGCGCGAGTCCTCCTAAGACTTGACCGCCCGCAGGTACCTGTGTCTACTCAATAAACCTCGTGCTGTTTGCATCTGACCAGTGGACTCGGCTCGGTTTTTGGGTCCGGGGGTCTCCTCCTGAGAAGGGGTCCATTCCGGGGTGCTTGGAGCCCCGGGGGGATCTTTCATTTGGGGGCTCGTCCGGGATACGAGACCCCCCACCCAAGGACCACCGACCCACTGTCAGGAGGTAAGCTGGCCAGCACTTTATTCGTTGTGTCTGTTCGTTGCGTCTGTGGCTGCGTCTGAACCTGTTACTTGTGAATTTGCGCATGCGTTTGGTTTGGGGTTCGATCGGATCCATTTGTATTTGGCGAGGGCCAGAAGGAGCTGACGGGCTCGGACTTCTCCCTCGCAGCCCTGGAAGACGTTCCAGAGGCGTTTGTAGTCCCGCCGGGCGGGACATTTGGGTCCTTCGGGACATTTGGGCCCCGGGGCAGCGGGGCATTTGGAGCTCAGCCTGTATCAGAGAGATACGTGGCCTTGGTTGGAGAGGGGGAATCCGGACCCCCGGGATCTCCGCTTGAGTTTTTGCTTTCGGTTTTGAACCGAAATCGCGCAGCGTCCTTCTTGTTAACTGTTTTGTGTGTCTTACTTATTGTCCTTGGTGTTTTCTTTGACTCTAAAATGGGGCAAACACTTACCACCCCCTTAAGTCTCACTTTAGGTCACTGGAGAGATTCTGAGTCTCTCCTAATAGATGTGGGGGTTTCTCCCTCACTCACTTCCCATGTTAATGGCTATAACTGGAACCAACTGGGGTTGGTCTAACTCGAGACAGAGACCATAAGGAATATTCCCGAGCAGCTGCCGAAACTCTCTTTGTTTCGGGGAAGTTTCCCTGTGTTCTCTGGCCCGACTTGGACTGCTTAACCCCTCCCCCCTTGCTGGTGGGAAAGCATGGCATCTGCTCCTCTGTTGGGGCTTATGAGCTCCAAAACCGGGAATCCTTTCTCTGCCTCCTAGCAGCACTTTGTTTTCCTCTGTTTCCCCCTTATCGTGTTTCTGCACCAACGTGCGTGCAGCCTGCATGACTAGCCTCTAGATCATGCACCATGGCTCCTCTCTCCACTGTCAAGGAGCAAAAAGAGCACCCCCTGGACCTAAAACCCCCACTCCAGATCTTCCCATGCATGTCTCAGGTAAACATTCAAAGTGGAGTGGGCCCAGGTGAAACGTAAATCACTATTGGAACTAAGTTAAGTTTGTTGGTTTAATTAAGATAAGACCTGTCTTTTAAGTTAACAGTAGTAAATGGTGTCAGAATAAGCTTGTGTTATTTATTAAAATTTGTTAGCAAAGAAATGACTAAACTGATGGTTAATTGTCTGTCCCAAAGTTCTAATGGGTAATTGCTGAAGTAGCTTTCAAAGTCTTTGGTAACCTGAAAGTTTTAAAGTTTTGCTTGGATGACAAACGGAATTGAATTGTGGACATCTATATCTTAACCAAACAGGATAAAAGGCTAAGTCGTTAATTACTGGATGCAGGTTTGTGCTTTTGACTTCTTAACTGCAAAGAAACTAAGAGTATTTAAATCTGCTGGTAAACTTGTTTTCCACTTAACTGATTCATAAATTTGCCACCTGAAGAATTCTGTTGTAACAGTTCACAAATGGCTAATAACTAAAGGTGTTTCTAAGAATACAAAGTTCTGCTTAGTGTAACTAAGACTGATGGAAATAAAGGGAAACTCTGTATGTAGGAAAGTAGGAGATATGTAAGAAAGATTTAAGGAATGGGAATACATTTTGTTGAAGGTAAGGGAAGATAAATTTTGTCCTAAATGAGATGGTTGTTTGGAAGGAAATGGCTTGGGACAAAACCTGAATGCAAAGGAAAGTTGTAGAAGGTTTGTGAAGGGAAATCTTCAGAAAGGGAATTTTAGCTATGGTCAAGAATGGACTAAGATTGAAATGGATGGGTTTTAAAGTTACATTGGTACACGACTGAAATTGTCTCTGTTCAAAAGGACAGTGTTTTCTTAGATTAATTGATCTGCTGTTACAAGAATGTAAATGGTTTCCTCTTTGCCTGCCCAGAAAACTCAGTTCCTATGTTTTGTTTTATCAGGTGTTTAACATCCCTAATTATATTTAGGCATGTGCTTCAAAACTTTATAAGATTTTAGCAAATGTTGACAAGATTTAAGTTGTAAATCTCTTTAACTCAGGCTTTTCCTTGGTATGCGAAGTTGCTCATGAAGTACTACTGAACCAATGATAAACCTTGGGTTACATTTGGGAAAATACTATAACTATTCTAGAGATTCTACGCACTTCCTAAAGTTTTAACGTTTGGAGAGATCACCGCTTGATATTGTAATTAGGGAAATGTTATGTCTCACAGAAGTAACCTGATTTCCTTGCAGCTAAATTGTAAACTCCCGTGTCTCTTCAGCTCTAACCATATCCATTCCGAGTTTTTGTCATTTATAATTGTTTTAATTCTATCGTAAAATGAGTTTTATCTTCAAGGAGATTCATATAAAGGACTTTCAGGACAAATACAGATATTCGATATACCTGAAAATCCTAAAACTGAAATGGGTAAGAATTTCCAAAACTAACTAAAAGTGCATTCACCAGAATTAGTAACATGGAACTAAATGAACTAAAAGATTATAGTGTTGTGTCTCTTAATGTTTTGTCTTACTTTAGACATTGCTGGTTCTCTCTAATGTTTGCTCTTCCAGACTAGGGATACTTCCTCCTAGTTATCTGTAACTTATAGAGATGTAAAAGTGCTCATTTGTAAAAGTGCTCAAAGCATTCAACCTTTTCTCTCTATCTGAACCCTCTGAAACCAAAAGGTCTCAGTTAAGTATTCTTTCTTCCATGGCAATCAGTCATTTGCATAAGTTCAATAAGAATCTGTTCTCCTTGTAACAGGACACTATTGGAAACTGGTTATTTTACCAAGGCTTTGACTGGGATGTCATATTTGAAAAGACTCAGATATGACCAGACAGTTTAAAGGAACTAAGGTTGACTTTATGAAACCTGGAGCCATAAAGCCCCTTGGGACTGTTGGCCTGATACCTTGCTTACAGAGTTCCCAGCAGCCTCACCAGGTGAGTAAAGAATGTCACTCCTTGGTAGGTGCAGTCTCAGAAGAGGAATTCGCCCAAATCGACAGGTATTGCAGGCATGCCTGATGGCAAGTACAGGGCTTGGCTTCTGGCCTGGAGAGGCTACTAAAAGTTCAACCTAGAGATTCCTTATAAAAAGTCCCAGCAAAGCAGATTCTAGAAGATCTATTGATCACACTCACTGTTCTTGCTGAGCTTATGTAAATAATTAGGCCAAGTCTGTTAAAACTGGACTTGTTTCACAAGTGAATTAGGCCTGATTTGGCTATCTCTGTAAATGAGGGTTATTTTAGAGAGAAAAATTATGTTTTAGTAACACACCTTTATGGATGTTAAATTCTAGATTTGATTGTCTTTAAATGTTTGTTTACCTAAGCTAAATAATTTGAGGTAAACTTCAGAGAAGTTGTACAATAGCTCCTTTAGTCGATCTTATTTTGAGGGGATATTAGCAGACCCCACGGCACATGATTAAACAACTGGAAAATGGGATTGATTCCCCTACAATTTTATAACTAACACCTTGTGTGTGGCTGGGATAATGAAATTGCCTAAAAGCCAGCCTATCGCACTCCATAGGATTAACTATGGACTTATGGAGATAATGGATGACCCCACTTTCTTTATGAGTGGATTGGATGATGCATGGGGAACTCCCCTTATCTCTTGACAAGTTTTCTCGCTTGCCAGTGATCCTCTGTAATCAGGATATTGTTAAGGCTGGACCACTCAAAGGTCTTCTTATTGGTTTCATCCCTTAGTCATATTTATCCTAGAGGCTACCTCTGTTGAGGTGCAATTGCAAACAGATGCTTTAGCGAAACCTAGAATAGCCCTCCTCATAAAAGAGCCTCAAAGCTCACTATGGGACAGTCCCTGACTGTAATGACTTCACATCAGGTCCAGATTTGTCTTAGAAGCCAAAGGCCACCAATGTATGGCAGAGGCCGACTTATTAAATACTGGGCTACACTAACAGATATGCCAAAAATAATACTTAAAATTTGTCAAACTTTAAACCTAGTTACCTGTCTCTACTTGGTGCCGAGACTCCATCGCGGCAATGATTTCACCACAACAGATGATCCTTACCACGCGCAAAGATACTTCTTCACTGTCAGCACTGGATTCAGCTGCCTCCGCCTTTCGTAACTCCCCTATACATTCCTCCACTGATCAATGTTGACCTGAGTAGGTAGGGACAGCTCTACGCCCCTATTCAGCAGGAAGAAGTTACAGAAGATAAGACCTTCCACCTTCAACCACCTTAAAGATTTAAGGGTCAAAATTGTTCAGGAGGCTGGCTGAGGAGGGAGCAGGGGCTGGCGCCTTGCACCCCCTCTCCACCCACTCCCCTTGGTAATATGTATGACATTTCACAGGCACCCCTAACTGCCCTGAAAGAAGAACAAATGTTTATATTGCAGAGATCACAGTCTTGTAAGGCAGAAGTCTCCCTTTGTTTGCAAATGTCCTTGAGATTTGCAACAAAGAAGTTACCTTACAAAACAGAAGAGACCTAGACCTACTGTTCCTAAAAGAGGGTGGCCTTTGTGCTGCTCTCAGAGAAGAATGCTGTTTTTTTGCCGACCAGACTGGAGTAGTAACAGAAACTCCAGACAAATTGAAGAAAAGGCTAAATAAGCGTAAAAGAGACTTTGAATCCCAACAGTCTTGGTATAAAGGAGTTTGAAATCGTTCACCCTGGTTTACTTCCCTAATAACCTCCTTCGGGCCATGCATCATTAACAGAATAACCCAATTCGTAAAGGATAGATTGTCGCTTGTCCAAACCATGGTATTAACCCAACAATATTATGCAATAGGGCAGCGGGAGATTAGCCCCTAGTAAAGTAAAAGATTTTACTCGGGCCAAAAAGAAAATGGGGGAATGAAAAGGGTTTTCTCCCTCCCTTTCCCCCTCCTTCCCCCTTCTCTTTGCTTAGCCAACACCCCCTTCTCCCACTCCCTTAAACATTCCTCCCGTGTTGTAAAAAGTGATAAGATACTACAAGGAATGTTGAAAGGTCAGTCTACATCCCTACATGCCAATAAGGGATTGTAGTCTGACCAATGCCGATGGTCAGTCTACATGCTAATAAGGGATTGTAGTCTGGCCAATGCCGATGGTCAGTCTACATGCTAATGAAGGATTGAAATCTAGCCAATACTGTCTGTTTCCCTTTTGTTAACGACCAATGAAAGTAACTTCCCACTATGTAAATGAAGGATGCTGAGCGAACCAATCAGGGGTATTCCCGCGCGCCAAGTATGCCTTTACATTCAAACCAGCCAATGAAAACTTTGTAACCATGCTTCCGCTTCTGTACGTATGCTTTTGCTTCCCCAAACCCCATAAAAAGGCCCTGAACTAAGGGCTGGTGCGCGAGTCCTCCTAAGACTTGACCGCCCGCAGGTACCTGTGTCTACTCAATAAACCTCGTGCTGTTTGCATCTGACCAGTGGACTCGGCTCGGTTTTTGGGTCCGGGGGTCTCCTCCTGAGAAGGGGTCCATTCCGGGGTGCTTGGAGCCCCGGGGGGATCTTTCAATGGAACCCCGCATCAGGCTCTCTGCGCAGCAGGTAGCCTGCTTCCCCCTCTCTCTGCCTGCCTCTCTGCCTACTTGTGATCTCTGTCTAATAAATAAATAAAATCTTAAAAAAAAAATAGAGAAGATTAGGAAATTCTGGTCTATGGCGCATGATGCAACCTTGAGTATACTCCTGAGAAATGGGAAAGAACAGGCAGAGGCATCACACAAGGGGAACTGGTTAATTAAACTTGGTTGTGTCTTTACAACAGGACACCATGAGGGAAATAAAAACTTTATTGTAGAAGAACAATGAAATAAAACATTCAAATTATAATATTCAGTGGAAAAGCAGGTTATAAAATAATATGTACAGTGAGATCTAATTTTTGTAAAAGCATGAAATATACGTGTGCGTGTGTATGAAGGTCTTAGAGAGGATATTTACCTAATTGTTTTTTTTTTTAAAGATTTTATTTATTTACTTGACAGACAGGGATCACAAGTAGGCAGAGAGGCAGGCAGAGAGAGAGAGGGAGAGAGAGAGAGGAGGAAGCAGGCTCCCTGTAGAGCAGAGAGCCCGCCAATGCGGGACTCAATCCCAGGACCCTGGGATCATGACCTGAGCTGAAGGCAGAGGCTTAACCCACTGAGCCACCCAGGCGCCCCCCTAACTGTTTTTTTTTTTTTCCCAATTTATTTATTTTCAGAAAAACAGTATTCATTATTTTTTCACGACACCCAGTGCTCCATGCAAGCTGTGCCCTCTATAATACCCACCACCTGGTACCCCAACCTCCCACCCCCCCGCCACTTCAAACCCCTCAGACTGTTTTTCAGAGTCCATAGTCTCTCATGGTTCACCTCCCCTTCCAATTTACCCAAATTCCCTACTACTCTCTAACGCCCCTTGTCCTCCATGCTATTGGTTATGCTCCACAAATGAGTGAAACCATATGATAATTGACTCTCTCTGCTTGACTGATTTCACTCAGCATAATCTCTTCCAGTCCCGTCCATGTTGCTACAAAAGTTGGATATTCGTCCTTTCTGATGGAGGCATAATACTCCATAGTGTATATGGACCACATCTTCCTTATCCATTCATCCGTTGAAGGGCATCTTGGTTCTTTCCATAGTTTGGCGACTGTGGCCATTGCTGCTATAAACATTGGGGTACAGATGGCCCTTCTTTTCACGACATCTGTATCTTTGGGGTAAATACCCAGGAGTGCAATTGCAGGGTCGTAGGGAAGCTCTATTTTTAATTTCTTGAGGAATCTCCACACTGTTCTCCAAAGAGGCTGCACCAACTTGCATTCCCACCAACAGTGGAAGAGGGTTCCCCTTTCTCCACATCCTCTCCAACACATGTTGTTTCCTGTTTTGTTAATTTTGGCCATTCTAACTGGTGTAAGGTGATATCTCAATGTGGTTTTAATTTGAATCTCCCTGAGGGCTAATGATGATGAGCATTTTTTCATGTGTCTGATAGCCATTTGTATTTCTTGATTGGAGAAGTGTCTGTTCATATCTTCTGCCCATTTTTTGATGTGTTTGTCTGTTTCGTGTGGGTTGAGTTTGAGGAGTTCATTATAGATCCTGGATATCAACCTTTTGTCTGTACTGTCATTTGCAAATATCTTCTCCCATTCCGTGGGTTGCCTCTTTGTTTTTTTGACTGTTTCCTTTGCTGTGCAGAAGCTTTTGATTTTGATGAAGTCCCAGAAGTCTATTTTCGCTTTTGTTTCCTTTGCCTTTGGAGACGTATCTTGAAAGAAGTTGCTGTGGCTGATATCGAAGAGATTACTGCCTATGTTCTCCTCTAAGATTCTGATAGATTCCTGTCTCACGTTGAGGTCTTTTATCCATTTTGAGTTGATCTTTGTGTACGGTGTAAGAGAATGGTCGAGTTTCATTCTTCTACATATAGCTGTCCAGCTTTCCCAGCACCATTTATTGAAGAGACTGTCTTTTTTCCACTGTATATTTTTTCCTGTTTTGTCGAAGATTAATTGACCATAGAGTTGAGGGTCCATATCAGGGCTCTCTACTCTGTTCCACTGGTCTATGTGTCTGTTTTTATGCCAGTACCATGCTGTTTCTATGAAGCCAGCATTACCCTGATCCCCAAACCAGGCAAGGACCATACCAAAAAGGAGAATTTCAGACCAATATCACTGATGAATATGGATGCTAAGATTCTCAACAAGATCCTAGCCAACAGGATCCAACAACACATTAAAAAGATTATCCACCATGATCAGGTGGGATTCATCCCTGGGCTACAAGGATGGTTCAACATTCGTAAATCAATCAATGTGATACAACAAATTAATATGAGAAGAGAGAAGAACCACATGGTCCTCTCAATTGATGCAGAAAAAGCATTTGACAAAATCCAACATCCGATCCTGATTAAAACGCTTCAAAGTATAGGGATAGAGGGAACATTCCTGAACCTCATCAAATCTATCTATGAAAGACCCACAGCAAATATCATCCTCAATGGGAAAAAGCTTGCAGCCTTCCCGTTGAGATCAGGAACAAGACAAGGATGCCCACTTTCACCACTCTTGTTCAACATAGTATTAGAAGTCCTAGCAACAGCAATCAGACAACAGAGAGAAATAAAAGGTATCCAAATTGGTAATGAAGAAGTCAAACTCTCTCTCTTCGCAGATGACATGATTCTTTATATGGAAAACCCAAAAGACTCCACCCCCAAACTACTAGAACTCATACAGCAATTCAGCAGCGTGGCAGGATACAAAGTCAATGTGCAGAAATCAGTGGCTTTCTTATACACTAACAAGGAAAATACAGAAAGGGAAATTAGAGAATCGATTCCATTTACTATAGCACCAAGAACCATAAGATACCTGGGAATAAACCTAACTAAAGAGGTAAAGGATCTATACTTGAGGAACTATAGAACACTCATGAAAGAAATTGAAGAAGACACAAAAAGATGGAAGACCATTCCATGCTCTTGGATCGGAAGAATAAACATCGTTAAAATGTCTATACTGCCTAGAGCAATCTATACTTTTAATGCCATTCCGATCAAAATTCCACCGGCATTCTTCAAAGAGCTGGAGCAAATAATCCTAAAATTTGTATGGAATCAGAAGAGACCCCGAATCGCTAAGGAAACGTTGAAAAACAAAAATAAAGCTGGCGGCATCACCTTACCTGATTTCAAGCTTTATTACAAAGCTGTGATCACCAAGACAGCATGGTACTGGCCTAACTGTTTTTTTTTAAGATTTTATTTATTTATTTGTCAGAGAGAGACAGAGAGCACAAGCAGGGGGAGCTGCAGAGGCAGAGGGAGAAGCTGACTCACCGCTGAGCAAGGAGCCCAATGCAGGACTCTATCCCAGGACCCTGAGATCATGACTTGAGCCAAAAGCAGATGCTTAACTGACTGAGCAACCCAGATTTCCCACCAAATTTTTAATAGTAGTTATATCTAAGTGGTCTTGGAATACAATGATTTAATATTTTTTCTCTGCTCTTGTTTTTTCATTTTCTGCATTAAATATGTATTATTTTAATTTATTTTTTTTAAAGATTTTATTTATTTGACAGAGATCACAAGTAGGCAGAGAGGCAGACAGAGAGAGAGGAGGAAGCAGGCTCCCTGCTGAGCAGAGAGCCCGATGCACTTGGATCCCAGGACCCTGGGATCATGACCTGAGCCGAAGGCAGAGGCTTAACCCACTGAGCTACCAAGGTGCCCCTTATTTTTATTTTTTAAGGATTTTATTTATTTATTTAAGAGAGAGCGCAAGTGCACAAGTAAGGGCAGGGGCAGAGGGAAAACCAGGCTCCCCACTGAGCCGGGGGTCCTCCAATGTGGGGCTGGATCTCAGGACTGATTCCAAGACCCAATGCAGGGCTCCATCCCAGGACCCTGGGATCGTGAACTGATCCAAATGCAGAGGCTTAACCGACTGAGCCACCCTGGCGCCCCTAAATGTGTATTATCTTTATAAGATATAAAACCACATTAAAACTTTTTAAAATTTTCTCAATTTTCTTGAGGTATAATTTACACACAGTAAAACTCACTTTTTCTTTTTTAAGATTTAATTTATTTGACACAGAGAGAGAGATCACAAGTAGGTAGAGAGGTAGGCAGAGAGAGAGGGGGAAGCAGGCTTCCCTCTGAGCAGGGAGCCCGATGACGGGCCACCCAGGCGCCCCCGTGCAAATGCTTCTTAAGGGCAGGGACTCCACCGTATTCTCCTCTGGGACTTCTATACTTGGGTGTATGCCAAATCCTTTACTTAAAGCGATTCTATCCTCCTTCCCAACCTGCAAAGGTGTGTTAAGTGTCTGCCGTTGGCTTGGGTCATGTTCCTGGGGTGCTGGGATCAAGCCCCCCAGTCCAGCTCCCTGCTCAGGCAGTCTGCTTCTCCCTCTTCCTCTGCCCCTCCCCACCACTCATGTACTCTCTGTGCTCTCTTTCTCTCAAATAAATAATCTTTTTTTAAAAAAATTCTGCGAAGGTGATGGGAAAATGACTTACATATAACCAATGAGGCAGAGGAAGCTCAGAGAGGTTAAGCAACTCATCTAAGGCCACACTGTAAGTGGCTGAGCTGGAACTTGAACCAGGTCCCTCTGTGTCCAGAGTTTGTGCACTTGATCACACTGTGTAGACGACCCTCTGTAATGGGCAGACCCATGGTAGGTACGAGATGAGAAGCTTCTGTTGAATGAATGGCCGACGGGAGTGACAAACAGCTAGCTAGCCGTGCTCCAGCAGAAACTGACTCTGGTCTTTCTTTGTCCACAGCCCTCTGGGTACTCAGGAAAGACACCTTTTGCCTTCTTTGTCAGCTCTTAACCATCTTCCAGCGAACTCCTCCTTCTCTGGGCTCCTGAAGCCTAGGGTGGGCAGTGGGGAACCTAGAAGAACTGGGGTCTGGAGTGCCTGGAAATAAAGGATCCTCGAGGAACTACCAAGTGGGGAAACAGCCTGCCTGCCAGATGGCCCTGGGCTGGCCACCGAAGAACCTGCTTCCCTTGGATGGCTCGGAAGCCAGGGGCCTTCACAGATGGAACCTCAGGACAGGTATGGGTGGCCAGAGCTAGGCTTGGGGATGGCTGGCCGGAGCCATATCCTGCATGGACATCCTCCAGAGGGCTGAGCCGCGGGAGATAAGCTAGAATGGATTTTCCCAAGACAGCCGGGAGCACAGCGACCAAGGTTGGGAGCCAGAACCAAGACTGGGAAGGATCCCATCCTTGTTCGCGCTGCTGGGGTGGAGGATGGAGAACATTCCAGGAATCCACCTCTCATGTCTTTGCATAACTAGCTGCCACAAAAGGTGTTCCCGCTGTGTTGGGTCAGCGGGATTGCCATAGCAGGGTGGGGGCAGTGGGCAGAAACAGTAGAAATGGGTCGCTTCCCAGTCCGGGAGACCAAAAGCCCAGGTTTAAGGTATCAGCAGGGTCGGTTTCTTTCCAGAGTGTAAGGGAGGACCTGTCCCGGGCTGTCTCCCAGCCTGGCAGGCTGCTGGCTGTCTCTGGCTGTCCTTGGCCTGTAGGCACATCACCCCTCCCTCTGTCGGCTTCACAGGACATTCTCTCGCTGCGGCTCTGGGCCCAAACTTCCCCTTTCCATGAGGACGCTGTCATAGTAGATTACCGACCCGCCTCACTCCCGGGCAATCTCATCTCAGCTTATTACCTCTGCAGTGACCCTATTTCCATATAAGGTCATGTTCCAAGGCACTGGGGGTTAGGACCTCCAACATGAATTTGGGGCACACAAATTCAGTGTGTAATAGCACTGCTATGGAGTAGGGGGTCACAAAGATGTTCTCTGAAGCAAAGGAGCTCAATTCCTTCCTATCTGTGCGACCATGGGCAAGTGACCTTACCTCTCAGGCCTCAGTTTTCACGCCTGTAAAATGGGACCTGTGCACACCCTTGAGAGAATGCTCCAGCTGCTGCTCTTCCAGATCCGCTCTGGTGTTTCTGCCAAGATTGCAGGAGCAGGCTGCCCCCGCCAGAGCCTGCGTAAAGGGGAGCTATGCAGGCCAGTTCCCACGGGGCAAAGCGCTCCCTCAACCAGTGACTTTGGCGGGACCACTTTCCGGCTGCCCAGCCGACACTTTCCTAGGACTGTATTATCTGCTGTCTGAGAATCTGCGTACCTAACCCTCCCCAAGGAGTCAGACCTGCCTTACTTACTCTCACTCCTTTCCCCCTCAAATCCTGCTTCTCGGAGGACCCGAACTAACCCAGAGTAACAGTAACACATCCTGGGAGTGTGGTCATGAAGATCCTGCAAACAAAGGAATACGCGTAAAGCGCTGAGAGGAGTGCCTGGCACTTGGTAGTTGCGCAGTGGAAGTTCGCTCATTCACACGCATTTATTCAGTGCCTGCTGTATGCACTAAACGATGGGGTTATGGAGATGAGTAAGACCTAGCCTCTGCGGGGCACCTAAGTGGCTCAGTGGGTTAGCCTCTGCCTTTGGCTCAGGTCAGGATCTCAGGGTCCTGGGATCGAGCCCCATATTGGGCTCTCTGCTCAGCAGGGAGCCTGCTTCTTTCCCTCTCTCTCTGCCTGCCTCTCTGCCTGCTTGTGATCTCTGTCAAATAAATAAATAAAACCTTAAAAAAAAAAAAAAAGACCTAGCTTCTGCTTTCAAGAGGTCACGGTCTCTTGGAAGAGGTAAACCAAAAACAGCGAAGAAATCGATGGTGCGATGTTGTGGGGGTGAGCGTTCTGGAAGTGATCTCAGTGGAGCAATTCAGGAGAAGCAAAAAGCTGCAAACACGAGGACGCTCTTGTCTCTTTCCGCCACCCACAACCTGTCCTGCATCCGGGAGGCGCAGGAGTCCTCAGATCCCGATGTGACCGCACCCTTCTCCAGCTGCCCAGCTCCTGAAGACCACCCAGACTCCTACTGAGGTTCACACACTGCCCGGGGCCGGCCCCCACCCCTGCTCTAGCTCTGGCTCAACCTCACCGACACTCTGGCCAGATGGACCAACACACCAGGCGTTATCTGGGTCACTTTCTTTCTCTCCCGACTCTTTGCTTCTGACAGGACCTTTGCCAGAAACACCCTTCCTTTCGGTGTCATGGAACCACCTCCTCCACATCCTTCAGGCACCAATGGTCACTTCTCCCAGGAAGCCCTCCCTGATTTCCTAAGGCTGAGGTAAGCAGCCCTCATCTGGGTCCCCTAGCCCATCCCGGCATTTGTCACCACTCTGCTAGATCCTGGTTTCTCATGTGTTCCTCCCACAGGACTGTGAGCTGAGGACAGGGACCGTGTTTGCATCTGAAAATTTTTATTGTGAGAGATAGCAAACCTATACAGAAAAGGGAGAGAGCAGCACCAAGAACCCTTGTATGCCCATCAGCCCAGGTGACATAGATCTGTCCCCCTGGTCCCAGCTCTCCTGTTTCCTTTCTTCTCTTTGCTAAAATAAAGCAAATCATTCTCCTCCCCCTTTTAGGCTTCATTGTGTTTCTCTAAGAAATTCAATAGTTTTTAAACCCACAAATGACTGTTTGTTGTAGTCATCTGTAACGGCCCCCAGTGGAAACAAGCTTATTATGAACATTTGGAAATGAGCGTGTATGCAGCCAAAGGACTAGGACACCTCCATTAAGATGATCCATAGGAAGACCACACAGCCACATGGCAAAATGCTTGTGCCAGGAAAAATCCAGAAAGGCAAAGAGCCCGATGCCAGGTTGTCTCTGCGCTCTCCTTCGGCAGCGAGGGTTCACCAGCCTGGGTTCCCAGCCAGAAGGGAGAAGGTGAAAAGGAAGGTGGGCGTGCAGATGGTGGGATACCCTTCCAAACCTTCTTTAGCATCCTTAGGGTCATCTTTCCAAGCTGCTATCTGTGAACCAGGGTCCTGGCAGCCACAGAGAAGCCGCACAAGGAACCAATGGAAACTGCTGACTTGGCAGGGAGCTGGCTGGAGGGCAGAAAGAGAAAGCCTACAACCTAACACGGGGCTTCTTAGGTCCCTAGCCCTCTCCGCTCCCATGCTGCACAACTGTGTTTTCCTCTGCAGTCTGGGCTTTAGAAGGGTCCCAGACAGGGACACAGAGTGATCTGACATTCTGGGCCACGTGTACAGTTCAGTGTGTTGGGACCCCGGTCCCTGCCAGACAGCCCTTCCATGTGGGCTCCAGTGAGGGGGCCTGGAGCTCTGTCTGGCTGTCTAAGTGGTTATCAAGGTCAGTAGCTGTGGGATCTTTGTTCCTCTGGCTTGTCTGGGATTGACCGCAAACCCCAGTATGAACCAGAGGGCTGTCCTGGGGAAAACAGGACCCATGTCACAACCCGGTACCTGGGCATGCTGTGCCCAGAGGAGAAGGGGAACTGTCCGCAGCAGATTTCCCCGTCTCAGTGATGTGGAGAACAAAGGCAAAAGGGATATAGGAAAAATTAAATTTCCTTTGCAGCCTGCTGACAAGTACTTGGGACAGGCAGAGTGACCTTCCTCCAGGAGCTAAGCTGCCTCCATGTGAATCCTTTGCTGGAGGCAAAAGGCTACCTTAGCTCGACATTAGCCCAACCTCTAGGATCCTGTAAAAATCCCTTTGGAAACTTCCTTTCTCTCTACTCACCTGCCAAAATAGACGTTATTAATCATCCTCCAAGCATATGGCCCCCTGATAAACATGTGAAGGGTCTCATAAGTAAGGTTTTACTAGGCAGTAGTAAATGACCTTTTTAAAACAACAGCTAGCCCCTCTAGGTCCTGGAAACCTTGCTTCCAAGTTCCTTAGAGACTTATACTATCCCTAACTACCTCCCCACTTGAAAGTATATTATCAACCATTCTTAGGACCCCAGTGCGGCTCTTTCTGCCCAGGGGTCCTGTCCCTGTGCTTTAAGAACACTTTTGCACCAAAGACATCTCAAGAATTCTTTCTCGGCCTTCAGCTCTGGACCCCTCCAATACATTCCAAAACTGCATCACCTGGGAAACCAGACCAGAGGCACTTCGGAAGGAGGACCCGCCACGGTACATTACAGAGGCGGTCAGGTGTGAAAGAGGAGTTGGCGTGGAGAGCGGAAGCCCCAAGTCCTAGTCCCAGCTCCCCTTGAAGTCACTTGGGTACCTGGGGACAGATGGCCTGTTCCCAGCTGCCTTGTCGACCAACGTGATCTCTTCAGCTCTGCCTCTTCAACCAGTTAGATGCTACACACATCTGCTGAGAAGTTTCTCTGAAGCCTATGAGGAGACCAAGAGCTGAACTGCCACGGTTCCTGCCCTCAGGAAGGTCTCTGCAAACAAGCAGCGGGATTTTTTTTTTTAATTTTTTAAAGATTTTATTTATTTATTTGACAGACAGAGATCACAAGTAGGCAGAGAGAGAGAAAGAGGAAGAAGCAGGCTCCCTGCGGAGTAGAGAGCCCGATGTGGGTCTTGATCCCAGGTCTCTGGGATCATGACCTGATCTGAAGGCAGAGGTTTTAACCCACTGAGCCACCCAGGCGTCCCAACAAGCTGCATGATTTTAAATGATCAGTACTGACTGAGAGAGTAATTCTTGAGGTGTGGATTAAAACACACACATACACACACACACACACACACACACACACAAAACAGGTTCCGGGGGCACCTGGGCGGCTCAGTTGTTAAGCGTCTGCCTTTGGCTCAGGTCATGATCCCGAGGTCCTGGAATCGAGTCCCACATTGGGTTCTCTGCTCAGCGGGGAGCAGGAGAGGGAGAAGCAGGCTCCTCTCCCTGCTTCTCCCTCTCCTGCTCCCCCTGCTTGTGTTCCCTCTCTCACTCTGTCAAATAAATAAAAAAACAAAACAAACAAACAAAAACAACAGTTTCCGGGAAGGACTCTGATTTGATAGGAGCCATGAAGAGAAGTTCGCCTGGTACTCACGTGGGAAAGGAGCTGCAAAGATGGGGAGGCAGGAAACCACGGGGGTGTCTGGGCGTCTTCAAGCAGTTAGACCAGGCTGCGCGGTGAAGGGCGTCAGGGGTCCCGACCTCACGGGGTTGCCAGAAAGGCCTTGGAGTCCACCACCAGGGGATTCTTATCTACAACAGCTGAAGACTTGTGACCACAAATGCAATTCTTCGTTCGTTCTCCGAGGATACCAGCTGGGGGTCCTGTGATTCACTCCATTCTGACAGTGAGCGCCAGAGGGGCCACCAGAACCCCCAGGTTAAGGGCTGAGTCCCATGAGACTGCTCCCTGCTTCAGAAGCCTGTCATAGGTGGTGGGGCCCCAGGCCACCCCTGATTCTGTCCGATTTGACTATAAATCAGGCACAAAACTCAGGGAAAGAGCTATTTTGCTGATTTATTAAAAAAGCTGTTACCACGGGCGCCTGGGTGGCTCAGTGGGTTAAGCCTCAGCCTTCAGCTCAGGTCATGATCTCAGGGTCTTGGGATAGAGCCCCGCATCGGGCTCTCTGCTCAGCAGGGAGACTGCTTCCCCTGTGTGTGTGTGTGTGTGTGTGTGTATCTCTCTCTCTCTCTCTCTCTCTGCCTGCCTCTCTGCCTAATATGTGACCTCTGTCAAATAAATAAATAAAATCTTGGGGTGCCTGGGTGGCTCAGTGGGTTAAGCCTCTGCCTTTGGCTCAGGTCATGATCCCAGGGTCCTGGGATTGAGCCCCGCATCAGGTTCTCTGCTCAGCAGGGAGCCTGCTTCCCCCCTCCCTCTGCCTGCCTCTCTACCTACTTGTGATCTCTGTCAAATAAATAAAAATCTTTAAATAAATAAATAAAATCTTTAAAAATATAAAGAAAAAAAAAAGGCTGTTACCAAAGACACGAATGGACTGCCAGATGAATAGGTACACGAGGGGGATCTGGAAGAATCCACAGAGCGCAAGAGCTTCTGGGCATATGGAGTGTGGCAGGTGCCACCATCCCAGCATGTGGATGCCTTCAGCACCCCAGAAGCTCTCCAAACCCCCTTGATCAGTGTTTTGTGGAGGTCCTGTGACATAGGGATGGCAGCTTAAATCATTGGCCATTAGCGATGGACCCAATCCCAAACCCCAACCCCAAGAAGTGGGGGTGGGACTGGCTAATCCCATGACTGGCTCCTCTGGCAACGGGGCCCCCACCTGAAATTATCCAGGACCTTCCAGCCACTGGTCATCTCATAAACTCCAGGACGGCTGAATGGGCTTGCAGTGAATAACAGAAGATGCCCCTATCACGTCCATAAACCGGAAAAGTTCCAAAGCCCTTCCAGAAGCTAGGAGGATGACCAAATATTATAACAACAGATGCTGGTGGGACCCCTGTCACTCAAGGATTTGGAAGCCAAGAACCAGAGATGAAGACCAGATGTGTATTTCTCATTCAATCACAACATCAGAAAATCGTGGGACCTGGATTCGAATCCCAAAATCTACCTGTTGGGTGACTCGCTGAACTGGAGTTTCCTGTTTTATGAAATTAGGGATGATTGTAAGACCACGTTGGAGGGAGAAATAACTATGATGAAAAAGCATGTGGCAAGTGTCTGCCACACAGGAGGCACTCAGGATGAGTTAATTATCTTTAAATAAAAAATTTTAATTTGAATATAATGAACATTAGCACTTACCACAGGATAGGTCTTTCAAAGGCGCCTGACTTAATCTGTTCTACAGAGGACCCTGAGGCTCAAGTGGCTTGTTCAAGGTCACAGAGGTGAAAGTATGTGGGCTTGGGATTAGAACGGAGTGGGTTGGGCTCCAAATCCTGAATCCTTCCAGACTCTTCTTCAAAAAACTGCCTGGTCTCTCCCACTCCCTTTTGTGGCACTGACCGTTCACAGCCTCCTAGTATCCACTCTCAATCCTTCTTTAGTGATGCAAACTGTAGCTGGGCCCCTGTAGCTTGGTCCAAAGTCTGGTTTCTTTACCTTCCTTCAGCTAGATTATAGTCAATGAGATGTAAGGAGAAACATCAGGTGGAACTTCTGGAAGTCTCCTTAAAAGGGGAAGATTGCTTGCAAGTAAATCTTTAATTTAAAAAAAAAAAGAAGAAGAAAAAGAGGAAGAGAAGTGCATCTTCCTCCCTTCCTCTCTCCTTCCTGCTGGCAGAACTCAGATGAAATAGCTGGAGTTCAAGCAGTCTTCTTGGGCCACGAGAAGCTGTGCTGGTAAGATAAGATGATGTCACCAACCCAGACCTGGATGGCCTCTGCTTACCTCTTCCAAATCGTCAGCTCCTCTCTGGTAAGCCTTTCCTTCAGCATTTAAACAGGCTCAAGTTCCTCCCAACCTAAAAGAAAACACACTCGATCTCATGTTCCCTTCCCTCTCTCCTGCTCTTTACAGCCCACCAGCTAGGGAGAACTGCCGATTCTCAAGGTCTCCACGTCCCCATACCCCAACGGCTCCTCAAGTCACTGATCTGGGTTTCTGTGCTACCTTCCTACCAGAACTTCCCAGGATAAGGGCCTCTGGATGGCTAAACCTAATGGACTTTCTTCAGTAATCTTCTAACTAGATCACTCAAAAGTATGTGACCTGGGTGGCTCAGTGGGTTAAAGCCTCTGCCTTCGGCCCAGGTCATGATCCCAGGGTCCTGGGATCGAGCCCCGCATCGGGTTCTCTGCTCAGCAAGGAGCCTGCTTCCTCCTCCCTCTCTCTCTGCCTGCCTCTCTGTCTACTTGTGATCTCTGTCAAATAAAATAAATAAAAAATCTTTAAAAAAAAAAAAAAAGTATGTGACATCGTTGTTCATTGCTCTCCTCACCCTGGGTTCTCTGTGTCAACGTTCCCCAACCTCTCCACCCCTCCTGCTCTTTCGATGTGGTCTTCTCTAGTCCACTCCATCTCAGGACTGATCCGACTTCTTTTCTTGCGTGTTTTAAAAGCACCTAAAATTTTCCAGCTTCTCCCCCCCCCCCGGAAGTCTGGGAGAATCTTTGGCAAATCTCTTTCCATCACAACCCCAGCCAATCCATGAACCAAGACATGACAATTTCATCTAAATAAAATCCATCCCCTTGGCACTGGCAGCAGACAAACTACTATCATCTTGAAAGATCCCCCCGGGGCTCCAAGCACCCCGGAATGGACCCCTTCTCAGGAGGAGACCCCCGGACCCAAAAACCGAGCCGAGTCCACTGGTCAGATGCAAACAGCACGAGGTTTATTGAGTAGTCACAGGTACCTGTGGGCGATCAAGTCTTAGGAGGACTCGCGCGCCAGCCCTTTGTTCAGGGCCTTTTTATGGGGTTTGGGGAAGCGAAAGCATATGTACAGAAGCAGAAGCATGGTTACAAAGTTTTCATTGGCTGGTTTGAATGGAAAGGCATACTTGGTGCGCGGGAATACCCCTGATTGGTTTGCTCAGCATCCTTCATTTACATAGTGGGAAGTTACTTTTATTGGTCGTTAACAAAAGGGAAACAGACAGTATTGGCTAGATTTCAATCCTTCATTAGCATGTAGACTGACCATCGGCATTGGCCAGACTACAATCCCTTATTAGCATGTAGACTGACCTTTCAACATTCCTTGTAGTATCTTATCACTTTTTACAACATGGGAGGATTGTTTAAGGGAGTGGGAGAAGGGGGTGTTGGCTAAGCAAAGAGAAGGGGGAAGGAAGGAGAAAGGGAGGGAGAAAACCCTTTTCATTCCCCCATTTTCTTTTTGGCCCGAGTAAAATCTTTTACTTTACTAGGGGCTAATCTCCCGCTGCCCTATTGCATGATATTGTTGGGTTAATACCATGGTTTGGACAAGCGACAATCTATCTTTTATAAATTGGGTTAACCTGTTAATGATGCATGGGCCGAATGTTAGAATTAACATTAAGAGCATTAAAGGTCCTATTAAGGAGGTTATTAGGGAAGTAAACCAGGGTGAACGATTCCAAACTCCTTCATACCAAGACTGTTGAGATTCAAAGTCTCTTTTACGCTTATCTAGACTTTCCTTCAATTTGTCTAGCGTTTCTGTTACTACTCCAGTCTGGTCGGCAAAAAAAACAGCATTCTTCTCTGAGAGCAGCACAAAGGCCACCCTCTTTTAGGAACAGTAGGTCTAAGCCTCTTCTGTTTTGTAAGGTAACTTCTTTGTTGCAAATCTCAAGGACATTTGCAAACAAAGGGAGACTTCTGCCTTACAAGACTGTGATCTCTGCAATATAAACATTTGTTCTTCTTTCAGGGCAGTCAGGGGTGCCTGTGAAATGTCATACATATTACCAAGGGGAGTGGGTGGAGAGGGGGTGCAAGGCGCCAGCCCCTGCTCCTTCCTCAGCCAGCCTCCTGAACAATTTTGACCCTTAAATCTTTAAGGTGGTTGAAGGTGGAAGGTCTTATCTTCTGTAACTTCTTCCTGCTGAATAGGGGCGTAGAGCTGTCCCTACCTACTCGGGTCAACATTGATCAGTGGAGGAATGTATAGGGGAGTTACGAAAGGTGGAGGCAGCTGAATCCAGCGCTGACAGTGAAGAAGTATCCTTGCGCGTGGTAAGGATCATCTGCCGTGGTGAAGTCATTGCAGCAATGGAGTCTCGGCACCAAGTAGAGAAACATTGAACAAAGCAACATGTTAAGGTTAATAAGGCGATAAGAATGAGAAGCCCGAAAAGGAGAGTTGGCCATAGCCCTCCTCCAAGCCAGGAACTTAACCAATCACTAAAAGAGAGAGAGGGATCTTGTAGAGCCTTAATCTGGGCATTTATATTCTTTATTAATCCTGTGACATTTTTGTGATAGTCTGGGATGTACACACAACATTCTGTCTTGATAATTGCACATATGCCACATGACATCCTCTAGTCCCAAAGATGGAACAAAAATGGATGCTAAGTGATCATACCATTTAAAAAATAGATCGCATCCATCTTTGTTTTAAGTTGGGGAGATTAGCTGGAGTTGTAATGGTTTTAGTAATGCGCCCATGAATCCAGGCAAATCCTAAGGTACAGCGACCTATCCACCCTGGAAGAAGCCAGGGCCACAGGTTTGTTTCACATATCCACTGGGTTCCATTTGGAGCTGGCCATCTAATGCCAGGTCGCCTTGCCCAGTCAGTAGCAAACCAGTCAGTAGCCTGGAGTACTGTTACTTGGGAACACATTTCTAGTGATAGCCATCCTAGATATCGTGCGTTCTTTGCCCAAGTATCACTCGTATGATTTCTTTGTTCCCAGCATAAAACTGCCTTTTGACTGAGCCATCCAATCGTGGGTGTAAGCCACAGATATGTATCCCAGATTTGATATACACCATCTTTAGTATAGCGATAAGGAGGGTTTTGTAACTTAGGCCTATATTTGATTGGGGAGTTATGGCTTGATAGCAATCTCCTTTCCTTCCAAATAGCTCCATGGGCATGTAGTACCAGGAAAGCATATTTGGAGTCAGTATAAATATTAATTCTTAGGCTTTGGCAATTGGAAAGTGCTAGTGAGCACTACAGTATACCTAGCTTTTCTTATTCTTTCTATGAAAACTACTGTTATCAGAAAACCAAGTGTCATTCCTATTTTTAACAGGGGCATCTTAAATCTGGCCAAATAGAGTAAGCAAGATCAATACCTCTGAACAGTTTTGCTCTATAGAGAAAGAAGAACAGTGGTCAGGTTCAGGCATACAGGTAACTAGGTTTAAACTTTGACAAGTTTTAAGTATTATTTCTGGCATATCTGTAAGTATAGCCCAGTATTTAATAAGTCGGCCTCCATCATCCATTAGTGGCCTTTGGCTTCTAAGACAAATCTGGGCCTGATGTAAAGTCATCACTGTCAGGGACTGTCCCATCGTGAGCTTTGAGGCTCTTTTATGAGGGCTGTTCTAGGTTTCACTAAAGCATCTACTTGCAATTGCCCCTCAACAGAGGTGGCCTCTAGGATAAATATGACTAAGGGATGAAACCAATAAGAAAACCTTTGAGTGGGCCAGCCTTAACAATATCCTGACTACAGAGGATCACTGGCAAGTGAGAAAACTTGTCAAGAGATAAGGGGAGTTCCCCATGCATCATTCAATCCACTCATAAAGAAAGTGGGGTCATCCATTATCTCCATAAGTCCATAGTTAATCCTATGGGGTGTGGTATGCTGGCTTTTAGGCAATTTCATTATTCTAGCCACACACAAGGTGTTAGTTAAGTTATACAATTGCAGGGGAATCAATCCCATTTTTCCAGTTGTTTAATCATGTGCCGTGGGGTCTGCTAATATCCCCACAAAATAAGATCGACTATTGTGCAACTTCTCTGAAGCTTACCTCAAATTGTTTAGCTTAGGTAAACATTTAAAGACAATCAAATCTAGAATTTAACATCCATAAAGGTGTGTTACTGAAACAGAATTTTTCTCTCTAAAATAACCCTCATTTCCAGAGATAGCCAAATCAGGACTAATTCACTTGTGAAACAAGTCCAGTTTTAACAAACTTGGCCCATTATTTACATAAGCTCAGCAAGAACAGTGAGTGTGATCAATAGATCTTTTAGAATCTGCTTTGCTGGAACTTTTTGTAAGGAATCTCTAGGTTGAACTTTTAGTAGCCTCTCCCGGCCAGAAGCCAAGCCCTGTACTTGCCATCAGGTGTGCCTGCAATACCTGTCGATTTGGGCGAATTCCTCTTCTGAGACTGCACCTACCAAGGAGTGACATTCTTTACTCACCTGGTGAGGCTGCTGGGAACTCTGTAAGCAAGGTATCAGGCCAACTGTCCCAAGGGGCTTTATGGCTCCAGGTTTCATAAAGTCAACCTTAGTTCCTTTAAACTGTCTGGTCATATCTGAATCTTTTCAAATATGACATCCCAGTCAAAGCCTTGGTAAAATAACCAGTTTCCAATACTGTCCTGTTACAAGGAGAACAGATTCTTATTGAACTTATGCAAATGACTGATAGCCATGGAAGAAAGAATACTTAACTGAGACCTTTTGGTTTCAGAGGGTTCAGATAGAGAGAAAAGTTGAATGCTTTGAGCACTTTTACAAATGAGCACTTTTACATCTCTATAAGTTACAGATAACTAAGAGGAAGTATCCCTAGTCTGGAAGAGCAAACATTAGAGAGAACCAGCAATGTCTAAAATAAGAGACACAACACTATAATCTTTTAGTTCATTTAGTTCCATGTTACTAATTCTGGTGAATGCACTTTTAGTTAGTTTTGGAAATTCTTACCCATTTCAGTTTTAGGATTTTCAAGTATATCAAATATCTGTATTTGTCCTGGAAGTCCTTTATATAAATCTCCTTGAAGATAAAACTCATTTTACAGAAGAATTAAAACAATTATAAATGACAAAAACTCGGAATGTATATGGTTAGAGCTGAAGAGACGGGAGTTTACAATTTAGCTGCAAGGAAATCAGGTTACTTCTGTGACACATAACATTTCCATAATTACAATATCAAGCGATGATCTCTCAAAACCTTAAAACTTTAGGGAGTGCATAGAATCTCTAGAATAGTTATAGTATTTTCCCAAATGTAACCCAAGGTTTATCATTGGTTCAGTAGTACTTCATGAGCAACTTCGCATATCAAGGAAAAGCCTGAGTTAAAGAGATTTACAACTTAAATTTTGTCAACATTTATTAAAATCTTAGAAAGTTTTGAAGCACATGCCTAAATATAATTAGGGATGTTAAACACCTGATAAAACAAAATATAGGAACTGAGTTTTCTGGGCAGGCAAAGAGAAAACCATTTACATTTTCTTATCTGATCAATTAATCTAAGAAAACTTTGTCCTTTTAAACAAAGAAAACCAGCTTTTTTTTTTTTTATACCAGTGTCTTTCCCTTTTTAATTTTATTTTTAAGTGTGCAGTCTTAAGATAGGAGTTTTCTGGGTTTTTCTCCCATCATGAATGATGTCGCAGACAAAGGAGGGGGATCTTTCCCCTGCTGTCCTGCTCGCATCCCTCACAGGAACTTAGGAGCGTTTTAGCTAAGGCCTGTCCGAATAAACCCCAGACCAGGCTACTCCGTGGAGTAGATGACCGTTCTGCCATATGACGCCCTGCGAGACTCAGGGTGCAGCCCACTCAGACTCCGTAGCTGAAGCAGTGAAGCCATACAGACAGATTTACACAGTCAGGCACTCTTCAGATTCAAACAGGTTGGATACCCTCCCTTTTGGGTATCTCTGGCTAATGGGAGGTGATCAATCTCCCTTTTCATTCTTTACAGATTAGAGTGAATTTCTATGGTTACAGGCAATGGAGGATGACAACCGGGTGTTTTCGCAGTCTCTCAAGGTTGGGCTGCTTCCTTAATCTCTCAAGGCCAAATGGCCCTTATACTTTACTTGGAAGTATAATCTATGTGGAGGCAGGTCAGGAGAGTATTAAATCACCTTGGAGGCTGTTTTTCTTCCTTTTTAGTCTGTCCTGACCATGTCTAAAATTCCTTTTCTGAAGATTTCCCTTCACAAACCTTTTACATCTTTCCTTTGCATTCAGGTTTTGTCCCAAGCCATTTTCTTCCAAACAACCATCTTATTAGGACCAAATTACCTTTTATTTTTAATAAAATGCATTTCCTTTCTTTAAATCTTTTTTACATATTACCTACTTTCCTACAGAGTTTCCCTTATTTTCATCAGTCTTAGTTACACTAAGCAGAATTTGATAGTCTTAGAAACCCCTTAATCTCTAGTTAAGACTAAGTATTAACCAACTGTGAACTGTTACAACAGAATTCTTCAGATGTCAAATTTATGAAACAGTTAAGTGCAAAACACGTTTACCAACAGATTTAAATACTCTTAGTTTCTTTGCAGTAAGAAGTCAAAAGCACAAACCTACATCCAGTAATTAACGACTTAGCATTTTATCCTTTAAGACCTAGATGTCCACAATTTAATTCCATTTGTCACCCAAGCAAAACTTTAAAACTTTTAGGTTACCAAAGACTTTGAAAGCTACTTCAGCAATTACCCATTAGAACTTTGAGACAGACAATTAACCATTAGTTTAGTCATTTCTTTGCTAACATATTTTAACAAGTAACACAAGCTTATTTGACCTTCAGTAAACTTCCAAGTTTCACATTTACTACTGTTAACTTAAAAGACAGGTCTTATCTTAATTAAACCAACAAACTTAACTTAGTTCCAATAGTGATTTACGTTCCACCTGGGCCCACTCCACTTTGAATGTTTACCTGAGACATGCATGGGAAGATCTGGAGTGGGGGTTTTAGGTCCAGGGGGTGTTCTTCTTGCTCCTTGACAGTGGAGAGAGGAGCCATGGTGCATGATCTAGAGGCTAGTCATGCAGGCTGCACGCACGTTGGTGCAGAAACACGATAAGGGGGAAACAGAGGAAAACAAAGTGCTGCCAGGAGGCAGAGAAAGGATTCCCGGTTTTGGAGCTCATAAGCCCCAACAGAGGAGCAGATGCCATGCTTGCCCACCAGCAAGGGGGGAGGGGTTAAGCAGTCCAAGTCGGGCCAGAGAACACAGGGAAACTTCCCCGAAACAAAGAGAGTTTCGGCAGCTGCTTGGGAATATTCCTTATGGTCTCTGTCTCGAGTTAGACCAACCCCAGTTGGTTCCAGTTATAGCCATTAACATGGGAAGTGAGTGAGGGAGAAACCCCCACATCTATTAGGAGAAACTCAGAATCTCTCCAGTGACCTAAAGTGAAACTTAAGGGGGTGGTAAGTGTTTGCCCCATTTTAGAGTCAAAGAAAACACCAAGGACAATAAGACACACAAAACAGTTAACAAGAAGGACGCTGCGCGATTTCGGTACAAAACCGAAAGCAAAAACTCAAGCGGAGATCCTGGGGGTCCGGATTCCCCCTCTCCAACCAAGGCCACGTATCTCTCTGATACAGGCTGAGCTCCAAATGCCCCGCTGCACCGGGGCCCAAATGTCCCGAAGGACCCAAATGTCCCGCCCGGCGGGACTACAAACGCCTCTGGAACGTCTTCCAGGGCTGCGAGGGAGAAGTCCGAGCCCGTCAGCTCCTTCTGGCCCTCGCCAAATACAAATGGATCCGATCGAACCCCAAACCAAACGCATGCGCAAATTCACAAGTAACAGGTTCAGACGCAGCCACAGACGCAACGAACAGACACAACGAATAAAGTGCTGGCCAGCTTACCTCCTGACAGTGGGTCGGTGGTCCTTGGGTGGGGGGGGTCTCGTATCCCGGGACGAGCCCCCAAATGAAAGATCCCCCCGGGGCTCCAAGCACCCCGGAATGGACCCCTTCTCAGGAGGAGACCCCCGGACCCAAAAACCGAGCCGAGTCCACTGGTCAGATGCAAACAGCACTAGGTTTATTGAGTAGTCACAGGTACCTGCGGGCGATCAAGTCTTAGGAGGACTCGCGCGCCAGCCCTTTGTTCAGGGCCTTTTTATGGGGTTTGGGGAAGCGAAAGCATATGTACAGAAGCAGAAGCATGGTTACAAAGTTTTCATTGGCTGGTTTGAATGGAAAGGCATACTTGGTGCGCGGGAATACCCCTGATTGGTTTGCTCAGCATCCTTCATTTACATAGTGGGAAGTTACTTTTATTGGTCGTTAACAAAAGGGAAACAGACAGTATTGGCTAGATTTCAATCCTTCATTAGCATGTAGACTGACCATCGGCATTGGCCAGACTACAATCCCTTATTAGCATGTAGACTGACCTTTCAACATTCCTTGTAGTATCTTATCACTTTTTACAACATGGGAGGATTGTTTAAGGGAGTGGGAGAAGGGGGTGTTGGCTAAGCAAAGAGAAGGGGGAAGGAAGGAGAAAGGGAGGGAGAAAACCCTTTTCAATCTCTTGCCGTGAACTAACACAACAGTCCCTTAATTGGTCTTCACTCCAATGCGCCTACATATCTGTTCTGTACCTGGTAGTCAAAGGCATCTTTCTACCAAACACGTCCCTGGCTTGCTCATTAGTCAACAAGTTTCCTTTGTCCACCACATGAATAGCCCAACTCCAGCCTGGTCAGAACCTACCCCAGAGCCCTTCATCTCACATCCCCTCCATCTCTATTCTAGCCACAGATCCCTTCTGGGACAGGGATGCTTCTTGAAGGCGCATTCACATGCTCCCTTTTCTCGTGCCTTGTGCACTAGATGTCCCCTCCGCCTGGCCTGCCCTCCATTCCCATGTCCCATCCATAAACTTCTCTTCCTACAACTTAGCCCACTTCGAAATGATTTACATATGTAAATGATGTCCTCCCCAATTCAAACGGATTTCTTTTTCTTTTTTTTTTTTTTATTTATTTGACAGAGAGAAATCACAAGTAGATGGAGAGGCAGGCAGAGAGAGAGAGGGAAGCAGGCTCCCTGCTGAGCAGAGAGCCCGATGCGGGACTCGATCCCAGGACCCTGAGATCATGACCTGAGCCGAAGGCAGCGGCTTAACCCACTGAGCCACCCAGGCGCCCCTCAAACGGATTTCTGAGGGTGTCTTCCCATAGGGCCAGGCATGGCCACCCAACGAATATTTATCGAGTGAATGAATAATTCACCGAACCTTACGCCCAATGTGTTCATAAAGAACGCAAATCCGGTGACACAGGGAGCCTCATCTGAAAAGCATCCTGGAGAAAATACGCAAATAAAACGGGCGAGAGCCAATCATTTAGAGAAGCCTTCCCTTTTCCTCCCAAGAGAGAAAAAGCGGAAGACAGCGCCTGCGCATACTCTCCTCCATGGCCCCATCCCACTTTGGCCATGGGGTGGCGCTGTGGGCGTGCTCCCCGGCAGCCAGATCTTCCCAGCCAGCTTCAAGGCCGCTCTAGCCGCCCTTCTCGCCTCCTCTGCTGGGAGGCGGGCGCAGCCCCGGGGGTCCCTCCAAGATGGCGGCGCAGAGGAGGAGCCTGCTGCAGAGCGTGAGGAACCGACCCGCTCTCCGGGCCGGGGGTTGGGAGCCCAAGGGGGGCCTGTCGGGTGCAGGCGCTGCTCCCTCTCCGCCGTTGGGCCGCCTCCTTCTCCCTGGCGAGGTGTGGCCGCCGGCCTCTCCTCTCCCCGTCCGGCCCCCCTCACTCCCGAGGACGGGGGCGCGTGCAGCCGCGCATGCGCACTGCCGCCTGGTCGTCGGGGGCTGGGATTCGCGGTCCAGCGACCCCGAGCGTCAAGGGCGCGTCGAGGGTGGGGTGCGTCCTGGAGCCGGAAGGGAAGGTGGCGCGCTGCGGCGGAGATGGCCGCGCGGTGAGCCCACCGCCGGCACCGAGCGGCAGCGGGAGAAAAACAGTCATAGTCGCAGCAGCCGCTGGTGTACAGCTTATCATCTCCCCGGTTTCCTGCCAATTGCTTTACGTTGTAAGCTTAGTTTATGTTAACAGCCCTGGGAGGTAGGTCCTACAGTTACTCCCGTTGGACAGGTAAAGAAACGGCGGTACAGAGAGGCAGGCGGTCACTTGCCCAAGGCCACACGGCAAGAGGCCACATGGCAGAGTCAGGGTTAAAATCGGGCCGTCTGATTGCAGAAACCCTGTTAACCTCTAGGCGCTGCGGAAGGCATGACCAGAGTGGCAGCCCGGGTTCTGGTCCTGACTCTTAACGCACTATGCCTCAGTTTCCTTAACTCTAAGGTGAGAGCAGGCCGTGGGAGATTTGTCCCGAGACTCACCCTTACCCCGCAGTCTGGACCCCCCCCCATGGGTTTGTCGCTGGTATCTTGCCCTTGCTTCGTCCTGTCTCACATGCACGTAGATACACACACATCTTGGTGCCCTGAGCCTATTCTGACCTACCAGCATAGTGTGTGGGGGCCCCTGGAGCCTCCCCAGATGGGGCAGTCTGTTGTGCTTGCCTGTGCACTTGTCTTCCTCCCGTGCTTAGGATCTGTGACGGATCTCACCAGCGCTTACCACCACTAGGTGCCAGGCACTCCATAAATATTGGGAAAAAAAAGCATTTGTAGCCCTGCCCAGTGCTTGGCGTGGGACTTAACAGAGCTACAGCAGACACGCCCTCCAACAGGCCCTCCTGCCCTGGGCCTGAAAGCGTCAGAATCAGAGGGAGGGATGACCGTCAGGGCTGTATACTAATGACCGGCTTTGTGTAGACGGTCTTTTGAAATTGCCCTTCCACCATAGCAATTCCCAGGTCTGCCCAGTGGGGACTGCTCTCTTCCCCTTAACGTCTTTGGCTGCCCTTTTATTAGACTAGTGCTCTGCAGGTCAGCCTTGTCATTGAGTTAGGTAGGCCTGGCCCTTTGCTTTGTGAGCTCCCAAAGGGCAGGGCCCCTGTATAAATTTACCCATTGCAAAATTTGCAGAAATACAGGCTGGGCTGTAGTGAGTGCTGGAAGTGGTAACTGCTGTGGGCCAGCTCGGCTTGCTGATGAGAGGGGCGTCCAGCTTCCTTCTTTCCTGGGTATGATGGCGCCCAGGAGACTCAGGTTAGACAGAAGCTTTGCTAGCTCTAGAATGTGTTCTGGGTGGAAGGGGAATCCTTTCAAGACAGGATGATTAGCTTTGAGCAGATAACATCATGATGAGAGGCAAGGGCATGACAGAGGTGTCCACACAAGGCCCGTCCCACCCTAAAGATGACCAAGACATCTCTGCTCACAGGGTGTCTGAGTGTCCAGGCAGCATATGTTGCTTGCTGACTGGCTCTCCACTGTCCTGAGTCTGGTAGGAGCAGCTCAAATAACAGCGTTGAGCAGATGGCCTTGAGGGTTCCTAGTCTGTGGTTGTAGGACCTGGGGATACAAAGATAAGAAGTGTGCGCACCCTGGGGGGAGGGAGCCCTCTACTACTAACACAGTGTGGAAGGCACTGTGTGGTCAGTGTTGAGAGGCCGTGGCTGGCCTGGTTTGACTGGGTCAGTGGAGGCTCGCAGGAAGGGCTGGGGATTTGTTGGCAACACGGTGCGGGTGGGCGTGCTGGGGCCAGGTGGCAGAGCACTGAGGAGTTTCACCTTTGGTCCCCAGCCAGCATGGTAGCTTGAAAGGTCTTTTGAAGAAAAGAAGAGCTTTTGAAGATCGCTTGATGTGTTCAAAGGAACTTGGGCCCTTCGCAATCTCACAAAAAGTTCCAGCCCCACAGGGACTTGGGCAAGTCACTTAACATCCCTGAACCTTAGTTCCCAACGGAAAGGACACCCAGGAGTGTTGTTAGGATTAAATGAACTAACACGTGACTGTCCTAGCCCAGCATGGTCACAGTCCAGCCATGAAGTGCCACCTTCATTTCTGAGCATTTAGCTGTCATTGAGCACTTACTGTGTGGCCAATACTGTGTTAGTGCAAGGGACACTTTCCTCACGAAGCCTCTGTTCTGATAAGGGAGACAGTCCCAGTGAGTAAATACAGATTGTAAACAATATAATACCTATAGCCTCAGTTGGGAGGAGTAGTCTGGATTTCTAGAATGGTGGAGGGGCTGTTTTAAGAGTGGTAGGGAAAGACACTCAGCATCTGATGGGATGAAGTAGGGGATTTGGGAGGGAGTGTCCCTGGTTGAGGGACCACAGATGCCAAGGCTGGTTTGTTTGGGGAGCACCAAGGAGGCCAGCGTGGCTGGAGTAGAGTGCTTTGGAGGAGTGGGGGTCGCTGAGGTCCAAGGGACCTTTGTGGACCCTGGTGTGGACTTTGGATTCTATCCTAAGTGTGCTGTGAAACTCGGTGGTTTTTAGGGATATTTTAGGTTTTTAGTGGGGGCTGTATTTTGGAGGACGAGCTGGTCGGATTTACTGGTGGATCATATGGTGGGTGTGTGACCGAGGAAAAAGAGTCAACAACAACTGTGCCCTTTACTGAGATGGGGAGTCTCTGGAAGTCCAGCACATTTGGGGCTGAAAGAATCAGGAGTTTGGTGTTGCCTCTGCTCTTCTGTCCTTAGTTATAAAAAGAAAATCAACTTGAAATTCAGTTTTTTTAACTTAGAAACCTTGAGCCACTACAACTCTAAGATCACAGGTGCGGGCTCTGAATTTTTTCTAATATACGTCATCAGTTCCCCCATTAAAATAAAAACATCCAGGAGGCCATCACCTACAACCGTCTCATCCGCCGTCAGAATGTGGCCGAGCGGCTCCAGCCCGCAGTAAGTGCCCCACAATTATTAGCCCCTTTAAGAATGTATTAGGACTATATTTGTGATGAAAACATAGAGAGCCTTTGATGAAAACCCTGCTGGGAGAGGTGGGGGCCAGGAGTTGAGCTGGTCCCAGAGGAGTGGGAAGGAAAAGGGGGTCATTCAGAAAGACAGAGATGGCAGGAGACACTGGGTATTTTAAGCTTTTTGGAGAGAAAGAACAGCTGCCCCCCCACCCCCCACCCTGAGCCATCTCCCTGGGGGCATTATTCTCTCATTCTGAGCTTCCTTTTTGCCTCCAAGGAATTCGGGTGCTTTCACCACAAAAACACTCAGCCTTTTCATACTATAATTTGATATTCAAGCTGTGGCCTGAACTTGGAACCATGCTTTGTCCACTTTTGCTGCCCAGGAGTTGGAGATGAATCTCTGTGGAGACTTTCATGGACTGTTAGTCTGTGACGCGGTCACACACGCGTGTGAGGCCGCTGAAGGGTGTGTGTGTACCGAGTACTCGGAACATCCTTCGCCACTGACCGTGCACCTGGATCACGGTCAGTGCTTTTCCTACCAAAACAGGAATTTTGGGAGCTCCCTCATACAAGTCAAAATTAGGCTTTTTTTTTTTTTTTTTAAAGATTTTATTTATTTATTTGAGCGAGTGAGTGAGAAAGCGAGCTGAAGCAGAGGAGAGAGGCAGATGGAGAGGGAGAAGCCGACTTCCCGCTGAGCAGGGAGCCCTGCGCCACCGTGCCGCGCGCCACTGTAGGACTTGATCCCAGGACCCTGGGATCATGACCCCAGTCAAAGAAGGCAGACACTCAGCCAACTCGGCCACCCAGGTGCCCCTAGTTTCGGCTTTTTTTTTTTTTTTTTTTTAAGATTTTTATTTATTTATTTATTTGACAGAGAGAAATCCCAAGTAGATGGAGAGGCAGGCAGAGAGAGAGAGAGGGAAGCAGGCTCCCTGCTGAGCAGAGAGCCCGATACGGGACTCGATCCCAGGACCCTGAGATCATGACCTGAGCCGAAGGCAGCGGCTTAACCCACTGAGCCACCTAGGCGCCCTAGTTTCGGCTTTTTGAAATGGCCTTCTTTCCTTACTATATTTTGTGTTCAGTTTCTTCTGAGAAATTAATTAGGAACCCATCAAAGAAAGAGGTGCAGGCTCAGTGTGGGGGGTGTCTACGCAGCTCGGTGATGAGGCTGTGTGAGCGCAAGGAGCCCCCTTCTCGGCTGACGGCAGACCTGGCATTTGTGGGTGTGGGGAAAGTATGCATCATTATGCGCGCGGGGGTGGGGAAGGGAGTGGTTTGGGTGACAAGGAAATCCTTGACCTTTCTGAATATTGTTCAGAGATGTGGACCGTGTCGGGGTGGAATCAGCAACAGAGCGTGTCGGGGTGGAATCAGCAACAGAGCGTTGGTGTGGCTAATCCCTGAAGGAGGGGAGGGAGCTGGGGCAGCAGGATGGCCGCCCACCTGGTCACAGCAGCGTCAGAGTCGTGTCGGGAGCATTGCTGACATCGGGGAAGACCGGGAACTGTCTCACTCCCTCGTGGGCAGAACCGGGAATTCTCTGGCCACTTGTCACTGAACATCCGAGGGGCTGTGGGGACTGTGTTCCAGGCAGGGCCTCCCCCGAAGAGCACTCCTAAGTATATGAGAAATTCTCCATGTATCTTCGCATCCAAGACATTAATTATAAGGACCCGTCATTATTTTATATACTGCTAAGAAAGAAAACATCCTGCTAATTAACTTGTAACACATCAACTTCAGATATTTAAAGATGAGAATATATGTCTTGGAATCAGCAAAATAAGCAGCTGACAGCACTAGGCTGTGAAACAGCACAACAGCACAGCAGGGACGCCTGGCTGACTGAGTCAGAAGAGCCTGTGACTCTTGATCTCAGGGTTGTGAGTTCAAGCCCCACGTGGGGTGTAATAAACTTTTTTTCTTTTTTTTTTAAAAGATTATGTATTTGTTTATTTATTTATTTAACAGAGACCACAAGTAGGCAGAGAGGCAGGCAGAGAGAGAGGAAGGGAAGCAGGTTCCCCACTGACCAGAGAGCCCAGATGTGGGGCTCAATCCCAGGACCCTGGGATCATGACCTAAGCTAAAGGCAGAGGCTTTAACCCACTGAACCACCCAGGCACCCCGAGGGTGTAGTAAACTTTAAAAAAAAACAAAAACCCAAGAAACCAGTACCAATTTATAGCGTGAAAGTTGCCAAGACACCAGATGGTTAATGACTGCTATGCCTCCGTGAACCCTGAGGATGAATTTCTCCGGGATGGGGCCCTGTAGCATTGGGCAGTTATTTTCCCGGAGCCCCGGACGCGTACCCAGAAGGGTTTGGTGTGTGCTGGTTTAAAACTCATTGTTACATATCCCCCAGGTGTTTTGTTTCTGTTTTGTTTTGTTTTTTAAGATTTTATTTATTTATTTACTTGACGGAAACAGCGAGAGAGGGAACACAAGCTGGGGGAGAGGGAGAGGGAGAAGCAGGCTTCCCACCAAGCAGGGAGCCCGACATGACATGGGCTCCATCCCAGGACCCAGGGATCATGACCCAAACTGAAGGCAGGCCCACAGGCACCCCCTTCCCTTTTTTTTTTTTTTTTTTAAACATATCACACAGTTTATTTGCTTTTCAACTCCTTTTCAAACTGATGATAATCAAAAGAGAAAGACTTGGTTTGTTCCTTGTATGTCCTTAACACCTTTCTGATTCTTGCTAGTCTCCCTGTTGTTTTTTTTGTTTGTTTGTTTTGTTTTTTTAAGATTTTATTTATTTGACAGAGAGACACAGTGAACAGCGAGGGAGGGAACACTAGCCGTGGAAGTGGGAGAGGGAGAAGCAGGCTTCTTGCTGAGCAAGGAACCTGATGTGGGGGCTTGATCCCAAGACCCTGGGATCATGACCTGAGCCGAAGGCAGCGGCTTAATGACTGAGCCACCCAGGTGCCCCTGTTGTTGTTTTTTTTAAGATTTTATTTTTAAGTAATCTCTACCCTCAGTTTTCAGCTTGAACTCACAACCCTGAGGTCAAGAGTTAACGTGCTTCACCAGCTGAGACAGCCAGGTGTTCTACCCCTGCCTTCTTTTTCTTTTCAAGCAGAACAGAGCTCCAGCTCAGAGTCTGTGACCAGCAATAGGTTCAGCTAGAATTTAATAATCTTGTTTTGTTTTCATTTTTTATTATCTTCAAGATAAAGCAGGTGATACTGGTTTTCTACTTACAATACTGAAAACATTTACATCAAAATGAAGTCATTTGAGTAGAATAAAATGTGGCGGTGTAAAGAAAAAAATAGGGGGGCGCCTGGGTGGCTCAGTTTAACCCACTGCCTTCTAAAGCCTCTGCCTTCGGGTCATGATCTCAGAGTCCTGGGATCGAGCCCCACATCGGGCTCTCTGCTCAGCAGGGAGCCTGCTTCCCTCCTTTCTCTCTGCCTGCCTCTCTGCCTACTTGTGATCTCTGTCTGTCAAATAAATAAATAAAATCTTTAAAAAAAAAAAATAGGAAGTGGCTAGTTCCTTGAAGATAGTGAATGGCTGGTTGAGGTCTGGGAAACATGGGCCTCTGGCACTAGTTGGATCTGAACAGGGCCTTTGGAGGTGGTCAGGGCTTGGAAGGACCAGAAAAGGGGAGGGAGGCCTTGCTTCACCATGGATACTTTTTAGTATGCTTTTGGGTAAATTTTTCTTATTTCTCCTTTATCTTAATACCAAGTCAAGTCCAATTGGCTAAGAACTTTATGTTTAAAGAGTGTCAGTATGAAATAAGTAGGTCTTTGCCCAGCAAGTTTAATGTATATAAATAGTTGTTTTAAAATGTGTGTCTGTTTCTATGGCTATACCTCTGGGGTCAGTAGCCTCTTTATTTGAGATCCCCAAAATACATTGGCCTTTCAAGTAGGGCAAACCTTTGGTAGAAGTGTTGCTTCCTTCCTGTGTCGGTGTGGACTCCTTCTGCCAGAAGTAGGTTAGCTTCCCACGCTTTTTTGTTCTGGTCATAGTTTTTTAGAAATCATTTGGAACACTGTATGGAAGGCCTTATCTGTACAAGATAGACAGCTGAGTGAGATTGTTAATCTTCAAAGGGTGAGATTCAAAATTATGTCAATAGGCTGGAAGGCTGAGATGAAAGCATTAAGATATAATCCAACTAATGTAAATTTAGGTTTAAAAAAATCCTTTACAGGAGTGTGGTTAGGGGAGACTGACTGGCGAGAACCTCAGAGGAAAAAGACGCTGTGATTTTAGTTGACAGCAAGTGGGAATTTTCCCTTGGAGGCTGGATGCCAATCTTTTCTTTAAGTGTATAAAGGCTCTTGGTTTTTGTGTCTTGATTTTTCTGTCCTACCACCCTACTGATTTCTTTGGTTTGAGTTAATTTTAACATTAATTCTTTAGGTTTACTATCCTATCAACTGCAAATAGAGATAATTGTACTTCTTCAGTCCTTAAGCTCAGCAAATATAAAATAGAGATAATTGTACTGCTCTACTTCTTTTTTTTTTTTTTAAGATTTTACTTATTTATTTGACAAGACAGAGATCACAGTAGGCAGAGTGAGGGGAAGGGAAGCAGGCTCCCTACTGATGTACTGCTCTACTTCTTAAGCTTGACTTCTTTTCTCTTATCTAATTGTGTGGGCTGACACCTCTAGTTCAGTGTTTGGATAGTAGAGAAGGTGGATGTCCTTGCTGGGTTTCCGATTTTTTTTTTTTTTTTTAAGATTTTATTTATTTGACAGAGAGGGACACAGCAAGGGAACACAAGCAGGGAGGGTGGGAGAGGGAGAAGCAGGCCTCCTGCCAAGCTGGGAGCTTCCTGTGGGGCTCAATCCCAGGACTCTGGGGTCATGACCTGAGTCAAAGACAGACGCTTAACAACTGAGCCACCCAGGCGCCCCTGTGTTTCTGATTATAATGAGAATCCCTCTTGTGTTTCCCTACTAAGTAAGATGCTGGCATTAGTACCAACTGAAGCATATATATAATGGCATGTTAAACTGTCCATTGACTACTGTTGTCTTGAGTGTTATTATTGGGAATGGACCAAGACTGTCCTTAAGTAAACAATAGCACTGGAGTCCATACTCATCGACCTGAAAACCAGTTACTAGTTAATCAAATAATACACAGTTGCCAGGGCACCTGGGTGGCTCAGCGGGTTAAAGCCTCTGCCTTCAGCTCGGGTCGTGGTCCCAGGGTCCTAGGATCGAGCCCCGCATCTGGCTCTCTGCTCAGTGGGAAGCCTGCTTCCTCCTCTCTCTCTCTGCCTGCCTCTCTGCCTGCTTGTGGTCTCTGTCTGTCAAATAAATAAATAAATAAAATCTTAAAAAAAAAAATACACAGTTGCCCCTTGAACAACATGGCTTTGAACTATGCATATTTACTTACATGCAGATTTTTTCCATGAATACAGTACTGTATTGTGTTCTTTTCCACGATTTTCTCTATAAGATTTATATATTTATGCGAGAGAGAGGCAGCACCTGAGTGCATGTATGAGAGGATGGGCAGAGGGAGAGCAGAGAAAGAATTTTAAGTAGACTCCACATTAAGCAAGGAGCCCAACACAGGGCTCGATCCCAGGCCCCGAGATCATGACCTGAACTGACCCAAGAGTCAGCTGCGTAACAGACTGTGCTGCCCAGGGGCCCCATTCCTTATGATTTTCTTAATATTTTATTTTTTCTAGCTTACTTTATTGTAAAAATTCGGTATATAATACATATGACATACAAAACATGTTAATTAAACATTTATGTTATTGATAAGGCTTCCTTCCAGTCACCAGTAGCCTATGTCAATAGGTGAGTTTTTGTGGGAGTCGAAAGTTACACGTGGACTTTTGACTGTGCAGGAGGTTGGTGCCCCAATCCAAGTGGCATTCAGGAATCAGCTAGATTTCCAAAATATTGCTAGCTCAATATTATGAAAATCAGATGTCAAAGAGAGCACTTAATATCACAGAGGTGGTGCGCCTGGGTGGCTCAGTGGGTTAAGCCTCTGCCTTCAGCTCGGGTCATGATCTCAGGGTTCTGAGATCGAGCCCCACATCGGGCTCCATGCTCAGCGGGGAGCCTGCTTCCCCCTCCCTCTCTCTGCCTGCCTCTCTGCCTACTTGTGATCTCTCTCTGTCCAATAAATAAATCTTAAAAAAAAAAATTTAACATCACAGAGGTGTCCAGGCTCTAGTCGTGAATACCTTCCGAGAACAAAGTGCTTGTAAGTAGATGTACCGTTGTCATACGGTTTTTCAGATTCGGGAGAGCTTGTGTCTCCCACATGAGTTGTGTGTGGCTGCAGCGGTCTGGGCAGCGTCGGCCAGCTCCTGGTAGCAATGTCATGGGCGCCCATTGGGAATTGCTTTCAGATGAGTTGTCACTGTGCCCTGAAACGCCGACGTGCCCAGGTCCTCTGTCATCCGTTCCAGTTTGTTTCCTTCCTTCCTTGCGGAAGACTCTCATTGGTGGTTTTTGTAGCGTTATCTCACAATATCAAGTGGGCCCATAAGTGGCTTGGGTAGTACTTATTTTTTGCTGGAAAGTATGAATTTGTTGGAAAGATTCGAGTCCCTGAAGCCTGGCTCTGCCCCTGTGGGAGGTAGAGAATGGTAGAGGAAGCACCACGGTTGCAACACCGATGACAGGTTTTGCATCCTGGGTGACACATTTATATTGTTCATCTCGTATTCAAGGACAAGTTCAATCCATCTTAATCTCCTCTTCCATCACAGACAGTATGCTGTCTGTACTTTAGAAAGTATAAACATCTTCCATGCTTTATTTTAAAAGATTTATTTATATATTCGACACAGAGAGAGATCGCGCACAAGCAACTGTAGCAGTGGAGGGAGAGGGAGGAGCAGGCTCTCCACTGAGCAGGGAGTCTGATGCTGGGCGCCATCCCAGGACCCTTAACCGCTTAACCAACTGAGCCACCCACGCACCCCTTCGGCTGCCCTCTGAAACAGCTATGGGCCTTTACGGTGCTGAATATTGGTCTCTTGACCCATCTTTTTTTTTTTTTTTTTTTTTTTCCCAATTTATTTACTTTCAGAAAAACAGTATTCATTATTTTTTCACCACACCCAGTGCTCCATGCAAGCTGTGCCCTCTATAATACCCACCACCTGGTACCCTAACCTCCCACCCCCCGCCACTTCAAACCCCTCAGATTGTTTTTCAGAGTCCATAGTCTGTCATGGTTCATCTCCCCTTCCAATTTACCCAAAAGCACATACCCTCCCCAATGTCCATAACCCTACCCCCCTTCTCCCAACCCCCCTCCCCCCAGCAACCCACAGTTTGTTTCGTGAGATTAAGAGTCACTTATGGGGGCGCCTGGGTGGCTCAGTGGGTTAAGCCGCTGCCTTCGGCTCAGGTCATGATCTCAGGGTCCTGGGATCGAGTCCCGCATCGGGCTCTCTGCTCGGCAGGGAGCCTGCTTCCTCCTCTCTCTCTGCCTGCCTCTCTGCCTACTTGTGATTTCTCTCTGTCAAATAAATAAATAAAATCTTTAAAAAAAAAAAAAAAAAGAAGAGTCACTTATGGTTTGTCTCCCTCCCTATCCCATCTTGTTTCATGGATTCTTCTCCTACCCACTTAAGCCCCCATGTTGCATCACCACTTCCTCATATCAGGGAGATCATATGATATTTGTCTTTCTCTGCTTGACTTATTTCGCTAAGCATGATACGCTCTAGTTCCATCCATGTTGTCGCAAATGGCAAGATTTCGTTTCTTTTGATGGCTGCATAGTATTCCATTGTGTATATATACCACATCTTCTTGATCCATTCATCTGTTGATGGACATCTAGGTTCTTTCCATAGTTTGGCTATTGTGGACATTGCTGCTATAAACATTCGGGTGCACGTGCCCCTTTGGATCACTACGTTTGTATCTTTAGGGTAAATTCCCAGTAGTGCAATTGCTGGGTCATAGGGCAGTTCTATTTTCAACATTTTGAGGAACCTCCATGCTGTTTTCCAGAGTGGTTGCACCAGCTTGCATTCCCACCAACAGTGTAGAAGGGTTCCCCTTTCTCCGCATCCTCGCCAGCATCTGTCATTTCCTGACCTGTTGATTTTAGCCATTCTGACTGGTGTGAGGTGATATCTCATTGTGGTTTTGATTTGTATTTCCCTGATGCCGAGTGATATGGAGCACTTTTTCATGTGCCTGTTGGCCATCTGGATGTCTTCTTTGCAGAAACGTCTGTTCATGTCCTCTGCCCATTTCTTGATTGGATTATTTGTTCTTTGGGTGTTGAGTTTGTTAAGTTCTTTATAGATTTTGGACACTAGTCCTTTATCTGATATGTCGTTTGCAAATATCTTCTCCCATTCTGTCAGTTGTCTTTTGGTTTTGTTAACTGTTTCCTTTGCTGTGCAAAAGCTTTTGATTTTGATGAAATCCCAAAAGTTCATTTTTGCCTTTGCTTCCCTTGCCTTTGGCGATGTTCCTAGGAAGATGTTGCTGCGGCTGAGGTCGAAGAGGTTGCTGCCTGTGTTCTCCTCAAGGATTTTGATGGATTCCTTTCTCACATTGAGGTCCTTAATCCATTTTGAATCTATTTTTGTGTGTGGTGTAAGGAAATGGTCCAATTTCATTTTTCTGCACGTGGCTGTCCAATTTTCCCAACACCATTTATTGAAGAGGCTGTCTTTTTTCCATTGGACATTCTTTCCTGCTTTGTCGAAGATTAGTTGACCGTAGAGTTGAGGGTCTATTTCTGGGCTCTCTATTCTGTTCCATTGGTCTATGTGTCTGTTTTTGTGCCAGTACCATGCTGTCTTGATGATGACAGCTTTGTAATAAAGCTTGAAGTCCGGAATTGTGATGCCACCAACTTTGGCTTTGTTTTTCAATATCCCTTTGGCTATTCGAGGTCTTTTCTGGTTCCATATAAATTTTAAAATTATTTGTTCCATTTCTTTGAAAAAGATGGATGGTACTTTGATAGGAATTGCATTAAATGTGTAGATTGCTTTAGGTAGCATAGACATTTTCACAATATTTATTCTTCCAATCCAGGAGCATGGAACATTTTTCCATTTCTTTGTGTCTTCCTCAATTTCTTTCATGAGTACTTTATAGTTTTCTGAGTATAGATTCTTAGCCTCTTTGGTTAGGTTTATTCCTAGGTATCTTATGGTTTGGGGTGCAATTGTAAATGGGATTGACTCCTTAATTTCTCTTTCTTCTGTCTTGTTGTTGGTGTAGAGAAATGCAACTGATTTCTGTGCATTGATCTTATATCCTGACACTTTACTGAATTCCTGTATAAGTTCTAGCAGTTTTGGAGTGGAGTCTTTTGGGTTTTCCACATAGAGTATCATATCATCTGCGAAGAGTGATAATTTGACTTCTTCTTTGCCGATTTGGATGCCTTTAATTTCCTTTTGTTGTCTGATTGCTGAGGCTAGGACTTCTAGTACTATGTTGAATAGCAGTGGTGATAATGGACATCCCTGCCGTGTTCCTGACCTTAGTGGAAAAGCTTTCAGTTTTTCTCCATTGAGAATGATATTTGCAGTGGGTTTTTCATAGATGGCTTTGATGATATTGAGGTATGTGCCCTCTATCCCTACACTTTGAAGGGTTTTGATCAGGAAGGGATGCTGTACTTTGTCAAATGCTTTTTCAGCATCTATTGAGAGTATCATATGGTTCTTGTTCTTTCTTTTATTGATGTGTTGTATCACATTGACTGATTTGCGGATGTTGAACCAACCTTGCAGCCCTGGGATAAATCCCACTTGGGATTTATCTTTACCCATCTTTTCAGGAGGAGGACATAGGACACACCTGACTGGGGAGGTGCTTTTGTGCTTAATGTCATTTGAGTTGGAGGCAAGAGACAGACCCTAGGAAAAAAAGCTTCTTTTGGAAACTTACTTGCCAGGTTGTCTTTGTGAGGTCTCTGACAGTGGAGATGTATTAAGCAGATCTAAGACCTAAGGAATAATCGGCACAGAGCCGTTCATTGTAAAGTACTTAACTCCTTGGCAGTGAACTCTCTTCAGTGGCGTGGAAGGCCTTACCCTGTTCCCACCCAGGCACACGTGTATGAACACAGTAGCAAGCCACTTTCCCCTCTGGTCACTGCAGAGGCCACACTGGCCTTCTTGGACTTTGTAAACCTCACACACTTACTTTTCCACCTCAGGGTCTTTGCACATGGCTGTTTCCTCTGCCCAGAAGGCTCCTTTCCCACTTTTCTGAGATGGTCACTGCTCCATCATCATTTGGGTCTGGTTCAGGGGTCGCCTTTTCTGACCACTTCATCTAAAAGAGCCCTCACCATCTCTCTGTCCCTTACTGTAATTATTTTCTCCATGGCACATATCCCTGTCTCAAATAGCTGTATTTATTGTATCACATATTTAAAGTTTCTCGTTGACTAGAAAGGAGGCTTCAGACAAGGACCCTCCGTCATTTTCCGCACTGTGGTTCCGGCGCCTAGAATAATGCTAGCCTTCTGTAAATGCCCACTAAATGTTTATGGAATATGTTTGTATTAATGGAATGTACTCCTCCCGCATAATGTCATATGTGGATTCCGAAGACTTAATTAAGTTGTCATTTCTATTAAGAGAGACATTTATATGGCTTTCAGATGAGACAGGTGACGATTCCAGCTAGGCAGTTTGTGTCACCATGAAGCAGTTTTTCTTTCATCGTCTGTGTCTTGACCTACATGCCTGGTGTCCTCAGAAGCTGAGCAGAATTTCAGCTCTTGTTGCTGTTTCTTTTCCACAGCTAGGTTTCGGTCACATTTGCAGTTTTCGCAGGCTACTACTAATAGACCTTAGTGGCTTTTCAGACCTTGTGGTGACATCATGAGAATAAGTCCTGTAAAGATGTAAGATTAAAGACACATCACATTGATGAATTGAAAGATTCACACGGTGAAGATGTCGGATCTCAAACTGATCTGTGAACAGTTCCAGTCAAAATCCCAGCAAGATTTTCTTGTAGATATAGACAAACTGAGATTTTATTTATTTGACAGAGACACAGCAAGAAAGGGAACACAAGCAATGGGAGAGGGAGAAGCAGGCTCCCTGCCAAGCACGGAGCACATTGTGGGGCTCAGTCTAGGGATCCCAGGATCATGATCTGAGCCGGAGGCAGATGCTTAATGACTGAGCCACCCAGGCGCCCCAGACAAAGTGATTTTAAAATTTATAGAGAAGGCAAAGGAAATAGGATCACTGAAGTCATTTTGAAAACGAATGAAGTTAGAGGTCACCCACTAACTGATTGTATAATATCGATTATAAGTAAAATGTAGATTTGATAATAAGAGATTTTGAATATAAGTTTATAAAATCGTGGTAATCAAGAGCATGTAACTGGTGGAGGGATGGACACACAGATTCATGGCACAGAGCGGAGAACAGAGACAGACCCACACAAGGACAGCCAGTTAATTTTTTTTGAAAGAGGCGCAGAGATAATTTAATGGAGAAAGGGCAGGGGATGCCTGGGTGGCGCAGTTGGTTGAACGACTGCCTCCGGCTCAGGGCGTGATCCTGGAGTCCCGGGATCGAGTCCCACATCAGGCTCCCAGCTCCATGGGGAGTCTGCTTTGCTCTCTGACTTTCTCTTCGCTCATTCTCTCTCTCACTGTCTCTCTCTCTCAAATAAATAAAATAAAATCTTTAATGGAGAAAGGGCAGTCTTTTCAACAAATGGCGTTGGAACAGTTGGATATCCACATGTGAAACAAAAAAAAACTTAGACCTAAACTTCCTGTCTTAGACAGAGATTAACCCCAAATGGATCACAGGTCTAAATGTAAAACTGTGAAACTATCAGAAGAAAACCCTAGGTCTCTGTGGCCGGGGCCAGGCAGACAGTTATTAGAACATGAAAGCATGCACCGTGAGAGAAAAAGCTGATAAAATGGGTTTCATCAAAACTAGAAACTCTTGGCCTGCAAAAGACACCAATAAGCAAATAAAATGACAAGCTACAGGGGTGCCGGGGTGACTCAGTCGGTTAACCTCTGACTGTTGGTTTCAGCTCAGGTCATGATCTCAAGGGCTGAAGGATCCAGCCTGGAGTCAGGCTCCCCACTCAGCGGGGAGTCAGCTTGAAGGACCCACTCCCTCTGCCCCTCCCCTGCTCGTCCTCCCTCTCTCTGTCTCTCTCAAAGTAAATAAATCTTAAAGAAAGAAACAAATGAACAAACAACAAGCTACAGACTGGGAAAAAATATTTGCAAATCACATGTCCAGCAAAGGACTTTATCCAAAAGACATAAAGCGCTCTCAGATCTCAACAGGTGAAAAATCAAAACAACCCAAGTGAAAAATGGACAGAAGAAAAAAAATGGGCATAAGATTTAAAACAGACACTTCACCAGAGATGGTGGGATGACGATGTAGCACATAGAGAGACGCTTAACACCATTATTAGTCACCAGGGAAATGCAGATCACAGCACAATGAGCTAGCACTACAGGCTTTCTAGAATGTCTCCATTTAACAAAGGGGACCCTGCAATGACGAGGAGGCAGAGCCCATGGAACTCGCCTTGTGCATTTATGGGCAGGAGCACAAATGGTACACCACTTTGGGAAACAGTTGGCAATTTCTTAGAAAATCAGACAGCCGTCTCATCCCTACTCTAGAGATGTGAAAGGTCACATTGACACAGAAACCTGCCTGTGACTCTTCATACCCGCTCTCCATACCTGCCCCAAGCTGGGAATAGCCCAGAGGCCCTTGAGTGGATGAGCAGATGGGCTTCTATCCAACTGGTGGAAAATTCTCCAATGAAGGGACAGACTTGTTGCCCGCAGCAACTTGTGTGGGTGGGGTGGGGGGAGGAGGTCTCAGGCATGGTGCTGAGTGAGAGGATCCCATCTCAAAAGGTTATGCATCTTGAGGCCTGGAGCAGAGTGGTGGGTTTGTCAGGGGCTGGGGAGTGGGAGGAGAAGTTAGTGTCCAACAGGGACAGAGTTTCAGTTTTTCAAAATGGAAAGAACCATGGGGATGGGTGGCAGGGCTGGCTACGCAGCAGTGAATAGTTAGTACCCCTGAACTATTTACTTAAAGACAATAAAGATCGTGAATTTTGCTATGTGTGTTTTATCGCAATAAAAAGAAAAAAAGTCATGTACTGCCTAATTGCACCAAAGACATTCTGGAAAAGACCATGTAGTGGCGCAGCACAGGGCCAGAGGAGGGTGTGGCTACAAAGGGGCAACACGAGGGTCTGCTTTGGGGCGATGGGGCTGTTGCAGATCTTGGGGCGGCAGTCACACGAAACACCTGTTCCCATTCATAGACTCGCGAGCCAAAAAAAAGTCCATTTTACTATATGTTAATTTAAATACAAAAATAAGCTCCCACATCCTGCAGAAGTTGCTCTAGGGTGCAAAGCACAGAACTAACCCGCTAGAATAAATGCATCACGAAAGCGATTAAAAAAGCCATAGAGTCCCTGGCTGTCAGTATGTAAATGAACAGAACATGAAATTTGCCACAAAAACTAACCACAGGCCTTTTATGTATCCGATTGCAAAGGCCTGTCAAAGTGGTTTTCGCAGCCTTCTTTGAACGCCCTGCCTACTTCCTTGGAGGCAGTCGTGCACAGTATCCGTGCCTGTTTAGTACACAGCATCCCATCCAGACTTGGTCCTTGCAGTTGGCCTTTGATTGTCCCAGTTGTTTCCATTTGCTGTAGTTCAGCCCAGTGGCCCTGGGAATGCTCCCGGGAGCCCGGCCAGCTTCGGGGAGGCGCTCAGTGAGAAACAGTGGATCGCACCTGAGTGTTGTGTCAGAGTTGTCTCTGCGGCTAAAATAATGCAGATGCTCAGAGTGAACTCAAGATTTAGGCCGATCAGAATTTGAGTTTGGGCTGGGGCTGGACAGCTGTGTATGTGCGCGCGCGTGCGTGTGTGTGTAAGGTTCTAAGCTCCATGGTGATGATACTGGGCAGTCTAGTTCAAGATCCATGGGGTAGAGTGGAAGTCAGACAGGGGCAGGCAGGAGGGAGGGAGCCAGGCGTACTAGGACTGCATGGGAAGGCTGTCAGTCAAGCCCCGCTGGGGGTGGGGTGGTCTTCCTGAAGGAGGTCTTCCTAGAGGCCCTGCCTGACTGCTGAGCCAGAGTCCCAGAGAGCGTGGAGTAATGCCAGACAAGGAGTCTGTTCATGCAGACGGAAAGAGTGTGGTGCCGGGAGCCTTGTGCCGATGGAGAAGGCTGTGGCACCCAGCGGGTGGGAGAGTCACCAGAGGAGGACAGAAGCCCCAGGGGCACGGAGCAGGAACAAGGCGGTTTCTCTGGGGTCGGGCTGCCTGAGTCAGTCACCTGAAGGAGCTGCTGCATATGCCAGTGTCCTGGGATCGGCCCTTCTGGGGGCTGGGCCTAGAGGCCTCCAGTTAGAGCGAGTGCCTAAGTGATTGGCATCAGAGCCACAGCAGGGAGAGGTAGGGAGCCACCAAAGAGCTTTCTACCGAGAGTTTGCTCTCCAGAGTGTGTCTCATGTTTTGTAACATCGTTCATGCTTGGAAACCACTGCTGGGCCTTAATTTGGGAGCTCTAGGCTTTTCTAGACTTCCTGGGGGAAAGCATTGCGGACTTCCCATGAAAACACACAGACTCTTCTGTAGGCTTTAGTTCGTATAAGCATCGTTTTCCAGAAGGAAATGGAACCTTCTCCACAGGGCTCTGGGGCTACTACCGTTTTGTTGGGGAAGAAGGAGGTGTGGGGCCCAACCTGGGGAGAAGGTGACACTTCTTTGTTTCCTGGTGTCCTTCTCAGGAGCAGCAGCCAAGCTGGACAGATGACCTTCCACTCTGCCACCTCTCTGGGGTTGGTACTGCCTCCAACCGCAGCTACTCTGCTGATGGTAAGGGCACTGAGAGCCACCCACCAGAGGACAGCTGGCTCAAGTTCAGGTGAGTGTGCCGGCAACGTCCCCCTGGGCATCGGAGGCAGATTTATGGGGCAAGAAAAAGCAGCACTTTTGTACCTCTCTCGAATGGGGCTCGCTGCTGAGGTGGGGTCCGTGGGAGGCAGCGCCTGCTGCTGTCCCTTGCACATCTGGACCTCACCCCCACCACACCTGCTACAGTGGGGGTGGGGAGCGTCCCAGAAGGCCATGCCCGAATGGCATGAGGGTCAGTGTGGGGAGACTCAGGTGTCTTTGGCCTCACCCCAAGTCCTGGCCCTCCTCCCCTCCACTTGGGAACTGGCGTCACTCTCCTACAAGCCCCCGGTCCCAAGCTGCTCCCCCTCTCTCTGGCAGGAGTGAGAACAACTGCTACCTGTACGGGGTCTTCAATGGCTACGATGGCAACCGAGTGACCAGCTTCGTGGCCCAGCGGCTGTCTGCCGAGCTCCTGCTGGGCCAGCTCAGCGCCGAGCACACCGAGGCGGACGTGCGGCGCGTGCTGCTGCAGGTAGCGATGCTCGGGCTGGCCGACCGCGTCCCCAGGGAGCTCAGCCCGACAGCTGCCAAGTGCTGGGTTCGCCAGGGTTGGTCTGAAGATGCTGCCAGCTCCTTCTGTGGAGGGACCCGCTCTGGGTGGCTCTCCGAGTGGCAGGGCATAAGGAGCGCAATGGGCAGGGGGCCTAGAATTTTTTTTTTTTTAGATTTTATTTATTTGACAGAGAGAGATCACAAGTAGGCAGAGAAGCAGACAAGGGAGGAAGCAGGCTCCCTGCTGAGCAGAGAGCCCGATGTAGGGCTTGGTCCCAGGACCCAAGGATCATGACCTGAGCTTAACCCACTGAGCCATCCAGGCGCCCCAAGGGGGCCCAGAATTTAAAGTGGTAGGGGCCTCGGGCAGCGAGGAAGTTTACGGGCCATTTACTGCCCTGTAACTTAAGGGGCAAGGATCTTATTTTTATTTAAAGATTTTTGTTTTATTTACTTTTAAAGATTCCCTTTATTTATTTGAGAGAAAGAGCACAGAGGGAGAGGGAGAAATAGACTCCATGCTGAGCAGAATCCAATGCGGGGCTCGATCCCAGGACCCTGAGACCATGACCTGAGCCTAAGGCAGAGGCTTAACGCACTGAGCCACCCAGACACCCCAGATGATTTTTTTTTTTTTTTAAAGTAATCTCTACACTCAGTGTGGGCCGTGGACCTCAAACTTAAAACCCCATGATCAAGAGTCACATGCTCTTCTGACTGAGCCAGCCAGGCATCACAAGAAGCAAATATTTTTTTTTTTTAAAGATTTTATTTATTTATTTGACAGAGAGAGACATAGCGAGAGAGGGCACATAAGCAGGGGGAGTGGGAGAGGGAGAAGCAGGCTTCCTGCTGAGCAGGGAGCCCTCTGCGGGTCTTGATCTCAGGACCCTGGAATCATGCCCTGAGCTGAAGGCAGACGCTTAGCGACTGAGCCACCCAGGCGCCCCCAGGGAGCAAAGATTTTAAGAGCCGGTTGTGGCATTCCACACTGCCAGAGGCCTGTGGGCGAGCTGGAAGTTCCACGGAGGCCCTGCTGGAGAGCCCGGTGCTGTGTTCCGATGGGCAGTAAGATGAGCTCCTGGGTCTGGGGACCTGAGTCCGGGGTGTCCGGACGCCTTGCTGGGGGTGGCTTGCATGAGACGACTGCCCCACGGAGGTGTTCCCCGCGGGGTGGCGGGCGGTAAGCCAGTGCCGCACCACGCTGGTGACAGTGTAGTAGGTCCTGCCCAGTGAACCAGGATGCGGCTCTGTGAGTTCAGCCTCCCAGCCGCTGAGAGGTTTGTCCCCTCACAGCCCCAAAGAATGGCAGTTGCCGGCCTTTGGTTTGGGAGCATAATTTGCCATTCAAAACCATGCATTTTCAAGTTCTGTGGGAGCCCAGTCCCCTTGCTGTGAGCTCGGGCCTCTTGGGCTTTGTGTCTTAAGCTCCCCCAAGACCAGGAGAGAGAGGGGACCTGAGGGGACCTTCAGGCCAGGGAAGAAGGAGTAGGGAAGCGGTGACCCAGAAAGGCTGGAGTGTTGGAGCAGAGGGTTGATTGCTGGTGGCTGGCCGGGGGGAGGAAACTGGGGAGTTCTCCTTGGAGTTGCGGGCAGAGGGTTGTGTTCGGGAGCCGCAAAGATGGGTGGTGACTGAGCTTCAGGCAAGGGAGCCTGCCTGGAAGTTAGAGACGGCCTCTGGTGCGCTAGTGTTCGCCTACACTCAGAGGCGGGTGACCTTCATCTCCCTGGTGTCCTCCAAATTAGAACCGCCCATGTGCGTGGGACTTGGGTATGAAAGTCATCCCACTGCCAATGACCTGACCAAGCCACTGGCCTGTGAGCCGCTGCCCCTGAGTCGGTAACAATACGGACAAGGACAAGACGCTTGTCATGGGCAGCCATCCACTGCGTGGACATTTGTCCTGAGCAGGCTGAGCTGACCCCGCCTTGCCACAGTCCGAGGGGGCGCATAGACCCCCCCTTGGCGATCCCAGCTTGCCGGGGGAGCGGTGGGTGGCCGCTCAGGCAGTGGCAGGCTGTGCCACTGCTAACCCCTGGGTCCCTGGGCAGGGTGCTGAGGAGCCAGAAGCTGCATCCTCTGGCCATTGGGAAAGCCTTGCCCTGCGGGATTTAGCCCCTTCCAGAAAGGATCCTCTCCACGGTGGCGAACTGGCACTTGTAGGTGTGTCGCGCCGCTGCTGGGAGCCGTCCCTGATCTGTGATCTCATGGGGAGGGTGAGTAGGGCAGCCCCACTCCGTGAGGGCCTCAGTTACTAATAAAGCCCACCAAGGAGCCAGAATCTGAGGTTCTGGGGGGAGAGGTGCAGCCATCTGGGCCGGAAGCCCACAGGCAGCCAGGAGGGGCCACGGTCTGGTGGCCAGTGCTGCTGCCTGAAAGGAGCCAAGGGGAACAAGGGAGCGGGCTTCGTGAGTTGACCTTCAAGCGGGCTGGCTGTCGGCTGTGGCTTTGTGGATGCCTGGACGAGGAATGCAGGAGAGGTGTGCTGTGTGTTGCCTCCAAAGTGTGAGGAGATGCCAGGCGTGGTGGGAGTCTGAGTAGTTCACAGCTGGTGTTTAACCTTTAGTGGGGTTTCCCGGCCTTTACAGGACCAACTAAGGCCCTTGAATTTTATGTGGGGCAATAGCCCAGCCTCTGGGTGGCAGGTGAATCCTGCCCGAAGGCGGTTGAATGCTTTCTATATCCTGCCTGTTAGACCTCATCATTTAAACGGTGCCCCTTGCTGATGTGGGGTGGGGTTCCCAGGAAGTGTCCACAAGAGCAGTAAAATGTCTCCTCTATGTGTCCCAGTGGGTCGTTAGAGAAGTATACGGTGGTTGTCTCCTAGAGGAAGGACAGGCTCCAGGGGAGAGCCGGGTCCCTCGGGCAGGGTCATGGGCAAGAGCCCCCCTCAGAGGTCAGGATACAGGCTCCAGATCCTGCTGTCCGGGATGGGGCAGGCCAGGAGGTGATGGCGTCCGCAGCACCTGAGCCAAGGCCTCTAGTTTGTGTCCTGGTCTTCTTGAAAGCAAGCATTAGGGTTCCCTGATCCCCAGAGCTGCCCATACAGAGAGGCCTCTGCATCATCTCGGGAGGGAGGGAGCTGGGTTGCAGGCCACTCTCCATGGGTACCCAGAAGAGGCGCAGAAACACCCCCCCACCGTATCCTTTAGAGCCCCTCCATTGGTTCCTGCTGTAGCAGCAAACAAGATTTGAACTTTAAAAACATTCTTTTTTCATCTAGTTAGAGCATTGATACTATCTACTGCCCTTAGTACCAACTGACATTTCTATAAATTATAATGGCATGGCCTTTTATTTGTGGCCAACTCCTAAGATTCTGGCCCCAAGGGTGCCTCCTCTGGGTTGGACATGGTCAGGGAGTATGGAAGCTCAACACTGAGCAAAATGACATGCCCACCGAACCGTCTAGTGTCTACCCAAGAGGGGATGGGCTTCATCCAGGGTCGCCCATGGTGGGCCTGACTCTGATCTCGACAGAGGGATGGGCCCAGTACCCAGCTGTAAAAACCCATCAGGAGAGGCAAAGCATCTTCCCCCCTTATCTCCAAGGGCACCGGAGTTTTGGGGATCTCTTCCTCAGAGCCCACCACCGCCTTTTGGATTTTGTCTGTCTCCTGCCTTTGTGGCTTGACACATTGGGGAGCCCCCTTGCTGTGATGACAAGTCTGGGGGTCCTCTAGGGTGTCTACTAAAATGGGTCCTCGATACCTTGGGTGTTTTGTTTAACCAGTTACAAATTTTAGAGTCTTTGGCCAGACTAGCCAGACGGACGCATGTCAGCCACTGCAAATAGCAGCTGGGAGCCAGTTCCAAGTCCCGTAAGGGTCAGTACCGTTCTCGCCACTTTGGACAAATGTTTCTAGAAAACCTTGCATGGCCAGCCTGGTATGGTTACGTGTCTCCATTTCCGGGTCACGCTGGTCGTCGTCGGACGGTCTGGTGCAATGGAAGGTAGCCGGGAACACCTGGGTTGGAGGCTGTCTCTTTCCCCACTCGTGCTGCCGCCTCCTACACTCGGGCGGCCCGGTCCGTGTCCGAGGAAGTGGCTCCAGCTCTGCCAGGGCTGTGCTCCCCAATGTGTCCAAGCAAGCCTCCCCCCTGCCGGCCCCCAAGAACATAGCAGCCCACCGCGGTCAGTAAGGCTCGGGCCACTTCGGCAGAGCTCTTCCAAGAGTCTAGTAGTTTTTCAGTCTCCTCTGGGGACTGGGAGGGAGCCAGTATCGTGTGCTCAGGGGCCCCGCTTTTAGTGAGGGTTTGTTCTGCTGTAGCATGCCAGGGATGGGACTCCCAGTATCCACTGGGTTGGGGGATGATCTGCGACAGCGGCAGGGAACATAGCCACAGAGGAGGTGCTGACCCGGGACGCCGTGATGCCCCTGGTGGCGTTGCCTCTGCCGTGGGTTAGGGCTGGCTCCCCCAGCTCCACAGCCAGCCTCCCTTTCCCACGCTAGTCTAGGGGAGCTCTCCTTGGCTCCCAGGGGCTGCCTAGCCTGCGCCCCTGCTGGGACGGAGGCAGCACCATACTGTCCTAGTTAGCTCACTGGGGCTCGACTTTGACCCACGAGTAGACCCAGTCACCTCCAGGCCAGACATCTGGTGGGGTCTTGTTTCTAGACGAATGGGAAGCACATCTACCTTGGACTGGGGCCTGCTGGCCAGTCTCTGCAGGGGAGCCTGACCTTTTACTGCACTAACAACCTAGGGCATTTGTGGCTGCACCCCGCAGGGGGCCAGGCAACACTGCAGGACTGCCTGCAAGAGGCGCTTCCTTCCCAGGGAGCTGGATCTATCTGGGGAAGGACAATCGCCCGACCATTCACAGCTCAGCCTCCTATTTGTAAGCACCCGTGGGCCTTGTCTCCTCCCTTTGGTTCGATGGTACCTGCTGGCCAGTCCTGCTTTCTGCCGGCTGAAGAGCTGGAGGTTTTCCTCCTGTCATCTCTGTTGGAAGCACGTCCGGAGGCACTTAGTCTGAGATGAGAAGGATGGATTCCTATTCCTCGAAAACCGTGTTTCCGGCCGTTTTCCAGCCTTGGCACCTGGGCCAGAGGGCCTCTGTGGCCTCATGGCCCTGAGCCAGTGACTCTCGGCTGGTTCCCTCACCTCCCAGAAGGCAGCAGTGGGACCAGCGTCAAGGGACCGGCATTGACCGGCAGGATGTAGTGAAGATATGAGGTGTCATTGCCCCAGGCTCCCGCTGGCCCAGGAGCTGGGTGTGCAGGGTGGATTATGTCCGTCCCGCTCCCCAGAGCAGCGCTTATCTCCTTCGTGGATAAGATGGAGACTGCCTGGCAGGCAAGCATCAGAGCCGGAATTCACCCTGGGTGGCTTGATTCCAAGCCTTGCTTGGAACCTCTGTGCCAGCTCCTGCCCCTCTGGTGTCTGCAGTGCTCTCTGGAAGGCTCCAGGCCCCTGGGGCTGAAGGCTCTATCGGAGCCACAGGCCTTGCAGTGCCCTGTGGGAAGCCCCTGTCACGTGATGACCTGCATTTCATGCAGAATTTGTCACTTTTTTATAAGATTTTATTTATTTGAGAAAGAGCAGAGTAGGAGGGAGGGGCACAGAGAGAAGCAGGCTCCCCGCTGAGCAGGGAGCCTGATGTGGGACTCGATCCCAGGACCCCAAGATCATGACTGGAGCTAAAGGCAGATGCTCGACTGACTGAGCCACCCAGGCGCCCCCAGAATCTGTCACTATTAATAGGCATTTCAGTATCTGGTGACAGTGGTATTTTGAACTGGCTTTTTCCCATGACACCCCTCCCTGTCCTCTGTGTGTCCAGGCCTTCGATGTGGTGGAAAGGAGCTTCCTGGAGTCCATCGATGACGCGCTGGCTGAGAAGGCAAGCCTCCAGTCCCAGCTGCCAGAGGTAATCTCCCCAGCCTGCTCCCGGGGGGGTAGCACCCCAAGGCCCAGCTTTGCGAGGAGCAGGGACTTACCTGCCGTATTACTCCCCGGCCATTGGCAGGACTGGGCCATAGTGTGTTTGCAGAGGCCCCTCCAAGGGGCCCCCCGGGCCCACTGTGGGCAGCTTCAGTCAGGCTTGGCACGGGGGTGGGCGGTGAAGGATGTGAGAAAAGGCCCTTCCAGATCAGTCCTCGGCCTGAGCCTCTGCATCGCCTCATCACCCACCTGCCCACATCAGCCACCGGCCCTTCCGGAACCGACAGGGCGAGCGCGGTCCTGTCTGGCCTTCCTGGGAGAAGGCTTCCCCGGAGCTGCGGTGCGGCTTCATCCCGGCCAGGCCCTCGGAGCCTTGCCTTTGAAGGGAGGGCTTGCTGGGGAGATGGTCCTGAGCACCCCGCCTGCTCTGACCCCCTGGTGTGGCCTCTAGGGTGTCCCTCAGCACCAGCTGCCCCCGCAGTACCAGAAGATCCTCGAGAGACTCAAGGCTCTGGAGAGGGAGATTTCTGGAGGAGCCATGGCCGTCGTGGCTGTCCTGCTCAACAGCAAGCTCTATGTCGCCAATGTCGGTGAGCCACCTGCCTGTCGCAGGGTGGGAGCACTGGCCAGGACAAGGCCAGTGGGTGTTCTTTGGGCAGCCTGCTTCCCAGACACCTAGGCCCTCTAGCCCATGTCTCCTGAGACCCTGAGGTCCATTTCCCCATTTCTGCCCAGGAATGCCCAGGTCCCAGCGCAGAGAGTGGGGGTCCCGACTGGGAGGCAGGCGTCCCAGCTTTAGTCTCCCACCCTGCCCCAGCTGGCTGTGGGCGAGTTGCGGCCCCTCTCTGGGTTGCCTCAGTGGCTTCCTCTTCTGGCGGAGATGGCCTGGCTATGGAAGACCCACTCAGCATCCCACAAAGGGCTGTGGGATGGGCTAGGTGAGGGGCCCCGGGGATATTTGGATTTGTGGAAAAGGAGGCCATCTGGCAACCCAAGAAGGCCACACTCACAGCTTACTGTGGGAGCAGTGCAGAAACCCCACTGATAATGTCTGTCTTTTCCTTGGGATCTCATGGACAGAAGTCAAAAATACAAAAAGACAGGGTGAAAAGCATAGAGCGAACACCCGTGTGCCCAGCCCCCAACCCCAGCAGTCAGAGCCTCAAGGCCAGTCTCATTTCCTCGCCAGTCCTTTGGCCCCGCGAACCCCAGACATCGTGTCACGTTATCTTTGTAAATAGTTCAGTACATCTCCCTAGAGAAGAGGTCTCCTAGTAAAATCATAATGATCCTAGGATGACACTGGAAAAGTTTAACCTAATTCCTTAATACCATCAGCACGCCTCAACTGGTGACTCACCCCAGTGGTCTAAGCCTATTTTCTTTGCTCGGTTCAAGGATTTCCCTGTGTGAGATGCTGCCTCCTCTCTCTCTCTCTCTGTCTCTCTCTCTGCTCCACCCGTCCTGTTCCTCCTGTGCGCAGTCTTGGCTCAGCTGCTCAAATTCCCCTGCAGGTACAAATCGTGCCCTTTTGTGCAAATCCACGGTGGACGGGCTGCAGGTGACCCAGCTGAACGTGGACCACACCACGGAGAACGAAGACGAGCTTTTCCGCCTCTCTCAGCTCGGTGAGTCGGGGTGGGGCCGACCCCCATGGCTCACCCTCAGTCTTCTTCCGGGGGGGCCGACTAGGGAGAGGCAGGAAGTGCTTAGGTTGCGACCTTGGGCTTGGGACCAGCCTGCCTGGGGTTGGATCCCAGCTCTGCCCCTTACTAGCTGGTGATGTCCTGAATTTTGGAAGTTTGTGCCTCAGTTTCCCCATTTGCGTAATGAGGATTGTAGTCACACCCGCCTCAGGGCCTTGTGAGGATTAAGACTCTTTATGTGTGAAGTGTTTCCAGGAGTACCGAGTGTACGCAGGTACTATGACCGCTGGAGACTAAGAGGCCAGAGACGGCTCGAGGCTGCAGCTTGCATGGCCCAGCCGCTCGCTCCCTGCCCGGGGCCTCTGAAGAAGGGGGCGTTCTGATGGGGCTGGGCACTGTGGACACTGGGGCCCTTCGGGTGAGCCACTCCCTGGGGCGCCCTGGTGTGACTTCATTATCCACCCAGCGGGTCCTTGTCTTGTTGGGGGGCTGTGTCTGTATGACGTTCTTTCCCTCCTTCATGGTGAGCAGGATCTGGGATTGTCCTCTTGTTCTCCCGCCGGCAGGTTTGGATGCAGGAAAGATCAAGCAAGTGGGCACCATCTGTGGGCAGGAGAGCACCAGACGCATCGGGGATTACAAGGTCAAATACGGCTACACTGACATCGACCTCCTCAGGTAGGGGCCGACCCAGCTGCCCCCTGTTTGTGAGGCCGGAGGGTCTGGGCAGAAAGATGGTCTGGGGACAGAAAGATGTGGTCAAGGTAGCTGAGAGCCCGAGGAGAGCTGTGCCCTCCCAGAAAGGCTGGTATGTGGCCTTAGACCCAACCGGCTGGGAGGTTCTGTAGAGCTGGGCTGGCAAGGGGTCCGGTTGGGGACATGAGTGAAAGCCAAGGGCAGCAGCCAGGGCCGCAGGGCCTGACAGGAGTGGCCCGCGTTCTCATGAGCCGCCACAGTGGGAAGCGGTGGCAACCGCGGGCCGTCGTCCTGCCAGCCTGTGCCCAGCTCACACACGGTCTCACTCGCTGCTCGCTCAGACCCTGTGAGGTGGGCACTGCTGTTGGCCCGAAGCTGTGTTCATCGGAGGCAACCGATGTGGAGACCGCGGGGGGCCACCTGCTCACAGGGCTTGCAGGGGCTGAGGCAGGGCTTGAACCCAGGCATCCTGAATCCAAAGCAGTGTCCTTAACGGTGATTGGGAAAACAGACATGCGGGGGGCAGGGGTGTGTGTGTGTGTGTGTGTGTGTGTGTGTGTGTAGGGGTGTGGTGTAGTGTGGGGTATGTGTATGCAGTGTGTATGTATGTGAGGGGGTGTGGGGGGGTTTGTGTGCACACTGTGGGGGGGGTGGGGTTGGGGGGGTGTATGTGGGTGTGGGGGGTGTGGTGGGGGCTGTGGCATGTGTGTGATGTGTGTATGTGGGGGTGGCACGTGGGGGTGTGGTGTGGTTGTACAGGGAGTTGGGGGTGCAGGGAGGATTTAGGCAGTTGAGTTTGGAAACTTTTTTTTTTTTTTTTAAAGATTTTATTTATTTATTTGACAGACAGAGATCACAAGCAGGTAGAGAGGCAGGCAGAGAGAGAGCGAGGAGGAAGCAGGCTCCCTGCTGAGCAGAGAGCCGATGCAGGACTCGATCCCAGGACCCTGAGATCATGACCTGAGCCGAAGGCAGAGGCTTAACCCACTGAGCCACCCAGGCGCCTGAGTTTGGAAACTTTTGTCTCTAACTGCAGGGGGTTCTGTTGGCTTAATCGGAAAGTCCAGATTCAGAACAGGTCAGCTAGCACTGAGGATCCACAGTGAGGGTTCCCCCCACCCGAGCCCGGACTTCTTCCCCAGAAGCTGCTGGTCTCCCCCGTATCCTGTCCCGGGGCTCCCGTGCGCATGTGTGTGGGGATGTGGTGGGGGAAGCCACCTTCCTAAAACGCCCTCAGGTCCTGGCATACCCTTTCCTGTGCCCTTCACCCCCCTCGTTTCCCGATGGGTGCTGTGCTCCCCACTGTGCAGTGCAGGGGGGCGGGCGGCGCCCCCCGTAACTGCAGCCAGGGGCCTGTAGCAAGGCTGCAGCAGGGCCCTGCTCATGGGCTCCCGGGATGTGTCCAGACTCTGCTCTTCCACGTGCCGTTGCCGGGAACATCTCAGACTTGCCTCTGCGTGTGCACACACATGCTAGAGCTTTGTGACATTCGCTGGCCCTCCTGGGTCCCTGTGCACCTGGGGAGTGGACTTGGGGTCTGAGTGGGCGTGGTACTTGTTCTGGAGGAGCCTGGGCGAAGTAGCCTTTTACATCCTGAGTGGATTCTTGCCCTTAGCAGCACAAATGTCCCCCGGGGCCCTCCCAAGCACAGCTCTCCCCACGCTCTCTTCCCACAGCGCTGCCAAGTCCAAGCCGATTATCGCGGAGCCCGAAATCCACGGTGCGCAGCCCCTGGACGGGGTGACTGGCTTCCTGGTGCTGATGTCGGAGGGGCTCTACAAGGCTCTGGAGGCCGCCCACGGGCCCGGGCAGGCCAACCAGGTGAGCCCGGCCCCAGCAGAACACCGCCAGCCCACCCGCAGCGCGGTGCACCCCCCTGGGGACCCAGCCAGCCCTCGGGCCCGCTCCATGGCGCGCAGGGACCTGGAGCTCCAGTTCGCAAATGTCCTCACCAGGCAGCTTCTGCGCCTTCAAAGCTCCCAGGAAGAAATGCCGGCGCTCCAAGAACACACCCCCCACCCAGAAGCCTGCTTGTTCTGGGCTTGAAGCTGGGTCAGTCCCCAGGGCCCCAGGAAGTGAATTTCCCCAGGCACATTGCTCTGGAATGTGCCTGAGAAGGGCCCTGGTCCAGAGGAAAGCCCAGAGGGTGTGACTTGAGCCTCAAGGGTCCCCTCCCTCCGCCTCCTCCTTCCCTGCCTCTCCTCTCCTCTCCCCTTCTCTCCCCTCCCCCCTCTCCCCTCTCAGCCGCACTGTTTACATCTTGCTCCTCCTGGTCTTTGACGGAGGGTGATAACATCTACCTTTCTGGGGTTGCGGTGAGGGCGAGGTGTGATAAGCTTAGGTCCCCAGTCAGTGGGAGCAGCTTATTTTTCCTGTGCTGGGAGCACACGTGTCAGACAGTTGTCCCTAATGCGTGGCTTCAAGACAGTCAACCTCAAGGATGATTTTGAAGGGAGGCTGCCTTTCCTTGACCTTGGCTAGTGAATTCAGGTTGTGTCTCTCCTTCCATTTGTGCTTCCAGTAGGCAAGTAACCTTTTCTGCTTTGTCCTCCTTTTAATTAAATATTAGGAGAAGAATGTCTCATGTGTCTATCTCCTGATAACCCATGTTCAAGGTTTCTCATTTACTTTATTTTATCGTTCCTGCCAGTAGCCTTATAACCCAGGAGATGGGCTCGTGGCCACGTCCAGTTAGGCAGCTTGGGGCTGATGGAGTTGAGGGGCTTGTCCGAGGTCCTGAGGTGACAGCCGGTCACTGACAGAGCTGAGCCCACCCCAGACAGGGCTCAGGTCATCTCCTGTGACCTGTCTCAGCCCTCCTGCCTCCAAGAGACTCTGGCCAGCCATCATGTACAGGAGTTTGTGTTTGTTGTCAGTATGATTTTTTTCTTTTCCTTTTTTTTTGGTCTTTGCCAAAGAATTATCCAGTGGCTTTTGCTGGGTTCTAGAATAAACTGGATAGTGGACTTCTCTGAGGCATGTGTTCATTCTGTATTCCGTGTTTATAACAAAAATGGCGTGACGTAGCCTACAATAAGTTTGTTCCAGGAAAGGAAACTTAGTAATTAACAGCAACTCGTACCAGGCTTTTTCGTGGTCTCGAGTGCCCTCCCATCCATTGTACAATTTAATCCTCTTAATAACTGAGCGAGGTGGATATTATCCCCCATATTATTGGTGTGGAAGCCAACAGTTGGAGAGATCACAAGGTCATACCTTTTCTACTGAGAAAGTTCCAGAAGAATTAGCCAGAATACCTTGAAAAGTTCAGATTACAGGCTGGACTGCTGGAGACTTCCTTCACCTGCTTGGCTGATACCCCTTAATGTCCTGATTAGATTCTGGAGTTGTGGGTGGCAGTCCTGGGCGCCCCCTCCCTTCTCCTCACCAGCTTTTGCTCCCCTTCTCCCCAGGAAATCGCCGCCATGATCGACACGGAGTTCGCCAAGCAGACTTCCCTGGATGCCGTGGCCCAGGCCGTGGTAGACCGGGTGAAGCGCATCCACGGGGACACCTTTGCCAGTGGCGGCGAGCGCGCCAAGTTCTGCCCGAGGCACGAGGACATGACCCTGCTGGTGAGGAATTTTGGCTACCCTCTGGGTGAGATGAGCCAGCCCACGCCATCCCTGGCCCCAGGTATGCACGCAGTGTGACCGGGGGGCCTCCTGAGGAGGTCGTCCGGGGCTCGGGGTGACGTTGGAGGGGTGGGCCTTGCTGCCTGGAATGGACGTGGATCCAGAGGCCTGGCTTGGAACCCTTCTGATCTGGTCTCTGACCATAAAGGTCTCCGAGCTGAGTTGTTGTTTTTCCCTGTTGCCTGTGAAATGAGAATCCTAGCACGTGTCCGGCCAACCTCCTGAACGTCTGAGTACGTGAGCAAGCTCTTTGCCAACCTCCAAGGCCACATAATAGGGATGGTGGCTGCCACTGCTTGGGTGCCTACTGGGTACCTGGCCCTTTATGCACAGAGTTCCTTCAGGCCTCCTTAAAACCCTAGGCACAGGGGCGCCTGGGTGGGTCAGTGGGTTAAGCCTCTGCCTTTGGCTCAGGTCATGATCTCAGGGTCCTAGGATCGAGTCCCATATCAGGCTCTCTGCTCAGTGGGGAGCCTGCTTGCCCCGCCCCTCTCTCTGCCTGCCTCTCTCTGCCTACGTGTGATCTCTGTCTGTCAAATAAATAAACAAAACCCTAGGCACAGGGGGCACCCCTTTTTACCGAGGAGCTGAGGCTCTGGAAGGAAGAGAGGGAAGCGAGGTTAGGCATGTGGACAGAGGGGCCCCTGAAACCTGGCTCTGTTCCTGGGCCCCGTTGTGGGTGAGGCTGAGACGCTTTATTTTCTCCCTTTGGAATTCCGTGGTCAGGTTGCTGGGGAAGAGAGGCGCTAGTCTTTCTCTGTTTCTCTCCCCAGGCTGCTCAGTGTTGAAACTATCCATTCCTAGGGGCTGCCTTTCTTTGTCATTTTTCAGACAAGCAGGGCTTAGCACGTGAGCAGCACAGATGGGCTTGTTCCCCCACGGACACCGGGGTTACTGGAGTTTCTGTAACTTGTTGTTATTGTAACCGTATTTTCTTGGGCCAACCTCCACTTAACCCTGGGCTGAGAGCGCCATGGGGAGCCCGGCAGTCACCCTGTCCTCGAGGCAGCTCACGCATGTTCTCCTCCTGCTTTGTGCACCGGTGCCTTGCTGCCGAGAGGAGCCCCCCCCCCCCCGTCTGCCTGGAAGAGTCTGCCATTAAACAGATGCCCCTTCACTGTCCCAAAGGGCAGCCCCGGGAGCCAGGCCTGGCTGCTGCCCACCTTCTCAACCCCTCAGACGCTGTCCCCCTGATGCCCCTCGGCGGCTGTGTTCCCACCGCCCCAGCGATCCCCCTCAGCCACTCCCTGCAGCCCACCTCTCTCTCCCCCCACAAGCTGCAGGAGGACGTGTGTACCCTGTCTCCGTGCCGTACTCCAGCGCCCAGAGCACCAGCAAGACCAGCGTGACCCTCTCCCTTGTCATGCCCTCCCAGGGCCAGCTGGTCAACGGGGCCCACAGCGCTTCCACGCTGGACGAAGCCACGCCCACCCTCACCAAGTAAGCCCTCCCCCACCCCCAGCCACCCCCAGCCCTGCCTCCTGGGACAGCCCCTCGGTGCCTGGATGGGAGTGCCCATGGGGCCTAGTCTTGGGCTCTAGTGATGTGGGGTGAGGTACGCTGGGGTCTTGTACCTCTCACATTCCCCACTCCATCCCTGGGGGTCCTTTCCAGACCCGGAGGCAGGAGGAGGCCGCCCTGCAGGTTCCAGCAGCTCACTGAACCCAGACCTGGGCAGGGTGGGGGTTCAGGGGCCAAGTGGGCGAGGTGGGCCAGGAGGAGACAGGCCGCCGATACAGATGGTCTGCTCTTTGTGCTTTCCCGCGGGTCCCACAGACTCGTTTTCCTTTAATGGGAAGGTTCTCGTGTTCTTTTCTTTTTTCCCCGTCTTCTCCCCATCTCTGAGCCTCCGCAATGGCATCCATGCTTGGGGGACATTGTTTGGCCTGTGCTGGCTTGTCAGAGCCTGGGCTCTGACTAGAGTGTCCCATTTTAGCTTTAAAGTGAGTCGTCTAGTTTAAGGTGGGGGTGGGGGGGATGGTGCGTGGAGGCAGCAGGAGGCCCAGAACTTAAGGGTGAGCAGGCTGGCCCCCCTCGTCTCTGCAGACCTGCCTCACAGGTCCATGTCTCTCCAGCCCCTTCACTTCTGTGGAATGTCCACCCCCCACCAGCCCCACCACACCAGGGGACTGGGATCTGGTTTCCACATTCCAGCCCTGCACAGAATAATAGGGATGCCACACCCAGCCCACGCAGAGGATGTGGCCAATTGGAAGGGCCACCCAGGAGGGAGTGGTGCTGTGGGCCTCTGTCCCCCAGGGGCCTTCCCCTCTCCCTGCCCCCACTGCCGCCACCGCTGCTGCTGCTGCTGCTACTGCTGTGGGCCAGAGGGACCTGCCGGGCTGCTGAGCAGGGGGCGTCCCGAGTACGCAGGGCTGCCTGGAGGAAAGAAACCCCAGCTGGGTCCTCAGAGGCAGAGCAGGACAGCAGGGTCAGGAGAACTGGCCGTCCTGCCGCACCTCTGCTTCTGGGGCCCCTGAACGGCCCCTTTCTTTGGCCCGTCTCTGAGTGGGAGGTGGGCTCTGCTGTGCGCGGGCCAGGCCCGGGGGCTGGGCGGGCTGGTAGGTAGTGCCCAGCTGTGAGGTGTTTCATGACAGAGCAGGTACCCAGGGAGCTCTGGCGACAGGGGGCCTGGCCCCACCAAGCCACTGAGGGGAATGAGGAAGGCTTTTGGGGAGCAGCTGGAGTGGACCGCCTCTGTCTTGACACTGCCCTGAGGGAGATGGTCTGTGTCCCATTCTGTCGCCATTGGGATGCATGGCGATGGAGCCCTGGAACCGAGTGATCCATTCTGTTAAATTCTAGTTCACTTGACGATCCACATAAAGCTCAAGTTTGGGAAATACACTTGATTTTTCACCTGTCATTGAGAACATTGCCCGGGCTGGCTCTGGCCTGAGGCCGGCGGGCCTCTCTGTCGCTGACTGATTGTCCCCTGCGTCCCCACAGCCAGAGCCCGACCCTGACGCTGCAGTCCACCACCACGCACACGCAGAGCAGCAGCTCCAGCTCCGACGGGGGCCTCTTCCGCTCCCGGCCCGCTCACTCTCTCCCGCCTGGCGAGGACGGCCGCGTCGAGCCTTACGTGGACTTTGCTGAGTTTTACCGCCTCTGGAGCGTGGACCATGGCGAGCAGAGCGTGATGACAGCCCCGTAGCCCCAGCCAGGGGATGTGGCCTGAGCAGGACCTTGCCCGGGAACGAGAGGGCCCAGCTTTGGGGCCAGATGGGCCTTTTCCTGGCATCTGCCTGTTCTGAGGTGGGGCAGGGCGCTGGGGAGCGCCTAGTCCTCAGCCTGCACCACGCTCGCACCCCACCCGCACCCAGCCGTACTGGGTGCAGCAGAGAACGTTCTCCGAGAGCAGCCCTGCACACCAGACCTTGGCCCAGCAAAGGGGGCTGGAGGCCCCGCCCACGGGCAGACTGAGCTGGGACCGCTGCTGTTTCTCCAGCAGGGCAGGGCAGAGGCCACGCAGGCTCCGAGCCTGCTGTGTGGGGCAGACCTCAAGGAGTTCTGCGGCCCAGCCAGGGGCCTGGCAGCCGCTGCTTTCTCTGCCCCCGCAGCCCTGGGCGGGGTTCCTCCCTCCCTTCTTCAGCCTCCAGACTCGAGCCCTGGGTGGCATCTGCGCCTTCGAAGCCTGCACCTGTCCCTGGGCCTCCCCGGGTTGTTTCCAGTGGTCAGTGTTCATGAAGGCCAAGGGAAGCTTCAAGAGCTTGGGCTGGCGGCACCTCTGGGCAGATCAAGTGGAAAGGGTCGGGAGGTCCAAGAGGAGCCCTGGTGGGGTGGGCTGGGCATGGCTGAGCCTCCGCAGGCCTGGGGGTACAGGAGAGGTCAGGACGTGCCGGGACTGAGTGGGGATAGTGGCCGCTCACTGACAGTGAGTCTTTACTGGCTTTAAGGGAAAAACAGGTCAGGAGTCAGGCTGGTGGGGGCATGTTGCAAAGACCCGTGGGAAAGAGGTTCTTGGATACCAGGTGGCCCAGGTGACTGGGAACCCCAGAGGCACACCCCACTTTTGCAGACACTTAGGGATGGGATCAGAGCAGCCCAGGCCCCGAGAGCACACATTCTCTGCCTTCAGTGGGCATAGGCTGGCAGGGCTATCCCCAGTGGCGGAAGAGGAGACAGGCCCAGGGACTCCCAGCTTGCTGGCTCCCACAGTCAGCAGTGGAACAGAAGTCAGACCTCTTCATCAGTCTCGGAGGTGGTCCTGGATCCCTCCGCCCCTCCAGCTCCTGCCCCACAACACCCAGACACAGCTTTTACCAGGGACCCGGAGCTGCCTGCAGCCTCCAGGGTGCCTGGACTTCAAACAGTCATAGGCAGGGTCCAAGGCCCCGCTCGCTGAGCGGTGCGGGACCCCATCTCCCTGCAGCAGAGCTGAGTGGGCAGGTGTGGGGCGGGCGGGGGACAGTCTTCGGGGAGAGCAAGAGCCTCTTGGCCAGAGGGCTGCCACCACCCGCTACTACAAGGCCATCCCTGTCCCGCAGGTGAGCAGATTTAAAGTCTGTCTCGAGGGCTTGCAAACAAAGAGAATTCTCTTCCGAGAATGTCTCTGTGATGCTGTTTGGTGTCTAGAAATAGAATCCCTTTTTTACGGCAATAAAGAAAGAGTAAGAGGTGGTCTTACATGCCGGGTGTTGAGTGCTGCTATTCAGGTCTCCTGTACCTCGCCGCGGCCTGGGGGGCTGGGGGCCTCCTCCATCCTTCTGCTCAGCGGCATTGCAGGGACGCAAACCCTAGCCTTCTAATGGGACCTGCGCGGCCGGCCTCCCAGCCCAGGCGGGACAGCACTGGGTGTCCAGCGTCCCTCCCTGTCCCCACACATCTGGAGAGGGGGGCAGTTTTCTCGAGCTACAGGCCAGGTGCTCCAGGCTCCAGGCCAGTTCTTGGTGCGTGAGGACCAGTGTGGCAGACAGAGCTCCGGGTCACCAGGATGGCCACCTCCCCCTGTCACCAGTTAGTGGACATTCAGGGAGTGCCTTTGCTTTATTTTGATTTTGTTTGGGTGGAGGGCTTTCCGTAAATCCTGATCTGCAAGTACCAGCCTCTTTCTGCTCTGTGGAACTTGACCCGCCCGTCTGACAAGGGCGAGTCTACTTAGAGGCAAAAGCAAAGATCAGTGTTCGGGTGCCGGCATCTGAGGCTCCTGGGTTCCCCTGCCCCTCCCCTGGGAAGAGCCCCATTGGCAGGATGGGCCTTTCAGGGTCCGTCCCCACTCTGGCTTCCCCAGCTGACCCTCGGGAAGCCCTCAGGAGCGCTGCTGGCCTGAGACCCGGAGTCCTGGTGTCAGCCTGGCACCCTGAGAGGGAGGCATGGGTCCCCCATCTCTCAAGTGAGTGACTGAGGTACAGACAGGTGGGCCTGCTCCCTGTCACAAATGGCCGTCCAACCCCTAGGCCTCCCGGGCCTGCCCTAGCACCTGCTTTGGCCCCCCAGGCCCTGCCCAGCTGGCTTTGTGTCCCCGAACCCCATTCTCGGTGTCCTGCAGCTCCGCCTGGGCCGGCCTTTTGGGGGCCGAGAGGGGCACCGGTGTAGCTTCCTGGTTCCCTCTGGTGGATTAAGCTGTGAGGCAGAGAGGGCTAGTTGGGGGGGTCTGTCTTAGGATTTCAGAAATGGCAGGAGTCGGGTCCAGAAGGGAACAGGGCAGAGGGGGGGCCAAGCTGCGAAGTGCAGGCCCGAGCTTACGCACATGCTGGGCTGAGCCCAGCCTCTGGCTGCCTCCCACCGTCTCACTGGGGAGAGCAATCTCCCCGGGGCTGGATCACAGAGGACCAGAGAAGCCCTGTCCCTTGAAGATATCGGTCCCCTCACGGGATGGGATGCAGTCCCCGCCTTGACTGAGGACCTGGCCTGGGTCAGACCGGATGAAGCCGGCGTTGGTGAGCTGCCGTCGTCCCAGGGCCCGAGGCAGCAGGGCAGGGGGCTGGGACCTCCGGCAGCACAGGGAGCCCCATGGACACTCCCCATGGGGGTTTGTTCTCTGGAGTTTCCAGCCTTTGTTGGGTCCTCTCATTCTCACAAACTGACCCTGCTGCCGAGCTGCAGGAGGCACCTGGCAGGGTGTCCCCACCACCGGTGGCATTGGCAGTGAGACCTGTCAGGGGCCACTCAGGCCACTGGAATGTCGTTGGGAAAGGCTCTTTACATGGTTGACTCTATTGTGCCTCAGGCCTCTGTGCAAATGCTACATCCCAAGGGAGGCCTGCCCTGGTCCCACTCCAGCCCCATCCCAACCCCATCTCCCTGTGGAATCTGCTTCATAGAAATGGCCTGACATTTCTTGCTTGTTTATCTGTGTTGTCTCACTCACTAAGATGTACCCTCTGTGAGAGGGGGACTCTGGCTTCTTTATTCCACTGGGTCCCGGCCCCAAGGTCAGTGCCAGCCATACAGTAGTAGCTCTCACATCCGTGTTAAATGAAAATGACAAGCTGTGTGACCTTGGACAAGTTACTTGACCATGCTGAGCCTCTGTTCCTTCATCTATAAAATGAGGAAACCAGCTTTTTTTTTTTTTTTTGAATTTTTTTTTTATTTTATTTTTTCAGTGTTCCAAAATTCATCGTTAACGGCCAACTTCTTAATAAGATTCCCCGCAGGCTTGAGTCGCCATAGCTAGGAGACGGGAAGGACTGCACTGCCCCACAGATGTGGAAATGGACAAGAGCATGAGCACAGATTTCCGCCGCTCTCCCTGCACACACCCCCCCCACACTCAAAAGTCCCGTATAATGAAGGCTCCCCCCAGGACCTCCCATGGAACAGGTGTACTGGCAGCTTCCCCCAGGAACCCAGACATTGGGGAGTGGGTGTGTGCCGCTTGCCTCGTCTCAGCCAAAGCCCGGAGGGAGGCGATCTGCTGGGCTCCTCGACGTTTCTTCCAACAAGGGCATCTTTCATGATTTTTCCTTCTGGGCCCCCTATTTTGAAACCAAACAAGGGCGCAGATCACTGCCAATCCAGACAGGCTCGGCATGAGCACACGCTTTGTTCCCACGCAGAGGTGATGTCAGCCCCGAGCAAAGACAGGCACTTGACATTTCCACGAGCCTGGGCAGCCTCCCCCAGGACAGACACAGTGTCTGGCAGGCGGCTTTGAGGAATTACGGACACCAGTTTGCAGATGTCGGCCCTGCCTTCGAGACCCCAGAAAGGTCAGAAGACCCCACGATGTGCGGATCGGTGGTTTGGTCCAGCACCTTGCTTTTGCTCTCCCAGGTCATGCAGTGGGCTGGGGCAGGGACGCGGTGGGGCCTGGACCTCCACCGCTTCCTCAAGGCCAGAGCCCCAGACGGTCTCCACACCTTCCATAATCACGTTCCTGTGCTTGTAACCTCAGCAAAGCCATCCCATGGGCCAGACGGGACTGAGCTCAAACCTTCCACAGCTCCAGCCTCCTGCTTCCTGGCCCCTACTGTGTTGGAGTCACTCGTGTGCTTGCTCCTTCCTCTCCCCCCGCCCCGAACCCCTCCATCCTAGAGTCTCCTCCAGGCATCTCGGTAGCCATCTGGGCAGCGTCTAAGGAGTGTCAGAGGAACACGGATGGATAGGCAAATTGCCTAAAGAAGAGCTTCTGGAACTTTCTACAGGAGATACCATTACCTCAGAGAAAACTACTCCTACCCCAGCACCCCCAGAGTTTTAGGGGTTCTAAGAAATTAGAGGTCTCCGTTTATTTTTAATTTCGAGGTGAATTCTGTAGTCAAATTCATAATATCAAATGAGGTTTTTTTAGTATAAAAGCAACTTTTCTTTTTTCAGATATAACATTTAAAATTACATTATCGAGTCATTTGATACTTTAAGAAGTGAACCACGTCGGCCCCGTGGCTCCCTAGAGCCAATTGCCGAGGGCCAGGTTGGGAACTTTCCAGACCTTTGTTCCGCTGGGGGCCCACCTGGGCTGCTCCCCACACCCAGAGCCTCTGGTCAGAATTTGTCTGCAGGTCTACTGGGTCCTGTCATGAGCCCCCCTCCCCATGGGACACATGTGGAAATCAAATACAGGCAGAAAGTTTGGGCAGAGATCTGGGGAGACAGATGTCGGCTCAGGCTCAGAAAGAACTTCCCAACAGTGTCCAATGTGGACAGTCTCGCCGGCTGCCTGTGAGAGGTGAGGAGCTGCCCGTCAGGACGGGTGTGTGAGGAGAGGCTGTCCCCGCCTGGCACCTGAGGGTCTGGGGGAGGACAGAGCCGCAGGCCCCCCCCGGCTGCCCATTAGGGCCAGGGGGCAATGAAGACCAGAGCTAATACAAGGACAGATTCTTCAGCTCCACCGTCGCCTCCCAAATCTGGAGGGAAGCCCAGGAGTCTGGACTCTGACAGGAGTGCAGGCTCTTCCCCAGAGGCAGGGCTGGCCGCCTTCTGCCATCCTGCCCCCTCCCTGTGGTCTTTCGTGATCCGGTTCTGGAAGTCCGACCTGGGCATGCCCCTGGGTGACCTTGGATGAGGACCAGAAACTCTCCTATCCTAGGCTCTTCCCCAAATACAGCTCAGTTTTTTGTAAAAATAAAACCACAATGACTACCGTGTAATGAGTTCTCACTATGTGCCAGGCACATGCTGGACTTGCAATGTCGCCTGTCACAGTTAACGACTTAGCAAGGAGCAGATCCCCACCCAAGAGAGAAGGAAACCCAGACCTGGGACAAGCAAGCTGCCCGGGGTAACAGAGGGGAGACGTGAACTCAGGACTTTTCTCTCGGCACCACGATGCTTCCTCCTGACTTTCAAACCCCTTCCCGGGGTTGGACGGGGATGTCTCCATGCCGGTTTAACCCGCTGGTACGTGCCGACACCCCCCAAGGCAGGAGAGAAGCTCTCACGCCGAGGATGCTCTGAGATCTGAGATTGTGCTGGGGTTGTGTTACCTGGTCTGATTCATCCCTTGGGTCTGGGGACAAGGGAGGTACCAAGCCTTTCCCAAGCCTTGCCCCTCCGCTGCCGACCCAGCAGGAATCAGCCACAGCCTGTCCTCAGGAGCTCACACCCTGGGGTACCCCTGACGAAGACTTGGGGGCTCCTGGCAGGTTGCCTGGAAGAAGTGAGCCTGCATCTTGAAGGAAGGACAGGAGTCGCCGGGTAAGGACAGAGGAGAAGCAGCCTCTGATGACAATGAGAAAGGCCAGGAGAGAGCACAGCCTGGGGGGTGGAGGGCCTATGCGTGGCAGGGCCATGGGGTTCAGGCCGTCCTTTCTCCAGAGGCCGAGGGGAGACAGGGCACTTTAGTGAGGGAATGTCGGGCTGTCCACAGGGCAGGTCGGAGGGGCCTGGGAGGGGAGTCAGGCAGTGGAGATGGCCGAGGTGGGTTTCCAGTCCCTTCGGAGAGGACCAACTCCTCGAGCTGACCCCCAGCAGGACCCCCAGGGAGGTGGTGCACACAGCAGAAGAAGCTTCTATGACTTTGAGGAAGGAACATGAAGATGACGGGCATTTCAGGCACCGGGAAGGAGTGTTTTCAGACTGCACAGTGGTTCCACCATGAGGTCCTCTGGCCCTGGCCCGCCAGCTCCCACCCTGCACCCACCTGGACCGGATCAGGTCTCCCGAACCTCCTGGGACTGGGCCAGAGCCCTTCGTGCATCTCTGTGCCGATGCTTTCCCTGCTGCCCGGGAGGCCGTTTCCTCAGGGTGAGAACTATTCATTCTTCAGGACCTGACTAGGATCAGCTCCCTCTCCAGGCATACCTTCCCTGGCTTACCCTCTCCCCGGCACCCCTGCCCTGGGGCCACGGTGAACCTGGGGCTGAGGTACGGACCCACAGACTCTGGTCTCAGGGTCCCAGCCATCAGCGCGGGGCTGTTTGTGGCCCTGGAGGGAGCTGGACCCAGCTGTCCCGAGGGAAGGAGCAGGACCCCACTCAGAGCAGCCAGGAGCTCAAGCAGGTGGGTGACCCCGGGCTGGGGCAAAGACACATTGTGACGTCGGTGGGTCTCTTCTCCTCCCCAAAAGTATTAGACATGGTACTTTACAACTGCAGTGGTAACAAGATGAATGGATTGTTATATAGCAAAACATTTTCTTAGAACCAAAAGTTAATTCTTGGGGTGCCTGGGTGGCTCAGTCCCCGCCTCACCCCAGTCTCTATCTCCTTCGCTGTGTGTCCTTGCCTTTCTTCTCCAGCAACAAAGTGGGCTGGGCAGCGGCCGTGTGTACCGTGCGGGGGCTGTGGCAGGGAGACAGAGAGAAGGCGACCAGAAGTGTCACAGCGGACACTCCTGCCTCAGAGGGGCTCACAGTCTCTGGGCTACAGCCAGCCAGCCCTGAGCTCCGGCCAGAGTGAGTCCTGAGACCGGGGCTGAGGGGGGGACCCTCCTGGAACGGGCTTCCCAGAAGGTTCCCCACAATGGGGGGGGGGGGGCTGGAATCTTGCAAAAGGACTCGGGCTTCTTGGGACTGGCAGGCTGGTCTTGGCCTGACAGCTTGGCTAAGGATGGCAGATCGAACACACACACCAAGTGTCCCCCCTCGCCAAATCCCAGGAAGGCTACAGAGAGGGCCTCCTTTTCCTTTCATTCCGAGGTAAAGACACAAGCGTGGGGCGAGCTGGACGGAGACCGAACCGGGCAGCCCTGAAGCTGGGGAGTTAAGTGAGGGTAGAGGCGGCTGAGGCAGGGGCTCAGAAGAGCCGCGTCCCAAGCCAGCTGGGGCGGGGATGTGCTGAGCCCCAGCATGAGGAACGCCACACAGCCAGCAAGGGCTCGGCCCCAGCGGGCAGCGCCAGGTGGGGATATTGGATGGGGGCAAAATATGGAGCAGCCGGATTCCTGAACCCCCTTTCAGGACATGAGACCTCAGGGGCCACCTGCCCACCCCAGCCCCAGCAGAAAACTGGAGTTAGGTTTGCTGATGGAAAAGCAGCTGTCCCTGGCCTGGGGATGGGGCATCGAGCTGAAAACAGGGAGCCAAGTACGGGGAATTTCGAGTGCTGGGGACCCTGTCCCCTTGCCCTACTCCCAGCAACAGCCAGGCCTTTGCTCCCCAGCCAGCACACTGAAGGTCCTCTCCAGAGAATCGGGTCCTCCCAAGGATAAAGCCCTAAAAATACTGACATACTGGGGCACCTGGGTGGCTCAGTCGATTGAGTATCTGACTCTTGATTTCAGCTGGGATTGTGATCTCAGGGTCCTGGGATCGAGCCCCACGTAGGGCCTCGCTTACAGCAGGGAGTTTGCTTGTCCCTTGCCCTCTGCTCCTCCCCACCCTTGCCCCTCTCAAATAAATGAATAAAATCTTAAAAAAAGAAAAATACTGACATGGAGTTCTCCAAAAAGTGCGCCCCCCGCCCAAGCTCCGTTCAGTGGTACTCAGGTGTCTATCCTAGCATACCCTGAGGACCCAGGTGACTCTGTAACAATGCGTGTCCAGAGCTCTGAGACATAAGTAAGAAGAATGTTAAAACGAGGAAAAGCAGCAGCCGCGTGACCCGGCAATTCCAGCCCCAGGAAACAAAAACATAACAACCACACAGAAAGCATACACACACGTGCATTACTCAGAAGGCGGAGACGCCCACACTGTCCATCCGCGGGGTTGGCAAGTAGTGGGGTACCCACACGACAGGGTCATCTCCAACCGTAAAACCCAACGAGGCTCTGACACCTGCCACAACCAGGATGAGCCTTGGGGACATTGTGCTTGGTGAAAGAAGGCAGACATCAAAGGTCACATATTGTATTATTTCTTTGAAATGAAATGTCTGGAATAGGCAAATCTGTAGAGACAGGAGGCAGATCGGTGGTTGCCAGGGGGAGGCAGGATGTCGAGTGATTGCTTAATGGGTGCATTTTTCTAGGGCGATGAGAAACTCAGACTCTAGAAGGAGGTGATGGGTGCACAGCACTGTACACTTGGAAACGGATTATTGTGTGTTATGTGAACTTCACCTCAACTAAAAATAAATAAGAGAACAGCCAAGGCTTCCGAGCTCTAGGCAGCTCCTCTAAGCTTGGAAAACACCTAGATGGACCTGCTAGGTTTAGCATCCCAACACAAAGACAATGCGAGCCTGAAACGCCGGGTTAGATTCTCCAGCAGTCCCATTTTATTTTATTTTATTTTATTTTAAAGATTTTATTTATTTATTTGACAGAGAGAGATCACAAGTAGGCAGAGAGGCAGGCAGAGAGAGAGAGAGAGAGAGAGGAGGAAGCAGGCTCCCTGCTGAGCTGAGAGCCCGATGCGGGACTCGATCCCGGGATGCGAGATCATGACCTGAGCCGAAGGCAGCGGCTTAACCCACTGAGCCACCCAGGTGCCCCAGCAGTCCCATTTTAAAAAGGAAAAAGGAACAAGTGAAATTAATTTTAATGTATTGTTTCCTGAACCCGGTATAGACAAAACGGTATCATTCTGACATGTAATCAACATAAATACTACTAACAAGATCTCTCCTTCATATGAAGTCTTTGAAATACCGGTGTATTTCCCTGCGCAGGACATCAAAATGCAGCCAGCCCCATTCCGGGGCTCCTGGCTCATGCTCCCCTCGCTGGAAGGGACAGCTCTAGGGTGTCTCACACTGGCGTCTCAGGACAGAAGCTGCAGAGTATGAGGGTTTAAAATTCTGTGGGTGTTGGGGCACCTGGGTGGCTCGGTGAAGCATCTGCTTTGGGCTCAGGTCATGATCCCGGGGTCTTGGGACCAAGTGCCGCATCGGGCTCCCTGCTCAATGGAGAATCTGCTTCTCCCTCTCCCTCTGCTGCTCTCCCTGCTTGTATTCTCTTTCTTGCTCTGTCAAATAAATAAATAAAATCTTTAAAGTATAAAGTAAAAATTCGTGGGCGTTGAATCTGTGAATTTAAAAATAAAGAGGCTATAAGCCTACTTGGGGTCATCTGAACAATCGCATTAGAAATAAGTCCTCAATCAAACATAGAATTACAGTGTGATTCAGCAATTGCATATCTGGGTATCCATGCGAAGTAAGAACAGGAACTTGAAGAGATCGTCATACACTAACATTCATGATGGCAAAAAGATATGAGCAACCACTCACTGATGCCCCTGAGGAACGAATGAGTAGAAAAGCCAAATGTGGTGTATACATATAATAGGGTATTATTCAGCCTTAAAAAGGAAGGAAACCTTCAGGGGCACCGGGCTGGCTTCGTGGGTGGAGCATGCGACTCTTGATCTTGGAGCTGTGGATTTGAGCACCACGTTAGGAGTCGAGTTTACTAAAACATAAAATAAAAATTAAAGGCAGGAAACTCTGACGTTGCTCCAATACGCAAACCTGGAAGGCAATAGAGTAAGTGCAATAAGCCCGTGGCAAAAGGACAAATAGTGTGTGGTTCCCTCCTAGGCAGAATGTGGAGGACTCAAGTTCACGGAGACGGAAGTAGAATGGTGGTAGCCCCCAGCGTTGGGGGCGGGGCCTAGGGAGGGATAGTCCTTGATGCCTCTCAGATATACCCACATGAATGGTTAAAATGGTAAATTTTATCTTGGGTGTATTCTACCCCAGTGAAGACAAGTACATCCCACCACCCGGGTTTGGGTTCCTGTCGCTCAGGGTGGTTGAGACTATGGTCACTGGTGGGGGGACCACGCAGGCGGTGACCCAGCTGTGGCTCCGCAGGATGGGGGACAGGGAGGTGACCAGAGGAGACTCAGGGAGGAGGGAGGACCGCCCCCTCCCCCTCACTTAAGAACCAGACCTGTCTGTGCTGAGAACCAGCAAGATCCTTCCCTGTTGTGAGTTTGAACTTGGTTGCTTCTGCTGCTGGTCACGCTGGGTTCTGTAACTCTCCTTCAGTTTTCATGTTGGAGGCCAGCAGGAGCAGGGGAGGCTTACTCCTGGCTCTGAGTCTGTGCATAATTAAGATACACTGTAATAGGGGCGCGCCTGGGTGGCTCACTGGGTTAAGCCCCTGCCTTCGGCTCAGGTCATGGTCTCAGGGTCCTGAAGCTCTCATGCATTACCTAGTTTTGAGCAATGCTGTGACTTGGCTTCTAGGTTTCTGTCCCCCCGCCTTTTAAAAAAGATTTTATTTATTTATTTGACCGAGAGTGCAAGAGAGGGAACACAAGCAGGGGGACTGGGAGAGGGAGAAGCAGGCTTCCCGCTGAGCAGGGAGCCCACTGTGGGGCTCGATCCCAGGATCCTGGGATTAGGAACCAAGCCGAAGGCAGACACTTAACAACTAACGACGGAGCCACCCAGAGGCCCCTAGGGTGTTTTTGTTTTTTAATATTTTATTTATTCATTTGACAGTGAGAGAGAGAGATCACAAGTAGGCAGAGCAGCAGACAGAGAGGGGGAAGCAGGCTCCCCGCTGAGCAGAAAACCCGATTCGCCGATTTGGGGCTCGACTCCAGGACCCCGAGATCATGACCTGAGCAGAACGCAGAGGCTTAACCCACTGAGTCACCCAGGCGCCCCGCCCCTAGGTTTCTGTCCCTTGAGACAGTCATCTCTGCATCCCCAAGGGGCCAGCATCCGTGGCCTATCTGAGAACCATTTCCTGAGTGAGGAAGTGAGTGCATGCAAGCATAGAAGGAGGAGGAATTTGTGGGCAGGAGAATCTAGGAAGGCTTCCAGGAGGAGGGGAAAGAGGGAATGCAGGTTGAGGAGTGGAAGATGGGGCAGGGCAGAAATAGCTTGGGGCTAAGCACCAGCCCGGGCCCAGAGGATATTGAGGGAGATGAGACAAGGCCCTGCCCAACTGCAGTGTCACACCTGGGACCCAGCTGAGTCCTGCTGTCCTGGTTGGTGGGCCAAGGGGACCGCCTTCCCCATCAAACACCCCTCCAGGGAGATGCCCCTCCCTCCTCCTGCCCCACACCCGGGACAGTATCACCTCCTCTTCCAGCCCCACCCACCTGGCCCTGCCTCCAACACCTCGGAACTGACCTCCCGCTGCCCTACTGCCGAGCCACTCATTCACTTACAAATATGCAGTGGGAGGGAGCCTGATTAGGTCTGCAGTGATTGGAAACAAACTACAGCCCTGCCCGGGGGAAAGACAGACAGCAAACAAGGAAACAGTAAGTATATTGTACGACATCAAGCAGTAACAGGTACGGAAAACAAAAGAAATCAGGGGAGGGGTCCTTCTGCCACCTTCTCTCGGGGCCCTCAGCTAAATCCACAATCCAGGCCCCTCCGGGGATGGCCGCCGGGCTTCGGGAGGGCCTGGCTTCGGAGTCTCAGGGTCTCCTCCCGCAGGATGGGCTCAAGGTTACGGGAGAGAACACTGCTGGGATCAGTGGGGCCCAGAATCTTCTGGGGCTGGCCCAGGGAGGGAGAAGTGAATGTCCTCCTGGCTCCCGAGCCCAAGACCCAGATCTATCTCACAGGTGTTTTCTAACACAAAGGTAAGAGGCCTGGCCTGTGCCCACCTCTCTGTGGGCCAGGAGTACAGGTAACAGATGGTCCCTCTGTGGCCTCAGGGTCTGCCATGGGACCCTCGTTGCCACGGGCCCAGTGCCAGGAGGACTGGAGATGGAGGGAGGGGACCACTGCTCTGAGCCAGGTGCTGAAGGAAATGCGGCAGGAAAGCGGGAGATCGGGGGCGCCCGGGTGGCTCAGTGGGTTAAGCATCTGCCTTGGGTTCAGGTCATGTTCTTGGGGTCCTGGGATGGAGCCACGCATCAGCCTCCCTGCTCAGCGGGGAGCCTGCTTCTCCCTCTGCCCCGCCCTACTGCCCGTGTACTTGCGCACACGCTCATGCACTCTCTCTCTCAAATAAATAAACAAAATCTGAAAGAAAGATAGAAGGAAAGAAAGAAAGTAGGCGATCTGAAGGTTAGGGCTGTCTCCACATGTGCCAGCGCCGGGTCCTCCAGACCTCCCCATGCCTCAGTTTCCACGTCTACGAAGTGGAGATGGTCCCTCCCAAGGTGGTAGGAGGAGCAGACCATGGTGGGGAGCCTGTACTCCACGAGAATGAGCTGTTTTTTCAGTTGGTGATAATCTCGGTGGCAGAGGCGAAGTGGACCCTGGAAAAACGGGATGTGGTTAGCTGGAGCCGTGTCATGTCCTCCCGTAAGCTCCAGAGAAGCCGTTTCCTGTGAGCTGCCGTGAATATGATCAGGAAGCAGCCCTGGGGGCGGGGGAACACTGGATGGGATTCCAGGCTCGGCTCCATCTCTTTCTTGCTGTGTGGCGTGGCCAGGTCACTCCCCATCTCTGGGCCTCTGCTTCCTCTCTGGGGTCTGGTCATGATAGCTCAGCCCCCCCCCCCCCCCCCCCCGAGCACCCCCTAGGAGGCCAGCCCGAGGGACCCAGTTGCTTTGAACCGCCACCCCCTGGGGTGAGTGAGTGACATAATCCTCTTAGGCAGCCCTGGCACCCATCCAGGCTCCTTCCTGTGCAGAGATGACCAACAAGATAAAGCGAGGCCAGCATGTGGGGACAAGGCTTCCAGGAGGCAGCAAGCAGCGAGCAGTGCGTGTCCAGGCCAACAGGAAGGAGGAGCGGGGGGGTGGGAAGGGCAAAGCACACGCAGGTGGATATGGACCCCCCAATGGGGACAGACCATCTGTGGACGGCAGCAGTGGGGGCCCCTGGGTGGTCTTTGGGGGATCTTGGTAACCCCCCAGGCTCCATCAGCCCCAAATAGGCCTGCTGGCTACAGAGGGCAGTTTAAGAAATATCCCTTCCTCGGGCACTGGGCTGGTCCAGTTGGTAGAGCACAGGACTCTTGATCTCGGGGTCATGGGTTCAAGGCCCACGTGATAGATATGTAGAACTTGGGTAAAAGAGGGGCGCCTGGGTGGCTCAGTGGGTTAAAGCTGCTGCCTTCCGCTCAGGTCATGATCCCAGGGGCCTGGGATCGAGCCCCACGTCGGGCTCTCTGCTCCGAGAGAAGCCTGCTTCCTTCCCTCTCTATCTCTGCCTGCCTCTCTGCCTACTTGTGATTCCTCTCTCTCCGTCAAATAAATAAAATCTTAAAAAAAAAAAAAAAAGAACTTGGGTAAAAGAAAAAGAAAACACCTCTTCCTTAAGATCACCCCGCCCTGCACAAGCCCTTCCTTTGTAGAAATTTGGTCCCATGGTCCCTGGGGGTGGACTGCATGCCTCACTTTCTGGCAATTTCTCCAAGAGGAGGGCCAGAAATGGGCTGGTGGGAGAAGGCGGAGAGCCCAGCGAGAGGGTGGAGCTGGGGGTTGGGGGGCGCTCTGTTCTGGGCTGGAGGCTCCCACCACCCTGGGTTCCATGGACCTGCAGAGCCTGACCACACCTTGCCCCCATGAAGGTTACCCCAGTGGGTGACCTCAGCGGGGGAACAGGGGTTTGGTGGCCCTGGCAGAGGTCTGGTAGCACTTGCCCTGTGCCGCCCCTCCAGTTAGCCTCTCAGCCTCGGCTGGTGGCCACGGCTCACTCAGTCTGTATCAGATTGTCCCAGAAGAGGAAGGACCAAGACCTCTGGGCCAACCCGTGTTCCGTTCTCCACACTCATTTCCTCTGCCTCCTCACCCCATTCCCTGCATGTCTCCCCATTTTGGGGGGGGGAACAGGGGGGGACCAAGTCCCAGAGAGACGATGTTCCTTATCCAAGCCACCAGTGGAAGCACGACTTGAACTTGAACCTGTCACACTGTGGTGATCCTAAGAGTTCAGAAACAAGAGTTCAGGACTTAAAAAGTGTATCAGTTAACTGATGCTGAGTAACAAACAACCCCCAAGCCCTGGACCTCAGAGCAAACACCAGCATGGATTAGCTCAACACTCCGTAGTTCGGGAAGAGCTGGCAGGGACCCCTTCTCTACTGGGTGCATTACTGTGTGGGGGCATCCGACCTGCCTCTCTCTGGGGTCTGGGGCTGCAGCAGGGGAGCTCGGCAGCCAGGGGTGGGCAGGGCCTCTCTCCATGGTTTCTGGCGCTTCTTCCACGTGGCCTTTCTCTAGTGGGGTCCTCCTCTTTCCTTATGTGCCTCTGGCTTCGAAGCTGGAGGAAATGGACACAGTAAAGCCTTTGAAAGCCTAGGCCTGAACTCTGTCACTCCCAAGTCCTTCTGTTGGTCAGTGCACACCCCACAGAGGCTACCCAGATGCCAGGGGAGGCAAGATCGCAGACTGCGTGGCCGAGTGATAGGGACGGGAGGAATTGTGGGCAGTCCTTCTTGCACGCGAGGATCCTGCCCTTAGAGTGGGCCACTGCTTGCTGTCAGACTCCTGTGTGATGGGCTTGGGAGAGTGGATGGTGACCCCTGGGATTGCAGAGGAGGGCGGGCCCAGGGAGCTCCAGGGCCTGGCTACGGGAGGACAAGAAGGCGAGGCTGGCCCTCGCCAGGCCTAGGGGGGCCAAAGGCCTCAGAGCCTCTCTTCAAACCTCTGGGTCTTACCCTCTCTGGCCCCATCTGCTCAGCTGCCCAGTACCCCCAGGATAAGGTGGCTGAGCCCTAGTGGGGAATGAGGCCGGGCCTGCTCGTCTTGTTGGTGACAACTGTTCACAGGCCCTGCCTGGGCTTTGCTGAGATGCTGAGCTGGCTGGGAACAATTCCGTGGCCCCGGCCCTGCCCTGCCCTAGGCCCCCGGGAGGGTGAGAAACTTCCTCCCTGCAGCCCCACCCCAGCCTCACAAGTTCTGAAAAAACGTTGGCTCCAGATTGTGACATTCACTGGTCAGCGGGGAGGAGGCCATGCAGATCCTTTGCCTACCTCCGCCCCCAGACGTCCTCAGAGACCTGGCAGCGGCCACCTCGAGTGGGCTCTGGAGGTGGGTCCCCACCCTGCCGCTCATTAGCTCTGTGAGCTTGGGAAAGTTCATTCCGTCTCTGTGCCTCAGCTTGCTCATCTGAGAAATGGGAAAAGAAAAAGGCGGGCACGACCACCCTGCATTGGCCGTGCTCTAAGTGCTTTCATCCAGCTGCTCATAAAACCCTCCTGACAACCAGGGGGCCAGGGTGTGCGTCCCTCTCTTACTCACTCAACAGCTAAGATGTTGAAGGCACAGAGAGGTCAAGGGACTTGCCCGGGGTCACAGAGTAAATCACCATTCCAGAGCCCATGCTCTACCCACCCCCTTGCCTGCTGCCAACCTCCTGATTCCTTTTCCTAATCGTTACGGTGAAATGCACATCACACGAACTTGACCCTGCCCAGGTCTGTGGCACGCTGTGCCTTCCTCCTGTTGGGCTGCCTTTGCCACCCATCCCTCTCCAGAGCTCTTCGTCCTCCCCAAATGAAACTATATCCTTTATTTATTTTTTTTAAAAGATTTTATTTATTTACTTGACAGGCAGAGATCACAAGTAGGTAGAGAGACAGGCAGAGAGAGAGAGGAGGAAGCAGGCTCCCTGCTGAGCAGAGAGCCCGATGCGGGGCTCGATCCCAGGACCCTGGGATCATGACCTGAGCTGAAGGCAGAGGCTTTAACCCACTGAGCCACCCAGGCGCCACCTATACCCTTTATTTTTTTCTTTTATGATTTTGTTTTATTTATTTATTTATTTTAGAGAGCGAAACAGAGCGAGGGCATGAGGGGAGGGGCAGAGGGAGAGGGAGAGAGAAGCAGACTCCCTGCTGAGCACGGAGCCCCATGTGGGACTTGATTGCACATCTCGAGATCATGACTTGAGCTGAAATCAAGAGTTGGACACTCAACAGACAGAGCCACCCAGGCGCTCCTGAAATGACACCCTATTTAAACCGTAATTCCTGGGGCGCCTGGGTGGCTCAGTGGGTTAAAGCCTCTGCCTTCAGCTTAGGTCATGATCTCAGGGTCCTGGCATCGGGCCCAGCATTGCATGGGGCTCTCTGCACGGCGGGGAGCCTGCTTCCCCCTCCCTCTCTCTGCCTGCCTCTCTGCCTACTTGTGATCTCTGTCTGTCAAATAAACAAACAAACAAAAAATTTTTTTAATGTTTAAAAAAAAATAAACAGTAATTCCCCATTCTCCGGCCATCGCTGCTCTTCCTGTCTCTGTGAACTTGACTCCTCTGGGTACCTTGTGTAAGAGGAGTCACGCAGCATTCGTCCTTTTGTGACTGGCTCCCTGCGCTTTGTATCGTGTCTTCCAAGTTCGCCCGTATGGCCCCACGCGCCAGCATTTCCTTCCTCGTGAAGGCTGAGTAATATTCCGATGTACACAGACCGTTCATCCGTCACTGGACCCTTGCGCTGCTTCCCCTTTTGGCTATTGTAGATAAAGATGCTATGAACACGTGTGCATCAGTATTTGTTAATACTGCTTTCAGTTTTGGGGTGTATGTACCCAGGAGTGGAATTGCTGAATCGTATGAGAAGTCTGCGTCTTACTTCTTGAGGAACTGCCGTACTGTTTCCCACAGCGGCTGCACTGTTGTATTTTCCCTCTGGCAAAGCACAAGGGATCCTGATTGCTTCTTGTACCCCAGGAGAACTTCAAGTCCCAGGGAGTGCCAGCAGCCTTGGTGGGTGTCTGGCAGGCCTGGAGGTGGCCCGATAGCTCCTGGGGGCGGGGCATGCAGGTCAGGGCAGGGGTGCTGGGAATCCTGGTGGACTCCAAGACAGCCTGGCCCCCGGCATTCCCTCCCATGGACACTGAGCCCTGGCCTCGGTCCCTGGGCTCTGGCCTTCCCCACCCCCGCTCTGCCAGGACAGGCCACCCTGGGGCAGAAGGGATGAAAGGGGCCAGTGTGGGGCACATGTCTTCACTGGCAGGCTTAAGGCCAAGGGACAGTCGGACCCTTGGTCCCCATCCTGACCTGCTGCATGCCCTCCACCATCCCCCACCCGACAACTCCCCCCTTCCCTGGCCTGGGTTCACTTTTCCCCTGCCAGGAGTGGCGTGCCTTGTGGGGACAAGTTCAGAGAATTGGCTTTGTGACCTGAGAGAGGTGCCCATCTACTTTGAGGAATTCCCAAGGCCAAGCCCCTCATTGTACAAGTGACTCATTGAGCCAAGGGGTGTGGACTGTTCTAGAACCCTGGCCCCTGACTCCCCCCCACCCCAGCTGTCTCAACAGCCTGCCCATGCCACCAACAGTCCCCCAGAAGGTATAAAGGCAGCAGGTCCCACAAAGTCTGGATCACTGAAGATCCGGAACTGAGGCCGGGTGGCTCGGCCCTCCAGAGAAGGTACCAGAAGCACGGTTTCTCTTCTGCACAGACCCCAGCCCTGGCAGGACGTCTTCACATCATGGAGCCCCCTACCTCTGTGGCCCCAGTCCCGGCTAGAGGCAGGGGTCAAACATCCTGAAGGATGGCCCAGTGCCTCGGGCCACGTGCACTGCCACGGTTGAAGGCCATGGTTGTGGGGTCTTGGGCAAAACAGGTAGCTTCCTATGGCCCCGGGCAGGCCCCAGCCGCGCTCTCATCCATTTTCTCACTGGTGCAATGGACTAGGCTGGAACTCCCTGGCCTTCAAAGACCCCTTCCACCTAGAAGGTTCCTGAAGGAAGTCCGGGAGGGGGTGCTGTGAACAGCTGGTTTCGGAGCACCGACCATTTATGAGGCGCAGCCACAGTGGTGTGTGGTAACAATGGAGCTCACTATGTCCTAAGCGCTGGACAATCTGAACTTACTCATTCCTGACAAGAATCCCACACGGGAGACACGCTTTGCATTGCCCTGGTACAAAAGGAGAAATGGAGGCACGGAGAGATGAAAATGACCCAAAGCAGCAACGATAGTGGAACTCAAGCCCCGCCGTCTTCCTCCATGTTCCAAGCCACGGTCTTATGGACCCCAACATGGCTGAGCTTCCTGTAGGCCAGATTTTCTGGAGGACCTGAGTCTCTCCAAGCAGCAAGCAGCAGTGGCCCAAAGTCCAGCCACAAAGCCGCTTGCAGAACCTGGAAGACGGGACATCAGGGGCCCAGGAGAAGCCGCCTTCTTCTGTATCTGTGCTAGTCAGGCCGCCGCGAGGGGCCGACGGGGGCAAAAATGGAGTGCGGCTGGTGTGGAAACTTCTGGAACATCTGTCACAGGAGGAATTGCTAAAGAACCTGGGAGAAGGGGTGGAGGGGCTCTCCCCAAACTTCTGCAGGCCCCGGGGGTGCCGATGAAGAGACTGGTTTGCTCTGCCCCGTTCCAGGTGGTGGGAGGCAGATCTCTCGCAGCCGAAGGTGTCACACGACCTGGGGCGGCGGGAGTGGAGGGAGTGCCCCACCGCAGGCGTGAGCACCTCTGGCTGGGCGCAGCAGGAGATGCCCTTGGGGCCCCACCCAGGTCACGGGCGTGAGGCTCAATCAGGACCTTCTGAGCAAGTCCAACACCAGGCCTTGACATCCCAGTGTTTGGCGGCTGAACCGCTCTCCCCCAGCAGCCCCGCCCAGCAGCCCTGCTCAGCCGCGCAGCCTGGCCCGTGACCGAGGCACCCGGCAGCACCCTGTTATTCCGATTCCAGGGCGAGAGAACCTGCTCACCCCCCAGAACCCCTAGTGTGGGCAAGGACTTGGCTGGGGCTGGAACCTCGCTGAAGGGCCCCCGGAGCCAACGCAGCAGGACGATGGACAGGCCAGGACTCAGCCTCGCTCTGCTCCTGTCCCACTTCTGTTGACAGCGTTCCAAGGCCCCTTCGCCAAGGCAGGTTCTGTGGGGTGCTGTGTGAAGTAGGGGTGCTGGGAGGCAGGACGGGGGTTCTGGGGGCGCCGTGCTTTGCCCTGCCCTCCCTGCCGTGGCTCTGTGGAATGTCCTGTGAGTCTGGGGGGAGCGCCCAGCGGAGCTCGTGGGTGTAGAGGCTTGTTCTGCGTGTGCGCACGGTGTCTGTGGGTCTGTGTACCAGGCTCCACGTGCATGTGTGGGACACAAGGGGAGGGGGTCTCCCAGTGGGTGCTCTCGCCGGCAGAAAGGGGCCTGCTCCACGCATGTGTCGGGTGTGTACACACGCCTATGGGTGTGTGTGTGCGTCTACTTCTCTCCCCTGGTGTGACCACTGGTGCAACCCAGCCCCCGAGCCTCCCTCCAGTGGGCCACCCTTGTGGGCTGGCCGGAGGCGGCAGTGGGTATCACTGCCAATCCCTCCCTTGGCACCTGTGGTGTCCGTGGAGCTTGTGGGTCCTGAGGCTGAATTACTCCCTCCACACACACAGCCCCCCATCGACCTGTCCTTACTTCCTAGCTATGACTAGTCCCTCCCCCATCCATCCTTAGTCTGCATGCCCTTTCCCTTTTTCTGCTCTGTTTCCAAATCTGCCCCAACCTCTGGGGTCCGGCTGAGGCTGCCTCCACCCTCCCAGCCCCGAAGTGGACCGTAGCCGCCTCCTTGCTGTCTTTCTGGCTCCTCCGCTGGTCTGGATTCCCCTGGGGGCAGGGGAGCCCCAGGGGAGAGTCTGGTTCCTCTCCGCTCCACCGCAGCCTGGAGCCCAGGGCTTGGCACACAGGAGGCTCCCAGTCAGTGAGTGGCTGTAGCCCGCCCCACCATGATCCTGCCTTCCCCACTCTCTCTCTTTCTCTTTCTCTTTTGGGTTGGCTGTTGGGAGAGAGAAGACCGGGAGGACATCTGGCCCCTGATGCCCCAACGCCAGCTCTGGGGTCCAGGTCCTGGCTCTGTCTCTCAGCCATCAGGCGGGCTCTGTCTGGTTCCTCACATGGGGATCCAGCGCGTGGGGCTGGTGGGGGCTGCCCGGGGAAGGAGGAGGGTTCGCTGACAGAGCAGGCTCCCAAGTTTCTAGGAGTGGTTGTCAAGGCCCAGCTGGGTATGCGGCTCAGGGGACCTAGGGCAGTTTGGCGGCCTGGGTCACAACCATTTGCAGCCGTGCAGTGGTCCCCACCCTACCAGGACTGTTTCAGTGTCAAGGTCCCTCCCGCTTGGAAGGCCGGTGCTGCTCCCTCTGAGTTCCTGCCACCTCTCACGCCTCCCATAGTAGGCACCGGGCAGGAGGGCCAGGGAAGGAGGCGGTCTGAGGCTTACGCAACAGCATTTACTGGCCGCCTAGTCTGTGCTGGGCTGACAGCAGCGGGGGCAGGGCGGACAGAATCCTGTCCTGGTTGGGGTTATGCTGGGGAGACAAGCAAAAGAGCAAGAAGCAGAGGAAGTTACCTGTAGGCTAGATGGTCAAAAGTGCTATGGAGAACGAGCAGACAAAGGGATCAGGGAGCTGCACCCTAAGGGGTGCTGGGTGGGGTGCTGCATTTGCACTAAGACTGGAAAAAGGAGGAGCCGTGTGGGTACCTGAGGGGGAAGAGAGGTCGGGATGGAGGAAACAGCCAGCGCATGGCGGGTGACGAGCACGGGGACAGTGTGGAAGCACGGGGCGAGGGAGGAACCAACCTAGACCAGGCAGGGACTTGAGACCCGCCGAAGCACTCTGACCTCATTTGGGCTGAGATGGGAGGCCACAGCAGGATCTGAGCCAAGGAGGGAGGTGATCGGACTTGGGCCTTCCGGAGTCACAGCAGCGCCTCTGTGGGAGGGGGCAGAAACAGGAACAGCGTGGGGAAGCTACTGCAGAGACAGAGGCCGGAGCCGTGGAGGGCTGACCGGAGTCCCCACTGAGGGAGGAACACCAAGGAATTGTGGGGGAGGGCCTGGCAGTCCTTTACCCGGGTCCCGAACCCTTTGAAAATCCAGTAACAAGCACAGACCCTCTCCCAGAGACCCATTCATGGGAGTGTGCATGTGCACGCACGTGCACACACACACACGTTCACACAAGCAAGTGCACGGTCAGTCCAAGTGTGCCTGGACTAACACCCATGTTTATATGTGTGCATGGGTACGCCTACGCGCTTATGCACGCACATGCCATGCGACAGGGAATGTCAGGAGATTCCTGGTCCCCTGTCTAATCCATCCCTTCTACTTAACACGTGTGGAAACTGAGGCTTGTAGAGAGACTTGTCCAAGGTCAGCCAGGCAGCGGGACCCGAACCGGATAAACTTGGAACCATTGGCGACCCCTGCCCTAGAGTCCTCTGTCTCCCAGCACTGTGCAGGGTGTCAGGGCAAACCCCATCTCATCCTTGAGTCCAAGAGGCTGGGCCGGGAGGCTGGGATCCTGAGCACTTCCTGTCTGGTATCCTGGCCTCCCTGTGGGGCCTTTCTGGAAGCACTTTGACACAGGATGAGATGGGGTTTGCCCTGGAGGCTGGGATGGGTGGAATGAGCACTTAGAGATGGGCTGGCAGGCTGGGAAGGGCACTGTGGGTAGAGTCCAGGAGCAGCAAAGGCATGGGAACTTTCCCAATGAGGCATGAGTAAGCCCTCTGGGAACCAGAAGTCACAGTGGTCTCTGGGGGAAGGGCACACCTGGGTTGGGTCTTGAAGAGTGAATAGACGATTTGCCAGAAAGACTAAGATGTGCCCGGTTGCGGGGCTGAGAAAGGTTGTTGAAGCAGCGTTTCCGAGGGCTGCCTCCGCTGTGCTTCTGGGAAAGGCTCATTCCTGAATGAATGGAGGGAGTGCAGGTGGGGGAGGGCAGGACAACGCTGCCTGGTCTGGGAGTTCATCTGGCAGGGGAGAGAGAAGGAAGGGAACCCTTTATTGACTAGCCCTGCTGGGGCCCATCTGCGCTCAGGTCGTCCTCGAGCCCATTCTGCAGATGAAGACGCCAAAGGCTTGGAGCCAGTTCACAGCGCCTGCGGCACCGCCGTGTTCCCCGCCTGCCAGGAGCCTTGGCAGGGCTGGAGCTTGGCCCTGGGCAGGGGTCAGGGACTCCTCACCTCGGGGACCCAGGGCCAGGAAGGAGGTGACCCAGGGAGGGAGGAATGTGGCTCCCAAGAGCTAGGCAGCTGCTGCGGGAAGGGATAACAGACCTAGCAATTGTTCACAGAGCCAAATCGGCTCCAGGTGAACGAGGGCTGCCCCAGCTGTAAGGTGACACCGCCTTGGGCTGGCTAATCTTGTATCTAGGCTGGGCTGCTTTCAGCTTCCCAGTTTGCATAGCTTCCTGGTCAGGCCCTAGAGGAGGGGGTGGGGAAGGAAGGCCACCTACCAAGCCCCCTCAGTCCTGCCCTCCCCAACATCCTCTCTGATGGCTTAGAGATAGGACAAGAAGTGAATCTGGAGGGAGAGGTTGGAAAGGTCCAGATTTCACTGGTACCCGTGCAAGGTTGGGCGGTGATTATTCCCATTTTACAGAGGAGGAAACCGAGGCTTAGGGCCTTGAAGTGACCGGGACACCCAGGGAAACTGGGGTAGTCAGTGACACCAGTGTTCAGCTTCTCCACCAGCGGAACACCACTGTGTCCCAGACCTTCAAATGCGGGAGAAGAAACCGAGGCTTGTCTCCCCTCCTGGCCAACTCTCTTCAGACGTGGGCTCCCCGTGTTGGGAGGGTAGAGAGGTGGGGCCTGGTGCACCGGCTCTGCCTGCGGCCGCTGTGTGTGATTGCACAAGTCACTAGTTATCTCTGTGGGGCTGGGAGGGCAGGCTGGCCACACACAGCCCCCACCACTCTCTGAGACTGCCAGAGTGCGGCCCCACCAAGGCTGACTCCCTTGTGACCTCACCAAAAGCCTGGAATCTAGAAAGGTCAGGAGAACAAAGACGGAGCGGTGGGGGGAGGATGGAGCACAGTGGGTCAGAAGGAACAATCATTACCTTTTTTTTAAAAAAGATTTTATTTATTTATTTGACAGAGATGACAAGTAGGCAGAGAGGCAGGCAGAGAGAGAGGAGGAAGCAGGCTCCCTGCTGAGCAGAGAGCCCAGTGTGGGGCTGGATCCCAGGACCCTGGGATCATGACCTGAGCCGAAGGCAGAGTCTTTAACCCACTGAGCCACCCAGGAGCCCCAGTCATTACCTTTTTTAATGGCAGGTAATATGCACACTGATGGCATAAATCATTTTTTCCCCCAGGAAATATTTATTGGGTGTCTCCCCTAGACCCAGTTAAGGGTGCTCAGGCAACCATGGCTTGGCAGTGACTGTGCCAGCTAAGACAGTGGCAGGCCCTGAGGCAGGACTCTTACGTACAAGGACCCATTTCAGGCGCTTGAGGAGGGAGGCTTCCTTATCCCCATTTCATAGATGTCTAAACTGAGAGGTGAGCCACTTGCGTGAAGACCCAGACCCAAGCCAGATCTCTCCAGTTCCTGAACCCTGTCCCCCACCCCCACTTCCCGAACAGTGGGACTCTCCCCATGGATCCTTACCTTGCAGGGCCTGGAGGCTCAAGAACATGAGAAAACATTGGTTTCATACCTTTTTTAAAAAAAAGGGGGGGGACAAGCTATAAATGTAATGGATTTTTAGGTCACAACAAAATGGCTTCACATCAGATGAACTGCTTCCCCCTCCTCCCCACACACACAAAAAATATCATGAAGGAAAGTGGGTGGCCAGGGCCGGGGCTGGGAGCTTCCTTCCCACTGGACGTCTTTCAATAATTTTCAAATTTGTGCTGTGTGCAGCTATTATCTGTCCACCTAAATCAATTAAAAAATTTCAAGGGATGAAAAGGCATATTTGTGGCTCAGGTCTTGGTCTGGACCTTCCTGGCTCCTAGCTTTGGGAGCCAGAGCTTGTCAGGGGAAGAAAGAGTACACACTTGGTGAGAAACGAATGCTATTGGCTGCTCCCTGTGAGCACCCCAGCGTGGAGAGTGAATGAGAGTCCCGCAAACCCCGGGTTTGAGTCCAGGCTCTGGAGCCTCCCAGTCTTTTTTTTTTTTTTTTTTTTTAAAGATTTTATTTATTTATTTGACTCAGAGAGAGAGAGATCACAAGTAGGCAGAGCAGCAGGCAGAGACAGAGGAGAAGCAGGCTCCCTGCTGAGCAGAGAGCCCGATGTGGGACTCGATCCCAGGACTCTGAGATCATGACCTGAGCCGAAGGCAGCGGCTTAACCCACTGAGCCACCCAGGCACCCCTGGAGCCTCCCAGTCTTATTACCTAGGGCACTCTTGGATGGGAGCTGTGAATGTGGAAGAATATGAGAACTTCATTCCCAGTGTGGCGCTAATGGGCCAGCTTTGAGGTTTCCAAGATGCCCAGAGCAAGCCAGACCTGAAACAGGACCTCTCTCACGGGCCAAAGGATGCCCAGGTATCCTGCAGGAGAGGCCAGGGGAGGAAGAGCTGATTCTCCTGGGGAAGTCAGGGGCAAGGAAAATGTCTCTGTCTCTGAGATGGCCCTTTCCAGAGGACAGGAGTCCCCAGGCAGAGGCACAGGGAGAGGCAGGAGAGACGGAGGTAAGCCTGTGTGAGCTGTAGTGAGGGTTCCCCTGGGAACCTTTTTTATAGTGGTTAGAGAAGGGCAGAGAGTCAGCTGGAGGAGCAGGTAAGGAAGAGCATGCTGACATTTCGGGGTAGAATAGGTGGGATTTGCAGGGAATGACAGGATACCTGAAGCAAGTGAGTCATAAGGATGTTACAGAGGGTTCAGGGATGTGCTTAGAGTGATGCCAGCTGGGAATGATTTTTACATTTTTCAGATGATTAGGTGAAAAAACAAAACGAAAGAAGAATAAGGTTCCACACACAGGAAAATTACATAAAATTCACACTTTAGTGTCCATAAATAAAGTTTTATCGGAACACAGCCATGCTCATTCCTTCGCATATTGTCTGTGGCTGATTTTATACTACAGTGTGGCAGAACTGAGTAGTTTGAGATGTAAACCCTACAGGCAGCAAAGCCTAAAATACTGACTAGCTGGCCCTTACGCAAAATAATTTGCCTACTCTTGGCTTAGAGGGAGTCTCCATGGATAGGAGGGGTGGGGATGAGGCTGGAGAAGAGACAGAGCCAAGCCACCAGGGCCTCCTGCTCTGCGTAGTCACTGAGCTTAAGCTGAGGGCAAGTGGGAGCTACTGAGGAGTCAGGGGGGAGAGTGACCAGCTCAGATCAACGTTGGAGAAGGGTCACTAACTGCTTTTCAAAGATAGATGAAGGTGGGCAGGGGACATCTGGAGCCAGAAGCCCAGCTAGAGGCAGCTCCTTACAAAGGCCTAGCAAAGGCCGGTGGGACACCTCCCCCTCCCCTGTTGAGGGCATTTGCCGGGACCTAGCCTTGAGGAGTCTTCTGCCCTTCCCACGCACCTTCGTCTATAGTTCAGAGCCGTGCTCCCTGTATACCCAGAGTACCCTGCGCACGGGGCGGAAGCGACTGCCTCACCCAGGAGTCCCAGAGCGGAAGGAACTGCCAGAAGGGCGGGAAGCACGTGAAGGCCACCTCGGAGCCCAAAGCAGGACCATGAGGAGCCAGGGTATAAAGTGGTGGGCACTCGGAGAGCCGCTGGTGGCCCGATGGCAGGAGAGGAGGCTCAAGAGGTAGGCAGGGTATGGACCTTGGGGCCTTGAGTACCTGCTTAATTGTGTGGGGGAGGGGAGGCCTACGCCTAGGAGCCCCAGGAGTTGAGTCACGGAGCTGGGCCTGGGGAGAGCGCTCGGTGGTCTGACATACATGTACAGGCATCAGCCCAGGAGGGGGTCGGAAGGATACAGACAGACAAAGGCGCGTGGAACCCTGGTCGGTATACACTGGCCACCCAGGCAGACACACAGACGTGTGTGGACTCGGTCTAAGGCCTAACACTGTGCATGCACCACAACGGAAGACCAGGCCTCTGCACCCCATCCCAGATGGGTATACACATCAGCAGAGCTCCCCGGAGTCACGCCCGCACACGGGCTCTAGAGGCCCCTCCGCACGGTCACAGATCTGTGCACACAATCACGGCCCAGGTCCACGCAGGCACGGCCACGGATCCACGCGCACATCGTAACGCAGATGTGCACGCAGGCACTCCCGGGAACTGTAGGTCACCCAGTCCCATATGCACACTGCAAAACACAGACGCACACGTCCGCGCACGCACAGAACCGGACACGCAGACCCGTGTGCACACGAGACAGACACGCTCTCTGACCCGCCCCGCCTCCCATCGCGCACACAATCGCCCAGGACGCACCGGGCCGTGGGTCGGCGCACGCACGGTCACAGACAGGGGCGCGCACACACACACACACACACACACACACACAGACACACACACTTGATCGCACGCGCGGGAGGCGCGGAGCGGCGGCGGCGGGAGACTGCGGCCCGAGGCGCCCCGGCCCAGCGCGGCGCGGCGAGCGGAGCGCGGCCGGCTGCGGAGGGGAGGGGGCTCCGGTGGGGGCGGGGCGGGGGCCGGAGCTGCCGAGCCGGGCGGGAGCGGGCACCTCTGCGCGCCGCGCTCGGGCCTCGCCTCCGCACCCCCTACCCGCGCGCCTCCCGGGGGGCCCTCCCCCGCGCCCGTCCGCTCGCCGGCCCCCAGCGGCGGCCCCGGGGTGCAGCCAGGCGGCCGCGCCGGGCCCGCGGGACGGGGTGGAGGTGGGGGCGGGGGGCGGGGATCGGGGCCGGGCCGGGGCCGCGCCGCCCGCGATGCCGGGCGCCCGCCGCAGCCGCCGCCGGAGCCCGGGATGGGGCGAGAGGCTGCGGCGGACGCCAGCATCTCCCCGCCGGGGACCCCGGGGGCCGCGGAGCCGCCGCCGCCGCTGCTGCCGCCGCTGCTGAGACCCAGCGGGCGATGGGTGAGTTGACCCTGGCGTCCCGGGGACCCGCGCCGCAGCCCCGCCATCCCCGCACTCCCGGCCCCCCGCCTCCATCTCCGTGCCGCCTCCTCCGCGCTCGCGGCGCCCCCCCCGTCACGGCTCCCACGGCCCCCTCCCTGAGTGTGACCCGGGGGCGGGAGCAACGGGCCGGAGGGTTGGGGGGCCCCCGAGATAGGGGGCGGGATGCCGGGCAGGCTACTCGGCTCCGGCTCCGGCGCCCCCTCCCCCAACCCGGCTGCTCCGCGGAGCTTTCCCCGGCCCCGGAGGGCAAAGCCTCATCTCTCTGATCCCCTCCCCCGGCCTGGGCGGGGGGCGTCCCCGAGGCGCGGGGCTCGAGCAGCGCTTTGTGCGCGGTGCCCCCACCCCCCAAACCTCCGGCGCCGCACGGGCTGGGGGCGGGAGGCCTCAGCGCCCGCCTCCCCCACCCCCCGACCCCGGGCTGCTGCGGCGGAGGCCCAGGCGCGGTCCCGGAGCAGGGCGGGTGCGGGGGCTGGGACTGGGGCTGCTCGTGGCGACCAGGCGGAGTGGGGAGAGCACCCCCGGTTCTTTTGTCGTGGGGGGGGCTCCCGCTCTTTGCACGGCACTGCCCAGGGCGGGGGAGGGAACCTGGCTGGGGGAGGGCGCTATAAATATCTGCAAATAGTGAGTTCTGGAACCGGGGGTGGGGAGGGGAGCGCGCTTGGGTGTAAGTGGGAATGGCGGTGCCTGAGCCAGGGTGCCATGAGAAGCAGAGAAGCAGAGATGGGTCTCGGCCAGCCCTGGTGGCCTGAGGTCAGGTGACTCTCCCAGCTCTGGAAGACTCCCTAGAAGGGATGTGGTCAGGAATACTACCCTAGAGAGACCCCTCCATGGCCCCCCAGCACTGGCACTGCCCCCATCCCGATGGTACTCCTCCTCGCTCCTGGGACCCCCATCCAGAGCTGCGGATGGGAAGTTGTGGGATCCCGGTGCCCCATCTCCCAGAGCAGTTACTAAAGACCCAGGCAGGGGGGGTCTCCGAGGGCTAAGGAGAGAGGCACAAGGTCCTCTGAAAGTTTGAAAGAGGTGCTGCGAGCCCAAGGAGGAGAGAGAGAACTTGCTGGAAGAGTTGGCTTGCGCAGGAGAGGAGGGAAGGGCACTTGAGGTAGAGGGAATGGCAGAAGGAGGCCCTGAGCTGTGAATGCCTGGTATATGTGGAGAGTTGGAAGGGGCTGGAGGGGGCTTTGGGTCAAGCAGGGCCAGGAAGGAGACCCAGGTGCAGGGTGAGACTTTGGGCCCTCCCAGGGAGCTGGCGCTAGCTCCTGAGGACGGTGGGGACTGGCTAGGGCTGGGAGTGCTGCCATCTATCTGGCTGGGCACCCCCTCCGGAGTCTGCCCAGTGCCCCTGTTGCGGTCAGGGCTGCCTCACCCACATCTGGGATCCCTCTTACTGTGGTGGCTGCGCCGCCATGAGCAAGTCTGCTTTCTGAGGCTCAGTTTCCATATCTGTCAAATGGGGAGAGTCTACCACAGGGTCGCGGAGAGGTCTGGATGAGATGATGGGTTTAGGGTGCCCGGCACCTGAGAAATAGTTGGGAAATTTCTGTCTGCTGTGTCAGGATGATTACCTGGGACACTGATGTCACCTGAGGGGCCAGGCTCCCTTCCCTGGCTCACCTCGTCCCAAGTGGTCTGAAGCTCATGTGGGGCTGGAGGTGACGGGGAAAGCCAAGGGCTGGGGGAGTTACATGTCCAGGTCCTCACGTTATTCTGGGGGAAGAGAGGAGCAGTGGGCAGTGGTTGGGGCCGGGTGGTCTGCATTGACAGCCTGTTTATCCCCACAGGCACCTTAGCCAAGGCATCCAGCAGACCCTGCTGTGTTCCCCAAGGCCAAAGCCTCTTTGTTCTCTGTGCTGCAGCCCTTCTGCTAGCCAGCTCTAGCCCTGCACGGGGGACCAGGGCTCTCTTCTAGAAGGTTCTCCAGACATTGAGACCAGCAAACAGTGACCTCCTGTGAGGGGCACTGTCGTGGGCAGCCAGGTGGAGACCTTAGCCCCAGGAGAATGGACTCTAGTTGAGCAGCAAATATTCTTGGGCGTCCGTATCTTGCCTAGCCCTGTGCTTGCTGCTTAGGGACAGAGGGAGGGCAACAGTGGGACGGTCAGGTGCAGCAGTTAAAAGCATGGATTTCAGATCCAGTGGTCCAGGTTCAAGTCTCAACTCTGTCGCTTCTTACTGGGCAGCTGGGGACTAGTGAACTTGGCCTCTCTGGGCCTCAGTTTCCTTGCCTCTAAAATGGGAATGATGCGTAGTATTGCTATTTGAACTGCTTGGTTCTGTTTGTAGTGAGCATTCACGCCCCCTCTTTCAGAATAAGTCTCCTGGTTCACCCCTGCCTCCTTGGAGACGACACAGCCTGCCTCACTAGATCAGGGGTCTATATCGCTGTTGTCTTCCTTTGCTGTCTGTGAGTCCGTGTAGGCAGAGGCCTGCCTTTCCATGTCCATTGCTGGGGCCAGGGACAGTGGGGTGCTGGCAGTGAGTCTCTGGGAGAAGAAGGTCCTTGATGAACACCGATGGCAGGTTTCTGTGGTGTCAGTCTTCCAGCAAGGCCACTTTGAAGCTGTACCAACAGTTTACTCAGGTCACAGTGGGCGCTGGTACATGTCAGCTTCAGCACCCAGGCATTCAGTGGGTGCTTAATAAATGGCAGTTGAATGAGGAGACTATTGGTCAGGTAGACTTGGAGAGCTGCTGGGCCATAATTTAGCTGGGAGGAAGGGAGGGGAGGACGTTGGATAGGATGAGGGCGTATCAGAGGGCAGGAGCAGAGATCCCTATGAGCCAGATAAGTTCAAATAAGTGAGATGCAGGGTGGGGGAAGGAGGGCTGGTGCCCTTCCTGGGAGCCGCCACTCCTCTGACCCTGTCTCACTCCTTCTCTAGCCTTCCCTTGATCTTGGCCTGGTTTGGGCTGTCTGCACAGAATGACCCAGCTAGATCCCAAGTTTCAGCCTGGCCGAGCTCTGAGATGTGGTCCAGATAGGCCACAAATGTCTAGTTCTGTTCCGTTGCTTATGCTGTTTCTCCTCTGCCTGAATGTCTGTCCCCCCCCCCCCACCTCTTCCAGTGTCCCCTGAAACACTGTCACCCTTCAAAAGCCTCCTCCGTGGTGTCAGCCCTCTCCAGATCAGTCCCTTCTTCTCCTCCTGCCGTCACACCCAGCCTTTCAGCCCCTCTCAGGCACGCTGCCTGCCCGTCAGAATACCAACACCTCTCATTTATTGCATCTTTACTACAGCCCATGACGGAGGTACCGTGACCATCCCCTTGGCTGTTGGGGAAACCGAGGCACAGGGTCTTGTTAGGGATGATCCATCCTCTCCATCCGAGCTGAGCGTCTGTTGGGCAAGGAAACTCCTTGCTGCGGGCTGGCGGAGAACCAGATCTGTCTTGTTCATGTGTGTGCTATTTCGTGTTGTGCTAGGCTGTGAATTCCGTGTCTCGTATAGGAACTCGAATGAATGAATGATTAAGTGAATTAGTGATTGTCAGCTCCAGGGAGTGCCTCTGTTCTTCTCCCCAGCCTTCCCCCTTTTCGTTCCTGTTAGGGGAGACTAGCCCTCAGGAGGGCGGCCTCAGACCACAGAGGGATGGTCCCAGGGACCTCCTTATCCACTCCACGTGGAAGGGGAAGTGAGGCCCTGGGTGGGGCCGGAAGTAGGCGCGGTGGAAGGCTCGCGGACCATCCTGCTGTGGTCTAGCACAGGGGCACATGGGGGCCCCATGGCCCTGCCGGGAATCCAGGAAGTGAACAGGGTCCCAAAATACTTTTTCTTACACCGCCTCAAGTGGAAAGTATCCTGTGGGCTCACTTTATTTTCATCTTTTCTGTACAAATAAAATTGGAACAATGGGAATCATTCACGGACCTCATCACTCCGTTGTTTTACGAATTTAGAACTTACTTGGCTCAAGACTGTGGTTCCCACTGAAGTAGGAGTCCCCAGGGAGGGTCAGCATGAGGGCCAGGACAGGAGGCCAGAGCCCTGCTGCCACCGGGGCCTCCTCCAGGTCTGCCTTCCAGCTGCCCTCTACGGGCAGGCTGGGAACTTCCCAGAAGGAGCAGCACAGATGGGGTCTGAGCAAGGGAGGGCCGCCAGAGGCAGGCTCCAGGATTCTGGTTGACAGAGACCTGTGATAGATGACTTCCCAGGCTGTTCCCACCCCACCTTGACCTCTGAGTCATGATCATTTGCCGCTGTTTCTCGAGCACTTACTATGTGCTGGGCATGGGGCCAAGCCCTTTGCATTATCCCAGCGACGCCTCCTAACTTCCCTCGAAGTAGGTACTATTGTTATCCCCATTTGGCAGTTTGAGGGTGCCTGGGGCCCGGGGCTCAGGGCCAGGCCAGGCCAGGGCTGGGATCGTATCCAGCCTGTAGGACCCCAGCCCCTAATGGGGCTCTGAGTCCAGGCCCCTAAGTCACTTCTCTGAGAATGGCTTCTGCAGTGACTTCTAGCCTAGACCCGCTTGCCCTCAACCTGGCTCCTGGGACCCTGCCCCTGCCCCCCCGACCTGTGTTCTCTACCTCTGCTCCCTTCCACCCTGACCCAACTCTGTACCCACCACACTGACCCCCCCCACACACACCCTTTTTTTCCAGACCCCTCCTGCTGCTGTTTCCTTCTGGAAACGGGTCCCAGCTGGCCGTGGACCCCACGTAGCTTGCTTAACACTCTCGACAAATCACTCATGGCCCCACTCTGGCTACCCCGGGCCTGGCACACAGCCTGGGTGAATCATGGTGGGTGAGTGATGGTGGCCAGGGGAGGGGGAACGGGGAGGGCTGCCGATGGCTGGGCAGAGCTGGGCTTCCAGGCTGGACTGCACAGGCAGCCGTGTAGCTGGGGGCTGGCCCCTTGGCTGACATGGAAAAGGCATTTGATACATATATATATATTTTAAAAGATTTTATTGATTTATTTGACAGAGAGAGATCACAAGTAGACGGAGAGGCAGGCAGAGAGAGAGAGAGAAGCAGGCCCCCTGCTGAGCAGAGAGCCCGATGTGGGACTCGATCCCAGGACCCTGAGATCATGACCTGAGCTGAAGGCAGCGGCTTAACCCACTGAGCCACCCAGGCGCCCTTGATACATATTTCTTAAGTATTTGTTGAATGGTGATAGTGAGAGAGGCGGGCACAGGCCCTTTCCGGAAGCTGCACAGATTGGTAGGTTTGGAAGAAAGACTGAGGGCGGGGGCGCCTTCCCAGCCATCTCCTTGGGCTGTGATCGTGAGTGGTTGGGGTTTGGGGCTCATTGACGGCTGGAACGGGAGCGAGATGCTGGTGCTTTCTTGCATGATTGCATTGCAGTTATCACAGGAGCCGTGGGCCGTGGGGCTCAAGTAATCCTCATTGCATTCTAGGGAAACTGAGGCCTAGACAGGGCGGGCAGCTTGCTGGGCTCACGGCCAGGAGGTGGTTCTGCCATCCGGAGCCTTGCCCCTTGGCCGGAAGAAGCAGCAACTGTGCCGCTCTCTGTAGTGTCCAAAGCACCCTGCATGTCACCCCAGTTGGTTCCAGCAGGGTCGGACGGAGGCTTAGCCCTGGGTTTTCAACTGTGCCCATATCCGGGAGTCAGAAGACCTGCTCCCGAGGGGCCTTCTGCATCTCTAAGGGGTAGTGGTGGGAAGAGAGCCCTCCTCTGGGCCAGCGGCAGAGAGAAACAAAGAGGCGAGCTGGGGGCTCTGGCCCAGAGTAGGTGCTCAGGAGCCCTTTTGGTCAGAGGAGGTGGAGCCAAGTCTTTGGTCCCATCTGGTCCTTGGAACAGCCCCCGACCGGCTTCAGTGTTTGAGGCGAGACCCACAGAGCGTGGTTGACTGGCTCAAGGTCACACCCGCCACACCCAAGGTGAAGAGCAGAATGTTGAGGCTCCACCAGGGGTGGGAGGTCTGGGAGCTGGGCAGGCGGAGTCTGGCTGTGCAGGAGGAATTGGCCCCAAAGGGCCCGCGGGCAAACCCTTCACAGGGGTGTCGAGGGCAGCCACTGGGGCCCTGACATGTCACTGCTTTCAGAAATGTTTGGAGCCACACCTGGGTATGGGCAGGGGCCCTGTACCTGCCGCTGGGGGGCAGGTAATGGAATCTGTAGTGCCTCCGCCTCCAGGCACTGGCCCACGCACAGAGACTGGAAGTCCAGGTGCTGGCTTTCATGGCCTTTGCAGACTCTGTCCCTCCAGAAGGGCCCTACCCCCCTCTCCTGGCAGGTGCTGGCTCATCCTTGAGACTAACTCCCTGCCACACCAGGAAGCCCTGTTTGACCCCCCACCTCAAGGCCGAGGCTGATCCTCCCTGCCAGGATTTCCCTCTGTCTGCTCCAGGGGATGCCGAGAACCCCAAGGGCTGGGCAGGTCTGCCAAGGGCCTAGTTCTAGTGTAGGGCCTTGTCGGAGACGCCAGTGGAGTAGACAGAGAAAGAAGGTGTGGCCCAGCTCAGGGGACTGTTAGTTCAGTCCAGAGAGGGGACCAGGCTGGGGAACCTTGAGGCCCTGTAGCCAGCCAAACACGCCCATTTCACAGAGGGAACATTGGAGGCCCTGAGGTGCTTGGAATGACCTGCAGTACCACGGAGAGCGGCTGAGAGTCGCTTTGTGGCTTGGAGGAGAGCCCTCAGCTGTGTGGCCGCACCCCTCCCCCTCTCCTTTTCCAAGCTGGAGCGTCTCTCTACAGGTTCCAGGTCAGGTCTTGCAGGGGGACTACTGGGAAGAAGCCCAGGAGAGCACAGTCCCCAGGGCTCAGGTCTGCACTTGGCCCTCCCATGTGGACGGCAAAGCTCCTTAGAGGAAATGCTGTCTAAAAGCTGGCAGGAAATCCACATGGATGGTTCATTCCAGCAAAAAGATGTGTAGGAAAAAAAAGTCTGGGAGAACTTAGGCCAAGGGGCTAGCTCAGGGGATGGTGGGACAGTGGCTGATAGGGTCCTGTTGCTTTCGCTGTGATTTTTCAGTTCTCTAGGACGTGTGTGGCAGCTTTATCATCAGAGAGAAACGCAGCTATAATCTAAGGGAGAACGGTCTGAGAAACGGTGCCCTGAGAACAGCCCAGTTCCCCATTTGTTTGACGGTGGGGTCACTACCCGTGGGTGGCTTCCAGGGTGACCAGTGGGAGCTGCCTGGCCCCAGGCCCATCCCCGGAACAGGTGCATCTGTGACTGACAGCTTGTGTTTCTCTCATCCTTGCAAATGGGGTCAGTGAGAGTCCTGGCGTGGGGCTGCTGGCATGTGGCACCCCGAAAATCCCGTTCAGACCTCTGACCTTCCTGCGGTGCCTCAGGGCCCTGGCCTTCCCACCTCCATTGGGAGAGCCTGCCCACTGCAACCCCCCCCCACCCCCCCCCACCCCCACCCCCCGCCAGGTGCTGCCATCCGCCTTTCCCAGCCAGAGATGGCCCCGGGGCTGTTTGCGTCACCACAGTCCCAGGTGCCCAGTGGGGGTGTTGATGACCGTTGACCCCCGCATCCTTACTGTCTCCTGCCCCCAAGCGCCTTTCCAGGGGTCCTCCTGCAACACAGACAAGTTCTGCCTGGTGGAAATGGTATTTGTCCTCACAGCCAAGCCCTGATCCTGGGTGAGGATGCAGTCTCGGTCTCCCTCAGGCCCCCCTGCCCCTGTGCTCGGTACAGAGCTCTCATTCATTCGTTCGGCTGCTGTCCAGCAAGTGCCCAGGACCAGGCTAGGTGCCGGGGGCACGGATCTGCAGACTTTGGGGTGTGACCGTGTGTGTGTGTGTCTTTGTGCGTGGGTTTTGTGCACGTCCCTTGCCCCTCCCCACAGTAAGAGCAGCTCCGTCGTTTATGACCTCTCATCCGGGCCTCCTGCTAATTCATTCAGCAATGAATTAGACCCGCTAAGGAGGTTCCAGGCCCTGACCCCAAAGAAACGTGATCCAAGGTCTCTGTCCTTGGGAAATGCCGTCTTGGGGGCCGTTGCAGTGCGGACTGGTGAGGGCCCAGGCCAGCACTAGGGGTGGTCAGAAGTGTCATCCTGGAGAGACGGGAAGGCACAGCGGGGAAGGGCATTCCCGCCCGGCTGCGGGTGTGCACTCGGATCCCCCGCAGCCCTGGGATCCTGGGCCTGGGAACACCATGCTGGCCCTCCTTGCTGCTCTCATGGCTCCAAAGCAGGCCTAAGGGGCAACAGAGCTGGAGCACGTGCTCCGGGGCTGTGAGTCCTCCTGCAGGGTGGCTGGGAGGGAATACAGGGCCTTGGAAAGGAAGCACATTGACTAGAAGATACAAGACAGAGCCCGCTGGCAGGCAGGAGGACCTGGGCTGCAGAACTTTCTGAAGGAGAACCTGGGGACCAGACCCTAGAACATAGCACCCCTCGATTCAGCCCAGAGAAGCCGGGTCACGGAACTCAGACGGAGTAGCAGACCTAGAATGCGGCCCTACCCACGGATGGCAGCCGGCAGCTGGAGGATCCAGTCCCCCAGTGGTCAGTGGGGAAACTGAGGTGGTCCAGGGATTAGGAGGTTCTGGAGCCTGGGGGAGCGTCGTTGTACATGCTCGTGGTCTCTGCTGAGCCGGATCCTCCCCACAGCTTGCTGCTGCCTGACCTCGGGCAAGTCCTGTCTCTTCTCCAAGCCTCAGTTTCCCCATCTGTGAGATGTCTGTGTGACAGTGAGATGAGATGGAACACGTCACTTGGGAAGGGGGTGCTGCTCTTGGTGCGCAGGCTCCCCTGGGCGGTTCGTGGCATGGTGTGGCTGAGGCCAGGACCCTGGCCACCCGCCTCCTGGAGTCACCTGTCCCTTATGGCGATGGTCTGCTCACGGCCGTTGCTCCTTCTCCTTCCCCACACTCAGTGGGACCTTTGGGAACTTGCTGCCTTTCTCGGGATGGTCTCTGGATCTAGCAGATGGGAAGGACCGAGTGATTAAAGGAGCAAGAACAGATTGGTGGCTCCGTATTAAGGAACAGACGCCTGGTGCCTGCAGCCCTGGAACCATCCCCTACCATTTGGTGGGGGCCTCCTGAGTGTCCCTGGTGGAGACGGTCAGGCCCTGACCCGAGGGAGCTGTGGCCCCTCCTAGGCAGGGATGGGCTAAGATTAATTGGGGAGGAAAAAGAGAAAAGGCTTATTGTTCCAGTTTCCCGGGGGCTCCCCAGGTGTCCAGTACGGCAGAGTGAGCAGCTGTGCACCTGCTCCTAGTCCGCCACTACCACAGGAGGGGCTTGGGCTGCTTGGGTTCCTGAGCGCTGGAGCTGTGGGCCCTGGGCCAGGAGCAGCCGCGTCACCTCCCCTGATCCCTGCAAGGACCCTGCAGGCGGGCGTGACCCAGCCTCCCCTTTCATGCCTCTGCGCCAGTAGGGTCCCAGAGCTGTTGGGGGCAGAGCTGGGGTTTCAACCCGTTCTTCCACTCCGCAGCAGCTCCTCGGGCCCCTGCTGCATGCGAGGCAGGGTGCTAGGCGCTAAGCACCCCAGGTGAACTGCAGTCACTTCGTTTTTCACCTTCTTCCTTCCTGTGTCTCCTCTGGCCTGTCAGCCATGGTGTTGCTTTGGCGTCCTTGCCCGTGTCCCCCTTTCCCTCCACCGCCCTCCTGTGGCGGGGGACCCTGTCCCATTCATGTAGATGAGCCACATCTGGGTATGCGGTGCCCAGGCTGATGCGGACTTTTCCAAGCCCAGCCCAGGGCGCAGAGCCCAGTAGCACTGACTGCAGGTGCGGTGTGTGGGTTTGGGGGGAGGGTCATGTATTCATCTAGCAAGCCAAGGTCAGCACCTCCTTTGCATCAGGCGGGGAGCTGGGGCCCCAGGGGAGCCGGGCTGCCTCGCTCAGTGTGGGGTGAGGAGCCCTCAGGGGCAGGCCAGGGGCCTCTGGGGGAAGCGCAGCTCCATAGAGCCCACCTGGAGACAGAAAGTGAAAGATTACCCAGAACTCGGAGCCTCCTACAGGACCTGGACTTTATCCCGAGGGCGGGAGTTCCCAGCTAGGAGGGGGCAGCATTGGATGTGGCTTTTGCTTGCTTCATGGGGACCAGGCGGGGGGCCCCCGGGAAGGCCGCTGCTCTCGTGCAGGTGAGTGCTGGCCGTGGTGCAGCCAGCGTGGGACAGTGGCACCAGGGGACAGGTGGGATGGAGAATGTTGGGGCATAGACGTGCCTGGTGATGGACTTGTGGAGTCCGCAAGGGGGAAGATGACTCCTGGGCTCCCGGGCTGGGCAGCTGGGTGGACGGTCCCATCGTGTCGAGGCCCAGGAGGAGGAATGTTGGGAATGCCGTAAGTCGTCCCGGCGTCCCTGGGTGTCATGCTCAGGTCACAGGTGATCAGCTCCAGTTGTTGGGACAACTGTTTGAGTGAGTTCTTTGTGCCTGGTTTTGCAGCCAGGGGTCCCAGGCAGGATGGGAGCCAGCTCTAAGCCCAGGCTGCTGTCCCCTGCCCTCGGCCGGGCCCTGATTCCACGGGGTCTCCTTCTCTCTGTCCTTTAACCCCACGGCACCGTAGCTTTGCATCCCTCACCTGTGCCCTGTATCCAGGGGGAGGCCCCCTGGGAGCACCTCCACTCCTGCCTGGGTACAGGGACTGACTTCCACATGGGCACCCCTCCCCTGCTGTGCAGGAGCATCCTCCCCCCACCCCCACGGTGCAACTCATGGAACAGAGCCTGTCCACCCTGTGGCTTGAATCTGTGGCCCTCCCGGCCCGTGCAGAGAAGGCCCCATGAAGACAGGCAAGGCATGGGGCGCATCCTCCCCACCCTTCCCCCACCCGCGGGCCATGGGGCTGGAGACGGAGCTGAAGCTGGGCACTGAAGTGGCCCTTTGTACATTGTCCCCCTGGGGGCTGGGGGAGCCTGGTGGGCGGGGCTGGCACTGCCCGCGCTGATTTCAGCAGGGCTGCGGAGCGAGGTGGGGCGTGAAGGGGGGGGTGCTTTCTCCGCCTGGGAGCAGGACAGAGCACCCCGCTAGGTCTGGGTACGCACTGGCTGGGCCTGCTGCCCCAGGCCTCCCAAACTAGATGATACTTGTCGCTCAGAGTCTGTCATCACTTGCCTTGAGAGTTCGGTCGTCACGCACAGCGGTTTCTGGAGCGCCTGCTCTGGGCCAGGCTTTGTCCTGGCAGGTGGGGAGCCGCGGAGACGGGTGACTGGTGACTGAGGCTCAGCGTGACCCTGCTGTCCTGTGCTGACGTTCTGAGTGCTGCGGTGTGGGCGGGGGAGACAGACCACTAACGTGTAAACAAGGAGACAGCTAGCTTCCGCCGCCGTGGTTGTGGGGGAGCAGATGACCCGGGGAGGGGACAGCTGCTCTATCCGGCGGGGCAGGAAGGCCCCTCTGAGCAGGCAGCCGCATTCCAGACAGACAGGCAGGGGGAGGACCCTGAGGATGAAAGGTGGGGACTGTGGCCAGAGCCCAGTGGACGAGGAAGGTGAGGGCAGCAAAGATCCAGGGACCAGAGTGGCAGGGCCTTGGGGCCCAGAGATGATTTGGGTTTCATTCTGAGCCAGACTTGAGGGGTGGATTGGGTGCGTGTAGGGTCTTGAGGGAGGCTGTTGAGCTGGGGGTGGGGGGTCCGGGGGTCATGTGGCCTGATGGGGACTTTGTAGTGACAGAATTTGCGGGGCCTAATGCCAAACGAAAAGGTAGTTCAAAAAGGAAGAATGTCAAGACAGAAAGAGAAAAAAAAGCAGGAAGGAGGCCAGCGAGGAGGAGGAAGAGGCGTGCGGTGGGTCCTGGGAGCGATTTGGAAGGAGGCAGCGACAGGCCCTGCACTGCCCCCGCCAGGCACATGGCGAGGCCTTCTGGAGCAGCAGGGGATGAACTTTTTAGCTCAGGACTGGTCTGTGTCAAGGCTTCTTGGATGCGACCCTGTTTAGTCCTCATGGGGTGAGGGGCTGGGATGGTCCTGCAGTGCAGATGGCCACTCTGAAGCCCAGGGATAGGAAGTGACCCAGAAAGCACTCAGCCCAGCCTCTCCGGCCTTGCTTTCCTCAAGGTGCTCCGTCCCACAGCTGTGACCGCGGCCGCTGGGCGGGGCTACTCTGTGCCCCGCCCCCTGGGCTTGTCTCCTCTCACTTCCTGCTCTGCTCCGACTGATGGCTTATTTGGGTTTGGACTTACAGGAATCTCTGGGGAGCCGCAGAGGGCTCCAGAGGGGGTGGAGTGTGAGCGATAAGCCTGCATGGGGTCTGGGTCAGTTAACTTTGTGGAAGGACTGGTGGCATATTTTATGAGTTAGAGGAAGCTAGGTTTTTCTCTTTCCTCTCCATTGGCTGCACTGTTAAGATTAATAATCTGCCCGATTGATGGTCACAGGCTCCTGCTGCCCCTCCTGCTTCCTCGGCCACACCCTGGCTGGACCCTGCCCTCCTCTTTCTCCTTCCTTCTCCCTCCTGGCACCCCAGATTCAGCCCTGTCCCCCTCTCAGCCATAGACCCCAGCGTGCACCCCCTCAGAGATGTTGAGGGGAATCCCCCCATGGGCTTAGGAAGTCCTCTGATCCCTGCTCCCTTGGGCCTTCCGCAGCCCTACTGGCTGGGGCCCATCCCACCTGACCGATGCAGACACTCAGGCATTCGCGCCGTCACTGCACTGATGTTCGCTGTCCTGTACCAAGAACAGGGCTCAGACGCTCACAGCCTGTAGGGCAGGCTGACTGGCCACTGGGACGTTTCTGTCCAGGCTGGGGTGGAAGGCAGCTCCCCAGGGGAGGCAAGGTCTAAGCTGAGTGTGAGAGAGGAATCCCCCAGAGACCCCACATGCATCCCCCACCCAGCAGTACGGATGCTGGAAGCTCTGCCCCCCATCCCCCTTCTCTGCCAGGGTGTGATTTACGTCTCCACCCTCTAAAGAAGATGCTCAGAGAGGGTAATCCCCACCACAAGGAATGAATGTGTTCATTGCTTGTGGTGAACTGGGGCATGGAGCCAGGCAGTGCAGTGGCTGCTTGGTGGGGTGGTCTCTTCTGGGCCCCCAATTTCTCATCTGTGGCCAGTCACCCAGACTGCAGCCTCTGCTCCCACCACTGCAGAAAACCCTTCCTCCCCAACTTACCCCGCTTCCGGGGCTGCTGAGTATGGAGCCCACTTGCAGTGAACAGCGCAGGGTCTCTGAGGGGCAGTCAGGATTCAGGCTCCTCTCGAGGCCCGCCAAGCTCCCAGTTTGTGTGAGACACCGGGTCCCGTTCCATCCCACCTTTTTCCGCCGGTACCGCGCCCCTCCGTTTCCCATCCGCAGCCCACCAAAATGCCCCATGGTCCCTTTGGGAGTCCAGGAACAGTTCAGGGTGACCTCCCACCCAGTGAGGGAAGAGGTGAGGCTCCAAGAGGAGAAGGGCACGTGGTTTACCGAACACCAGGCACTGACAGGCCCCTGAGGCGGAAACTTCGCGGACACACCCCCCCACATCCCCAGCACCTGCCACCGGGTCCCTCACCTGGAGACTGCACAGGCGTGCACACCCACATCACCAGTACCTGCCACTTGGCCCCTCACCTGGAGACTGCACGTGTGCGCACACCCACATCACAGACACCTGCCACCGGGACCCTCACCTGGAAACTGCACACGCGCGCACACCCACATTCCCAGCACCAGGCCTCGGGGAGCAGCTTCTGCAGGATGGGGCTGCCCTCGCCGTGTTCCCTGTTTCTACCTGGGACAGATGAGGAGACCAAGGAGACCGCAGCCCCTGGGAGGTGAGGTGACTCAGCCAGGTAGAGGTGGGGTCCAGCAGGGGAAAGGCCAGAGCTGGTGCCAGGCCAGGCCGCCTGTGTGGCCACGTGACTGCCACCGGTTGTCGGCCTGGGGGCACATGAGACAGTCATCAAGTCCTGAAGGCCAGGGCTGCTGCAGCTGGGAGGGGACGCTGTGAGGTGCCACTGCAGGGACCCAGGGCAGGGACTAGGTCAGGTGAGGGGAAGGGGGGCCTTCGGAGGTCCAGGCATGGAAGAGGCAGGGTGGAGGGGGAGGGAGCAGGAGGCCCTAGGATTGGGTCAGGCCCCACTTACAAGATGATCCAGGCGGGCTGCTCAGATCCCCTGAACTGTTTCCTTATCTGTAACAACGAAGGGGGCCAGCGTGGGGCTGGAATTAGAGAAGGGGGCTGAGGCAGTTAGCGCCCTGCCAGAGGGCTGCTGGGGGTCCGGCCTCTGGCACGCCCTCCTCCTTCACCCATGTGGACAGGCTGACCAGGTCAGCTGTGGGTGGGGGCGTTTGGCATCTCCAGGCCATGCAGCTGCGCCTACCTGGCTGGAGGCCAGGGCCAGGCTGACAGCAAGTACACAGAACCCCCTGGGCGGTGGATGCAGTTGGCGTGGGACCCTGCCTTGCTCCGCTCAGAGTTCGGGGGCAGCGGGGCAGGGGAAAAGAGAATGCGCCCACAGAGGGCAACGCAGGCACTAGCCAGGTTCCCCTGTGGACTGCCCGCCCCCTGGAGCCTCCTGAAGTCCAGGCCTCGCCAGAGAGGGTTCCTGACTTCTTAGAGCACCAGACCCTGAACCTTCGGGGTTCTGAGATTCCACCACTGGCCTCCATCCAGGGTGATCTGTGCCCACTGGCGTTGTGGGGGGAAGGGACTCTGGGGTTCCTGCGGACTTTCAGGAACCCAGGGCTTTGTGAAACACGGTTTCACCTCACCTCCCTGTCATCTGGCCTCACAGAGAGCTGCCCTGGTGTTGGGGGGGGTGGCTTACACTATTACAGGTGGAGGGGAGCCTCAGGTAGGGGGTCTGGGCCATGCAGCCCTCCTGGGCACAGGGCTCTGGTGACTGGTCACTTGCTGGAACCAGGGAGGTGGTGACCCACAAATGGCAAGGTGGCGGGCTCCTGCTGGGGGCCAGGGTGATGGTGGGCGGGGCCCTTGCCCTGGGCTGAAGGCAGCACCCCAGAGCTTGACCCCCGAAGGAGGACCCCTAGGAGCAGTGAGTGCGTGTCAATGCCAGGCAGGCCCTTCAGCTCCCTCAGGCCGTCTCCACCACCCGATGGCTGGGAGGGAAAGTGGAGTTAGGCACACAGACAGCCTCTGGCAGCCGGGCCATTCAGTAAGTACCTGGTGCCGGGAAGAAGGTGATGATGATGGAGGAACCGCTTTCTGGGAGGAATGTTCCAGACCCACGGCTCCCCAGACTGGTCCAGCCCTGCCTGTCCAGTTAGAGTGTTTAGCTGCATCCAGATTACTGCCTCGGGAGGGCAGCCACTGAGATGGGGGCCCAGGCTTCTGCCTAAGCAGCCCCTGAAGTGTGGGGTGTTCTCGCCAGCCCCGCTAGGCTCCGCAGGCCCTTCACAGACTCAGACACTCTCCCCCTCCTACCACCCTCCCACTTGGCTGTCCCTGCATTGGGGGTTTCCTCCTCTGGGAGGTGGTTCCTTCTCGGGTCTCAGCAGAAATGTCCTCTCTTCGGAAGACCCTGACACGTGGCGTCCTCTGTTGGCCCATTTTCTTATTTGTCCTCTGTCCCTCTCCTGGACTGAGCTCTCGGGGGGGACCCATCTATGCCTCTTGTTCCCTGCTGCACCCCCAGCTCCAAACCAGGACTGATCCTGCTCTCTCCACCCCAGGCAGAGCTGAAGCACCGCCGCCTGTGAGCCTCACATCCTTCTCCCCTCAAACCCAGGCCCAGCCCCCAGCAGGGCAGCTCTGCCTCTTGATTCTTCCTTTGGCAAATCCGTGACTCTACGGGGTCCTGCTGATGGGGACACAGCCAGATCTTGGGCCTGAAATTCCACCTTAGTGCTCATCCCTTTGGCTTGTCGCAGACATTCACAGAATGTCTGAGCCCAGCCTCATGCTGGGTGCCGGGAACACAGGGTCAGCCTGACTCGGAGAATCACAGTGTGGGAATGGAATGATGGGGCCGGGGACAAGGCCAGTCGCTGCCGAGGTTTACTGGGACGGCAGAAGCAGGGGCTGGCGGAGATGCGATCTCTGGCTCAGTGGCTGCTGTCATGCTTGAGTGGCCGCCACCCACTCCTCCCACCTGTGCCCCGGTGGCCCGGCACCCCTGCTGGGACGCGTCCACATTCCCTCTCTGGACCACTGCAGGGACACAGGCCAGAGCCGTGGCCCGCTCCTGGCATGGCCGTCCCCCCGAGCCCCGCTGTGTGTGTGAGGCCATCAGAGCCTTGGCGGCCCTTCTGAAATGCACGTCCACCTCCGCCCCGCTGGGTTTTTAGATCTTTTTTCAGTATAGAAATTTTTCCACAAACAAAATCTTAGGAGAAACTCTACTGTATGAAATCGAAAAGCTGAGAGCGCCTCTTTTTGATGGTTTGTCGGGGGCTGACCCAGGCTTCATGACCTCTCCCCGTCGTCATCTGGTCCCAGGAGTGCCCTGGGGATTCCCCAGAACTTGGTTTGGGGACACCTGTTCTCAGTGCGCACAGTGCCCTTTCCGTGGTGCGTTGGTCTGTCTGCATCTTCCTCTCTTCCCCTCCCCAGAGCTTCCCACCAGAGCCCCCACTTCCTCCGCCGAAGCTTCAGTGTCTCTCCTGTGGCCGACATTCGTCCTGCCCTTCAGCAGACCCTGTTCGATCCCTGCTGGGTGGTCGGGTCGTTGCTCTCCCAGGCAGCGTGCCAGACCCTTTAAACACATGAGATCCTCGCTGCAGCTCTGGGATCTGAACACCTTCCTCCATCTTGCTTCCTCCCGCTGCCTCTGCACAGGGAGGCCCAGGCGCCTGCCCCCTCAGGTCGTGTCCAGCACCCCCCAGCACCACCAGCCCCACCCCCCATCCCTGGCTTGGGCTCAGCTCCTCTGTGGCTCTGCTCCTCTCCTTCCTCCTTCCCAGACTCTCCCCACGTCCCACCTCCAGCCCACCTCTAGCCCCTGAGGCTGGGTCCCTCCAGCCACTCCCTCCCTCTGTCACCCAGTGTTTAAGGAGCCTCTGTACCATAGCTCAACCGGCGCTCCCCACCCAGGCCCTAGGTCCCAGGCTGGATGCTCCAGGCCGCAGCCTCCCCTCCCACACTCTGCTCCCACTGTCTCCTCCCCAGCCCAGCCCCACCTTTCCTGCAGCTCCCTGCCCCCTCCTCCCCAGTCCTGTCTAAACCCACGTGTTCCAGTTCAGTAGCAGCTAGTAGGTGTGCCTATTAAACTAAAATTCAAATCAAGTTAAATTATAAATTAGTTGCTTCGTCTTCTAGTCAGTTTTAAGGGCTCAGTAACCGCATGGGGCTAGCGGCTGGTGTGCTGGACAGCGCGGCCTGGCTCTTTCCGCCGTCACAGAGCGAGCTGCTGGGGGGCTCTGGAAGCTGCTCCTGGCCACCCTCAGGCACGGGCTGATGGCGTTGTTGCACTCAGAGCCTGCAGGGGTCTGGGGCTCAAGCCAGTGGCACCTCCTCCCCCACCCCCCCGAAGTGGAGTCTGCATGGGTGTGCACAGGTGAGCAGAGGAATGCTCTGAGCTTCGGTTTCCTCATCTGTAAAGTGAGGATAGTAAGTCCCTGTCCAAAGACGACTGGGAGGGTCAAGTGTATGTAAAACATACGCTGCCAGCTGGTGCATAGCTAAGCGTGTGGTGAGAAGCGGCTGTGACGTTAATGTGAATGAGGCAAGGTAGGGGCCCATCTCAGGAGGCAGGGGTCATAGTGGCAGTGAGCCTCAGTGCTGGACAGTGGGAGCCGCTGCAGGCTTCAGGGCACACCCGCCCCACTGGCTGATGTCTGAGCAGGACTAATCTGTTTAGCCTCCAGCACTGTCCACTAGGACATTCTGAGCTGGTGGCAATGTTCTGTGTCTTCACTACCTGTGGGCCTCTGGGGACCAGACACTGATGTCCTCGGTGGGCCCATGACCAGTGGGGAAAGAGGAGGAGGCCCCAGCGAGCCGAGGGCAGGTCCCAGCCTTGTGAACCAACTTTCTCAGGCACATGCTAACCGCTCTGTGGGTAAGTTCTCAGGCGACTGGCAGGCGGCTGGCGTCAGGCAGAGTGGGGAGGGGTTTGGAGAAAGGAGAGAGGGCCAGGGCACATGAGTTGGTTGGGGGGCGGGGTTCGCCATAGAAAGAGCTCCAGAGCATGGGCATTGGGCTGAAGCTTTAGCCAGCCCCCTGCCCTGCAGCTAAGCCAGCAGAAAGAGTAGGGCCCAGATCCTAGTGCCCAAGGGAATGGCGTGGGCACCCCATCTGGCTGGTCCAAGAGCTGGCTCCCAGTGTAGCTGTGCCTCTCCTTTGGGCCTTGGTGTCCTTATCTGTGGATGGGAGCAGCAGCAGCTCCCATCTGCCCCACGGTGAACAGGGTTTGCCAGGAGTTTGCAGTTCCTGGGCAGCTGGGATTCTTGGCCAGGGCTGGCCCTTTGGGCGGACTTCTCTCTGGGAAGTGCTGGGGATTAGAAGTCCTGGGGACTGGGGGTCAGGGTACAGCAGATCACCCTCAGCAAAGCTGTTCGTGTTTAGCCTGGGGCAGAACCCCTAAATTCAGAGCTCTGCTGGGCCCCACGTCTACCGGTTGCCAGATATAGGGTGCTTGGGGAATCTCGGTTTGCATCTGCTTCATTACCACAAGCCCTGTGTGGCTGAGTGAGTAGCTTAACCTCAAAGCGTCCATGTCCTCATTTACAAAATGGAGACTCACATACCTTCCTCTGGGGAGGCCCCAGGAATGGGCCCCTGATTTCTCCAGCTGGTTCAGGGCAGTACCTGGCACACTGCATGTTCTTGGGGAATGTCTGCCAGGAGCCCAGACGATACACTGGCAGTGGGATGAGCCCCGCATATGGCTTGACCCTTATGGAGCTCTGCCTGATGGACAGCAGCCGAAGGACATGATGAGAGCTGAAGAAACAAACACAACATCGTTGTTTATCTTGCATCTTGCCGGAACTCGGGAATTTGTTGGACTCTGTAGCTGCCGCCTCTGCCCGTCTCTCCGGTTGGGATCGTGGAACCTCACTTGAGAAGGGTTCTCACCTAGCCTCAGAGTCTTCTGATTCCTCAGGCGCTGACTTGTTCTGCCTGACCCCAAGAGGGGACCCAGAAGCAATAGTGGAAGCTCCAGCGAGGCTGATGTAGGTCAACAGAAGGAAGAATTTCTGCCAGCCCAGCATGCTTGGAATGGGTAACCCTAAGACTTGGTCAGCAGAGGCCAGATGGGCACTTGGCAGGGGCACCGGCCTGGGGTGAGGATTTGGACAATGCTCTTGCTCTGTGGCCTTTCAGACCCCAGGAGAGGAGTCTGGACCCTCTGTGGGGCTCCAGATTCCCTGGGCTCTGAAAGCCAGATGAGTCAGTGAGAATGCCCCATAGGGTGATGGGGGCCAGTCAGTAATAAGCAGCCTTCCAGTTGTCTCAGTCTTTTAACAAAACTGGCCAGGAGCAAGGCCTGGCATGTTCAGTCATGTCGTCTGCATTTGGTTGCCTGGCAGGAAGGGCAAATGGAAAGAAACAGGCATTTTTAGAGCATCTGCCAAGTGCTGGGCTCCATTCAAGATGCTTTGAAACCATGGCTCATCCATCTCTCCCACAGGACTGCAAGGGAGAGAGGGTATCTTTCTTTTGCATCTAAGACTGAGGCTCAGAGAGGCTAAGTAATTTGCCTCAGGGCACACAGTAAATTACAGGTCTGAGGTTCAAACCAAATCTTCCTGATTTCCAGTGACAGTGAAGGCCAGTGTTCATTGAGCACCTACTGTGTGCGTAGGCACAGTTACTAGTCTTTGGCATGGATTAATTCATTTGTTATATCTCCATTTTACAGAGAAGGAACTGAGGCTGAGAAAGGTAGGGTAACTTGCCAAGGTCAGAGGAGGTGTTCAGAACTGACACTGTGCTACTGTGCCTTCCCTTTGTGATGGGCAGAGTCTTTGGGTCACACTGGGTAAGACTAGAATGGGGTAGAGATGAGCACAGGGAGGCAGACTTAAGCTCAAAATCAAGATCCCCTTTCAAGCAGATGAACTAGTTGGTGGAGAGAGAGGTGGAGGGGGGTGCATTCAGAGGTGCCCCCAGGCTGGGGTTTGTAGATGGACCATTTCCTGCCCAAGAGTGGAGATAAGGTGAGCTATGCACCTCCAAGATTTCCCCCAAGGCATTTTCAGAGCATTCTGAGCACCTGCTAGGGGTCAGACCCCTTTGCTGCTGGACACAGACCGCAGCTGATCCCTTCTCTCTCTCAGTGGAGGAGTTGAGTGCCCCATGGCTGTTCAGGAACTGAGGACGCCAGGGATCAGGTGTCATGAGGCATGCTGGGAAGGGGCCACAGTATGGTGGGCAGGGGAAGTGCCCATTAGGACATGAGCCCCTGAACCATGGAGGAGGCTGGCAGGGGGCAGTGAGAGGCTGGTGAAGGGCATTCCCGGGGCTGAGCTAGGACCCTGGTCAGCGCAGGATAGCTCAGGACCATGGAGAGCTCCCCAGGAGCCTGCCGTCTTTCTGATGACAGCTGTCAGGGTGTATCTGAGGCTACTGCCGTCCATGAAACTCCTGCCAGCCTGGCCAGGCCCACAATCATGCCTGTGATCTCCAGGGATCACCTGTCCTCTCTGGCCAAGAGCCCCACCCCTGGACTCAGCCTGTGCCCTGACCCTGAGATCATGGATGGGTTGTGGGGTTCGGGCTCATCTGCTTTCCTCCCTCACCCAATCAGCCTTCTAAGCAGAGCCCAAAGGAGGACTGCACAAGCAGGAGAAGGAAGAAGTAGGACGAGGGAGGGAAGGAGGGGCACCTTCCAGGGCGTGGTGACAGCCACAAGTCAGCACAGAAGAGGAGGCCCAGGGTGGGCTGATCCTGCCACCATCCTGGGTCAAGTTCAGACGTAGCCTCCCCCATCCCTGATTATCTGCTACCAGGAAGCACCAAGCCCATCCCTCCCAAACTAAACGTAGGAGACCCAGGCCCCTGGGATGGTTACAACTCATGGAGTATGTATCAGGGGTTGGGGGAGGTTCCTAAAGGCCCTGAAATTTCTCCCTCCTTTCTCCGGCACCCCCAGAAGCAGGGTGCCCTGCCCCAGCCCCTCCACCATCAGGCTCAGGTTCTGCCTAGGCCTCACTTGCTGAGCCCCGGCCGTGCTCCTTGCTCCTCTGAGACTGGACAGCACCCACCAAGGCCCTGGCTTTGCCAGGAGCTTACCTCCAAGCCTTTACTCCTGCAACAACCCCACCCGAAGGATCTAGCAATAAGAGTAAGAAGAGTTAAAATTTATTTTGTAGTCACCTATGCACCAGGCACTTTACATGGATTTTATTAAACCCTCATTTTATAGATGAAGAAAAGGAGTAAAGTTGTAACTTGCCCGAGGTTACACAGGTAGGAGATGGCAGAGCCAGGATTTGCGGTCTCATTCCAGAGTCTGTTTGCGCAGCAGTGATGGTGAGCACATGGAGGAGGTCCACGGCAAAGCGGGGTGCTTTCGTGGAGCACCTGCTGTGTAAAGCTCCCTGCAGCAGGGAGCTGGTAGTCCAGCTGGGAAGACAGAGGTCAGGGGACGTGAGCTCAGCATGGCGCGTGTTGGGAACAGGGCAGAGCTATGGATTGGTCTCTCTGATGTGGTGTCTCATTTGAAGCAGGCAGGACGGGAATGATTATATCCATTTTATAGACAGGGAAGTCGAAGCTCAGAGAGGCCAAGTATCTTGAGGTCCAGGTTGACAGTGGCGATATAAACCCAGAGGCTGATGGCGGCGGGCTTCAGGAAGGGTATTGGCAGAGCTCAGTACGGTTCTTCCAGGTCCTAATCCAGGGCAGAAACCTCTTGCTTTCAAGAGAGGCCAGCCCTGACACAAAGCAGGCACCGGAGAAATAGTGAATTTTACTGAAATGAGTAAGGGCCTAAGTATGGCCTCTGAGCTGCCCAAGGTCATCCTCAGCAGCAGGAGGGACCTGGACAGGGGTTTCATCCTCAGGGAGCTAGCTGCCTGCTTACGCCTTGGAGGGCAGTGGGCGAGCCCATTAGAGACCCTAAGTCCTTCCTCAGCTAGACCTGCTTCTCCAGGCAGGTCCTGGCCACCACATCGGACCTGGGGTCCTGAGTTTGGTTGTGTGTGGGGGGTGGCTAGCTAATGCATGCTAGCAAGCAGGAGTGGCGGGGGGAGAATGGTGAGCTGGAGAGTGCCCTCCCCAAGCCAGCTGCTCCTCCCAGAGCCCACAGGGGATGCCTGATACAAAGCATTGCTCACCCCACCTCCATTCATCCTATGACGCTTCTAGACCAAGCATACTATGGAAAGGACATGAGATTTGGATCCAGAGACCAAAGTCAACAGCCAGGCTCTGCCATTAGCAGCGAGATGACTGGCCACGCCCCTCACTCAGCCTCAGTGTTTGCATCTGCTGGGAGGGTTGCCGTCTTAGGGTGAGAGCGAGGACCTGCAGACACCACCTGACTCCAAGCCCAGCTCCCCCCGTTCACCATTTCCGTGAAGGCTGCTGAGGGGTGTTTCTGCCCCAGTCAGAGGCTTCTCCGTCCTTCTGGGTCCTGACTCCTTGCTCACACTTCACGTCCAGGTCTTCAGCAAACCCAACAGAACCTGATCACTTTTCGCAGCCCCCCACCCCACACCGTGGTTCAAGCCTCCCCCGGCACGCCCTGGATAGTGCTGGGGCCTCCTCGAAGCGCTCCCTGTTCCGCCCTGCAGGCAACCTCGTACTCGGAACAGAGCAGCCCAAGTGAGTGTGTGCGGACCAAAGTCGGGTCATGTTCCTCCGCTCCCCAGAATCCTCCTGAAAGTCACCTTTCCTGCCATGGCCCCAGCCTCTTCGTGATCTGGGCCCACCCTGCCTGTCTCCCTCCTGAGCACTGGCTGTCCCTTCTGCCCAGAACCTTCCTCCCCTGACCCCCCCGGTCTTCATCACGTCCCTGTCTTCTTAGGGAGGCCTGCGCTGAGCACCCTGTTTGCCACTGACGCCCCAATCTACCTCCTAGCCCTTCCCCAGCTCTTTTTCTGGAGCACGACTCTTTCTCATGTGTGGTATTTCTTGACTCCTTTATTTCTAGTTCATCGCAGGCTCTGGTCCTGCTCACCGCCGTGTATGCTGCGTGGAGGTGGGGGTCCTCATTTGCCTTGTCTCCTGGGCTCCCCGGGTCTAGCACGGTGTCTGGCATACAGCGGGCTCTTTATAAGTAGTGCTGTGTTAAGTGGATGATAAGGGTCAGCTGACACCCTCTGGAGGTATTGTGTGGGTCAGGTGTGACGGTGGCTGTTCCATATACTGGTTTGTCTACACTGGTTGCCGATAGACTTTTTGTGGGTATTGGGTTGAGCATGGCAGATGGAAGGGGCACAGGGCAGGTTTGTCACTGGACGAAAGCCCACTGGGGACCCTACAGAGTCTGACCCTTACTACTTACGTGACACTGGGCAAGTTATGTCACCTTTCTGGCCTTGGTGTCCCCAGCTGTGAGTTGGGGAGGACAGTGGTACCTGCTTCGTGTTGAGGATTCAATGAGGTCTAGTGTGGAATGTGTTCGGGACAGTCATTGGCTTGTAAGCATCAGTGACTGTCAGCTTTGTTGTTAACACCTGATGGGTTCTCGAGGAAGCTTTACAGTGGAAGTAGAAAGTCTGCCAGCTGGGCCTAATTGGGCTCCACGGATTTATTTAGCCACAGCTGGGCCACCTGGAGGGATACATCTCAGCTGTAAGCAGGGAGGGAGGAGCAGACACAGGAACAGAACTGTCCAGACGGCCTTTAAGAAAAAGCCTTGTCATCTTTCTGAGTCTCCATTTTCCCTATCTGTAAAATGGGTGGTTACGTAGCCTCCCGGAGTGGGGGGATGGGAGTTGCATGAGACCTCAGGAACCAGTGCCTCACCTGTTCGGTTTCCTACTTAGATGCTGCTCAGTCCAAAAAAAAAAAAAAAGGTATTTCAAGCACTTACTGAAATATATGAAGATAAGGGATCGGGCCCAGAGGAGTAAGAGTGAAGCTGAAAGTGAAGGTGTCCCAGAAAATCTGGTCTGTGAGGCAATGACTGGCTCCTGGCCGATCACCAGGTGCTTTGGCGTCTTCTAAACAGCCCGAGCAATGAGGGAGGCACGCACACTTCGTGATTCTCTGCAGCAAGCCAGGCTGGGGCCTTACCCAAAGCCCCAGTGAAAGGGAGATCCCAGGCACAGTGAGTCTGTCCTCCGAAGGGCACATCCGGCCAGGTGTAACCAGATCCTGAAAGCCAGCCTGGCCGGGAAGCCAAGGGACAGCTGGGTCAGGGTGACCCCCCAACAGGGCTCTGGGGGCCCTTCCCGCACAGCAGGGCCACTGCTGCGGGGGGAGTGAGTGGGGGGTACAGCCTGGCCCCACCCTCCATGGTCAGGGCCAGTTCAGCCCCACGGATTGGGGTGTGCTCCACAGGTCACAGAATTGGGGTGTGCTCTGTAGAGACAGGTTCCAAGTGGGAAGAAAGGGCCTGCCAGAAGAATCAGGGTTGCTTTTACTAGGTCCTCGGGACCCTCTGGTGGGTCAGTCTGGACGCTTCTGCTGTGCTGACCTCCGTCTGCAGTGTTGCCTGATGCGGTCTCTGCCAAGCAGGAAGTCCCGTCTACCCATCTTTATCGGGCTTCTTGCCCCTTCACTCTCCTCTCTGGCCTGGTCTGCCTGGTCTCACTTTGCCAGAGGAGGGCTGGGATCCATTATAGGGAGAGGAGGCCGGAAGACCTACTTGCAAATGTGGCCGAGGAGAGCCCCTCCCTCCTGCCTTCCCAAAAGCCAGTGGAACCTAGTGGTGCCCTCCACCCCGCCTGCCCTGGGACAGCTGACATTAGACCCCACTCCGGATGGTGCTGTCTGACTGCTGGCAGTCAATTGGAGGGCTAGCATTCACACTGGAGGGTCCCTTCGGACCTGATAGCCCAAGTACCCTGGCCCCCAGGCTTGGCGGCCACTCCACTGTTCCTCACCATCTTTCTCAGGACTTCTCACCAACATGAGGCTGGGAAGGGGATGGAGCACAGGAGTCCACCCAGGTTCCTGCCCCAGTTTTATAACATCAAGTGGGTCCCTGAAGCCCTGTAGGTCCTGGTTTCGTCCTCTGTAAAATTAAAAGATCAGAAAAGCTGGTTCTTAAAATTTGATATAGAGGGTGCCTGGGTGGCTCAGTGGGTTAAGCCGCTGCCTTCGGCTCAGGTCATGATCTCAGGGTCCTGGGATCGAGTCCCACATTGGGCTCTCTGCTCAGCGGGGAGCTTGCTTCCTCCTCTCTCTCTGCCTGCCTCTCTGCCTGATTGTGATCTCCCTCTGTCAAATAAATAAATAAAATCTTTAAAAAAAAAAACAATAAAATTTGATATAGATCAAACATTTCATGATTCTGTGCCTGAGGACCATATAGCTTAAAGAAAATGATGTTGGAATCTTTTTTTTTTTAGATTTTATTTATTTATTTGACAGAGACAGATCACAAGTAGGCAGAGAGGCAGGCAGAGAGGAGGAAGCAGGCTCCCTGCTGAGCAGAGAGCCCGATTCGGGACTCGATCCCAGGACCCTGAGATCATGACCTGAGCCGAAGGCAGCGGCTTAACCCACTGAGCCACCCAGGCGCCCGATGTTGGAATCTTTTAGCCTTGAAAATATGGAAGTTTATTGAGCACCTGCTGCCCACTGGGAACACTGCACCCATTTCACAGGTGTAGACACTGGGGTTTAGAATGGCAAGGAGCCTTGGGGCACCTGGGTGGTTCAGTGGGTTAAGCCTCTGCCTTTGGCTCAGGTCATGATCTCATCTCAGAGTCCTGGGATTGAGCCCCACGTCGGGCTCTCTGCTCAGCAGAGAGCCTGCTCCCCCCCACCCGCCACACCTCCCTCTCTGTCTACTTGTGATTTCTCTCTCTCTGTCAAGTAAAGAATGGTGAGGAGCCTTGCTGAGGGTCACAGAAGTCTGAAGCCAAGTGTGCGTGTTTCCACTCTCCCCTGCTGTCCTGAGTTAGAAAGTGGAGGGGAGAGTATGGTAGCAAGGCACCCGAACGACCCAAAGAGAAATAAAGAGAAGCCACAGAAAGGAACATTTGAAGGGAAAAAATGTTCGATGTGGAAGGATATTGCCTCACTCATGAGGATCTATGGAAGGGAAGATGAAAAAAGGGAAGATGCCAAAGGCCAGGATCTGTCCTAGTCCCTCCCAAGACTCAACAGATCCTCCAACTAAGTCAGTGGTCCTACCTGGGCCAGTGAGTGTAGCCTCGCAGGCCGCCGGCCCACCTGCCTGGGCTCTAGGACCAAACAAACTGGACGATAGCAGTCAGAAGTGGGTCCTTGCTCCCCAGGTTCATTCATGAGATAAACAGCTCATCTGAATGAAGTATAGACTTTAGTTAATAGTAACGTGGCCATTTCGGTTTTCGAGTTCTGACAAATGTACTGTTGTGGTGTAAGATACTCACCGTGGGGGAGACGAGGAGTGTAGAAGAACCCTCTGTACCATCTCTGCCACTTTCCCGATTCACTGGGAATATTCTACAATAGAAAGTTTACTTAAACTGTAAAAAAACAATGTACAAAGCTCTCCATTCCACAGCCATAAGCTAATTGATAAATCGAACTGCGTAAGTGAATAGAAAGAATGGTTATACTCATGAGTCACTCATGAATAGAGAGTGAGTCATTCAAAAGAATCATGGATTATGGTGGGGGATTTAAAAGGAAATGGTGGATTTATTACTACTGATACGAAAATCGCTTTAATCTGTCATTGATTGAGGAAAACAACTTGATTGTACTTAGTGTCCAATATGATAATATTTATGAAAAATAGAAAATCAAGAACAGAAATACTGCATATGAAACCAGCAACACGCCTCAAAGCGATCAAACTGTTTATGCCTGGAGATCAGTCTAGAAAGGATAACCAAGGGGAACTTTTACTTATTCTTTTATTTATTTATTTATTTTTAAAGATTTTATTTATTTATTTGACAGAGATCACAAGTAGGCAGAGAGGTAGGCAGAGGGAGAGAGGAGGAAGCAGGCTTCCAGCTCAGCAGAGAGCCCAATGCGGGGCTGGGATCCAGACTTGAGCTGAAGGCAGAGGCCTTAACACACTGAGCCACCCAGGCAACCCTACTTATTCTTTTAAATATATCCGAATTAAATGTGTTTCCTTGAGGCCTATGAACTTTTTCAGTGAAAAGGAATTTAAAAAGATTTGTTAAGAACTGAGCCTGGGTGGCTCAGTCAGTTGGGCATCTACCTTTGGCTCCGGTCAGGAACCCCGGGTCCTGGGGTTGAGCCCTGCATTGGGCTCCCTGCACAGCGGGGAGTCTGCTTCTCCCTCTGCCCCTCCCCTGCTCATGATCTCTCGCTCACTCTCAAATAAAAAAAATCTTAAAAAAAAAAAAAAAAAGATTAGTCAACATTTGCACAAAAGAAAGAAAGAAAAGAGAAAAAGAAGACAGGAAAGCACCCTGGGCAGGGCAGGGAGGGGAACCACACAGGGCGCCTGCAGCCCACTCTGCTCCTCCCTTGGGGCGGGTTCTGGGCTGCAGAGTTGGGCTTTTCCCAGGCTGCATTGTTCCTAGCAAAAGTCTAGCCAGGAAGCTGGTCTGGTCAGGGTAAGCAGGCCAGGTGGGGAGGATCAGGCTGCAGACCGCGAGGGTGGGGTGGGGGAGGTGGGGGTGGTGGTGACCTGGTACTGAGGGGAAGGGCTGTGGAACAGGTGGTCCTGAGCCAGGAGGGGAATTTCCTTGATGCCTCACCACCCCTGGGTACTTGGTACAGCAAGTTGGACTCACAGGCTGGCCTCCTGGGGACCAGGAGGTGACTTCCTGAAGGGACACCAGGCACCGGCCAGGACATTCACAGGCACGGTGGCAGCAAAGGCCTCCTCCGGTTCCCTCCCTTAGAGGGGCCTCGGGCTCTCCTCACCCAGGTCTGCAGACCCCTGACGCGTGTGCTCTATCCCTCTTCCTGCAGGATGAAGATGAGACGCTACAAGCTCTTTCTCATGTTCTGTATGGCCGGCCTGTGCCTCATCTCCTTCCTGCACTTCTTTAAGACCCTGTCGTATGTCACCTTCCCCCGAGAACTGGCCTCCCTCAGCCCGAACCTCGTGTCCAGCTTCTTCTGGAACAATGCCCCCGTCACGCCCCAGGCCAGCCCGGAGCCGGGCAGCCCCGACCTGCTGCGAACGCCGCTCTACTCCCACTCGCCCCTGCTCCAGCCGCTGTCCCCAAGCAAGGCCAGCGAGGAGCTCCACCGGATGGACTTCGTGCTGCCCGAGGACACCACCGAGTACTTCGTCCGCACCAAGGCGGGAGGCGTCTGCTTCAAACCAGGCACCAAGATGCTGGAGAAGCCCTCCTCGGGGCGGCCGGAGGAGAAGGCGGAGGGGGCCGACGGCTCCTCTGCCCGGGGCCCGGCCCGGCACCTGCTGAGCGCCCGCGAGCGCCCGGGGGCCCGCAGCCCGCGACGCAAGTGGGTGGAGTGCGTGTGCCTCCCCGGCTGGCACGGGCCGAGCTGCGGCGTGCCCACCGTGGTGCAGTACTCCAACCTGCCCACCAAGGAGCGCCTGGTGCCCCGCGAGGTGCCGCGGCGGGTCATCAACGCCATCAACATCAACCACGAGTTCGACCTGCTGGACGTGCGCTTCCACGAGCTGGGCGACGTGGTGGACGCCTTCGTGGTGTGCGAGTCCAACTTCACGGCCTACGGGGAGCCGCGGCCGCTCAAGTTCCGCGAGATGCTCACCAACGGCACGTTCGAGTACATCCGGCACAAGGTGCTCTACGTCTTCCTGGACCACTTCCCGCTGGGCGGGCGGCAGGACGGCTGGATCGCCGACGACTACCTGCGCACCTTCCTGACGCAGGACGGCGTGTCGCGCCTGCGCAACCTGCGGCCCGACGACGTCTTCATCATCGACGACGCCGACGAGATCCCCGCGCGCGACGGTGTGCTCTTCCTCAAGCTGTACGACGGCTGGACGGAGCCGTTCGCCTTCCACATGCGCAAGTCGCTGTACGGCTTCTTCTGGAAGCAGCCGGGCACCCTGGAGGTGGTGTCGGGCTGCACGGTGGACATGCTGCAGACGGTGTACGGGCTGGACGGCATCCGCCTGCGCCGCCGCCAGTACTACACCATGCCCAACTTCCGGCAGTACGAGAACCGCACAGGCCACATCCTGGTGCAGTGGTCGCTCGGCAGCCCCCTGCACTTCGCCGGCTGGCACTGCTCCTGGTGCTTCACGCCCGAGGGCATCTACTTCAAGCTCGTGTCGGCCCAGAACGGCGACTTCCCCCGCTGGGGCGACTACGAGGACAAGCGGGACCTCAATTACATCCGGGGTCTGATCCGCACCGGGGGCTGGTTCGACGGCACGCAGCAGGAGTACCCGCCGGCCGACCCCAGCGAGCACATGTACGCCCCGAAGTACCTGCTCAGCAACTACGCCCAGTTCCGCTACCTGCTGGACAACCCCTACCAGGAGCCCAGGAGCACGGCGGAAGGTGGGCGGCGGCCCAGGGCTCCCGAGGGAAGGCCCCCCGCCAGGGGCAAATCGGATGTGGTTGAAGGCTAAGACTGCGTGATCTCAGAGGGCCAGGGGCAGGGTGGGGGCTGGCAGCTGCCCCTCCTGATGTTTTTCTGCCTCTCTCTGCCGTCTGGCTGGTCCTTGAGAAGACCGGGAGTGGATGGGTGAAGGAGTCTTCCCTACTCAGGCCCTCGTGAATTGGGGTTGGGCCTGTGAGCTCACAAAACGTCCTTCCCCATCAGGAGAGGGGAGTCCAGCCCTTCGCAGTCCCAAGAGCCCTGTGGCCGGGAGGTGCTGGTGGAGCGTGCATGGTGGTTGCTGGGTAGTGAGGGAAGTTGGGCAGGGTGGGGAAGGGAACCTGTAGGAGCTCCCCAGGGCCAGCAGATGGGAGCTGCAGCCCCTGCCAGGAAGAAACCTACCATTTGGCCTCCTGGGGCTTTGGACCTGCAGCGGAGAAGTGGACGTGCCAGGAGGTCCTGGGGCTCTGTAAATAGATGCTTTTGGCTCCAGGAGGAAAAGGGGACACCAGGGCAGGAGGGGAGGAAAAACAGCAGCCAGCTGGGAAGAACTGCAGTGTTCGAAGAGCTGAGCCAGAAGGAGCCGAGAAATCTGCCCCATAGTCCGCCCCTCCCCCTGCCCGGTGCTGGACAGCACCTGTGGGGTAGGCGGGGGTCTGCAGAAGTCCAAGGAGTCTTTCTTTTGGTTCCAAATCTGGCCTTGACATTCCTTCTTTCTTTTTATGTTGCTGTCTTGTGGCAAGGTGAAGAGTCCAGTTCTCAGGGTGGGATGGGAGCCAGAGGCTGGACCATCAGCCAGCTCAGTAGGTTGGGCCTGCGAGGGGGCACGGGGAAGGAGGTGGTTCCCCTTCACCCCTTCCCACTAAAACCCTTGCACCCCACCATCCCCTTGCACCCCTCCTTGGGGTTGGCTAGAGTCAGGAAGGCCCACAGGGCTGCCCTGGCTGGGCCCAGGAGGGACTTGAAGGCCAGCTGTATGTCATCTCATTCCTCTTTGCCTCTTGAGGGCAGGGGATGTATTGGTTAGATTCTAAGCTACTCTAATTAAGAGACCCCAGAATACAGTAATTTAAGCAAGACAAGCTTGTTTCTAGCTTAACTGTCTAGAGAGCGATGGTCCACATCCAGTGGCAGCTCTGCTTTCCTTCATAAGCACCTTCCACTTCTGGATAGAATGGTTGCTTCATGATCACATGTGCATCCCAGCACAGGGGAAGCAGAGAACAGTAAGAGAAGCACATGCCCTTTCCCGTAAAGGGCATGAGCCAGAAATGACTCGGTCACTTCCGATCACATCTCACTGTCCAGGTCTTAGTGACATGGCCACAAGAAGCTGCAAGGGAAGCTGGGAAAAGTAGTCTTCAGCCACATGCCCAGCCTCAACTGAAGAGTTCTCTTAGTAAAGGAAGGAGGAGAGAATGGAGACAGGAGACCAGGAGCGTCTCTGGCACAGAGGGAGGGGGCTGGGGAGAGAGTGTAGGAATGACTAACGCAGTCCTAGGATCCTACTCTCTCATTCAGAGCTCCTAAGAGCCCCCGCTCCTGCCCCCACTTACCGCAGCCCAGGGTTGGGGGTCAGTTAGAGCCTGTGGTTGTAGGAGTGGTGATACTCCCCACGCCCAAGGCACCCGTAGATGTTCACCCAGCGATGCCAGGATGCAGAGCCTGCCTCTGGAACGGTACATGTTTGTGCGTGTGTGTGTGTGTATTTATGGGCATGTGTGCATGCTTGGTGTGTATTTGTATGTGTCTGTATTGGGGTGTCCCTGTAAATATAGGCTTCTGTATGGATGTAGGGGCAGGGCCCAGGCCTCCCCTTCCCCAGGACCTGGAGCCTGTGGCCACACCTCTTTGCAGCTCCTCCAAAGTGACTTGGGCAGAAAGCCCCTGGGGAGCCGAGAAAGCAAGGCTGAAGGGGGTGTGGGGGTCTGTCTATCTGTCTGTCTTTCAGTCCAAGGAATGAGAATCCTCCTGACCTGAGGGCTGAACAGCTGAGAGCTCACTACCTCCCCAGCCCATCTTGGTCCCAGCCAGATCCTCCCATCCCGTCCCACCCAGCCTCCGGCCTGGACTTGCTCTGGATGTCTTATTGGGGTTTCCTGATGGGCCAAGAGAGCGGTGTCTCCTTTGCCACAGCTCTGTCCCAGGAAATGTCTGGTGTGGGTGTGGTCTTCCAGGGAGCAGGCCACTGAGCAACCTTTGGTGGGCAGACAGGAAGCAGGTGGAGGGTGCTCTGTGGCCTCCACTCTCCCTCCGCAAGGGGGTCCGTGGTGTGCCCCGAGGGAACCCCTCCCTTGGAGTCTTAGCAGCCCCCCTCCCAGTCCCTTTTGGAGCTGAACATAGAGGCAAAAGTGGCAAAGGCGGTTAGAATGTCTACCAGGGTCTGCCTTCCCAGCCACCTTTGCTCATCTCCTGGACCGGCAGTCTTGTGGGGGGCTCCTGAATCAGGCCTGAGCCCCAGCCCAGGGTGGGTTTCCTCATCCATGCCCCTGGCACCCTCAGCTGCTATGGGGATGCCCCCTCCCCAGGCTGGCAGGGGTCCCTGGCTTCCAGTTCACCAGCTCCAGGGCAAGGGAAGGAGAAGGTGGGGAGCTCGGACCTGCCAGGCCCCACCTTCACTCTCAGACCCAGAACATGTTCATGGTCACTGCCAAGGGGAGGCCTGGTCATTGGATGGAGAGGGCAGTCATCAGAGGGGTTGTGGGGGGGCAAGACGTGGGGTTGAAGAGTTTCACTTATACTCACAACATACACTGGGAATTTCGGGGGGCAGGGGAGCCCTGGGCCACTCCCCCAGTATGAAAGGAAACCAAACTGTGAATGGGAGTGTGGGCATACTGCTCCCCCTGTCGCTGTCAGCAGGTGTTTCTCCCTGGAAACCACTGGCCCTGTGACTTAGACTCAGGAGGCTCCGCCCACCCACAGGTCATGTCCTCTTGCAGAAGCAGGTTCATAGGGGTGGACTTGGGAGATCTTTGGGGCCAAAGGTGGCAGGCAGGGAGGGGAGACGGGACTTCTCCAAGCAGAAGGCAGGGCCCTGGAAAATGTATAATTTAAGGACGCCAATGATAATAGTATTATTTTTTTTGTAAGGGAAAATCAATATGTACATTCTGAAATCATTTTCTCTGTAAATGGTTGGATTTCATTTCACCCTTAAAGGGATGCTTAAAGGAAAAGATAATATTAATAATAAAAGCAGATACAAAGTCTTAAAGGTGCACATGTGGGGCAAATTTGGGGGTACTCTGGGTCAGGGAGGGGTGCAAGGGACGGTTCTGGTTCTTAAAGACCACCTTGCTGCCAGGACTGGGCCAGCGGGGTGTGGGGACATGCGGAGTCCCTTCACTGAGGGATGCGCCACACATGCGCGTGCACGCTACCCCGGGGAACATCTCCCACTCCACCCACACCTGGTGGAAACGCTGGACAGCAGAAAGTGCTGGAAGGAGGGCTGCAGAAAGAAGTGGGCCCAGGACTGGCGACACCCACCCTCCCACGTGGGCCAGTACCCCTTTAGAGCTCTAGATGAAGCCTCTGCTGTCTCTGCTCAGAGGGGAGCCATCCCCCTAGTTCTGCTCAGGGGGTCCAGGCAAACACTCCCAACTCCGTGCTCTTCCCCTCTATGCCTGTCACAGGTTCCTTTTTTTTCCTCTTAAGATTTTATTTTCTAATTTCTACAGCCGGGAAGGGGCTTGAAACTACAACCCCATGAGCAAGAGTCACATGCTCCACCTACTGAACAAGCTGCACTCCCCTATCAGACGTTTGAAGGTCACACGGCCACTTGCAGGGAGAAGAGGGACCGCACCTGGATCCCCAGCACTGGTCCTGTCACCAGTCCCTTGGGGCAGGCGAGGGTAGCAGTGTCTCTCCTGTAGACTTGTGCTCTGATGGTGCCTGGGACCATGGAAAGTGGGGGCTTCCTGGAGGCTTCCTCTGGACCTGTGGGTAATGGTATTGTCCTGGGGAAGGAACCCTCTGGGTATTTTCTAAGGAAAGCCTCAGAGATGGTGGGAGTGAGCACACTTGTAAACTCTGCCTTGGTCCCTGTGGGGTGGCTGGGCAGCCACCCTGCTGGAGATCGGGAGGAGAGCCAGTGTCAGTGGCCGTAGCAGGGGCTAATGTCCCCTGAGCACCCACATGACTAACTCAGACGCCTGGACTCCAGCCACACTCCCAAAGCCCGGGAAGGTGCCTGCCACAGGTGCTCGGGGTAGGTGGGGTGAGGATTGCGGGATTTGCAGGGATTGCAGGATCTCGGGAGAGTGGAGGAGATGCAGACAACCCACAGAGCCAGAAGAGGGTGATGGTGACTCCTCACCGTTTGAGATCAAGTTCATAACCTCAAATCATGTCCCAGAGTGAATCATCCTCATCATAGACATTTCCTGACATTAAGTGCCTATTTGGTGCCAAACTCTAGGCTAAAAGATACCCCTCCCCATTTTTCCCACTGCACAGCTGCGGAGGGAGGCTTGGACACGTTTAAGGCGGTGAACGCCACGCTGCCCTTGCTGCGTCGGCACCCACAGGGGAGGAGGGGGAGGAGGCTGGAAGGGGTGTGGACATGCAGAAGGGGGAGAGGATGATGGTGATGCCCGTCCTCACGTCCTCACGTTCAAACACCATCCGAGCTCCTAACCAAGCCAGGCACCGTGCCGGCTCGGGGCACATGGGGTCAGTCCCTGCAATTGGGGTGGGGGAGCACAGTCCATAGGGAGCAGCGGCAGGTCAGCGCCCTTCAGGGCAGTCAGGTGAGGGCTGGTGTGCAGTCGTCAGAGCCTAGGAAGCTTGTGCTGTCTGGGAGCGTTGGCACAAGTGTCTCCCTCACCCGGCCATCCAGAAGGCATGGGAGTAGTGGCAGCCTCTGTGGCCTCGGAGGGGATGCATATTCCCTCCAGATTGAACCTCCTGTCCATAAAATTGGTCCATAGGAAGCTCTAGTGCATCTGGAGGAAAAAATAAAATATAGTGAAATGCTTCTGCAGCCTGTAAATCTATGGTGCTGGGGAGACAAGAGCTGCAGTGGCCACTGTGGACAGCAGCGATCACCGAGGCACTCCTGTGGCTTCTTTCCAGGTTGGGGCTTGAGCTTTAGGCAGTTAAACCCCCCAAATTCTGAAGGCCTGTCATCCTGGAGCTCACTGGGAGTCCCCACCCAGGCACCCTGAATCATGCAACGTCCACAAATCTGGTTACAGTTCAAAGCAGTGAAAGGCCTTGCCTGGGCCAACCCCCTGGGCTGCTTCCTTGGCCCTTCCCATGCCCCATACTGTTCTAGTGAATTCCCAGATGCTCAGTTACAGCAAAAAAAGCACTCCTTTATTTTTTAAATTTTATTATTTTTTAAAAAGATTTTATTTATTTGACAGACAGAGATCACAGGTAGGCAGAGAGGCAGGCAGAGAGGAGGAAGCAGGCTCCCTGCTGAGCAAAGAACGGACCCCCGTTCCCAGGACCCCGGGATCATGACCTGAGCTGAAGGCAGAGGCTTTAACCCACTGAGTCGCCCAGGTGCCCCAGAAAGTGCACTCCTTTAAATTGCATAATTGTTTAAGTTTTAAGTCTTAGTTTACTCTCCCAAATATTTATTGCTTCTACACAAACCATCCTGAAATTTAACAGATAAAATAGCCATTTATTTGCTGACAGTTCCACAGTTTGATTCGGGCTCCAATGAAGGGCTGGGTTCTCCTGCCCAGCAGCATGTGGCCATCCACTGCAAGGACCTGCCCACCCGCTGGGGTCTGACCTGGATATCCGGATGACAAAGGAAAGGATACAGCACAAAAAGAACGAGGCTGTCAGCCAGCCAGTGATTGCACAGGAGAGGAGAGGGACAGTAACACAGACAGGCAGGTGAGACTGGAGGAAGGACCTCCCACCACTTCTGAGGTCTCCCGCCAAAAAAACATGGCTTGAACCTAATCTCAAGGAAGAATCACATAAACTCAAGTTGAGGGACAGTTCGCCCCCAATCTGACTTCTCCCGTGCTCTTGATTTCCCGTAACCCTGTCCTTCTGCAGAAAAAGTCCAACCCTACGTCAGTACCACAAATCACCTTTCAAACACCTATCCTAGAGTGCTGACAGCTTCTAGAGACAAATCATCAACAGGGGCACAAGTCATTGCCACCGTGGCCTCGGCATGTGGCCTGGTTGTTCTATCATCCCAGCCCACCATCATGTTGTGTGAGCCCAGCCAAGACCAGGAGTGCTTCCCCGCCAAGTTCAGCCTAAGTCACATGAGCTCAGTTGCTTTGGATGCTGGGGTGGTTTGTTACACAGCCTAATTGTGACCACAAGATGACTGACAGTTTGCTTTCAATTAACGACAGGAAAGCCAACCCAAATGAATAGAGCAGAGAAGAAATTGATTGACTTGCTAACAGGTTAGTTTAGTTACAGTAAAGACTTAAGGTCCAGCTTGAGGTGGAGCTCAGTGTCACCTCTTTATCCGGCTCTCTGCTCAGTTCAGCTCAGCTCCACTTCTGGTCTCCACTTCTGGTTCCTGTTACAAGACAGCCATAATCCTCTTGTGTGCAAGATGGCTGCAGCAGCTCCAGACCTCACAGCATCTCATCTTGTGTACTTAGCACAGAAGAAACAGAGCTCCTCGGGGCACCTGGGTGGCTTAGTGGGTTAAAGCCTCTGCCTTCAGCTCAGGTCATGATCCCAGATGAAGCCCCACATCGGGCTCTTTGCTCAGCAGGGAGTCTGCTTCCCCCTCTCTCTGCCTGCCTCTCTGCCTACTTGTGATCTCTGTCTGTCAAATAAATAAAATCTTTAAAAAATAAAAATCTAAAAAGAAAAAAAAAAGAAAAGAAACTTTTTTTCTTTTCTCCCGAAAAGTCCTGGGCCTGCATCTCAGTGACTTAGATAAAGTCATGCAATCATCTCTGGACCAATTGGTGAGACTGGGGGGGCGGGGATGGGTAGAATACGCTGATTAGCTTAGATCTTCCAGAGGAAGGAGGATACCCCAAATAATGTGGGGTGCCGAGGTCATCATCGATACCTCAAGTGCCCCCATCAGGTCTTTCCCCAGCCCTTGCCCAAGTCCTTCCCTGGCACGCTCATCTGCGAGTTGAAGATCATGGGACAGGCCTCTGTAGTTGGTTGTGAGTGTGCTCAGAACTTGGAGCAGAGCCCAGAGCATCGGGGGAGCCTCAGAAGTGTCAGTCATCATCGTCATGACCAAGGCCTCACCCTTCATTCCCTCACGTGGTGCGTCTGATGCAGGGACAGGCATCCCTTCTCTGCACTCCCTCAGCCTCTCTGGCTTCCTCTTCCCCCTTTCTGATGTTCCTTCCTGGGATCCTTTAGCCCCCTGTACCCCTTTAATAAGGGGGCTCCCCAGTTCTTAATCCTGGGCCCACTGCTCTGCTCTTCATGATTCTCGCCCAGGTGCCATTGGCTCAGTCTCTCCAGGGAATCCTCCCCACTGGGCATCCAGCCCATGGATTCAAAAGCTTGTTGGATTAGTCCTCAAGGTGTCAAGGTCACCTGAAACACCATGCGACCAAATGAGTTCAGCTTCCCCCCTACCCCCACCAAGGCTGTTCTCCCTGTTCTGTAGTCTCCATCCGCTGATGGTGTCTCATCTATCCATGCGCCAGCCAGAAATCTGGGTGTCCCAGATTTGCATTCTCCCTAATAGTAGCTACCATTTATTTAGTGCCTACGGTGTGCCAGAGACCCTGTTAGGTGACCACTCAGGGTCCAAATCCCAGATCCCCACTTGCTAATCACCTGACCCTGGATGTGCTCCTTAGACTTAAACCCTCCTTTCAGCATCTGTAAAGCAGAGACGATGACTCCTACCTCCAAGCATCGAGTGGGTTAAACGGTGCATGTAGATCAAAGCACAGAGCTGGGCATGCAGTGGGCACTCAGTAAATACTGGCTGCCGTGGACATTTGCAGGCGCTCTTCTTGGCATCTCTTCCTACCAGAATTTCTTAATCATGCATTTTGGTGGGACTGACACACACATACACAAATGTGCACACTCACAGATGCATGCACCCAGCTCCTGAGGGAGCCCTGAATGGCTATGCCTGTTGGTACAGCCACTGCCTGGTCAGGGCGATTACTTTAGGGATGGATAAGTGATCCGATCTGGGTTAGTGATACAGAAGTAAAAATGGCTGGAAGCTGCTGGGAAAGGAGTTATTTTCTTCCAAGAATGATGGGAAAAGAGCATCCACTACCGGAAACAAGAGGGAGGAGCCTATAGCTTATAGCATTGGCTACTGGGTAGAGCCTCACCCAAAACCCACAGTTGGGACTTCTCAATTACATGAGTCCATAAATTCCCTTTGTGAGAGACACTTTGAGCTGGGTTTTCTGCTACTTAAACCAAAAGCCTTCTAACTCCTCTAAAGAAAACATTCCTGAGTTAATGCGCACTATTTTCTTGGCCCAGAACCTTCTGCCGCCGTTTTGTACCTAATCCTTACCAAGAGGCCTTGCTGGGAAGGCCCTCACTTCTGCCTCCCCACGCCCAGGTTAGGTGCTGATCCTCTGGGCTCTCATGATGCCTCCAATGTCTGCAGCACTGCCCTTACCACACGGTTTCAGGATCGTCTGTCTTTGTCTCCCACACTTGGAAGCCAACAGTTCCCAGCCCAACTCAAAAGCTATTTATGCAATGAATGCTGCCAGTAAGGAGAGGCACTGGGATTTGAACCCAGGACCGTCTCCTATGCTGTCTAATGGCCCCCACTTCCCAAATACCCTGCTCCCTGAATGTCCCACTCTGCCTGGCCAAACATTGGGCTGCTGTCGCATATAATCTCCCTGCCCACCTAGGGCAGTAGGGATTCTACGACCCAAACTTCGTCCTCTGTAAGGCCTTGCCCACAGGATTAGCTGCCCCCCGCCCCCACCCCCAGCTCAGTTACTGGCCCAGCCTGGCCAAGACTTGCCCCTCCTGTTGAGTCTCACACTGCTGCAGTCCCCATGACATAATGAGAACCTTTGGTGTGTCCTGCTGGGCAGCCTTTCTGAGGACCCAACATGCCTCACACCAGGCCCGTTTGGATGCTCTGCCTTGTAGAGATTCACATGGGACAAGGCCAGGTCCTCGTCCCTGTGACTGCCCATCACATAGTCAAAAATAACTGTCTCCATCCCCTGATTTGCTCTGCCAGTTGGTCCACGGCTGTCCAGGAAGAGGACTTCGAGACGGTTTCACCATTTGGTTCTACCAAGAGCGGCCAGGGTCTAGGGAGCAGGTTGGTGGTGGAAAGAAAACAAAACATTCTTGAGATTTGTAGGAGGCAGAGAATTTCCTGACTCAGCCAGTCCAGCCTATTGTGACGTCCTGAGGCAGAGGCTCCAAAGGGGAGCACTCATTCTATAAAGCTCTCAAAGGGTCCCCTTGAGCACCAGCATTTAAGATAATCTGATGAAGATGCTTAGAAGCGATTTTGGTTTTGCAAATTAAATTCATCTCTCAGGAAGCTCCCAGGCTAATGTGGTTAGGCGCGTGACCCCACTCTAGGACAATTAGTCTTTTCGGTCTGACACCCTCAGTTCCCCGTCTCTCCCCCTCCATTCCTCTTGCCACTACCTACCTTTCAACTCAACCCTGTGCTCACTCACTCACTGCGCACCATGACGGGCCCCAGGGAAGATACAGAAATGAAGACACATTTTCTGCCCTCTTGGAGCTCAAAATCAATTGTGAGTAATTGATTGTGGGTTTCTTGGCCTCAGCACTAGCGACAATGTGGCCAGATAATTCTGTGCTGGGGAGCTGTCCTGCGCATCACAGGGGGTTAGAAGCGTCCTTGACCCTACTCACTAGATGAATCCACTCCCCCAAGTGTGACAACCAAACATGTCCCCAGATATTGTTAAATGTCCCCAGGAGGATAAAAGCATTCCTGTGGTTAAGGACAACTACAGGAGACATATACGACCATTGAGCACCTACTGTGTACATGCCAGGCACTTTACATACATTATTTCATGTAGTCTAAATGTAAATCTAAATCTAAATAAGGGGTCTTCCCCCTTACCAAAAATTGTGGGGGTGGTGAGGCTAGGATTGGGGGAGATTAAGGGTGTAAGTAAATTGCTCAAGGGCAGACAGCTCCCCAGTAGCAGCTCGGACTAGGGCCTCTGCCACTCTTCTCACGGTGCCGTGCTGCCTCCTAGTGGGGGAGTTAGGAATGGCCAAGACCAGCACAGCGGATTTGAGGCAGCGTGGACAAGTACATGACCCAAAAATGGAAAGATGGACATATCTAATTAGAATCACAGAAAATCGGGGTGCTGGGTGGCTCAGTGGGTTAAAGCCTCTGCCTTCAGCTCAGGTCATGATCTCACGGTCCTGGGATCGAGCCCCACATCGGGCTCTCTGCTCAGCAGGGAGTCAGCTTCCCCCTCCCCCCCCCACCCCGCCCCGACCTCTCTCTGCCTGCCTCTCTGCCTACTTGTGACCTCTGTCTGTCAAATAAATAAATAAAATCTTAAAAAAAAAAAAAGAATCAGAGAAAACCACAAAGAAAAAAGAAAACCCAAACTAGGAAAAATACACAAGGGCGAAGGCAATGCTAGGGGCACGTGCAAGTGTTGAAGGCCTGCAGAGCAAAGGGGTTCCTGCTCTTCTCCCCTTTTGCGGCCGAGGAGATGAAGGTTCCAGAGCTCGCACAGGAGGGGGCGGAGACTGGAGGACAAACACCTCTGGAGCATCTGCTGCCAACACTGCGTCTTCCTCACCAGTGTGTCCCCCAGCACTCTGCCCTGAGGGCAGGGCTCGCCAAATCCCACTGAACTGTCCTGATGCAGTGCACCCATAAGAACTCACCCCTCCTCCGGCGGCTGTCTCCCAGACCCCACTTGTGTTAATAGTAGACGCTGACACATCCCCAGTCGGGCCCCAAAGACCCCTGCAATCTAGCAGACCGGAGTCGGGGTTCCTCTGTCCCCCTCTGAGTCCCCGAGCACAGAGGCCCACCGTTCTGCATCAATGGGAGGCTTTGCCAGCCGGTGTCATCAACACCCTTGGAAGTTGCTAAGCACAGACCAGGATGGTTCCGCGCTATGCCTCCCTGATCTGTTAAGAGGGGCCTCAGGCCTGCTTGTTGCTGCACGTTCTTCCAGCGGACAGACGTTACCTCCTCTGCCCATCTGATATGAGAAGGTTGTGAGAATGTCCTTCCCATTAGGGAGCCTTCTTTAGAGAGGGTCCCTCCCCACTCCAGCCTGTCCCGGGTTGTGGGACTGCAGAGACCCCGGGGGAGGAAAGGCTCTTTTGCCAATCATCCGAGCAGGAGGACATTGGGGGGTCAAGTTCTAAAACTCAAAGGACCAAGAGCATGTACAAACATTACAACTCATCTTCTAAACTGCGGTCAGGGTCATCTGGGATATATCTTAATTACTATGTTGCCATACACCCCAGACTCTGAACTGGAAATGTACAAATCATACCTTGCTCTCCCTCTTCTCCCTCTCTCTGGCAAATCCATCCTCAAGGCAGGGCCACTGCCAGCCCATGCAGGCTTCTGTGCAAATTGGGAAAGGCATCCCTTCCCCAAGACATTTTATTTCCACCTGTTGTTAAACTGCCGTCATGTACTGATTTCATTAGAACAAGACAATTCACTGCCTTCTGCCCAGGAAATGTCATAGGAAACCTACAACTCCACAAGGTCTACGATGTGAAAGGCGCCCCTTGGATGTGGTGCCCTTGTGCAGTGTGTAACATGAACCACCACACCCCGCAGCCTTGCCTGCACCTTGTAGATTTGACCCACTCCCAACTTTAAAATAGTCTATGGCTCCCCATCACGTACAGTGCCAGGTCAAAGTTCTTGATGTAGCTCCAGGGAGTCTTGCTATCTTTTCACGCTTCCTTGTCCCACCTCCTTGGACAGGGGTAGAAGCCTTACACAAAGGCCGCCCAAGCTACCTACAGGCTCAGCAGCACTATTCATGACCTGGCTTGGTTTGAAGAGGTGAGCTTGGCCAATCAGAGGAAGCAGGTTGGAAAGGGGGCAAATGGCACAGGTGCAGAGAGAGGCAGCCATGAGATCAACCTCCAGTAACTGGCTCTGGTCATACTTAGGACAACCCAACCGAGTTGGTCTCAGCAGAGCTCTGACCCACAACTCACAGAAGCCCCATCAGAGCTGTGACTTGGAGGAGGTCACACTGACCCAGGAGTCAGCAGATGTGACGTGGTCATGAAAATGGGGTCCTCAAATACACACAGGAATTTAGCATACGATATAGATGACACTGGAGGAAAGAAAGATTATTTCATAAATATCTGACAGCCATTGAGAAGGCAGACTACAATCCGTACCTCACTCCTTATCCTAGAGTGAATTCCAGATGCATACACCAAAGATATAAAAAAAATTTTAGAAATACAATTCGGCCAGTCTCTTCTCCCTCTAAGTGTCTGTGCCGGTGTGAGTGTGTGTATGTGTGTGTATGCACGTGCCATGTATACCTGCACCCTGGGGCCAGCAGGGAGGGGCTGAACTGGAAAAACTCTCAAGCGTCTAACAGCTGTGATGTTCATGAGGGCTCAGGCCTCTGCAGACTCAGCAGACCACAGGAGCCCAAGGAGCAACGTTACGTAAACGACAGAGCACCTGTGGATGAGACAATAGGGTTTGGTGGGGATTGGGGTGAACTGGGGAGCTCAAACCCTGTCCAAAGGTGGTGGCTGCTCCTTCGCATAAGTAGGGAACCCGGTGCTGCCAGATCATCAAGTATTTGAGCAAACCTGGAAAGCTGTCTTTTCTACTTATCCGGGTCTTGCAAAGTTCTTTGTGGAGCGAGGAGAACAATTCTTGGTCCAGTCCAGCATGTCGGCCTCCAGTTTGCCCCTGGAGGTGGCAGAGGCTGTCATCAGCATGAGTGCTACCGCCTCATCTGTGAAGTGGGTACACTGCTCTCCAGCCCTCGCGGGACCGTGGTAGGGCTCAGTGGGTATAAATAAAGGACAGAAAGGGACACTGACATTCACTAAGCGACTGCTCTGGGCAGGGCACTGGCTCAGCCTCGCCACCCTTCTCCTGGGTTCTCAAAGTCACAGAGGGGGCACCCTGGGCAGAGGAAGAGCTGGGATCTGGGCTCCAAGCCTGTGCATCTGCCAGCCCAGCCCCCCCCCCCTGCACCTGCTAGAGCGGGGCTATTTGGTGAATGAGCTTATATTCCCCATGCCCTGTTCAGCACCCTCTGGCACATCGTGGGCAGCAAAGCTTTCACAGGCTAATAGGGGAACCTCATGCTTGTCCAGGGATATCAGATTTTAGTCTGGTAGTCTGGTGAGTACAGGATCAATGGCCTCTGATGAGAGCAAACTCCCTGAGGAGGGAGATGGCAGTCTCTGAGAGTCATTTCTAGGTCCCCAACCAGCTCACATCCTGGAGCTTTGCTGATCCGTCTACAGCCAACTCTTCCACTACTCCATCCACCCAGGTGAAAGGGTCTCAGTTTTATAAGGCATCTTGCTGGGCAGAGTAAAGGGGATGAGACTGGTAAGATCCTGGTCACAGGGACTCATACTCTCTGCCTTCTGTCGGGAAGCCTGGGACTCCCCTGTGTGCCCCTTCCTTTCCCTCCCCCTGCCCCCTGGGTGAGGAGTGTAGGTGATTATACTCCCTTGGGGGCTCACTCTCTGGGCCTCCCCGCCCTCCTGCAGCTGGAATGCTGGAGCACCCCCTCCCATCCCACCCCACCCCACCCCACCCGCTTTTCCTCCCTCCAGCTGGCCTCACCTCTCACCCTTTCCTCTCCCAGCAATGTCACTGTCTTCCTTTCTACCTTCCCATTTACTCCTTCCCCCTGTGCTCTCACTTAAGGGATGTACTCCGGGACCAGCCCCGAACTGGGCAAGGCTGGTCTCAGACTGGCTGGAGTACTGGCCTCCGTGGCTGCGGCAGCATCCTCCTCTCCCCAAGCTTCTAGGACACTCCGTCTTTCTGCCGTGTTCTCTCTGCTTCCTCGGACTTAGACATCAGCATTCCCAGGTCTCCCCCTCTGCCCCCCGTGTCCTCCTCTTCCTCCACACCTGCCCCCAGTGACTTCATCTATCCCAGGAATTGTTCAACCCCCGGAGCAGAGCTCAGATCCTAGTCCTGCCATTTATGGCTCTTGGAGATCCTGGCTCCTTGGGTGTAACTGGGGAAGTGACAGTCTTATCCCCACACAACTGCGCTGAGGGTCAGGCAAGAGCTGGTACACAAGCAGCTTTTTGTGCTCATTCCTACTATCTGCTGATGGCGCTCTCAAGGGGCACTGCGGTGGCCTGGGGACAGATCTCCTGCAGGTCTCAGCCCATCAATCTACTCCCTGTAAAGAGACCAGTCAGCTCTCTCGCAGACGAAGTCTGAGCCTAGCACCAACTTCCCCCTTGCTGTTGGCTCAGGTCGGATTCCTGCCTGTGGCCTGCTGGGCCCCGCCCTCCTCCTGTCTCATCTTGGACTCTCCTTCCTGTGTTCTCTGGCTCTCGTTCTTTGAACTCTGCAATCGGCAGAGACCCCCCCCCCCCGCCACCTTGAGACCATTCCTGCCCCCATATCATCACCTGAACTCCTTAAGGCCTCAGCCATAGTTTTATTTCTCATTACAGCTACATCCTTACTACATGTATCTCGATATGTATCCTTACTACATCTTACTACATACCCAGATATACTCGGCTTCACTCTCCCTCCATCTTAGCATGAGTTGATTTCAAGGTCAGATTGCTTAGGTACCTTAATTAATCCCCATTTAAACCAAGACACAGAGCAGTTGAGAACCTTGCTGAAAGTTTCCCAGCTGTCAGGTAGCAGAGCGGGGATTCAAACCCACGACTGACCTCAGACTAATGGTGCCGGCATAACAGCCGGAAGCACACCTCGCTGGCTATTACATTCTCCCCAGGAAACCGCAGCATGCTCGCTGTCCAGCTTTTTTTTTTTTTTTTAAGATTTTATTTATTTATTTGACAGAAATCATAAATAGGCAGAGAGGCAGGCAGAGAGAAAGGGAAGCAGGCTCTCTGCTGAGCAGAGATTTCCCAATGTGGGGCTCGATCCCAGGACCCTGAGATCATGACCTGAGCCGAAGGCAGAGGCTTTAACCCACTGAGCCACCCAGGTGCCCCTCGCTGTCCAGCTTTGGGTCTCATCCCTTTACCCCCCTTCCCAGTTGGTGCCCACCCAGCCCTGCTTCTGCACTGGGTCACAGGATCTTCTGGTTCCCACAGCATCTGTGAAGGCTCCTCTCTGAGCACCTGTCTGTGTACCCGTCAGCCTCCCCTCTTGACCCTGGCCCTCTTGAGGACAGGAACTGCCTGTTTTACTCTACATTCCCACCTTTAGTCCCGGCTCACGCTAGGTCTCACTACATGCTGAACGATAGACTGCTTGGGAACAACAGTGTCGATCCTCATGGGTCATTTTTTTTGTTCATTTCGTTCTAGTATCCTGCTTTCACCCTCTGGGGCCCAGACCCTTGACCACAGAGGCTTTCCAGGACCAGAGGGCCACAGCTTGAGACTTGCCCGAGTTTCTGATCTGGGACTGATATCCTCTGTTTCCAAAATCTGTTTGTGGGCCAATATTCCCATGTCCCTATCCATGCACAAGACAGAGACAGACAGACAGACAGACACACCTCATAATACAAGCCTTCACTTACTGCGTGCTCACCCAGTGTCAGGCTCCCGATGACCCCTTGCACACCTTCTCACATTTAATCCTCAACAGCCCAAGGAGACAGTCCTTTTATCTCTATCTCCAGCTCACAGATGAGGAAACCAAGGCACATGAAGCTTAAATCACTTGCCCCATGCCCACCACCACCCCACTGCCTTGTTCAAATTCAACTGGATTGGACTGGCCTGAGTCAGGAAAATGGTCCCTCTCCCCTAGGCCCTCTCTTTCTGGAAAACATTCATTCATTCATTCGTTCATTCATTCATTCCATAATGAAAAATCTGCTACTGGTGTGAGTCACTGCTCTGGTGAACGAGGGCTTCCCACTCACCCTCCATCCATGACCCCGTAAGACACCACCGCCAACATCCACATGTATGACTGGGTTATGTCAAAGCTGCAGTATTCGAGAGATCCCAGAGGGCCCCTTGTCCCATCAACCTGGTGGGGCCCTGACATTTGGATTAGTGCTCCTTGCAAGGGTCTCGGGCCTACAAAGTCACCATGGATTTGTGGGGGTGCCAGATGCCTGCCTCACTGCCTTCCCCCATTGTCATGGGAGCGCTGGGAGCAGGAGTGAGTGTTGTGAGTCTGGAAGTAAAGTTTAGGGAGAGCTGACCTGAAAGGCAAGCCCCTGGGGAGCCTCTCCCCTTCCCTCCTAAAAATAATATTCTATAAAGCGGGAGGGTCAGAAGGGATATGAAAGGTCACCGGGTCTTCCAGCTGGAAATGTCACCAATTAGAATTATTTGGGTCACAAACTTATTTTTTTATTGAGCAAAGTAGGGCAGCCGGAAGGGTAGAAGGAACACATGTTTTGGGGGTAAGACAGACATGAGTTCTATTGTGAGCTTCTCAGTTGCCTAGCTCAGTGTCAGAGAAATGGGCAAACCCCTCTGAGTCCTGGATTTCCCATCTATAAAATGGGGATAAAGATGCCTACCAAGCAGGACCGCTGGGATTAGATATAATACAATGTTTGTAAAGCATTCATTCCCAATGCCTGGCACACAAGAGGTGTTTCACAAAGGCACTGTAAGTGCCGGGGACTGCCACACTGTGAGTGTGAGGGGAGAGAATTGTTGAATTTCATCCTGGTCTCCCTATGCCAAGCTGGCCCCGGGGGATCTAGACCCTAGCCTAAGAGCCTCAACTCCACACCACCACTGCTCCTAAGTCTTAAGCCTCCCTCCTTGAGGCCCCCAACTGGATCCTTCCTTTCCCAGAAAGGAGGGGTTCACCACCTCTCCAGTGCAGCCGGGTTCTCTATAACACAAGGTAGTCTCCCTCATCTGAGTGGAGACCTGAGGTCCCTGGAAAACGGCCTTCTGCTAGCAATTTGGGATGCTTGGAATATGCTCCTAACTACGCTGGCAGAGGCAGGCAGCAGGGCAGCTGCTCACATGGAATCCCAAAGCCACAGTGAACCTTCTCTCTCATACACCACATGAGCAGTGGCTCTCCCTCCAAAGACTTCCGGGATCTGACCACCCCTTCCCTCCACTGCCGCCTCCCTGGTTTGAGCCCCTGTCCTGTCCCCCGGGGGGGCTTCTGTTACAGCTTTCTGACCGATCTCCGTGCTTTAGCCCTTGATGCCTTCAGTCCTCCTCCAGCCAGACTGATCCTGTGGCAATGGCACTCAGGGACTCTGCCCGAAGATGGACTTGAAGGTGAAGAAAGCGCCTGCTTCTCCTAAAGCAGAAGCCATAGCAAAGGCTTTGAAGGCTAAAAAGGCAGCATTGAATGGTGTTCACGGCCACAAGGAAGTGGGAAGTTCCACATGTCACCCGTCCATGTAAGACAGCCGCCCCTGCCTGCTGGCCCACCACACTCCCTTCACCCCACCCTCTCACACAGCGGCGGTCCTCCCAGCTGGTCTCACCTCCGGGGTCAGCCCTGGCTAGAAAACAGGACTCCATCTTTCCTTGGCCTGCAACACCTGTGGCAGTGCCTGGCCCATTAGAGACGCCTGACAAGGATTTGTTGCAGAAATCAATGGAAGTGGCCAGGAAACTGCTCCCTAAGTACCCACCAGCTCCTCTAGATACTTTTCAATTCTCCTGAGTCCCAGGCTGAGGTTAGGGAACTTGGCAAATGGCAGTCCTTAAGTGGTGGAGCTGGAACTGGGAGTCCCCCGGGGCTGTACTCCAAACCTTCCTTGCCTGGCCGCACTGGGCACCATGGAGATGCCGTGGGGAGGGGACGTAAAAATTCCGTAAGACACGGGTCCTGCCCTCGAATCTAGTGAGAGAGAAGCAAATGGATAAATTAAATAACAGCCCTCGGCAGGGCGCCTGGGTGGCTCAGTGGGTTAAGCTGCTGCCTTCGGCTCAGGTCATGATCTCAGGGTCCTGGGATCGAGTCCCACATTGGGCTCTCTGCTCGGCAGGGAGCCTGCTTCCTCCTCTCTCTCTCTCTGCCTGCCTCTCTGCCTACTTGTGGTCTCTCTCTGTCAAATAAATAAATAAAATCTTTAAATAAATAAATAACAGCCCTCGGCACGTAACTGGTGCCATTAAATACATTTTGCCCTTGAAGGGTTTCGGAATCTCCGCCCTGTCCCGCCCACCGCACCACGGTTCTCCGGGTGGGCAGGCCCCGAACCGCCCTCGCGGGCCTGTCCTTGGTGACGTCACGCACGGAGGCGGGACGGAACCCGCCTGAGGGGGCGTGGCCCGGTGAGGCTCTAGGCCCCGCCCCGAGAGAGGTCTCGGCCGGGAAGAACGGAAGTCCTCCCGCCTCCGCCCGCCCCCACGCTCTCTTCAGTCCCTCCCCTCAACTCCGTGCGCAAGGTCGTGTCCCGGAAGTGAAGGGGCCATGTTGGTGGGTGACCCCGGGAGAGGTACCGGGCGAGAGGCGAATTCCGAGGAGTGGTAGCGCGCGCAGTCCGCGGGTGAGTGAGGGGAGGAGCGGGGCCAGGGGTCCGGGGCTCGGCGAGCCTCCGCTCGGGACCGCGGCCGGCGCCCCCCAACCTGGCCACGGGGTGTCTCACCCCAGACCGCTCAGGTTTTCCCCTGGGAGGCCGCTCTGTGGCCCCGCCCCAGCCTCCGGAGGCCTCCCGGGGCTCGCGAGCCCGCCTGCCCTAGCCGAGGGTCTCCCCATCCCGCCGCGGCCTGGCCCCCTAGGGTAGGGGCAGGAACTGGGAACCGGCCAGGGCACAGTCGCCCAATTGCCGAGCGACCTTGTAGTAACAGCCTTCGCGTGACAGTCGCCTCAAACCTCATAAAGCACTTTTCCTGTGGATTTTCTGGATTCATGTCTCCCACTCCGGGGGGCCCTTGGGGCTGAGGGGAGCTCTTCTACAGTTGAAAAAAAGGACGGGGACGGTGGCTTGCTCAGGCTCGCGCAGGAAGTTAGTGAGGCCAGACACTGATGGCTGACCGACTTTGGGCTCAAAGTTCAGATCAGATACCTCCTCATTCAGTCTCATTTCTTTATATCTGAAATAGAGGTGATCATTTTTTCCACATAGGGACGTTAATTCTTTCATCCAGAGTATTTTGGGGGGGGCCCTTATATGTACTGGGAGAGTTTGTAGAGCACCTGTGCTTTACATGGTAAGGCCCGAGCAAATGGTAACTATCCTTACAGCAGCAGGCAGAGTTAGGGTCAGGAGTGCACCCTCCTTTCCAGTTGTGTGCCTGTGGGCAAGTTACTTCTCTCTGGAGCTTCAATTTTCTCCACTTAAAATGGGGATAATGACACTGGGTTTGTTGATAGAACAAGGTGTGACATTCTGTGGGATGTGCCTGGAACTCGGGTGGTATGTAGTTCATTGTCATTGTTGGGAGCCCTGACCACCTCATAGGTTCCTTAATTTAAACGTGGTGATGAATGGCAAGGCATTTTATAAATGGCACTGTACCTGTGTGAAGATTCAATACTGAAAGGAGATGGTGGCGGTTTTTGTGTAACTAAATGTAATATTTATCGAATACTTACAAACCAGGCTAGGCCCTGCTAGAAATAAATAACACTGATCCAGTATGTGCCAAGCACTATTCTAAAGGTTTTTTATTTATTTATTTGACACAGAGAGATAGAGATCACAAGTAGGCAGAGAGAGAGAGGAAAGCAGGCTCTCCGCTGAGCAGAGAGCCCGATGCGGGGCTCGATCCCAGGACCCTGAGATCATGACCTGAGCCGAAGGCAGAGGCTTAACCCACTGAGCCACCCAGGCGCTCCATGCCAAGCACTATTCTAAACACATTTACGTACATTAACTCACTTAATTCTCATACCAACCATGTGGACAGAATACAGTCATAATCCTCATTTTGCAAATGTGGAACTGAGGTGAGCACAGAGAGGTTAGGAAACTTGCCCAAGGTAATCCTTTCACGAGTGGTGGTGCGAGAATTCAAGTTTGGCTGAGATCCCTTGCCTTCAGCCACTCTGGACCACCTCTTGTGGTGAAGTTCTATTATAGAGGCTTTCCGTGCATTATCTCACGCTGTTCTCAAAATAACCCAGAGTGGAAGGTAGGTACTCTTTAACATAGTACCATTTCCATTTTACAACTGAGGAAGCCGGTGCTCAAAAGGGTTAAGTACTTTGTCCAAAGTCATATGGCTGGTAAATGGCAGAGCCAAAATTGAAGCCCTAGCCCTTCAGCATAATCTGTACTTTCCCAGAAGAGGGGATTGAGAGGCTGGGGTTTACTCCTTGACCTGTCACTAAGTCATAGTGTGACCTTGGCCCAGATTAAGAAACCCTGAATTTTAGATAGTGTCCGTAACCCCTTCCATAATTAATTCTGATTCTAGGCTTCTATTTTTTCCCTTCTGCTTATAGCTTGACGCCCACCCCCTACCTGTCCCCCATGGCCCCATGGAGCCGAGAGGCGGTGCTCAGTCTCTACCGGGCCCTGCTGCGCCAGGGTCGAGAGCTTCGCTACACTGATCGAGACTTCTACCTTGCCTACATCCGCCGTGAGTTCCGGAAAAATCAGAAGCTAGAGGATCCTGAGGCCCGGGAGAGGCAGCTGGAAAAGGGCCTGGTCTTCCTCCACAGCAAATTGGGGGGGATTATTTAGGATCCCCTCCTTTTCCCTCTCATTCTAATTCCAAGGGAAAGAGGACAAAGGTGTCTTCCATAGACACTCCTGCTCTTTCCCATCCCTACCTCACAGATGCAGTAAGAAGCTTCAGGTAGGTAGACACTTACTTTTTTTTTTTTTTAATATTTTATTTATTTGACAGAGATCACAAAGTAGGCAGAGAGGCAGGCAGAGAGAGAAGGAAGCAGGCTCCCCACGGAGCAGAGAGCCTGATGTGGGGCTCAATCCCAGGACTCTGGGGTCATGACCTGAGCTGAAGGCAGAGGCTTTGACCCACTGAGACACCTGAGCACCTGACACTTACTCTTACAGGTTTCTTTCTTTCTTCCCCCCTTTTTTTTTTTTTGATGCAAAGGACCAGGAAAGTCACTTTTCAGTGACCATAGTCACTAGAAATCAGTAGAGGAAATACAGATGTTAACAGAAGTAGGTTTCTTAATTGAGAAAAAATGGGCTGTGAGTTTCAAGCCCCACTAAAACAGAATTATTACTGCCATTTTATTTCATGGAACATTTGGCATATGAAAATTTTAGAAAAGATACTAGTTAAAACTATTGGAGCTCAGTTCTAGGCTGGCTCATTCTCCAGTGGGTTCAGTTACCTCGTGGGTCAGATCATACCCCCCAGACATAACTGGGTTCTGTTACAGTCTAGAAAGTAAGTATAGTGTGTTGACTTCGAAGGACCGTGTCTGGGTTTAAAACCTGGCATGGCTGCTAATAGCTGGGATTTAGGGCAAATCACTAGACTTTTCTAGGCCTCCATTTCCTCATTTGTAAAATGGAGAGAATGGTATCTTTATCCAGTTATTTTGAGAATTAAATGAGACCATGCACACAGCACTTGGAATGGTGCTTAGTAGGAGGTTTGTGAGCCCTGTTTACTCCTGATAGCATGTTACCAAGAAGTCCCCCTCTAACCTAATGAGCATATTTAATTCAACAGCTTTTCCAGAGGGCCTTCTGTGGTCCTGGCATTCTGGCAGGCTCTGGGATAAAGAGAAATGATATGGTCCATCAAGGACTCGGTCTAAGGTGGAGACCCACAGGGAGTAATCGCAGTGGGAGCAGCTGTGTACCAGAGGGTCCTAGAGTTTGGAGGTGGGATGAGGACAGGATTCCGCCTGAAGTAGGGCGGTAGGAGGACCATAGGTGGCCATAGAGAAGGGGATGTTTGAGGAAAAGCTTGCCAGGCAGATGGGCAGGAATAAGCAAATACGCCAGTGGAAATGGCATTTGGTAGTCCTGAAACCTGAGTCTGCTGTGGCTCGAAGGGCAGACCTGTACGGCAAGTGGCCAGAGTTGAGGCTGGGCCAAGTCCGCGAGGATGCTGATTCCCCTATTGAAGAGATGGCGACATCTGAGGGGAGGGGGACCGTCACAGCTTTGGGAAGCAGGGGACAGGCACAGAAGAGGGATGGGGGCCATGAAGACGTTGGTGAGAGATGCTAGAGGCAGTAATCTGTCCAGATGACATGAAGCGAGGGGGTGGGTGGCTGCCCGTAAGTATGTGTGCACAGCAGTGGGGCTTGGTGACCAGTTGGCTGAGACTAGAGGAGGAGACAGGAAAAGGAAGACTAGCTGAGGTGGCAGGCGTGCCAGCTGGGGGAGGGTGCTGTGTTTGATCGAGAGGGAAAGTGGGGGGGGGAGCGGGGAGCCTTACGTAAGGGCTTTTGGTTCGCCTCAGCCACTTGGGTTGCCTGGCAGACTGACCTTCAGCGGTGGGGGCCGGGGGAGGGCTGATGCCCATGGGAGCCTTCCTGCACAGGGAGGGGTAGCAGATCCGGCAGGGAACTCATGAGTTACTGAGTCTTTGTGTTCTTAATCTAGTTTGACTGTGAGTTGGGTTACAAATCGCCATCACCATCTCCTCAAAAAAACCAAAAATAACCCCATAGGGTTAATAGCTCAGTTACTGACCCCATAAACTTGGGCCAGTTACTTCCCCTCTGCCTCGGTTTTGTCATCCATAAGTTGGCAAGAACGCTGTAACTGACCTCGTGGTGGTGGTGCTGGTGGTGGTGTGAGGAGATGTGTAAAATGCCCGGCCTGGGGGGCACACTTGGTGCATGTTCGCTGGCCTCGCGTGTCCTGCCGGGCCGGTTTAAGTCCTGTGACTTTCTCAAGTAAAATAAGTTGGAATTTTCATAGTTCTGGGAACTGCTGGGCCACCATGACCCATCCTCCCCACTACATCGGGGTGATGAGTATTGCTATTCCCATTTTTGTATCTGGGTAGACAGGTTAAAAACTTGCCTGAAGTGGCGGCAGTGCTGAGACTCTCCGTCCCCAGCCCTGCCTGCCACGTTGGTGTTCCTTCTCCTCCTCCTCTTCTGTCGTCATCCTTTTTAAAAAAATACTTTGACCCTTTGTTAGTGTACAGTTCGGCAATGTTAAGACTGTTCATAGTGTTGTGTCACAGAGCTCCGGAATTTTCCGTCTTGTAGAACTGAAACTCTGTACCCATGAAACAACAGTGCTCCTTCTTAATCGCACTGAGGAGCCGGGCTCCCCCTCCTTGCCAGGTGGATTTCTGTGTCCTAATCAGCAAGCCAGCGCAGCAGAACCTGAGTGGACGAGGTACAGTGGATAAGCAGTTTGAGCTGGAACAGGTTAGTCTTATTTATTTATTCTTTTTTTTCTAAAGATTTTATTTATTTATTTGACAGACAGAGCTCACAAGCAGGCAGAGAGGCAGGCAGAGAGCGAGGGGGATGCAGGCTCCCTGCTGAGCAGAGAGCCTCACACGGGGCTTGATCCCAGAACCCTGAGGTCATGACCTGAGCTGAAGACAGAGGCTTAACCCATGGAGCCACCCAGGCGCCCCACAAGTTAGTTTTTTTTTTTTTATTTTTTTATTTTTTTTAGGGTTTTCCCTTTTTTTTTTTTCCAATTTATTTATTTTCAGAAAAACAGTATTCATTATTTTTTCACCACACCCAGTGCTCCATGCAAGCTGTGCCCTCTATAATACCCACTTTTTAATTTTTTTTTTAAAGATTTTATTTTATTTATTTGAGAGAGAGAGACAGTGAGAGAGAGAATGAGTGAGGAGAAGGTCAGAGAGCGAAGCTGACTCCCCATGGAGCTGGGAGCCTGATGTGGGACTCGATCCCGGGACTCCAGGATCACGCCCTGAGCCGGAGGCAGTTGTCCAACCAACTGCGCCACCCAGGCGTCCCGACAAGTTAGTTTTAGAACAAGAACTTCTAGGGACATCTGGGTGGGTCAGTTGGTTAAGTCTTCACCTTCAGCTGAGGTCATGATCCCAGGGTCCTGGGATTGAGTCCTGCATCAGGCTCCTTGCTCACTGGGGAGTCTGCTTCTCCCTCCTCTTCTGCCAGTCCCCCACTTGTGCGTGCGCGTGTGCACATGCTATCTCTCTCTCTCTGACAAATAAATAAATAAAATCTATTTAAAAAAAAAAAAAAAAAAAGAACCAGAACTTTTATCTTCCTGTTGAAGCTCATGGAAGCACTCTCCTCTCTTGGGTCATGAAGTGTTGACATCACCTGGGCCTTGGATGGAGGGAGTACATTGCCCTAGAGGAGAGAAAGCCTTCTCTCAAGCCTACACAACTTAATAGTGTTGGTCTCAAGCCTAGCTTAGCATCAGTGCGTTTTAGAGGTCATCCTTAGCTCCATCTCTAAAGGAAAAGTGTAACTCAGATGGTCTGGATTGCTGCCTGCCTTCTGGAAGTTGACCTTTTGTCCTGTTCATAGAAATCATAAAAGACTTAATGATAGTATCTGTGGAGTACTTTTACAGTTTATAAAGTGCTCGCATATAGTATTTTTGTAGATGTTTTTTCCTCACTACAACCTTGTGATTCAGGCCATGCAGGCATAATTATCCCCTTTTCATTGTTGAGAGAGGAAGTAACTTATGGAAGTCACCAGCTAATAAGTCAGGGCTCAAAGACAAATACTTATCCACCAGATTTCTGGCTCAAAAACTCAGGCTCTTTTCTGTTAAGCCACATCACTGCCTTGTTCTTACTGGTCATCACATGGGCCCAGGACTGCATGGCCCAGGGAGGCTGCTTCTGGCTTTTGCTTGCGGGGAGGATGTCTCCTGGTCCTGCTGCCTCACATTCAAGGAGGTGCCTGCGTCCGGGGGTTCTCTCTCTTACAAAGACATCAGTGAAGGTTCTTTTGTTGTTTTAAAAAAATAAAACAGTGGTCGTTTGTTACGTGTGGGGAGCTGTGTAAAGTTCTACTTTGTCCTGTGGCCCCTTACTCCATGGCCACTAGGGAGGAGGAGTAGCATTCTCGCCGGACCCCACCTGTAACCTAGTTGAACTCTTGTCCCTGGCCTTCCTTGCTCTTTGTATATTATGAAATGGGAACCTCTTTCAGCAGGCCAAGTAGTCTCCCATTATGTCCCTAAATCAGAAACTTCTACTGACTGTAAGAGGTAGAGAACAGCGCCACTGAGGTTGTGAACTCTAGTTAGGGAAAGATATTTTTGGATTTGACAGTGACTCTCCCTTGATAACTTAATTGCTGGAATAAGTAGAGTCAGAAATCTTTCTTTCTTGGGGAGGGGAAGGATAGAGGCAAAGGGCAGGACATGTGAAGCCGGCAGTGCGCAGTTGCAACAGTATGGAAGGTTACTTACACTGGAAAATGCCCCCCGGTATCCTGTCTGTCTCTCCTTCCATTCTGGGTGTGCTGGGACCCAGGCTGGTGTACAGCTGGTTTTCTCTGCGTAACCCCTGGTGAGCTGGCCGTGTTAGGCAGGGGACAGCAGCAGTGGTGGAAGCAGTACTCAGATCTGAACCACATGGCCATCCTTTATCTGCGTGTGGCCCAGGGTTCTAACTTGCTGGGAATCGGGCTTATTTGGGGGCGTGGGGAACTTCGTCAGGATGACTCCATTGTTGCCGGGGAGCATGCGCGTGCGCCCCTTGCTTGAGCGCTGGATGAGAGGCCAGCCTCTTCAGTATGGAGCCCATGAACTCCCTTTTAGGGGATCACATCTTTAGTTCATTTTCCAAGTGCATTTGGGCAGATGGGTTTTTTTCCCCCCAGTTAACGGCCAGGTTAACGGCATTTATTCTCAGTGTCACGGTGCTGGCCTCACATGAGCTGCTTGTAGCCCCCTGAACACTTGCCCCAAGAAGTGGGTAAATGTAATATGATGTGGTAGAAAAAGCATCGTACTGGGAGCTGGGAGCCCTGAGTTCTGGAGATGGCTCTGCCATTTCCTGTCACTGGGACCTCTGGCACGTCACCTCCCTGTGTGTGGAGTGACGGCATGGGACTGGACGAGCATCTTCTGTCTTAATCTAGTAGATGAGGCCTTCTCACACCTCACCTTATAGGAGGTAGTAGCCAAAGGATCAAAACACGGTCTACATTATACTGATGGGACGGGAGAGGGTTGAATTGCATGTCGGGTACTTCACGCTAATATAAGGAAGGATTAAGGTGCCTTGTTAGCACAGTAGGTAGCACGTCAGTCTCATAATACAAGGAAGGATTAACAGTGAGCTAAGGCTTTCTAGTTCTGTCCTCTCCGTAGATTGGTGGAGCGTTTTTTTGGCAGAATTGGCGTGATCCTTTCTTCCCCCTTGCATGCAGCTACCTCCTGGGACATGGTGTCTCTGTCTTGACCTTAGAGCCCGCAGTGCTATAGGCAGAAGGATTTGGGTTGCTGGAACTCACAGAACACCCTGTACTTGTTGGGAGCCGGCCTCGTGGCCGAGACGGGGAGGGATGGCTCTCGAGGTCCCAGGCAGTGATGGCTGTGTTCTGCCTTTGTCCTCAGGTGCGCAATGGCAGGCTCTGGTGAGCGCAAAGGCAAGAAGGATGACAATGGCATTGGCACGGCCATTGATTTTGTGCTTTCCAATGCCCGGCTGGTGCTGGGGGTGGGCGGAGCGGCCATGCTGGGCATCGCCACGTTGGCAGTTAAGCGGGTAAGTGCGTGCGACCGGGGCTGGGGCAGGAGAGGGGGTGAGGCTGCCTCTGCGGACGGGAGCTGACCTGGAACAAGACTTCAGTCCTGCCCCTGGGAGCGTGAGCTGGTCAGGTGGCATTATAAGGTGAGCCTTTAGGAGAGTTCACTAGGTCCGCTTCTGGGACTCTGCCCTAGAGAAATCGCTGGCAGTACAAATAAGTCTATCCCCGTGAGGAAAAAATGGCAAATAACCAAAATATCCTTCCGTAATTACCTTATTTAAAACGGCAGCACTCCCACCACATATACACTTCCTACTTCCCTTTCCTACTTTATCTTTCTTAATATTTATCTCTGTGTGCATACTTCACATTTAACGTGTTAATTAGGTACTACCTGTATCCCTTCACTGGACTGGAAACTTCGTGAGGGCAGGGTTGGGTCTCTTTGGTTTACTGCTTTATTCCACACTTAGAACAACGCCTGGCACACAGTAGCTGCTTGGTATCTAGTAAATAAGTGAATCCGTGTTCAACGTTATGGTAAGTTCATAAGGTACTATGTTGTATCGTCAGAAAAAGAACCATAATGTTGAACACTGGTTCATTTTTAGTGGCATGGGGGAAATGATAAAAGTGATCAGTTGAAAAAAATCCAGTTCCAAAAGTATATGTAGAGTCAGATCCTAATTATATAAATGTATGTTTCCAGAAAGAACTAAACCAAAATATCAACAGTTGCCTCTGCGTTGTGACATTATGGTAGATTGATTTCTTATTTGTATCATTTAGTATTTGCTAAGATTTTCCACGTGGAGCAAAGTATTCCATAATCTAGGATAAAACAGTCATTGGAAAACAGTAGTTGAACTCCCGAGGGCAGAGCTGCTGGGAAGAAGGGAAACAGGCAGGAAGCTACCTCTGTCGGTCCTCTCCTCTTTCAGATGTATGATCGGGCGATCAGTGCCCCTACTAGCCCCACCCGCCTGAGCCATTCAGGGAAAAGAAGCTGGGAAGAACCGAACTGGATGGGCTCCCCCCGGTTGCTGAATAGGGACATGAAGACAGGCCTGAGCCGGTCCCTGCAGACCCTTCCCACAGACTCCTCGGTCTTTGACACGGGTGAGGAAAAGGCTGTTACCCCTCTGGGACTTCTCTCTGGGCTCCCAGTACTACATCTGCCTTCAGCAAGTGTTTCTCCAGCACATGTGTGCCAGGCTCTGTGCTAGCACTTGCCTTTGGTGCCAGGCCCCTCCTCCTTTCCCGGGGCCGAGGCAGCTGTGGTCTAAGAAGCATGGGAAGAGCTCACATGCCTCTCTCTCTTGCCTTGGCAGATACATTCTGCCCACCCCGGCCCAAGCCATTGGCCAGGAAGGGCCAGGTAGACTTGAAGAAGTCACGACTCCGCATGTCCCTGCAGGAGAAACTTCTTACTTACTACCGGAACCGGGCAGCCATCCCTGCTGGCGAGCAGGCTCGGGCCAAGCAAGCTGCTGTGGACATATGTGCCGAGCTGCGGAGCTTCCTGCGGGCCAAGTTGCCTGACATGCCGCTTCGGGACATGTACCTGAGTGGCAGCCTCTGTGATGACCTGCAGGTAACAGGGTGGTTCCCACGAAGGGCGGGGCTGTGTGCCGACCAGGATGCTTCTCCAGAGTGTCGTTGGTACTGAAGATCAGCGTCCCAGGCTTGCCAGAAAGACTGAGGTCTTCCTGCTTCTGCATTCTGCCCGCTGCAGCAGCACTTGTTGGGTCTTCTTAACCCTTTCACCCTTTCTTGTTCTTTTTTCTTGTTCTGACAGACATGGTTTTTGTTTTGTTTAAGATATGTATTCATTTAGGGAAACCTGGGTGGCTCAGTGGGTTAAGCTGCTGCCTTTGGCTCAGGTCATGATCCCAGGGTCCTGGGATCGAGTCCCGCATCAGGCTCCTTGCTCAGCGGGAAGCCTCCTTCTCTGACTGCCACTCTGTCTACTAGTGCATGTGTTCTCTCTCTCTCTCTCTGACAAATAAATAAATAAAATCTTAAAAAAAAATGTTATTCATTTAACAGAGAGAGAGAGAGAGCGCGCGCGTGCACAGTAGGCAGAGTGCAGGCAGAGGTAGAGGGAGAAGTAGGCTCCCCGCTGAGCAGAGCATCCGAGAGCCTGCTGAGCAGAGGGCTTGATCCCAGAACCCCGGGATCATGACCTGAGCTGAAGGCAAACACAACCGACAGAGCCACTCAGGCGCCCCTGACAGATGTGGTTTAAATCCTCAGTCTGTTTGAATTGGTAACGGCGACATGAACGAATTCACAGTTTCCTTTATTGTTGGGGGCAAATTAGATGGTGGGACCTGTGTTCCGGGATGCTTGTCTCTCAAGCAGATCAAGTCCCTCAAAAGCTTTTTAATTCTGCCCGAACAGGTGGTGACAGCAGACCACATCCAGCTCATTGTGCCCCTCGTGCTGGAGCAGAACCTGTGGTCGTGTATACCCGGTGAGGACACCATCATGAACGTCCCCGGCTTCTACCTGGTCCGTCGTGAGAACCCGGAGTATTTCCCTCGTGGTAGCAGTTACTGGGACCGCTGTGTCGTAGGCGGCTACCTCTCCCCAAAGACAGTGGCAGACACGTTTGAGAAGGTCGTGGCTGGCTCCATCAACTGGCCAGCCATAGGGTCCCTCTTGGACTATGTGATCCGACCAGCACCGCCCCCAGAAGCCCTGACTTTGGAAGTGCAGTATGAGCGTGACAAGCATCTTGTCATTGACTTCCTGCCATCAGTGACCCTTGGCGCCACTGTCTTGGTAGCCAGACCACACCGGCTGGCGCGGTACGACAACCTGTGGCGGCTGAGCCTGCGACCGGCAGAGACGGCACGTCTGCGGGCTTTGGACCAGGCTGACTCGGGCTGCCGAGCTCTGTGCCTCAAGATCCTCAAGGCCATATGCAAGTCCACTCCTGCTCTAGGCCACCTCACTGCCAGCCAGCTCACCAACGTCATCCTCCACTTGGCCCAGGAGGAGGCTGACTGGTCGCCAGAGATGCTGGCCGACCGGTTCTTACAGGCCCTGAGGGGGCTTATCAGCTACCTGGAGGCCGGAGTCCTGCCCAGTGCCCTAAACCCCAAGGTGAACTTATTTGCAGAGCTCACTCCCGAAGAAATAGATGAGTTGGGATATACTCTCTACTGCTCGTTGTCTGAGCCGGAGGTGCTGCTGCAGACGTAAGGGCCGGTGAAGGCCAGAGTGGGTGTCAGGTGTCAGACCCTGGCTTCTCCGTTAGAAACATGTGGCTGCAGAGTTGGTGCCTCACAGGGTCCCTAGGTGCCTGCTATTTTGCTGGTCATCGCCCGGTCACTTCATGCTGATCAGAATGCCATCTCCTTGTCTCCTGTTTTCTCACCGGACCCTTTCTATTTTTGTTACCAAACACTGTGCTCCTACTCCTCCCCTCCCCCTTGCTCCAGGCTCATTTATCTGGAATGAATTGAGAAGGCAGAGCACTGGCCTGAGCTGGTGTCTAGCATTGTGGCCCAGGTTTTCTGTCCCTGTCTGCCCTGCCCTTTGGCCTCTTTGTTTTCAGTGTCTTCTCTGTCTTATCCTCTTGTTCACACCTTCTGTTTTGCTCTTTCCCCGGGAGCCTATCTGCCTTGTCAAGATGTTGCCTTTTCGTTGAATGTCACGGAAGAGTTCTGATGGCGCGTTCCAAGCTGAGCTCTGCAGACTGAGTGCTCAGACAGTATTTAGAGTTTCTGGGGGTAAAGCTAGCGAAAGAGCTGGCCTTTGACCCAGGTTCCTGGAGACGCAGCCCGTTTCCTCCGCCTCCTGACCAGCTCCAATTCCCGAGTGCTGAGAAGGTCTCATGGGAACACAGTTACTGACTGGCACAGGAGTGAGGTCAATATAAATGGGGTGCAAAGTTGCTGGGAGATGGCGTTCTTCAGCGGCTAGTGTGCAGTGGGGGAGCTGGCTTAGTGCAGAGGGCCTAGGGAAGGGTGTGTGTGCGCCCCGTGTCTGTGCCTCACCCTGGGCTGGTCCAGATCTGAGCTGCTGTGCGAGAAGCTGGGGGAAGACAAGGGGGGGAAGGGGCTGTCGGGACAGCACAGGTGCCATGCACAAGTGCTGTTGGTCGGCCCCTTCCTTGCCTTATTGCCGATCAGAATGAGGCCTTCGAGGACATAGCCTTTGCAGTAGAGGTGGAAGAGAGGTTGACAGGCGGCAAACACCTGCAGAAAAATCCAGTCACCAATGGAAGCGTGGCCACCCTGTTTCTTCCCCTAGAGGCCCTGCCTTTCCAGGACGTTGCCTTAGCGCAGGAACAGGCCCACAGCCAGCCCTTCATTCCCCACTGTCTGCCATGGAACACGAGGGGACGTTGGCTGAACTCTCCAGGCACCGCCAGAGGCCAGAGGGCAAGCAGACATGCGCTGACCTCTTTCCCATCCTGTCTCACCCCGCACCTGGGGGACTGGTGCTACCCAGGAAGAGCGTGCGTGGATGAGACACACAGGAGAGGGAGGCGGGGCTTCCTGCGCTCCCTCTGGTTTTCGCTGCTAAAACCCGCGCTTCGCTTCGCGACATCACAAGTATCCTGAGGGTGGGGAGGAGGGTCTCACGTGGTCAGTGCAGCTTCTTGTTTTGTGCTTTCTTCCTGTTCTGGTAAGAAGCCAATAATAATTCTGTTTCTGATCTGCCTATCCAGTATTTTGTTCTCCCATCAAGTTTTATTTTTCTCTCTTCTTACTACCTCTCCATCAGTGAGATTCCAGTGACGCTCTGTGCAGCTGTCTGATTCCTTCCCAGTGACAGCAGCATGAACTGACTCTAAATAGCACTGAAACCTCAGCTACCTTTCGGATTTAGGGTAGAGATTCCTGTCCCCTTTTGTCATCAATTAGGAGGTTGTGAACTAGGGTTAACGTTAGCTACGTTTGGAAAATTTTCCTGTTTCTCTCTTAGATCTGCAGCGGTTCCTTAAAGTGGCTCAGTTGCCATTTGTATGAAGCTATTCAGAGAGAATGAAAAATACAAATCCCAGAACCTTGAGAGTGATTCTCCATCCTGGCTGTTCATCAGAATCAAGTTAGAGTTTAAAGAAAATCTCTTGTGCCTGACTGTTACCCTAGGTGACTGGCAGAGAGGGTATAGGGGAGGACCTGGCATCGATGGCTCCTGTGTACCCGTCTGGTATCCATTAGAGGGAAGGGAGAGGGGAGGTTTCAAAAGCACAGGTTAGTCTTCACTGAGATAAAGGATTTGGTTTTCCTAATGTATTATAGGACCCAGTTTTCCCAAGCTGACATCTCTGACCAAATTCCATATAAAATACTGGAAGGAGAGCTGAAAAAAAATGGTTTTAAAGACAAAGTTCCCAGTTATCAAAGCCAAGTGTAATGGTGATTTGGTTTTATCTCCTTTCTTAAAGAGCATCTTTCTAAAGGCATCTCTGTCTCTTAACTATGTTTCACAAAACCAAAAACTGTAACTTTCCCATTTCACAAGCAAGAACCACCCAGAAGTCCTCCGAACTAGAAGCAGTGGGAGTTCTTGGCCCTGGTCCTGGTGGGTTTGCTGACTGAGGCTGGGCCAGCCCTGCGGCACATGGGAGGTAGTGCCGTGCTTGGAGACTTGGATGGAAGAGGACAGCATTCCGACCTACCCCCCACCCCTCACCCCGCTCTGCCCCACTCTGTCCAGTTTTTTAATCTTTGGGGAAAGATTTTGTGCCTTTCCCTGCCATTCTGCCTTTCTATTCAGTAACTCCTACCTTTGCCTGAAGTAATGGCATCTGCTCCTACTTCTCCACCTGGACATTTTTTTTTTTTTTTGCACTGTCTGGGTTAGCAAACCATGAGTTAGCCTAATGCTTAAAAAATACACTCATTGTCTTGAAAGCCTAATCAATTCTGAAGTATATTTTGGTTTTTTCTCTGTTGTCCCTTCCTAAAAAAAATGAGTTCAGGATAACCGTATTTTATATGCTTGGTTGTGACTTTTTTCCCCCTCAAATAAATAATCAAAAACTAATGTCTGGAAAAGCTGTGTTGAGGCCTATAGTCTTTCTTCCTGGGTCTCCGCCCCTGGTGGTCACCCTGTTCACACTCCAGATTAGCTGATTTTGCTCCCTTGTACTCCACTCAAGTTGAGAACTCACCTTTTTTTTTTTTTCTTTAAAGATTTTATTTGAGAGAGCACAAGCAAGGGAAGGAGCAGAAGCGGGGGGGGCCGGTGGTGACAAGGAGATTCCCCACTGAGTGGGGAGCTGGACATGGGGCTCAATCCCAGGACCCTGAGATCATGACCAAAAGCTTTTTTTTTTTTTTTTTAAAGATTTTATTTATTTATTTGACAGAGATCACAAGTAGGCAGAGAGGCAGGCAGAGAGAGAGAGAGGAGGAAGCAGGCTCCCTGCTGAGCAGAGAGCCCGATGCAGGACTCGATCCCAGGACCCCGAGATCATGACCCGAGCCGAAGGCAGCGGCTCAACCCACTGAGCCACCCAGGCACCCCGACCAAAAGCTTTTTTGTTGGTTTTTTTTAAAAGTAGGTTCCATGCTCCAGAATGGGGCTCAATGCTGGGCTTGAACTCAGGACCCTGAGGTTAAGAGCCAGCCATTTGACTGACTGAGCAACCCAGATGCCCCCTGAGAACTCACATAGTTTTGGTAAGGAATCAGCTTCAGGATCACAACGTCCTGGAGAGGGCCCAGGAGGAGTTATGCATATAGCCCCCCCCCCCATGTGTCTTAGTCCTTTGCCATGGCACACTTCCTTGATACTGTGACCCTGGCTGAAAACTGCTCACAGGGTTGGTTAACACTCTGCCCTTCCTGCTAAAGCTCAAGGCCAAAGAGAACAGTAAGGACACCTAGCACTAGGACTGTCAGGCTATGGCCCTTTTACACACTGTTGATTCTGAGGCTAACTGTCCAGCATGTTTACCTTTTCATTCCGATCACCTTGGAGTCTTTAAATTCTAGGTCCCTGAGGCTGAGTCCACTACTTGCCTTCCAGTCACTTGCCTGCCCTTCAGAGCAGTGGATGCACTCAGCTGGTAGATCTGGGATCTATCACCAGCCCTGTCCCACCTTTGCTAGGTCCACATGGAAGCAGCTTTGCCCCGAGACCTGGAGAACTGCTATCTTTTTTCTCCTTAGGGAGGAAGTAAAGCTGGGGAACATGAGGACCTTGCACAGCATAGAGAGAAAAAAATAAAAGTCTCCTTTCCAAGAGCTTTGACTTCTGTGTGTGGTATGAAACATTTTCTTACAGGAATAATCCTGCTTGTTCATTTTCAGCCAGGAGAACCTTTGAAGTGCTTGATCTGGGTCTCCATGATAGAACGGATGGGACAAGCTGCCACCGGAGTCAATCATCTGTGGCTCTGAGATGTCAAAACTGGGACAATGTTACTTTCTTTAATTCTCAACCTTCTGCATGGTCGTCCATAAGGAGGCACTGGTAGGTCTCCTGATACAGGAATAGGAGGACATGCCCCGTGGGTCCTTAGTTACACCATGGAAGACTTGTGTAATGGTTCAGAGATAAAGATCAGACAACTTTGTTATATCCTGACATTTGTGATTCTCCAAGGCAGTAGAGAGACCGTTCTTGTCCCAGTAAGCAGTGTGCTTTGCATGTACCAGTTGTTGCTGGTTTCATCCTCGTCAAGAATAGGCGGCCTCTGAGGAAGCAGGATGATGTAGGGAGGATGTGGAGTGGGGAGTCCACAATCAGAAGACCTGAGTTCTAATAATGGTAATAATAGGCAACTATTAATTGAGCGCTGACCTGCACTTTGCTCAGTGCTTTCTATATATGAGCTTCAGTCTAAGGATGAGGATACTCATCAGCCTCATTTTACAGATGAGGAAACTGGCTCAGCAAGGATAAATTGCTTAACCAAAACACCTCAGCTACTAAATAGAAGAGCCAGGGTTCTTGAGTTTGCCTCAAAAATCTGGTCTTCCAAGGCCTGCTCCATACTGCCTCCACTGGCAACGGTGTGACTCTGGGCCACACACCTAGCCCCACTGGTTCTAGGTTTGGCCTAAAGAAATCGTTGGACTACCTAGACTAAATCAAAGCAACGAATGGTTTGTAGTTATCAAAGACAGGGTTTCCCCAATTTTTTTTGACCTCACAGCCCTCACAGATATTTCCATGGCCCTCTGAAACCACCACAGGGGCCGACTGTGAAGGACACGGGAGATTGATGGCGACCTTTCCTTGGCACTCTTCACAGCTCCCCACTGGAGAGCAAGTTGCAGGCCTTGACCTGAACTGCTGCTTCCAAACGTGAACTTCCGCGAGTGGGCTTGGGTTCTCAAGCTTCTCCCCCATTAGTGCTATTATGCAGACGCGCTGGGAAGTGGTTACGATACTCCGGGCAGTTACGGAACTGGGAGAGTGACGGCTACCAGTTTAACAAAAAATGTCTTCACGGAACTGCATCTGTATAAACCAAAAGAGGTTGCCCTGTGATAGACTTTATACTCTTAATAGCAAACGTTTTAGCAGGCTGGGTATGTAGAAGTACCCAAAATTGGACTAGAGATTATGTATCTTCCCGACTGGACTTGAGAGTTGGTCCCTGGCCGTCGGTGCGCACGGAGCGTTTGAGATCACGACTGAGGTCCTCAGTCTCCCCTTTCAGCTACTGAAGGGCTTGCATGTGGTGGAAACGCATGCGAAATGCCACTTCCTTTGCCTAGTTTCATCTCGGGCCTGAACTTGGTGCTAATTCGGAGCCTTATGGAGGGTGACAGGGATCACAGGGGCCGTGGCCTGACGCCACCGTCTGAGACTACCCGGGCTGAAGGAGCCAGGGCAGTCACGGACGACCACGGGTGTGCCGAGTTAAGGAGGTCAGAGAAAGAAATTTGCCGAGAAGGAGCTGTAAATGCCAGACGCTCTCGGCGGGAACCGCACTGGTCGCTCCGCCCCTTCCCGCTCAGACCCGGCCTCCCTCACCGAGCAGCCCGCCCACTTCGGGTCTGAGCCAGTAGAAAATCGAGATATATATGACTCACCATGACTAACCAATCAGCTCGACGCTCGCTCTCCACAAGCATCTCGCGCGATAACCAGGCGGCCTCGGACATCACAATAAAGACCTTCCTTGGGCTGAAAGACTTCTCTCCCCGCCCCCCAAGCTGACACCGGAAACGAGGTGTGTCTGAAGAATCCCTCCGCGTTCTCCGCCCTCAGAGGGAAGAGTGACTCTTTTTGATCTTAGTAATCTTGCAAAGTAGTGTGCCTTTTCCCTTTCTTGAGACCTTGAAAATAACTCCTGTTCTCTTCACAGCTACGCCCTGGACATAAGAGTCGTGGGTTGGACGCGGTAGGGGCATCGGATAGAATAAAACGAGTGTGGGGGGGGGCGGGTCACGTGACCTCGGCGGAAGGATGTGCAGTGTGCTACGCCCTCATAGACGCAAAGTCTATAAAGGACCCTTGGGCGGCGCGCGGCGGCCATTTCTTTTCCTCCCGCCCTCCTATGTAGATCTTTTCCGCAAGTGCGCGCCTTCCCTCCTCCAATCCCCGCAGGGTCCGCGGCCGCCATGGCGTATTAGAGGCAGCAGTGCCTGCGGCAGCATTGGCCTTTGCAGCGGCGGCAGCAGCACCAGGCTCTGCAGCGGCACCCCCCAGCGGCTTAAGCCATGGCGTGAGTACCGGGACCGGGCCGCCCCGGCCGTGCTCCCCAGGGTCGGCGAGGGCAGTCAGCTCACTTGGGCGCGGCCTGCGGCCGGGCGGCGCCGCGGAGGGGGAAGCGGTTTTACGAGCGCCCGGGACGCGTGACCCCTGTTTGGGTGTCCTTGAGACGCCGACGCTTTTGGGTGGGGAGGCCGCGGCCCGGCGCCGGGTGGGGGATGGAGATGCCCTCGGCGGCCCCGGCCCCTGAACCCGGCGGCGGCTCGTCGCTCGCCCCGCGGAACGTGGCAGGGGCCAAGATGGCGGCGGGGCAGGGCGGTGGTGGCGCGGCGTGAGTCATGGGCGGGCGTGGGCGGGGCCGGGCGGCCCGGGCCGTATTTGGACATGAGCCGAGCGCGCCTTCCTCTGGCGGCGGCGGCGGGGGGAGGAGCGGCCCAGCCCCGCGGGCGTCTATCTTACGCGGCCTCAGCGGGCCGCGGGGAAGGTGGACGCCATGGCTTGGGGGCCACATGTGCTGGGTTTTCTCCTAAGTGGGGTTCCAGTTCGGACCCCCTCCCTCCGGGACGGGGAGATGAATTTGTCGGAGCGGCTGAGGTCTAAGCGGACCGGGTTTCTGATTCCTTCTCAGGCTTCTCACGGCATTCAGCAGCAGCGTTGCTGTAACCGACAAAGACATCTTCGAACTAAGCACATTCCTCGATTCCAGTAAAGTCCCGCGACATGGCCGAGATGAGTTTCCTGAGCAGCGAGGTGTTGGTGGGGGACTTGATGTCCCCCTTCGACCAGTCGGGTTTGGGGGCTGAGGAAGGCCTAGGTCTCTTAGACGACTACCTGGAGGTGGCCAAGCACTTCAAACCTCATGGGTTCTCCAGCGACAAGGCTAAGGCGGGCTCCTCCGAATGGCTGGCTGTGGATGGGTTGGTCAGTGCCTCAGACAACGGCAAGGGTGAGTGAGAGGCCTTTGCCCCTGGGGTCTGGTCTGGGGCTGGCTGCGGCAGTGTACATCTGACCACACTGGTTTTACCTTAAATCTTTTTTGCAGAGGATGCCTTCTCCGGGACAGATTGGATGGTGGAGAAAATGGATCTGAAGGAGTTTGATTTTGATTCTCTGTTCAGTATAGATGACCTGGAAACCATGCCAGATGAGCTTTTGGCCACGTTGGATGACACGTGTGATCTCTTCGACCCCTTAGTCCAGGAGACAAATAAGGAGCCCCCCCAGACGGTGAACCCAATTGGCCATCTTCCAGAAAGTTTACCCAAAACAGACCAGATTGCCCCTTTTACCTTCTTGCAACCACTTCCTCTCTCCCCAGGGGCGCTTTCCTCCACTCCAGATCATTCCTTTAGTTTAGAGCTGGGCAGTGAAGTGGATATTTCTGAAGGAGATAGAAAGTCAGACTCTACTGCTTACATTACCATGATCCCTCAGTGCATCAAGGAGGAGGATGCCCCCTCAGATAATGATAGTGGCATCTGTATGAGTCCTGAGTCCTATCTGGGGTCCCCACAGCATAGCCCCTCTACCTCCAGGGGCTCTCCAAATAGGAGCTTGCTGTCTGCAGGTTTCCTCTGTGGTTCTGCCCGCCCCAAACCCTATGATCCTCCTGGAGAGAAGACCGCAAAAGTAAAGGTTGAGAAACTAGATAAGAAGCTGAAAAAAATGGAACAGAACAAGACAGCAGCCACTAGGTACCGCCAGAAGAAGAGGGCAGAGCAGGAGGCCCTCACTGGCGAGTGCAAAGAGCTGGAAAAGAAGAATGAGGCTCTGAAAGAGCGGGCAGAGTCTTTAGCCAAGGAGATCCAGTATCTGAAAGATTTGATAGAAGAGGTCCGAAAGGCAAGGGAGAAGAAAAGGGTCCTCTAGTTGGGGTAGTCAGGAGTGTGTGCTTGTACATAGGCTTGCTCTGAAGCTGTGTTGTAATAAATTATTTTGTAGTGAAAGAACTTGGTGAACTGCTTTGTGCCTGCTTGCTTCCCTCAATCCACCTTGGCCTGGCGGTTGTGCCCAAGGCAAGTGGGGTTGGTTCAAACCTGTCTGGACCATCGGTTAGGACCACTGGTGCTTTTGTAGGACTTTGCATTGGGAGGGAGTTGGGCTTAGGACCCCCACAGGCAGCTGGGTGGGATAGGGGATTTTACCCTGAGGCAGCTGGATGACCAGAAGTAACAGCTGAGGCTGTGGCCTGATGAGCGTTGTGACTGGTGTTTCAAGTACCCAGATAAGGCCCCACCTGGGCACAAGGTGATTAAATTTCACTTCTGGTTTTTACAGTTTAGAGTAGAGTCCTTTCCTGAACTCCTGTTTTTGCTTGAACTGTAGAGAGTTGGGAGTTCAAGACAACTTGAAGTTCGAGGCCAGAGCTGGGTGCAAAGGCTGGCAGGTCTGCCACAGGGGTGATAACAGGAAGACTCGCTGAAACCCAGCACTTAAGAGAGTAATAAACCAGTCCTGAGTCCCCTCTTTGGCCTGTGGGGCTAGGTTTCCAGGGAGTTAGTTTTCATGTTCATCTGCATAGGGACATGGATGTCGCTCACTGCATGACTGTGCTGTGTGCACTGCTGGGCAGTGCTGTAAGCCGCCTAGGTGTGTGCTTCCAGCCCCTGCGGTAATCGGTGGGGCATATGCCCAGTGGGAAATAGGTGCAGGAAGAATTCAAAGGCTCTTGACCCATTTTGCCCTGTGAGTATTCGTCTCAAAGATTTTTATTTGACAGATCACAAGGAGGCTGGGGGATGCTGGGGAGGCTGCGAGGGAAGGAGGCTCCTTGCTGAGCAGAGCGCCTGATGTGGGGCCTGAACCCAAAATACTTGAGATCATGACCTGAGCCCAAAGGCAGAGGCTGAACCCACTGAGCCATCCTTCGAAAAATTTGGAAATGGCCTATGAGGGTCTGCAAGGGTAGTAGAGGCCAGTGATTCCCTGACCTTCCCAATGCCCCAGCATGAAGTGACTGTGGCAGGCCTGGTTTGGGAATACAAAGAGCTGTGACCCAGCTCTCCTTAGGCACCGGAGAGAGTGGGGGTCCTGCCCTGAGATTGTAGAAATCCTCACAGGGCCATGGGCCCCTTCTACATGTTGCTCACCAGAGCCCGCCCATCCAGGTATTGAAATTATGGCAGACAGGGTCCCCGCCTCTAAATAGCTGAAAAGTTAGAGCTGAGGATGGGGATTTACTGGTGGGGAAAACAGCACCCACTCAGCTACACGCATTAATGTTGGGAACGAAGTACAATTCAAAGTACTTCTTTATTTTTTATTAAAGATTTTATTTATTTGACAGAGATCACAAGTAGGCAGAAAGGCAGGCACAGGGAGGGGAGGAAGCAGGCTCCCTGCTGAGCAGAGAGCCAGATGCAGGGCTCTGTCCCAGGACCCTGAGATCATGACCTGAGCCGAAGGCAGAGCCTTAACCTACTGAGCCACCCAGGTGCCCCCAAAGTACTTTTTAAAAAAAGACAAGTCGTCACCATGTGGGACTCAACCGTAAGATCAAGAGTCCCAACAGGTGCCCCCCAAATGCTTTTTTCATAAGGATCACCTCATCCCCATTTTACAGATGGAACTACAGCTTGGAGAGGTTGGGTAACCTGCACACTGCCAGGTGGGTTCAGACCCAGGCAGTCTGACTCCTGAGTGCACACTTGGTGTGGCTCCCAAATTCCTTATGGGCAGGACTGTAGGGGGACCCTAGACTGTCGGCAGAGCTGGGGGTCTGGAGAAAACACGTGTGGGTGCTAATTTGTGTTCAGCGATCAATACAAATGTGGAGGCTTCAGATCACATCAGTTCCCCATGTGGCTCATACCTGGTGGGTTGGGTGAGGAGCTGGGGGGGAGGGGAGCCTATGGCCACTGCCGAAGGCCTGCACACCAGCACGACTGCCATCTGCGACTCCTGCTCTATTACTCACTTCAGTTGTGACCCTAGTTTTTTTTTTTATCTAAGATAGTAAATAAAAATTCTACAACCACAAACACTGCTTCCTTCTGTTTACCCCCAACAGTGTCTTATGCTTTGCACAATGGGCAGCTGCCAGAGCCTGGGGCATGTGGAGGACATGGAGAGTTAAGAGGAGGCTAGAGAGACTACGATCCTGGAAGTGACCCAGCCGCCTTGCCATATCTGGTGCCAGCGGAACCCTCTGCCCTTGGAGACAGTGGCCTGCTCCTCCATTTGACAGATGGGAAACCTTTCCCTGGGGTGTCCTGAGGGGCAGTGCTGGCTGGAGGCCAAGGGCCAGGATGCTGGGCTCTGCCCCTTCCCAGGCCCCGGACTCCCCGAACCCAAAAGTCCCTGTAGAGTGTGTGGCCTCAGACTACACAGCCTTTACCCTCCTTCACTGTGCTCCAGCCACTCTGACATTTCTGCTCTCTGCTAAGCTCATTCCTGCCTCAGGGCCTTTGCAATTGTTCCCTCTGCCTGCAAGATTTTTCCAGGGCTCCTTTCCTGTCATGTAGGTCACCACAAAGGCCTTCCAAGATGACTCCACTAATGTCCCAGCCTCTCTGCTTTATAGTTTCTTTTTTTACATACTTATCTCTAGTTGAAACTACATGCACACGTTTATTTTCTCCTTCCCATTCCTCAGTGACCATGTAAGCAAGCTCTTTGATGGCAAAAATCTTGCTGTCTTGTTGGTTCCCAAACTTCCGACCTAGAACAGTGCGTGGTAAGTAATAATAATCACAACTAATAAATACTTAGATTCTGAAGCACGGCTCCGAGTGCTTTCCAGTTAGTAGCTCATAATCCACATTGATTAGTGGGAGTGGTCAGGAAAGCTCTTATGACTGCACCTCTGTTGACAAGACAAGCCTGCAGCTGGACGCTGGCCCAGGGGCAGCTGGGATAGACCATGACCGAGGCCTTGCTCAGCACGTGGGCTCTCACACAGGGAATGAGACTGAGCTCCAGGCCCACTACTGCGTGGCCCCGTTAGGACTCGGTCAGCCCCAGGGCTGGGCTCTAGATCCCTGCTGCAGGGTAGGAGAAGGGCTGCTCCTGGTTCAGCGCCGAGCCCTCTGCTGCCCTCACCTGGGGGCTGGCTCCTGGAGCCGCTCCGCTCTCCGCACTGCACGCCTCTTTTAACACCCCAGAATGGAGATCAGGAACAGATCTTCATGTTTCTCTGCAACTATTCACGAGCACCCGCCGCAGGCTAGACGTCGTTCTGGGTGCTGAGGGTTCAATGGTGAGGAAAACAAGACAAAAATCTCAGCTCTCATTCTGGCAAGGGAGGCGGCCAGGAAGACATCTGACAGGACATGGCAGTGGGTGTGCTGAGTGCAGGGGTGGGGGGTGGATCTGCCCATTTAAGATGGGTGTTTAGGGAGGCCCTCTCTGGCAGGCAAAGCCGGCAGAAGGGGAGGGAGTGAGCCCGCAGTGCCTGTGGCCTTGTAGCTGTGATGGGACTCGAAAGCCTGTGTGTGACTTGGGGAGTCCCCGGAGCAGGCGTGGTACTTTGACTGCTATTTGAAGAGGGTTCCTGCAGGGGGGCAGGCAAAGAGGAGCGGGCTGGGCTCAGTACAGGTGAGTGAGGAGAGCTGGTCAGGGCCTGGGTAGATTCTAACAGCCAAGCAAGTCAGGCCCTGATGGGGAGTGTATAAGGGGGAACAGAATGGTGGCTGAGCAACTAGAAGGATGGAGTTTCCATTTCTTGAGATGGAGGAAATGAAGCAAGAACAGGGTTTTCATTTCAACCCTTAAGCAAATGAGCCACCCACGTGCCCCTGTCCAGGGTGACCACTGAAAATAGGCCCTCGAGTCCTACCCTGATGTACTGGGCCAGAATCTCAGGAGTGAGCACTAACTTTGGTTACTCAAGGGGAGCACGGACACCCACACCACCAGTGCTATGCAGCACAAATGGGACGGAAGAGCTACTGGAAAGCCCAGCAGCAGAGAAGTGCCAGGACCCCAGCTCACACACCTGCAAACTCCCTACCCGGGAGCCAGGCCTGTCACTCTACATCCGGAAAGGGACACCTGTAGGTGATCCGGGCACAGTAGGCATGTCCTTGCTAGAACGGGGCCCTGGAGCTCCAGGCCTGTTCAGCCCCTTTCCAGTGAGGTGAGCAAGAGGGCACCCGTATAGCCCAGCCAGCTTCTCGCTGAGCGGCTGAGATGGAGGGATGGAGTCTCTGAGGATACCCAAGTTTGCCTCTCTCCCCCCAAGGGTCACGAAAGCTCAGCAGGCAGGAGCAAGAATGAGAGAAATACCAGCCTTCCCTTCTTTGGAGGAAGCCCATCCGAGGCAGGCAGGTGCGTACAGGTCTGGTCACAGTCCCTCCTCCCCTGCCCGGCTGGCCGGCCTGCTTCCTGCTGCTGGGATGGAGGCTCCCTACAGACAGGACGGGCTCCAGCTCTGCCTCAGCCAGCTTCCCTGCTGTCTGCGCCTAGAACGGAAAGCTAACAGCCAGGAGCAGACCCTGGGAGCAGTGGGCGGACTGTGGCGCTCTCTCCCCTCTGGCCAGAAGGACTCACTGTGGGGTTGGCAGACTGGGGCTCCCCAGCAGGCCCAGCCACAGGGGGTTACCCCACACGGGGAACAGAGGGTTGGATGGAGCTGCCCACAGCCATCCAGGGCCCTCTTCTCCACCAGGAAGAAGGGGCTCCTGGACTTCCAGAACTCAATGTCTCCTCTACATCGAACACCCATCTGCTCAACACATCCACGCGCTCAGGCACTCGCTCACCATGAAGCCGTCGCTGGCGCATGCCTGCTGTAAAGGGGCCAGCCAGCCCTCTCCTGGTGCCGCAGCCTGACCCCAACCCCAGCTCCCAGCCTGGGCATATACCTGAGTGTGAAACCCTGTTTCCTGAGGTCACCTCCTGAGCTGCCCCCCAACAACAGCACAGGCCTTGGGCACCAGGGCAGCCGCACCACCACTTTCTGAACCCTGAGTCGGCTGCCCTGGAACCAGCGGATATACTTTGTCTCAAGGGCTGCCTTGTTGGCTGCGGCCACCTCCTCCAGGGCAGGAGGCCTGACCCAGAGCCCTTAGAACCACGGGGGACAGTGAAAGGTCCCTTGGTGCCAGAGGAGAAGGGAGACACCCCATAAGGCAGATCGCAGTACACACACTGCTCTTGGGTTTACATTTATTAGAACCTGGAAGCTGGCCTGGCGGCCTTCCCACTCCTAGCGGTATGGCCCCAAGGGCCTAAGAACTGGCCTTTCCAGAGCGAACAGCCCAGAGACCCTACTTGGGGCAAAGCAAACAAAGCAGTCAGAAATGTCTTCTAGCAGGTAGATGGCTCTTCCTAAGCCTGTAGATGTCAGCTCTGGTCTGAGAGCATCTCTGCCCCCGGGCTTCCAGCTCCCCAGCTCCTTGCCAGCCCCCCCCTCTGGCTCCCAGGGCTAGTAGAGGCCGCGAGGTCAGAAGAAGAGACTGGGCCTGAATGTCTTTCCCACTGTGTCCTCCTGGGAGCCTAGCTGCCGAAGTATTCCTGCTGGAACTTCTGGAAGTCTTCCTCAGTGAACACAGTGCCCTCAGCCTTCTTCTTCTTCTTCGTCTTGGCTACTGGCCGGTCACAGGCCTTGCGGCCCCGGTTCTGCCGCACAATCTGAAGATGGGGGTGTGTGTGTGTATGTCAGGATCCCTGGGTGGTGTCTTCTGGCACCTGAAGGACTGCCCCCTGTAGCTGCACAGCCTAGCAGAGTTGCGTGCTACCCACCACTCACCTGGCCCTCAACCGTCCTGGGAGGCAGGGCGTACTTTTTCCACTTATCAGAGGAACAAACTGAGGCCCACAAGGGTCACAGAGGAGTAAGGCCAGGCCCAGCCTCCCAACAGCCCTGCTCTGTTCTTTGTCGTCCAGAGGGGTGGCCCAAACTCTGCTTTGTGCTTAGGGCAGAGACTCCCATGGGTCTCAGAAACAGCCTCGGCTCCTCCCACCTGGTTTCTGGCCCGGAGCCCACCCCCCTGACAAACCTGCCGGGTGACTGACTCTGCCACGGTACTTCTTGCACTGGTCATGAACTTCAGGTTTACTCCGAGGTAGCCTCGACACTCTCGCTTCTGGAACTCAGCTGTGGATGGCAGGCACGGGGGCATCATTTCAGAGGAACTCCCTGGAAGCCACTGGGCCCCCTCCCGACAGCCCTGCGTCCCCTCCTTCGGTTAACCCCAGCACCCTGTGCACTTTTCTGTCAAATAACTCTCCCTTCGATCCTACTGAAAAGCCTCCCCCACCCCGCCCTCCACTCCCAGATGCTCAAGTGACTTAAGCAACAAACAAGTCTTCCTGCATGGCAGACCCTGTGCTACATGCGGGACAAACAGCAGAAAACAGAGCAAAAATTCCCACCCCGTGGAGCTTACACTCCACAGCAAGGAAACATGGTAAATGAGAGAAACAGTACTTTAGAGAGTGATGCATTTTATGAAGAAAAACACCACAGTAGAGAGAGAGAAATGAGGAATGCCAGGGCCGAAGGGCTGCAATTCTCATAGGAGGGTCTGAGCGGGCCTCAGTGTAGACGTTTTAGCAAACACTCATAGGAGAGAGTGTGGATGCTGGGGAAGGGCATTCTAAGTAGAGGGAACAGCCAGTGCAAAGAACCTGAAGTAGTGCGGTTAATGTGTCTGGAGAACAGCAAATGGCTAGAACGGCCAGGGGAGAGCAGTAGGACGTGAAGATGGAGACGGGGCAGACCACGTGGGGCTTCATGAGGTAGCAAGTCTGATGGAAGCCACTGGAGGGTGTGAGGCCGGGAGAGACCGGTCCCACTTACCGCTTCACAGGATCACTCTGGCTGCTGTGGGGCGAACAACATTACCGGGTGGGGCAGTGGAGGTGAAGAGGTTTTTGAAATAATCCAAGCAAGAGATGATGAGGCTCACACCGAGGTGGCCCCAGAGTCCCCTCATCGTCTGTTAGGCAGCATGATGGGATGTGGGGACAAGGGCTGGGCCACAGGAGGTGACCCCTGGCCCCCCATGCTCCTGTTTCCCATCAACACCACTGCTGCTTACACGCACCTCACTCTTCTGCCTCCTCATTCTTGCTCACGCCGTTTCCTGCCTGGAATTCATAGTTCTTTCAACAAATACCTGAACACCTTTTATGTACCAGGCTCTGGGTACATGTTCAGAGACACCCTAGGAGCTCACCGAGCTCTGCCACATGTCAAAAGACCCCGCCATCCAGCCCACACCTGTCCCTCCTTAAGCCCGTCCCTCCTGTTACATGGCACCCTATCTCCCAAGATGCTCTCTTAGAAACTGGGCTGTTCTTGTGTCTCCCTCTTCCTCCGCCCCTGCAGCCAATTCACCGCTGAAGCCCAGCAACCTTCCCTCTCTTCACATCTTCCCCCTGCAGCATCGTGGCTGCCCAGGCCACAGTGTCTCCCACCCGAACCGAGTAGGTGATAGCAAATCTCCGCAGACACACTGCCTGGTTCCCACCTGTGCCATCTGGACCAGTGCCTGTTTCTGCATCTGACAAATGGGGGGTCATGGCAGCACCGACTTCACAGGGTCGCGTGAGGAACCAAAGAGGGAACATTTATGTATGCAGGGTTTAGAACACACCAGGCACGCAGAACATTCACGCCTTGTTAAGCGATCCATCTCTGGTCTTGTCCACTATGTCACCTTTCCCAGTCCAAGTGCCACAGCAACGAGCTTCTACCTACCTCTGCATGAGCTATCTTCTCTAGAGCGCTCTTCCCCTGGCTCAGTCTTACACTTCCTTCAGTTATGGGCTTAAATGCCATTTCAGCAGGGCACTCTGATTTGGTTTTTTATTTTAAGTCCGTCCCAGAGCACGCCAGTCTTACTCCACAGGCCTCATCACACTTAGCAATTACTCTCCGCATCCGAAACGCTGGTACTTTTCTTCCCACTGGGGCAGTAGCCCAAGAGGGCCGGGACCAGGAGTTTCGTCCAGCCCCGTACTCCCAGGACCCGGCTCCGCGTCCGGCGCACACCTGCTATTCCAGAAACGCCCGGCCACCCCTTCAAGCTCAGCCTCCAGCGCCCCCTCCTCCAGGGTGTCGCCCCCTTCCCGAGCTCACCGAGCGCGGACTTGGGCACCTTTCCCTTGGCCGAGTTCCGCAGTTTCTGGGCCTGGGTTGCCTTTGCCTTCCGGGTCCGCTTCGCCGGGGCCCCGGTCGTCTTGGCCGGGCCTGCCGCGGCCCGGGGGGCTGCAGGGGAAGGGAGAGAGGAACGGACCGGGTCGGAGGGCGCGCAGGGTCTCCATCCCCCCAAGGCCAAGCCCGGCTTGGACAGTCCCGTAACCTCTGGAATCTTCCCCGCCGCCCCTTCCGACCCTCTGCCCGCGCTGCGCGTCCCCGGCCAGGACCTCCTCACCCTCCGGCGCCCCTAGCAGCTCCAAGCCGCGCCGCAGCAGGGCGGCCGACATGACCGTGTTTGGTTCCGCCCACACACCACGCTACTTCCGCCTTGGCGGCCCTCGTCGTCTCGACGGAAACGCGAGCGGGAACAGAAGGTTCCGGGGTGACCGGGCGGAAGTGCCCGCCTGCCTAAGGACGCATGCGTTTGGGGTCGCCACTTTACTACGGAGGGAAATAGGGGCGGGGACTGGAGGCGGGGTCAACCTGCAGAAGGACACACATGCTGTCCAATCCTAAGAAGGCCACGCCTTCTTCCAGAAGCCGTCGGTGACCAGCCGCGGGTCGGCTTTCCAGAGTCCCGAAGCTTCGTACTGGGTGAGGCGGGAGACAGAGCGGAGTGTTCAAATACGCAGTGTTTCGGTAAAGGGAATTGTAGAATCGGGTTCTTTTTCACATACATCGACCAAAGCAACGTATCGCACAGGTGGAGTGTGGCATGCGAATCCCGCTTTTCTTCCATTATGTCAGATATGAGAGACATTTGAAAAAAAAAAAAAAAAGCAAAACCGTATCAGTGTTTTCCCGCTCTTTTGTTTGCCTTGGAAAATACAGCCATTTTCATTAGAAATATTTATTCAACATAGAGCAGGCAAGCAGAGCATGTCTGGCAACGTCACTGGGCCACAGGGCCCCCCACGGCCTTTTATAACACGCAATGGGTTTGCTATTGTTTTGAAAAAAATAAATCAATAAATACAATGTATTAACTTACTAAATTTTAAAAATTAAAAACTTATCAGTTTTAGTTTCCAATAGAGTAAATACCAGGAGGTAGTCACACACCGTAAAGCTCTTTGGGATCGTGAACTTGTTTAAGTGTGTCAAGAGTTTCTCAGACCGGGGCGCCTGGGTGGCTCGGTCGGTTAGGTGATGCCTTCGGCTCAGGTCATGATCCCAGCGTCTGGGGATGGAGCCCCGCAACCCGGCTCCCTGCTCGTTGGGAAGCCTGTTTTCCCTCTCCCACTCCCCCTGCTCGTGTTCCTGCTCTTGCTGTCAAATAAACAATTAGATAAAATCTTAAAAAAAAAAAAAAGTTTCTCAGACCAGAAAGTTTGAGAACTTCTGGGCTTGAAATTACTCTTCTTACAGTGGGGAGGAATCCTGCCCTGTTCACAACTCCACCTGCAGCTCCTAGCCCCGTACCTGGAATGCAGAAGGCACTCAACAGATGAGTGGTGAATGTCAGGGAATATGATTTGAGGGCCTTTTGTATGCCTGGCGCTGTGGAGAGGGACATGGAGATGACATTGCTGGATGAACCTCACTGTCTAACTTCCACGAGCTAGTCCAGTGGGGGAGAACACCTAAACAGAAGGCAGTAATAGAATACACTATGTTAAGGTACTGTTTGCATTTGTTAACTCATCTACTCCCCTACCATCCATAACTCTGGGGTAGGAGCAACCCCCACCCCTCCCCACCCCTGGTCCCGACCCCATTTTACAGATTAGGAAACAGTAGCACAGAGCCAAGGAGTCTGTCCAGGTTACACATGTTGGTGTTGGTACTGGGAATCAAGACACAGAGCCTGAGTGTGTATGTGTGTGTGTGCTCTGCCTCACAGGCTAATAGTGGGGCAGTGCTGGGGCGATGCTGGGGTGGGGGGGTGGCTGACAAGCCCACAGGAGCAAGAGATCTCTGGAGAAAAGGAGCCATTCTTGTGGGAGGGGAGAGTCCCAGGAAGGAGGACACCTTAGCTAAGGCATCATACTCCCTGGGACAGGAGTGGCTCCAGAGGGGTGACCAGGGAAGGGTGGGTATTTTTTGTTGTTGTTTTTAAAGATTTTATTTATTTGAAAGTGTGAGTGAGAGCAAGTGAGAGAAAGTGAGAGCAAGAGTGGGGTGAGGGGCAGAGGGACAAGCAGACTCCCTGCTGAGCAGGGAGCCTAATGCGGGTTCAATCCCAGAACTCTGGGATCATGACCTGAGCAGAAGTCATCGCCTAACCGACTGAGCCACCCAGGTGGTCCAGGGAACGATGTTCTAATTTGCATCCAACTCCATGAATTTGCCTTGAGGACTGTGGGGGGTCATGGAACACAGTTACATTGTCAGACATGCTCTTTTTGTCTGCATCTAAAATAGCCAGAATGTTTTCTTTTCTTTCTTTCTTTCTTTTTTTTTTTTTAAAAAGATTTTATTTATTTATTTGACAGAGAGAGATCACAAGTAGGCAGAGGCAGGCAGAGAGAGAAAGGGGGAAGCAGGTTCTCCGCGGAGCAGAGAGCCCATGCGGGGCTCGATCCCAGGACCCTGGGATCACGACCTGAGCCGAAGGCAGAGGCTTTAACCCACTGAGACACCCAGGCGCCCCGCCAGAGTGTTTTCTTAAGATGTTTATTGTTTATTGTCTCCCCCCCACCACACCCCGCTACAAGGGTAGGAATCTTGGTTTTGTTCATGGTTATATCTCTACCTCCCAGAACATATAGTAAGCACTCAATAAATGTTCAAATCGGTTGGATTTATACGAACTGAACATCAGTTGAGTTTGGGATGCCTGTGGGAGGCTAGGTAGAGATGTACAGGTGATTGTAGGATGTGTGAGTCTGTCTCTCAGGATGGCAAAGGACCAAGCTCTATGTATTCCCTTCCTCCTCTCCATCGCGGATGGTCAGCACATGGTCCCCAGGGTGTAGGAGTTCTCTGTCTTCCAGTGTCCCAGCGAACAGGGACAAGCAGTCACGGTCGGATTCCTGTAGCGTCCTCAGGTCAACCCGCTGCTTGCTCCGCGGACTCTGGAGGGGGACAGGCGGCTCCTTTAGCCACTAGGTGGCGCCGCAGGACAGCTTTCGTGCACAGCGCGCCTCCGGGATCCTAGTTGGGATTTCGGGGTAGGAGTGTGGGGTCGGGGCACCCTTTGGCCTCAACTGGCTCTTTGCAGCCAGCACCGTGTGGCCACGACCTTTTGCCGCCTCTATCTTGGGACCTTCCAAGACCGGGCTGGACTAACCCCTCCTGGTCCTGCTGAGGTGGAGCAAACAGGCTGGGCTGGGCGGGGGCGGGGCTGGAGGGGGAGGAGGGGGAGGAGGAGGAGGAGCCCCCGCCCTGAAAAGGGGGGGTGAACGGCAACAGGTGGGCACTCACTGTGGGGAAGGCTCCAGTGACCCTAGCCAGTCCCTTAACAGAGCTTCATTTTCCTCATCTGTCAAATTGGGTTTAACTCCCTAATCTGGTGGGAGTGAGGAGCTGGTAAAATTAATACTGGTAAAGCATCCAGAACAGGGACTGGAGGGTAAGCCCCCAGCGACTATTTGGGATGAGGTGCACGCCCATTCTGGGCAGGAAGGATGCGCCCAGGAGACTGCCCACTTACCCCATCTCTGCCTCCTTCTTGGAACTGGCTTCACCTCACCAGGTCTCAGGGGGACCAGAGACTCAGGGCAGCAAGGTGTTCTGCAAGGTCACACAGCATTTCAAGAGCAGAGACAGGACTAGAACCCAGGTCTCCCAGTCCTGAACAAGAGTGTGTAAGTACATATGAGTGTGGGGGGTGTGGGCTCATGCAAGTGTGCAAGTGTGTGTGTGTTGTGGCAGGGAGTGGGAGGGGGGGCACCGGGCACCCTGTGCTTTGCTTTTGCTTCTCTCTCTCCATCTTTCTTCTATCTCTGTGTGTCTCTGTCTCCTTGTCCTTGTCTCTGGCTCTTGTCCTTCCCTCTGTTCCTCCGTCCTCCCTTCTCTGACCCTGAATCCTCTCTCTTTCCATCTCTCCCATGGTCACCCCCCAGCCCCCAAGCTCCTGGCCTCTCTCCACCTTCAAATTGAAAACCCAAATTGGAATTTCCAATTGCCTTTTCTGAGTGGTGATTGCTAGTCTCCGTGTGTCCAGCCCTCCCTTGTCTGTGCCCACGGTCCTGAGTTATTGCTGAGTCCCCTCCCTCTTGCCTCCGCCTCTGACTCCTGCTCTCTGTGGCTTTGAAGTGTGTTTACCTGAGAGCACCAGAAAGAATCCATTTCTGCCCTGTCTGGTTCTCAGCAGTTGTGTATGCATGGGGGGTGGCGTTGGGGGGGGATCCTTTCAAGCTCTGGTCTCCCCTGTCCCTCTCGGGGTCTCTTGGGCTTTCTTTTCTTTTCTTTTTTTTTTTTTAAAGATTTTATTTATTTATTTGACAGAGAGAAACACAGGGAGAGAGGGACCACAAGCAGGGGGAGTTGGAGAGGGAGAAGCAGGCTCCCCGCTGAGCAGGGAGCCTGATACGGGGCTCGATCCCAGAACCCCAGGATCATGACCTGGGCTGAAGGCAGATGCTTAACAACTGAGCCACCCAGGTGCCCCTTGGGCTTTCTTTTCTAAAAGGTAATGGCTTGTGTGTCATGTTTCGTTCCCTCCTGACCACGCTGTCACCAGGCAGTCACTCCTCAGTTTTCCCAGATCAAGGACAGAGCTGGGGGAGAAAGAGCATCCTCAGGGGTCCGAGGCTGACACAGACACTCTAGGTTCCACAGACTGGGCTCACATGTCTGTGTGCCCACAAGCAAGTCACCTTCCTCCTCTGGGCCTGTTTTCCTCCTCTGCGAACTGGGCTTCGAGAAGTATTGTCCAGCCTTCCTCCCAGGGATGAGGACGGGGCTGGGCCAGAGCTTCCTGATTCTTGGGTCCTGAGGTCTGGGGGGAGCTTGGGTTCTGGAGCTGGGCTGTGCAAGTTCAAATTCTGGCTTTCCCCCTCACTAGCTGTGTGACCTTGGGTAAGTCACACGACCTCTCTCTGCGACCTCTCTCTGCTTCGGTTTCTTCATCTGTGAGTCAAATATAGTAATAGCCCCTCCTTCCTGCAGAGGCTTACCATAAGGATTGAGTGCAAAGAGCTTAGAAAGGAAAACTGAGCACAGAGTAATTGCCATATGTTTGTAAACAAGTGATGGCCATAGGTGTCTGCAGTGTGCCTGGAGACCCGTGCCCGCATCCGTGTGTGTGACCTATGCAAGCATGTAGCCACAGGACCTCTGTGCTCTTGGGATCAGCGCGTGAGAAGTTTGGGGCTACTGAGATAGGGCTCGGGAGCTTGGAATTGGCAGGTGTGCCTTCCGAATCAGCCTTGGGCACTTCTCAGCATGTGGCCTGGGGAGGCTATGTCACCTCTCTGAGCTTTGTGGGATTTTGGGGTATGGGTGGTGCCTCCCTGCAGGTCTGTTGGAGGGTGCAGGGAGAGGCTGGGTGGAAAGCTCAGCACTGGGCAGGACACGCGATCATGTGTTCACCCAACAAACATCTGCTGAGCCTACACCCTGGCATCGGGCAGGGAGGTGGTTCCAGGGGAAGGAGGGGTGGGGCGATGCTCCCTCCCTTTACACATTTAGCACATGCCCCTTGAGGGTCTCTGTGTATGACCCCAGGGTTTTCAGGGTTCCAAGCAGTTGCCCAGATGCAGGAGCCGAGGCAGAGGTAGAGTGGATTCTTTTTGATGATTGAAAAGATGAAATTGTTGGCATGACCGATTTTGAGAACTTAGTAGGTACACAGGAAGAAGCTGCTGGAAATCCTCCATGGAGATCCGAAATCCAACGGGGAGAGTCTGGGTGGGGATCAAAGTTCAGGTCTGTTTCATATTAGGCTTGATTCTGACCCACCAAACACAGCTCTGCCACTAAGTTTCTATGTGACCTTGGTACATCCTTCCCCACTTGGATCTCAGTCCCTCTGGGGCAAGGTAGGAAGGGGCTCCCAGCCCTGTCAGGTCCCCAAGGCCACTGAGACGTCAGGAAGTTACAGGAAGAGGAAGGGTGAGCTTGGAAGACTCAGGGGAAGATTTGAGTGGTCCTCAGAAAGCCATTGCCCCTTCCCCAGCCAGGGGGATCTCCCTAGCAGGAGCAGAGTCCGATGGTGAGGATGGATCCCATCCAGCAGAGTGGATGGATCCCAGACTCTGGGGCCTTGGCCTCACTGTGAGACCTTGAATAAGTCCCTTCTCTGCTGGGCGGGGTGGTGGAAGCAGGGCCCAGGAGAGCAGAGCGTCAGGGCAGGGCTGGGTTGGGGGGTTGGTTTTGGGCTCCCAAGGGGAAGGGCAGAGTTCTGTCCCTTTAAGCCTCAGCTTTTTAATTCCAATTACAACCCCATTAAAATGCAAATTTCCAACTAACGCTGGATGGGTAGCCCTGTTGTCATGACAACTGGAGTCTGGGGGTGGGGAGAGGGGAACCGATCTCCACCGCCAGATCCTTCCTGACCCAGCTGGGGGCCCCCTGCTCACCCTGTCAACTCAGCATCTCACCCACAGCTTGGCGGTGGCATCTCTTACCTTGAGGCTTGGTCTTCAGGGAAGAGGAGCTGGGTAACTGCACAAATCATTTTCCCTTCTTGGCCTCAGTTTCCTCATCTGTGGACTGGGTATAACATTATAGGCTTCTCTTGCTGGGCCATCCTGGGGACTCCTTAAGTTACTGTGTAGGAGGGGTGCCTGGTTGGCTCGGTCGGTCAGGCGTCTGCCTTCGGCTCAGGTCATGATCCCGGTTCCTGGGGTCTGCATCAGGCTCCCTGTTCAGCGGGGAACCTTGTTCTCTTTCTTTTTCTGCCATTCCTCCTGCTTGTGCACTCTCGCGCTGTCTCTGGCAAATAAATAAATAAAATCTTTTTTAAAAAGTCAGTGTGTAGGACATCAGGGAAGAGGGAGCTGCAGAGGTCCTTGATGAAGGGACCATACCCTTCCTGGTGTGGCTCACGATGTGTCCTACCCTGGAGTTCTAGCATCTGCTCTATCCCGGCTCAAGGAGCATAAAGATGGTCTGGGAGTGGCCTTGAAGTGCCCTGTAGGCTCGGTTCTTAGGGCGGATGCTTCCCTGATGCTAATTCTGTCATCATATGACTTTACGCTCTTCCTTTCATGTGAGAATGATATGGACACCTAAAAACTGAGGGGTGTGCGTGGATCTTTCTGTCCTGATTGATTCTGAAAATAATAGACGTTAAAGAAGGAAAGGGAAAAGAGAGTTGATAAAAGAAGCGGGAAGGGATGACTATACAGAGGAAGAAGTGATTTCTCTTTTTGCCTCTGCCGCTAAGAAGCTCGGACTGAAATGTAGGATTACTGTGTTGCTGCAATAAATGCTACCGGTTACATCATTGTCTTACATCACTATATTATTCAACTGTTATAAACATTCGTTTTAACTTTCCAATACATTTAGCTCCCTTGTGTTCCCTAAATTATTTCTGATCTCTTATTTTACTTTTTAAGAAATCCTCTTTAGAAAGAGCTGGGAATATAAATTATAAATGAACAATGATGACAGAAAGAATGAGCGTGGATTGTTCTGGGCAAACCTTCCAGTCCTGAAACCTCTGGGTCATTGTGGCCTTGTGCTAAGTGCCAGGAGGGGAAGAGTGGGGGCTGGGAGGCGTGGCTGTGAAGGGCTGATGATTGATTCTGAGTTCTTCACCGCAGGCTGGGGATAGCCCAATCCCGGCAAGAACAGGGGTGGGGCTGAATGGGATGGTCTTGGAGACACCTGTTATTGAACAAGATGGGGAATCAGTTTCCAGAAGAGGCCAGAGAATGTGCATTAATTCCCTCACTGCTCAAGACAGGCTCCTGCTCTGTGTTTACACCATCTCCCCTCCCTCTACCGCAACTTCCTTTGCTCTTAGGCGGGGCAGAACACAGTGTCCACTGATGGAATGTTGGTGCGGGGAGGATGCCACTCTGGGCCTGGTCTGTCTCTTGAAAGCTCACCCTGTAATCTCCAGCTCCTTTTTCTTGCTACCATGACCCGGGTGCAATGTGCGATGGACGGCAGGCCACCATGCAGTTGGATGATGGCGCATATAAGCGATAACCTCTTGTTCTGATGAAGCTCTGGGATGTTGGGATCTATTTGTCATGGCAGCATGGTTTATGGTACCCTGACGGAAACACCTCCCAGTTCCCCGCCTGAGAGTCCCCCAGGACCTCCTAGGAGGATGGGCTGGGGCTCTGGGATGACCTGGGACATCCCTTGTTGATGTAGGAAGGATGTTGGGGTTCGGAGCCCATGGCCACAAAAGAATTCCTGAGACGTCTTTGGTGCAAAAAGGTGGTTTTATAAAAGCCTGGGGACAGGACCCGTGGGCAGAAAGAGCTGCGCTGAGGTCATGAGGAGCAGCCCATTATATGCTCTCAAGTTGGGAGGGAGTTAGAGATAGTGGACGTCTCTAAGGAATTTTGGAAGCAAGGTTTCCAGGACCTTGAGGGGCGAGCTGTTGTTAGGAAAAGGTCATTTATTACCATCTAATGAAACCTCAGTCATGAGACCCTTCAGACGTAGATTAGTGGGTGTTAGGCTTGGGGGATGATTGCCGACATGTATCTTGGGGAGCAGAGACAAAGGAAGTTTCCAAAGGAATTTTTACATGTTAGACTTACAGGATCCTGGAGGTCAGGGTAGGATCGCCTTCTGCTCTTAGTAAAGTTTTAACATTGAGGCAGCTGAGTTCCTAGAGGAAGGTCACTCTGCCTGTTTCAAGGACTTATCAGTGAGTGGGATGTATGTAGTTAGGAAATTTAATTTTTCTTTTGCCTTTTTCCCCACATCATTGTGAACACCAGTCCCCTGAGAGTTCAGGCTTAAAGACTGCAGAGGACCATGGAGCCTGGGTCTTGGATCCTCTACTTCCCTGGCCAGGATCTTGAGGCCTATGGGTGTATTAAATGTCCAGCCAGGCTCCTCCTCAGCCAGAAAGGAGGAAACCTGAGGGTCCCAAAATGGCTCAGGGGGGCATAGAGAGGAATGAGGGTCAGAGACTGGGGCTTTCATCACGCTCCCACATGTCCTTGCTGGCAGTCTACAGTCAGCTTCCTTTGGGCTTCCTTTGCCAACCCAGAGAAAGCATGGAAAGGTCTGGATGTGTTCACTGCACACTGGTGGAGTTGAGGGTGCAGGGGCAGGGGCTGGGCAGGTGTGGGGACTTCTGTGGACCTCAGAGTCCCTAACTGGGTATGTCCTAAGAGGCCACATCTAGGTGAAGAGCCCTGGACCAAGTCAGGAGGCAGCCAGCGGGGATCCCAGGATGTCAGAGGGAGAAGTAAAGTTAGAAATTGCCCTCAAGAGGGGCCAGCTCCTTCCATCCCATCCCGGCTGGTCCACCCCAGCCAATAGTACTCTGCGCTCACCCCGTGCTGGTCTTTAGAAACACGGAGAAGCATAGTTCCATCCCTCCTGTCAAGCAGTCTGGTGGGAAGATGGGCCAACAGTGCCCTTTGTGTTGATGTGATGAGAGCCTGCAGGCAGGAGGGGGAGGAGGGCATCTGTGGGAGGACTTCTGTCTCCCAGGGCAGGACTGCCTGCATATCTGTAGAGCCCAGGGTGAAATAAAAATGAGGGGCCCCTCGTTCAGAAGTTATTAAGACAGTGAAGGCTGAACATTAAACCGAGTATGCAGCCTTTCAGGGGGTGTGTGTGTTGGGGGGACCCTGTGTGACTGCAGCGGTCACACCCCACTGCTGCTGTCCTGCCCCAGGGCAGGGAGAGCCTTGGGGTGTCTGCTTGGCTACACATCCCCACCGCACCCCAGTTAATATGGCAGTGGCCAGCACAGTCTGTGGGCCCACACGGTCTGCTTCAGAGCCGGCTGGGACCAGGGGTCAGAGACTCATCCTGCCTGTGCTTCAGTTTCCTCATCCGCAAAATGGAAAGGATAATAGCAATAATAGATAATAACTCACCTTCAGGGGTTGTTGTGAGGATTCTGTGGGCTGATGCAACTGTTACCTGGTGGTGGCTATTTATATTATTGTCCCTTCCTCTGCCCCTCCATGCTGCTTTTCTCTGCAGTGCTTAGAGAGAGAGAGCATGAGTGGGGAGTGGGGGGGAGCAGAGGTAGGGGCAGACCACTTAGCTGAGCAACCGAGCCCTATGATGGACTCAATCCCAGGATCCCAGAACCCTGGCATCATGACCAGGGCTGAAGGCAGATGCCCAGACCTACTGAGCACGCAGGCATCCCTTACTTCTTATTCTTGTTCGCTGTCTATCTTTTCAATCACAGTATAGGGACTGCAGACCTTCTCTATGTCTTGTTCTTACTATAGCAGAACCTCCAATGGTTTCTGGCACAGAGTAGATGCATGACTGATGTTTGCTGAATGAATGAATGAATGAATGAATGTCAAGCCATTTGTCTAGGCAAAAAATTATTGACCCCCTGTGAGGTGCCAGGGATCTTCAGGGAATTCAGCCTGAGTGAGGTTTGAGGCACAAAGCAGGGGAACAGGGGGGCAGGGTATATGAGAGGGGCTAGAGCCTGGAGGGGCACGTCGGGGAGCAGCTGCAAGGTGGCCACAGACTCCAGGACTGGAAGAGGGGCAGAAAGGCTTGGTTGGGAGGTTGGTTGTGTAGCTGTAACCATCACAGGGAGCTCACTCTCTAGTGGGAAGCCTGTTCCCTGCCAGGATAGCCCTCAGATTTGGGAAGTTCTCTCTGAAGCTGGGATGAAGGCTACCCCTGGCGCCCACTTCCAGCCAGCTTCTATGCTCAAGTTCGTGTCCCTGGAATTGCCCCGAGGGGAGGCACCACCTGGTCTGAGGACAGTGCACCTTGGCAGCCTTGCTCCAAGAGGGAGTCCTAGAGTGGGCCCTGGCTCAACCCAGCCAGAAACTGGGGAGCCATTCTCCCCTTTTTCTTCACCCCACATGAGAGGAGTCATTTGCCCCATAGATTGATTGATTTAAAGATATTATTTATTTATTTGACAGAGAGAGATAGCCAGAGAGGGAAACAAGTATGGGGCGGAGTGGGGGGGAGTTGGAGAGGGAGAAGCAGGCTCTGTGCTGAGCAGGGAGCCAGCCACGGAGATCATGACCTCATGATCTTGGGAGCCAAGGCAGACTCCCAAAGACTGAACCACCCAGTCACCCTATCCTGTAGATTTGAATTTCTAAATCACCCTCCAGGGGTGCCTGGGTGGCTCAGTTGGTTAAGCACCTGTGATGGAGCCCCGCATTGGGTTCCCGGCACAGACTTAAGTCTGCTTCTCCCTCTACCTCTCCCCACTGGTTGTGCACACTCTCTCACTTGCTTTACCTCAAATAAATAAATAAAATCTTAAAAAAAAATTGCACTCCAGATTATCCCATCTCTCCACCCCAGGACCATGCTCCCAGCTCAGATTACCAGCCCCTTCCAATACCACCTCCTCTCTGCCACCAGGCTTGCCTCCTTGAGATATCTCCTTGGGGCAGGAGTTGCTGGGAGGCACATTTGGGGAGCAGGCCCAAATAGAACAGACCCAAATAGAGGGACCAGGTGCTGGTCCACATGGCCTTTGCAGCACCTGCTGCCTCATCTGCCTGCCCTTGGGTTGGTAACACCCCTTCTGCCCCATACAAAGTAGTGGTGCTTGGAGCCCCATGGCTTCTGTACAGACAGTCCTGGAGTGGGGGGTGGGCTAGGCTGTGACCCCACCATAGGTCTGCTCCCAGGATCACTCCTTCTGACTCAGCCCTCCCTCTCTCCCTCTCTCTGACAAATAAATAAAATCTTTAAAAAAAAAAAGGGCATGACTCTGGAGCTAGCTGCCAGGATTCAAATCCTGGCTCCCCCACCTATGGGCTATGTGACCTTGGACAAATTACTTAAACTCTCTGTGCCTTAGTTTCCTTATCATATTGTTGTGCTTAATGATAACGCCAATCCTGTAGGTTATTGTGAGGGTTAAATGAACACATTCTGAGTGCTTGATGAATGTAGTTATCATGTTTTTGGTGCCCATGCATTTACAGAGCAGTTTTCCAGTTAACATCTGGTCCTCACACTTGATCCGTGACACAGGTGTCAGACCCATTTGAGAAATGTGGAAAATGAAATACCCACCAACTCAGTGCAGTAGAGAGGCTGGGACTTGGGGGCTCAGACCTGGCTGTGAGTTCAAGCCTTGTCCTTTCCTATGTGTCTTGAAGGGGGGTGCCCTCCCCTTTTTGATCTGTTTCCTGATCTTTAGAATCAGGGTTATAAGCCTTAGTTTGCAGGATTTTGAGAACCTACCACTTTCTAGCTGCGGGACCTTTAGCCAGGTTACTTGCCTCTCAGTGCTTCAGTCTCCCCATCAGGAAAATGGGTCTAAAGCTTTTGGGAAAGTAAAATGAGTTAATATGTGAAAGTGCTTAGAATAGCGCCTAGCACATAATAAAGACTCTGTGTTTGCTACGATTATTATGGTTATTATTCATTGAGGGAATCTGCACATGAGTACAAGATTTCCTAAACATTTCCAGGAGGTTTATCCTGGAGTGTCAGCATCTTGGATTAGACACCCCATGGGATTCCTTGTCAGAGATGTGTGTGTGTGTGTGTGTGTGTGTGTGTGTTAGAGACCCCTGTGGGACTAGGGCTTGTAGGCAGGTACTTCAAGCCAGGAAGCTAGGAAGACCACTGTTGAGTCCTGGTTATGGCTTTTACCTACCTTGTGGCCTTGGGCAAGTTACTTCCTCTCCTTTGAGCCCTTGCTTCCTCTTTTGGGGGGAAAAAAAAGCAGATGGTAAAACTGTGAGGTTAAAGTTAAGTCAGATAAAGTGTTTGACAAAACCCTCAAAAAGTGATCACAGTAATTATGGTGGTCCAATGCATTGCATGGCAATCTACAACCAATTCCTTGTCTGTGTGGATGAGGACTGACTTTTAAAATTCCAGGACGGGGCTTTCCCCTCTGCACCTTGGTCCCTCCTCCAGCTGCCTCCTGGACCTCTGCTTAGCATCCTGCTTGTCCCAAAGCCCAAGTCTGGTGGAGGGATTCCATGCAGGGGAAGTAGGAGGCACACTTCGTTTCAAAGGAAAATGGGACCCTGGCTTCTCCTTCTTCCTTCTCCAAAACAGGAAAGGAAATCCTCTCTCCCTCTTGGGAGCTACTGAGCATTTCCTCAGACTCCAGCTCAAAGCTCCTCAGAGACCCAAATGAATTAAAGATGTAATTAAATTAGGAATCGTTCATTATTCGAAGGCTGGGAGCCTCTGGCAGGTGGAGTGGTGGAGAAGGGGAGGTGGGGCCATTTTTCTGCCAGGGCCCAAAGATTCTCTCCTGAGGGATGTGTGTGGCCAAGCTGGGGCCTGGGGGCCTGGGTGAGAGAGCTAGCCTCTTCCCTGCATGTTCCCACTCAGAAGGAGCTCCCCACAGTCTCAGGCAACTTCAGGATGCCCATGATATCTTCAGACAACCTAGCACAGATCCCTCCCCACATTGTCTCATTTTGCAGCCTCAATTTTCTCATCTGTACAATGAGGCAAATGGGAAGGGAAGATGGTATTAAATTGTCTTTAAGGTTGCCTTAGGTAGTAAGTTCCTACTTAAGAAATTGGAGACCTCTCCCTTTGAACACACTCCCTGTGACACACTCCTTGCTCATAGACTAACTGAAGCATTGGAGGGCAGGTGTATGCCAGGGAACTAGGCTCCTGAGCCTGGCATGTGATGGGGAAAGAGAGGGTTAGAGCTCTTTACATTCCCAGAGGAAAACAAAGATTTTGAAATTGTCAGAAATGTGATGAAGCTGTGAGGAGTCCATGAAACAGCTACGTACCCTGGGAAACGAGTCACGGCTGTTTGTTCTGACAGTGTGAAAACTCACAGCCTTTTCACCAAGATGGGTCATAAAAACACAGGAAAACTAGAAGTGCTTTGGTTCAACTCTGCTGACATGTTACTCCCAGCCTGCCCCGTTTCCGCCCTCTGGCCTGGATTTGTTTGTGCGTGTCAACACTTGCCCAGCTTTGCAGACATCTCACTCCGCTTTGGTTCCTCGATTTGTCAGCCATCTTCATTCCCAGTGTTCTTGGTCACTGCGGTTATTTGAGAATGACGTCAAAGAAGAAATTGTGCGCGCGCTCTCTCTGAAAACCTCTGGCTGGGGCCACCTCTATTACAGTCCCTCTCCTTAGTCTCCTTCTCCCCTATCCTATCCCCCACCACCTCCCCCGACAACCCTACTGGACTGCTGGGAGAGGACTGGGTGGGAGCCTACACTCTCCAGTCTGGGGAGAGGCGATGGGAGGTTCAGCACCGCGGACAGCGACACAGGCTCCGCTTAGTAGGAGGTGACTTGACTCTTCAGGCTTCAGGGCTGGGCGGCCTCTAATGCTACTGACTCAGGAGGTGGGGTGCAGGGAGCCTGGTTTGGGGGCTGATGTTGTCACAGTAGCTCTCTCCAGGGCCAGAGGTTATTTTTCCAATGGAACTCTCTCCTCTGTTCCCAAGACTCTTGACTACCCCATTCCCCATCTTTCCCTAGCACAAACACCCAGTTCCATTTCTTCCTTGCTCAGCAGGCCTTGGCTGTTTTCTGTCTCCCTCCAGCCTCATGCTCTCATCTCCAGTCCCCTGCCTGCCCCTGGGCACTCAGCTCCACCACCCTAGGCCCTCACCCCTGGCTCCTGGGGGAGTTCCTTGCCTGGCAGTCCCAGGAGGATCTGCTGTGGCTTATCTACTTGTCCCACCTGACAAGGGTTCCCACCCATCCCACCTGACCTCCTGGCTTCAGAAAGAGGGCGTTGAGACCATGTCATTTCTGAGCTTGGAGCCAAACCCCATGGTCAGCTCTCAGCAGCCACTGCCCTGGTGGAGAGAGCTGTAGGCAAGGGCAGGATGTGTGCTGACTGCTGCAGGAGGACACAGACAGGGCCCAGTGGGCTGGATAGAGGGAGAGACAGGGGCTCCAAGGGTGTTTGTGTGTGTGCTGGGGAGGGGAGGCGAGGGTGGAGGGAGAATGCAGAGGAGCTGCTGGACTAGAACAGAAGAACCCCTTAGCCTGTATATTTAGCTCATCGAGGTATATAAACAGAAACCTGGAGCGGACTCAATGCTCCCCCCCAAGCGTGAGTCATCAGTGCTGCTGCAGCTAAACTTAGGCTCCAATCACAGGCTCCCTCCCCTCTCCCCTCTCCCCCTTCCCCTCCCCTCTCCCCCTTCCCCTCCTCTCTCCCCACTCCCCTCTCCCTCCCCTTCCTCACATCATCCCCTTACTGCCTCCTCATCTCCTAATCTCTTCTCCCCATCTCTCCCCTCCCACCTTTTCCCCTAGATCTCTCCTCCTGGATGCTTTCAACTCCATCCCTCCCTGATCTGCCCTTCCCCTTGCATGCTCTCTCTCTTTTCCTTGACCCCCACCCCCCCATTTTTAGTCTTCCCTTTTTCTTTTTCCTCTCTCTCATACTTCAATATGTCTTTCCCTCTTGCTGAATGCATTTGGGAAAGGGTATTTTTGCTCTTGCATTTGTCTTTGTTTGAACCGGGTAATAATAACATGCATGTGTCTGTGTGTACTTGAGAGGCGGTGTGCATGTGTCTGTGTGAATTTGTGTCTTGGTGAGAGGGTGTATTTAGCAAAAATTATATCTGTTTGGGTGTACGTGTGAGGGTGTCTGTGGTGTTTGTGAGTCTGTGTGAATGTGTCAGTGTGTGTGTGTGTGTGTTAGTGCACACATGGGAGTGTGAGAATTGTGTGTCAGTGTCTCTGTGTGTTTCTTCCCTTTTGAGGGAAGGGCAGCTGTGTCCCAGAAGTAAATGCTGGGGGTTAAGCAGTGGAGAACCCCTCCCCCAGTTTCCTCTGGGGGTTTGTGGTGCTGAAGGATCTCTGGCCCTTACAGACTGAGAGCGAGGCAGCCTCAGGCTGTAAGCTATCTATGGACCCAGGCTTGGCTTTGGGGCCCTGCCACTTTCTGCTGTGTGACCTTGGGCCAGTCTCTTGGCCTCTCTGTGTCTTGCTTCTGTGTCTGCCAGAGAAATGTGATGAACCTGCTTACCTCTCCAGGCTGGGGGCAGGTAGCTAGGGCATTCATGGGTGTAGAGGTGCAGAAGGATGATGGGGAGGACAGGCTGGTCCCTGGGATACCCAAGGCCTCTGTGGTAGGTGTATGCTTTTCTGCCTCAGAGAGGCTCATGCTGCCTCTCCAGACATTCAGGCAGAACTGGAGGCTGGATGCCCCCACTGGAAGTGTCCCCCCATTTTAATCAGTGGATGTCCACTCCCACCTTCGAGACACATCTTCAAAGCTGCTCTCTGCAGGAAACCTCCCCAGTATCTGTTGAGGTGTGCATCTGCCTCCTCCTTGAGCCTCTCTAATACCCTCACCATGGTCCCTGTTCCTGGGTGTAGCAGGGGATTCCTGGAAAGGATTTACAAAAGGGAACAGTGCATGTACGTGAGTGTGTGTGCCACAGGGATGGTGTAGGAGAGGAAGGATGAGGGACGGACAGCAGGGATGCGCTAAGGGCTAAGAGGCTTGTCGGGCTCTTAGCCCAGCTCTGCTCACCCAGAATGGAGAAGCGTCTGGGCCTCCAGCTGGGTCGCTTCGCTCAGACTTTGCTTCAGGGAGCAAGGAGTAGGCTGAGAAAGCTTCACTCCTTTGGCCCCAGGATGGGTGGGGACTGATGAACGTTGCCCCTCCCAGGGCAGTCTCTACCAGGCAGCCAGGGTGATCTGTCACCGCCTCAAATGACCCCGTCATCCTCATTCCCCACCAATCTCCCTTGCTTTATTTTTCTCTATTGGTTGATCATCAACCGATGTCCTGTATAGTTCGTGTATTTACCTTCCGTATTTTCTGACTCACCTTCTCCTATATAAGCTCCATGCGGGCAAGAACTTCATTTTATTCACAGCTGTGCCCCCAGACACACGGTTGGGGCTCAGAAGGAACTGCTGAAGGGGCGCCTGGGTGGCTCAGTGGTCTGACTCTGGATTTTGGCTCAGGTCATGATCTCCGGGTGTGAGATGGAGCCCCGCGCAGGACTCCTCACACTCAGAGCAGCATCTGCTTGGGATTCTCTCTCCCTCTGCCCCTACCCCAGCTCGCACACACATGCGGTCTCCACCAATAAATAAATAAAATCTTTTTTAAAAAAAGGAGCTGTTAAAAAAAAAAAAAGGAGCTGTTGAAAGACAGAGATGCCCTGCCACACCCTCCTGTATGATAATCATTCATTCATTCGTTTGTTTGTCCTTTCGTTCACTCAGCAGACCTCTGGTACCTACACTGTGCCCCCACTCTTTCCAGGGCTCCGAACCTGGCAAGGGCAGAGCAGAGAGACAGGTGATCAAGACTGGGCAGAGGGGTGGAGTGAGGGACCCGTGACTTGACCTGCTGTGATCCCAGAGGATCACAGTCTCCACCGGGCTGGAGGATGTGAGGCTCTCTAGGCGGAGACATTTGATTATGGCTCTACCCCACCTCCCCTCCCCCACCCCAAGACCACTGCCAAACAGGGGGCTGCTAAGGATTATTCTTTAAAACTCGGACTTGGCATTGGCACAGAGCAGGCCTCACAGCTGGAGAACTAGCTCCATGATTCTTAGCTCTGTGATCCTTCCTGGGGGTACGGGGTGTTTGGGAGGGAATTCTAGTTTTAACAAAGATCAAAATCTGAAAAGGACAGCAGCCCTGATGGTGGGATTTCCGGCACTCTGGGAGGCTGAGGGGCTGCTCACCTGCCTCTGGGCCCAGCCAGCCTGCTCCCTAAGATGGCCATCCTGAGCCACCAGGGGTCAGAAAGTTGCAGGGCAGGGGCCAAGGCCAACCTGGGCCCTTCTCCAGCCCCAGAGCCAGCTCACGCCCGCACAAACCCACACTCACCTCTCCTTGATGGTGACATTGAATGAAGGTGGCTCCCTGAGGCTGGGCTGCTGGGGTGCCAGCCTTTGTCCGGCCGAAGATAAAAGGAAGAGTTGCCTGTTCTATTATTCTTTGTCCAAGCAGCGGGAGCAGCTGAGGGAGAGGGTGTGAGAGCACGCGCACACGCGTGAGAGACACACACGCACAGAGCCTGGGGACAGGGATCCAGACAGACAGACAGGGAGTTGCAGAGAGGGGGAAGTGAGAGAGAGGAGGAGGATGGAGAAAGAAAGATGGAGAGAGTCAGAGAAAGGAGAAAGAGAGAGAAAGAGCCTGGGAGGAAGGGAGCGGCCTGGGCGAACTGAAGAAGGAGAAAGACACCCACAAAGGCAGAGGGAAGAAAGCAGGGGGCAGGGATGCGGACAGCAGACTGCGCTCCCTGCTTCCTGTCTCTTGCCCCTTGGGCTCCACCACCCCACTGTGCCTGAGCTCGGCTCCCTTCACTTCTCCTGTCCCCTGTACTGTCTCACGCTTCCACGCCTCCCTGATTCGCTGTCTCTCTGTGCCCGGTTCACCCCACCACAGCGCCTGCCTTTCCAGGCTGGGGAATTTTCTGGGAGCCAGGCTCGGGGAGACATCAGACGCCACCATCCACCCGGGGCCCTCCCTCCTCCTTGGGGTTCCGAGTCCTGTTCCTCTGCGCCTCTGAAACATGCCTCAAACCAGTCTCCTCCCTCCTGTCAGCAATATAGCCCAGGCTAGTGCAGGCCTCATTTTGCAGACTGCAGTCAGCTCAACAAACCTGACCTTACCACTCCCCGCCCACACTTCCCTCATTCGGACACTTGGCCTGACCACATGGGACTTCCTCTGGTTCCCACAACAAGCCTTGCTCCTTCATGCCACCGGGCCTTTGCTCCTGCTCTCCCCCCCTGCCTGGAATGACCTTCCTGCGATGCTTTGGCAGAAAAACTCTTACCTGCCCACCCCCACCCTCCTTCCAAGCCTTCGCGCTGGTGTGTGAAGTCTGTGACCCTCCCACACCAGAAACAATGGTTTCCTCTTCTACTCCACTTAACCTGGGTTGTCTAAACATGGCTGTTCCCCACTGGGCTGGGTTTTGTCATTGCTGTATATCCGACACCTTGCACATAGTACGTGGTCAGTAAAAGTCACTGAGCAATCACCCGGGGTGACTGAAGGCATGCCATGGCACCTCTCATGACTTCAAGTTCCTCATCAGTGGAATGGACCTGGAAATGCCGGCTCAGAACCCCGGGCACTCAAGAAATGCATTCAGCAAATATAGGATCCCAGCTCATGCATGTGGATGTTGTGGGGCACCAAGGAGAAGATGGGCCACCGGTCAAACACCAGTCAAATGTGACAGGGGCTTCTGGGGTCTCTGTCTGGGGTGGGGGCTTAGGCAGTTCCCTGCTGCAGGTCTTCTGTCTGACATTCGTGCTGGAATAAGCCCACTGCTGCGCCATCCCCACCCTGGCCGGCTGTAGACTGCTGGGGTATCAGCAGCCCTTCCCAGATGCACCCTGACTGGATGCTTCAAGCCCCATCCAGAATTTTCTAGGGCATCAGAGGCCTTCTTTGGCTGAGAGTCAGGGACCTCTCATCTGCCAAGAACCTGAGGATCCTATGATCTGTCCCTTTGCCCTGTCTCCAGCCTCCTTCCTGGGCAGATGGGAGAAGGATCCATGTCTCTGTCTCGGTCTCTCTCTGTCTCACACACTCCTGCATCTGCCACTCATTAGCTGAGCCACCCTGGATAATTTACTTAATTTCTCCGGGATTCTGGTTCTCCCATCTCTAAAATGAGCTTCGCGTTACCTCTCACCCAGAACTGTTGCCAGGAGTCAGTGGGCTAATGGAGTAAGTAGGCACCTGTCAGTGGGGAGGGAGGCTCCCCCAGCTTCTTACCTGGGTAAGACACCATGACCTCCCCTTTCCTGCCTGGGCAGGCTTCCTGGGACCCAGCCACCCTGGGGGGAGGCTAATGTCCTGGGTCTCTCTGGCTTTGACTTTGCTCCAGGCAGCTTGGTCTAGTTGGGGGATGCACTGGTTAGTCCCCAGGGCTGATCACCCACATTGGCTCGGATCTTGACATCCGCACTAGACAGCCACTTGCACTAAACCTGTGTGCGTGTGTTGTTGACTTTTCAGGGGGCTGGCAGGGGGAGGGGAACCAGCCCTCCAGGCCTGCAAGCTACTCACTCAGAGTCTTCCAACTCTTTCTGTCCCCTCCCCCCAATGACCCCGCCTCCTCCATTTTGCAGTCCCTCCTCCCTTTTCCCCTTCACTCTCCCTTTCCCTCTGAAACTTCCCTTATTCTCCCTCTCCCAATTCAGCTACCACTCCTCGACTGGGCTCTTGGTCTCCTGGAACCCATCCTTCTGCATCCAAATTCCCTCCCTCTTTCACCCACAGTCGGTGTTTTTGGGACCTTTCCACACATAATTGTCCTCTGGTTCTGGCACAGGCCCAGGACCCAGTAGATACTTAATAAAGGCTTTCGGAACATTGAAGTTCATTTTCTGCCATGGGTTTTCTCCCCCACAGGGGCTGCTTCCAAGCCTGGTCGTTGGGTGTTTAGGTTGCTGCTGGGCATGGAGAGAAGTCCCTTCCCGTGGCCCAGGGGGAATGTGCTCTGAGTGGATATAAGGTGACTCATGTGAGGTTATCACCGGCTGGGTCCCTTTCTACTCTGGGAGGTTGGGCCACTCTGCCAGTGTGGAATCCTGGACACTTTCACTCTTAGAATTTTTGAAACTTAGAATTCAGAATTCAAGTTTGGAGCACAGATTCTGGAGCCAGATGCCCTCACTTCAAACCCCCATTCTGCCATTGAAAAGCTGTGTGATCCTGAGCAAGTTACCTGACTTCTCTGTGCCAAACCCTCACCAATAAAAGAGGAGTGATGATTTACAAGATTGTGGAAAGGATTAAATGTGTTCATATTTGTTGAGGGCTTAAACCAGGGCCTGGTGCAGATAAATGCTTTGTGTTTGAGAAATAAATCAGTGTGGATTTCAAGGATATCGGCATCTTTGTCTCTGTGTACTTAAGATCTTTGCTCCTGGAAGGGACCTCATCTTGTGTCCTGGAACAGGAATTCTCCAGTTTTCTTACACCCCAGCTTGTTTATCTCCCTTCATAGATTCTTCCGACCCTTTTAGACACTTCAATTGCTGGAAAGTTCTCCTGGAGACCGAAGTGAGCCTGAGCTGCTCTGGGAGTAGGGAGGGAGGCCCTGGTGGGTCTTTAGTCCCTGGGGGAGGGGACAGGGCACCTGGCCCAGCTGTTAGCTCAGGTGGGTGCTTGAAGGGACTCCAGGCTGTCCACCTGCTGTCCTGGCAGGCCCCCCGCTCCCAGGGCAAAGCAGGGGTAATGAGTGTGTGCGCTGCTGCAGTCTTCTGCAAATACCAGACACAGTATAAATAGCAATAATGAATAAATGAAGCTCCTGCCTCCAGTCGGGCCTCTGGGAGGGACTGTTGCAGCCTTGCCTCTGGCCGAGACCTGGAGTGGCAATGCTGTCCCCTCATCCCCACTTCTTCTATGACCTTTGGTCCATCTGTAGCTTCCCTGCCCCCAGCCCTATGCTGTGGGCAGAAGAACCTAGGAATGGACAATGAAGGCGTCAAATATTGTGGGTGGGCATAAAGCAGAACTTCTTGCCCGAGTGGAAGCTTAAGAGTGGCTGCGGGGTGTGGGGGGTGTTAGTCCCTCCAGGACAGGGGAATGCACTAGAATCATGAAGGGAAGCAAACTTCTCCTTCAATTTGAAAGAGAACTCTGAACGCAGCGGTTGCCGGGGGAAGTGGGGAGCTCAGTGTCACCCCAGGTAGGCAGGCAGGGGCTGCGTGGCCCCTTTGGAAGGTGGGAGCTGAAGAGACCCAGTCCTGGGAATTCACTGTCTGGCAGCTTCTCAAGGTCCTGTCCAGTCTTTTCAGCTTTATGAAAATGTTGCCAAAGGACAATGGAGAGAAAGTGAGCAATGTTTGTTAGCTTCTCCCTGACTTGCTGTCCAATTGCTGTCTGCTGTCACTCTCCCGGGCCTGGAGCTTTCCACTGGGCACTCAGTGGGTCAGGGCCTGGCGTGTCTGCCCCTGCCACCTTATTTCTTACCTCCGTGCCTTTGCTTGTGTCCTTTCTTCCTCCTGGAAGCCATTTCTCCACCCTCCACCTCTCCTCTTATCTCAGTCACAGGAGTGTCCCAGGCTCCTTGTGAGCCTCGTGCCTTTAGGGCAGTTGTCCCTTGAAGACTCCCCATCTGAAGCCCACTCCATTCTGAAATAAGTCCGCCCCACAAGGGACACCCTCTGGCCTGCTTACTCCATATTATGAGACACCTCCTAGCCTAGGTGTGCCTACAACACCTTTCGCTGTGGTCTGGTGTCAAAGGTTTGTCTCGTCTCCCTGGACAGATTAAAGGGTAGGAAGTGTTGAATATTTGCTGAGCACCTACTAGGTGCCAGGAATAGTGCCAAGCCCTTTATAGAGTGTTCTCATTCTGCGAAGTGTGAACTTTTCTCTCCATTTCACAGATGAGGAAACTGAGGCTCAGACACTTGAAGGGGCTTCCTCAGTCAGGAAGCCACGAGCTGGGATCAAAGCTGAGTGCCCCTTCCTCCACAGCTCTGCCCATCTGCCAGGCCAAGTGGCCCCAGAGCAGGCCTCAGTATGGTCAGTATCAACCCCTGCCCAGCATCAGCCCCATGCAGGACCCCCTTACCCCCCAATTTTCCAAGGAGATGAGGTGGGAATGGAGAGAGTGCTGAGTGTCTCTTATATGCTTCAGGCTCCTATGGCCCAGGCTGCCCAGGGGAGGTGGAGGGGCTATGGACATTTGAAGCTGGAGAAAAAAGCCTCTGTTCTACTTGGGAGACCTCTTGGAAGGCTTCCTGGAGGAGGTGACCTTTTAGCCAAGCCCTGAAGGTTGGGAAGAAGCACGGATGCATATTAGGAGGAAGGAAGCTGCATGGGCAGATGAGCTGATTTGGAGTCCAGTCGCAGCCTGCTCCACCATTTACTAGCTGTAGCCTCAGCTGGGCAGCGCCTCTCTTGGGCAGTGGGGGACCCCCTTCCCCCAGTCTCACAGTACCTCAGTGAGAATCCAAAGTGCTACGTGGCCAAGGAGGGACCTGGGACACGAGGATGGTCGGTCAGCAATGGGGGTGGTTCCTCTCCCCTTTTACGCATGACGCAGCCCCCTCGATAGGACCCTCCCCCGGTCACGACCCTGAATGATAACGGGGTGGCCCCCAGGCTTGGGGCTTCCTGCCCTCTAGGGAGGAGTGGGGGCTCACCAGCCGCCGCCGTGAGTCTGTCTGTCGCCTCCACGCCTCCCCCCCTCCAGCGTCCCGCGCCTGCAGCTTTCCCCGAAGACATTTGGTGTCAGTATAAGGACGGCTTTGCCTCGCACGCGGCGCGGCTCGGTCTCGCCGCCGCCGCACGTCCCCGCACCGCCGGGCGCTCCGGCTCCTCCGCAGCCCCCGCCGCGCGCAGACCCCGCGCCTCGAGCCCGCGGCTGGAGGCGCCAGCAGAGCCGAACCCGGCGAGGGACCAGCCCCAACCCCGCGCCGCCGCCGCGCAGTCCTCCCCGGCCACTTGCCGGCCGCTCGGTACCCGCAGCGCCCCCGCCCCCGGCCCCGGCCCCGGCCCCGGAGCGCCGCGCTCCCGCCCGCCCGCCGCCCGCCGCGCGCTCCAACTCCGGCGCGGTCCGCGGCTCGTCCGCGCCGCCGGCTCCTCGCCGCCCGCCCCAGCCTTGCCGACCCTCCGGCCGCCCGCCGTCTCCTCCCGCCATGGCCCGGGCCCCGGGGCCCGCCGCCCACCGCCCGCCGCCCCGCGCGCCCCAGGGGCTCAGCTGATCCTGAATTGGCGGGGGGTGGGGGTGCGGCTGGCGGGGCCGGGGGTCCCCTCGATTTCCGGCTTCTGGGGGCACGCGGCGTCCCCGCGGCTCTGACCCGGACGACCCCCTGCTGCCCTGCCAAGTCCATGCCAAGGTAGGTGGGGGGGGGGGAGAGGAAGGGAGGGCTCCGCTCCGAGGCCAGTTTCTTAGCGCGTCGGGTGCTTTCTTTACCGAGGCGTTTATTTGTTTATTTCTGGGGACCAGTCCCCCCGCACCCCCCCCCCACGCGCGTGCCCATCAGGTTGGGCCCCCATCCCGTGCTTTTGGGCAGGTGCCTTGGGGGGGAAGGACGGGAAACTTTGACCGGTCCCTTCTCCAAGGCCACGAAAGTTCTCTCGGTGCCAATGCTGAAGCCGGCTGAGCCAGCGCTGCAGAAATTTATTCAACAAGTCGGGCTGCCGGCTGGGGGGGCCCAGTGTGTGTCTGTCTGTCCCGCGGCCCCTCCATTGCTGCGGCTTTGTGGCCAGCTGGACCAGCGCTGGTGTCAGTGTCCAGAGGGCTGAGCCGGGAGTACTTGCCCAGGGAGAGGAGCGGTAGGGGGATAGAATGGGGGAATCCCAGGCAGCGGTAACTTTCCCGGAGGCAGAGGTGGTAGTGGGCCCCTCCTGGGCCAGCCCCTCCGGGGGTACTCAAGGCTTCGGCTGCATGAAGCCAGGCCAGGGGCTGGAGCTGGGACTCTGGGGGGGTAAAAGGAATCCTCAGCAGGTTGGGACTGGTTATATAATGAGTGTTTATGATGATTTGGTTTTAATTGTCTGCTAGGTGGTGTGGGGGGGGGATGTGGGGGGCAAAAGGCCTTGGCAGGCGGTGGGAAGGCCTCTGGGGGGGGCATGATGCTGGGGGAGGGGGCTTTTTGGATGGGTTCAGGCGGAGGTAGCAGTCAGTCTGTCTGCTTGTGTCTTTCTCCTTTCTGGGGTCCTGGGGGCTCTGAGCTGGGGATGAGACTGGCATGTGGGAAGACCCCCGAGCTGCACTGTGGCTGTGCGAGTCTGTGTTCTGGGTCCAGGTGTGTGTGTGTGTGTGTGTGTGTGTGTGTGTGAGAGAGAGAGAGAGAGAGAGAGAGAAAGAGAGAGACGGAAAGCTTGCTTGCGTCTGTGCCCGTATGGTGTGATGGGGTCTGACACGCCATGTCAGGAACCCCTGAGGACGGGAGGGCTCAGGTTGGCCTGAGCTGGCAGCCCGTCCATCCTTCTGTCTCTCACGCCCTGAGGATTCACTCAGCAGATCCTGGCACCACCCAGGAACTGGGGTGCTGGGCCCATAGGGATGTGGGTCCATGGGCTGGGCCCGTGGGAAAGGGTCTGGCCGAGCAGCTGGGGCCTGCTTCCCGAGGCTGCGAACCTCAGGCCTTGCCCACACTGTCAGGTTTCCTCTTGGATCAATATTTCCCCCTCGGCCCCACGGACTGGCTTTGGAAACTCTTGTCCACCCTTCAGGGTAAACTTTTTGTTCAGACTGCAGGACCTGGGCTGGGCTGGAGACAGGGTGGGGAGTCTAGCTACCTCCCTGTCCCCTTCCCGCCTCCACCATTAGGGCTGAGCCAGAGGGAGGGGACGCCAGTGGGTGACAGGGTAGGGCGACACAGAGTGGGGACCAATTCTGAGGCTGCAGTCGGGGGAGGAAGAGGAAGAGGGAGGAGCACATCCTGGGGCTTGATGCTGAGCCTGTCTGGCACCAGATTCTCAAGCTCCAGGCACACACGCCCCAGAGGGCCTGGGCACCACACCGAGACCCTGCACTCTCTTCCTGGCCGCTCACAGCAGCCCCGCCTGCCCCGGCACCCTGAGGGGCAGCCCTGGGGAGGGGCTACGGCTTGGCAGAAGGCTCCTCCCCGTCCCTCCCCCCAACCCCCGTTCCAGGTGCTTCTGAGAGGGCATCTTCTAGGCCCACCAGAGGGCACCAAGCAGCATTTCCCGAGTCCCTGAGCCCTGACTCCCCTTGACCTTGGGTGGGGAGGTGGGGACGGAGGTGGCCATGAGAGCGGCTTCTCTCTCACCCTCTGTCACCAGCTCCAGACAGACTCCTCCGGAGAGCCCACAGCCAAGCTGGGAGCAGTTTGGGCGATGGCTGGGATTCTAGCTCCTCTGTGCCCCGACCCAGAACCACAAGGAGCACAGGGCATCGCCACCTGTGACTCTCCCAGTCCCCTTCCTCATGCCACCCCGCCCCCACTGCTGTCTCCATCACCCACACCCCATGTGGGACTCCCCTAGGCTTCAGCCCTCCCAGGAAAGGCGGCTTCTGGACGCCTCTCTCGGTTCTCCCCCACCTTGGAAGAGCTCCCGCCCCCAGGCAGCTTCTGAGTTCTTTCCAAGGTAACAAAGCAGGCTCTCGTGGGGCTCCCGGATTCCTGTCTGTCTCCCTCTCCTCCAGCTTGTTCTCTGAGTTCCCCAGCTCCCAGCTCAGGGTGCTCTAACACTACGTCTAGAAAGATGGGATGCCAGGCTGGGGGTGGGACGTCCAGGCAGCCCCCCCCAACCCCCACTGCAGGGAGAGCAGCGTCCTCCTTCCCTCTTCTCCATCCCTTTCTCTCCTCCCTGCTTCCTTTCTCGTCCCTTCCCCACTGCTCCTTTCTGACCCCTTCTCTCCCCCGAGCTCTTTTCTGCAGAATGTGTCCTTCAAATATGTTCCCAGTATCTGCTCTTGCCTCGTGCCCTCAACCCCTGTGCCCACAGTGGGTGTACAGGTGGCGTGTCTGTGCTCCATGCTCCACGCTCTATGGCTCTCTGGAGCTGTGCGTGTGTGGGTCTGTGGGTCTGCAGGCACATGGGTCTGAGGATCTATAGGTCTGTGGGCGTACGTGTCTGTGGATCTGTGGATATTGAGATCCATGGGCCAGTAGGTCCGTGGGTCCGTGGATCCTGATATCCAGGAAGATGTGGGCTGAGTCGCTCCCCCTCATGACTGCCAGCCTGGGGAAGGAAGAAAACACATCTGATTTCCTTTTCTCTCTTTTATATTTACTAAGCACCTACTATGTGCCAAGCTCTATTCTGGTTACTGGGGGACACAGCGGTGAACAAAAGGGAGCAGACCAGTTCTGCCCTGTTGGGGCTTCTGTGCCCCTGAGAGGGGGCCTGGGGCTCCCCACTGCCGGGGGCTGTGTGGGCATATGGCTACAAGGCCTTGTTTTCTCCTGTGCCTTTGCCGGGGAGAACGGAGCTCTGTTGGGTATGTGGGCGGTGCAGATCGTGGAGGGCTTAAAAGCACCAGGTGTTTGGATGTCCTTGAACAAGTGTGAGGGGTTTGGGGGCTCGTTGAGCAGGAGAGGATAAGAGGGAAGTGGTTTCTTCAGGATGGAGGCCATGGTCTTTCAGGGCTGGACCTTTCAGGGCGCAGACCCAGTCCTGCCTTCATCTCAGGGGCCCTGCCTCTGCCACTTCCCCCTCTTCCTGGACTCTGGCCACGGTGGTCTCACTGATCATGCATTTTGAGATCAGTGTCAGGCTTTTTTCTGTCCTCCTTACTGACTGCTGGCCCTGATGAGCAGTGGGGGGCCCAGGCAGTTCTCTGCTGGTCCAGGGACTTACGCCTTCTCCCTGGACCACTCAGCTCTTGTCCCCAGGTGGGAAAGACATGAGCACGTTCACCGTCATGGGCATGGCCCAGGGAGGGAGGGCACTTGGCCTCACAGGGGGACTCAGCTTCTTAAAGGATTTTTGTGAGGCTTAGATGGGTCTCTGCAGTGCCCAGCACGGGGCCTGGTACAGTGAATGGAAGCTGTTTCTCTTTCATGAAGGTAGTTTCCTGTTCTTTCCCCCTATCTGCTATCCCTTTGGTGAGGTAACGAAGGGGTCCTGTTCTGCATTTTATACAAGAGGACATGAAGCTTGGGGAAATGGTATGTTGTGGTGAGTGCGGGCTGGGACCCGAACCTGGGCCCCGAGGCTCCCAATCCAGTGCTCTCCCTTCCTTGCACAACTTTTCTCCCTCTAGGGACCGCATCCACTCTCATTTTTTAGCTGAAGTAAGACCGAGGGCCCTCATTACTGCAGAATGAGCAAAAAATGATCACCAGCGTCGCCTGCTGGGAAATGTTCAAACACACTGATGGAGATTCAGTTACAGTCTTGCTGGCTGGCACTAGTCGTGAGGCTGGAAGCTGGCAAACAGCGACAATGTCTAGTGACAGGCATGTGGACAGGTACCGGGGCGCAGGTGGGCGGGCTGCAGTGTCCTGTCCACCGCCTGATGGCCCTTCATATGGTAGCATGGGTCAAAGCCTTCCAGAGCCGACCCGTAGCTCTTTCACCAAGCAGCCCTTGACCCTGGGAAAATCCCTTAACCTCCCTGGGCCTCAGTTTCCTTACCTGTAAAGTGGAGAGAGCAAAAACACTTTCGTTGCTGGATTGTAACGAGATGTCTGGCCCACAAGAAGTGCTCCCCTATTAATGTTGGCTGTGACTCTTGGTAGCCATCGTGGGAAGGGGTTCTGATGCCCTTCATTGAACGCTGCAAACCTGCAGGGCTGGCTGTTCGTTTTGGTGACAGAACCAAGATGCCTGCGGTGTATGCAGACCTGGCTGGGCAGACCAGAGCAAGCTTTGCCTCAGGTCATGCATCTGGGGCCATCCTTGAGCCACTCATCTTTAGGTTAGAGGAGACTTGCTTGGTTGCACTTTCTCTGAAGAGGATCTGAGGGCACTAGTGGACCACATGCACCCTAGATGCTGCAGTCTGACTGAGTTGCCAGCCAGGTGCTGGGGCTCCCAGGCTGCTTCAAGAGACGGCCCCACTGCAGAATTAGGCACGTGACCTCCTGCTCTACTCTGGGTTATTCGGTGCCATTCGGGTCCTATCCTTGCAGGGGAACGTAGGCAAACTTGAGTATGACTCGGGACAGGTCCCAAGGAGTAGATGATCTGGAAATCTCACACTGGGAGGGGTTGAGGGAGCTGGCAACAAGAGGCCTGGGGCAGACGAGGCTCCGGGGCGGGCGGGCTGTCGTCATGCATCTGCAGGGCTGTCGTGCGGAAGAGGGAGCAGACAGAGGGTTCCAGGGGTTCTGGGATGCTGGCTGGAGGATTCTGGGAGGGACGTGTCCCCCAGCCTCGCAAAGACTTTCCTGCAGGCTGCCAGATGCGGGCTCTGCCTTGGCATTTTGTGTTTGTGAGTGTGTGTCTATGCGAATCTGACGAGTATGTGAAGGGTGTGTTTTGGTTTGTGTGAGCAGACGCTGTGTGTGTGTGTGTTTGTGTGTGTGCGTCCATGCCCGGCTGTTTACATCTGTGAGTGTGTGAGTGTGTTTGTGTGGGTGGATGTGTGTGCGCGCGTGAGTATGCGTGTGAGTGCACGATCTCTGGGCGGACGAGCACATGGTGACCCACTATGCCCCTTTGGGGACCCCGTTCTTTTCAGAGACTCCCCGTGTGGGAATCTGGGGCCCACAGGAGTCGAAAACCGGGCACTGTGTCTCTGGGTCTCCAAAGTGGCGGGATTCTGCAATTCCACAGCCAATGGCGCTCACGGGCGTGGGGGACGGTCACAGGCCCCCTGTGCATTGGCCGGGTGTCTGGTGGTGCGGCGGGGGGCTGGTGGGCGTCACCCCACTCCATCCTCCCGGCAGTCCTGCCACAGCGCAGTCGTCACCTCCCTTTATAGTCAGAGTCGCCGTGGGCCACTGCTGGGCTGCGTGGGGCGCCGGGGGTAGTGACGCAGAGCTGGGACGGCACCCCAGGGCTTGGTTTGCAGCCTGGGCTCTGAAATGCCACATTATGGACGTCCGAGGTTATTGTAGCTAATATGTCGGGCCTCTAAAGTTCTGGGTGATTCTAAGATGCTCTGATTCTGAGATTCCTAGATTCTAGTATTCCCAGAACGAGTTTGTTGCTTATTCTCCTAGCTGTGACGTTAGTTGATATGTGGTTGTTGGTAAAGGAATAAGCAGGTTGTCTGCTTGTGTTTGCTGGTGACTACACAAACACACACGTATGTATATGCGTACACACACACACACACACACACACACACACTCACGCACTCACGCAGGGCCTGGGATGATCAAGAGAGGCCTCGTGTCTTTCTCTACCAACCAGGTTCTGAGCTCTGCAGAAACAAGGCCTCTCCACACCATACTCCAAGGGCTCTGGAAGATTCTAAGAGACAGATTTCCCCACAGACTCTCAGGGTCTTTGTCCACACTGGGGGGTCTTGTCTCCACCAGCAGCTGTGTTGTCACTGGGAATCCAGCTTGGGAGGGAAGGTCCGGTTCCAGGGCACCTTTCCCTATCCCAAGCTGGTGTCTGTGAAGGTTTAGTGCTTAGGCTCGGCAATGGCAGGCCTGAACTGGGACCTTGGTTTTGTCTTATAATAGCTGAGTGACAATGGGCACTGCTGGACTTCTCTGGGCCCCTGTTTCTTTCTTCATAAAGTAGAGATAAGGATGGTTTGTACTTTAGGGGGTGATGGTAGAAATTGACATGTAAGTGATGCCTAGAAAGCCCTTTGCTTGTTACCTGGCACAGTCAGGCTCAGTCAGAGCCTCTGATGCTGTGATGATGATGGTCGTGATGGTGATGGTGATATTGGTGGTGGTGGTCATGGCAGAGCGAGGGCTGGGGAGCAGCCCCTGGGGATGGCACAGCTGGCCTCATGCATGCTTAGACATCTACCTTCATGAGTTTTAGAGAGCTTTCCCATCCACATGATATGGGGCCTGCTGACACAGGCAGGAGGAGGCCTGAGCTTTACAGAGGGAAAGACCGATGCTCCAAGAGGCCATTGGAGTCAAGAGTGGGGGTGTGTGTTCCCAACACAGTGGGGTTCTGCTCCTGCCCTGCACTTGCTCACAGAGGCCAGTCCAGTCACTACTGCCTGGTGGCCTCATCCTGGGAGTGCTTAGAGGGAGGAGGCTCCAGGATGCGGAGGCAGCTCAGAGTCTGGGGCCAGATGGACCTGAGTTTGAATCCATCAGTGTTGTCACCTAAAGCCAGACCTCTCATCTCTGAGCTCCATTTGGAGACAGGTTGGAGTCCAAGGGGCCCCGCTGCCAACCCCTCAAGAGCTTCTAGCCCTAGGCAGCAGGGCAGCTGGGGACAGGAGCAGAGCTTTGGGCACAGGGCAGAGGGAATTTGGACTATGGGGAGCAGGTGAGAGGGTGGCACCCTGAGTGGGCACCGGGGAGCAAGTGAGAGGTTGGAGGCTGGGTGGGCACCGGAGAGCAGGTCAGAGGGTGGAGGCTGGGTAGGCATGGGGAGTGGCTTGGGGGCAGTGGCCTTGGCAACTGTGGTCTCTAGGGGTCCCATAGTGAGGCAGGAAAGCTGTGAGGACAAAGGACTGCAGCCTTGTGACATTCTTAAACGGGGCCAAGGGAGGCGAAAAGCAAGTTAGGACGGAGTGGGTAGAGCTGAGAGGGAGGAGGGGGTGGTCTCGTGTGGCTCCAGGGGCTGCGGCAGCTGCAGGAAGGGTTTTGGTGGCACCTGGCTGGGGTGCCGCCGGGGTCAAGGTAGGGCCAGGCTTTTCCGCCCCTAAAACAAGTCTCAAGCCCACCCCGTTCTTCCCGCCTCCACCGGTATCCCAGGCCAGGCCGGCCCATCCTTCCCACCTCCTTTTGGCCTTCCCAGCCCCACCCCTGCCTGCCCCACCACTCTCTCTCCCTTTAGTGCTTAGAGGACAGGCTTAAAAGCACAGACCAGAGCACACCACTTCCTGCCTAAAACCCTCCTGCGGATTCCTGTTGCACTTGGAATAAAAAGCACACTCCTGCCCGGGCTCTCAGTGGGGCCTGCCAAGCACTCCACTCATCCCCTCCCTGCCCTCGGCTCGGCACACTGGCCTCGTTTTCTCTTCCTTAAATGCACCGAGCTCGTTCCAGCCCCCCAGTCTCGACACATGCTGTTCCTTCTACCTGGAGAGCTCGTCCTACAGATCACGCATGGCTGGTGCCTTCTGCTTCCTATTTTTATCTTTGGTGTCTCTTTCCATCCACTAGGTGCCTTTCCGCCTTGCTTCCTTGTTTGTTTACTTCCCAGCACATTTTATTAATTTGTCCAGTGTGGATTTGTTGAGCCCCTAAAATGTTGCAGGCACGGGTCTAGGCACTGGTGGGGGCGGGGAATGCAGCGGTGAAAGAAGCGGACCACAGTCCCTGCTCTCCTACAGCCGCCTTCCAGGTTGGGCAGACAGGCGCTAAATCATAAAGATATAAATACATAAATTATACGGTGTGTGTGTTGGTGATAAGGGCTCTGGAACCTAGAGGGAGAGAAATTAATTGACTCATGTGTCTCCCTCCCTTGCTGGAGCATCAGCCGAAATGGGGGCTGGTGCCAAGCCTGCCTTCTTCACCGGCGGAGCGGCCGTGCCGGCGCCGTGCCTGCACATAGTAGGTGCTCAGGAAATAGTTCCTGGACAAATGAATGCATCATCAGGCCTGGGGACCAGGGCGTGTGGCTGGAGGAGAGGGTGTTCCGGGGAGAGAGGAGGGTGTGAGCACAGGTCTAGAGGAGGCAGCTGGAGCTCTAGGACTGGGGGAGGTCCCGCGTGCCAGAAGCAAGGGGCTGGCAGAGGGACGGTGGGCTCAGAGGCTGGCCCTGTGGTGGGCAGGCCCGGAGCCACCCCAGGGAGGGTGATTTTCAGCCCAGGGGTTGACACGTGGCAGGCCGAGTCGCCTACAAGCTTATGTAACGCCCATGGCTGTTTTTCTGGAACCAAGAGCGAAGCCTGGAGCTTGGGAGAAAACTCTGCCTCCCTGACCAGCCGGGGAAAGTGGCAGGAGGTGCCAACTCCCGCCTGTTGCCCCCGGGAGCCAGAGAAATGTCCAAACGCATCAGCTCTGGGCAGCTCGGCAGCCGCGGGCAGCAGTCCGCTGAGCCCCGGGAGCTCGCGTTCTGTCTCCAACTCCCATTGCCCAGCCCAGCCCTGTCGGGGTCCTAAGCCCTAGGAGATCCCAGTGTGTGGCGATTTGGGGACGGGTGGCCTCTTGGATGAGGTGGGGAGGGGGCAGGCCCTGACAAGTGGCTGTCCTTCCTCCTTCACCGTTGGCTGTCTGTGCAGAGGGGGCCAGGCAAGGTCATGGCCAGCCATCACTGAATCTGGAGGGCCAGTGCTGGGACTCTGGCATCGAAGCGTGCCCTAGCCTTGGTGCGCCACTTCCTTCCCTGGCTCTGTTTCTCCATGCGCAGGGGAGCGCTCCTGGGGTTGTTGGAATCATCAGAGGAGGCCGGAATGTGGAAGTGCCCCCTGTGCTGAAACCAGGAGCAGCAATGTAATTTGCAGAGCTCGCTGCCGAATGGAAACGTAGGGGCGCCAGATCTCAAATGATGAAGAATTTCAAGTCAGTGACAGCCAAGCGTTAAACCCAGAGCAGGGCCCTTCTGAGCGTGGAGCCCTGGGTGGCCACGCTGGTCACACTCCCAAGAAGCCAGCCCTGGTAGCGTTCTCCCTCTGCTGTTGCTGGACTGTGTGTCTGTCCTGTCTGTTCTCTGGGCCTCAGTTTCTCTAGCTGTAAAGCAAAGAGGTTGGTGTGTAGGGTCCCTGAGTTCTCACCTTTGTGAGGGGCTGGAGGAGATCCCTGGGCTCACTGCCTCGGGGAAGCCTGCCCGGATTCCCTCCTGGCTTGCCCATCTCCCTTGGTGTCCGGCTCCACAGCCCTCCAACCTCTCCTCTGTTAACACCTATCGTCCTGGTGATGATGTCTGACTTCACAGTAACTTCCCTGTTTTCTTGCAAATTTTCTTGTCTTCGATGATGTAGTAAATATACAACCACGGTCTCATAAAAACAAATTAAACCCAACTAATATCACAGCTACATTCTAGATAGGTCTTATTCTCACTCTTCATCACCCCAAACTGAGCCTGCGCGGAGTTGACCAGACTTGCCCCAGGACCCCTCCCTGGAAGTGGATTCTGACTTGGATGCATGGGGGGCCCTCAGCTTGCTCCTAACCATTGGGGCGTGAGAGTGAGGGGCTATGGGCTGTCTGGGCTGTGTCCCCTTGTGGAGGCAGGTGGGTGCCAGGCAGCCCCAGCCACATGCCACCCTTCTTCCTCCCCTAGGGCTCCTTGCTCGGCGCCAACATGGCTGAGAGCTCCCCACCGCCCTCCTCCTCTGCCGCTGCCGCTGCTGCCCCAGCAGCTGAGCCCGGAGTCACGGAGCAGCCTGGGCCCCAGAGCCCGCCTCCTTCCCCTCCAGGCCTGGAGGAGCCCCTGGATGGAGCCGATCCTGAAGTCCCTCACCCGGACCTGGCGCCTGTTGCCTTCTTCTGTCTGCGACAGACCACCAGCCCCCGGAACTGGTGCATCAAGATGGTGTGTAACCCATATCCTTTGCGTGGGGGGCAGGGGGCAAGCTGTTCCCTCACTGAGCCCTGCCTGCCACCCTGTCCTCTGGTTTGGAGGCCGTGGTGGCAGTGGTGGTGGTGGTCGAGCTCTGATGTGGGTTCTGGGGGAACATGGGGCATGGAGAGCCGACTGATGAGGACCTGGTGTCCTGCTGATGTGAGCATCCTTGACGACTGTGGGGGTTGCCGCCTGCACGGTCCTGTCAGGTGAACAGGACAGGGGCCGAGCCTGTCTCTGCTGCCGGACCCCAGCCCCCCAGCACGAAGTCTGGCCATCCACGCATGCTCCCTCAGTGCTCGCTGGGCACATATTGGCCATGTCAGAGCTGAGCCTCCAGTAATGAGTGGTGTTGGGGAGGGGATACATTAGGAGCAAAGGCCTGGGGAAGAGAGGAACCGAGGACAGTTTGTTGTGACTGGAGTGGAAGAGGGAGAGCCAGTGTGGGACTGGACGGGGAGAGGGAGGCTAGCGGGGCCGCGGGAGAAGCTGGCCTGTGTTCTCAGGGCAAGGCGACCAGGCGAAGTTCGCAGCTGGGACGTGATGTGCAGCCATCAGTGTTTTAGAAGGACCGACGGCTCAGTGCGGTGTGGAAATGGATCGTGGACTGAGCTGAGGGCTGGGGGCTGGTGAGGAGGTGGCTTTGGGACCCAGACATGGTGGCCTCTGGGTTTGGGGGCTTGCCCAGCGGAACAGAGTCTCTGCCAGTGCTCAAGGCTACGCAGGGTAGTACCTGAGCCCAGCTCTGGACACCTGGGCCAGCCGGGATGCTGGCTGCGGGATGCTGGAGGGGGCCCCCAGGAAGGCTGGGGGAGGCAGCCATGTGGAGCCCACGGTGCTGGTCTCTCTGCTGGGGCGGGGACTGGGTGGTTACCTTGGAAACTGGAGGGTCTCTGCTGGAATGGGTGGAGTGTGGGTCTGGGTGCCCTTAGCTGGGTAGAGGGCCAAAAGCCAGGTGTTTCTTCTGTAGAACAGCTAGTTAGAGGGTCTGTTCAATAAGTCTGTTCACCCAGGTCTCCCCGGCGTCAGCCCCGGAATCATGGAGGACAGAGAAGTGTAGCTAGCTGCCCCGCCCTGAGAAGCTGCCAGGAGTGGGGGGCTCAGACATCATCCATGGGAACGGTTTTAGTATAGTATGTTGGGGAAACCTTAGGAGCCTGTAGCATATGAGCTGGGAGGTGGGCAGGCCAGGAAAAGGGGGACCACAGGAGGTCTGAGGGAGAGAAAGCCTCGCCGGAAGACCAGGAACACAATGGAACCACGCCGTGGGTACCTTGCCTGCGCGGGACTACGGTTGATTCCGGCTCTGCCATCTGGGTGCTGTGTGACCTTGGCACAGTTACTTTACCTCTCTGAGCCTCAAAAGTCCGGACTGACAAGATCTGGGCTAGGCTGGAGGCAGAAGCATGGCTCAGATGGCCTTGGTCTGGGAGTGTGACTCAGCTTACCCTCTGATAGGCTCTGGCATGTCTGGCTGGGGAGAAGCAGCCCTAAGCTGGTCCTGATGTCTTAGAAGCCTTTGGATAGAGAGCCATCTATCTCCGGTAGAGTCCCACCTACAATAAACTAGATGTGTGACTTTGGGCAGTTCCTTCTCTCCGAGCCTCATAGCCTCTATCTAAAAACAAGGGCCTGGATAAGATGGCCTCCTCCAGCCCTGGGAGCCAGGGGTGCCCTCACCCCTGATCTCACGCACTCAGGGCCCTGGTCACTGAGCAGCCCATAGGGACCCTTCCAGTTTGCCACATTTCTGGTGTGTTGGGGAAACTGAGTCCCTGGGATCCTCTGGCCTTAGTTCTCACCATCCCTTCGGGCTCCCCCCCCCAAAACGGCATGTGGGAGCCTGGGCTTGAGAGCAACCATGGGCCTGGCCCCTGGAGGGGAGGGAAAAGGTTCTGCTCCTGGACAGAGCTGGGCTTGGTCCTCCTCTGTCTCAGGGAGAGTCCTGCGTCCAAGCATGTGGAGGCCGCCCAGGGCTGCCACATTCAGCCCCCGCCTTCGGGTGGGACTCCCCAACACTGGGAGCCGCTCAGAGCATGTTGGGCTCCCCAGGCCCTGTGACAAAGGCTGCTGAGGCTGGGGCGCAGGTCTCTGTCTGAACTGGCTGCCTCGCTTCCAAGCTCCCTTCTGGACCAGAGATCCAGTGACTCCGGAGTGGAGCGGCTTTGCAAGTCAGGTCTGGGTCTCTCAGCCTGGAAGCTTTTGGGATTGAGTCTCAGGGTTCAGAGTTTGGATGTAAGGCTAACTGACAATCAAATTCCAAGCATCTGTGATTCACAGCCTGTAAAGCTCGGTGTTTCAAAGAGGGCGTGAAGGGGCACCTGAGTGGCTCAGTGGGTAAAAACCTCTGCCTTCGGCTCAGGTCATGGTCTCGGGGTCCTGGGATCGAGCCCCGCATCGGGCTCTCTGCTCAGCGGGGAGCCTGCTTCCCCCTCTCTCTCTGCCTCTGCCTGCCTCTCTGCCTACTTGTGATCTCTGTCTGTCAAATAAATAAATAAAATCTTAAACAAAACAAAACAAAACCAAAGAGGGCGTGAATCCAGGATCTGGCGGCCGCGATGGTATGTGTTTGGAAGTCCAGGGACCCGAGATTCTAGGCTCTGTGAATAGAATGGTTCATCGTTCAGATTCCATAGCCTGAGTTGGGCTCATGGGAGAGAGGCCAAGGCAGGTTTCTGCAAATGCAGGCCCAGGTGACCTTGGCTGGTGTCAGCAGGGGCCCCTGGATCAGAGACTTGACCGTGGGTATGCTCAGGCCCAGCTTTAGAGTCTTGCTGTGTGTGTGTGTGTGTGGGGGGGTGTCTTTGATCAGGTGCCGAGGGCTCTAGGATTCTTCCCTGGCCAGAAACCTCCCTTGCCCCACCTCCTTCTTGGGAGGGAGGTCCTGGAAGGGGCAGTGCTCAAGCGAGTGCTCCTCTGTGGGGACACGGCTGGCATTTTGGGCGTGACGGTATCTGTGGTCCAGACTGTGTTGCATATTACGTATTTGGTGTTCTCGGTCCCTAAATTTTAGGAGGTAGTGGCCCCTGATCTCTGTGGCAACCACAAATGACCTTTCTCATCTCTAGACTCTACACCATTCCACTTCCCATCAAGAACCCAAAGTTATGATGGACGTGTTGGCATCTGAGTCAGACTTGTGGGAGCAGCTCTCAGGCCCAGCAGGCCCAGGGCCGGGGCAGGGCAGGATGGCAGGGTCTGCTCAGAAGGACTGTCCTGAGGGCTTGAGTCCCTGGGGCGTGAGGAGCCCTGGCTGGGAACCTCTTGTCCTTTGAAACCTGGTGCTCCCTGATTCGCCTCCTCACCGAGCCCGGAGCTCAACCCTGTATCGCCACCCGACTACCCAGCTCACCAGAGAGCCAGAAGAGGCTGCCGGGACCGAGCGGGGCTGGCGTGCTGGGAGGGAGGTCCGCACCACCTCCGGCCAGGCCTGGGCCTTGAGCAACGCACCGCCAGCCAGGGCTTCAGCTGGCAAGTCTCCGGGTCTGAAATGTCAGGGGACCGGTCGCGGTTTGACTCATGGGTAGGTGGCAAGTGGAAAATGCTGGGGCCCTGAGTCAGGCAGACCCAGGGGCTCATTCTGCCTTTTATTTGCTGTGTGATCATGGGCCAAGTTTTTTTTTTTTTTTTTTTTTTTTAAGATTTTATTTATCTGTTTGAGAAGAAAACAGAGAGGAGAAAAAGTGTATGAGAAGCGGGGAGGGGCAGAGGGAGAGGGAGAAGCAGGCTCCCCGCTGAGCAGGGAACCCGATGCAGGTCTCCATCCCAGGATCCCGAGATCATGACCTGAGCTGAAGGCGGACGCTTCCCATCTGAGCCCCCCAGGTGCCCCCACGGGCCAGTTTTTTATCTCTCGGAGCCCCGTTCTCTCTGCTGCCAGATGGGGGTGGTAGTACCCCCTCTCAGGAGGGCATTGGAGACCAAGCAGCACACAGGGCGAGTGTGGACACGGGGTTCTGTAGATAGAGACCCCCGCGGTTCTCACTTACACCTGCGCTCCCGGGTGAACGGGGCCTCACGGATAACCGAGCCAACGCTCTGCTCTGGGAGATGCAGTGAGGCGGTAGGCATCAGGCCTGTAGAGAGTACGTCACGCCCCCGGAGCACATTGTTTCCAGGGAAAATCAGATTCGATCTCCGTTACTTAGGGAAACCTGCGCCAGTTCCGCCATCGGCCCTCACGCCTCCATCCACGCGCGCGGTGTTGCCAGGCGGCCGCAGCACGACCCATCGGCCGGAAACCTACCTATGTTCTCCCCCGGCTTCGATGCGGGAGCCTTTCTGGGGAGGCAGTCCGGCTGCCTGGGGGAGAAGGGCCCGTGCTGGGCTGTCTGTGCCCTGGTTTTCCCGGCTCTGTACTGGGCGATTACAGGTGATTGGAGATAACGACTTGCAGCCCGCAGTGTGTCGGCCCAGGGGAGGGGCTCGGGGTGAGGATAAGGGCTGGCACTCCTGGCGCTCAGCGCCCCGCTGCCTTCACACCTGTAGCCAACCCCCCACCCCCACCCCCGGGGCTGTCCCAGCCCCATTGCACCCACAGGAAAACTGAGGCTCTGAGAGGTTGACTGACTTTCCCCCCCCCACCCGCGTCGCACAGTCAGGGTGTAGTACGGCTGGGATGAAAGCCTCGATGCCTCCGAATCCCCAGCTTCAGCTCGTATCCAGGACACTGCGGACACCTGCTGAGTCTGGAGAAGTGCCACGCTCCATCCGGGGCGGGGAGATTTGCTCCACCGTTCCAGGAGGCAGTGGGGAGGGTCTCCCTGGGTTCAGCATCTACGTAGGACAGCCACCTCTGCGGCCCGCCTGGGGCCATCCCCTGAGGGGCGTGCAGCCCCTTCCCTTTGGGTTTGCTGCTCCAGGGCTGCTTCCCCCCCCTCCCCGTGCCAGCCAGTGGGGAGCCAGCACTTCTGCGGCGGGGAGAAGCAGCCACGCGTGGAGGGAAGCCAGTGGGCTGTGAAGGCGCCTCTCTGGGGGCATGGCTGGGAGGAAGGAGACTCCAGCTGCCAGCGACCTTGGATAGGTCACCACCATCCCGCCCCCTGGTCCTCGGTCTCCCCGTCTGCAGGATGGGAGAGTTGGCCAGTGAGGTTGGGAAGGGGTTGATGGGGGACCCTCTTCCGGCCCTCTCAGAAGCATGTCAGTGGTGTCTTCGGGAAACCCCCCGGGTGCCGTCTTCCTTGTGAGTGGGCTCCCTTGCTCTGTGCTTGAGGCTGTGGTCCTTTCTCTCATCTGTCCCTCTGGGCCCCTTCTGTCTGCTTCTGGTCCCCTTCGTGGCTCCGGCCCTCTGCTTCCTCTTGCTTCGAGGTCCAGCTGGCCAACACTCCCGCCGTGCAGACCCTCTGACCTTGTCGGTCACCAGGCCCACAGTCTCATCATAGCTCAAGCCTTGTTGGGGGTTCAGCATGTTTGTTGGAGGTGAATGGGCCCTTGTTTGTCTCTCAGCCATTCACGAGATCATTTGGCCCAATCATTTGACAGCTATGACCATTTTGTGCAAGGGAAGGTGACTCTGACTCCCCGGGAGAGGACATCGGTCGAAGCCCCTCCAGAGAAGGCTCCTGTCGGGAGTGGTGAGAACTGATGATGGCCCCGGGGCACTGGCGGGGCCTGGAGATGGGGGTTCAGGTGCTGGTGTTGGTGCCTTGGGGGTGGTGTTGGGAGAGCGCTTTGGTGACCGCAGGGACTGTGGCTTGTGTGAGTGTGAACGCAGACCTGCTCCTGGCTTCTCGGCCAAGAGGCCTTTGCCGTTGCTGAACCTCTGTTTGCTCATCTGAGAGGTGGGGCCGCAGCAGCGGCTGGGGGAAAATGTCAAGTGTCAAGTGATAATTCCTGGGCCAGCGCTGGCTGGGCTCCTAGGAGGGTTAAGTGGCGAACAGCAGCTGTGGGCACACTGGGGCCAATGGGGGAACTGTGGGGAGCCACCAAGGGTCCTGAAGGTGGCGGCAGCTGGGCCCCCAGTCTTCGATGATGATTTGAGAAGCCTGTGGGCCAGGCTGCTTCTGGGGGAGGGAGGGCATGAAGGGTGGGCAGTGGGAGGAGAAGAAATCCTGGGGAGCCCCAAATGGATTGAAGGAGAAAAGGGGGTGTCGACTGCAGGAAGAAGACCCCCTCCAATCACCCTGTTATGCCTGATGTAGTCACTTAGGCCACCCCCCATCTCTAGACCTGCTTCCTCTCAGTCTTACCACTCCAGACAGGGCGTCTGGCCCCCTAGATCAAGGTCTCTAGGATCTATCCGAGGGTCTTTATCAGGAAGCCCCGCCTTAATCTAACCTCCACCCTTCCTGGGCTGAGCCCATCCCTGTGGCTGGGCTGTTTGGAACATCTGAGTCTTTCCATCTCTTTCTGTCTAAACACACGGCTCCTGGATCTCACCTCAAATGCCCACTGACGAGGTGGGGTGCCCTCCCTCCCCAGCACAGTGAAGAGAGCACCCGGGAGCCTGGAGCTGTGCAACATGGGCCGTCTCCTCTGCCTTGGACCCCGTCTCCCCGGCCTCCACCCTCGCCAGCAGGGGCTCCTGGGCCCCCCTTCGTGGAAGGAGTTTGTTACCCACAGAGCGCTGCGTGCCCAGGAGGGGCTGTTTTCTCCCCGCCAGCCTGCCTCCTTTCATTTGTTTACTCACTCTTCCCTCACTCAGAAACCTCCCATGGCTCCCTGTCACCCCCAGAATAGTCTCACTTGGCCTGGATTTGGGTCCTTCTATGGTTCCCGCAACCGCCCCCCCCCCCCCGCCCCGGCCGTCCTCCAGCCACCTTCCAGCATTTTCCCTTCATGCTTTCTGTTCTGAAGGCCAAATGACTGCTGATGTTTCCGGACATGCCCTCCTCCCCTGCCTTGGTTTCTGTTGGGTCTGCCCCTGCCTCCCGGAAGCCCTCTCCTTGCCTCCATGGCTACCAATCCCCCGGTCCCCCAGGCCCAGCTGCCTGACCCCCCACCTTCAGGGAGTGATCCTGGATCCCCAGCTTCTTCCTCTCTCGACCCTGTGGCTCTTTATCTTACAACTTCCTGCTTCAGGGGACTTGTCCGTGCTTGCCTTTGTCTCCTCTATCCGGCTGAGGCCCCAGAGGGCGCGGCGCTGGGGCTCTCACTGGACTGTGTGGCCCAATCTGGGCCTGGCGCAGATGGGTTCCTGCCTGGCTTTCCAGTTCCTTCGGTACGTCCCCGCCTGCCTTGGCCTCTCAGGTTCTCTCAGCACCTCCTGTGAGCTGGCAGGGCCGGGACTATGGTAACCCCCATTCTACAGCTGGGGAGACTGAGGCCCAGGAAGGGGGCATGCGTTGCCCAGGGGCCCACGTGGAGTCATCAGAAAGCCAGGGCAGACTGGAGCCTAGCATTCTAGACTCTGAGGGCTGTGCTGATGTCTTGCCTGTGGCTGGGGAAGGGGATCTTTAGGGAAGAGTATCCCTCCTCCTTCGGCCTGGGGCTAATGGGAATGCCCAGATGGGTGGCCAGTGTCGCTGGAAGAAACAACACATGTTGGAGAAATTGTCTGTTTCCCTCCATCTGGTGGAGAGGAGATTTGTTTTTCTCAGAAGTCAAAGTCAGCATTGAGCCATGCCCTGGGGAGGCTTCTCGGGGCCGGAGTGGCTGTTGCACTCTCGACAGCTCCACAGGGTGGGCTTGACAGCCAGTTGGAGGAGTCTGGCTGGGCCAGAGAGCGCCTGATCCTCAGGGCAACCTCTGGTTTCATCACATGGAGATTTCTGCGTGAAGAGAGCTATAGGAGAAGAAGCTGCCTCTGAGCCAGCCTGGAAGCATTGTCGAAGCCTGCCTGGAGGAGGAGGCATTTGGCTTGGGTCTTGCTGCGTGAGTAGGAGTTTTGCAGAAGCACAGTGGCAGGATAGTGTTCCAGGCAGAGAGAATCGTATAGAGAACAGTGAGTTTAGTGTGGCTGGAACAGGGTGAGGCACGTTCCGGATAGCAGGTGTCGAATAGCAGTTGAGGGCTTGTTCTTGACCTTGGGGGCAGTGGGGAGCCATTGAAGGGTGTCCAGCAGAGATGGGATGTGAGTAAATTCCTTTGTTAGAATGATCACTCCTGGAGCAGAATGGAGGATGCTTGAGGAAGAGAGAGGCCTGGAGACCAAGCTGTAGACTTCTGAAGCAAATACTGATTGGCGATTATTGACTGATTGATGGATAACAAGTATTGACTGAAGGGCAGCTTCGGAATCGTTTTGGCCACTATTCCACACTGGAATAGTGTGCCCTCGGCTGTTTAGCCGTGGTGGGTGGAGCCTTGCAATACCTGACCTGGATCCTTGGTTGTGACCCTGAGGAGGCCCTAGCCTGGTGGGCGAGGCGGGGCCAGACCCACATCACACACCTGTGAAGCGAAGTTGGGTACAGGCTGGGTGGAATGACCCTGATAGGGGTGCCGTGGCCACCGGGAGGATGGAGTGGTCAGTGCTTCCAGACTGGGGATGCCGCAGGAGCCTTCCGATGAAGAAGGAGGCCTCCAAGCCAGGGCAGCAGAGCGTCTGATGGGTGAGACATGGGGGAAGGGGGAGCAGCATCCCCACTGAGGTAAGTGCCTTTTCAAGGGCCCTGGGGTCACCCCGGATGCTGGTAATAGCCTGGCGTGGGGACTGGGAGAGGAGCGGGGTAGGACTTGAGCAGGGAAGGACAGTTGGGGTCTGGATTTGGAGGACAAAGCCAGAGACTGCCCCGGGAGGGCCCTGGCGTTCACTAAGCACCACCTGTGTGCGGGGAGCATTCCATCTTTCCGCAGCTCAGACAGCTCTAGGGAGGCCCAGAGAGGCGGAGCGCTTGTCCAGGGCCGCGGTGGCCGAGGGGGGCTTGGGCGGGAGCCCAGGGCGTGTGCAGCCCAGGGGAGAGCTGACCGCAAGGCTAGTTGTAATTGACAGTGAGCCAGAGAATTAGGAAGAGGGCCGTCTGGCTAATGAAGTGTCAGCCCCCTCCTGGGGCATTTAAAACATGATTGGATTTTTATTCGTCCATCCTGCCCGGCTTCTGCGTCTGTGTCAGAAGTCAGCTTTGACCTGCCACCTCCCTCGGACCTCCTCGCCGTCCTGTTGGGAGACAAACAGCCCCGTTTGTTTCTCTCCGAGAGAAATCGATCGTCTTATTAATCAGCCAGAATGTCTCCCTGCTAATCTCTCTCCAGCTCTCCTGTGGGGCTGCCTTCCGCACTTCTGGCCCCGTCTGCTCTGGGACCTGTGCTCTGGTCTTCCTCTTCTCTCCCCAAGTTCAAATCCTGATGTGGGTGCTTCCTACTGTGTGGTGCTGAGCACATAGCTCAGCCTCTCTGGACGACAGTTTCTGTCTATCTGAGAAAGCAGCAGGGGAAGGCTTGTCTAACTGTGAGGGGCTGTAGGAATGGGAGAGTGTGGGGTGCTGGCATGGAGAGGGCCACGGTGGAGGTGAGGAGAGCGGGTGCCCAAGGTCTGCACCTGGATTCCCCCCCAGAGAGTGGCAAGAGAGGCTCTCCACCACACCCCTCCGTTGAATGAGGAGGTGATTGGGGATCGACTGTCCCCCAAGATCTGGTCTGGGCTCCACTAAGTGCAAGCTCGTGAGCTCAGGCAGGTCACTCCTCCTCTCTGGGTGTCAGCTGTCTCATCTATAAAATTGTGGGGTGGGGGATGTTAGGCTGTATCAGTGATTTTCACTTGGGGTGATTTTGCCCCTAGATTTGGCCATGTCTGGAGGCATTCTTGGTTGTCACGACTTGGGGAGGGTGTTCTATTGGTTTCTAGTGGATAAAGCCCAAATATCCTACAATGCAGGAGACAGCATCCCATGAGGTGACAGCGTCCCGGGAGGAGACAACGTCCTGTGACAAAAAATTATCACGTCCTAAATGTCAATAGTGCTGAGGCCAAAAACCCCTGGCCTAGATGGTTCCTGGGATCTCTAGAAGTTCTCAAAGTGTGAGCACAGCACGGAGCCCATTGGGGCAAGGAGGGTAGGGACCGAGGGCGGGGAGGATCTCTGGGGCAGGAAGAAGAGACAGTGCTGAGTCGCAACCTGAAGGTTTCCTGTGGCCAAATAAACTTGGGTTTGAACCCTTGAGCTGCCATTTATAAGAGCATCACGTTTTCAACGCCTTCCCATACACCTACGCATCCATCTCCCCATTCGCCTGTCTGTCTCTCCGTCCGTCTATCCATCCATCCATCCATCCATCCATCTTTCCATCTCTTCATCCATTCATATGCCCATCGATCCATCATCCATCTACCTAACCTTTACATTCATGCATTCATTCCCCCCTCCCAGACCATGAACCCATTCATTCATCCATAGACCCAATGCCCCACCCCCACGCTCCTATCTATCCATCTATCAACCCATCCACTCATCCATCCATTCACTTGTGTGGCAGATACTGGTTGATCAACACACCTGCCCCAGTCTCCCATCCACCCTGCCACCCACCTGTTCAATGTCCACTCAAGCCCTTCTCTTATACATTGTCGACAAGGCTTTTTGTACCTGACTTGTTCTCCTCACCTTCTAGACTGTGGGCTCCATGTTCCATTCATGCCTGTCTCTTCTTTAGGCCATGGCCCTCAGCCCTGCACACAGTAGGTGTGCAGCGAAGCTTTCAATGACGTGCACCCTAGCAAGCGAGGTGGGAGGTGGAGGATGTGTGGACAGAGATGAGGCTGACCGAGAGAACTTACACAAGGGGTCTTCAGTGTCAAGCCAAGGAGTTTGGAAATTCTGGAAGGTAGTGGGAGCCATGGAGGGCTTCTGGTTCTGGAGGAACCCTCTGGGTATGATTCAGATCAGGGGTGAGGGAGAACAGCCTTCCTGGGGCCGTGGAGGTACAGAATTGCATCTGGAGGGGAGAGATTTAGGTGGTAAAATGGACAGGTTTCTGAGAGGCACAAGGGGTTCAACCTCCTCTGAGCGGGAGGGAGCCTCTGGAGGGTTCTCCTCTGGACAACATCCAGCATTGGTGGTGGTTGGGGGACATCATTCACTGAGGTTGAGAAAGCAGAAAACTTGGTGATCTGGGGAGAATAGGACCTACTCCGTTATGATGAATTTGAGGGTCCCAGAGACATCCTAGAAGGCGTCTTTCTTGCGTGGCAGTGAGTGGGCCCAGGGCTGGGACAGATTTTTGGACTTGGTCGGCTTGCCGACCCTCATACTGGCAGAGTTGGGGTCGTGGGAGTAGGTGTGTGGTCAAGGAGAGGAGAGGGGAGACCAGCGGGTGGGGAGCATTTGAGGGTCACAGTCAAGAAGTAGGAGGAGGACCTGCCTAGGTCCCTGTGGTGTCCTTGGGGCCCAAGAGGAAGAGAGTTTCTAGAATAAGGATCTTCACCTGGGGTTCTTGAACTTGGATGGGGACAGGTTGCACGTTTGTTTTCATCGGTATCTCAGTGAAATTGAGCCTTTCTGTTGTGACGGAGGTGAGAGACTGCGGGGTGAGTATGGACAGCTCCTGTGACTCACGAGTGGTGATTGCCTGTCCCGCTGGGGTGATTGTGGACTTCCTCGGGGCTCTAAGCTCGAACATATCTGACCAGATGCTGGCTCTGGCTCTTCGTGTCGATAATGGATCTCGTGTGGTGCTCCATCCCCAGTTTTTTTTTTTTTTTTTAATGTTTTGACAACTATTTTAACATAACTGGCTTCCTTCCTTTCTAATTCTAGGCATTAAAAAAATGTATGCATTGAAAATGTGATTGCGAGAAGGGGCTCGTGAACTTCCCTGGGGGTCCGGAAAAGCCTCAGAACTGCTTTTGCAGGAGAGTGGGCTGGCCGTGCCCAGGGCGGCTGGCCAGATGGACGAAGAGGAGGGTGCCCGAAGGGCTGTGGCACTCCGTGGGAGTGCATATGTGGGGCCCCCACTGTGTGGTCACTGGCAGGCAGGGGAGACGTGTGGTGGAGGACAGGCCCCCAGGAGACCGAGCAAGAATGTCTGTGTCTCCACCAAGTGTCTGCTTGTGTTTCTGGAGGGCAGGGACTGTGTCTTCTTCATGTGGGGTTCCCAGAGCCATGGTGGGCCAGACCTGGGGGGGGTCTCGGTGAAGGGGTACAGAGTAAAGGGACAGGGAGTGATGGATGTTAAAAGGGAGAAGAGGGGGGTAGAGGGTGGGAAAAGAGGGTGCAAATCCCTCCAGCACAGAAATCCCTCCTTTGGGTCCTTGATACCTCCAGGTGATGGGGACCTCACTCCTTTCTGAGGCTGCTGGCTCATGGGCAGCTGTTCCAGGTAGAGCTCTGGGCACAGAGAGGGATGGATACCCTCTTCCCTGAGACAGCACAGCCTGGTTGGTGGTGAGAAACCAGGACAGACCACATTCGGTTCGATAGCTGTTATAATGGGGAGGGTGACATCCGAGACATTGTGAGGGCTCGGGGGAGGCATCTGTACCTCCTGCCCAGGACTCCAGGAGGGTTTCTGGTGGCACACCTTCTTTGCAGGTGGGCTCTTGAGACTGGATCAGCCCCCAGCCTGTGGGATCCTGGGCCCCAGTGGGCTGCCCCGCCCTCCCCTTTTCATCAGCGGGGGCTGAAGCCTCCTTGGCTGGAGTTCCCATCCCATGGACCGTCCGCCCTGGGTTTTCTTCCAAGCTGGCAGCCCCTGTTCCCTTGCCTCCCCCACTCCGGCTGTCTGCACTGGGCACCGAGGCCTGCTGGGCATCTGGGAATCAGAGACTTTGGCCAAATTCAATGCGTTCTCAAATTAAGGGGCTTCTAAGAAGTGGATTGGGGGCAGGAAGGAAGGGAGTGCTCACTCCCTCATCTGGACCCTGTTAAGTGTTCTCAGCCCACCAAGACTCTAGCATATAAGCAGAACCAGTCCAGCCCAGGCAGGGCTGTGTGTCATGTGGGGAGCTCACCACTGCTGGAGGCATGTAAGTAGAGAGATCTAGGACCATCTGCCCAGCAAGTCTGTCCACTTTATGCATAAGCTTTTTGTCCCAGCTAAACCAGTGTGTGACCTTTGGCAAACATCTGGACCTTCATTTTTGTGTCTGTGAAGTGGGTGTAACAATGTCTGCCATGCCTAGCTCTTGAGCTTGCTATGGGCGTGGGAGGAATGAATCTTTTTTTTTTTTTTTGGAGAGGGAGAGAGAGAGAGTCCGAAGCAGGCTCCATGCCCAATGAGGAGCCCGAGGTGGGGCTCAACCTCGAAACTTTGAGATCATGACCTGAGCCGAAATCAAAGTTGGACGCTTACCTGACTGAACTACCCAGGCACCCCAGGAGGAAAAAATCCTTAAACAAACAGGAGACAGGAGATATGGTGGTGGAGGTTCAAATCCCTCACTAGCTTTGGCCTCAGCAAATCAGTCGTTCTCTCCCGTGCGGGGTTGTGATGGAGGCTGGCATGGCGATGGGGGTGCGGTCTGTGACGGTGACCACCCCAGCAGGTGCTTGTGTGCTTTTCATTGTTGCCTTTGATTTTTCCTTATAGCAATTGCCCTTCATCATGTTTTGTTGTCCCCACTCCCCTTCTTTTTTTAAAAAAAGATTTTATTTATTTATTTGACAGGATCACAAGTAGGCAGAGAGGCAGGCAGAGAGAGAGAGAGGAGGAAGCAGGCTCCCTGCTGAGCAGAGAGCCCGACGCGGGGCTTGATCCCAGGACCTTGGGATCATGATCCTAGCCGAAGGCAGAGGGTTTAACCCACTGAGCCTCCAAGGTGCCCCCCCACTCCCCTTTTTAAGTAGGCTCCACACACAGCCTGGAGCCCCACTCGGGGCTCAAACTCATGCCCCTGAGATCAAGACCTGAACTGAGATCAAGGGTTGGGAGCTTAGCTGCTGAGCCACCCAGGCGCCCCTTTGTTGCCCTTTTTAATCTTTGTGTCCAGCTCAGGGCATTTTCCCATAGCAATAGACTCCAGTGACTGCACTCAGGCCAACAAGAACTTCTCCAAAAGATGGAGAGCGCCCCGGGAGCTCCCTCACGCCCCACCCCGGAAGGGCGGCCCCCCCCCCCCCAGTGTCACCACTGCTCTGAGCTCCATCACTGCTGGGTTTGCTTTGCCTGATTTTCCACACGCTCTTTGCCCTTGCCCAGCTTCTGCTCCCCAGCGTTAGGCCTGTGAGCTCCGTCTCTGCCGTTGTGCCTGTCGGTGGTTTGCTCTTTGTCGTGGCTGGGGGATGTTCCATGAATGGCCCTGCCACTGGCTTTCTCAGCTTCGGCACTGCTGACCCGTGGGGCTGGAGAATTTTTCCTGTGCGTCCTAGGATGTCCGTCAGCGTCTCTGGTCTTCACCCATTAGATGCCAGTGCCCTGCTTCCCCCTACTGGGGCGATCAAAAATGTCTCTAGACATGGCCACCTGTCCTCCAGGGGTCAGATTCATCCCTGGTTGAAATTTGCTGCCTGACTCACTCTCCCGATGGCGCATACTTGGGCCATTACGGATGCTGTGAGCATTCTGCTACAGGCCTTTGTGTGGAGTTCTGTCAGAATTTCTCCGGGGTGCACACCCAGGAGTGGCCCTGCTGGCTCCTAACAGGGGCCTCTGCTTCACTTCAGTAGATGCCGAACAGCTTTCCAGAATGGTTTTTGCTCATAAGACAGGTTAAATGAATCAGTTCACGAATCCAGAGCATAGTTGTCATTCAGAATGGTAGCCACACACCGCAGCTGGGCCCTAGGACAAGGACGTGCTTTGGGGACCTCGAGGGCGGGTGTCAGCCTGGTTCATCTCAGAGCCCTGATGCACGGGCCAGGATACAGCAGGTGCTCCGTGGAGGCCTGTGGACCTGGCCTTGGAGAAGCCGTCCTAAGAACTGGGATCTGGAACCTCAGGCCCCAGCCTTTGAGGACGGGAGGCCTGAGCTCCTATTTTGGGACACACTGAGGACCAGTAAGGGAAGGACCCCCATGTCAGGGCTGGCTCACCTTCCCTGCCTCTCTGGTCCAGGATGATGCCGCTTCCAGCCTTTCCTTCCACTTGATTTATTTAGACAACTGAGGTGCACCCTGGGAAATGGATTAGATTTCCGATTTGACAAAAATAAAAACAAATTTGGCTGCCTCAGCCAAACCCAGCGCTCATGCCCCCACCCCCCTCCCAGAGCCCTCCGAATTACAGAAACTGTGACTGTCATCTGGGCCTACGGGATGGAGGGTGGTGGTCACCATGGTAACCGTGCTGGCCTCCGGCTCTGGCTCCTGGAGAGGACACTGCCCCGAGGGGCCTGCTGGGGCGTCAGGTACTGTCCCTCCAGCCGGTCACTCTTCTCCCCAGGAAGTGGCAGGTTGGAGGAGGCCTTTGGCCTGGTGGGCTTCCCAGGTGACCCTGTCCCTCCAGTTTTCGAGACAGCGGCTGGGACGTGGCGTGGAGTGATGACGGTGGTTCAGCCGGACTTCTCACTGACCGGGGACCTTGACACCAGCACCCTCCCCCTACAGGCTTGCCCTCCCAGTAGCCCTGCCTCCTAGCCCTACGTGTCGCCCTTCCTGACTCCCAGCTCCCCCGTGACCCTGGTCCAATCGGGAGGAGATGATGTGGGTGAGAATTAAAAAGCAAATATTCCACTGAGCACATGCCAGTCGAGGGCCTCTCGTGTTCCAGGCTCCGTGTCTGGGGGGGGGCAGGGCACAGGGCTGGGAACGCAGGATTAGGAGTCAGCGCTGGGTGGGGGCGGGGGGGGGTAGATTCAAATCCCGCTGCTGTCACATGACAGCTGTGTGACCTTCAACGGCTGTGGCAGGAGCCCTTGCTTGGAGTCACAGCTCCTTCTAACTTCCTCCTCTGTAAGATGGGGATAATGGCAGCACTGGCCAGTTCTAGGGGACTTTGCTGAAGTTTCGGGGGGCTGCTCAGTGTTGCCTGGCCTGAACTGATTGATTCTTTTTAGAAGGCTGTTAGTGAAGATTCGGCCCTTGGGCGGCAGACACGGGTCCGAGAGGCTGTGACAGCCTCTCTTCTTCTTCACACAAGGTCATACTAGGTAGTCAGCAGGCAGGGAGAGCAGGGGAGTTCAGTCCTCTGCCGGTGACTTGGCTTTCCCCTACCAAGCCAAAGGATGGGAAACCCTGGCCCCTGTTATGGGAGAGGCTGACAAAGAGGGCTTTCCGTGCCGCCCACCGCGTGACGAGCCCTGGGCCCGAGCCCATGGCCGCACAGGCTCTCTGTTTTGGGGCAAGTGCTTGTTGGAGGGTTTAAATGAGATAGTGCGAGCTGTTTGATTGGAAGGTGCTTTGGCAAACAGACATTGCAGCGCACTTGAGAAATGTTTCATCGCTGCTGCTGACCTGGGGCCAGCACACAGCAGGCGCTCAGTATGTGCTCATGGATTCGTTGTTGGGCTCTGAGGGCCGTGGGAGGCGCGGCCAGCAGAGCAGGGGGAAAGGGTGGGGGCTGGCTGTAGGGGGTGCTGAGGTTTCTGCCGGGGCCGGGGGTGGGGTGGTGGTGCCTCTGCAGCCCCCAAGAACCCTTCGTTTCTTTTGAAGGGCTGTGAAGGATAAATAGGAGTTTGCCCCCAGCTGGGGGGTGGGGGTCTGGGAAGGTTTTGTCTGCCAAGGAAGCTTCGTTGGGTGGCCATTGATCTGTTCCCCCATCCCTGTTCCTCTGAGGTGCCCGTGGCTGCCCGTCTTGGGTCGAATCTCCTGGCTAAGCTGAGCAGGTGTGATACCTGCGAGCCTGGACCTTTGGGGAAACATGGGGTTTTGGTGTCTCTTTGAAATCCAGCCTTGGCTGAGGGACCCCCTCTGTTGTCTGAGGGTCCCTTTTGCTTCTGGCTCGCTGTGTTGCAAGGAAGGCTCTCTGTCCCTCAGTTTCCCATCTGCGCAGTGGGGGATTGGAGCAGTTCCTTCCTGCAGACTTTGGTGGGACTGTTCTCTGATGAGGTACTCTGGCAGGGGTGAGGGCTGGCCAACGAAGCAGGGCAGGTGATGGGGTCCCCGCCGCACGGTCTCAGGCGCTATGTGGTGGCTTTGAGCCTCGCTGTGAGAGGCAGCGGACGTCATGGAAGACTCTTGGCCCTCATGGAGCCAGCGCTCAAGTCTTGGGCTGCCCTGTTACCTAGAAATCCTGACTGCCCTCTTGGGGCCTCTGTCCTCCCTCAAACGGCCCTGGGACCTCGGAGTTGTGCCAGTGTATGTTCCTCACCGCTTATGACTAATGGTGGAAATATGAGGCATGGGGCCAGGCCACGGACTTCCGCAGCCTAGAGACCTTGACTCCCTCTGACAGTCCTCCTTCCCCGCACTGCGGGGTCTGGTTCGGCTGCAAGGAGGGCTGGTGCCTTTGATCCCTGAGCCAATGGGGAGCATGTCAGGAACCGTGGGCACCCATGCCAGCTCTGGCCCGACTTCTGAGCCTCCCGGGCTCTTGGAAAGGGCCCAGGCTCCGCCATCTGGGATTTCCCCGAGTGCCTCAGGGCAGGGCTGGGACTGTCCACTTCTGAATGTCTGAGCTGAGCAAGCTAGAGGTGAAACCCACTCCGTCTGCCTCCTCGAGGGACTGTGTGCAGTGGGCGGCAACAGAGGCAGCACCACACAGTGGCTCTGGGCACCACTGAGTCAGGTCCTTTGGGCCGCTTACTGGCTGTGTGACCTTGGGCAGGTCACTCCAGCTCTCCAGGCCTGTTTGCCCATCTGCCCCCAGTGAGAAGTGATGAGAGCCGGGGCCATGTCCCTAGGGACTTGGCACACAGTAGTCGTGGTTACTGCCAAGTTCATTACTGTGGTACAAGCTAGACCACGTGGATAGGGAGCACTTCCAGAGAGGAGGCTGAGCCACCACTTTGTGAATGGGGAAAGGTGCTTCAAGGGAAGTTTCAAGAAGAAGGGACAAATGAACAGGGCTGTGAAGGATGAGTAGGAGTTTGCCTCGTAGTGACAGTAGAAGGAAGTACATGCAAAGGGTATGTTTGGGGACAGCTTGAAGTTCAGTGCATGCCAAGGCCAATGGGTGGGAGGTAAGGCCAGAAGAACTTGCTGAGTTCAGGATGTGGGCAGCCTTGGGTGTCAGGCTAAGGAGAGTGCAAGCGCCATGGAAGGTTTTGGAACCGCAGAAAGGCATAAACAGAGCTGGGCTTCAGGCAGGTTAATCTGGCAGTGGCCCAATGGTCCGGGGGCAAGCAAAGCAGGTCCTGGTTCTGAATCTCAGCTCTGTTCTTTTCCAGCGGGTGACCTGGGGCAAATCAGTTTCCCCTTTGTGTCTCAGGCTCCTCATTTCTCAGTGGGACTTCCAACAGCACTCTGAGAATTAACTGAGATGATGCTTGCAAAGTGCTCAGATAGTACTGGACACACAGCACTCTCCTGGTGACTGTGTGGGGCAGATAGGAGGGGCAGAGATCAGAGCTGGAGGCTGGGAGCTTCGGGACAGCACCCAGGCGAGAGACACTGGGGATGGTCTGAGACCTCAGGGGAGGGAGGGGGAAGTCACAGGCAGAGACAGACCATGTATCACAGAGGAGAGCCCTGGCTTGGAGTCCAGCAGGCCTGGGGTGAATCTCAGCTCTGGTACTTCCCAGCTGTGAGACCTAGGTGAGGCCCTTAGTTTCTCTGAGCCTCATTTTCCTCATCTGTACAATGGGCCTGCTGACCTCCATTACTCAGGGCCCCGGTGAGTAAGAAGTTGGGGTTCTGGGCTCCTGGGAGATACCTGCTAAGAGTCCTTTGAACTTGAAGCTGGCGGGGAGGGCAGAGGGAGTTGAGGAGGCCGCTGGGAGGAGAGAAAGTGTGGCAGGCAAGGGGAAAAGCAAGGGGGAAGGGGGATGTTCACTGGTAATTAGAACGCTTGAACTTCAGAAAAGTTAATTAATGACGAGGCTGCTGTTCAGAGCAGTCTCAGGCTAGAAGGGGGCCCTGGCAGGGACTGTGCTTAATTACAGGCTATGGCAGGAGAGTGGTGGTGGGGTGGGGGGTGGGGGTAGGAAGGAGCTTGGCTGGGCCGGGAAGGTCTGAAGGAGAGGTAGGAAGGAAGGCAACATCCCAAGGTGAGCGAGGGCCTGGGGATGAGAGGGAGGCCGTTGCCAGGGAAACCAGGTCCATTCGCTGTCAGGCAAGAAGAGGTGTTCACCCCCAGTGGGTGGGGTCTGGCTAGCGTGGCTACTTCCCAGTTTAGAGCAAGGGGCCAGGATTTTCATTTGGAGACACACAAGAATCACAGGATATCAGAATGGTCAGGGCCTGTAGAGATTTACTTATTCATGCAACAGACGTTTACGGAGCTCCTACTAGATGCCTGTCGCTGTTAGAGGGATGAATGCAAAACCCTTGTCCCCTTGGAATGGAGGTTCTGGTTGGGGTAAAGACCACAAGCATGCCAACAAGACAGCTCGCCGGGCCTCTGGAGACTGAGTTCCATTCCTCTTGGTGCAGAAGCTGGTGAGGGCCTAGGCTCAGATATTCCAGAATCTAGTGATGAGTTCTAACCCCGGTTGTGGAAGAAGAGGGAAGGACAGGGGTGTCCAGCGCATCCCAGCCACACTGCACAGGCCATCTGTAGGCGCCAGCCCCGGCCCTGGGGCAGACACGGAGGAGGCATAGGTCAGGGGAGGAGAGAGGTGGTCAGAGAAGAGAGGCAATGATGGTCAGAAGGAGGTGTTCAGAGACGGACAGGCAGGGATAGCCCAGAGATGGCCTGCCAACTGGGCCTCTCTGGATTTCTCATTTCCTGGCCCCAAAGGGAACACTTAGGCTGGGGCAAGGAAATAGGGGAGGGGTCCTCGAGAGCGGGGGCTTGGTAGGATTTGGGTCCTCTGGTGGGTCCCACACCGGCAGCCATGTCTGTTGAGAGGTGGCTAGGCTGGGCTTGTATCCAAGGGTTTTGAAAACTTGGGCATTGACCTACTCAGGGGAGGCATGGGGAGGGCACCAGGGTATGTGCCTGTATTTGTGGTGGGCGGGGCATTATACTCCAGGGAGCATTCAGCCCTCCCTTGGCTACCGTCTTCCCGACTGTTTTGTCCTTGACTCGGTGTGTACATGGTTTGAATGTGTCAGCATGCTGGTGATCCTGCTGAACTGCGTGACACTTGGCATGTACCAGCCCTGCGACGACATGGACTGCCTGTCCGACCGCTGCAAGATCCTGCAGGTGAGGCGGCCCACTCGGCCTGGCTTGCTACGCCCCGCCCACGAGGCCCCGCCCCGCACCAGCCTTGCCCCGCCCGCCTGTCATACCCCGCCCACTAGCCCGGTGCACCACACCTCGCCCTACCTTCCATACCCCGCCCACCCGCCCCGTCCACCCCGCCCCACCCGGTGTGCCATACTCCACCCCTTCTGCCACAAAGCCTACTTGCCCCTGCCCCGCCCTGCCTGCCCCGCTCCTGCCCACCACGTGGCCTGCTCTCGCTCAACTGGCTGTCCTCTTCATCGTTCCCAAATGGTCTTACCCATTCCCCTTCTTGATCCTTTCTCCCCTTCATGCCCTCTATATTTTGGAGCCTCTGCCCTAGTTTAGGGCCCCATCTTCCCAACCTAGATGCCTCCCCAAACCTTCTCCTGGTCTCCCCAGTCTCAGACTAACCATACTGCCCAATGCTCACTGGAGTGCCAGTGACCCTGAGTCTCTGGTCAAAGCCTGCCCTTAGCTCCTGGTGCTCTTGGAATGAAGGCTAAACTGTAATTTGCTGTCAGTTCCTGTCAGGAGCCAGCCTCCTGTATCTCTCCTGTTCTCATCTCCCGGGTCCAGGTGGGGTCCTAAACCAGGGTACCTGCCATGACCCCATGCAGCGCTTGTCTACCCGTAGTGCAAGGTGTTAGGGTTATACCAATTTTACAGATGTTTATAAACATCCTCATCCCATGTCCTGTCCCTGGAAAAGCCAGATTCCTCCTGGGAGGAGTTGCCTTCTGCGTCTTGTGTTTCCATGGGACTCAGCAGTTCTGAGCTGCCTTCAAGCAGCCCAGGGTCTCAGAATCACCCCCTGGGGCACTTGTTAAAGATGCAGACCTGGCCCATCTCAGATCTGCAGAATCAGAATCTCTGGGGTGGTAGTTCCTGGGTCTGAGAGGGTGACAAGCTCCTCATCCAGCCCCAGGCCCCTGAGGAGAGTTAGAACCAATTAGCCTCACTGGGTGCCAGGCTGGCTTCCCAACCAGCTGGTGAATTCATCAAGGACTCCTTTCTATGTCAGTGACATCCAGCCTCCCTCCTGACACACAGCAAGTGGGCCCATTTGTTGAATTGACCATAGCCCTTGATGATCTGGAAAGAATTCCACCCAGGCCCTGTGCTCAGGAAATACCTACTCCCTTGAGCCTATACGCCTATATGCATTTGGGGCCTTGTTTCTAAACAGAGGAAGGCAGCCCTGAAACCTGCCCACAGGAACATCAGATCTGTTTGGAGAAAGCTCCTTCCACGTGGGCTTTGGAATCAGACAGACCTGAATGTCAGTTCTGATTCTGCCGCTTGTGTTCTGCAATATGTTCTTATGTTCTGGGGCAAGTTGCTTGACCTCTCTGAGTCTGTTTCTGCCCCTAAATGGGGCTATCCGTGGGGTTGCTGTGGGAATTAGGAAAGAGAATGCAGATCAGATATCTAGCCCAGTGCTTGGCCCAGTGTTATCAAGGAGAGCCCTTTGCCCTGCCCCTATTAGGGGCCCTTGTCAGTAGGCCTGACTTTCGGGAACAAAAGAATGGGCTGCATGACCTTAGGCCTGTTCCTTCCCCTGTCTCTTCATTTGTGAAATGACTCCACTGGACCAGGATCTCTGAGGTTCTCTTCCTGCCCAAGAGGGGATGTCTCCAGGTCTTTTCCATGAAGGACATTTCCTTCATGTCCATGCCTTTGTCCTCACCCCACACTGTGGCTCCAACCCTGTGGTTCTGCTCCAGAGCCTCATACTGTCCCTTGCTTCTTGCCTTCCTCCCGTCCCTGCAGGTCTTTGATGACTTCATCTTCGTCTTCTTTGCCATGGAGATGGTGCTCAAGATGGTGGCCCTGGGCATTTTTGGCAAGAAGTGCTACCTTGGGGACACATGGAATCGACTGGATTTCTTCATTGTCATGGCAGGGTAGGTAGTGTATATCACAGGTCTTAGCGTCTGGTGCACACCAGACATAATGCAATTAATCTGTGGGGCTTCTTGGTGTTTATGAGGAGGCTGCATTGGGTAGGGCCTTCCTGTACTCCTGGGGTGGGGGGAATGATGGCCCTTTGCTGAATGGCCTAGACAGACAGAACTTCCTCCCCTCTCTGGTAAGACATGTGTCCTCCTGCACTGTCTGCTGATACTGGGTCTGTTTCACACTAACTGTAGGACCTTGAGAAAGAAACTTAACCTGAGCCTCAGTTTCCTCATCTGTAAAATGGGGATAAGTATGGCTCTATCAAATGAGCACCCAATCAATGTTAATTATTACCCTAAAGCGCTCAGCAGGTCAGAGACAGCCCCAACTCAGGCACTGTGTGACTCCAAACTGTGGTTATTTCTTTCAAGACACAAACTACAGTCAGAGAGAAGCCAGGTTGCAGGTTAGCCCATTTGAAGCCTCTTGGACCCTGCTTTGTGCCTTGTTCCTGCTTTCCTGGGTCAGACTGGGCTGGTGGCTACTCCTGCATTCATCTAACAGCCAAGGGGCGAATGAGCTCCTTCGAAGCACTGTCCTAGGCATGGGGTAGGAAGAACAGCCAACGCAGAACAGGCCTTTTCCTTCCCAGCTACTGTGCAGGGAGAGACATCCACCAGCTATGGAGGCGAACGTGCCACACACACAGAGACAAGAGCTCTAGGGGAATCTCTGTGGTTTTCTGAGAGCATATCTGAGACAACATGGTGGCTTGGGGGCTTGAGGACTTTGCTGAGGAGGTGACACACAAGAGCGGGAGGACAAGCAGGTGTTCATCGTGCCCGGTAATGGGTCAACAGGACAGAACTGAGAGGGGCAAGAGACAGAGGGGGAGAGGGAAAGGCTGGAGGCCTGCGGCTGTGCGCGTGAGTGTGCACGTGTGGGTGTGACAGTAGGGAGTACTCACGTATGTGTGTCAGTGTGTGTGTGTGTGTGTGTGTGCGTGTGTGCGTGCATGCGAGGTGCCCCTGGGACAGGGCAAGGAGGGAGGATAGGCACCCAGCCGAGATGGGAAATCAGTGTATGCTGAAATCCACAGGGATATTCTGAAATGAAATGATTTGTCCACCAGCGTTTAAAAAAAACCATTACACCTCTGCTCAGGAGGCTTTCCTGAGAACAGAGTTCAACTTCACCGCCACCCTGTCAATTATTTGGACCTTGCTGGAAGCTGTGCTGGGTTCATATGGTTTCTTGTGAACTGTGCCCCTCCCGTGGTCAAGTCTTTCATTCTCCTTCTCGTTTTGCTTTGGCTGGAGGCCATCCTTAAGTCGTTTGTTGTTGTTTTAAAGACAAGGTGTTTGGATAGTGTAATTTTTCAGAGTTGTCTCTCCAAACCTACATTCCTTTGATCTTCTTGTGCGAAGGACAGTTTTTGTCTGCTTCACTCTGGAATCATAATTTCTCTCCTCAGAGCCCTGCATGTGGTCCATTGAAATCCACAAGCTCGAACTGCGGGTGAGTCCAGGACAGGTCTGACTCCTCTTCCTGGCTGTTTCCCTGCCAGATCCTTGTAGGGTTTTCTCCTCACCTTCAGAATGCAGACAGTACACTAGGGCAACTTTAGGTATAGAACTGCTCCCCATGGAGCCTTTTAGAACTGGTATTTTCCTTCACGTCAAAAAAAAAAAAAATATATATATATATATATATATATATTTCTTTTATTGGCTTTTTGGGTTTTGTCCATTCTTCTCTGCTGCCTGCTGGCAGTCCCACGAAGTGGATATTTCCCTCCTGTATCTGTTCTCTGCATTTACCCTCTTTTCCCTCAAAGGTTTCGTCTGTACTAGAGGAGAATTTGTTGACTTGTCTTCTGAGTCACCAACGATGTCCTTTCTTCTAGTTACTGCCCCTCCTGGAATCATTCGTTTCGTCTCCCCTGTGTCTTGTTAATTCCCAAGATCATTTCTTGTTCCTGGGTTTCTCAGACCCATTCTTGTTTTATGGGTGTGACACTCATTCGACTCTCATCTTATGGATACGAAGTAGGCTTCTTAACAGTCCTTTCCTGACCTTGAAGTCAAAGTATAATCTCCAAAGAGTTAAAAAAAAAAAAAAGACCTGCACACAAATCTTAAAAGGCATGTGATTTAGCCCCCGTCTTAATGAGGAACGGGCAAGTTGGTAGTCAACAGAATTAGGAAAACAGGCATTGGAGAGAAAATGTGGGGATGAGAGAGTTAGGTTGGAATCAAAACTGGTTAACGACCTATCGGGTCATAAAACGATAACTTGGGTTATCTTTTCTGTTGTGCAGAAATCACTTACAAAACTGCAGGAGAATGTGATTCCACAGCAGCCAGACCTTTAATTAACAGTCAATAGTGAACGAAACCAAGGGATATTCCCCCTGATAGTGAAGTAATCTTTAGCTGGGTGTGTTAAGTAATGCTCCTAAATGACACGGTGAGAAATACTGACCTCCCTGTGCCTTACTTCCAGGTTTTAGGATAATTGTTCTTGACTCCTGCTTGGGGGAAGGCATTTGCTTTGCCGGTTCCACTCAGTGCCTCCTACGACACCCCCACCTTGCCCTTTTGACTTGAAGAGTCTCTGTTGCTTACTGAGTTCCCCCCCTGCTCCATTAAAACACTGAAAATCCAAGCGGAGGAGAGTGAGGACTGGCAAGGTCTCTGGTATCTTCTCTCAGTCCTTGGGTGGGGTCCATAGGCCAGCATCCCGCTGGGTAGGTGTGGGGTCGGTGGCGGGGTCGGGGGCGGGGAGAGCAAGGGCTGCACGCATGCGCAGTCACGGGGGGGGGGGCATGCTGGGTTTAATGCTCTGCTATGTCACCGTTTTGAAATTCCTTCTAGATTTTGAAGGGGGGCCCTGCATTTACATTTAGCACTGAGTTCCACAAATTATATAGCTGGTCCTGGTTGGGGAGAGGTTCAATGGAGACTTTTTTCCTAGAGTCATGAACACATGTGGGTGACCCAGACCTGTCTTGTTCTCAAGGTCATCCTTGTCCTTTGTGCCTAGGGATGGTGTGGGTGCGGAGGGCAGGATGGGAAGCCACAACCCGAGGCTCCACAGCCCAGCTCCCCAGTCCCAGCCCCGCTTGGTGCTATAAATGTTAGGTTTCCTGAGTAACGGGCCTGACATCCCAAGGACGTTTCTTCCTTCCTGCTCCTCCCCTTCCCCAAATTACTGGCTCCTTTTTCAAGCTGTGGAGGAGACAGTCTCCACGCTGGAAGGTTCCTTCGAGGTCAGAGCCTTCACCTCCACATCCAGTCAGCCCCTGCTCGCATGCTGTCGCTGTGGGGAACTCACCTAGCAGCTGATACCAAATGGGGACAGCCCGATGTGCTAGAAAATTCTTTCTTTCACTGAGCCAAATTTGTCCTCCTGTAGCTCCCATCTGCTGGGAATATTCATTCACTTGTTTGTTTAAAAAAATCAGTATTTATTGAGCACTTACTACATGCCGGGCCTTGGGTTGAACAAGAGAGATGCCATTATGATCGCACGGTTTAGAAAACAGATGTAAAACAGAGAATATGATGCTAAGTAAATTCTACATTGGGATTAGGGCTGTTGCAAGGAAGCTCAGAGGACCATGATATTGTGGAACAGGGACCTGATTTACACAGGGGGGTGGTGGATGCCCCCCGAAGAAGAGAGGCCCCGGCGGGGAATAAGAGCTGAACGGGCAGAGGATGAGGGCAGAGTGTCTAAAGGGGAGGGGACGGCCTGCAGAGGGCCCCCAGGGCTGTTCGGGGAAGGTGTGTGAGGGGAATTTGGGGGCCTAAGGATCCTGGGGAGGGTGGGCAGGTGCTAAAAGATGGGGACAGAGAGGGAGGCAGGGGCCTGATAACAGAGGGGGCCCAGAACCTGCAGGGGAGGTCATCTCTGACAGACTCACGACGTCCTTCAGAATTTGGAAGGCGGTTCCTTTCCTCCTTGAGGCTCCCTCTCATTTTCCTTTTCCTTTCCTTTTTTTTTTTTTTTTTAAGATTTTATTTATCTGAGAGAGAATGAGAGAAAGAGAGCACAAGTAGGGGGAGGGGTAGAGGGAGAGAGAGCGAGAGCAGCAGACACCCTTCTGGGCAAAGAGCCCAATGCAGGGCTCAAATCCCAGGACCCTGAGATCATGACCTGAGCTGAAGGCAGATTCTTAACTGACTGAGCCACCCAGACGCCCTCCCTTTCTTCACATGGAATGTCCCCAACACCCGCCACCATTGGTCAGAGGACAGCAGAGGCCACCTCATCTGCTGGGCTCATTTGAGGCTGTCACGGTGCCTGGCCTGGGGTAGGTCCCCAAACTCCCAATGACAGCTCACGGGGCAGAGAGAATGGGCTGTCCTTGTCCCCGTGCCATGTGGTGACCTGTTGAGCGGCTGTGCTCCCTGCCACGCCCTTTGTGTTCACTTTCCAAGCCAGGTCTCTCCTACCCTGGAACTAGACACAGTTGACCTTTTCTTAACCCAAGTACCAAACTTTGCGTGTTTTGCCATTAATCTTCTCTTACAGTGATCCCTTGGAGTCCTGATTCAATCACTCATTACACTTACTTCCTGTGCTTGATCTGCTCAGGAGAGCGCAAACCTCCAGTAAATATGGGTTATGCTTGAATCCACCTCACTGTCTTATCTGAACTACACTTTTCTGCTCTTGTCTATTAGGAAGTCATGAAATAGTCAATGGTGTTACTGTTGAACTTGAGATATTCTTTATGTCTCTGTCTCTCTCGGTGCATTGTGCTGGTACTTCTACCTCCTCCCCCAACAAAAACCTGAATGGCCATTGCCATCTGTGGGGAGCGGCCTGGGCATTTCTGTTAAAATCTTCCCCAGGAATTCCAGTGATGATTTTCTTAGGTGAACCAGGGCTGGGGGACTGGGCTGCAGGGACCTCTCCAGAATGAGGCTGAGGCAGAGTCTTGCCAAGGGCACGGCTGGTGAGGACCCCGTCTTGGATGAATGCAGGGAACAGGAGCTGCCTTGAGTCAGAAAGCTCTTGAAAACTTCCAACTGTGATGGCATCCCAGAGAGGGCCTCGGTGTAGGAAAGTGACGAAGCTAAGGGATGACCACAAGCAGACCAGGAATAGGCAACCAACCTCTCCACTCCTCAGACACATGCACAGCCTTGCCCCCCTTCTCAGTGCTCCTCAAAGTTCAAGGAGCAACAGGATCTCTGGGGGGTCCATGTTAAGATGCAGGTTCCCGGGCCTCCCACCCCAAGGGTCCAGACCCAGGGATCTGGGTATGGAGGGCCTAGGAATTTGCGTTTTAACCAAACACCCCGCTGGCCCCAGTGCAGGTGCTCTCACTCATTTGACCCTCAAGATGCCCTTGACCGGGAGAGCTTCCAGTGGAGATGACAATTCCCAGTTCTGGGGAAGAAGCGTGAGGAGGGCCCCGTCTCTGGTCTGGGGCCGGGATCTGAGTATTACGACAGATCGTGACAGGCAGACGTACCTCGTGGACAGAACTGTGGGGACCCCGGCTAGGAATTTCTTATCATCATTAAAAATATTAACACAGATAGCAGTAATGTCAGTAACTCAGCCCCTCAGCCGGGGAGCGAGAAGGAGGGGCTGGTCTGTGTCCATCAGACTCTGGGAACCTCTTTTCGGGCGCGAGTGAGCACACACAGGGAACAGCTTGCCCATCCTGACTTTTACAGGCTCTGGGGAAATAAAATGTCAATAAGAATTGTTCCTCGACCCCAGACTGGAGCTTTCTAAAAAGAGCAGGCAGGCACGTCCCCTCTGCAGTTGCTTGCTGGGAGGTCCTTTTGTCCGAAGTGCCCGTCCGTGGTTCTTTAGAAAGCAAAGGGAATTGAATCTTCCTCGGCTCCATCTGGGGTGTGATAAAAAGTAAGAACATCTACTGTTTGCCGAGTGCGCACTGCGGGGCCAAGCTGGGCATTTGCTGGTTTCATCTTCAGACTGGCTCTGCGAGGGATGGACCGTGGTGAGTTGCATTTCACAGATGAGGCACGGTAGCAGGGAGAGACCTGCCCACGGTCACGGGCTGGTAAAGGAAAGGGCTGGAAGGTGAACCCAGGGAGCGAGGCTCCAGAGGCTGGAGCTGAGTCCTGGTTTTGCTTACCTTGCTGGGAAGCATTTGGCTGCAAGTAACAGAAGACTCAACCAGCGGTGGCTCGAGGAAATCCTGGGGTGTTTTTTCCAACATAACATGAAGTTCTGAAGTCGATGTGCGCTGATGATGGCTCTGTGACGTGGGGGCTAATGTCTGTGATTTTCCAGGCCTTCCTTTCATGGTCACAAGGTAGCTGCTGAAGCTGTGGGCTTCATGCCTGCCTCGAAGGAGGGAAGGATGAAAGGAAACAGGGCTGTGCCAGTCGTGCCTGGCCACTTGGATCAGGAAGACATTTTCTTTCCTAGATCTTTCCTCCGTGCTAGCACACTTGGCCAGAACTGGGTCTTGTGGCCACGTTTAGCTGCAGGGATAGCCAGCAAAATAGAAAACATCATTGAATTTGGCTCCACCAGCCAAGAATTGTTCCCTGGGGCCAGGCAGGATTGGAAGCAGAGAGAGTGCACATTACGTGGGCAACTCTCAGCGTGTGCCACATTCCTCTCCTAGGGCCTGAGTTTCTCTGTCTGCTCTTGGCCAAAGCTGAGGCCCTGTCATGTTACCAAGCCTCACTGGAGCCTCAGGAGCTCTGCCTGGGCTGCCAGGGCAAGGTGTGTGATCTATTGAGAAGTCTAAAGTCAAATTCAAGCCATCCAGGCTGTGCAGAGGCCTGTCCCTGCTCACAGACTGGGCTGCGGTAATGGGAGTCAGAGTGTCATCATTGTGGCTGTTTCCAGGAGCCTTTGGAGCTGGCCTCCCTCCGGCATGACTCTGTATGCATCATCTGTGAGTCAGGGAAGCACTCCTTATGTCAACAAGACCTGGGCACCCTCCTGGTCTTCCCGTCTTCACATCCTGATTTATCCTGGGCTCTACAGGTCTGTCTGCTCCAAGCACTGGGGCTCTGAGGGCAGGGCTGAGGCTGACTCAACATCCCAGAGTCCCCAGAGCTTGGCTCTGGGCCAGCATGGAGGGGGAGTCTCCATGACTTGTTTGCTTGGAATCTGTTGTGACCGGGCACTGTGGAGCTGCAGGAGAGGGTATCTGGAGCCATTTTCTTCCTTTCCTTTCTTCTCTCTCTTCCCTCCCTCCCTTTCCTTTCTACCCTTCTCACCCTCCCTCTCTCCATCCCTCGTCCCTTCCCTTCCCTCCCTTCCTTGCTTCCTTCCAAGATTTTTTTTTTAAATACATTTGAGAGTGAGAGAGAGCATGGGAGTGAGAATATGAGCAGGGGGGAGGGTCAGAGGGAGAGGGAGAAGCAGACTTCTGGCTGAGCAGGGAGCCCAGCGCCGGGCTCAGTTCCAGGACCCTGGGATCATGAACTGAGCCCAAGGCAGGTGCTTAACCAACTGAGCTACCCATGTGTGGAGCCACTTTCTTTCTTTTTTTTTTTTTTTTTTAAGATTTTATTTATTTATTTGACAGAGATCACAAGTAGGCAGAGAGGCAGGCAGAGAGAGAGAGGAGGAAGCAGGCTCCGCTGAGCAGAGAGCCCGATGCGGGACTCGATCCCAGGACCCTGAGACCATGACCTGAGTCGAAGGCAGCGGCCCAACCCACTGAGCCACCCAGGCGCCCCTGGAGCCACTTTCTTTTAAGCTGAACTGGCGTTGGGTGGGTGTGGACCTGGGAAGATTCCAGTGGGAACCTTGGGATGGATGTTTTTCTCATTTGCTGTGGAGTAGAGTGGATGAGAGCAATGGTAACCACTCAGGTTTGTTTCCATGGAAACAAGATGCTACACGCTCTGCGGGCTGAGGGGTAAGTCGCCGGAGATTCTCAGGCCACAGGTTGACAAGCCGACACCAGTCAATCATGAATCCGGAAGGCCTCTCTCGGTTACACGGGAAAGGAACCTGCTGACCCTGGTTTAGGGGAGTTTATCATTTCCTTTCCTGAAAGCCGCGGGGTCTCTGGTTTCAGGGCCCATTTGATCCGGAATCCTGGAAGAGATCACTAGACACTGTGTCCTTCCATCTTACAGCTCTGCTCCTTGCTCTGTGCTGACAAACATCCCGGCAGCTTCCTGCCGGGGGGTGCGGGTGGCAGAGGGCAGCCCCGGCCTCAGAGCCCTCTCTTGGACTCACTGGAAGGGGCCCTTCCCTTTCACAGTCCCTCCAAGGAGTGTGGAACGTAGCTTCCTTGACTTGGATTGGCCGGCGTGGGTCATGTGCTCATTCCTGAACCAATCACTGCGGTTGGGATGAGGCTGTGCTCTGATTGGCGATCGCCAGTCCGGGCCCCACCCATGCCACGTGGCCTGAGAGTGGGAAGCGTAGACTTCGCAGAATGCCAGGATTGTTCGCTCGAGAGCTGGGAAGGGAGCTCTGGGTAGGCAGAAATCAGCAGGTTTACCAGAAGTGGTGTTTACTGACAGCGTTGCGCTCCCTTACGTCCTCACAATCCCGAGAGCTTGGGAGAAGGGGTGCTTAATGCCATGTTGCACATTTGGAAATGGAGGTTCAGAGAGAGTAGCAACCTGCCCCAGGTCACACAGCTTGTAGGGCCGAGATCTGGGATGTGCTCACATATGGCTGGCCCAGAGCCCATGCTGACTCACAACACGAAGGGTTTTACCTGTTCAGAGGCCAAAATGTTCCAGTCCACCTGCCCCTGAGGACCTGGGCAACTTTACCAGCCCTCAGAGGGCTGCCGGCTGAGTCCTCCGAGAGGGACATTTACCCCCTAAAGTCTGGTAGAGCCCAGAGTGTCTGTCTGGCTCCCAGCAGTTGTTTCCACTGGTGGTACCCAGAGGAGGCTAGTGTAACGTGCAAAATTTCATGAAGCAGACATCGGGAGGCATATTTGGGACCTGTACTTAAAAATGACGTCTTATTGTTTATCTGAAATTCTGATTTACCTGGGAATCCTGTATTTGTGTGGCAGCTGTACCTAGAGATGAAGTCACTGGAGTATTGTTGTCCGAGCGGAGGCTTGTGTGGAGAAGATGCGGCTCTCCTGCTGCTGTGGTCCCTGGGGCTACCCTGGGTCCCACCTGCCTGGGGTCTGTGTATGCAGCCTTTCCTTCGTCTTTGAGGCCCCAGAACTTTCCTTGACTCTGAACTTGGCCCAAGTTGGTTTCAGAATCCCTGTTTCCTGGTTTCATAGGATTTGTGTGAGGGTGTATGGATGGAAGTGACCTGTAAACCAGAAAGTGCTGGCCAAGGTCAAGGGTTAATGTGATTGCTCCCTAATTCTCTCTTTCCATCATTTCCTCCCTCCTTAACCTCCCTCAGCTGCACACCTACTATGCGCTAAGTGCGGGGTAGCGGTGTGGGCTGGTGGTCTAGTCATCGTTAGAGCATGCCTGAGTCATCACAGGGCTGCCTCCTGACAGATGATCTGCCATTTCCAGCATCTCAGCTTCCTTTCCATTAGCTACATCTCAAATTACATTTTAAGAAAGCCCCCGTGGGCCCCTTGCAAAGATTGAGGAAACACCCTATTTTTATCAGCAACACACAGAAATCATCTCCTGGGAGGGGTATTTCCTGGAAAGATGTTAAATCTCAGTCATTTTATGTTGCTTCTTGTCAGCTCCAGGCTTTTTTTTTTTTTTCCCCCTGATCTTGTCCCTCAAGTTCTGTGTTTGACAAGTTGGCATGGAGAGCCCGCCCTGGGCCGGGACACCGGGGACGTAGCTGGGACTCGGAGCCAGGCCCTGCCCTGGGGAACTGGGACATGACAGAGCACATGTCAGAGCCAGAGGTGCCCTCCTAGGGGACAGCGGGACACAGGGCAGGCGAGCTTAGTTCAGGGGTGGGCCCTGGGCCTTTCTGGGGCACCCGGGTAGGTCGGGCAGGTGCAAAGGCAGGTATCTTGGAAAAAGCCCAGGGCACTGTGGGAATGTGGGGTGTGCACACGCTCCTGGAAGGCAGGGCACGTGGCAGACGGTGCTGGGGTCACATCAGAGCTTCCGGAGGCCCTTCCTGCTGGGCTTTCTCAGGCAGGAGGTGGGGCTCAGGGAGGAGTAAGGCAGGCACGTGCGATTCTGCGATTCGTGGGCAGGTGTGAGCTGAGGCAGGGAATGAGGCTTCAACAAAGGAAGTAACTGTCAGCGCTTCTTTGGCTCCTCCTTGGGCCAGGCCCTGTTCTTTTTTTTTTTTTTTTAAGATTTATTTATTTGAGAGAGAGAGAGTGCGCACGCACACCCGTGAGAGAGAGAGGGAGAGTGTGTGCAAGCGGGTGGAGGGGCAGAGAGAGAGAGGGAGAGAAACTCAAGCACACACCCCACTGAGCAGGAGCCCAATGCGGGGCTTGATCTCAGGACCCTGAGATCATGACCTGAGCTGATATCAAGAGTCTGATGCTCAATCGACTGAGCCACCCAGGCACCCCGGGGCCAGGCCCTGTTCTAAGCACTGACTATATTGGAGCCCATATCATTTTCCCCACAGCCCTAGGAGGTCGGTTCAGTGACTTGCCCAGGGTCACTTGGTATGCTGGGGTTGGGATCCGGCTCCATGCTCTAACCACCAGGGAAAATTCCCCCAGGGGTGCTTGCCTGATTCTAGGCACTGCTGTGTGTGTGTGGGGTTTCCTGGCTACCTGGCCAGCTGAGGCGGGGGTGCTTGGGAGCCAGAAGGCGGCTGGCCTGATGCCTGATGAGGAGGGGGGCGGGCTGCACAGAGCTCCCAAATCCCACGCTCTCTGGCTGTGTGATCTGGCCTCTTTCTGAGTCTCAGCTTCCAAATCTGGCAGTGGGGGCCAGAAGTCCTCAACGGGAAGGTGTGTCAAGTGCCTGGCACATAGTGCTCAGGAAACCCTTGTGAACCAGCCAGGACCCTTGAGTCGTCAGTGGGAGAAACCAAAGGCAAGTGCAGCCCAAGCCTCAGAGGGACTGTATTGGCTTACAACTGGAGAAAGCAGAGGGCAGATCTGGGATTGGATGGAGGGAGTGCTCGAACCATATGGCCAGGCTCCTGCTTCTCTCCAGCTCTGGACTCAGCCTTCTTTTGAGTTGGCAGAATTCTTAGGCCACCATGGAGGCAAGATGGCTGTTAGCGCCTAAGGGTTTCCAGGCGGTAGCTTAGCCGGGGAAAGCCCTCTTCCCTGTCACCCCAGCTCAGCAGCCAGGCTGCCCCTCATGGCCCATGGGACCCATGGGGTCTCATGCCCATCCTGAACTAGTCACGGTGGCTGGGGGTTGGTGTCCGCCATGTGACCCGGCCTGGGCCTCTAGGGCTCTCTTGGGAGCCAGGGGATCCGGGGGTGGGGGAGGAAGTCCCCTCAGCAGGAATAGGTAGGGCTGTGCCCTGAAGACCCGGGTTCTCTCTCCCAGCCCACTCCTGCACCTGAGCCCCTCTCCTCAAGGACATCCCCGGAACTGGGTTCAGCTACTCTCCTCCTGGGGTGATGTCAGGACAGAAGTGTTCGCTTTAAAGCAAAATTACTTACCTAATTAGGTGCTTGGGAGCTGGCAGGAGGTAGTGGGGGTTTTTGTTGATTTTTTTTTTTAGACTTTTAGCACCGAAAGCTGTGTGATAAAGTAACTGTGTAATTAGGAATTAATTTCTCACTCCTGTAAGTGATGTCTTACTTGGGGCCCGAGGGAAGTCAGCCCAGTGGTTATTTACCCATAGAGTGACCCTTCTTCACCCTCTCTTTTTTGGAAGGGGGAGTGTCTCCCATAGCTGTCATCCAGGGTGTGGAGGGAAGTAGCTTCTTTCATCACATGTGTTATTCATGCAAAGCAGATCCCTGAGTGCCTACGGTGTGCTGTGTGGGGTTGGTGTGGGGGTATGTCTCAGAGGGAGGGGTGACTGGCCAGCCCTGACCCCCTCTGGTCCCATTCTGAGGCCCACTCCACACAGTCTCTCAAGGCGTCCCGATTGTGCCCCCATTGTCCACATCAGTGACCCGCTCACGAACAGCCTCTCATTGGCTTTTCTCTGTTTCCTCCCCTCCCTTGCCACACTCCTTGGGATCACCTCCGGAGCTCTTGGCTCAGGGTCTGCTGTGGGGGAACCCATGCTAGACAGGAGGTATAAACAGAGTGTGGAATAAGCCAGAGCAGAGAGGGGCTTAGACTTTGTTTTGAGAACAATGGGGAGCCACTGAGAGTTTAAGTCAGGGAGCAATACAGCTAGATTGGAATTTTAGGAGGTTTTAGCTGATTGAAGAAGGGATTGGGGGGAGGAAGTAAGAGACGGGAGAATAGTCAGGAGGCTGCTGTACCTGTCAGAAGAGAGGAATGGTGACCAGACTAGGGCAGGGGTCAGGGAGCTGTGAGCAGACTGTCCCAAGTTGGTGCACAGAGTCACCATCAAGACATCATGGTTCCTGTGAGATAGACTCAAACCCACATTTCCACCCTTCTAGTTACATGTTCTGCCCATCTTTCTCCATCCTTGTCCAGTATCCCCCTTTCTGTCCTCTTCCCCTCAGAGAAGAACGAGAACTCCTGGATTCTTCACTGTTCACTTACTATGTGTTCTTTATCACTGAATGCGTTTATACCCTGTCTGGTTCCCCCAGAGGAGATGTAGGTGCAATATAACACCCCCCCCCCAAGTAGAAACATAGAAGAGAGGTATAGAACCTGGCAGAAATGTTTAGGCCAGTGGATTTCCTGGAAGGATCTTTCTTGCTAAGAACTCAGTAACTCATTACCTTTCCTCCTTGACTGGATTGTCAGGAAGCTCAGAGCTAAGATTCCTAACACTAAATTCTCCAAGAAATTTCTCATGGGAGATTTTCAGTGGACCCCCTGAGGGCTGCAAGTGATGAGGTCTCAGGGACATTTCTGTAGTAGATTGTGAAGGTGTGTTCCCACACTGAAGCCCTGGAGGGTTGGGTCAGGGGGAAGGGAAGAGGCTGGGCTAGTGCCTCTCTCTGGGCCTGCCAGGCAATGTGGCTGCTTCAGTCCACCTCAGAGACGGGCATGGGTCTGATCAGCTTCCCATGAGCTGCTTGGGATCTGAGAGGTGCTCAGATCCTAAAACTTCCTGACCCTGGCTAATCATGGGTCTTGGTGACATTCATCTACACCCTGTGGCTCACTCAGAACCCAGGAGCCGGTCCCCTCCTTGTTTTAGAGAAACACAGAGGGAGAGCTTGAGCCTGATTTCTCACCCCGAGGCCAGAATAGGCCAGGTAACTGTAGATGTTTCCAGTTCTTGGTCCCGGCCTGTCCCAGGGCAGGGCCGGGGACGTGGTCTCTGTGGGCAGCCTTGCTTATTGAAGAAGCAAGGGTTCCAGTCTCTCACAGGTTCTTCTTGGGGGGACATGGAGCCCCTGGAGCAGTGTGAGGCAGGGCCAGGGGTCAGGCAGGGTTGGCCGGAGGGCGCCTGCTGTGGGGAGCCCCCGGCGGAGCGTGGGGAATGGTGTGGTGGGTTCGGAGGAATTGGGGGGGGGGCTCAAACGGGTTAACGCGGGTAAGGAATGAGACCTGGCGGCAGGCAGCAGGCCCTCCGACGCCGTGTGCTGTTTCTGTCTCGCCCTCAGTCTGGGAGGCATCTATTTATTTTTATTGCGAGACTTCGAGACTTCATGGGGATGGGAACAAATCCTGGGCTGTCACCTGCCAGAGCTCAGCAGGTGTGCCCTGGGGCTCCCGAAACAAAGGATCCTGGTGGGTTTCAGTCTGGCAGAGGCTGGGCACCCCCACCCCAGCATCCCCAGCAAAGCCAACACGGAGCCTGGGGAGCCCAGCTGTGTCCAGGGCGAGGTGCTGCCCCTGCTGACAGGATGGAGGGAGCCAGGGCAGGAGGAAGAGGACAGGTGGGGGAGGGGCGTGCGGGAGGAGCGGCCGGAGCTGGGGCAGCCGGCCCAGGTGTGTGTGTGTGTGTGTGTGTGTGTGCCTGTGCGTGTGCCTGAATCAGTGCGAGCGCCTGTTTGTGTGCCCGTGTGTGCCGCCCCCACAGTGCCTTCATCACACACGTCTCCCTGGCTGCCTGGAGAGCTCTTTCTACAAAATATGAAAATGACAGTTGGCTCACCCACGCACGGAATCCTCAGAGAGCTCCACTCCCTCCGTGCCCCGGCACACATCACCCTCTCTCCCCACCCACTGCCCCTGGGCCGGCCTCAGCCTGCAGCACCCTTTCTGCCTGGCGGCTGCCCCTACCTCCCCTCTCTCCTCCTCCTCCCCCCTTCCTTCTCCCCCTTCTGCCTCTTCTTCCCCTCCCCCTCCCCCTTCAGCCTCCTTTTCCTCCCTCTCCCTCCCTCCCACCTCCTCCTCTACCTCCCCTCCTTGGTCCTCCAGGTCCCCATCTCTCTGTTCTAATTCTCCGTCACTTTTTGGGTCACGCCCCCTCTTCTGAATATGGGCTCTGGTAGGAGTGTGTGTGGATGAGGGTGTCCAAGGAGGGAGTGTGTGTGTGTGTGCACCGACGGTTGTGTGCAGGTGTGTGACTCTGCCTGCGAGAGAGAGCATGGGAGCCAGAGCCTGTGCCCCAGGAAGCTGGGGGATGGATGGAGGCATTTCAGGCCAAGAAGCTTTCACTCAATTATTCTTCAAGCAGCGGGAGGGGGCGGTGGCTTCCCAACAGTTGGACAGGTTTGCCTGGTGTGTGGGAAAAGCCTTCATTTCCCCGCTGATGGTAGTGACAGGTGGAGCTGGCGGCCGTGCTGGAGCCCCAGGGTGGAGGATGGGGTTGCCGGGGGAGAGGGTGGGAGGGTCTGCTGAGCCGCACCCCGGGTCAGTCTGAGGCTGTAGGCCTAGTAGGGGGAGAGCAGGGACAGGTAGGAACTGAGCAGGACAGGCAGGATCTGATGGAAGCTGGGAAACCACAGAGGGGATCCCAGAGAGCTGCCTGCAGTGGAGATCTGGGAAGACTTCCTGGAGGAGACAAAATTCCTCCAAGGTATTTCAGGGCCGGTTGCACGTGGTGAGGGAGGGTGGACCTCTTAGCTGAGGTCCTGGAGGAGCAGTAAGGGCTCCAGTGTCATCTCTGCCTTTGGGTCTTTCCCTGGCTGGAGTGGCTACTCCTGAGCGCTGGGGCCAACTCTGAGTCCTTCTTGGGTCTGTAGTCCCCATACTGGCTTGGTTCATTGCAGACTCTGGTGTGGAAAAACTTCCAGGACTCTAAGGGGCATCACCGGATCCTTAAAGCATGAGAAAGGTTTCAGTGGACAGATGAGAGAGAGCATCCCAGGTGGAAGGGACAGAGGGTGCAGAGGCCTGGCGTGGCCGATGCACTGAGCCCAGGAGGCCGGAGCCTGGGCACCTTGCAGGGACTGTGCCTGGGAGAGCGTGGACTTTTCCTGCAAGTCAAGCACGGCGTGCCTGTCGCATCCCCGGAGGTGACACCTGGACTGCTGGGAGCCCGTGGTTGGGCCCAGAGGACTGGAGAGCAGACAGGGGGGGGCAGATGTGGTGTGACCCTGGCTGGGCGACCTGGGACATGCGACGTCACCTCTGTCTGGCTCCTTTCCTCGTCTGTGACTTTGGGCATCGAAGCCAGGCTTACTGGGGACCTGGGTGCTGGGGGAGATTTAAGGACTGGGGGCCCGGCTCTAGGCCTCTGCCGGCAGCCAGGACCTGACACTGCGGCTGTGATTTTGCCTTCTGGTCACTGCCTGGGGTCAGCCGCGCCCCACCCCCGCCTTGGTTCTCCCCTGCTAGCCTTCCCTGCTTTAGAGGCTGCTGGGGAAGCCCGGGCAAGAGCCACTCAGCAAGTGCTGGGCCGCAGCCGGGATCCTGACCCCGTTCCTCCCTCTCTCCTCCAGGCAGCTATGGGCACGGATGGACGAGCGTGGGTGGCTGGATGCTGTGGCTTGGTCCGAGGCCCCGTGTCCCTCCCGCTCCATCCCTCACTGTCCCCCTTTCTCTGCAGGATGGTCGAGTACTCCCTGGACCTCCAGAACATCAACCTGTCGGCTATCCGCACCGTGCGCGTCCTGAGGCCCCTCAAAGCCATCAACCGTGTGCCCAGTGAGTTGGCTCCCCCCGTGCCCCCCCCCCGCCGCTGGCAGCCATTCCTGAACTAAGACAAGAATGATCAGCACCTTCCAGCGCCTGTGCTGGGCATGGGGTTCCCTCAGTGACCGGACAGATGTGGGTCCTGCTCCCACCAGGCTCCTGGGCCTGTTTTTGGGCCCAAAGACGCGGGAGGGAGGTCCTGGTAGCTCTGAGTCCTGTAAGAACTGGAATAGCAGGATTCTGGGGAGTCTGGTTTTTCGGGGACAAGGCTCCTTGTGTGGGGCGGCTGTCAAGGAGGACACACATGTGAAAAGAAGCTGTTTAGTTTAAGGGAGAGCAGCCCCAGCTTTCGCAGGGGAGGGGATCCTCAGAGCCCTCACGGTGCCCACTTAGAACTCAAGCTCTGTCCCCCAACCAGGTGCCCGCGCACCCACCCACATCAGGACCCAACTATCCGTCTGTCTGTCCACCCAGTGTTGAGAGGTTATGTTATGAGAGGCCCTGGCATCTGTCCATATTCATAATCGTCAGAGCTTTTCCATCTCCATGATTTTCGTGAGCTTATGATCCCTTCGTGACGGAGGAGGTTTTCTCATGGAAAACCGAGGTGAAAAGACCAAGACTCAGAGACGCCAAGTAACTTGCTCAAGAGGCCTCCTGACTTCCCGAGCGGTGTTCTTTCTAGGACCCTGAGTTTCGATTAGGATGGGGGATGGGGAAGGAGAGAAGGAGGGAGCCCCAGCTGGCTCCTGCCTGGGATTTAGCCCTGTCAGCCAAGGGCAGGAAGTTTCGTGAGCACCTACTACCTCCGGTGTGGCATTTGATGTACTGATGGCTGACTGAATCCTCTGACAACCCTGGTGAGGCTCAGGTCGGTGGCGAGTGCCCGTGGGGCTGGCCTGACGCTGGGCCGGTGGGGTAGGGCAGCGGAGGCCACACTTAAGGAAGGCTGTTTGTGGAGGAGGCTGGGTGGCCCAACCGTAACTGCATTCTGAGATGGGCAGACCGGGCCAAGTACGGAGGGGGTCCCGGCGGTGCACGTACAGGGTCACGTCCCCACATGTGAATGTTGACATGGTAGGAACCCCCAGGGAGCCCCGAGTGCTACTCTGAAGGTCCTGAGGGAAGGATGGGGAGGCTGGGGCGGGGTAGGGGTAAGTGATGAGGAGCAAAGCTGTGAGGGGAGTGGGGAGGAACAGTCCAGCACTGTGCCCCTGGTCCCCTCCCACTGCTCTGGGGAGACTTCACTGGGGGCAGGGCGGGGGCGGGTTCCCCAGCTTCTCTCTGTGCTTCCCACCTTCACTAATCCTACAAGACTTTTTCTAGATCACCTAGTTCAAAACCGTCTTTAGCCCATAGAAGGGTCACAGAGCCGGCACCTTGGCACCCGGGCGTCTAACCAGTACACTCGCCACAGTGTGTGTCCCCTCCATGATGCCCCCCCACCCTTTCCTGGGGTGCCGGCCACAGGATGGGCTTCCTTCATGGAGCGCCCACAGCTACCCTAGTACATGGAAGCCGCGTGAGAACTATGCGTCAGGGACACACTGAGCAAGGGTGTTGAGCAGCTGTCCTGTGCCAGGGCCACGGGGCCGTCGGTGCTCAGACACAGAGGTGTCCCGGCATCGTGGAGCACGTGGGGCACAACATGGGGAAGGTGGGGGCCTGGTGGTCCAAGACAGTGTCTGAACAGAGACCCTGTGCAGTCCAGGGACTAACCAGGCCACAGAGGGTTTCAGAAATGCCTGGCAGGAGTGGGGAGCATGGGTGGGGCAAGCCAGCCTCAGGGTGGCTCCGGGACTGCAGGTCAGTGATGGCCGTGACCGTGACCGGGTGGGGTGGGACTGAGGGAGCAGATGCCCAGAAGGTCCAGGTCTCACCTTGGGGAGTGAGGGGGGAAGCCCAGAGTCTTGTCTGAGCCACCTCAGAGGGAGGGCATGGGAGGGGCCCCGTTTCTCCTGCCTACCCCACCCCCTGGCCCTGGCCTTCCCCATTGTTGTCCCAGGGCAAGCAGGGACAGCTCTCAGGAGGCAGCCCCCCGTGGTCACTGAGTCCATGGGCCGGGACCCCTTTCTAGCAGTGTGTGTGCCTGTGCCAGGGGTCACACAAAGGTGTTTGTACATTGTCCCGCATTCTGAACCTCCCGGTCTTGGGAACAGTGACATAAAGGGACATTTGAGAAGAGAAGTTCTGGGGGGAGGGGACAGAGCGTGGGTCTCTCTCTAGGGGGGGTTTCTATACATCTCTGTGTGGATGCATGTGAGTCTGAGAGTCTGCATGACCACAGGAGACCACGTGTGTGTACATGCGTGTGCATGTGGCATGTGTGGTGCCTGTGTCTCTCCCTGCCACCCCCCACCCCCAGCTCAGGACTGAGTGAGGAGCTCATTAGGCAGCTCCTGGCTGTGGAGGTCAGTTCCCAGTCCCCAGCACCAGCCTGCCTGGTTCTCCAGAGAATGGCAGCCATGGGCCCTGCGCTCCCGAAGCTTCCAATTTTGGAGGCTGTGTGGCCGGGAGCACCCTGGTAGAAAGAGTCCGGGTCCTTCCTCAGGGGCCTCCCTCCTGCTAACAGGCGTGACTGGGAGGCCCAGGCAGCCAGAGTTGGGGGATGGTTTCCTGCTGGGAGCTGACTGTCCCTCTCAGCTGACAGAAAGAATCTCGCTGCCTCAGAACCTGGCTTGGGGGGGTGTTGGGAGCACAGACCCCCTAGGAGCCAAAATAGACCCAGGGCATCCCCTCCCCCAACTTAGAAACCACCCTGTGCTCCCCTAGGAAAGAGACCGTAAGATCAATTCATATTCATGAGGAATTCAGTTAATAGGAGCCTCAGGCGGTTAGAGCAGGTTGGTCGGTCAGTCCCCACCTTTGGTCCCTGATGCCACCTCCTCTGCCCAGAGTCACTGAGGAATGGTGGCATGGCGGGGGGCGGGGCACAAGTTCTTACAAGTGTCTCCTAGAGAGATTTGGTTGGTTCCCTCCTTTTTTTTCCTAGATGTTTGCCTAAAACATTCCAAGTCCTCCTGTTCATTTTCAGAGTTCCTTCTGCCCCGGGACTCCCTCTTTTCAACAATAGCCTGTAGCTCTCAGCGTTGACACTAGATGGCAGGCTAGAGACCCAGGCATGGTGAAAGGATGGGCTATTATTAATTGCAAAACCTTGGAGAGTGGGCAGCTCCTTGCAGCTGGAAAAATATAGCAATGGCTGCAAAGCCCTAGCATGATCAGCCCGGAAGACTTAGTTGGGTTCGCAGGGGACGCAAGATCTGGTTGTTGGCTCTGTCAGGACCCCGCTCTGTGATCCGGGAAGTCCCTTGGTGTCACGGGATGTCACTTTCTCTACTTGCACAAATCAAGAGGAGGACTGGATTCGATGTGTAGTTCTCAACTTTGTGCATGATGGATGGGGCACCTGGGAGTCACAGTGTTGTTTACAAACCCTGTAAAATATGTCCCTCCGCGCTACCACGCCGGGCTCTATCCTGGCCATTCAGCCTTTGATGGATAAAGGGAGCACAGCGTGGAGGAGAAGGTGGGGGAGGGAGAGAGGAAGGCACCAGATTGTGAGTCAGGAGGCTGGATTCTGGCTCCTTGCTGTGGCTTTCATAAGTCACTGTTCATTTCTGGGCCTTGTTAAGACGGGGCGATTATCTCTAAAAGGGCCCCATCCCTGCACCGGGCAACTCCAGGCCTGCACCCCCAGTAAGCCCGTGGCATTGCGTTCCAAAGCCCACTGGCCAAACTATTTAAATATGAAAGTGCCCTTTGTTTCTCCAGTAAGAAACTAGGGAAGTCACCACTAGGCTCTGAGCCAGCTGAGTCTGACCTGCGGGCCCACATCTGTAGCTCAGTGACCATCACACCCCTCAGCCCAGGCTGTGGAGGGAAGTGGGAGGGAGGTCTGGGGAGCTCAGGGGCAGCTGCTGGGGATGCTGGGCCTGGCCTGGGTCACTGCCCGCCCACAGAGTCCTGTCCAGCTCACGGTCCCCGGTGCAGCGATCACCCGCTGCTGTGCAGGGGCGTTTGGGCTGGGCCTGGGTGGGTGGCGAGGCAGAGATGTGGAGGACATGCTCCCAGGGCAGGGAGGCAAAGCCGACAGAGCTGTGGAGGAAGCCACTGTCAGGTCCCAGCTATGGGACCCGGCCGAACTGAAGCTTTGCTCTACACAGATAGGCCCAGGATCGAGTCCCAGGGCACTACTTGCCCGCTGTGGGACCTTGGGCCTCCATGCTCGTCTCCCGGCCCCCATTTCCCCAACAATAAGATGGGGCTGATAAGACCAATTTCTTTAGTTTTGTAAGAACAAAATGCTGTCACATGCATAAAGGGCTTAGCACAGAGGTTGATGTGCTGTAGATGGTCGGTAGGTGTTACAGTTGTGAGGAAGGTGCTGGAACATTGAGGACAGAGGGCAGGGGCCTCAGGGCATCCTGGCAGAGGCTGAGTGGGGAGACAGTCCCCAAGCTGGGGACTGGACAGGGGGGCTGCGCGGCAGAGCGGGGCGGGAGCTGAACTCTGCGCATGCTCTGTGGACTGACCAAGAGTGATAAATGGCCGAAATCCATCAAGGGCTTTACGTGGCTGCTTTCTTTGGTTTCCTAACAGCCGTAGGATGGTGGAGCCGCTATGATGCCCACTTTACAGATGGGGAAACTGAGGCACGGAGTGGTTGAATAAACTGCCCCAGGCCACAGAGTTGGCTGGGGGCAGAGGCAGGATTTGAACCTACGCTCCCAAGACCCCAGGGCTTTTGGCTCCTTTCCACCACCCCTTCCTCTCCCTGGAACCTGTAGGCGTCCCAGCCAGCCACCCCGTCTGCAGGGCATCAGGAAAGCCCCCGCCCACATCCAGGGTCAAAGCAGAAATGATGTCGTCAGGCCCCTTCCCGAACACCTTTCACTGGCAAAGCATAGAGCTCCTGGGGTACCGGGCGCTATGTGACCTGACAGGGACAAGTCACCATGGGAGGCAGGGAGGCATAGTCGTTCTGCACAGAGCATTGCTGCCAGGATTCAAAGCTCGGTCCTATGTTGATTAGCTTTGCAACCTCAGGAAAGGTTCCTGTCTTGCTCAGTCCCTTGGGCCTGCACAGTGAGGATGGCATGTAGCATCTCCCATGGGTTTGTCTGCACGGCAGGCACAGAACAGGTGCCCAGCGACCAGCCCCCACCCTGCGTCTCTCACACAGGGAGGGTCCTGGTGTTGGGGCCTCAGAGGATGGTGTCCAGAGCAGTAGACTGGGGTTTGGACCTGGGATCTTGGCCAGTGGCTCCACCTCTCAGGCCTCAGTTTTCCCATCCCTAAAATGGGACTCCAGCCCTCCCTTGCTAGACTGTGGGGCTGCAGATGTCCACACAGCATCCTCTCCTGACAGGTGCCGGTACCATACGTTGACTGCGTGGGATGCTTATACTCATGGGATATTGGAATTAGCCTTGGGGAAAGTCACGGAGAATCTTAGACTCATCGAGCCTCAGAATCCCAGACTTTTGTTTTCAGGGGTTCTCAGGGTTCTGGTTTCAGAAGAAGTCTTCGAATGACCGGGTTTTGCAGGCACATCTTTGATTGCCCATCAGGCCGAGGGGCTCTGGGCTCATGGCTGGCACCTTGTCCCTTATCCCAGGCCTGCTCTGGCCCTTTCTGCCCAGGTTCATGCCCATCTGGGTCGTGGTTAGGCCAGTCATGCTGAGGATAGATGAAGAAAGCCCCAGGATTCCTTCTTGGATCCTGCCTTGTGAGGCATCTGTTGGACAGGAAGCTGGGAGACTCACTTTCAAACAGGGAGGCAAGTTTACTTGGGCTTTGGAGGCCGCTGCAGCAGGGTCCCACCCCAGGCCATAACTTGGACCTCGGGGCTGACAGTCTTTGGCACCCACAGGGCCTCCCAGAGAAAGGACTGGCAGCCCCCATGGGGAAGGTAGGGAGGGGAGGAGTGTGGGGGCGAGAGAGGAGGGGCCCAAATTCTCCGGGGCTGCTGCCTTCTCAGAAGAGATGGAGGTAGGTGGGAAAACATCTGGGCCAGACGTCTAGTGAGAACCTGACTTGGGAACAAGAAGAGAAGCCAAGTGTGTGGAAGGAGAAGTGCCCGGGGTGGGGCGGGGTGAAGGCGTTCTTCCCCTCCCCCACCATCAAGCTCAAGGTCTCCTCTACAAATCCGGAAGCAGCAATTCCTGGATGGGATACCAGGTCAAGGGAGGGCACTATGCATTCATTCATTCATCCACAGTAGCTTCCACTAAGGGGCCATGGAAATTTGGACGCAGCCCCTTCTCAGGCAGATCCGCAAGCCAGGATCTGTGGGCTGGTGGGATCTGTGCTCTAATGGAGGCAGCAGGGGGCTGAGGGGAAGGGCCACTCACATGTCCTTTGAGGAGGTTTTACAAAGAAGGGGTGCCAAGAATGAGTGGGAGTTCTTGGGGCCCCGGTGGGTTCAGGGACCTTCCACTGGACTGGAGCTAGGACCGCCCTCTCGTGCGTGAACTCTCCTGGGATGGAGGGTATCGGGGTGCACACTCCTTGGCTGGCATTCGTTTCCCCAGAGGGCCCCTCATCAGCCCACAGGCCCCTCCCCTGCTGGGCTGCAGCCAGCAGCTGTGTCCTCGGCAGCACGGCCGTATGCCACCTGGCCCGGCATCCCCGGCGCCCACTGTGCCCCTGATTAGCTGGCATTGGCAGCAGCAGGCATGGCAGACGGCCTCTCCCGCTCGCTCAGCACCCTCTGCTGACCTAGCCAGACCACGGAGAGGAGGGGAGGAGCCTCTGGGCCGGCCACAGCCTCAGCCCCTCCTGTCCTCAGCCCCGAACCCTTTCTCCCGGCTGCGGGCTGTGCCCCTGGCAGGGGCTGGCGATGGTCCGACTACTTCTGCCTGAGCTAGTCCGGCGGGGTGGCTGCCTAATCGGGGCTGACAGCTGCTGTCTGTAGACAGCACCCCGGACCTCCAGGGGAGATGCCCATCAGGAAGCGTGGCCCTGTCCCTCCCGCTCCAGCTCCCCCACTGCCACCAAGGGCCTCTGGTCCCACTGCCGCCCAGCTTCCCTTAGAGCAGGGGGTCTGGTCGAGGGGTCCCCGGTGAAAGCGGGTGAATGGGTTGAACAGCTCTGACAGTTTGTCCCTCTGCCTTCTGTCTCCTGCTGGCACCCGAGTTTAAGTGCCATCTAGAGACTCTCTGTACCCTGAGGACACCCACCTGACACTTCTAGGCCACACTCCTCTCCCCTAACTCCAGACCCCACGAGCTTATGAAATGCCTTCACATCGACGTCCACCAGGCACTCCAAACGCCACGTGTCCAAACTGAGTCCTGTGTCCCCGTGACGGTAGCTCCGTGGCTCTGGCCTTAGGCTCCTGACCTGGGAGATCCCCCGACTCCTCCTTCCTCCACCCCCCCACCCCTCCATCCCATCAATCGCTTGACCTTCAGAAAGCTCCAGAATTTAGCCATGTCCCCAGCCTCCACTGTCACTGTCATCGGGACCCAGCCAGATGTGGATTATCATCATGGCAGGTGAGCGATGGCCGGGTGGGGTGGGCTGGGGAGGAACAGATGGAGGAGAGGCTCCGTCCCCCTGAGAGTCCCGCAGAAGCCCGGCGTCTGGCAGGGAGGACATGGGGAGGGCAAGAGCAGGGCCACATCCCTCGTGGGTTCCCCTCAGCCCTCCCTGTTTCTGTCCCAGGGGAAGGCAGGGCTGTCCTCAGGAGGCAGCAACCATATGGCCTCTGTCACGCCCCTGGCCAAGGAGCCTGCAGGCTAGGGCCCCCGTCCCAAGACGTGTGTGAGTGCCGGGGGCGACACACAGGCGGTTGTACACCGTCCCGCAGGCTGAACGCTTCCACCTTGGCCCCCCAGACGATGCTGCCCCCACAGCTGGGGTGATCTTTCCAACCATCGTAGGACTGCATCTCCCTTCTGCCCATGACCCTCGGGGGAACAGAGGCCAGAGTCCTCGCCCCTGCGGGGCAGCCCAGTGTCCACACCCCCTCCTTCCCCCACTTCCCTGCAGCCACACTGACCTCCTGGCTGTTCCCTGAGCATGCCTGCCTCACCCCCACCTCGGGTCCTGCTCTGGCTGCCCCATCTGCCGGGAGAAATCTTCCCCAGATGTGCGCGCCGCAGATGCCCTCAGCTCCCATGAGCCTGTGACCTGCATCATCTCGCTGGTGAGGCCTTTCCTGGCCCCTGTTCGTACCTTCATATCGACCATGTCCCTGGCCCAGCCTGGTGCTCCCCATCCCTTTCTCCTTATGAAAACTTATGAAAGCTTTCATAACACTTACCACCCAACAAATAAGGAAAGGGATTATCTATTATGTTTGTGGTTTTCTGTCTCCTTTTCCCCCATCTAGAATGTCCCACCTCCGGAGGGCAGGGGACTTGGTCTGCTTATCCATTTGTTTGTTTTAACTGATGCACCCCCTAGAGCCTGGAACAGTGCCTGGCACATAGTAGGTCCTCACTAAATATTATTCAAATGGCTCCATCCACCCGGTCATCACTCCTTCTTGGCTGTCCTTTGGGGGGGCCACTCTGTGCCAGACCCTGGACTGGGTTGGAGGATGCAGAACACCGATGGGGGTGCTCATGCTCAGGACACTGTCCATTTTGGGGGGCATGGGTGGAGCCAGGAATGGATGAAGGCCAGGAGCGTGCAAAGTGCTGTGACGGAGCGGGGGCAGTGGTGCTCCCATCAGGGGGACCAGGCTGGCCGGGGGACCAGAAGAGACACTCACCCAACCGCGGTCTAAGAAAGGAGGAGAGACAGCCTTGTGAGTGTGCGTGAGGGCTTTCCAGGGGCCGGCAGGGGATCGGCCTGGCTGTGTCCCAACAGCCTGGAGCCCTGCGGCCCTGGGGAAGGACCCAGCACGACTGACTGCCCCTTGGCGGAGGAGGGCCACAGAGGTGGGGCAGAGTGTGCGCAAATGTAAGGAGTAGGGATGATTGGGGGGGGGCGGGGAGGCATCTCCATTCTGGCTGGAACAGCAGGTGTAGGTGTGGCCTGGGGGACACAGGGAGGTGTGGCTGGGGGAAAAGGCTGGGGGCCGTGAGTAGGAGCTGGCGGTACTTTCCCTGTGGGGGTGGATGGACTGCTAGCAGCTTCTGCTTTTGTCCCCCTCAGAGGTATCTTGACTCTGTGTTTTTCTTGAGTAGCTGGCTGGGCTGTCTCCTCCTGTAGACGAGGCCGCTGGGGCCCAAAGAGGGCAAGCTCTGTGTCAGGCTGCCCGACCAGAACTGGCACCCGCATATCTTGTCCTGGGTTGGCACTCTAGGCAAAGTAGAGACAGCACTGGCTGTCCCGGGGACTCTGGGATCCTCTTTTCCTTCTTGGCTGGGGAAACAGGGCCTTCAGCCACACTCATGGGTTGCTTGGAGCCTATTTCTGGACTCGACCCCAGGCTGAAGGCCTGAGAAGTCACACTAGAAGGCAGAACCCGATGAGCTCACCCTGAGAGATGGCGAGTGAGAGCCTGCAGGAAGTGGAGGCAGGATGGCTTCATGACTAACTGGTGGTGGAAACCAGAGAAGACTGCCTGGAGGAGGAGGGCTGAGTGGGGGATAGGTGTGGAGGGACGCGAGTAGGAAGGATGGTCCGAGGCAGATGTCTCTGTCTCCTGGTCCCTTGCTCCCCATCTCTGTCCTCTGTCTCCATTTCTTGTTCTCCCTCTCCTCCTTGCCTCCGCCTCCCTTGGCCAGTGCCAGGGGAACAGAGGGCAGAGAGGAACCGGCTGACTTGCCTTAGCTAATTACTTGACTGCGGGCATAAAAGGAGGATTAGCTGGGGTCTCTCGGGGTCCCCCCTGACTCCCTAATCCTGTGGCCCCTTTTCCCTGGCACGGAAGCGAGGGATTCGTTCTGAGTCCCTAATTAGCTAATTATGCCTTGGCTCAGTGGCCCTGGGACTCCCTAGGCCCAAGGGAGGGCTGTGGAGTGCGCTGGGGCCCCGCTCGGCAGAGGGAAGAGAGGAGGGGGAATGGGCTGCCATTCAGGGAAGCCAGCCGAGCAGGTTTTGAGGAGCCTTTCAGAATTTCAATATCCTGGAGAACAAGGAAATGTAATTAATTGAGCAACAAAGGCCGGGCCCCGGGGAACAGCCAGGCTGGAATTGAGCAGAGCCACCTGCCTCCTCGCCCTCTTTCTGACCCAGCCTCTTCTCCCGTGGCCGCTGGCCGCCAGCGCTTGCATCCTGCCTCTGTTCCTGCCCCGTCCAAGGGCTCAGCCTGCTCAGAATCTGCCCATGGGCCTCCCAGACCTGTCAACCTAGCATAAAGCCTCACGCTCCTTGGACTCCGCTTTGCAGCCGCCCCCAAGCTTGGCCTCTCTGAATGGTCACATACCTTTGTGCCTTTGCCATGGCTTTGCCTGGCTCAAGTCAGTCCCTCCAGGAAGGTTCCCAGAGCTGCCACCACTCCCCAGGCTTGGTTGTGTTTCCCAACACTGTGTCCTCCCCAACCCCCACTAGACTGCAAGCTCTGAAGGGCTGAGATGTGGAATGTTCGCCTTTGGCTTCCTCCGTACCCAGCACTGTGCTGGGCAGACAACAGCATCTGGAAGTGTTTGATAGGCGAATGAATGATGGGGCCCCAGAAAGGCCTGCAACTGGCTAAGGTCACATTTGTGTGGATTTGGATGGATGGCATGGGTGCTTGACCTGTTTCCTTGCTTCCCTCCCCTGCACACACTTGGCTACCCCCTTGGGGGTGGGGGTGGGGTATTGAGTCCTCATTCGCCCTGTCCTGCTCTCAGCTGGTGGTCGCAGCCTACTAGGTAGCCCCCTGCCTTTCCCCAGAGGAGGCTGACCTAGTTTTGTGGGGAGGGAGGGTGGGGTACGCATTAATTATTGATTGGAAATCACACCACACAGAGCTTGTGATGCAAATCCCAAATTACCCTTGTTAACAACCACCTTAGCATCACCCCTGGAATAAGCAAAAATCCGGATAGGGCCCCTGCTCTCCTTGTCACCAGCTTTTCATCCTCCCCTATCCAATCTTCCATTCTTTCCTCATGACCTGTCACATCATTCAGCAAATGTTGGCCAAGTCTTTGTTCTTGGCTAGGGCCCGCTGGATTCTGAGAGTGCTGACACAGACACAGGCCCTGCTCCCAGGAGCTAACAGCCCAATGGAAGAGGCAGGAGGGCAAACCTAATTATACAGTAGGGCTAGAAGATTGCCTAGTGAATGGGGCCTCCAAGGTTGTGCAGTATGCAACCTATACAACTGTCCAAGGCAACTTAGGCTAGGTCAGAGGTGCTGAGATTGCTCAGAGCAGAAGAGAGAGGGATGAACTCCACCTGGGAAGGAGTGAGAAAGAATAGGGGAAAGCTTTACAGACAGAAAGTAGAGCTTCAACTGGGCAGTGGTGGCTGAATAGGGATTTGCCAGGCATAAGAGACATGGAAGGCTGTTCCAGGAGGAATAGCACGAGTAAAAGCATGGAGGTGTGAAATCCTATAGTATATTTAGGAAACTTCAAATAACTTGGTATTGAGAGAGAAATAGGCAAAGGTGAAGGAGAGAGAGAGAGAGAGAAAGCTAGAGAGGTAGGTAGAGTCAGACCTCACAGAATCTTGGAATGTATGCACTCAAGAATGATCTACCAGCTCCTGACCCACGTTGGGGCCACAGACATTTGTGTGGACCTTCCCCCAAGAAAAATTCATGTTGTCATACTCACACATTTTGTAGCAATTTCATAAGGTTCATGGACCTCCTGTGGCCCTTCCAGGCTGTTGTCAGGAATTACTCCCGTTCTGTCCTGGGCTCTGGTTTCCCTCGGCTGGCTTCAATCACAGGCAGGCGCTTCTTCTTGCTAAGGCAAGAAGGTCCCAGCAGCGGTCCCAGTAGTTCCAGGTGTAACTCTTCCCAGCTTCCAAGCTCTGCAGAAAACGAGCATTTCCCTCCCCGGGTAGTTCCAGCGCAAGTCTCAGGGCTGGCACTCATTGGTCCTGGACGGGGTCACATGCCCATCCTAGACCAACCCCTGGGGCTAGGGGAACAGAATGTGCCAATCTGCCCCTGATTGGTCAGGTCCAGGTCATGTGATCTCCGTGGGAGCCCAGCCAAACCACAGGGACTGGAGTGGGGGAGTGGGGCTGTTTTGTTGTTGTTGTTTTGTTTGTTTGTTTTAAGATTTATGTATTTATTTGAGAGAGCAAGATAGATAGAGAGAATGTATGCACCAAGCAGCAGGGAGAAGAGGGAGAGGGAGAAAAGCAGACTGCCCACTGAGCAGGAAGCCTGATGTGGGACTTGATCCCAGGACCCAGAGATCATGACCTGAGCCAAAGATAGGTGCTTAATGGATTGAGCCACCCCAGTGCTTCATGGGGCTGGGTTCACAGGGCTGGGAATGGATCTGGGTCAAACCGAAGGCAGAGGTGACCCATCTGCCTGGGGTTTGTACTCCTGTGAATTCCTGAGAATCCTGTGGATTCTCCAGTTACTGGGGTGGCTGGATCTTCCTCCATAGAGTCAAGGGGGAGTGGGTGGCATACAGATGGGTAATGAGGTCGTGATGATGGATGACATCACCCAGACTTGGGAAAGCAGGTCAGTTTCACAGGAGGGGGCTGGGGGGTGGGACTGAGCCTGTGGAAGGGAGGAGGGCATGGAGGGTGTGGACAGTGGTGTGGATCAGCCCAGGGCAGGAGGGTCAGAAGGGAAGGACAGGGTCGTAGATGTGCAGGGTGGTAAGTGTGTGTTGGGGGGTGGGGCTGCAGGCTGTGGGGTGGGAGCTCCAGGGTTTGCTGTGATAGGAGTGTGGCCCTGGAGCTGGGAAACCTTTGCAGGGTGGCTGCTTTCTTCTTGGCGTCCTTTGCTGAAAGGCCTCATCTTCCAAGAGAGGAAGGGACTGGCCCAAGTTCACATAGGAAATAGGGCGGTATTTGAACCCGGATCTCTCTAAATCAGAGGTTGCATGCTTTCTACAGGCTTTCTTTTCCTACCTGCCGGGTTTCTGGGTATCAGGCCCCTCCAGGATGTAACCAACACCTTCTGCTCCCTTCCCATACTTGCCTGAAACCCCCCTCATTCACCCTGATTCCCACCCTGCCTCCAGCACTCACACAAAGGGGCTTCTGTCTCCACTCCTCTTTCCTCTGGGTTGGCTGGTTCTTTGTAGCTATTCCTCGGGAAGGGAAGTCCTCTTCTGCTCTCCGGCCAGATCTGAGTCCACTGCTGCTGGAATGGCTCTTCTGTATGTTGTCTGAGAGCTCTGCCTCGTTCTGCCATGCGGTGGGATGGGTCAGCGGAGTGGTTCTGGCTGGAACCAGTGGCTGCCCCAGCGATGAAGGACATGTGGTACACATTCATTAGACACCTACTGTGTTCATCTGGGTGGGTTCTGTGCAGAGTGAGATGAGCCAGCCTTGGCCTCAGGCTGCCAGGTAATGGGGGGTTGTGGAGGGAAGGCCAGACTTGGTGTCAGGACCCCTGGTTTAAATCCAGACCCTGCTGCTTCCCAGCTGTGTGACTTCAGGCAAGTAGCTTTAGTTCTATGGACCTCTAGTCGCCCCTTCTATAAAATAAGGATAATATCACCAGCCTCACAGATTTGTCATAAAGACTGAAGGAGATCATATTTGTGCATTGCCCAGAAGAGAGTTTGGCACATAAATTGTGCTCCATAACTAAATAGCTGCTTATTCATCAGGAATCTGGTGTAAGTGCAGTGGGGCCTAGAGCCATTTCCGTGGCCTCTGGGTGGAACGGCCAACACCAAAGGGAATGTCTGTTTAATGGCCACTGAGCGGGCTGGGAGCAGTTAGGAGCCCCTGCCCATGTGTCCCCACCTCTCCTCCCTGGGCCCCTCTCACTGTTTCTCTGAGCCTGCTCTCCCTTTCTCCTCTGGGGCCCTCTGCTCCCAAGTCTGACGGTCTCTCCACCCACAGGTATGCGGATCCTGGTGAACCTGCTCCTGGACACGCTGCCCATGCTGGGAAATGTCCTCCTGCTCTGCTTCTTTGTCTTCTTCATCTTCGGCATCATTGGCGTACAGCTCTGGGCGGGCCTGCTGCGTAACCGCTGCTTCCTGGAGGAGAACTTCACCATGTGAGTCTGGCCCCTGCCACCCTGGTGGCTGCCAGCCATCTTTGAAAGGCAGCTATGCTAACCACTATACCACCAACGCGCTGCCAGCCATCTTTGCCTGGGGCGGCAGTGGTTCTGAAGTTTGAGGGGTTGGTCTCCTCACTGAGCCCCTGGTCCCAATCCTTATTCCCAGTGGGGCAGAGAAGTCAAGAAATGTGCTCAGGTGTGTTGGTGGTGGGTCTCCTGTGAATGGCTGGGCGCTAAAAGGGGCACAAAAGGCCAGTGAGGCCTCAAAGTGGGCATCATAAAGTCCTAGACTAAAATAGATCCTTAGATGCTAATTCAGCTCCCAGTGACTCTTACTTAGCACACAGTTTGAACTTACTCGGTAACTGGGAATGGGGTCGAGTGGAAGAATGGACAGAGTGGAAGCTGCCTACCAGGAGGTCAAATAAGAGGGGAATGGACAGTCAAGACCCAAGCAGACATGATGTCAACAGGGAAAAGGGAGACAGAAAACCTCAAAAGCAGACACAGAACTTGGCCCAATGACAGACATTCCTCTCCATGACTGAGTCATCAGGGAAAGGTCATCTCTCAGTCGGCCAATGCCCTGATGAGCAGGTGGGCGGGCTACCCCTCAGGGAGGCAATTGTCAAAGCCATCCAAACAGAAGTCAAGCTCCGGCTCTTGGAGCAGCTGTGTTGAGTTGTCGAAGAGATCTGACATCTATGGAATGCCCGTGGTGAGGCATGAGCCTTGTCTTGGAGTATGCATACCTACACAGATGTGTTTGGACAGGAGCCTACTACCACTTTACTGTGTGTTAGCATGCTCCTGCCTGGTGCCAGGCCCTGGGGAGACAGAAATAGGGGAGTGTGCTCATTCAGCCTCTCACTCGACAAAAGCACTCAAGTGGCTGCTCTTACCAAGCCCGTGCTTAGTGCAGAGGACCCAGCAGAAGATGGACTTCCTGCCCTGGGGGAGCCGGTCACAGATATGTCCACTGAGTGACTCTTGTAGACCGAGGACACTGCAGGAGGCATGGGGACACTGCTTGGAGTGGGCTGAGCTTTCTCCCTCCCAGCCTGTCAGTCATGGAGATGAAGTTAAACCAGAGAGCCAGGGTGAGGACTGGGGAGGGGCCTGGCTCACCTGCCCATTGCTGGGGGGACTCGTGGGACACCTGGTAGACCAGAGAAGGGGCATCCTTGTGGGAAGGGCCCTGTGGGAGGGTTAGGGTGGGTCTACTCTTGTGTCAGTCACTCAGAAGAGGTGGGCCCTGAGGCAGCAGGAGAGGGGGGCACCTGCTTCTCCTGGTCTGGGCTTCAAAGATGGAGATGTATAGGCATGAGCTCTCAGGACATGTCCAGACCCCTCTGTCCCACGTGGATCTTCCCCTAGGTCATTCTGCGGCCACCCCGTTCTCATTATTCCATGGCAGCCCCAGTGTCACACCTGCTGGAGGTTTTCCCTCACCACCCCCCACCGCCCCCCACTCCCGGACACCCTATTGTATTATCTGGTTTGATTTCCCCTAGACACCATCTCTGTGTGAAATCACACTTGTGAGTTTATTTAACTTGGTCACCGAGTGTCTCTAGACTGGTTTATTTACTGGGTTAACGGTGATGAAGTGCCCCAGCGTAACAGGTGTGCCTGAGGTGACGCTGAAATCTGACCCCATGTGGAGGCCCGGTGGCTGAGGCCGAGCGTGGGATACTGAGCTCTAGGGCAAGCCTGACAAAGCCAGAGCTGGAATTCGAACTCAGGTCCCCCCCACCTGCAGAGACCGCTGTGACTGCCCCCGGCGAGTGTGCTCCCAGCACGCAGAAGCCCCTGCGGAGACCCTAAATGGTCGGTCTGGGGGTTCTTGAGCACAGAATCAAGACAGTATCGCCCAGCTAGGAAGTAGCAGAGGCCAGAATGTGGACTGGTGTCCTCTGCAAAGCGTCTGGTCCCTTCTTCCAGATTCTGTCTAAGCATTAACCTGCACACACACGCCCGTTCCCATCCCAGGCAGGTTTTCAAACAGGGTAGCTTGAGGGTGTTTTCACACCAGTGTTTCTTACTCCGTGGAGAACCGATGGTTCATCCAGCCAGTCACTTGCATGGTTTCCAAGGTGTTGCTCTTGCATACAAGAGTACATTGTTGCACACGCGGGATCCGTATGGACACAGTGATCAACGGCTAGGCTCATAATTACTAACAAAATGTATGTCTGTTTTTTGGATTTTTATTTATTTATTTATTTGACAGACAGAGATCACAAGTAGGCAGAGAGGCAGGCAGAGAGAGAGAGAAGAGGAAGCAGGCTCCCCGCGGAGCAGATAGCCCGATGCGGGGCTGGATCCCAGGACCCTGGGATCATGACCTGAGCCGAAGGCAGAGGCTTTAACCTACTGAGCCACCCAGGTGCCCCAATGTGTGTCTGTTTTTATACTTTATTGGTTAAGATACACCGCTTTCAGTCGTGGGCACAACTACTAAGTATACAGCTTTATGAAGTTTTCCCTGTAAGGAGGCTCCCTCCTGCCCCTGGCCGGCTCCTATCCCCGTCACCCCAAAGTAGCCGCTATTCTGACCTCTATCGCCATAGATCTGTGTTGCCTGTTTTTGAGGTTTCTCTCAGTGGAATAATACAGGAAGCCACCTTTTGTGTCTGCCTCTTCGGCGTAGGGTAATGTGTCTTTGAGAGTCACCCACGTGCTTGCGGGCGGTAGTCGCTTTCTTGTTTCTCGTTGCTGTGGGTAGATATTGAGCAAATATACAAGTATTTATCTTTTTTATGCCACTGTTGATTTGGGCTGTTTGGGGGTTTTTTTTTTTTTTTTTTGCTCTTATGACTCATGTATATTCTTGGACTTATCTTTGGTGGATAGAGCCATCCTTTCTTTGGGGTAGATACCCAGGAGTGGAATCGTGAAGGGTGCACGTGTGTTCAGCTTGCGTAGATTTTGTTGCATGGGTTTCTGGATTGATTGCACTAAATGTCTGCTGGCAAAGTCAGAGAGTTCCAGGGGCCCGGCATCCTTAGCAACATTTGGTATTGTCCGTCCTTTTAATTTTAACTAGTCCAGTGAGAGGGTGGTGGTATCTTATTGTGGTTTTGATTTGTACTGTCCGTATGTCTAGTGATTAGCACTTTTCATGTACTTATGGGCCATTCGTGCATCTTCTCACACGGTGTCTGTTATGGTGTGTAGCTATTTTTAGATTGGGTTGTCCTTTTATTATATATTTGTAGTGGCTGGTTCTTTGTATGTAGGATTATGTCTCCTTTGGTGGCAGATATATATATATATTATATATACAATCATACATATAATTGCAGATATTTTATGGGTATATATGATATATATAGAAATTATATATTTGGTATATATATACATATCACATATCTATCTATATATGTATATATAATATGTGTATTTATATATATATTGCACATATTTTATTCTAGCCTGTTCCATTTTTACTCTCTTAATGGTGTTATTTGATTTGAAAAGAAGCTCTTAGTTGTAATGATCTGGATTACCAAATTTTTTAAAAGATTTTCTTTATTTATTTGAAAGACAGAGATCACAAATAGGCAGAGAGGCAGGCAGGGTTGGGGGGAAGCAGGCCCCCCGCCGAGCAGAGAGCCCGATGTGGGATTTGATTCCAGGACCCTGAGATCATGACTTGAGCCGAAGGCAGAGGCTTAACCCACTGAGCCACCCAGGTGCCCCCCAATCATTTTTTTAGTATTGCTTTTCGTGTCCAGTTTAATCTTTTCTTAAGCCAAGGTGATGAAAATATTCTCCGATGTCTTTTCTTACAAGCTTCCCATTTTATCTTTCACATTTAGGTCTGTATTCCCCCTCAGATAATTTTCAGTAAGCTGTATGGTTGGGGTCAAGATTTCCCCTCTGTAGGCTATTCAATCGTCCCAGCACCATTGACTAAGAAGTCCATCCCTGCTCTGCAGAGTCGCAGTGCTGGCTCTCTGACTGTCAGGAGGCCATTTGATGTGGGGTGGGTGTGCACATGTTCATTCTTGATGGATGTTGCCAAATTGCCTTCTAAAAAGTTTGTATCAGCACACACTCCCACCAGCATGTGCACATGTCTGTTTGTACTCACTCTTTTCCACACTTAGTACTGTTAACACCGATACATTTCCATTTGGATGGGTATAAAGTGATCTCGATGTTATTTTTGTTTGCATTTTCCTATTATTAGCCAAGTGAGCAACTCTTCCTATGTAATGATATATTGGTTCCCCCCATTTTTTTTTCAAGTACATTGGCCATTTTTATTTCTTCTGTGAATTTTTTTTTAAAGATTTTATTTATTTATTTGACACAGAGAGAGAGATCACAAGTAGGCAGAGAGAGAGAGGGGGAAGCACGCTCCCCGCCGAGCAGAAAGCCTGATGCGGGGCTCGATCCCAGGACCCTGGGATCACGACCTGAGCTGAAGGCAGAGGTCTAACCCACTGAGCCACCCAAGCGCCCCTCTTCTGTGAATTTTTTTCTTTGCATTTTTATGTCCTTTCTCCCCTAGTGGTTATTTTTCTTTTTCTTACTGAGTTATAGGTGATTTTAACATGCTGTAGTTATCTTTTTTTTCAGGTGTATTTACCTATTATTATTATTATTATTATTTTTTTTTAGTAATTTCTACACCCAGTGTAGGGCTTGAACTCAAAATCCCAGAATCAAGAATCACCTACTCTTCCAACTGAGCCAGCCAGGCGCCCCTCTTATTTGTGTTATATGTTGCCAGGATTCATCCCAGGGGAATGGCAATCGCTGGGTTTTTTTTTGTAAGTAAAGTTTTATTGGAACACAGTCATGCCACTTGTTTACCTATTTCCTATGACTCTTTCTCATTACAATGGTGCAGCTGAGTAATTGGCACAGAGACTATCCGGTCTGCAAAAAAATATTCTCTATCTGGCCCTTTACACAAAAAGCTTGCCTACCTCTGCTTTATCCCAGTTTGTTCCTTTTTACTTAGTATGCTCCCTCTTTGTCTCATAGAAATTTTACATTTGGGGATGCCTGGGTGGCTTAGTCGTTTAAATGTCTGACACTTGCTTTAGGCTCAGATTATGATTTCAAGGTTGTGAGATCAAGCCCTGTGTGGGATTCCATGTTGTGCATGGAGCCTGCTGAAGATTCTCTCTCTCCCCTACCGCCTCCTCTCCCTCTCTCTAAAAAAAAAAAAAAAGGAAGAAGAAGAAAGACATTTTGCATTTGTATATAGGACCTTTTGACTTTTTCCTTTGTAGCATTTGGATTTTGTGTATTTTATCCAGAAGGCCTCATATATCTTGAGTTAACAAAAATGTTCCCTGTTCTCTTATAATAATTCTGTGGTTATGTTTGTTGCATTTATGATTTTTAATCCACCAGAAGTTTATTATTTTAAATTCTGTAATATATTTTACTTATCATAATATAGTCAAAAGATGATGATGATTATTATTATTATTTTAAGATTGATTTACTTATTTTAAAGATTTTATTGTATTTATTTATTTGACAGAGAGAGAGAGATCACAAGCAGGTGGAGAGGCAGGCAGAGAGAGAGGAGGAAGCAGGCTCCCTGCTGAACAGAGAGCATGATGTGGGGCTCGATCCCAGGACTCTGGGATCATGACCTGAGCTGAAGGTAGAGGCTTTAACCCACTGAGCCACCCAGGCACCCCTTGATGTACTTATTTTAAACAGAGAGAGCAGGAGGTGCAAAGGAAGGACAGAGAATCTCAAGCAGACTCCACACTCAGTAGAGTCTAACATGGGGCTCGATCCCAGGACCCTGAGATCATGGCCTAAGCGAAAATTAACAATGAGATGTTTAACTGACTGCACCACCCAGGCGCCCAAAAGATGATTATTTTCAATGTGCAATCAAGATAAATAATTAATGAGATAATTTACATTCTTTTTTTCTTTTGATACCAAGTCTTCAAGAAGTCTGTTTTTGTATATGGAGTGAGGTAGGGATCTAGCTTTATTATTTTCCAAACAGACAACAATTATCTCAACACCATTTATTGTTTAGTTCTTCTGTCCCCCATGGATCTGAAAAGGTGTTTCTGTAATAGATTAAGTTCTGCCTTAGGTATGGGTTTGTCCTTGTGCTCTGTGGTGTTCCATGAATCTTTCTGTTCCTGCTACAGTATCACGCTCCAGTAATAACTGTAGTTGTATTTTGCTCTCTTGTCGGATCGGACTCCTCTCCTCCTCCTCCTTTTAAAAAAGTGTCTTGACTCCTCTCCCATCCAGATAAATCCTAGAATCGAAGGGCCAGGTTCCACAGGAAAAAACAAGTTGGAATTTTGATTGGATTGCAGTGGATCATCGTTTTGCCCCACAGGATGGGCAGGGCAGTGATTGTCCTCTCTGCCTTACAGATGGGGAAACTGAGGTCTGGGGAGAGAGGAAGTTAACAGTCCGAGGTCACATAGATGGGAAAGGGTGGGGCAGGCAGAGGATCAGCTCCTCATCTCTTGGATCAGTAAAAGTTGGCATCTGTGGATTAAACATGTCCCCTGGGCTGACCAAACAGTGTGTGAGGACTGGGAAGGCTGATGCCCCATCCTTGCCCCAGCAGAGCTGCAGCCCCCCAGAGAAGTTGGGTGCTTATGGCCCAGGAGCAATATGTGGGTATATGCAGGGCACATTCTGGCCACAGGGGACCAAGGACTAGCCCTTAGGGAAGGCTCCCAAGGGGAGGTACCCTGGCGCTGACCACAGTGGGTCAGTGGGAGATTTTTCGACCCTGGGGAAGGAAGGGTGTCCCAGGTGGGGGAACAATGTGGGCAAAGGCCTGAAGGTAACGATAGGACCTGTTGGGACAGTTCTGACACACTGCATTGCCTCTCCCCTTTCTGCTCCTCCTGGCGGTGACCCCTCCCCTTCTCTCGATTCCCCACCATCTCCTGTGCGCAGACAAGGGGATGTGGCCCTGCCCCCCTACTACCAGCCGGAGGAGGACGATGAGATGCCTTTCATCTGCTCCCTTTCGGGGGACAATGGCATCATGGGCTGCCATGAGATTCCCCCGCTCAAGGAGCAGGGCCGCGAGTGCTGCCTGTCCAAGGATGATGTCTACGACTTCGGGGGAGGGCGCCAGGACCTCAACGCCAGCGGGCTCTGTGTCAACTGGAACCGCTACTACAACGTGTGCCGCACGGGCAGCGCCAACCCCCACAAGGGCGCCATCAATTTTGACAACATCGGCTACGCCTGGATCGTCATCTTCCAGGTGAGGCCGCTCAGGCCCGGGGCCCGCACCCCTGCTGGGGGCCCAGGAGACCAGAGTGGGACTGAGGGGTGGAGCGAACAGCTTCCTTGGGCAGGTGGGGCTTGGTGCTGGGGTTTTGTTGAAATCTGCCCAGCTCGCTGGCACAGGGGGCATTATCAAGCCCTGATCACAGACAGAGCAGCTGAGGTTGGAAGGAAAGGAAGCGAGCTATGTGAGGGTCACATGCTCTTTCGTGGAGACTCGGGATTTTAGTTCAGGTCTGGGTGACCCCAAAGCCTGTGCTCTTTGTGGAATCCCAGGTGGCCCAGGGGCAAATGGATCCCAGCAGGGAGGTCTGTTCAGAGAGGGGAGAGGCCAGACTCGCGCCTTGCTCGAGGGGCTGACCAGGCAAGGCCACACGTAGGACGTGGGGGCAGGCACATTCCTGGTGGAGGTGAGCGCTGGAGCGAAGGCCGGGGTACAGGGAAGCCCCGGGGTTGTATAGAGAGCACCAAGGAGCTGTTTGTGGAGTTGGGCAAGGTCTCTTGGACTGTTCTCTTGATCAGTCACTAAGAAATACATTTTACTCAATGCATGCATATACACACATATATACACACAAAGCAGCCTTTTTATTTTCTTTGTTTAAGAATTTATTTATCGGGGAGAGGGAGAGAGTACAAGCAGGGGGACCGGCAGGCAGAGGGAGAAGCAGGCTCCCCGCTGAGCAAGAAGGCCGATGTGGGACTGGATCCCAGAACCCTGGGATCATGACCTGAGCCAAAGACAGATGCTTAATGACTGAGCTACCCAGGCGCCCCTGCACAAAGCAGTGTTAATGTTACTGTGTGCAAACGCTTGATGGCCTTGCATGGCCCCTGTGCGTTGCTGAGGACAGGGATGGGGTATGTTGAGGGGACTAGGGCTGTGGGGCCTTGGGTGTAGTTCTTGATGTCTCTGAGCCTCAAATTTCCCCCACTAATGTCGGGGTAATAACAGCTCTCTTACCATGAGCGGCTGGGAAGGAGAAACCAGATGATGTGAGCAGAGCCATCAGCCCAGCGTAGAGCGAGGGCTCGGTCAAGGTCACCTGCGTGCTGCCGTCAGAGGGAAGAACAGGGCTAGAGCAGAGAGAGGGCCGTGGCTGAGAGGCCCGGAGAAGATGGGAGGGCCCTACTGAGGTGGCTGCTTTGTGGCTTTGGTCTGGGGAGCAGTGAGATCACGGGATTCAGAGGTGCAAGCTGTGATGTGATGTGATCACAGCCCAGCGGCTGCGTTTGGAGACCCTTGGCCCCGACAGGGTGAGTGGGCTGCCGAGGGACTCCTGTTCCAGAAGCGGACAAGAGGGCGGAGCTGGGGAGGGCCCAGCATTTGTTGTGCCCAAGGCTGCTCTGCCTCGCTCTCTGGGAAGGAGAATGGGGACAACAGTCCCACCAGCCTCATCACTCCAGGTTCAAGCGAAGCGCACCCTAGCCCTGCCTACCAGGTGGCCTGCTAGCCTGTGTCCTAGAAGAAGCAGCAGCAGCTGAGGTTCAGAGAATGGCCCAGCTGGTGAGCTAGGGCCCCTGCTTGTGGGAGACTGGAGGGGGCGCTCTGGAGCAAGAGGCACCAGGTTTAAGTCTGGCTTCTCCCACCTACTGGGCTGTGTGACGGTGGGCGAATACCTAGCCTCTCTGAGCTTCTGTTTCCTCACGTGTGTGCCAGGGGTGAGAATGGCTGGCCTGCTGAGCCTTGTGAGGAGTCCGAGGGAGAATGTGTATAAAGCGGTCGGGTGCATGGTAGGGCCTCTGCCTGGGACGCTGCGTTTGCTGCGTGCCTTCCCCGGGGGGTCCTGCCTGCCCTGTCTCGGGCTCACCCCCGCCCCACTCTGTTCCGGCTGCAGGTGATCACTCTGGAAGGCTGGGTGGAGATCATGTACTATGTCATGGACGCTCATTCCTTCTACAACTTCATCTATTTTATCCTGCTCATCATAGTAAGTGTCAGGGAAGCTGGGGCTTTCTGAGCCAGCTCAAGGACCCCTGGACGAGGGATGGGGTTGGGGGGGGTTCCCAGGGAACCCTGCAGAGCCAGGGGGCCTGAGTGGGAGGGAGCAGGAGGGGCAATTTTTTAAGATGTCATTGTTGAGTGATCTCTACGCCCAGCGTGGGGCTCCAGCGCACAACCCGGAGATCAGGAGTCTTGGGCTCGGCTGCCTGAGCCAGCCGGGCTCCCCAGGAGGGGCGATTTTTAAATGCCTCCAGGCCGCCCATGATGGAAGGGACTCGTCAAGGCGGCGGCGGGAAGCATTCATCATTTTCTATTGCTTTCATTTCTCATTTCTGGGCATTTAAGTCCATCTAGTCGCTTCTGCTCATGTTTCTCTGCCTCGTGGTCACGGGGAACGCATTCTTCTCCTGACCTTAACCAGGGGCAGCCCCTGGACAGACGCTTCTCTAGGGCTCCGGCTTACTCCTCTCTTCCTGGGGTGGGAAGAGGAGATGGAAGCCCCCCGCCCCGACTGCTTCTCCACGGGTCTCCCTGAATTCTCAGAGGGATCCCCACCTCTCAGGTGGCTCTGCCTTGTGGGGGTTGCTTCGGGGTGGAGGCGGGGGTCTGCCTCACAGAGCAGGGCCCTTCCCCAGCCGGCAGCCCCTCCTGCCTTCCCCCACAGCCTGCCCAATGTGAGCTCATCCACCTTATCATGCCTGACTGCAGCCCCAGCCCCGGTACGATCCCCCAAATGTCAAGGTGATTCACTCCCGGGAGAGTCAGCGCTGGCTGGCTCCCTGCTGCTTTGAGGCTGAGTTCTCTGGCGTCCTGGTGGTGAGAGAGAGCACGCTTGGCTCTGGGGCAGCACCCCATTCTGAGCTGGGGGGACCTTGACCTAGGGGTTCAGGACAAACTGGCAATAACCTGAGACATCCCCGCTGTCAGCTTTGCTCTGATGCCTTCCTGGGGAGGCCTTTAGCTGGCTAAAAGGAGAGGGGTCCGGGCTTTGATCAGCATTGTGGTTCACCCACCGGTCTGCCCACTTTCCCAGCACTGCCAGGGAAGCCTGTGCTGCTCGGGGACCTGAGCCTGAGCACTGGGAACTGAGCCCTGAGGGGGCCAGGCTCTGCTCTCCAGGAGCTTGGTCTGGGGGCTGGGGGCGGTGGGGGTGGGGGATGGGCTGTAGCTGACAGCGACTGGGCAGCATGTTAGGAGCCGTGACAGAAGGAAGCCTGAGAGGCTGAGGGAGCCCAGAGGATCTTTCGAATCTAGCTTGGAGGAGGGATGGGGGAGTGGGAAGCTTCCCCGAGGAGGTGATCCCAGAATTGAGCCTTAAAGGCTCAGGGCCGGCAGCTGTGGGGAGAGCCTTCGGGGCAGGGGGCTGCACACAGAGACCTTGAAATGGGCAGAGTCCTGAGGGCGGGGCCTCAAACACTGGGGTTGCTTAGAGGAGCCTTGAATTTCAGGGAGGGGCTGGAGAATGTGGTCTGTCCCTCTGGATGGAGTCAGGGGTGGGAATGTGGGGTCGGTGACACCCAGCGTGACCCAAGGCAGGCCCCTCAGCTCCCCCGACCCGCAGTAAAGTAGGGGACAGTGACGGCACCCAGGCTTCTGGGCTGGCATTTAGGAAACACCCCGTCAGTGTGCCCGCTGCTGTTACTGGGTCCCATGTGGCCCTGTCCTAAGAGAAGGGGCACCGGCAGGGGGCGGACAGTGCTGAGTTTTTCCAGGCGCTGGGAAGGGCCCAGAGAGCAGAGTCTGAGTGACCTTGCTGTCACTTTGCCCTGACAACCCTGGCCCTGCTGGGCCTCCTGGCCACTCTGTTCCTCAGGTGAGGACCCGGACCCCAGTAAGGGGAGAGGTCCGCAGGGTTCCCCATGACTGGAAAAGTCTTAAGCTTGTCTCTCCTGAGCCTTCAGCTTTACAGATGGGGAAACAGAGGTCCAGAAGGGATGGGGTAGGGGGGCCCGGTGGCCACAGGGCTGCAGCTGTGGAGGTAGGCTGGGTAGAAGCCTGACAGGTGTGAGCTCCCAGAGGGAAGGGGCTGTGCCTCCTTCTTCCCGGTGACCCCTCCCACGGGCCTGGTGCAGGGCAGGGCCCTAGGAGATGCTCCTGGAAGACATGACCAAGAAAGCCAATGAAGGGCATCTTCTTACTGGGGAATTTTTCCAGAATCTTCCAGCCAGGAAGGCCTCCCTCTACCTGCCCCCCCCCATAACCCCAGAAGCTCAGGTCTCTATTTTTGGCCTGGGGGACAGGAGGGAAGGGTGAGTCAGTGGCTGGGTCTGGGGTCTATAGGAAGGCAGCCTGGAGGAGGAGGCAAAGCCACTCGCCTTGCTGACAGCCCTGCGGATCCCCTTCAAAGGCTTAGCTAAGACCAGGGTCGCGGCCTGCCCTCTGGAAACCGGGGCGGGAAGGGCTCTGCTCCCTGTGGTGGCTGCTGGAACTGGGCCCTGAGTCAGGAGGTGGCTTGATTCCTCGGACTAACCAGGTAGCCTCTCCCTGCCTCCTCCACCCAAGCAGGGGTAAAGCCACATAAGAAAACGCTTTCTGAAGGAACCTTCTCTTTTGTCTGGGTGCCCAACTGAGGCCAAAGTCCAGCCAGAGAGCAGGAAGGGCTGGAATGGGACTCAGGGCCCGGATGGCCTGAGCGGGGCTGGGCCGCCCTCTCCGGTCGCCCTCCCCGGACTCTGAGCTGGTGTCCCAGGTGGGAGGGCAGCCGTGGCCCTGGGCTGAGGGCCTGTGGGAGCGGGTTTGGAAGCAGGTCCCAGTGGGGCCTAGGGAGCTGCCCGGGCCACCGCTGTCCTGGGGCCCTGGCCTCCTGTCGGAACAAGGCCTCAGCAATCTTTTCCTGTCCCTATCTGTGCCCGTGCCTCTCCGTCTCTCTGGGCCCTCCACCCTCTGCCCCCCTCTCTCCCTGCCTCCCCGTGCCCTGTCGCTGTGTCTGCTGTGCCCTCTGCCCCTGTACTCTCTGAGCCTGTGTTACTCTCTCTCGGTGTTTCTCCTGTCACCTCTCTGTCCTCCTGGCCATCTCTGGCTGTCTGCCTCCTGGCTCTGTCCCATCCCCGTCTGGTGCCTCCGATCTGTCCCTTCTCCCCTTCCTGTCTTTCTTGCTGCCTCTGGGTCCCTCTGCTTCTCCCCTGCCACTGTCACTCCGGCTCCATCTCTGCCCCCCACCCCCGCCTCGGTTTCTCTTTCTCTTCGTTTTCCTCTCCCCCATCTCTGCCTCCCCCACCCCCCACCAATCTGTCCCCTCTGTTCCTGTCCCTGTCCTCTCCTCCCGTTGGTCACAGGTGGGCTCCTTCTTCATGATCAACCTGTGCCTCGTTGTCATAGCGACCCAGTTCTCGGAGACCAAGCAGCGGGAGCACCGGCTGATGCTGGAGCAGCGGCAGCGTTACCTGTCCTCCAGCACGGTGGCCAGCTACGCGGAGCCCGGCGACTGCTACGAGGAGATCTTTCAGTACGTCTGCCACATCCTGCGCAAGGCCAGGCGCCGGGCCCTGGGCCTCTACCAGGCCCTGCAGAGCCGGCGCCAGGGCCCGGCCCCGGGCGCGCCCACCAGCATCAAGCCCGGGCCCCACGCCAAGGAGCCCAGGCACTATAGTAAGTGGCCTGCCCCCGCGGCCTCAGCGGGTGCCACAGGGCCCCCTCCCACCCCTGCGGCCTCTGGGGCACCCCATAGCCCCCAGCTCCTCAGTGCCGGCAGAGCTGGCCGGCAGGGGGAGCCCAGGCAGAGCTCTAGTCCGAGCCCCTTGTCGTGTCCCCCCACCCCACCCCCGCCGCTTTCCTTTTTCTGACCTCCTGCTGGGGCCTGGCCGGGGCTGGCCTTGGGCTAGGGTGGTGGGTGCAGCACCCTGCCCCCTGGAGGGGTTCCCTTGGGGTCCCAGTGTGTGGTCTTGTGCACTCAGACTCCACCCTAGGCTTCACACTTGAGAGAAATGAACACTTGTCTGTCCTGTCTGGTAAAACCCTGAAACTCCTGTCCACACAGCCCGCCTCACCAACCCCCTGCATGGGTTCCTGCTGCCCCCACATGCTTGCTAGCACACCAGAGCAGCGACGACCGGCCACCTGGAATAAAGGGGGTATGCCCCCCCCCGCAAAGGCATGGTGTGTAAGGGACACCTGTGCCATTTTGTGATCTCCTGTTTCTTGGCTGTTAGGCTCAGAAAGGGCTCTCCATTCATTTTCTCATCTGTTCTAGAAAATAGTCCTAAGAAGGGGGCCCAGCGAGTGACATGATCCCATTTTTGGATGGGAAAACTAAGGTCCAGATAGATGAAGGGGGTCACTTAAGGTCATACGATGTGTCAGGGACAAAAACAGCATCAGGGACATCTGAGTTGGGTTTGCTGAGGCCGCCTCCAGGGGGTCATGAAAAATGAACGCTCCTGTTCCCATAGAAGGCAAATGCACCCTGGCATATGCCCCCCCGCCAAGTCCAACACCCCCCACCCCCCTCACCAGCCGCTGGTGTTACGGAAGTCCGCAGGGACTGGACCCCAGAGCAGGTGCACAGTGTGTGACCTTGGAGAGCCTGGGCCCCTCAGTAGGTCTCAGGCTCCTGTTCTGTAAATTGGGGTGGGGGAGGCTCAAGGAGCCGTGGGAGTCAGCCACCCCCACGTCCTGCTCCCGTGGCTCTGACGTCCTGGGAATCTGAGATTCTTGGGAGGCAAGCTGGAGAGCTGCCGCCCACCCATCCCTGGGTGCCAGCCGTCCAGGCATGGTCTTGGAGGAGGCTCCAGGTGGCCCGTGGGCTGGCCCAGCACGTGGACGGGGGAGCTGGGGTCTGGCGAGGCCAGGAGATGTGGGGAGGGCTTCCTGCTGCTGTCCCGTCCCTCCGGGAACCTGTGTGGAGGGAAGTTCAGGGGGCCGTCTGGAGGGAGAACGTGCCCCCGGTCCTGGGGCTTCCATGCCTTCCCCCTCCCCTTCCCCCTTCCCTGGAAAGCAAGTTTCAGGGGCCCAGCCCCACGTACAAGTGGGGCCGAGCAGGGCTTGGCTGAGATGGGACCGACCCCTGGGATTCTGGCTGTCCCCCTCCGGCTCCAGGGGATGAATGTGTCCGAGGGCCTCGTCCAGGCCGTTGGGAGATATTTGGAGGCAAAGTCTGGAAAGGAAGGGTAGGCATTACATGTTTTTCTTTCCCTTTAATGTTATTTATTTATTTATTTATGGCTCACATAAGCAAAACACGTTTATTCTAGGAAAATATAGGCAAACATGAAGAAACCAAACCCGGAAAGAACCTCCTTGACACCCGTTTGAAAGGGTGGACGGGTCACGGAACTCTGGCCCACGACTGGCCCAGGCTTCTGAAACTCTCCCTGGGGCGGCAAAGGGAATGGAAGCTTCCATGCCCCACTCCCTGCTGTGCCTTCTCCCCCGCAGGAGCCAGCCCGACTCTCAGCTTGTGAGGAGGGAAGTGTCAGGCAGTTTCTAGAGCGAGGGCCTGCCTTGGGCTCCGGCCTCCTTCCCTCCCCGGGACACAAGCCCCTCATAAGGGTGGGACAATGGACAACGGACAGGCCATCTGGGCTCCCCCTGAGGGGTGTCCATCTTCCATACCAGCTTGACTCTTCTAGAAGCTGTTCCTCAGCCATTTCCCCAGCTCCGATGTCAGCAAGCAGGACGGTGGGAGGGCTGGGCCTCCGGCCAGAGAATGAAGGAACAAGGCTGGGTAACAGGCACGTGTGCCCCAGACCCACCACACGCAGCACTGTTGAACCCTCCCCATAGCCCTGCAAGGAGGCGCTCCGAGTCCTGGCTTTACACAGGGCCAGACAGATCCCAGAGAGCTGAAGCTGATTCCCCAGGAGCCACAGGCCCCTTGGTCTCCTGCTGGGCCCCGCGGGTCCCAGGCACAGCCTGGAGCCCGGGAGCCTGAGGCACACACACGGGACTGTGTCCCAGGGTCAGGCTGGGGCCTGGTGTGGGCAGGGACTGTGCCTCTGAGACCTTCCAACCTGCATGACCCGAGGCAACAACACCCCTGCCTTGTGTTTGCCTTGCAGAGCTGTGCCCTCAACACAGTCCGCTGGACCCGACGCCCCACGCACTGGTGCAGCCCATCTCTGCCATGCTGGCCTCCGACCCCGCCAGCTGCCCCCGCTGCCAGCACGAGGAGAGCCGCCGGCCCTCGGGCCTGGGCAGCACCGACTCGGGCCAGGAGGGCTCGGGCTCTGGTGGCTCTGGTGGTGGCTCGGAGGAGGCCGATGGGGACGGAGCCCGGAGCAGCGAGGATGGGGCCTCCTCAGGGCTGGGGAAGGAGGATGAGGAGGAGCGGGCGGCCGGGGCCACCCGGCTGTGCGGGGATGTGTGGCGGGAGACTCGAGCCAAGCTCCGAGGCATCGTGGACAGCAAGTACTTCAACCGGGGCATCATGATGGCCATCCTGGTCAACACCGTCAGCATGGGCATCGAGCACCACGAGCAGGCCAGTGGGCGTGGGCGCCGGGTGCAGGGCTGGGCGCAGGTGGGGGGGGTGTCTGTGCCCAAGCGGGGCCCATGCAGCCCGGGGTGTTGAACGCCCCCTGTGTGTCTGTCTCCCACCCAACAGGGACTAGGTCCAGGTCCTCCCTGTGGCCTCAGTGCGGAGCCCCGGGCCCAGCCTAGAGGGAGGGAGAAGCTCTGGGGGTCTGCTCTGGGGGTGAGCGAGTGATCAAGGGGAGTCACGCGAGTCCCGGGACTGCGGGGCTCAGATCCAGCTCCTTTCTCCTGAGCAGCTCAGCCTGGGCACCAGGCACCCACAGCCCTTCCTGTCAGTCCCTGCCAAACCTGACTTCCGGTCGTCAGTTTCCCCGTGAGCCCTCCTGTCCATTCTCCCCCAGACAGGTGGAGTGATCTTTCCCGAGGCCGGGCCCTCCCCTGCCCCGATCTGCCATAGCTCCCCATTGCCCTTGGCATAAAATCCAGACTTTTCCTGTGACAGCCATGGCTCCTCTGTGGGCAGTGTCTTCAGCCGATGGGGTATCCTCCTGTCCCCGATGTCCCCCACTTAGTCCGCTGTCCACACCACCCCAAGGCACTGAGGATGGCCCCAATGTTGCCCTGCAAAGACTGTTCCATCTCCTTCCTCTGCCAGCTCCGTGGTTTCTTCTTTCTTCAGCGCTGGGTGCAGAGAGGGCAGAGCGAGTGTTGGCAGAGTCGAATGGTGTGTCCCAGGCCCCTTGGGCCCTCGGGGATACTTCTGGGGCTTTGGGGGTGAAAGGAATTTGGAGACAGGGTCCTAAGGGGGTAAAACGCATGGAAGAGGTGGCAGGAGCTCAGGGAGGGTACATTAAGAGATAAGAGGCACTTGTAGGGACACAGGATGGAAGGCTTAGCACATATTTCCAGGACATAGGTCACATCCTGGGGTGACAGCCTTCATGACAAGTCCAGTCCTGGCCCTATTTGAAAACAAAAACAAAACAAAAAACCAACACCATTTTCTGGTTCCCCCCAGCCCCTGGGTGGGTACCCTCCCTTGACCTGTGTGCCAGGCCTGTGAGGGCACCCCATTTGTTAGCTAGTGACCCTGAGGCCTAGGGAGGGGATGTCACTGACCTGAGGTCCCACAGCCAGTGAGGGGTCATATCTGTACCCACATCTTACTGTGGCAAGAATGATACCCCTGTGGGCTTAGAATGAAGTCCCCCTTGGCTTCCGTGCCGCCCTCTTTCCGTGGCAGCCCTCCACCCGCCCTCCATGCCCCGTGGTGGGCCACACTCTCATTTCCCTCTTCATTAGCTCGACAAGCCTTAGCTCCATTCAATTTACTGAAATGCGGCCCCTGGGGCTGCAGCGACACTCTGTTCGGAGCTGCTGGCTTGCCAGCGGTTCCGGCTTAATTAAAAAGGTCTCTTGTGGGGGAACTGGGTGGGGACGGCTCTCTGCAGGGTGAAGCTGGGTAGACAGGCGGCCCAGAGCCCCTTCGCCTCCGGCTCAGACTTCTGGCCTTTCCTGGCCTTGGCCTGCCAGGAGGGGCAGGAGCCTGGCTGGGCCAGTGGTCCTAGAGGGGGGCCCCATGGGGGACCACGTGATGTTGGGGCGCTGGCTCTCTTTTCTGAGCCGGTGGCACTGAGGGGGCTTGTCACGGCGCTGCTGCCGCAGTGGAGCCTGGGCCCCGTTCCCGCTGGGGCTTGGGAGAAGCAGCTTGTGAGAGCCAATTTTCTAACACTTAGGAATGTCGGAAGCTTGTTTTTAAACAGTTGGTAGCTTAAACTTGGCTGTGGTGAGAGTATTTACACCATAGAGATGGGCATGCGCTGAGGCTCAGGGCACTTTGTCAGAGGCCCGTTGTCAGGTTCTCTGGGTCACAGCCTCGCCCCCTACCCAGAGGCCTGGCTTCTACCCCACACACCTCCCCTGCCACCTGCCCCTGCTCCCCACCGGGCTCCTTCCCTGGCTCTGGGACTGGCCAGCTGGGGCCCTCGGGCAAGTCCCTTGGCCTCCCCCAGCTGGCGGCTCCATCTGGAAGTGGGCACATGGACCCTGGTCACAGAGGGGCCGGGCGGGTTGACTAGGAAGCGCGGCACACAGTAGGTTCTCACTGATTTGCAACCGTTTAGGAATCTTCTGTCTGAGCCTCCCATCACCGCCCTTGGGGTGAGGTTACCTTCTGCTGTCTGGAGCCTGGAAAAAATAATTAATTAAATAAAAAGTGAGGGGGAGGGAGAATTTTTAAAAATGTTCTTTTTAAAGCTGCCCTGAGTGGCAGGCATTGTTTCCCCCAGCTCCGCGCGGGGCCTGCTGCGGGCCCGCTGGCGGGTTCGCTCCGCTCCCCTCGGCTCCCAGACACCGCTTGGCGGGAAATGGTCCACCCCCGTGTTTATTCTGGGCAACCCTGTCTGAGGTGGTGTCTGCAGAGAGAGGTGGCCCAGGGCCGCTGGGAGGCGGGGAGAGCGGGCAGGAGCTGGAGAAGGCGGGCGAAGGCGCACAGCCCCTTTCCTGCAGGGGTGGTGACTGCGGAGGGGAGGCATCGTGGGGGCCTGGCAGGGAGACTGGGAGGGTCGTGGGGGTGCTAGGGAGTGTGAATGGGGCAAAGCCTGTGCGCTGCTCCCCTGCTCCGTCTGCCACCCCTGCCTCTGTAGTCACAGCTGCTCCCACAAGAGGTAAGATTGTGGGTGCCCCTGGCCTTTAGGTAGCCATGTCTGCCCCAATCACAAGGGACGCCGACATCCCCAGGTTCCTCATGGGCAAAGATGCTGATCTTTGCAGGGACTAGCTTGGGAGGAGGTGACAGGTAAAAGGGAGTCATCCAGGGAGGAGCCTGCTTGTGACGCATGAGGTGGTCAGTTAGAGCTCAAGTCTGCTCTCCCGAGTAGCCCAAGGGAAGAGAGGGGAGGCCCCGAGGGGTCTATGACGGAGGCTACACGACAGGCAGATGGGTGGGGTTAGCCGGGGGGCCCAGATCCCTCCATCATCACCCGCTGTCCTGTGTTGTCACATTCCTTGTGATCCTCATGGCAGCCCTATGGGGCAGGCAAGGCCGGTGTCTTAGATCCACTGGGCAGGTGGCAAAACTGAGGCTTGCCCGGTGACATGGTAAGCAGCTGTCAGAGCAAGGCTCCAGGGTGCTCAGGCAGAGGCAGAGGCCCCATGAAGAGGACAGGAGGCACTGGGGAGGCCTGGGTGGGGAGGCCCGGCTCCGGTGGCAGTTTCTCCCTCTCCTGGCACTCACCTGCCCCGGTGCATGACTCTTCCCAAGCTGGGCAAGGCTGCTCTCAGCCCCATCTTGTCTGGGAACTGAAGGATGATCATCGAGTTGGACAAGAAGAAACAGAGGGTTACGCTGACCAGACAGCAGGGCCGGGGTGCATGCAACCTCCCAGGGCAGGCTAGGGTAGGTCCACTGACCCCTGCTCCCAGGGGACAGCATTCAAGGCCTCCAGATCAGTGGATGGCTCAAAGCAATCTTTATTTTCCCTGCGGCAGCCAGTCTGGCATGGCTCTGGGAAGAGGAGGACGGGCTGGCTTGGTGCCTAATATTCCAGCTCTGTGGGGATTTAAGGGAGAGAGTCTACATGGGCTGCAGTCAGGGAAGGCTTCCCAGAGGCAGTGGCCCTGGAGATGGATCCTGAAGATTGATGAGGAGTTCATCAGTGAGACAGAGGAGGGAGAGGTACAGGGACCAGGAGCACAGGCATTCCCCCAAAGGGCCCTGAGCCCTCAAGGAGGATGTGCTTGAAGGGCAGGAGACAGCCCAGGAGGCTGCGGGTTCTGTCCATTCATAAAGTGTCTTCAGGCAGGGTTTGTCCTCAAGGCAGTGGGGAGCCCCAGAAGGCTTGTGAGGAGGGCAGTGACATGTCTGTATACTGAGCTGGAGCCTCAAGTCAGAAAAGTGGGGCAGTTGAAGCTGTCAGGGCCGTGGGAGGGGACAGGCCAGAGGGAGAATTCCTCTGATTCAGGTTAAGATCTGATTCCACCACTTCCTGGCCCTGGCCCTGAGTCGTCACTTCCCTCTGAGCCTCAGTGTTCCTGTCTATGAGATGGGGATACTGTGGGGGTAATGTTTGAGATCTAGATGAGATAATTTGAGGGAAGTGCTCGGCGCCAGCTGGGGGAGGGGAGACCCTTAATACCAGCCGCCATCATTACCATGGGGCGGCACCGGGCTCCACGGCTTCCTGCAGACATCGGAGGGGCCCCTGCCCAGCAGGACCTTATCTACCCTTGCAGAAATGGCCAGAGGCTGGGTGGCCTCATGCCTCCATGGCGTTGGGCCAGGAGGAGCGAGACCCCTGTCCCTCTCCCGCCACTTCGGGCCTCCAGTTTGCAGCTCCTCCTACCCTGCCCTCCACCCTCCTGCCTCCTGCCTAACATGGTTTTCCGCCCTTTCTTGCGTCCCTCTTCCACTGGGTGGGTCTCTGCCACCCCTGCCCGGCGGTCTGTCTGCCTGCTGTCGCTCATGTTTCTGCTATTTGTCTGTCTGTCCATCTCCCTCACAGTTGCCCCCGTCCCCGTCCGCACACCCTCCCTGCGCATCTCACCATACCGAAGAGTCTGTGTTCATCCATCTGTCTTCGCTCCCTGTCTCTCTCCCAGAAAAATGCTTGCGGGAGTGATGGATGGTCCATTAGAGAAAGATTAACAGGTGTGCGCTGGACTAGAGAAACAGCTGCTGCGGTTGGGGGGGCGGGGGGCAAGCAGGTGACCTTTCCCCGAGAGCATCGGTCCCATGTCAGCTACGGGGCGGGAGTGTGTGTGTGTGGGGCATTGTGGGGCCCCGAGCGGGCTGACCCTCATTATGGACTGTCAGACTGTCAGCGGCCCCGTTTCCCATCTCTGCGGCCACCGTCCTTCTGGCAGGCTGGGAAACCGGTGTCTCCGAGCACCATCTGGGCCCAGCCTCTCCCCACCCAGGGCCCCTCTCTGGGTCCCACTCCTCTTTTGGGGCCGTTTTGTGAGTCAAATATAATTACAGTTGGAAGTGGGCCTTCGCCTTTTCTATGGGCTTGAGAGGACCTGGCAGTTTTAGTAGTTTTCCCAAGCACTGGTTGCAAGGGGGCAGTTGTGTGCGTTTTTTCCTTTCCCCGCCCCCCCTTCTCCTTTTAACCCAAATGGAATCAGAGTCCGGCCAGAGAAGCACCCTGTCACCCTGTCCCCTGGTGGAGGGACTGGACTGGGGGATGGGGACGCCAGTGGATGGCGCTCTCTCTCACATCCCACTCTCGCTCTGGCTGTTCTCTCGGCCTGGAGCCTGTCTCTTCTCCTCCTTGTCACTGGGCCCCCTCCCCCTCAGCTTTGGGGTCTCTGCAGAGAGGTCCCTTCCTCCAGGAAGCTGCCCCTGACTGCAGGATCGCCACTGCCTCAAGGCACCCTCAGCTTTTCTCAGTTTGTCAGCTTGGGTGTTGGGCTTTGCAGGAATTCCTGGGGACAGGGACAATGTCCCGATGCATTCACCCCTGGCCATCCCGGAGAGCGCATGCGCCCGGCCCATTAGTGACCGCTCAGCGGACCTGTGGAGGGTGTGAACCATGGGGGCGTGTGAAGGCGCGGCTGGATGCGTTCTGGGGGGCTCTGTGTGTGTGTCCGGGGAGAACAGTTTGGGGCGTGATTCCGTGGCTCTGGTGCGTCTTAGCTGGGGGGCTCAGAGCAAGTCAGCGTACTCCTTGGAGCTCCCATGTCCTTCTCTGTAAACTGGAGACGCAAGCAGCGGCCTTGCACGTTGTCGGTGGCGTTAGTAATTGTGTTGGGTGTCGGGCTCAGTGTGGGCACGTGCTCAGGCCTACGTGGTGGCCCTTCTCTTCTTTGTGGTTCAGGCGGGAGCATCGTGGCTTGGTGGTGAGAAGAAACCAGACTCTTCATGGTGCTAGAGGGCTCGTGGAAGAGGGGCCGGAGCCCTGTGTGGCACTTAGTGGAGAGGGCCGGAGTGAAATGTCATCTTATTTCACGCCGTTGCTTTATGGATGAAGAAACTGAGGTGGGGAGGGGTGGCGGAAGCCCCTGGGACCCTGCCTCCTAGTCATGGCCCAGAAGGCGGCCTGTTTTATACACCAGTGTTGCACGCGCTGTTCCATTTGTCGGGTGTCACCTGCTGCTAAAAACCAGGAGGTGATCACGTCTGGGCTCAGAGGGTGGCTGTCGGACCAGGGGTTACTGGTCGCCTTCTGACCAGCTAGTGACTCTAACCCCTGACCTCCCCGGGTTCTAGTGTCTTCCGCTGAGAAGTGCATGAAGTACAGGAAAGAAACGTCGTGGGACCCAGTAGGTGCCCACTCTCTGTCTCTTCTTCGCAGGAGCCACAGTGCTCTCCAGCCACCCACAATCCTGAGCTGAACATTGCCGGGGAAGGGAAGCATGGGGAGGGCTCGGGAGGGGGGTCTGCATAGGCAGGGGTGAAGGGTGGGAGCCTTGGAGCCGGGCTGCCCAAGTTCGCATCTTGGTTCCCCTTCTTACCTGCTCCATAGTCCAAGGCGGGGGGCTTGGCCTTCTCTGAACCTGCTTCCTCCTCTGAGAAATGGGCTCTTGTGTGGGATCAAGTGACACGAGGCCTGTAAAGTTCAAAGGACAGGTCCTGCACATGGTAAGTGCTTCCTAAGTGGGGTCATGGGCAGACAGGGACTCTCTAGCAATGACTGGCCTGTCGTCTTGCCTTGCTCTGCATCAAGCCATGTGACCTTGAGTCAGCTTCTGGTCCTGTTTCCTGATCTGTAAAATGGGTGTCACGATAGCTCCCTCAGTGCACACGGTACCGGCGTCATTTCCGAATGTGTGGAAGGTCAGCCCGGTGGTGTCCCACCCTCTTGGTGGGCTCTCAGGGTGGCAGCAGAGGACCAGCCCCCCTGTAAGATTCTCAAGGCCATGTACTCCAGCAAGGATTCTGCCCCGCCTCCCTGGGGGGTCCTGGAGCCGCCGGGCATCCAGAGAGGATCCGTGGCTGTGCTCTGGCCTCACGGGGTCCCTGTCCTCTGTCTCAACACCTCCACAGCCCGAGGAGCTGACCAACATCCTGGAGATCTGCAATGTGGTCTTTACCAGCATGTTTGCCCTGGAGATGCTCCTGAAGCTGGCTGCCTTCGGGCTCTTCGACTACCTGCGCAACCCTTACAACATTTTTGACAGCATCATTGTGATCATCAGGTGCCGCCCCCGCTCCCCGCAGGTTGCAGGCCCACAGGCCCAGATTGGGGAGGAGGGGGATCTAAGGCACCCACCCCCGGCTGGGAAACAAAGCGCGTAAGAACACAAAGGAAATCAATTACACCCAAACACAGTTATCCAATATTTAAACATCTGTCATTCAGTAATCTACGCGCTTCTAGATTAATGCATGAAATGGTAAGATCTAGCGGTGGATCTCAGGACTACCGTTGTTCCCAAGAAAGGATGAGAGTCAGTAATATTTGGAGATATGTACATTAACGGTTATGAGATAGAAAATTATCTGCGATTTTGACCAGCCAGAAAATCAAAGGGACGGCTGGTTCTCTGTGGCTTGTTTGCATTCATAACCAAAAGAATGTTAAATCTCAAAAAGAGGTCGGTGGATAGACCTCCTGACTTCTAGCCCCAGACTTCTCATTGCGGGTGTCCACGGACTCCAAGTCGAGAACCCCTGACTTAGCGCATACCCCGCAGCAGCAGTGACCCGTGAAACGTGTTATTTGTGGGATGGACGAATGAATGAATGGAAGCTCTCCGTCTCTCCGTCCTCCCTCTGCCTTCCTCCCCACCCCCACCCGCCCTCTGCTGAACCCTCCTGCCTCTCTCCCTCACCCCCCCACCCCGCTCACCCCCTCCCAGCATCTGGGAGATCGTGGGGCAGGCGGACGGCGGGCTGTCGGTGCTGCGAACCTTCCGGCTGCTGCGGGTGTTGAAGCTGGTGCGTTTCATGCCGGCGCTGCGGCGCCAGCTGGTGGTACTCATGAAGACCATGGACAACGTGGCCACCTTCTGCATGCTGCTCATGCTTTTCATCTTCATCTTCAGGTAAGCGCCGCCCACCTGCGCAGGTGCAGGAGGCTGGGGGAGCACCTTCAGGTGAGCCCCGCCCACCCGCGGGAGGCTGCGGGAGCACCGCTGGCTGAGCTTCTCCGGGCAGCACCCTGGACCTGGGTGTGAATCCTGACCCCATCGCTTCATCTCTGATGGCTCGGGGAGAGTCCTTGCCCTCTGAGGCTCAGTGTTCGCCTCTGTAAAATGGAGCCAGTGCTGCCCTCCCCGCCCCCGCCATCTTATCCTGGGGGTTCTGAGAATTAAACAAGGTGGGTGGATCCCTTGAGCCACCTCCGCTCCTCTCCCAGTATCCTCGGGATGCACATTTTTGGCTGCAAATTCAGCCTCCGCACAGACACGGGAGACACCGTCCCCGACAGGAAGAACTTTGACTCCCTGCTCTGGGCCATCGTCACGGTGTTCCAGGTGAGCGACCGCATGTCTTCCTGTGTGTGTTGGTGGAAGGGGTTTCTCCCAGGACCGCTGCTTGGGTGGTTTTTTCAGAGGTGGCCCCTCGGAGAATCCGGAGAAGAAGGGTGACCTGCCAGGGAGGCCCCTCAGTTCTGGCCTCCAGCAGACAGGTCCAGGTGCCAGGTCGGGGGGTACTGCACAGGCTCTGGGAGCTGGAGTGACCACCTAGGGTCTGTCCCTGCCCCTCCACTCCTGCCCAAGATTTGGGCACCTTGGGATTCTCCCCTGAGACGGTTTCTTCACCCATGCAGCCTGCCACCTGCTGGATTCCATCTGCCCCCCGGGCTGGGCTGGGGTTTGGGGGTGCCCCCGGGCTGAGGTGTCTTCCCACTTCCCCCACAGATCCTCACCCAGGAGGACTGGAACGTTGTCCTCTACAATGGCATGGCCTCCACCTCCCCTTGGGCCTCCCTCTACTTTGTCGCCCTCATGACCTTCGGCAACTATGTGCTCTTCAACCTCCTGGTGGCCATCCTGGTGGAGGGCTTCCAGGCAGAGGTGACTGCAGCCCTGGCAGAGGCAGCACCCCCTGGGGCCCGCACTGGGTGTGTGGGGGGGTCTGAATGGGGGAGGGCTGCAACTCAAACATCTAGTAGGTAACAAGGTCTCAAGGAGGGGGTTGCCAATTAGGTGGTGAGCTTCCTATCGCAGGAACATGCAAATGGAGGCTGCCTCCCAGATCCCTGCCTTTTCCCTAGGGATGTAGGACTAGGTCTCTCCATTTCTGAAATTCGAAAGCCCCTAAGGTCTGGATCCTGCCTCCTCCTTTCTCTGAGGCTCAGGGGATACCTGCAGTCAGGCAGATGTGCCTTTATGGCCTCGTGAGCTTCTTGCTTTCCTTTTCTGGGCCTCAGTTTCCCCATCTGTAAAATGGGGGTGAAAAATTCAGGAGGGAGGGACGGGCTGAGCCAGCTTGCATTCCAACAAGAGGGACGGTCTCCCAGGGTGACGCCAATCGCTCCTACTCGGACGAGGACCAGAGCTCATCCAACATGGAGGAGTTTGACAAGCTTCAGGAAGGCCTGGATGGCGGAGCAGGTAAGCAGGTCTCCACTGGCACCTAGGGGACCAGGACCCTTCCCCAGTGATACAGGGGGGTGAAGGGCACAGCATCGGGTTTCCCCTCAAGCCCAGACTCCTGGACTCTAATTCTCTGTGGTGTATTCACATGCACAATGGAAAGAAACACACAAATACCCCAAAAGAGGTCAGTGACATTCACAGCCCTCCTGAATTCTAGCCATGGAGGGAGCTGCAGATCACCCAAACCCGTCCACAGCATGCCTTTTAGGAAGAGACTCGGATGGACCTCAGAATACCTGGGTTCTGGTCCTGTTGTTGGTACCACTGGGCAGCTTGGAAGGAAGCCTCCCCCACCCTGAGCCAGTGTGCTCTGTGGTAATTGGGCTGGACCGTCTTTGCCTTGCTTCCTGAAGTGGGCCCAGGAGTGAGGTTCCCAGGCTGGGTGAAGCTTGGGGCTGGTGCTGAACACAGGAGACAAACGATCCGCTCATCCAGAAAGAAAGCTGACATGGGGCACCTGGGTGGCTCAGTGGTTAAGTGTCTGCCTTCAGCTCAGGTCATGATCTCAGGGTCCTGAGGTTGAGCCCCACATCGGGCTCTCTGCTAAGCAGGAGGCCTGCTTTTCCCTCTCCCACTCCCCCTGCTCTTCTGTTCCCTCTCTTGCTATGTCTTTCTCTGTCAAATAAATAAATAAAATCTTGAAAAAAGAAAATACAACTTAATAGAAAACAGGACTTAGAGTCCATTCCTAAAAAAAAAAAAAAAAGAAAGCTAGGGGTGCCTGGGTGGTTCAGTGGGTTAAACCCTCTGCCTTCGGCTCAGCTCATGATCCCAGGGTCCTGGGATCGAGCCCCTCATCGGGCCCTCCGCCTAGCAGGGAGCCTGCTTCCCACTCTCTCTCTGCCTGCCTCTCTGCCTACTTGTGATCTCTGTCAAATAAATAAATAAAATCTTAAAAAAAAAAAAGCTGACATGACAAGCTCTGAGGAACATGTATAGAATTGTTGAGTCACTTGTATTATACACCTCAAACTAAGAAACACTGTATGTTAACTATACTTAGTTAAAGAAAAAAAAGCAAGCTGACCGCTCTCCAGGAAGGGTGGAAGAGAGGCACATGACTTCTGGTCCAATGCAGAAGGTGGAAGTGTCCCCAGGAAGACTGTTTGCTCTTGTTCTTTCTTTGTCCCCCTTCTGTCTCCATCTCACCCCTCCAGATCCCAAGCTCTGCCCGATCCCCATGACCCCCAATGGGCACTTGGACCCCAGTCTCCCACTGGGTGGACATCTGGGCCCCGCCGGAGCTGCAGCACCTGCCCCCCGCCTCTCGCTGCAGCCAGACCCTGTCCTGGTGGCCCTGGGCTCCCGCAAGAGCAGTGTCATGTCACTGGGCAGAATGAGCTATGACCAGCGCTCCCTGGTGAGTCCTTGTGGGGTGCTCTGGATGGGTGCTCCCTGCTGGGGCATGTGGTGAGGGACCCTGGGGAGAAGTGCCCGTCGGTCCAGCCTCAGGCTAGTACCCAGGTTTAGGGGACCAGACTCTCTAGCTAGAACCAGGCAGGGACCATGTCTGTTGCATTCCTGGGTGCCCAGTGCCAGAGTAGGATTTGGCAACAAAGAATGAATGAATGAATGAATGAGTAGTGCCAGTAGGTCCCTTAGGAGAATTTTCATCTTGGCTGCAATGTGTAGGGTAAAGAGCTGGGCTTTGGGGTCAGGCACATCAGAATTCAAATCTGACCTCTGCCATTTTCAAGCTCTGTGACCACGAGCAAGTTACAGCCCTCTCTGAACCTTTTTCCTTATCTGTGCAATTAGAAGACCACCCTGAGGTGCTGTAGCTACCTGGGGGGAAATGAGGGGGCAGGAGATGTAGCCACATCCTAGAGGTGTCCACATGTCCAAGAGTGAGAGCCAGGCAGGAGAGGATCCCTGGGGCCTAGCCTGTTCTGTCACCCACTAGCCAGGCTGGTAGCCCTCTTAGGGCCTCAGTGGGTGTGCGGGCTGCCTTCAGTCACCGCAGTGGCTTGTGTGGGTGGTGGCTTCCTTCCAGTCCAGCTCCCGGAGCTCCTACTACGGGCCGTGGGGCCGCAGCGGGGCCTGGGCCAGCCGCCGCTCCAGCTGGAACAGCCTCAAGCACAAGCCGCTGTCGGCCGAACACGAGTCGCTGCTTTCGGCTGAGCGCGGTGGCGGCCCCCGGGCCTGCGAGGGTGCCAGGGACGAGGGGCCGCCGCGTGCCGCTCCGCCGCATGCCCACCACGCGCACCACGGCCCCCACCCGGCACACCGGCACCGTCACCACCGCCGGACGCTGTCCCTCGACACCAGAGACTCGATGGACCTGGCCGAGCTGGTGCCTACCGTGGGGGCCCACCCCCGGGCGGCCTGGCGGGCGGTGGGCCCGGCTCCCGGGCACGAAGACTGCAATGGCAGGATGCCCAGCATCGCCAAGGACGTCTTTACCAAGATGGACGACCGCCGGGATCGCGGGGAGGACGAGGAGGAGATCGACTATGTGAGTGGGGGCGGGGCCGGAGCCGGGGGGCGGGGCCGGAGCCGAGGGGCGGGGCTAGCGGGGGACTGTAGGAGAGCCCGCAGTGGGCTGGCCAGCCGTGCTCCCCGCTCCCCGCCTGGGGCTGGTAGAGAAGCCCCCCCATTGCCTGGTCTGGGACAGTTCGCAGGTCATCGAGGGGTCCCAGCCTAGTTTATGGCTGGAGAGGGCGGCGATGGGCAGCTCTGCTCAGGGCTGACCCGTCTGCGCTCCGTCCTCGCCTTACCAGACCCTGTGTTTCCGCGTCCGCAAGATGATCGACGTCTATAAGCCGAACTGGTGCGAGGTCCGCGAGGACTGGTCTGTCTACCTCTTCTCTCCCGAGAACAGGTGCGCAAGGCCATGCTTGCTGTGAGGTTAGAGTAGGGGTTGGCATGTCTGGGAGGGAGAGATTTCTGCCAAGCCAGGCGAAGCTAGTGGTGAAGGGTCTTCCATATCTTAGAGGGCCTTTGTGGTCCAGCGTGGAGGGTCTGCAGGGAAGGGGGAGGATCCAGGTGTCCTAGATCCCTAGTCTAGGCCACTACTGTGCTGGCACCAGGTTGGACAAATCCTCAAGCCACCTGGGGTGCTCCCCAGGCAAGGGCATCAGTAGGCCTCCTGGAGGAGGAGGCCCATGTGCTGGGTGTTGGGAGGCTGCTAGCATTTCAGTCGGTGAAGCAGGGGTTGTGAAGACGGGAAGACTGGTCCAGGGAAAGGGAGCAGCCCGAGGGAACATCTGGGGGCAGAAAGGGAGGGTATCAGGCTATGTGTGTCCAAGTGGCTGGGAGTTTGGGCTCAGAGATTTGCACCCGTGTTTGGAGGGCCCGAGTGCCAGGGCAAGGGGGATGTCCTTTGTCCTGTGGTGCCAGTGTGCTCGAGGGAGGCAGCTTCGAGTGGGCACCCTGAGCATACACGAAGACCAGAGAAGAGAGACGTCAGCTTCTCTAGGCTGTCCTAGTCCTCGTGTGTGCCTGGGCCCGCTGCCTTTTTTCCTGGCTGGGGCGTGGGGCAAACTGACTCTCACGTGATGCCCTGCCCACCCTACCCAGGTTCCGGGTCCTGTGTCAGACCATCATCGCCCACAAGCTCTTCGACTATGTCGTCCTGGCTTTCATCTTTCTCAACTGCATCACCATCGCCCTGGAGAGGCCCCAGATCGAGGCTGGCAGTACCGTGAGTGGCTACAGCCTTTGGGCAGGGCAAGGGACAAGGGACAAGGCAGAGGGGCAGGCCACCAGGGCCTGCCCTGGGACATTGTCCCGGGCTCAGGGGGCTAGGAGAGCTCAGCCAGGCCCAATACCAAGCCCCATGGAGGGACATGTGGTAGGAGCTTGCCTAAGACTGTGGCCCTTGGCTGAAGGGAAGAGGCTGACCAGGTGGCGGGGCGGTTCTGGGAGCCCCTGGGCCCACGAGAGCTCTCTCCTTTCAGGAACGTATCTTCCTCACTGTGTCGAACTATATCTTCACGGCCATCTTTGTAGGCGAGATGACACTGAAGGTAGCTCCGGGCTTCACCTAGGACCCTCTCCCACCCCCGGCTTGGGACCCCTGGCTCTGGGCCAGCCTCTCCAAAAGCTTCTCACTCACCTGCCCCTCAGCCACATTCCACCCAAGGCCCCGGAGGCCTGTCCCTACTAGGTGCCAGCCCCTAGGTTGGGCTCCAGGGACACTCAGAGGGGGTCAGCCTCGTCCTTAACTCTCCAGGAGCTCACATCCCACGTGAAAAGCTAATGTAGGGAAATGTTGAAGGTGTAATACAGGTACTTGCTGCAGGTGTGGGGCAGGGGGGAAGGGTTCCCTCCCGGCTACTTCCCAGAGCGCTGGGCTTTGAGTTGGGTTAGCCAGATGTGCGGGGAGTAGGGAACGGGGTGGCCCTCTGGGCCTGTTTCAGGGGGCAGTGGGGCACGTGTCCCCTGTCAGACCATCCACCCTGCCCTCTGCGGGACTGGTCCCCACACGTCCCACCTGACCTCGTCCCGCCCCCTCCCAAAGGCTGGCCGCACCCCGCCCTGGTCCCCAATGGCCATCCGGCTGACTCCGCCCATCGCCCCGCCTCCAGGTGGTCTCGCTGGGCCTGTACTTTGGTGAGCAGGCGTACCTGCGCAGTAGCTGGAACGTGCTGGACGGCTTTCTCGTCTTCGTGTCCATCATCGACATTGTGGTTTCCGTGGCCTCAGCCGGGGGAGCCAAGATCCTAGGGGTCCTTCGGGTCCTGCGGCTGCTGCGCACCCTACGCCCCCTGCGGTGAGGACTCCTCCTCTGCGGATGGGGGAATCCCTAGTGAGCTCCTGGGGTCTAAGCGGACCCCTCCCTCTGGCCCTCCTTACCCACTCAGCCCTCTGATAGCCAGATTAGTGCGGACAGGGACCAGGCTGTTGATGCTGCTCCTGGCGGAAGAGCCTGGAGACCCTGGCCGGAGGAGGGTGCTGGAAAGGCGGGGCTGAAGGGAGCAGCCAGGACTGCTACCCACTTTCTGTGTGTCCCTGGGTGGCTTGCTGCCATCTCTGGCCTTCAGTCTCCAGATGATGGTGTGGTGTGGACCCCAAGGGGACGGGCTTAGGGCATAGCACGCTGCTGTGCATATAGATCTGGGGTTTGGGGTTCTCTCCCCTGGTGACTCTGGGAAAAAGTGGGTGATTTCCCCAGACATGGCTGTGGGCTTATGGTGCCCCCGGCCCCTGTCTGCCTCCAGGGTCATCAGCCGAGCGCCTGGTCTGAAGCTGGTAGTGGAGACGCTTATCTCTTCCCTCAAGCCCATTGGCAACATCGTCCTCATCTGCTGTGCCTTCTTCATCATTTTCGGCATCCTGGGTGTGCAGGTGAGGGGTGCTCAGGCTGGGGAGGCACTGCGGTGAGCTTTGGGAGCGGGGAAGGGGCTCCGCATTCCTGTTCAACTCTCCCGACCTGTGTTGACCAACCTGGGGGCTCAGGTGGCCCTGCCAGAGCACCCATGGCCCTGCCAGCCACAAACTCCCAGTCCAGGGAGAGGGGCGGACACAGACCTAAATGTCTGAGCGCAAAGAAGTCTGGGTAAATGGGATCACAGAAGTCCAAGCTACACAGAAACACAGGGCTGGGCTGGAGGCAAGAGGAAAAGCATCCTGGAGGAAGTGGCCTGGGCACTGGGCCTTGAAAGGGAAGTGATTCCACGGGTCATGGCTGGTGGAAGGTGTTTCAGGAGAGGATGGGCACGTGTGTGGAGGTGAGCTCAGGAGCTAGGGCTGGCACAGAGCCAGGAGCCAGTCGGTGGGCTGGGCCAAGGTTGGAGAAACTTGGAATGGCAGCTAAGAAGTTGGGGCCAGTTGGGGTGCATCGGTGGCTCAGTCAGTTAAGTGACTACCTTTTGCTCAGGTCGTGATCCCAGGGTCCTGGGATTGAGCCTCACATTGGGCTCCCTGCTCAGCAGAGAGCCTGCTTCTCCCTCTCCCTCTGCCTGCTGCTCTGCCTACTTGTACTCTCTTTCTCTATCTTTCTAATAAATAAATAAAATCTTAAAAGAAAATAAAAGAAGTTGGGGCCAGTTTCTGTGGAGGTAGAGACCATGGAGAGGCTCTGACACAGGGAGGGACTTGAGCTAACTCGAAGTTTGGCTTGGAGCCCAGGAATAGGATGGGACCTTAGGGCTGGACAGGGAGAAGGAATGAGGCACATCATAAAAGTGTGCGGCAGGGTGATGGCTAGAATGACCTGAGCCCTCTGGGGTCTGAGCTGCAGCTGGGGACTTCCCCTTTCTTGTCTGAGTTCTGAGCTGAGACCTCCAGGCTCCTCACCTGGTCCTGGGTTTGGGGCTGGAGCTGCAGAGAGGAAGGGCTTGATGCGGCCTCCATGTGGACAGTGGACCTGCCCCTTCCAGGCAGGGTGCTTGGGTCCCTAGAGAGGGTCCCTTTACCTCTCTCTCCCCCTTGGGGATATGCAGGCAACTTTCTCCTGTGGAGTCCCTGCCCATAGTCTCCGGACTGAGGTCTGCGGAAGAGCCCAGAAATCAGACAGACATTGGATCTGCTTCTTCATTTTTTTTTTTTTTAAGATTTTATTTATTTGACAGAGAGAGAGAGAGAGACAGTGAGAGAGGGAACACAAGCAGGGGAAGTGGGAGAGGGAGAAGCAGGCTTCCTGCCAAGCAAGGAGCCCGATGCGGGGCTCGATCCCAAGACCCCAGGATCATGACCTGAGCTGAAGGCAGACGCTTAACCAATTGAGCCACCCAGGAACCCTGACTCTGTCCCTTCCTAAACCTCATATGACTTTGGGAAAATTACCTAACACCACTGTGCCTCAGTCTCCTCATCGGTGAGATGGGCTGAACCCCATGTTGGGGGACTTGGTGAGATGCTGTGCTGAGTGCTTTGTCCAGGTTGTGCACAGAGGAATTGCCCCCCGATTTGCATCCCCCCACCCCCAGCCTGGGTAGACTGGTCCACTAACCCTGTGGTCCTTCCTCCCCCCCACCCCCCAGCTCTTCAAGGGCAAGTTCTACCACTGTCTGGGCGTGGACACCCGCAACATCACCAACCGCTCTGACTGCGTGGCTGCCAATTACCGCTGGGTCCACCACAAGTACAACTTCGACAACCTGGGCCAGGTGAGCCCTGCCCGTGTACCCCTGTCCCGACCCCCTGCTCCCCGGTGGATGGGGGTACGAGCTCTTTGGTGCCAACATTATGGGATCACAGATCAGGCTCTGGTCCAGCTCTGCAGGGACTGACCCTGTGACTTCTTTCTAGGGCTCGGTTTTTCCCTCCTGCAAAATGGGTAGGGGGAGCTCACGTCACAGGCAGTGTGAGGCTTAGAGATCCCAAGTGCAGCGTGTCTTGGGAGTGCGAGGTGTTTGGAGGGGCTTCAGTGAGCACTGGTTCCTGGCCTCCACCTCCCTACCCCGGGGACCAGGACAGGAGTTTTAGAGAGCCAGACCTGGTTGTGAATCCCGGCTCTGTGCCAGTTACTGTGGGCTTTCTGAGCCTCTGTCTTCTCATCTGTAAATTGGGAATGTGACGGCCTAGCAGGCAGGCAATGGTGACAGAAACTTGCAAGCCCCTGGTCCAGAGTGGGTTTCCTCTCCCAGCACCCATCTACTCTGCTCTCCACCTCAGTGGGCAGCCAGGCCCCCTGCCCAGTTCCTGCCTTACCCGTGGTCCCCTGTCCTGGGGGCCTGCCGGGCATGGCCCATCTGCTCATGCCCCAGATGAGAAGAACTTGAGGACAGTTACGTGTGATCAGACGTATGCCTTCCCCGGGTCAGACGGGGAGCGCCTTCCCCGGGTCAGATGGGGAGCGCCTTCCCCGGGTCACACGAGGAGGGAACGAGATCTGGGTCTGTGGGACCCTGGGCCTGTGCCCCGCTCCTCTGCCAGGGACACTCTGGCTGGATGCCACCAAAGCTGTCCCCTCACATGACCAGGGACCCCACTCGCCACGCCCCGGGGAGCTGAGCCATGGGCCCTAGGGCAGCATCGAGTGGGCAAGGAAAGGGAGTCAGGAACTGGGACACAGGAGGTCCCCCAGCCCCTCCAGATTTTCTAGAAGCAATGCCTTTCAAGTTGTAAATGACTCAGTGGTTGATAAAACAAGAGGTTTGAAAAAAAAAAAAAACCTGTTCCTGGAAGCTGAGGGAAAGCCTGCGGAGGCCTTCTATGAACTTGTTCCTGACTCCCTGAGCTCAGCGCCAGGCCCAGGGCCCCATTCCCAGGAAGCATCCCCAGCCCTTTCCCATGCCGGGCTTGCTTGATGCCAGGCTAACACCCCAGTAAGGTGTTCTCGAAGTAAGGTGTTCTCAGTGCCCATATGCGGGAGTTAGAGCGCGGCCCAGAGCCTTTGGCTGCTTGCCAGGCCACTCGGGAAGGTTCTAGTGTCTGTGCTTCGGTACCTTCCCCTGTAAAGGGGGAAGTGACAGCAGCTGTGTGTTTCCCGGGGCCCAGGCTCTGCACTTCAGGCCTCTGTGACCCCAGGGCCCCCAGGAACATTTGCCTCTTGGCATGTGAGGGCTTTGTGTCTCTTGCTCTGTTGTCCTGCTGGGTCTGAGCCCTTTCCAGGCAGCCCTGAGCCCCATTCTCAGCTGGAGGGGAGGAGGTGGAGTCTGTGCCCTGGGGGTTGGGAAGAAGGGGTCTGCACCTGCAGGGCAGGAGACCCATCCCAGAACACCATTTCCTTGCCCGGGGTCCCTGGGCCACAACAAAGGAGCCAGTGTGAGCTTGAACCGGGGAGCTTCTGGAGTAGGTGTGTGACCTCTGGTCAGCCACTGGGGATTGGGGCTCTGTAAGGACGGCACAGCTGCTGCTGTCCACTTCTGAAAACCTTTATTGAGTACCTACTGTGTGCAGGGCACTGTGCTAGTACTGCAGGACCAGCCCGTCGACCTGTTGAGGGGACACGTGTGCGTTTTGGCCTGCCCTCTGTGTAGGAGCCTTGGCTCGTGTCTCCTGGGCATTCCTTCCATTTAAAAAGTCTCACACTAGTGAAGGCAATTATTGCCATTCACAGACAAGGAAGCTGGGGCCCAGAGTTGAGGAAATTGCCCCGAGTCACACAGCCAGTGAGTGGCAGAGCTTGTGCGGAGCCCAGGGCTCCCAACTTCTCTCATAAGCTCCTGCTTTCAGGTGCTAAAGGCAAGCTTGTGTGATGGTGGCAGAGCCTCTCATGCTTGTCAGGAACTTTCCAGTTTAAAGTCTCAGCAGACCCAGCTGGCAGGCACTTAAGCTTTAGCTCCATTCTGTGGGCGAGGGGACAAGAGCTCATGAATCTTCTCAAATTAATTTTCAGAGCTAAGCCCAGGACTCCTGGTTTAGTGCTCACTCACCTGCAAGAGTGTCTGTAGGGTTTGTGGCAGGCACTTAGTAGGTTCTCAGGAACGGTTTGTTGTCATCCTCAGGGAAGGCCTCTGTCTCTCTGCCTCATGAGGGCAGAAAAACGGAGAGCTGTCTACACCTACCACCCCAGACCCTCTCCCTCCTGTGTCTTCCAGGCCCTGATGTCCCTCTTTGTCCTGGCCTCTAAGGACGGCTGGGTGAACATCATGTACAATGGACTGGACGCTGTCGCTGTGGACCAACAGGTGGGTGTGGGCTGGGACCAGTGCAGAGGACAGTGAGGGAGGGACAAGGTATCTCTGGGGCCCGGTTGTCTAAAACTGGCATCAGCAGGATCCCCAGCCTGGGTGTCTCCCCCTGTCAGCCATGGCCCACCCCTCACCGTCCTAGCCTGAATCTTCCACCATTAAGCTGCTCTGAGGTAGCATAAGTCACTGTGCCATTTATTTCACAAACCCCCTGCTATGCAGGAAGAAGATGCTAGACTGGCTTCTGCATGGAGGGTCAGAGCCTTGTGCCTCTAGAACCAAGTGCAGGCAGGGGAGAGAGGGTGAGCCAGTTGGCAGAGGGACAGCAGGGGCAGGACAAGGTGAGAGAGCACCATGTTCGGGGAGTCGTGAGTTGACCTCTGGTCAGCCACTGGGGATTGGCCATTAACAGAATGAGCCCTGTGTGTGCCAGGGCATAGGGCTGGAGTTTAGCTGAGGGCAGTGGGAGTCAGGGAGGGTATTATGGCCTGGTCCGCTTGTGGAAGCTTCTGGAAGCTCATTATCGCAGGGGCCCGTGGTCGGCCTGCCTCAGCCCCATCTGCTGCTTCCCGCAGCCCGTGCCTAACCACAACCCCTGGATGCTGCTCTACTTCATCTCCTTCCTGCTCATCGTCAGCTTCTTCGTGCTCAACATGTTTGTGGGCGTCGTGGTGGAGAACTTCCACAAGTGCCGGCAGCACCAGGAGGCTGAGGAGGCTCGGCGGCGAGAGGAGAAGCGGCTGCGGCGCCTGGAGAAGAAGCGCCGGAGTGAGTGGGTGGCTGCAGAGGGTGGGGCCTCCCCGGCCTGGGCTGCCCCGCCTGTGTGCGCCCCATCCTGTGTGCACCCTGCCTGCGTGGCGCCCCATCTCTTCCTGGTGCAACAACTGGTTTTCCTCGTGCATCCTCTGGGCCTCAGGGGCTGGAAGGGAACAGAGGGTCAACTCTGGACCGCTGGCCCTGGCCCCCCCCCTTCAGAATCTGCCTATCCAGGTGACCCGATCCCCTGTTGCTGTCCACTGCCTCCACTGGTGGCCCCCTGCTGGCTCAGTTCCTGAGGGCAAAGGCCTGGACGCCTAGCCATGAGCTACGAGACCTCTTCCTTAACCCCAGCAGATCTGGAGCCCCTGCCATGGGCATATTTGGAGGAGATGAGGACAGTCATTGTCCTGCCCTCCACCACCTCCTACCCCTTTTCCTTGTGTCCCCGCCATCAACTGGGCAGAAGAGACCTAACTCTTACTCTTGGGGCCTGGGATGTTTTGACATCTCTCCCCTTGCTTCCTCCCTCCCCTGTGCTGTTCCCTCCATGTGCTCTGTTCCCTACCTGGGCCACAACCCTCTGTGGTTTGTGCCATCCCCCCCCCCCATCTCCCTGCAGAGGCCCAGCGGCTGCCCTACTATGCCACCTATTGTCCCACTCGGCTGCTCATCCACTCCATGTGTACCAGCCACTACCTGGACATCTTCATCACCTTCATCATCTGCCTCAATGTGGTTACCATGTCCCTGGAGCACTATAATCAGCCCACGGTGAGCCCTGGCCCCAGCCCCAGCCTCAGCCTGAGGTCACATGGTAGGGTTGGGTTCTCAGCAGGACCCAGGGACAGGATGAGGCAGAAGGGTTTGAGCAGCACCCCCATTTGGGGCCCTGGGCCCAGGAAGCTCATGGCCTGGTAGGACAAATGAGAGAAAGGGAAATGTTACTTGCTCTTGGTGAGTGGGGAGGTGACATTTGGGCCCAGCCTTGAACATGGGTGCCAGTGGCCAGTGGTGTGTGCGTGACTCCACAAGAGAGGCTACAGATATTAACTCTAATGCTCACAGCAATCAAAGGTGGGGGAGGAGCCTTTCTACAGATTTTGCAGAGGAAGAAACTGAGGCTCAGAGATTACTTAGCCTATAAGTAGCAGAGCCAGAACTGGAACTCAGATTTGCATTCAAGGCCTACCATGTGGCCTCCACTACTCCCCAGGCATATGGAGCCTGGGGGAGGGGCATTCCTGTGGCAGGATCATTGGAGACAAACACGGGCCTGGAGGGAAATGACCAGTTCCCAGCCAGTTGCCAGCAGTACTGGTGCGGGCATGCAAGGAGCACGTAGGGAAAAGTGCATTCTAAAAGCCTCAACATTTTGGACCTAGGGGGATGAAGGGTGAGGCTGAGCCTCCAGGTGAGGTTTTGTTATCTTGTTTTAAATGACAGGAGAGGTATATTATAAATGCAGGGAAAAGGAAGGCAACCATTAACAGAATGAGCAATAATTGTAGAACTTCCAAATTAACATGAAGAAGTAGGGTAACAATGCTGACTATTTCTTGTGTGCCCAGCACTGGACTATTACTTCACTTAATTTGTATTACCTCACTTAATTTGAGGTAGGTACTCTTATCATCCCCCATGCACAGATTTGGGAACTAAATCCCAAAGAGGTCAAGTGACTTGCCTAAAGTCACATAGTGAATAGGGAGTGTGTGCTGGGCCAGGATTTATATCTAAGCAGTCTTGTTCCTTTTTTTTTTTTTTTAAAGATTTTATTTATTTATTTGACAGAGATCACAAGTAGGCAGAGAAACAGGCAGAGAGAGAGGAGGAAGCAGTCTCCCCACTGAGCAGAGAGCCTGATGTGGGGCTCGATCCCAGGACCCTGGGATCATGACCTGAGCTGAAGGCAGAGACTTTAACCTGCTGAGCCACCCAGGCACCCCTAAGCAGGCTTGTTCTTAATCATGATCTTCATACTGCCTCATATTGCCTTCAGAGGGGTAACTAGACCAAACCAGCAGAAATAAGGAAGAAGAAACAGCAACGTAAAACAAATAGTGCACGTTAAATAAAATGGAGGGAATAAAAGCTGATATAGAAACCATTGCACTAAATGTAAATGGACTAAATTCTCCCCTTAAAAGGCAGAGACTTTCAGGGTGCCTGGGTGGTTCAGTGGGTTAGGCCTCTGCCTTCAGCTCGGGTCATGGTCTTGGGGTCCTGGGGTCAAGCCCTGCATCGGGCTCTCTGCTCAGTGGGGAGCCTGCTTACCACCCCCCATGCCGCCCTGCCGCCTGCCTCTCTGCCTACTTGTGATCTCTGTCTGTCAAATAAATAGGTGAAATGTTAAAAAAAAAAAAAAAGACTTTCTGAATGGAGGAAGGTAGGGGGCAGCCCCTGGGGTCTGGATCATGCTTCTCTCTGCCCTTCATAGTCCCTGGAGACAGCCCTCAAGTACTGCAACTACATGTTCACCACTGTGTTTGTGCTGGAGGCTGTGCTGAAGCTGGTGGCGTTTGGGCTGAGGCGCTTCTTCAAGGATCGGTGAGCAGCTTGGCTGGGCTGGGGCAGCATGGAGTGGGCTGCTGGATGGGAAGGGGTCCTGACCCCTGGGGAAGCCTGGAACAGCCAGAGTAGGGAAACCAATAAGTGGGCACTGACGGCCAGGGTCCCCCAGGTGCTGCCTGCAGCTCTGAACAGGGAGTGATTATGGTCCCACCTGACGGATATAGGGCACTCTCTTATGTCTCTTCAGTTCATCTTTCATGGGTCCTCCATAACTCACAGGCAGAATGGGGCGTACCTCACGCCAGTCCTTCTTTTCAGAGGGAACAAGTGAGGTTCAGAGAAGTTGATGAACTAGCCCAAGGTCACATAGAGGGAGCAGGCTCAGGATTCCAATCTAGAAGTCATAGCTCATTCCTCCTCCTCTTCAGGAGGCCAGAGATGTTTATTTAACATGGTCAGCCTCTCACTTGAGGGATTGGAGGCTGTAGGGGTCAAAAGGGAGCCAGACTCAGTGGGGTCTGGTGGGGCTGGTAGGGAGGGTGACCACACATAGCCATGGGCCTCAGCAGGAGGGTGGAGATCTGTGACGCTCCTCCCAACCTAGGCATTTCTAAGCCAGAGCGCTTCTCGCCCTGCCTCCCACTCTTGCCCTCTCCTGCCCGGCTGAGCAGGTGGAACCAGCTGGACCTGGCCATTGTGCTGCTATCGGTCATGGGCATCACGCTGGAGGAAATTGAGATCAACGCAGCTTTGCCCATCAACCCCACCATCATCCGCATCATGCGGGTTTTGCGCATCGCCCGGGGTGAGGGGCACCGGGCGATGGGGTGGGGCTGGGCGGGGGCTGGATGGGACTCCCAGGAGTGGGGTGGGGAGAGGCATGTGGGCATAATGGGCTTTCTGCTGAGCAGCGAGAACAGCAGCCAGGAGGAGCACACACCAGACATACATACTTGCTCCCTGTGTGTACACACTCATGCGCCCTTGTCCACAAACTGCTCTGTATGGCACACCGTACCTCCACCTCTTTATCTTTTTTTTTAAGATTTTATTTATTTATCTGGGGGAGGGAGACAAGCCAGAGGAGGGGCAGAGAGAGAGGGAGAAGCAGACACCCTGCTGAACAAGGAGCCCGATACGGGACTTGATCCCAGGACCCTGGCTTCATGACCTGAGCCAAAGGCAGAAATTTAACCGACAGAGCCACCCAGGCATCCCATCCCATCTCCCTATGACACCATGACCCATGTGGACCAGCCTTAGGTTGGGATGAAAGGAACTCAGGGCAGCTGGGAAGGCACCCAGAACTCTAGTTCCTCGTGGGCGTGAGTCCAACACTGGCTAAGATGTGTAGTCCTCGATGCTTCCTATAACATTTGCTTCCCCCAGAAGCTCCTCTCTCACCCTGAGGCTGGGCCTACACTCCCTTCACAAACCTCCTGCCTCTGGCCTGGTGCCTCCCGGTATTTTGCTTCTCCACCTGCAACAGCTTGTCGCCTCCGGGCTCCCAGGTGGGGAGGGTGCAGAGAAATTCAGCATAGAAGTCTGGAGCTTTCTTTAGCCTGAGGGAAGAGAGAGATGTGGGCACTCAGGCATGTTGGCCTCATCTCAGTGAACTGTGCTCATGGACAGTCCCACTGTGTGTGGGTCCCACCTTCTCTTGGACACATTCCCACCGACACCTGCACCTCGTGAATGCACCGTTGTGCACAGCCTTGTTCAGGGACACCCATGTACTTACCGTGTGGCATCCCGGAGCTGTCCCCTTTGCTCCCATGCTCCTCTGGCTTCTCCCTTCTCCACCTCACTTTTGCACACACACACCCCCCTCCACCCACCCCCCCGCCCCTCACACACACTCTGCCTTCCCCCCGGGCTGAGTGGGCCGGGCTGGGTCTTGCTTGCAGTGCTGAAGCTGTTGAAGATGGCTACCGGGATGCGGGCCCTGCTGGACACGGTGGTGCAGGCTCTGCCCCAGGTAAGAGCGCCGCCTTCTGGCGGCCTGCGTGGCTGTCACTGACATCTCACAGGTCCTGGGTTCCCTTCTCCAGCCTGCCCAGAGCCAGGGCAGAATCCTGTCTCCAGAAACAAGGTTTGAGTCTGGGGCTGTGACAGAGATAAAGGGCCCCCTGTGCCTCTTTCTCCCTGACTTCAAGTGCTCACAGTGCCTGCTGCATTCCAGGCCCTGAGCTGGGGTCCGACAACCTTTATGGGGCCTTCAGGAGTGTCCAGGCCCGTGGGAAGACAGATGGCTCCAGTCAATGTGGGGAGGAGAAAGAGGGGGTCCTGACACTCCCTGGGGAAATCAGGGCGGACATCAGGGGACTGTGAACTTGACCTTGTGGGGTGGCTTGGCAGAAGGAGGTGCTGATGTGGGTGGGAGGTTCGGATAGGACCTGTTTGGTGGGGACAGCATGAGATGCTGACCTGGGTGGAAACCCTAGCAAGTAGGAAAGTGCACATCGCCTCATCCCATTGGCCAGGGGAAGGAAGAGAGGATCAGGGCCACACAGGATGTGACTTTCATCTTCCTGGGAAATCCGAAATCCCAGTCCTCCCCTCCCCCTCTGTCCTGACTCCTTAGGACCTCCCTTCTCCCTCACCTCAGGGTGGCCTCTGCTCTGGGGAGAGCCTCATACACATTTGTTTATTCATGATGACTCATCTAGTCTTCAGGAATTTTAGGCATCTTAAAATAAAGGGCACGATCCAGCATGATAAAAATGAGGATAAAAAATTAACATCCCTGGGAAGGTGGAAGCAAAGCTAATTCTCTCAGGCACATGGGCCAAGGATGCTCGCAAGTTTGCTCTGATTGTCCCAGCAGCCTCCTTACAAAGGGAAAGCGACACGGCTTTCATCAGGTCTGGAGGGAAAGCAAGCAGGGATGTTCATTCAAACGGATGTGGTTTTTCCTTTTTTTTTTTTTTTAAGATTTTATTTATTTATTTGACAGAGAGCACAAGTAGGCAGAGAGGCAGGCAGAGAGAGAGGAAGGGAAGCAGGCTCCCTGCTGAGCAGAGAGCCCAATGTGGGACTCGATCCCAGGACCCTGAGATCATGACCCGAGCCGAAGGCAGCGGCTTAACCCACTGAGCCACCCAGGCGCCCTCCTGGATGTGGTTTTTCCTTAACACGCAGTCCCTTCGGAGGAATTTGTCCCATGGAGATGCCTGGGAGGTCCTAGTTTCAAGTAGGAAACACGATAGTAATGACAGTCACATCAGCACTTTTAAGAGACGTACACATCAAGTACCACATAGGATGGGGGACTTACTCTCAAAATCTTTTATCTGTCATATGGACATCGGACATTTTCTCCGTTCTGTGTAAAGTGCTATGAAAATGACACTTCCACCAGTCTCTGCCCCCCTGCAGAGAGAGGAGGCAACAAGGAAGGCTTCTCAGAGGAGGTGACTCTTGACCTGGGCTTTGAGGGATTGGGCAGAGGCACTTAGTAGGCAAAGACAGAGAAAGGGTCTTCCCTGCATGGGGAACAGAATGTGCGAATGGAGTCTGGTTTTGGTGCAGTTGGAGTCTGCGGTGGGAAGATCAGGCTGGGGTGAGGGCTAGTCCACGGGGCTAGGTTGCAAAGGGCTTCGAAGCCAGGACAGCAAACTTGGGCTTTATCCTGTGGGCAGTGGGCATCATAAGAGGTTCTGGACAGGAGAGGCCTCAAGCAGGACGGCCTTTAAGGAGTGGGTTAAAGGAGAGGCTGGAGGCAGGGAGGCCAACGAGGAGGCTGCTGGGGCTGTGCAGTCTCTAGGAGATGCCGTGGGTGGAAGGAGGGACAGACCGGAAAGGTGAGGTCCACCCTGGTTAAGAAGCGCCGCTCACCTGGGCCTGCAGAGGGTGGAAAGCTGACCAGAGGTCCAGGGCCGCGCTCACTCCCTGGCTTCGGAGGTGCGCAGTAAGTGCCTGCCCCGTTAACGAGCAGAGTGTCTTCTAATGAGTCAGACGCTACTGGTGTGGTTGTACAACAGCTTGGAAGGAAATCCTCCTGCGGAGCAGAGAAACATTAGGGGGCTGTGGTTAACATGGTTTACTTTTCAACAATTAATGCAGACCTTCTTCTGATTCTGTGCATGCAGGACTTCTGAGGGTTCCGGGAGGTAGTCTGTTTCTAGGGCAGGAATATTCTCGAGCCTTATCTCATCCATAGCATGCGTTAGAGGCTGTCTCCGGTGTATGGCTGGATTTGAAATAGCTTTATAATCGGGGACATTTTGTTCCCACAGGAGCTGTGGGACCGGGGTGGCTGGATTTGCGGGAAGCTTCTGGGGCTCACAACCCTGCGTGATTCCTCTGTTCGCTTCCTTCCATGGCCAGGCCCTGTGCGGGCTGAAGGAGGCAGACCCAACCTAACCCAGCCCCGTCCCGGCTCTCAAGGACTTCTCGGTCCTGCAGAGGCCGGTGGTGGGGACACGGGCAGCAGCGCTGTTGCTGAGACACGACCCCCCCCGCCACCTCACTCTCTGCATTCATTCGCGGGATGTGGCCTAGCACACGCGTGTGTGGAGGAGTGATTGTGCCTGCCGGGTTTGAATCCTAGTCCTCCCGCTTACTAGCTGTGTGACCTCGGCAAGCCGCTTCCCCACTCAGTGCGTGTCTTTGTCATCTCCAGGATGGGATAACATGTAGCTCGTAGATGTCTGTGAGGGATAAGCGAGCTTAGGAATCGGAGGTGTTTGAAACCGGCAGCTTGGGGGAAGGGCTCTGCCCGCATTTTGTTGTTCTGTGTCCTTGGGGGACCTGGCCTCCCCCCCCCACCCCCAGGGGCCAGCGGCTGCCTGGTAAGGCCCAGGGCACAGAGCCCGACCCTCAGGCTGGCCCCGCCCCGCCTGCTCTCCCCAACAGGTGGGCAACCTGGGCCTTCTCTTCATGCTGCTTTTCTTCATCTACGCCGCGCTGGGCGTGGAGCTGTTCGGGAAGCTGGGTGAGTGCCACCTGAAGCAGGCCCCGGCTGGGGAGGGGGCAGAACAGGCCCAGAGGAGGGCATTAGCAGGGTGGGGAGGCCGCAGACGTGGCCGAGTGTCCCATCAGGGTCTTTGTAGTGGGGGATGTCCCCACAGCTGGCCCATGTGGGGACAGAGGGGTGACCCTCAGCCGTTGATGCCTGCCCCCCGGGGTGGGTGGTACTTTTGAGAGCCGCCAGCCTGGATGCAGTGGCATATGTGAGGCCTGTGCAGCAGAGCCCTGACTGGGAGCCCCCCGCCCCGCTGTCTGAGCTCCCAAGGATGACCCTTTTGGCCTCGTGGGCCAGTGCTCGTCCTGAGCCAGTGTGGCCCCAGCAAGCGCAGTGGGTGTGGCGCAGGCCGAGGGCAACACAGCCCCTGCCGAGCCAGCCCTGCATGGGGTTGGTTTCAGAAAGCGGGGCTCCCTTGGGGGCTGGCCCTCACCCCTCTTCCCTTCTCTCAGGACCTGATACACCAGTGAGGGGAGGAGCCAGGCTTGCCAGAGTCTGAGTGCCAGCTGGTGTGCCCCTCCCTGAGCCTCAGTTTCTCCATCTGTGGGCTGAGCGTAGTCCATACACACCTTCAAGGATTGGGGACCCTGAGATGAGGCTGGGAGGCCCTGGTGCAGGGCGGGCTGGGCAGGGGCTCTGCAGTGGGACAGGGCTCACCTCTTCTCACCTTTCAGTCTGCAATGATGAGAACCCCTGTGAGGGCATGAGCCGGCATGCCACCTTCGAGAACTTCGGCATGGCCTTCCTCACGCTCTTCCAGGTCTCCACCGGCGACAACTGGAATGGGATCATGAAGGTACCCGGGAGCGGGCTGGGGAGGGAGCCAGCGGGTTGGGGTCTGGGGCAAGGGTCCTGACAGCTAGGGCTCCCGCCCGGCGCTCCACTGCACATGGGAGGGGAGAGCAGGGCAGTGGGAAGCAGAGGGACCTGCTTGGAGCTCTGAAGCCCAGCAAGGAGGAGATGAGCCCAGAAATCGTTCTCTGGGTACCTCTGCCTGCTGCTCTGGGATCAGGGCTCCGCCCAGGGCCAGAGGGGACTTGGGGCCCATAGTCCAGGGTCAGGGGCTGCAGGCGCCGCTCCTCCTCACCTGTCCACCCCGGGGAGGCTGCCTGGCTGCGGTCCACGGCCCGGCCTGGGCGGGAGGGGGCTCAGGGAGCGCAGAGCGGAGGCGCCCGGGCCCTGGCCGGGCCCTCACAGAGCCTCGCTGCCCCCGGGGCAGGACACGCTGCGCGACTGCACCCAGGACGAGCGCAGCTGCCTGAGCAGCCTGCAGTTCGTGTCGCCGCTGTACTTCGTCAGCTTCGTGCTCACGGCCCAGTTCGTGCTCATCAACGTGGTGGTGGCCGTGCTCATGAAGCACCTGGACGACAGCAACAAGGAGGCCCAGGAGGACGCCGAGATGGACGCCGAGCTGGAGCTCGAGATGGCCCACGGCCTGGGTCCCAGCCCGCGGCCGCCCGCCAGCTCCCCGGGGGGCGCCGGCCGGGGCCCGGGCGGGGCGGGCGGCGGGGGCGACGCCGAGGGCCGCCTGTGCCGGCGCTGCTACTCTCCAGCCCAGGTGGGCAGGGGTGCAGAGGGTGGCACCGCGGGGCTGGAGGGGGCAGTCGGGCGTCCGAGGCCTCAGGCAGAGACCTGGGTCGTTTTGAACCCCGCCCTGCCCGGCTCCGTTTTAGGGGTGACCCTGTGACGAGGGGGTTGGGTCCCGCCCGCCCCACAGTCCCCCTCCCCACCCCAGAGCTGGCCGATAATCCCGCCTGTCCCCACCCCGTCCCCGTCCGCCTAGGAGAACCTGTGGCTGGACAGCGTCTCTTTAATCATCAAGGACTCCTTGGAGGGGGAGCTGACCATCATCGACAACCTGTCCGGCTCCATCTTCCACCACTACTCCTCGCCGGCCGGCTGCGAGAAGTGTCACCACCACAAGCAAGAGGTAGTGGCAGCCTCTCGGGCTGGTGCCTCCTGGTGGGGGCAACGTGAAGTCTGGCAGAGGACAGCCCAAGGGAAGAGCCTGGGCCCCGCCCCCCCAGCAGCGCTGTTCAGCTTCCAGGGGTGCTGAGTCTGGGGGCAAGTGGACCAGCGTTGGCATTCACAGTCTGTGACGATGAGGCTGCCCGAGGGCGCGGCCCCGGCCTAGCACTGGACTGACTGTCACGCCATCGTGTGTCCCCCACCCCCTGCTCAGACTGGGTCCCCGGTGCATGGTGGCATAACTTCCATGCTCAGCAAATCTCTGCCTCTGTAACTACCTGCCTGTGTCTTTCTGGAAGACCAGGCCTGCCCCCTCCCAGCCCCCAGGGTGACCTGAGGCGGCCACCTCTCCCTGCAGGTGCAGCTGGCCGAGACGGAGGCCTTCTCCCTGAACTCAGACAAGTCCTCCTCCATCCTGCTGGGTGATGACCTGAGTCTCGAGGATCCCACAGCCTGCCCGCTCGGCCCCAAGGACAGCAGGGTGAGCGGTCCCAGCGGGCTTCGTGGGGCTGTCCCTGCAGGCTGGCCTCCACCTGGCCAGCCAGGACACTGCTTCTTCCTCGTGCACCGAGATCGAAGCAGCACCTGCTGTGTGACGGGCCCTCCTCTGTTGTTGGTCGGATGAAGGCAGTGGGGCTCAGAGAGGTGCAGTGATGGACCTGAAGTCACACAGGAACAGGCCCAGCTGGGCCCCCAGGCATGGCATTCAGTGGCCTCAGCCACTCCTTGTTTCTTTGGATATTTTTTTATCCATTTAATGGAGGTTGTTCCAAGCAGGACAAACTTACGGGTGGGGGTGGGGAAGGAGGCCCGAGGCTGAAGAGGACGGAGGACGGCGGCACCAGACACACACACCTGCTGTGTGCCAGCCACTTGCGCTCCAGTTGGCCCGTCTCTCGCTCCGGGTAGTAGGGACGACTCGGCCCCATTGAGCACCTTGTGTAAACCCGGGCTCTGAGGAGCGAAGTGGCTTGCTCCCCTCACACAAGAATGCCACTGTTTCCTGTGGCCAACTTAGGCAGGAGAGGTCCGCCGCTGGGCTTGGGACCTCCGGTCTAAGAGGAGCTGTCGGGGGGAGGGCACTGCCTGGCCCTGGGGGTAGGGATGCGGTGGCCCTGCCTGTGAGAATCTCTTTCCCCTAGACGGCAGGCAGCCTGGGCCTGGCCCCACTATCCTTCGAGCCATCCTCCTCCATCAGTCCCCTCACTGCACTCTGCATCCCCTCCCTAATAGCTGGCCGCTCCTGTACCCCCACCCCCCAGCCCCTTCCTGCCTCTCCCTGCACTGCTCTCCCACACAGGATATTGGATGTGCTCCGCTTCTGGGGCCTGGCTGGGCCTCAGCAGGTATAGTTGGGTTTATTCTGGGCTTAAAGAGCAAGTCACGGCGGTCCATCTGCCTTGAAAGGGTGCCCTGAGGCAGCTCTGGAGTCACTGCTGGGCAGGGGTCAGCTTAGGCTGCAGAGCTGAGGGAAGCCTGGGTGCAGAGAGGGCCACCAGGACTGCCAGGCAGCTTGTGGGGGCCAGACCCAGGAATGAGGGCTTTCTCTCTCATTTATGGATGTGGATGCCCGGGCTTGGCGAACGGAAGGGACCCGCCCACCACCCTCCTCACAGGGAGGCCCTGGGCCACTCCACCTGTCTTCTGGTACTTTCACCAACTTGAACTTGACTTTTGCACTGGGCCTGCGTCTTTACCAGGCACTTGGCTACAGGGACAAGGAAGACCCTCGGGATCTTAGGGCCAAGCCTGGAGTGAGCAGGAAACAGCAACCTGCCTGGGACACCAGAGAGGGCTTCCTGGAGGTGGGGCCCTTTTATCTGGGTTTTGGAAGATGACCATTGTTGGCCAGGTGGAAGAGGCGAGGAGAAGGCCATCTCGGGCGATGAGAGTGGCCCAAGCAAAGGCTGTGGAGCAGGGGCATAAAGGCAGCTGGGGCAGGGTCTTCCTCTGTCCCCCCTCACGACCCTAACCTGCCTCCCTTTCCTATAGGGTGAGCCGGACACACCTGAGCCCGTGAATGCAGGAGAGGTGGGCGAATGCTTCTTCCCCTTGCCCAACACAGCTGTTTCATCGGATCCGGAGAACTTCCTGTGGGAGAGGGAGGTGGTCCCATCCAATCCCGTCCCGTCCTGGCTGAAGCAGGAGAGCAGCCGAGGTGAGGAGGGGGAGCCCTCACCAGCTCCCCACGGCCCCGATCTCTGGCAGCTGCTGCAGAGGGGCTGGCCAAATGCTTTTCTTAGTGTCTCTGCCCAGACAATTCTACTGAGTCCAGAAAGAACCAGATGCTTAACGGACAATAAAAGATGGGATTCTCTGGTCTGATGTAACAATGATAAAAAGATCAAGATAATACAGGGAGGTGAGACAATAATTATCTGGCAACCTGATCTAATGGGAGGTTCATGCTGAGCTCCTAGAAGCTGTGGTGAAAAGGGAAACGGGTCACATAGAGTTCTCATTAGGCAGAAGGAAAGTTGCCAAATTATTGCGGTATTTTTCTAAAGCTGAATTTGAGACGTGTTTATCCACATCTTCACATGAGGTGATTTTGAACAACAGAAAGCCCATTGTAAAATGTTGGGACATTTATCCTTCGGCCCCACACTCAGCATCCTGCGTCTGTGCACTGGGCTTGTGGGCAGAGGACAGAGGGCCTAGTTCCCTTGTTCGTCACTTGGGCTCACCTTCACCTCAAGTCCTCTTAGAGGGTGATGGGAATCTGGTTCCACAGCACTAGCTGGGGAAGAGGGCAGGGAGATCAGCTCAGCAGCAAAGAGACCTCTCCAGACCCTGAGCCCACCCCAGGTACTTTCTGGAGGGCCAGGCATCGAGTTCCTTCCAGGAGCTGGGGGTGGAGTGACTTTTCTAAGGACTCTCCCTTAAGCCAGTGACCTTGGTGGCTGAGGTGCCAAGACCCCAGGCTTCCTGGACCAGAGTGAGGGTGCAGGACCCAAGAGCCACTCTGATTGAGTAAAAGCCTGTCCCCTTTAGTTCACTCTTCACTTGTATAGTCCTTAAACAATAAGACGACACAGAACAGGAACCTCCCCCCACCCCCGCTGGAGACATTCAAGTTATCCAGCCTGGGGTCCCTCTTTCGAAGAGGAAGGATCTCAAGGGTCCTTGAGCCTGGGTCTACTGGCTCCAAAAGCTTGTCTTTGCCCAGTGGCCAGGAATCAGAGCGGCTGGCTCAGTTATTTCTTTCTGGCTTTTGCAACGGAGGCATCAGCTTTCAGAGGGGGAGATTTACCCACAGTCCCACAGCCAGTTTGGTAGGAAGCCTCCTGCCTGCGGGTCTAGAAGTCATCCTCCAGGGGCCTACCAGCCCGAGCCTGCTCCCTAGCCCCCTCTCCTCCTTCCTCAGCTGCACCCCCGAGGCCCTTCTCCCCGGATGCCTCCAGCCCTCTCCTGCCCATGCCCGCCGAGTTCTTTCACCCTGCTGTGTCTGCCAGCCAGAAAGGGCAGGAGAAGAGCCCTGGCACTGGGACCCTCCCCAAGATCGCCCTGCAGGGCTCCTGGGCATCCCTACGGTCGCCGAGTGTCAATTGCAGCCTCCTCCGGCAGGTATGGGCACTCCTCGTCTCCACGAGCTTTCCTGCTTGGGGGCGGGGGGGGGCATCTGAGTGGGGCCTTGATGTACAGGTGGAGAAGGAGGGGCAGGTCTGGGGGAAGGGAGGTCTGGCCTACATGGCCACCAGTACTGCACTGGCTGGGGCTGCCTCCTGGGCATGCAGAGGGCACAAAGCACAGAGCAGAAAGGCTACTCAGAGCCCACAGCCCCAGAGCTCGGAGAAGCAGGAGCTGCCCCAGCTCCCGTGTATATGGTAGAAGCAGAGCTGGTCCAGCGCTAGCCCAGCTGCTGGTCCCAGCTAGGTGCCTGGCTTTGTGTGAGGCTCGGGGGCAACAGATACAAAATCCTTGCCCCATGGCTTATGCTATACTGTTCAGTGCATGTGTTTGTTGCAGGGGTGCGAGAGGAGAGGGTAAGCCAAAGTAAGTGCGTGAAAATCATCTATTTGAGAGTGATACCTGGCTGGGAGAACATTGCCCCAGAAAGGGACTATGGCGGGGGGCGGTGGGGGCAGTTCTAGGCGCCGGGAAGGCAGTGAGGGGTGAGGTACATGGATGTCTGGGGAAGAGATTTCCAGGCAGCCTGGGGCCAGGGCTGAGGGGTCCTGGGGGGAGGGGGAGAGCGAGAGGAGGATGGTGAGAAGAAAGGTCCCAGAGGGCTGGAATGGGGTTCTCCAGCCAACACGTGAGTGTGTTTAAGTAAAGGGGGGGGGCACGGTGGCGCAGGGATCGCAGCAGGAGGCCACTCCCAGTGACCACCGACAAAGGCCACCCGGAAGCTGGGATGGGTGGTGATGTAGCGGAAGGGCCGTGGGGTCCTGGATGCATTCTGAGGGGAGCTCCCGAGGCATCGGAGGGGCTGCTGTGCCTGTGTCTCTGGGAGGGACAGCCTGCTCCAGCAGCGGAATGGGAGACACCTGCTGCGGGTCCTCAGCTGCCCCCCCTTGCCGACCCCTCCCCCCACCGCCCCCCAGGCCACAGGGAGCGACACGTCGTTGGAGGCCAGCCGCAGCAGCTCGGCGGGCAGCCTGCAGACCACGCTGGAGGACAGCCTGACCCTGAGCGACAGTCCCCGGCGCGCCCTGGGGCCCCCGGCCCGCGCCCCGGGTCCCCGAGCCGGCCTGTCGCCCGCCGCCCGCCGCCGGCTCAGCCTGCGGGGCCGGGGCCTGTTCAGCCTGCGCGGGCTGCGGGCGCACCAGCGCAGCCACAGCAGCGGCGGCTCCACCAGCCCGGGCTGCACCCACCACGACTCCATGGACCCCTCGGACGAGGAGGGCGCGGGCGGCCGCGGCGGCGCGGGCGGCGGGGGCGCGGGCAGCGAGCACTCGGAGACGCTCAGCAGCCTGTCGCTCACGTCGCTGTTCGGGCCGCCGCCGCCGCCGCCGGGGCTCCCGCCGGCCCGCAGGTTCAGCAGCACCAGCAGCCTGGCCGCCGGCCCCGGCCCCGGCCCCGGCCGCCCGCGCAACCCCGCCCGGCCCCGCGGCCTGGCCCGGAGCCCCTCCTGGGCGGCGGACCGCAGCAAGGACGCGGGCGGGGCCCCCTCGGCGCCCCCCGAGCCGCAGCCCGGCCCGGCGGAGCTGCAGCCGGCCGACGCGGCCAGCAAGCGGAAGAGATGAGGGCCGCAGGGGCCCAGGCGGGCGCCCCGTCCCACCGTCTTTTACCTCAGGAGCCAGGGGGCAGGCAGCAATACTTGGGCCACAACCTGGGCGTCGCGCAGGGGCCAGCCAGCCAGCGCCGGGCCGCCGAGAGGGTGGGCTTGAGCAGGGTCTGGGCTCGCCGAGGCCCGGCCGTGGCCCTGGCCGTGGACCCCAGCCGTGGTCCTTCCCGTGCATATACATATACATATATATATGCATATATATAGAGAGAGACAGACATATATATTTATTTATTTTTTTTACTGAGAGCTTATGATTTCCAGAAAGTGCTACAGTTGGAGGTGGGGGGGTTGCGGGCTGGTGCCCAGATATAGGGCTTTTGCGGATGCTTCGGACCCAGGCCAGACCTACCCCAGGGCGGATGGTCCAGCTGGGGCGCCAGCAGCAGAGCTCTTTGGGATCTCCCCCCGCCGGGGGCTGGGAGTAGCTTGGGAGACGCTCTCAGGCCTCTGAAGTTACTGTGGCGGGGGAGACAGGCTCAGAAGAAGAGGTGAAATTCAGGGTGCGTTTTTTTTTTCCTTTAAAGAAGAAACGCCGCTAAGATCCTCCCCCCACGTTTTGGGGTGTCTGTCTTGTTCCTGACTGTCTAGTTGTCGTGAACAGTCTTTTGTAGATGCCCCAGAGCACACTCTTAGTCAATCAGTTAGATGTCTTTATTTAGGAAAACCAGGGGTGAATAGTCGTACTTTCTTAGGGCAGGGGTGGGGGGTGGAGGGTAGCTCCAAGGCTGGGCAGGGTCTTCAGCCAGTGGGCAGGGCACTTCCAGGGGTAGGAGGGGAGTCTGCCATGGCTTTGCCCCTTAGGGAGGCCAAGGGCAGGCTTGGAGGCAGCTGGAGAGAGGAAGGGTAAAGGGTATTGAGCAGGGCATGCAGAAGCTTGGAAGTGAAGGGTACCAGCCTGGTCTGTGCCCACTAGGCTCCACTGCGGGCACTCTGGGCTAATGCAGGCAGTGGTGGCCATTACATGCCGCCTTTTATCTATCTGCCAGGTGGGCTCTGAGCCATGGTCATTCCGGGCGGTCATGCTCCCCCGGGGCCCCTGGACAGGTCTGCCCCCCTCCAGTGGAGTTCAGGGGAAAGCAGATTCAACAGGATTCTAAGCCCAGATGGGGGCACCTGCCTAGTCCTGGCACCAGCCTCACTCTCCCCACCCCCCGCTCCCCACCACTTTCCCAGGCTGCAGATCAGGTTTTACTCTAGCTGTGCTTCCCCAAATGGGTTCACAGATGGGTATTTTTTTCGTTGAATAGTTAACGCATTTATTTCAGTATTTATTAAGAAATAAACCGTACACCGAACCCATGATTTCACAGATATCGCTTAGGTGAAGGGGAAGTCTTCAGAAGTGAGTGGTTTTAAGGTCACTTTAAAGAAGCCGGTTGGGAAGGTGAAGGAAGAGGCCGTTGGTCTGCACACCCACGGGGTCCTGGGGTGGGAAAGGCTGCCAGTTCAGGAAATGCTACACTTCGAGCAATAACCCGGGTCCTTTGCCTTGGTGAGTTTCCCTCAGATGGCTTCAGCGGGGCCCTGCGGAGGGACCCTTGTCCTCGTTCCCAAACCCTGACCTTAAAGAAACTTGCCTTCAGGCCGGGCTGGTGAGTGGTACTGAGGGACTGACAGCTTGCATGGGCTCCGGGGACCTTCTGGGCGCTTGGGGCCTGGGCATGAGGCAGCGAGTGACTCAGCCTGTGTGGTCTGCAGAGCCCTTCAGAGCTGGTGTGGGGAGTGGGGAAAGGTGAGTAGGCCCACTTCCCGCATGAGGAAACTGAGTCCTGGAGAGGTTGAAGTGGCCAGCTGGGGATACCTCAATGCCCTGGAATTCTGTAGGGAGCCAGCACCTGAGTGTGGGGGGTATGAAAAAGTGTGCCCTGTGGTCAGAAGGAGTGGGTTCAGAAGGCAAAACCTGCATGTGGGTCTCCGCTGGCCCCATGGGGTTTGGCCAGCGTGGAGGTCAGACCTGCATCAGCCCTTCAGCCTCCGGAGTTTGGCTCTCCTCCCCCGGAAGTGTGGAGGGTGGACTGCTATGCGGACAGCGAGGAGATGCCCGAGCGCTGAACCCATTCCCAGGATGGCAGCCTCCAGCGGGAGGACTGTCTGAGCCCTCCCTCTCAGGGAGCAGCCGGACCTGGGGTCCTGTCCTCTTTGGCTCCTGGCAGCTCCTCAGCAGGGTTGGCGGAGGCTGGGCCCAAATCCCAAGCTCTCTGCTCCCGCGAGCCTTGTGCTGCATCCCTTGCCCTGCTGTTTTGGGACGGGGGGAGCTCCTCCAGGGAAGAAGAGGCCCTGGGTAGCTCAGCCTCACCTTCCCTCCCAGCCTGGCACTGGGCCCAAGCCATCGTGGCTGGAGGGGGAGCCACACGCACATTAGGTGTGCAAGTCAGCATGTTCCTGGAGGGACGTGTGTGCTGGAACCAGAAGAGGGACATGGGACCTAGAAAGTCTGAGTAGAGGACCGATTGAGGTTCAAGGGTTTGGTCTGTGACACTCTCAACAGCGTCCATTTTCCGGGCCTGGGTGTCGTCTTTTTTGATCTGAGGGGCAGCCTCTAGCAGTGTGCATGGCTGTGGCTAGGCATAGTCCAGAGAAGTGACGTTCCCGGCCTCACCAGGTGATGGGTGCCTGGGCAGGGAACATGCCCTGGTGTGTGCGACATGAAGCCATCCTTTTACCCTCAGCCTTGTGGTCCCAGAATGAGCAGACACGTGGCGAGGATGGTCTAAGCAAAGGGACTGGCCCTAGCAAAGCTGGGCCGGACAAACTGGGGGGAGTCTAGAAGTGGGATCGGCTGAAGGTAGAGAGAAGCTTGCTCTGGGGTGGGAGGGGCTGTGGTTGTGGGAGAAGAGGCTTATTCCCCAGGGTTGTGGGGGGGCTCCAGGTACTGTTCCCAGGCACTGGGTTTGGTTTCTGGGAGCTACAGGAGTTAAGGGGTCCAGGAAGCCGTGATCGGCTGGCTAGGACAAGCCAGAATGAATGGGGGTTGGCTGAACGGCCCCTCTGCCCTCCTGACCCTGTGACCTCTTCATCACAAAAGCACAAATGTACCCTAAATCCCACAGATCTGGCCCCAGGGAGAGAGGGGAACTTGATGTTGGATACCCCAAGCTATCTGCTTGCAGGGCTGTGCCGAGTGGTGGCTAGCAGGCATCTGCACAGATGGGCCCGAGACCCAATAGGGCCGTGGCCCACTCTGGCCAAATGCTCTTCCTGTCCCCTGCCCAACCGTCTTTGCCCCTGGTAGCTCCCCAAAGGATGAAGCGTGCACAGTACCAGCCCACTGGCCTGTCTTCCCCCCAGATCCTTCCCTTAGAGCCTTCTGTTTTCTAGGGCCACCTCTGGCCCTCTTTGCTGCGCTGTGTAAGGGCTTGGGGTCTTAGAAGCCGCTCTTTAGCCCAGATACACATACTCTTTTTGTCTTTGTGCAATAATCAGTGTTCCTGGTGGAGCCTGGCTTGGCTAGGGTCTGGGGAGGAGGCAGAGGCTGCCACCTCCAAGAAGCCCTCAGCCTGGGCCCGCCACCGTGACTATCACACTCCGAGTGGCTGTACAGTTTCTACGGTGTGAATGAACTTCCCTCCTAGTTGCTGACGGCACTGGTCCCTGCTGGTCCAGATGGCCCAGGCGTAGAGAAACCAAGTGGCAGCTGCCACCATGTTGTTTTGAATAAAAACCCAGAAGCCTATTTCAGAAACTTTCCATGTGCCTGTGCTATTCTTTCTTTCGTGGGGTGGGCGCTGAGCTGGGGGTTTCCTGGGATGGGGTGGTGAGAGGTTCTCCATCAGGCTCCAGCTGCCGGGCTTAGGGTGTCTAGGACCTAGAAAGGGTCCTCTCATGGCTGGGGTCTGCTGCTCTGGGGAGGAGGCAGAGCCTAGCTCTGAGCGGAGCCTAGCATGAGCTCTGGTCCTGTGGCTACGATGCTGGGCTTGTGTGGGAGGGTCACACGGGAGTAATTCATAGTTGACTCACTCTTGGCACTGTTAATGAAATTCATATTCTAGGTATTATTAGGATTCTCTTGGCTGAAAAGACAAAAGCCCAACTTGAATGAGCTTAACAATAAGAGAAAAAAGCCAGAGAGAGTGAGATAAGGAAAAGAGAGAAGAAAAAAAAGAAGAAGAAGAAGAAGAAAACAACTTAGTGGTTTGAGAGAATCTGGCTTCAGGTATAGTCCGATCAAGCACTCCAACTATGTTACTAGGACACAGTCTTTCTTTGCCTCTTGGATCTGCTTCCCTTTACATTTACTACCCTCCTCTTCTAGTGGCCACTGGCAACCCAGGCTTAGGGCCTGTCTACCCATCCCTTGATGGATGAAAGCTTCCCTCCCTGACAGTCCAGCCAAGTCCATGGACTCTCATTGGTTTTCCTGGGTATGTGCCACGGAGTTGGCCAGGCCTGAGCACTGGGATCCAGGGATGGGGGTGACACACCTGCCTAAGAGCAGGAAAGGGACAAAGTGCCCGAGGAAGGTTGCTGTGCTCTTCCTGGGAGGAGGGAATACACCGGGGCTGGAGTTTTGTCCCTGGAAAGGGCTGTTGTCATTGCTGCCCTCCTTGGTGAGGCAAGAGGCCCAGAGAGGTCTGGAGAGTGGGCATCAAAGGGCTGTGAGAGTAGAACATCTGAGCTGGTGGCTTGAGAGTAGAACATCTGAGCTGGTGGCTAGAGGGCCTACCCGTCCCCACCACCTCGTCTGGGCCTCTTGACCCCCATTCCCCCTTATGTGTCCTTTCTCTCCTTGGTGGCATGGCTGGGCAGGGACACAGGGACCTCGGGTTGGGGTATACCTCCAGTGCCGCACCTCCATCTCTGGGGCCCCGCCCACTCTGGAGAATGGGGGGAGCTAAGGCTACCCTTTGTCCTCTCGCCCCTGCTGTTGAGCTAATTGAGAAATCACCGTCCAGGTTCCAGAGGGACCCGGATGCTCTGCTCCAGGTGACTGCCAGCCTGCTCAGAGCCTTGGGCTTTCCTGCCCCGGGCGTCTCAGGGGGAGGCCGAAGAGGCCTTTCTACTGGGATAAGGGGGTGTCTGCCTCCCTGGAGACAAACGCCAGGAGGGAGGGCGGAGTGGGAACTCCTGAGTGTGGGGCCCTCACCTGTTGGGATGCCTGGGTCCGTGACAGTAGGCCCGAGCTGCTGGGCTGCCTGCCCTTACCCAGACAGGGATCGTACCCCCATTTTCCCAGGAGGAAGCTGGACAGGGCAGGCCCTCTACAGAGTAGGCCAGGGCCCGAGTCCGAGTGTGGCCCAGGCCTGTCTGATCCACACGGCCCGGGGCAGCCTGCGGCCCACCCCGAACCTCATTCCTCAGCTGTGAGGCCTGGTTTCACTCCCCAGCTGGCGATCTCGGGCCTAGAGGTCCCCGGGAAGCCCTGGCTCCTGGGGGAGCTCCCTGGTTCCAGACCCTCCTGTCCCAGACCCTTGAGACAGAGCTGCTGGCCTACCCCGCCTGGTGCCTGAGACTCCACGTATCCCAAACGCTGGCTGGCAGCCAGACCTGTCCTCGGCTGCCCTTCCCCGGGTCTTCGCCTCCCTCTGTGGGCCCCCTGTGTGCCGCCCAGCCCGAAGCTCTACCCCCAGCCCACGCCTCTCTCTCTGCCTGTCACCGCGCCCGGCTTCGAGCCACGGGGAGGGCCCAGGTCCGGGTCAGGAGAGGCAGGTGTGCGGGGTCCTGCTCAGCTGACGGACCAGAGGCCTCAGGCTCCCCGCTGCTTTGTCCCCTCCACCAATCCCTGTGAGGACGACGAAGTGACTAGCGGCAGCTCGCGGGTCCTGAGCCAGCCGAGGGCTGGGACCACAGAGGAGATTCCGGTGTGGCCCTGCCTGTGGTTCCATCCACATGGGCCCCACTCACAGGGCCCGGGCCCCGCTGCTGGTGGGACCAGTACTGGGGGACACAGGTGGTCACCCTTTGGCTGAGTGGGCACCCGTTTACTCTCGCTCTCCCAGCTCTGCCTAAACACTGCCATGGCCCTTTAACACCTGAGCCTGTACGCAGGGTTCTGTAGGACCAGGCCACTGGCTATCCTCTCCTGTTCCCTTTCTCCCCTGCCCCTGGCTAACTCTTAATATCCCTTCAGGCCTCATCTCAAATGTCACTTCTTCCAGGAAGCCTCCCCTGCGGCCCCATGGCTTTCTCTGCCTCCTGACTGAGTCCCAGCCGCTTGGCAGCCCCCACAGCCCCTCCTCCCAGCCCAGAACTTGGTGCCAGGCCGAGACTCAGCAAATGTCAGCTGCGTGCTTGTGTTTTGGGAGCAGAAGAGACTTTGAAAACCAGCTAAACCCGTCCCTCATTTCTCTACCTGAGGCAACTGAGGTGCGGAGAGACAGAATGGTGTGCTCTGGGTCACACGGGGAGGCAGTGCAGGGGTGACCGTCACCTATAGGGCCCCCGGGGGGCAGAGCGCTGCTTTGCTTTCCTCTCCCTTACCCGTTAATAATGGGATTAAAAGCAAGTTGCTGCCAAGGAGAGAGAACGACCTAAAAAAACAACGACCCAAGAACTCTTGAAGGGAAGGACAAACTTCAGCCATCAGCACTTTTTACTTTGACCTGAATTCATGAATTTTAACCAAATAAGCACCGGCACGTTAGGCAGTAATGCATGTACCATTATGCAAAGCCACTATTATGGCTGTAATGAGAATCAGATTCTGACTCGGTGGTGGCCTTCCAGGAGGGAGGCCTCCTCCAGTTGCCTGTGCTGTGACCTCGGATTGCCGTTGCCATGGGAACGCGGCTGCCTCGGGATTGCATGGACGGGAGGCTGGTCCTGTGGGGAAGGGCGCAGCCGACAAGGCTGTTTCCTGGACAGAGGCAGCCCGAGGCCCAGAGGACGGTGGACAAGCCGCCAACTGGAGGCGGTAGGGTGGGCAGACTGGGCAAAGCCACAGTGCCCGCAGGCCCCCCACATCCTCCGCTTCCCCTCCTCGACTGCCCCTCCAGGAGACATCCCTTCCAGAAGGCATTGGTTGAGCATCTACGTGCAAGGCTACGTGGGAGGCCTGTGTCAGGTGCTGGGATGTAGTGACAGGTTCCGGCCCCCAGTGAGCCGGCATCTCAGCATGGGGGGACATTTAATAAAGAGCGAACAGACACATGAGCGGTTTCGCAGCCTGGGAGGGACTGGGGGAGGGGGAGGGTCCTTCCTCTCGCGAGGTCAGGGGTAATTCCCCAGGAAAGAGTCCTGGGAGCCAAGGCCTGAAGGAGGAGAGGGACACAGCCGTGCGGAGGCGTCAGCGAACCTTCAGACGGTAGGAAGGACAGAGAACGTAGGACTCACGGTTAAATTTGAATTTCACAGTTAAATTTTATTTTATTTTATCATTTTTAAAAGATTTTTATTTATTTATTTGACAGACAGATCACAAGTAGGCAGAGAAGCAGGCAGAGAGAGAAAGGAGGAAGCAGGCTCCCTGCCGAGCAGAGAGCCCTATGCGGGGCTCGATCCCAGGACCCTGAGACCATGACCTGAGCCGAAGGCAGAGGATTAACCCACTGAGCCACCCAGGTGCCCCTTCACAGTTAAATTTAAACTGCAAATAATTTTTTAGTGGAAGTGTGCAGTACTGGGAACACATGGACACCGAAAAGTAATCTGTTGTTTATCTGAAATTTGAATTTTTGTTGGCTGAATCTGGCAAGCCCAGACGAGAGGGGAAGGGACCTGCCAGGGTTGTGGGTGGTAGAGGTGAGCTGCACCCCACCCACACATCTGCCCTCATTGCCCTGGGAGGCTGCTCATGGTCTCCCTGCCAGTTTTGACCTTAGGTCCCCTTTGACTCTGTGCCTGGGAACGCCCTCTGACCCTGTCCCTGCCTGCCCGACCCAAGCGAGGCTCCCTCTTGGATGCTCTGGGCCTCCTCGTGCCCCCAACCACCAGCGCGGCTTCCTCTCCATCCCCCTGACTCCTGCCTCCTTCACAGGGCTCTGTGGTCCTCAGCCTGCAAGCCCCACCTTTGCCACATCGGGAAACATCCTGCCCCTCCAGGCTGTCCCCACGCTCTGCTGACTCTCGCTCAGCTCCTCACTGTGTTTTTGAATGAGCCCTGTATGTTTTTGTATTGGGGTAAAATACACCTCAAACTTACCATCATAACCATTTTTGAGTTTACACTCCAGAGGCATTCGTGCTCACACCCCTGTGCAACGGGCACCAGCATCCATCTCCAAAATTGTTCATTTCTCCCAGCAGCTCCCCGTCCCCTCCCCCACCACATCCGGCTTTCTGTCTCCTTGACCTTGACTCCTGGAAGTGAAGTCACCTGGGGTTTGTCCTTTTGCCACTGGCTTACTTCACTGAGCATCAGGTCCTCAAGGTTCACGCGCGTCGGACCGCGGACCACATGTCGGTTTCCTTCTGTCTTTCGGCTGCATGATCACTGCCGGCGGCCGGGCCAGGTTCTGGTTCTTTGTTGAGGAAAACACCTGGGGAGTTTCCACCTTCGGCTGTGAGGAGTCAGGCTGTCACGCTCAAGGTGTGCGGATGTGGGCTTGAGTCCCTGTGGGCAGGGTTTTGTGTGTGCGGCCGTGAGTTGGATCTCTGTGCCACACGGTCAGTCCCTGTCCAGTCCCTGTCGAGTCCCTAGAGGAGCTGCCCTGCTCTTTCTGCAGCTGCTGCACCATCTTCGAGCCCATGTAGCCCCTCCCTTGGATGCGATGATGGGCAAATACTAGGCAAGCTCGTGGGGAGCTCGTCGATGGGATTTTTGGCCTCCTCCCCTTTCCATTCCCCTCCCTGTGTTTTTGACACTCTTGTGCCTCAGGGGCGGTGTGTGGCTTTCCCTGACGGTGCTCAACACCTCCTGGCTTTTATTTCCGAAAGCCCAAAGCGGAGCTTGCTGAGTTTCCGGGGAGGGAGGAAGACAGGCGGGAAGGGTGAGGCACGCCCAGCCCCTCCAGCAGATGAGCCCAGAGCTCCATGCGGGTGGGGACTGGGTTGTGGTCTGACCCTGCGGGGAGCATCCTCCTGGCCGAGAACCAGCAGTCTAGAAGGATTGAGCCGTGGAGTTCCGCAGGCTCAAGGGGCCAGTGATCTGCCCCCTTGAGCCATGGAGTTCCGCAGGCTCAAGGGGCCAGTGATCTGCCCAAGGCAAACCCTGGGTGGTGGGAACAGCCCCAGGAGTGAATGCCTTGATTCTGGGAGAACAGAGAAGTGGTTCTTTATGTTCTGAGCTCCTGGGCTGAGACGCCTCCCTCCACACCTGCTGCGCGCACGCGGCCATCCTGAGGTGATCAGGTCTCCTTTCCCTCTGCGCAGCTGCGGGGGGACCCAAGCCAGCTCCTGCTGCCTGTGGCAGGGCAGGGGGCCAGCTGGCAGCTTCTGGGGTCTCCTTATCTTCGGCCAAGATGTAACCCCTGGAGGATGTGGCAGCAGGAGTCCGGTGCTGGAGGGGGGGTCCCCCCAGGTGCGGCTGATGACGTTCTCTGTTGGCTCCGTTTCAGTCTCTTCCTTCCCTTGTCCCTCGGGCTCTCTTATGCCCACTCCTCCCTCTCTGTCTGGGTGTCTCTGTCCATCTTTCTCTCTGACTGGTCCTCTGGTCCCCTCTGCTGCCTTCTCTGGCCATTTCCCTCCTATTTACAAGAACAGAAAGCACAGCTCGGACCGAACCCCCAGTCCAGGCTCTCCGAGCTCGCAGTCCCCGGGAGGGAGCCTGCTCTCCTGCCCAGCGAGGCCGGGGGCAGGTCGCAGACTGGATCTGCTTCTGTGCTCTGTTCTCACATGGTTATTTGTGTCATCAGCCCACTGAGTGACCAGGGCCCAGGCCCGGAGTCACCCTTTCCGGGCCAGTGAGGGGACAGCCCGCTGTGCTGGTGCTGACAATGACGAGCAGTCTCCTGGACAAACAGAGCCACCAGGACTTTCCAGCTAATAGCAGGAGGAGGTGAGCCCCTCACCCCTGCCCCAGGGCACCCCACTGGGGTGTTCCCCATAAGCACTTCTTCCTGAGGAAGGCAGAGGCAAAGGTCAGGACATCAAGGCCCTGGTCAGCTTTGGGCGAGGGAAGAGCAACTTCCTGCGTGGCCGGTGAGGGACACAGACCCAGGTCGGGCACTGTGGTCTTTTCCCAGAGCTGGATGTACGTTTAGAGAGAGCTGCCATGAGGGCTAATCTGGCTGGTGATGGGCAGGCCACGGTGTCCCTCCTGAGAGTGCTGTAGGCAGCTTCTCGGCCAGTTCACAGCGACTGCGCCTCCTGGTCCCCAGGCCCCAGTGTCGTGCCCTCCCATTGCGTGTGGGCTGGACCTGGTGACTTCTTCCCAACCAATAGCAAATGCAACGGGGGTCACTTCTTCCACCAAATGAGGGTCACTTCTCCCACCTGAGCTAGTTCAGCTCCGGGGATGTCAGTCTGAGAATAGGCCACTAAAAGCTTCTGGCTTTCTCCAGACCGGTCCTCTATTGTCCGATGTCACTTTCTCTAATGAGAGCTGGCTGGTGTGTTGTGAGCGGCCCTATGGAGAGGCGACCCAACAAAGAATTGAAAGGTGCCTTCCTCCGGCCAACAGCCTGGGAGGAAGAGGCCCCCAACAAGCCTCCGTAAACTGAGCTTGCCAACAGCCACTAGAATGAGCTTGGAAGCGGGTCTCCCCCATCAAACCCGGAAGCGACCCTGTGGCCCCAGCCACGAGCCGGGTACAGCTGTAGGAACCCAAAGAGGACCAAGTCAAGCCTTCAGAAACAATGAAATCAGAAATGTGTTGTTTTAAGCAGCTGAACTTTGCAGTGATTTGTCTTGTAGCCGTTGGTAACAGATCTAGGTACACACTGTACTGTGTTACGGGGTCACGTCTTCAAGTATGTGAAATGCTACCGCAGACAAATTAATGTGGGAAAAAATCAGAACAGTGGTGGCCTCCTGGGAGTAGAGGTGCGACTGATTGACAAGGGTCATGAGGAATCTTTCCGGGATGATGGTAACATCTTCTGTTCTGACGGGGGCTTCTGCGACACGGGTATATGCCTTTGTCAAAATTCAAATGACTTTCAAGATTTGTGCATTTCATTGTCTGTAAATTTCACATCCAAAACAGCAAATGCTAAAGGATTTAGGGGAACCTGGACTGATGTCTTCAGTTTGTTTTGAAGGGCATCAAAAAATAAGATGGCACAATGGGAAGATATTGATAAAGCAAGGGAGAATTCTACCCTTATAGTACATGGGCGTTCACTAAAAATCCTTCCGACATTGCTGCGTGTGTGAAATTTTCATCGTAAAATGTTGGGGGAAAATAATTTATTTAACAAATACAGAGTGCTTCATGGGAGAAAATTCAAATAGTAGCATTGTGGCTGGATAATAATTGTAATCAAGGTCGGTTTCGTGCGAGACACCCAGTGGGGCTCTTTCATGGGCCTGACATCATTCTTACAGCTGGTGCACAGGAAAGCAATGATGCATCTGAACTTACAGATGGGGAAACTGAGGCATGGGGGAGCCACTCCATCAGGGTCATGCAGTAAGCCAAGTGGCAGAGCTGGGATTTCCCCGGGTCTGAGTCCTCAGAAAGGTTGAGTTGTGTCAGCCTGGGGGTGTCCTTTCTCTCTCTGCCTCAGTTTCCCAGTCTCTGATATAGAGATACAAATGGCCAGGAGGCACTGTTTGGCTCCACCTGCCCTCCGTGAGAGGCCGGACTCCTTTCTCAGACACCTGCCCGGGACTCCTGGGTGCTTCACTCCCACGCAGGGGGGTCCCGCACATGGAGGTGAAGTTGCCTCACCACCCACTGGGTTCCACAGGGCCTCACCTCCGTCTTCCCTTTCGCAAGGACGAGGCTGCTCACGCCATTCGCAGCCCTGACTCCAGAGGAAACCCTTGGGGCGCCTCCTCCTGAAAGTATCAGGGAGGCCCTGGCAACACTTCCCGGCATGCACCAGTCCCCACAAATATGCATTTTCAGCCCATGTTTCTTCCAGTTCAGAGAAGCAGGAGAGGATAATAGCATGACCCATGACTCTGATGTTTCCCTCCACCCCACCACGCCCCCAGAATAACATTCATTGTTATGTGTCCCATGTCCTCACAAGCCTCTCCAGGCAGGGACAGAGGGTCAAGAGGCCCACCTGCAGGGCTGACCCAGGGACCGGAAGCTGGTCATGCACTTCTCGTGTACCTGGGACTTCTCGGTCCTTCACCCTCACGTCAGTCTGGAGAAGTGGGTGTTGCTGTTCCCTCTTCTGTGGTCAAGGCAGTGGAAACGCAGAGAAGCAGAGCGACCTGCCAGGACTCCAGCCCTGATGAGCCAGTGTGGAGGGCTGGGTTCCTTCTGGCTGGCTCTGCGGATCGTAAGTAGACTACGGGGGAAAATAAACTATCCTTTCCAGGTGTCTGTGGCCTTCTGAGTATTCTTAACAGTCAGTTCATGGGCTAACCTGTGTTCACAGCTTTCCCGCTGCTCTTTAATCCTGAAAGCCCAGAGGCTCTACTCCAAACCTGGGTAACCAGAGGAGGAGGAAGGGGAGGAGAAGTTTCCTTCTGGAATGTAGGGTGGTGACCAGAGTAGGTCCCCATGAGGTCAGAGGCTGGTCCAGGCTGTAGGGAACTGGGAAATGGCCAGGACTCTGTGCGCTGATGGGCTGATCGGATCCCCGCACCCTGCGCCCCAGGGCTCCACCGGCAGCCATGGATGGAGCTGGGTCCGTGATTCCCTCCCTCAGCTCAGGCTCCCTCCCGGCTCCGGGACTTACATCCTGCAGAGCGTGGGCCGAGGAGAGGTGGGGAGGAGAAGATGATGGGTTTTGAAGTGGCCCTTTGTTTCCCCAGAACCTGGCCTCCCGGGTGGGTAGCCTTGGAGTGAATGTGAAGTGGGCACAACCGCCCAGTGTCCTGAGGTCATTTGCGATGCTGGGGACAGGCATGCACCACCTCTCTACCTCCATTCCTGCCATTCCCAGGGCTGCAGGGGCTGCTCGGATATTCAATTTTGGGTTGGTGGGAGTCAAGCTGGGGGGGGGTGCGACATTCCAGAACAATTCTCAGCCTCTCTCCTCAGCTCCACCCTCCCTTGCCCCCAACGCTGCCTGGCGGTCCTGTCCACTCCGCAGGCTCACTGGGGACTGTCCCAGCTCCCCGCTGTCCTCCCCACCTGAGCAGGGTCTCCCTCCCTTCCCTTCTGTCCTCAAGTGTGCAAACTCCCAGAACCAGCCCGCACATCACCTGCTCTGAACCTGTCCGTGGGATCAGACACACCCCCGGTCTGGCTCCCACGGTTTTCCTCCTGCTCCTCTTCTTTGGGATGCTCCGAGTTGCCATCTTATAGGTGAGTGACAATGAGCTGAAGGACAGGGACAGCCCCTGCAATTCTTGAGACCGTGGTCTGGTCAAGGAGGACGGGCAGCAAGTGAGAGAGCACAGTGTGCCTGCCAGCTCCCAGCAGGGACCCTTCCTTGTCCCTGTGGGCTGTACCTCACAGAGGGTAGGGGTCCCGATGCCTGTCCTTTGGCCAGCCATGTCACTGTAGACCCTGACCTGGGAATGTCGCCTGCTGCCAGGCAAAGACTCCAGAAGCCGCTGTGCAAGGTGCCGTGTGTGGAGATGAGGTTTTCCAGCATAGGGCAGGCCTCGATGCACTGCCAGCTGGGGTCTCCCTGACAGGTGGGCTGTGCTGCCCCGAGAGTCCTCCCTTGTTCTTTGTCCCCAGTTTGCTTGTTGGTATCGCTGGTCCAGCTGGACAGGCTCTGGAAGCTCAGCCTGAATGGGCTGCTGCCTGAGTGGCCACAGCCCCTGACCTCAGCCCCACTGTACCTGTCATCCCCTTGTCCTGGGATCCCCTGTGTCTGCCTCTGTGTCCTCAATACCTAGGGCTTCCTTGAAAGCCGGGCCACATCTAAGTGGTCTGGGGGCTCGGGGGCCAGACCCAGGGCCAGACCCCAAGTGCTGACAAGACAGGGAAGGGAAGAAGGACCAGGCCATTATCCCCTCGATGATGCCAGTGAGCCCCCCTGCCTCTGTGACAGGCAGTCCTGCCTCCTGGGAGCCGGGCCAGATTAAACCCTCAAGTCCCTAAGCTCTGAGAAGATTATGTGTATAATGGCGAACTATGGAACAATTGTTAAGTGAGACTTGAATTTTGAGAACGTGGTGGCCTGGGGTGTTAGTGATTCCTGCTGACAGCTACGGTGCCTAAAGCCCCCAGTCCCGCTCATGTATCGTCTGCAATGGTGGACGGTCCCTTCCGCAGCGACTCGGGATGCAGACGCATCCGTTGTGGGGCTCTGCCGTCCTCACCCTGAGCATCATGTGGGAAGTTTTCCGGGGCTTGCCCTGAAATGGTCACACTGGCCAGAACACAGTCATGTGACCAAGCGTAGCTGCAAGGTGGGGACCGGGGATAGGGTCTAGCTGTGAGCCCCAAAGGAAGAAAAAAAGGTCTGGTGAAGAGTTCTGCTCCAGTCAGACCTACTGGGGGCAAGGGGATGGGGAGACAGAACACTCTCTGGCTGGAAAACACTGAAAATGCAGGAATAGGTAACACAAACCTTATTCAATGCACAGCTAAGTTTGGAAGGAAGGAAGGAAGGAAGGAAGGAAAGTTCCTGAGAACCAGAAAGGACTGGTGAGCCGACCCCAGAATAGGAAGCAAATGCTGACCTTTGGGGGCACCCCCCCCCGAGGCATTTGCCCTGAACAGGAGCCTAGAACCTTGGATTTTTACTGCAACGTAGGGAACCGAAGACCTTATTTGGTCTTGAGTTCATAAATGACTGATAGTAGGAAGTGAGCCCTTCCCCTCCAGCTGAACTTAAAGTGATTTGCACAATGTAAGGGACACCTCTAAAAACCAAACTATCAGCAAAGAAAGACAAGGACACTCATTTGTCCTGTTCTGCAGTAAATAAAGATACATTTCTTCCTAAGAGTGTGTCAACGCAGGTTGACCTTCCCTGGGGACAGGGGTTCAAACTCATCCACTGAGTGGTCCAGAAAACCCCAAGCCAATGAATGACTCTAAAGTGATGTTGGGTTGGCAGATTCCCCTGCACACGGCTGGGCCACCCTCTCCTCTTCTGGGTTCCCCGGGGTCCCCGAAGTGCAGCATCAGTCTTGCCGTCTCCAATTACGAAAACCCAGAGGCCAACCATCCGCGATGACTCATGGTCAGCGCACACCACACCTGCAAAACTAGATCAAAGAAAGAGCCAAGTCGAAGTTCTAGAAAGAAAAATGGAAAAATGGAATAACTGAGACATAAAACCCATTGGATGGCTAGGTTGAATGGCAGCAAATAGACTCAGCTCAGGAGGGAATCAGGGACAAGATGGGGCGGAAGCGGTGACCAGAATGTGTAAAGCAGGACAGAAGAAAATAATACGGAAAATAGGAATCGCAGGTCAGGAGGTGGGAAGTTCGAGCAAAAAGAAATGGGGCCCATCCACCTGGAGTTCAGGAAGGAGAAGACAATGGACCAGAGTCATGATTCAAAGGGATCATAGCGGTGAATGTTCCAGGATTGATAAAAGATATGAATTTCAAGCCAGGAAGCATAATAAATCCCAAGCGAGGGATGAAGAAAAAATTCTGCACTAGGAGCCATCATGGGGACGCAGGACAGCAGGACAGCAGAAGACTCATCAAGAAGCCGGAGGGAACAGACAAAATGAACCATACCTGAATGGCAGACAGAAACCAGAACGTAATATCACCGAAGACAAAAACAAACAGAACAGTTTCGAGTAAAACGGGAGGAAGAGACCTTCAGACAAAGGCGAGTGAATGCAGTTCTCCAGGCCCCTTGCCAAGATCCCCATCTAAAGCCCAGCGGCTCCTGGAGGAAGGGGGGGGGCGCGTCCCAGAGGCAAGAACAGGAGCAAAGGGGCAGTGATTTTACAGAATAATGTCCAAGCAAGGGGGATAGAATGGGTAAAATGTTAGCGAGATTCTGGTATTTCCCACGATGATCATTTTGATGCTTTTTGAAGAAACACGAAATATCGAATTCGTTCACAAATGTTTGGGCTTCTCCTGCCCAATCTGTAGGATGACAGGGCACCTGGACAGTGGCCAAAGGAGAGAATTTCCAGGACATTGGCTCCCTCTGTGTGGGAATGCCCCCACAGTGGGCGGTTCTCACCGAATCACCTGGAGGGCTTGTTACTGGCTCACGTGGCCAAGGCCCCACCCCCGAGTGACTGATGTATTCTGAGAACCTCCATTTCCAAAAGGCTCCGGGTGCTGCTTGTCTCAGACCAAAGTTTGAGGAACTGCCCTAGCCTAACGGTATCCAAGTCTCTCCAGTCTGTTGCAGGGTTAACATGCCTCCTCCGGGAAGCCTTCCGGCATGCATGCCTCATCAAGCAGGGACTGTGTTTTCATCGCTACCTGCTCAGAACAGAGCAGATACTAAGTCAATTTTAGTTGAATACCTAAATGACTTTATGAACCTCAGAGTAATCCACTCAAGATGTCAGTCACACACACACCCCCCCCCACCAATTTTCTCTTCACCAGAGATACTGGATCTCTACGTCTTAGTAGGCCTTCCCGAGGGCTGCCTCTGGTGGGTGCCAGGCCTGGCACTGGACTCCTATTGGTTCTGCTGCCTCTTGCGAGGGACCCATAGGGTTCCCCAGGGACTCCTGCCTAGGCACTGTCTGTAAACATGGGGTTTCTGGTCCTGGGAGGCTTCTAACCACCCCACCCTGCTCCTGCCCCTGATGCACCTGCTCCAGTCTCCACGCTGAAGGCTATGCCCCGTGGGGGTTGGTCTACGGTCCTGCGTCAGTTCTTCTCACCCCTCCTCTCCACTAAGGCTGTCAGTTGCCTGGAGTGAGCAGAACGCCACGGGCAATTGGTCCCAACGAGCTTAAGACATCCCCGTTCCAGGAGAAGGCCCTGCTGACAGGAGCAGCGGGTGACAGGCTCCGGCTGGCTGCTGGGAGCCCCTCGCCCCCCAAGGGGGAGGGAGGATGGTGCGGGGCACACGGAGAGGGGGCAGCAACCGCCCCCGCCCCACCCCGGGAAGGGCTGGAGTTTCTGACCCTGCCCGGAGAAGCACCCAGAGGATTCAGGGGTTGGGGGGCAGGGTGGGGAGCCTGCGGGTGCCCAGGGGCTGATTTATGAGGCCAGATGAAGAAGACCTGTGGCCTGTCCTTCGTCGCCAAGAGATGAGTCCCTTTGCCGGCCTCTGAAGGGCACAACCGTGGAGGGGGAGAAGCTCTGCGGAGCGCGGTTCAGGGGAGTCATGGGTTGAAGCAGCTGAGTTTCAGGAACGAAACCTTGGCTAGGAAATCTGTCGAGGCTGGAAGCCAGCTCTGGCAGGAAGCGATGGTCCTGCCTTCTTGGATGCAGGTGATTCGACCTGGTGTGGGAGGCGCACGTGGGAGAGGCGCTTGGCCCCGGGTGCGGGGGTGTCCTCATCAGAGTCAGCTCCAGACCTTCTCCCTGAAGTCTGAACCGGCGGTGTGATTGCCCGCCTCTCTCTGGGCCCCCCAATCCCCACCGGAGCCCGGAGGGCTGCCGGGGCTCCCACGAGGGACACTGGTCTGAGGCCGAATGGCAGTACAGCGTGGGGCCCCTCTCCCCTGAAGGCAATGGGCAGGCACTAGGGCGGGCATTCAAAAATGGGGCAGGTTGACTCCAGAGCCCAGCTGTTTGGGGTCCCTGACGGACTGACCCGTGGGGTAAGCCCTGGGAGGTCAACCTTGCCACATTTCCAGGAATCTCTGTGACGCACCCCGGAGCCCGGGGAGGTACGCTGCCCCTTGGGACTCCTAGCTCTCCTGGGTGAGCCGTGTGAGCTTCCCCAAACTAATCTCCACCTTCACAGTCCCTCCCTCGGCTCCCTAGGCGGCAGCTGCTGTCCCCACGCAGGGTCACTTGCTGAGTAACTGGACGGCGTGTGCCAAGGAGCGCTTCCTCGCTGAAGGAAACAGCCCGTGACTCAGGCTCTGACTCAGTGCCCAGCCCGGGTGGGCACAGGCTGTGCTTGCTGGGGACGCCCGGGAGGCGGTGCGGGGGCCTGGGGAGCACGGGCTGCAGGGCCCCGCGCAGGGCCTGCTCCCACCTGCCAGCTCCCTCGGCAGCTTCCGGGCTTTTGCCATTTCCCTTGGTCTTCATGAAGCCCTGGGGGGCGGGGACCCGTTCTCCCCATTTTGCAGTGAGATTGCCTAGTGTCCAGGGAGCTAAGGTTATGTAAAACCCTGGTCCTGTTTTGTTCTCGGTAGGTGCCATATATGCCTTGAGCCTTCCAAGCCCCAGCACCGGCTCTCTGGGTAAAAAACACAAATTTCCCCCTGAATGGCTCTCTAGGGAAGTTCTCTATGGGCCCCCAGCACAGCTTGTCTGATGTCCTCTCCCTGAACAGTCTGACCCTGCCTCCCGTCCTGACCACCTCCCGGCTCCTCCCAGACCAGCCACCAGGGCCTGTGTCCCCTCCCCCTCCTGCCCTCCCTCTCCACCCCCTACCCTCCGCCTCTCCGCCTCTCCCCCCCACGCCCCACCCTCCCCTCACTAAACAACCTTTGCAACTTTCTTGCCTGCGGACAGCAGCATTTGGAATGTGAACTATTCATTGGTGGGAGTTTTATTCACCCGTGAGAGTGAGTGGGGACAGGGAATGGACAAGGAACAGGGAATGGGAGAGAAGTACAAGCATGGACGCTGCCCCCGTTCCTGGGGTGAGCTTGGGCTCCCCGGAGTTCTAAGCGATCTGGGGTAAAGCATTCCGCAGGGCAGCTGATGGGCTCCTAAGTGGCCCCGCCCCCCATAGATTTGTATTCAGACAAGGCTTTGGGGGAAAGTAATGAAAGATGGTGTGTGGGGGGGGGAGCCCAACACGTCCACGCAAGATTTCTCATTAGTTTGAAAGATGGACAAGGACCTCGGTCTGTAATGAAGAGAATGGATTGCGTCCTGATTAAGTTGTCTGGAACGTGGAAATAGCTGTGCAACTCCTGTCCTGACCTTCACAGAGGTCCCCCAAGCTCACACCCCAAGTGACTGTGCCCAGTTTGGGGTGACTCTAAGGTGCCCCATTAGCCTCACCCAGTCAAGATTGGGCGCCTGGCCCTCCCGGCAGAGGAGGCGCCTGGTGGAGGGGTTCAGTCTGCCAATGGGGCTGCAGCCAGGACTGGGCCCGGCTTTCCTCCTGAACTCAGGGAGCCCAGGGACCCCGCTGTTGGACAGCCATCATCATCAGATCGTGCCCTGCCCCTGGAGTGAGGCTCCTGCACTCAGCCAGCGCCCTTTCCCCTCCTGCCCTCCCCTTCCCTCCGGGGGAGCTGCTGGCTGCGAGCTGAGCCCAAGTGAGTTGGGGGGACCCAGCGCCATCACCCCAGCCAGGCCCAGGGCCCCAGTGCTCAGACTTGCCCTGCGGTTTGGATCGGAGCGGAGAGCATCTCTGCCTGGGTCCCGTGGGATCGGACCACGTTAAATAAGGAGTCATTTCTCAGACCAGTTTCGTCTTCTTCCTGGAGAAAGGTCTTGAAGTGCCTAATAAACAGGACAGAAGCCACTCCGGTGGTTCCAAGTGCGGCTTTGTCGGTGACACCAGCTCCATAAAAATGATAAGGGCCATTTATCTTCTGTCTTTGGAACATGAAAGCAGATTCTGAGGACGGCGGCTCTGTGTTAATGGCATTTCTGTTACCTGGAGCTCACTGGTGGCACCCAGAAGCAAGGCCTCTGGGGACAGCCTGTGGCCATCATTAGAGAAGTTTCTACAGGCTCTGCAATCAGTAACCAGGTTTAATAGCTGTGGGGGCCTCTCCCTCCCCCGGGCTCTGAGCCCAATGGCCTGCCTGGCTGCCTGCTTTCTCCAGGCCTCCTGCCCTTCACTTACAGTGCGGCTCTGCCGGCAGGCTGAAGCCCACGTCTGCTCTGGGACTTGCCCTGGCCTCTACTTCTCTGCGCTCAGACCCTGAGCCCAAGGGAACTGAGCGTCAAGTCCTGAGAATTTCATCTCCTGCCCCCTGATCGTCTCTGATGTCCTTCCTCCCTGACATCAGTTGCCTTCTGCCCGTTCTTCCGTCCTACTCTCTGCTCCCTGTTTCGAAAACTCAGGCTAGCCACCATACCGTACCCCACACGACTCACGTGATTCCTCCTCCCACCTTTGCTTATGCTGGGCCCTCTGCCTGGGTGCCTTCCCCTCCCCAGCTCCTTGGGCTTTCCTGGATGAGTGCCAACTAGTTTTACAAAAGTGTCTGCAGAGTTTCCTCCTCCAGGAAGCCCTCCCGAAGCTACAAAATCTACCGGCTGTCAGCACACTATGTTTTGTAATTGCTTGTTTTGTAATTGCCCATCCCCCGTGTTGCATCTCTCCAAGAATGCTGGCTTTACCCAAATACCAGCCCATGAAGATCCCTGACCCTGACCTTGCCACTGCCGGGGGTCCTGCTGCCGGATAGACCCTGATCTCCATCCAGGTGGAGCCTCCAAACCAGCGTGAGAGGTTTGTCCAGCACTAGCTGGGACCCTGAAGGAATGTGGCCAGCCCACAGGGCTCCCAGGAACCTGCTCTGCTTGCCTCCCTCTTTGGAGACCAGCTGTCCCGAGGGAATGAAGGGGTGGTGCTGGGCACTGCGGTCAAGGGAAAGGGGACTGAAGCCCACGTGGGCTAGCAGCCCTTCCTCCCAAATCCCACTTGGATATGCTGCCCTCAGCCAGCATCTTCTGACCCACTGGAGAGGACCATTCAGCTCCGAGAGTCCCTGTCCCCCAGCGCCTGAGAGTCGAACCATCTTAGTTTTCATCACATGTTCCCAGCAGGGGGCCTGGGAGAAGCCTCCGGGGGCACCAGGATACAGGTCCATTTGGAACTCTCCTCCCACCCCCCCAACGCTGGGCAAGTAGCCCCAGATTCTGAGCCCATGAGCGGTGAAGATATGCATCCAGATTGGGTCTCTGAGCACCAGGGTCACATATGTACCTTGAATGCTCCCGTCTTTCTTGGAGGTATCCCTGCTCTTGTCGCGGTGATGGGCGGGGACGAGGCTGCAAAATATCTCTGGAGAAAACCTGTTTCTTTTCCAACTGAGGTAAGCCTCAGCCACAGCGTGCCCCTCTAAGACACGCTGTTCCCTGTTCCCACCCTGCAGAGCCGAGGAAGAATAATAACCCACCGGCACTTCCCAGGGCAGCTGGGCAGCCGCCCCTTCTTCATTACCCCATGGCCTCCAGGTCCCAGCAGGGGACAGCAGCGTGGTCCTGCCTGTGTTCCTCCCACTTCTCGGAAACGCTTCTGGTGCCACCCCTAACCCCCCTACTGCTAGGACCCAGAGGGACCCAGGGTGCACACCTTACCCGAGGGCTTGGACTGGGGCTTCGAGGCATCTGGATGCAAGTGGAGGGGACGTGGGATTTGAGTCAGTAACATTGGCCACAATGGATTCAGAGTCAACACCCAAGGTGAAACCCCATCCTGTCATTCTTGGCCAACTCTCGGCCTCAGTGTCCTGATTTCCAGGGGACAATGGGCTTGGCGCTTCTTCACAGGGTCCAGGTGACAGCTGTGTGGGCAGCTGTCAGCACTAGAGGGGGGAGCAGAGGGGGACAGCCCGGTCTCTGCCCCAGGAGCCCACAGCTGGGCGAGGGAAGCGTCAGGGTCAAGGTATTGGATCAGAAGGATCAAGCCTCTCTTGGCTCAGGTTAAATAATCGAGTTTGTTGTTGGGTGCTGGGGCGGAGGTGGATATCCTGGGAGTCAATTGCAAGGAGAGAGGGCGTCTTTCCTGGCCTCTCTCTGGGACATCTGCCCTCAGCCCCTGATCCTCTCTGCATGCCAGGCCCAGGCCCACATGACAGACGACGCTGTTTCTGCTCTCCTGTGACTTTGCGTTGCATGTGGCTCTGATTCTCAGCTCCCCCGCGAGACCCCCAGGGCTGGCACCATCTGCCTGCCATCTCACTCGAGTCCCTGTAGCCCAGGTGTGATCAGGGTGGACAGGGCCTCATCTCCTGCAATGGAGGGAGGACCTCCTTTGCCACAAGGGACAAAACAAGATCTGTTTGGAAGTTATGTACATGTGTCTCTGATACAAAGAGACTTGCAGACAGTTCATTGTCCACAGTGGGCACCCAGGAGCTGCAGAGGCCCTGTGAGTGTGTGTGTGTGTGTGTGTGTGTGTGTCCCAGGGGATTTCACAGAAGACGTTTTAACTGAAGACTGCAACTCCTGAAGTCTTCTATGAATCCCTAGCACTGACACGGAGGAGGAGGTCACAAATGAATGAATGAATGAATGAATGAATGAACGACCATCAGCTCATGGGTGGGCTTGGTGATGAGGCCCCCTCAGGGGAATTTCTGGGGACAAGAGAGTGGACAGGCCGGGCGGGGTGACACTGTGGGGAGCCCATATGACCTCTGACAGAGTAATTCCCCTTCTGGGACTTTATTCCAAGGAATTCCTTGCGCAAACGCACAGAGCCATTTACTACAGCGTGGAAGTCACCTAAATTTCAATCACAATGGGACTGGAACACTACGCACGGGGCGCCCTCCCACAATGGAGCGGGAGCAGGCACCGTTGGAGAGGACGAAGTGGGTGCCTGGGCGGGAGAGGGCCGCCAGCTGCTTTGGGAAATGACAAACAGCTTGTGTAGGGGAAAGCGGGGGCGGGTGGAGCGGGGGTGACCTCACACGGGTGCAGAGAGGTTTGTGGGGGAAGAGGCTGGGAAGCTGGAAGGAATTCTTGTGACTGCAAACCCTCTTGCTTTTCCTCTTTTTATTTCTGCCTCTGTTAAACAGCAATTATTAAAAATGGACCAGAACAACAAACACCACTTGTCGGGTATCTTTCTGGAGGGAAGGAGCAGGCTCCTGCCGGCGAACACACAGGCACAGGGACCAGCAGGGCCACAGAAACAATCACATGACCGACCTGCATGCCTCGTGGCCCTGATGCACCTGTGGTCCCTGACGCCCCCTAAGGTGGTAGGTCGTGGGCACTGCTAGGAACCCCGTGGCACAGACGAGGTTGCTGAGGCTCGAGGGAGTGAAACCTGGGGTCTATGGGACACGATGGGCAGCAGCAGAAGAGGGGACTTGGAACCTGAGACTGTCTGATCCCAGTCTGTGCTAGTTTTTAGAGATATTGAGCCTTGCCCCCCACCCCACCCCCACCAGGGCCAGCAGGTGCGGGCTGTGTCTCATCTCTGGTCACCACTTCCCCATGGGGGCCGGATCCCACTGCTGCCTGAACTGTGGCTAGCCCTGGTTCTGGGCCTGGGTGGTGCAGGGCCCTGAGCGGGTCGCACGGGGCCTGGGGGCGGCTGGGACCCAGAGCCTTTATTTGCTTCACTAGTGGAGGCCTCAGCCTACCCTGCCCTCCGGGACTCAGTGGCACAGAGCACGCTGAAGCTAGATGCTGGCTGTGCTTAGGGACGGTCATGGTGACTGCTTGCCAAGGCCTGCCAAGGGGCATCTGTGTTTGGGGGTCTAAGCCCTAAGGAAATATCCTGACCACGAGTGTGGGCTGGGAGGTGGTGGCTTTGCAGAAAAGATTTGTTGTTTCCTCTAAATGCGTCTTTGCCACACAGAAGCAAGGGGCTTTATGAACTTGACTGCTAGCTGCCCTTGAGAAAGGAGGGGTCCAAAGGAAGCAAGGGAGGGGCCTTGGGGGAAGGCCTGGGAGTTCTCTCTTTGGGAAACTCTTACCTCTACCCAACCCTGGGCCACAGGCTGGCCATTTGCCCGCATGTCCTGCAGACACGATTGCAGGGGTGGGCTTGGGAAGGGCACCCCTGAGCGGGACATTTGCTATGGAATGGGGTCAGAGCATGAGCCAGCAGGACCAGGTTTATTTAGAAGAATCTGGTGAATTCATGATTTTTAATAAAGGTAACTGCAAAGCAGGATAAACATGAGTACATTCTGATCTTCAGGGCTTCAGTGAATTACCTGTGCAAACATGTGGGACCATCCCTCCCCCACCCCCACTCTTCGCCACCCCCACAGCCTGGAGATTCTTGGGCACAGTTAAACAGGAAGGTGTAGTACTTATTTATTTTTGCTGGGTGGACTTTGTTGGATTTACCACATTCAACTAATATTTCTTAAGTATCTACTGTGTTTTCATACATCTTGAAACTCTGCCTTTCATACACATCGCTTCGTGTAACCCGAAGAGGAAGCTTATGAGGTCATTATTCCCATTTTACAGATTCCTGCCAGGACTGGACCACCTTCTCTTGGTGAGTCCCAGGAGCTGAGCCAGACGTCACCGCTGCCTGGGGGGTCCTGTGGTTGGGGTCCTGCCACACCAGCCTCTCTATGCTCCCCCTGTTCTCCCCCAACACCCAGAGTCCACCTAGACCTCCACTGCACACACCTGGCCCACCCACCCCAGAGCATCCAGCTCTGGGATGGAAGAAAAACATTCAGATCCTGAGCCTGGGACTTCCTAGTGAGGTGAACCCCCCAGCCTCAGTTTCCTCATCTATGGAACATGGGTAAGAAGAGCCAATCACTGGGTGACATCCCAGCCTTACAGTGCCCGGCAGCCTGGAAGCCATCAGCAAACATGGAGCCCTTGTCACTGTTACAACCGATGCGTGCGGAGCAGGGCAAGCCACGGGCCAAGGCTCCCAGAGGCAGGCAGGACGACGTGACGGTGGCGACTGAAGACAGATGCTTCACCGACTAAGCCACCCAGGCGCCCCACAGTCTGCACTTGAGCCTTGATGGGGTAGAGGGTGAGAAGACCATTATCTCCTCTAAAGGAGCTGGAAGAATTTGAAATTTCACTTTTCCTGCTTCTCTTGCAGTGGGGTGCAGAGCATACTTGGACTTGGGGCCCCTTCTCCTCTCTCTTTGCTGAGTTGTCGCTGCCGCAGAAAATGGCCATGGTGGGACCTCAGGGACTCGGGATCACGGAGTACAAGCTCCGTGTTGGACCAGCCCAAGGGCACGGTGTGGGGCAGAGTAGTGCTTCTGGAAGCGCCAGCCCTCCTAACCGTGCCCTTTCAACATGACTGTTTTGGCGTACGGACGCAGAGGCAGCCTCTGTGCTTCCGGCTGAGAGCCCCCGTTGGCACTGGCTCCGTCTAATGCTCCGTCCCTACCTATCCTTGTCCCAACCCGGCAGGGGGCCTACCACCCCTCAGTCCTTGACAAATGCGTGGGCTGGCTTGCTTGGTTGGTTGGTTTTTAACAGACTTTTATTGGGCACCTTCCAAGGGCCACGGAGTCTGTTGCCACACAGGGTCCCGTTCGCCCCTTGCATTTTAGTAGCACAGCCGATTAGCCCTGTGAAGCCTTCCCTGTGCATCCCGTGCCCACACGTGGTTGTTCCCCTTGCGTTGATGGTGACATGCTGCTGAGCTCTGGGCAGTGAAGTCATCCATTTGGGTAAAGGGAAGGGAGAGCCCACGTCCCCAGGACAGAGATGGTGTCTCTAAAGGCAAATGACCCAGAGCAGTGGATAACCTCAGAAAACTGGAACTCAGCGGGCAGACTTTCTCGAGTCTGTGTTTTTAGGAAAGTGTGAGCTCCTGGGAGGTGGGCTAAAGGCACCGGGAGCTAGGAGGGCAGAAGGAACTTCCTAGCGCACGCACACACACACACATGCAGGTGCACAATCTTTACCTTTTAACCGAAGCAAGTAATATATACAGTAAGGGGTGTGAAGTGCAAAGTGTACACGTCTGAAACACGCAGCTCGATGTGTGGGTACGTAGGTGCACACCCATGTAACCACCGCCTACGTCAACACATGGAACAGCTCCCCCAAGGGCTGCCCATGCTCTTCCCGGCCAATCCCAGCCGCCCCTGCCGAGGGCACCGCTCTTCTGATCTCAAGCTGCCCGTTCTTGAACTTCCTGTAAATGGAGTCATACGATGTAGTCTTGGACTTCTTTCACTCTGTCTAACGTCTGTGAGACCCAGTCATGACGCCATGTGCCATCTGCTGGTTCTTCGAACTCTGCAGTATATTTGGTGGTCCAGGTAGAGCACGGTTTACCCTTTCTCCTGTCACTGGACGTTGGCCCATTTCTACTCTTTGTCCATTACGGATACGGCTGCTATGGTGGGTATATGGACACTTTCCTTGTAGGTATATATCCAGGAGAGGGGTCACCGGGTCCCAGGGTAGGCATGTGACAGTAACCTGTGAAGTGCTGGTAAATGTTTAACCACCAGCTCTTGGGGGAGGAGAAAAAAAATCGCTATTTGTAATGCTGGGCAATTTCCATGGTGCAAATAACTTTATGGCTGATTTTCAGCTGCCACATGACGTCGTTACACCCAGAACTGGAAAGTGGTGCAGGCCACCAGATTTGGGGGTCCATGCAAATTGGCTCAAGAATGCCACTGAGCCTCAGTGGGTTAAGCCGCTGCCTTCGGCTCAGGTCATGATCTCAGGGTCCTGGGATCAAGTCCCACATCGGGCTCTCTGCTCAGCAGGGAGCCTGCTTCTCTCTCTCTCTCTCTCTGCCTGCCTCTCCGTCTACTTGTGATCTCTATCTGTCAAATAAATAAAATCTTTAAAAAAAAAAAAAAAAGAATGCCACTGAGCCTCTTCTCCTTAGGAACTCGGTCAGATAGAACTGAGTCTCTGACCCAGAGATGAGTCTGCATGGCGTGACCTGGTCCACGCCAGGCACATCACACGAGATATATTCATTATTTTCCAGTTTTCACACCTGCTCAGGCTTGCAAGTGTCTGCCTCTCCCTGGAGCATTAAGGGGGCAGGTACTGAGGTTGGCCCATGGTGGTAGGATCAGGTGAAATGTGGTAAAGAGGTGCCCCTCTGCCCCAGAAGGGTCCCTTTGATGCTAACCTTGGAAGATCTAGGTCTGATCATTATGAAGGAAAATGACAAATTCCTTATAAAAACCGAGGCTCCGAGGGCTTAAGGAGGCCAAGTTGAATGCCACCTCTAGCGCTTGGTGCTTGGGAAGGCAATACCTAACGTCAGAGGAAGGAGTCTCACATGATGACATTCCAGGCTCCCCAGAACGGCTCCGCATCCCTCAAATGACACCCCAGAGCCCTCCTGCAAGGCTGGGCCTGGCCGGCCATGACTTTCCGCTTCATTCGAAAGCCTCCTGGTTCCCCCACTGTGCAGCCCCGGCTGGTGTTTTACGGGCCATGAAAAGCCAGCCCTCAGTCAGCTGGTGTGCGCCGAGCCTTTGCAGCCCCGGCACGCCAGGGCTGTTCACAAACACGCTGCGCCAAGGGTCTGAAGCCGCCACCGAGACACATCTGTTCCCCAGAAGCACTTGGTGACAATCTTCCATCTCCTCGCCCGCCCTCTCCGTCTCGGTGGGGGTGGGGTGGGGGTGGGACTTGATGGAGTGTACCCGAGCCTTCGTGCCTTCGTGCCTTTGCAGTCGCTGTCCTTAACGTCACCTCCTTCTCTACTCCCCTGTGGCTGCCCAGCAGGTGCCCACATGCCCCTTGACTCCCCCTCATTCCAGACCTGTCCTGGCTCCCTAGTGCCTGCAAGAGGGAGTCCAAACTTCTGTGTCTGTTGCCTTAAAGGGTCTTGCAGATGGTGCACGTGTCTGCTTTCCAGAACATCTCCTGTCACTCACCAGCTGGTCCCCTCCTGCAGACGCTCTCAGCATCGAAGCACCCCCAGTGCCCTCTGTCCTGGGCTGGCCCCACGTCTCACCTGGTGGAGCCCAGCCTGGAGGATTCGGCTCATCCAATGGCTCTGCTGTGACGTCTTCTGGGACTTGAGCTTCGTCTCCCTGTCCCTGGCAGATTAGTCAACCCCCTCCCGCACAGCATGGCTGCTGATAGGAAGGAACTGGCTTCGGGTTATGCCTCAAGATCACAGGCAGGTCACCTTCTTGTGACCTAGCAGAAGCACTCAGGAAATATCCCTGGTGTATTTCAACTCAGTGAAGACATATCACTGTGCCGGGGGTGACCACCAGTCCCTTCCTGCCTGAACGTAGCCCAGGGGAGAGCACAGGATGGGATGCCATTCAGCTTCTTGTCCCCAAGGAGGGGTCTCCAGGTTCACCTGTGAGGCAGCCGTAAGGAGATTTGTCAGTTTCCAGCTGCACTTGACCCCACCCCAAAGTAGGACTTCTAGAATGGTCTCGTGTTGAGGCGGGAAAATGGGAACTTCACAGCCATACTCATCCGTGTGGCCCCAGCCGAGGTGCTGGGCCAACAGAAGCTGCTGTCACTTTGCTGGCTCTCTCTGCTCTGGGAGTCACTACCCTGACCTAGTCTGCGCCACTGCTGGAGTACAGGCAGGGAATGAAATGAAAGGGGACGTGGACATCAGCCTGAACAGAATAACTAGTCCTGCCTTCAGCACTGGGACCAGGGTGTCATGGGGTGGGGGCAGGAGGAGCCCGGGGCTCTGGGGGCCTCGAGTCCTCCTCCTCCACCTGGGAGTGTGGCCCAGGACAGGCCCATGGGCCACTCGGGGTGTTTGTGTTGCTGTCCCAACGTTGTTGGAGGATCAAATGAAATAACGTGTAGAAAAAACACTTTCTAAACTGAAAAACAGCCCATAACTACTAAACATCGAGGGTCTTTTACTGTATAAAAATGAGTAAGATGGCTATCTTGTTAGCATATTATTAGCACATTATTACCTTATTAGCATAACATTAGCAAATTATTCGGCCTTAAAAAGAAGAAAACTCTGACGTGAGCTACAACATGGATGAAACTTGAGGACATGATACTGAGTGAAATAAGCGCATCAGAAAAACACAAAGACGCATCATCGCTCTTACAGGAGGTCCCTGGGCTGGTCAACACCGCAGACACAGGAAGAATGGCAGTTGCCAGCGGCTGGAGGAGGGGGCGGGGAGTTCTTGTTTACCGAACCCTACTTTCAATTTGGGAAGATGGAAGCGCTCTGTAGGCGGCCGGTGGCCACACCACAATATGGAGACAGGGAAACGGAGGGGACCAGGAAACACTGCGTTTTTTTGCTGCCTCTTCTTGCTGGGACCCGCACCCCCGTCTCACACACGCCTTACAGAACAGATCGCGTATGTCCTCCTCGCCAAGGTCAAAGATTTAATGATTTCCTCCAAGTCTTCCAGCACAATATATAACATCCAAGCAATGACCAGGCGGGGGCGTCATGACGTTTTAGAACATCACCTACTCACCAAGACCCCTGGCTCCAGGCCTAAGTGAATTATGGGGGACAGAACCTCAGAACCTTTCTGAGACCCTCTGTATCTGCGCACTCTCTGTCTTCAGTAAACTCTGCTCTCACTTTCTCTCGGGTACCCATTTAATTTCTATCCTGTGCAAAGCAAAGACTCTCTTGGCTGGTCCTGGGGGACCCCCTCTTGTTCCTTGGACCCTGCCAGTCTATCTCAATATGAATATACTCAATGCCACTGAATTATACACTTAAAAATGGCTAAAACGGTCAATTTGATATTATGTATATTTCATCACAATAAAAAAGAAAGTGTGACAGCTACTTTGGGAGTAAAAAAGAAGGGAGAGAAACATACACTTTATTTCCAGAAGGAAAAAAAAGGGTGTGTGTGTCTATGGGTTTCTTTTAAACAGATGACAAGTAAAATAAAGGGAAACGAGAAAACTTTGAAAGGAACATTGCCAGCTTATGAGGTTGTGGTTTTTATAGCCTCTGGGTCAGTGTCCTTCAGTTTGGAGAAAAGTTGATATTGCTTGTAACATTTTTAAAGGTCAAAACCAAGCGGAACGTCAGCCCACTGCCTAAATGCATGATAATAGCAAATTTAAAAATTAATTACAGGGTCTCTCCCGCTGACACCTGGCGCTGGCTCAGTCGGTGCGGAGCCCAGAGGGGCCACTCCGAGGTGCCTCGCGCCCGGGAAGCCTTTCACTGTGGGCTTCTATTCTCAGGAGCAGCCGAGCTCTGCTTCGTGACATTGTCCCCAGACAACAATACGTTTTGAAATGAAAAATGTTCTAATTGGACACAAAGGAGACACCTTCCAGATTCTGAGGCCAGACGGGAATAAAAACTCTACTTAGCTGAGGGCAGAAGGCAGAGCAATTCAGGGAGGGCGTCTGGGGAACTCTGAATCATCTTCCAACTTCCCCAAGCTCCACAGGCATTTCTGAAACACAGTGTTGGGGAAGCAGGTAGCGCGCAGGGCTGGAGAAAATGCACCGTGGGGCACTGAGGATAGCCACGTACCTTCCAAGGTCACCAACTTAAATTCTCCCTGTGGGCTGTGCGTTACCATGTTTGTTTTCTGGACAAGCAGCACCATGCTTAGAGGGGCTCACAGAACCTGCCCAAGGTCATCAGTGATAACCAACAAGGCCTGATGGGAAGGGGCAGGAAGACCTAGGTTTCGCTTGGGAGGGCCTTGCGTAGGTGTGTGTCTTCGTCCGCTCTTTCTGTAAATGGGGGTAATTTCTATCTCAGTCGGTTCCACCGGGCTCTGTTGCAGGGACATCATCAGTGCATGCCAGCCAACACCCGCCCATGTTCTACGTATTTTACTGGCCAGCCCGAGACTTTGTTCGGCATCTCCTTCCTCTGGGACCGGGGCCAGTCCACGGCAGGGAACATGGGACTTGTAACAGACAGGCTTCAGCCGTGTTTTGTTTTGTTTTTAAAGATTTTATTTATTTATTTGACAGACAGAGATCACAAGTAGGCAGAGAGGCAGGGGGAGAAAGAGAAGGGAAGCAGGCTCCCTGCTGAGCAGAGAGCCAGATGCGGGGCTCAATCCCAGGACACTGGGATCATGACCTGAGCGGAAGGCAGAGGCTTTAACCCACTGAGCCACCCAGGCGCCCCTCAGCCATGTTTTAAGTGACTTGCCCACACCCCACCTCTGAGGATAGGGAATAGGAAATACAGTTTTTCCTCCTGCTGGGGAGGTGGGGAACTAGACACACTCGCTTACCATGCTTACCACAGCCTTGCTTCACGAGGTTGTTGTTGGGATGAATAGAGGGAATCATACATGATGCACTTTGAAAAATGTCAAGTTCTCTACAGATGTGAATTGCACACGTAAAAAACAAATGTAAATAACAAATGTGTAGTTATGGTTGCTGTTACCGATCTTAAAATCCTTCCTGTCTTTCACGCCATCCAAGAATCAGTCTTGACTGCCAGCCGCAAGTCGTGGGGGCTGTTCTCCCCCATCAGGATCGGAAGCGCTGAGCAGCCCCGGGGGTTGGGACCAGGCTCACTGTATTTGGCTTCTGCTGTGCTGTCATTAGGTTTTTTCCTTCCTCTGCCGAAGTTTCTATCATTATCCAATCCCACAGCCACAGAAGCATCAGAATTTTAATAGACTTGGGCCCCAGAGCCTGAGAGCTAAACGTTTATGATGCACAGCTCCAGACCAAAGTGCTGGGTCTGTGCACGGCGACATGAATGCTGTGGCATTGACACCGATCCACGGGGCCTCAGGGCCCCACCAGGTGATGGAGAAGTTTCTAGGAAAGCACCCAGTGGTGGGGTGCCTCTTTAATTGGCTCTGTTTTTCTGTCCCTGTCCCTGTCCCAAAGTTATGCCGTAGGCTGGATACCAGAGCTTCAGAAAAAACCATCAAGAAAGACTTTGACTGCCTCTAACAGTTTCCAAACGTCGTCTGAGAGGTTTGCATTTGCGATTATGGTGATTCTCTCCCTCCACACAATCCCCTTCCCGTGCAGATCTTTCTCTACCTTTCCAGCTGACGTCTTCTCGTTCTCATTGCTCTTCCCTACCCCCCTCCCAAGGTTCTTCGTCTTTGCACCCCCCCTCTGAAAGGAAGTGTAGTGTAAGGCATTTGGAGGCCCACTCCCTTGGCTTCCGGCCAACCCACGTGTAATGCCCGCCTCGGACTCTTACTGCCCTGCTTTCTGCCTTTGGGCCATACCTTAATCTCTCTGAGCTGATTTCCTCACCACTGCACGCCGAAAACAGCCCTCAGCTCACGGAGCTTCTGACTGTGAGGAGCCTTGGCCTGTCGGCCCTCCCTCGCCCTCCCCCTCTTGCGCTGGCTGCCCTAGCTCATGGCCCACGAGGCCCACACCACTGTCCTCTGTCCTGGCAGCTCACCCCGCGGGCTCTGCTCAGCCCAGTGCTGGGAGCGCCCCACTCCCCAGAGTCTCCCTCTTCAGTGTCCCCAGCAGTGACTTTCTCCATCCAGCCCCAAGAGCGGGGAAGAAGGAATGCGCTAGAACCTGGGGTTGGAGCGTGGAGAGTCAGCAGGGGTGGGGCGTTGCTGGGACCTTGGCAGAGGACAGGCACAGGAGCAGTACCTGCAGGACCAGGGAGAGAGGAGGAAAGGAGATCCGAAGCGTCCAGCTCGGGATCCATGCCGCATCGGCTTTGAGAATACAAAGGGAAAGGAGAATTCTTTTTATTACTTTGGCTCTTCGGATTGGGCTTCTTGTCTGTGTCTCTATTCAGAAGCCTGACCGGTGGCCCTCAAATGGGTGTTTAGTCCACTGTGTGCAGCCCTGTCCCTGACACGGGGTCCTCTGTGGGCCCTGCCTGTGGGGACGGAGGGCGCTCTCCCCGGGTCCCTCTCTGCTGGATTCTCGGTCACACTTACGGCTTGGACACAGCGCCACGTGGCCATTGCTCAGAAGCGTCGTGGGTTTACCTGCTCCTCTTCACTCCAGACTTCTGCCTCCTGGGCCCAATTCCCTCCCAGCTTTCTCTGAATCATCAGGAAATCTGGACTTGGGGTGCAGGCCTGCCTCTCCACCATCTCGCCCAGCCTGTTCCCAATACCCCCGTGCCTGGAGACCTTGGGCAAGGCAGGCCATGCTCCATCTCTACCCTGTTCCCCACCCAGGACCCCCAGTACAGCCTCCCTGAGCCTCAGGTCCTGGCTTGTAACAGGGCCTGCCCCAGGCGTCCTTGGTGGCACTGAGTGCTGTTTCTCTCTAGCAGCCAGGCAGCTTTGGCCCCCACCCCACCCTGATCTTAAACACTAGGATCTTGCAGATCACTGGAAAAAAAGGTGACAAGCCACGAGAGGTACCAGGACCCTGAGGAAACCTCTGAGTCTTGTCTCCTACTGCAGCTCATCCTGAAGCCCAAGTTCACTGTGTTACTTACATGACTCTTTCTCTCCTCTGCAAGCAGGTGTGGGTGAAAGACACTTATGGCATTCGGTGTGCGTGTACTATGTGACCCCACTGTTTGTGGGCAGGAAGATCCAGGTCCTCAAGTGAAAGTTACCCTGGAACCCAGGCCAAGGTCAGTGGCTGCCGTGGTTTGGAGGCTGAGTGGACAGCAATCAGCGTACAGTGGGTGGGATTAGCTTTAACCTGTCCCAGGCTGTGATTTGGGGAGAGCTTATTTACAGAATGAAGTACGTCTCTAGGTCATCAGAAAATAGACACCGTGAAATGTAATAAATCAGCAGTGATTTTGGAAATGGTAACAGGTCACGGAGGGATACTGCACTGTGAGAAGTTTCTAGGGGCCAATGAGGAATCAAGGAGGAGACTCAGAAAGAAGGAATGGGCAGAGCTTCTGCAGCCCCTCCAGGGGGAGGGGAGTTCTCTCTCCAGAGTGGCTGTTATCCCATCCTGAAGACTACTCTTTCTTTCTTGAGGTTTCCTAACCCCTCCTGTGCCCCAGGCACTGGGCTAGGTTCCGGGGCCCCTGCCTCTTCTCCAGCCTCCTTTTGTGCAGGTGCATACTGTGTTCAGGACACTCTAGCCCAAAGGGCCTTCCTGTTCCTTAAGCAGTCCAACTCATCCGTGCCTCAGGACCTTTGTACATGCTATCCTCTTTCTGTCCAGGATGCTGATTCCACTCATCTTTTCACCACTGGCTCCTTATCATATAGATCTCCAGCCAAGTTACTTTGCTCTTGGTGGATCTCAGTCACTCTGCATCCTGTTCTTATTTATTCTGCTTTATTTTCTTTACAGCTCCCTGACCACTCTCTGAAATTTTTATTTAGTTGTTTATTGTCTGTGCCTCATGAACTGGAACGCAGTTCCAGATCCGTGAGAAAAGGGATTTTCCTTGTCTTTTTCTCCACTAGATCCTAAAAGCTATCCTAGAGTAATGGTTCCTGGCTCACGGTAGGGGATCAGTAACTACTCATGGGTGAATCCAGGGCCACCAGTTGTCTCTTGAGCACCTGGTCTATGCCGGGCACAGTGTGAGGCACTGCAGAACTGTGAGGAAATTGACAGTTTACTGTGTTGGATTTCATTTCATCTTTACAAGTGCCTCATTAAGAGGGAACTGGTAGCATCTCCATATTGTAAACCAGAGAATGAAGTCCATACAGGTAGACATCCCCGCCGTAGTCAATGATATCGTTGCTGCCAATTATTTGCTGCCTCAACGTGAAAGTGTTCCTACTTCCCTGCCCCAGTTCCAGCAGGCCTGGCCAGGTGGCTTCCATGAGAAGGAATTCTCGCCAGAAGTTTCAAAAGTCATCGTGTTTCCACCATTGTTCTTTCCGCCTCCCATGAGAGCATGTCTTGCTCCTTCAGCCTGGATCTCAGAGGGGGGTTGGCTTGAATCAGCCTCAGCCGACTGGCAGCTGCTATCTAACCCGAGTGAGAAATAACCTAGGAACTGGGGTTGTGTTACCACCGCGGAACTTTGTGAGTCCTGGTCGATATGTTGGCTGTGAAGGTTGAGAAAGGAAAGTTTTCTGGGGCCAGGCACATCTCTGGTTAACTAGAGAGGGTCTAAAGACGAGATCGGAGGAGTTTATAAGACCAAGATGCTGGTGTCCTGCTTTCTTGTGCCCACCGCAAAAGCAGGCATCTGGGAAAGTCACTCCATCTTGCCAAGCCTCGATTTCCCCGCTTGTAAGACGGAGGGCAAGGGGACTACAGGGATTAAGGCTCAAATGAGCTTACGTGGGAGACTGCCCAGCCCTCCCTAGAGGTCTGTTGGCCGAGTGAACAAACGTACAAATGAATAAATAAACACCTGCAGTCTGGTGCCCAGGAATGATCTGGCTTATAAAGCCGTCTCTTTTGATTTGGGTTATTACAAAGCTGTCGCCTCAGGGTTGAGCACCTTTGTGCAAGCTGGTAAAGGGAGCATTTCTGAACCCGTGAGATCGAGGCGGCGGCGACCCCGGCAAGGGGAAGCCCTCCCACAAGTGTCATTCTGCAGCAGGCTCTGGCATCTCCCACCCGAGGCAGGGGCGCAGGAGCGGGTGGCAGCCAGAGCCCCCGAAAAGAGAGAGGCAGGCGCCAGAGCCCCTGTTCCTCCTGAATGCTGCTCCTCGGGGTGCAGGCTCCCAGGAACAGGGCAATTGATTTCTGTGTGGCAGACACAAAGGCCCACGCGACATGGGAGCTGGAGAGACGCTACGACGGTCCACCAATGCCGGGCATGGTGTTCGACCTGCATCCTTGTCAAAGAAGACAGCCCACCAGTCCGCCTGGTACCCCTTGGTGAATTCTGAAAACCCAGGCATTGAGAAATACCTCTTCTTATCAGTTAATTGAACCACAGATTCAGCTCAAGGAGCACATATTTGCTGCCACATTGCCTGTATCACAGGACTTTGTGAGATCCAGGGAACGGTGGAGATGGACTGATATTTACTAAGCATCTACTATGTGCAAGGATCTTGTAGACGTGTTTCCACTTACAGTAACTGAGTGAGGTGGGAGCTATCATGACACAGGGAAGAAACAGAGGCTTGGGAGTCTGAGTAGCAGGCCTAGGGCTGCAAAGACCAGAAGGGGCAGAGCTGGCAGTCAGGTCAGCATGGTCTGATGCCGGGAGCTGCATTTCCTACGCTCCTGCTCCCCACCACCCTGCACGGCTGCCCAGGGGTTAAACGGTCCTACAAGGGGGCTGGCTGCATGTTCTGCTGCGTCATTGTCCTGGGACAGGACAGGATTGAGCCAGGCCGTTGTCTGGGGAAGGGGCTGCTTTTATTGAGATGTTTGTTCACAGGTGGGTAGATGAGAAGTTGAATATAGAAGTAGATAGAAGTTGAATAGGCTGAATTATATTCCCTAAAAATATACGTTGGGAGTCTTCGCTCCCAGGAACTCCCAATGTGACTTTATTTGGAAATAGGGTCTCTGAAGGGATAAGCCTGTGAAAATGAGGTCATTATAGTAGGCCCTAACCTAATAGGACACGTGTCCTTGTACAAAGGGGAAGTCTGGACGAAGACATGTAAGAGGGGAAACACATGAAGAGACATGGGGAGGTGGAGGGGGAGGACCGGAGGGAGGCTCCAGGCTAAGGAATGGCCAAGGACTGCCAGGACCACGAGAAGCTGGGACACGAGAAGCTGGGAGAGAGGCCTGGAAGGAACAGCCTCAGAAGGGACCAGCCTTGCCGACACCCTGAGCTCAGACTTCTGGCTTCTGGAACGGTGAGAGGATGCTATTTTAAGCCACCAAGTTCATGGTACTTTGTTCTGGCGACTCTAGGACACTAACATAGGGACCCAGGGGAGGGTTCGACTTTCCCTATCTTGTTGGGGCGGTCCGCTTAGACAGGCCACTTCCTCAGCAAAACCAAAACCCTACCATTTGAACATCTTGACCTTCATCATCGGGCTTTGGTGACAACCAGTGACACTGCTATTCCCCCTGGAATTTGTGCCCACCCTGAGGGAGCTGTGCTGCCCGGGGGCTGGACAGGCTACCTGTAGGGACAGAAGAGAGAAACCACAGAAAGGCGCATGCTCATTCCTAACCCTGTCCCATTTCCCAGATTATTATTAAAATCTCAAAATTAGGAATTTTAATTAATGAATCAATTGCTTACTAACATTCAAGCATCCTTACTAAAGGTTTCCATGTGGTGAAGCGATGGGCTGAGCGGCTGGCGGATCCCACTTATGTTCTAATGCCAGACGGTGGAGGAGGGCCGCCGTGGAGCTCGGCGCGTTAGTCAATGAACTTTGCCCTTGTCACGACTGTCATGTAGGTGTCTGGACAAAATCAGAGTGAGAGCCCCCCTCTCCTCCTTCAGCTCGTCTCAGAAATGTGAAGGGTTCTGGTCTCTATGTACTATTGTTTCCAACAACTTTGGCTTTTGCGGGGAAGAAGTGGAGATTAATGACTCACATGAAAACACCTGTTTCCATTTTTAGAGACAGTGAAATACCTTAATGGCTTAAATGAAGCTCATCTATAAGATTAAGAATAGAGAAGACAATTTCAAGGGCAGAGACTCCATACTGAGTTTCTGACTGCTGCTTAGAACCCTGGCCCTTCCCTGTGTTTGAGGGCGGTGTAGCTGGTGGAGAGGATGCGTTTGGCGCCAGAAACCTGGGGGAGGTGTCCCAGCCCAGCGGCTCAGCGCTGTGTGACCTTGACCGCTGACTCAGCCTCTCTGAGGCTCCCATTTCTCCTCTGCCTCTCTCTCTGAAGCGCCGTGAACAGAGACGCGTTCAAGGGCTCGCCGACTGGGAAGGGCTCCACAAATGGTAGGAAACACAAGGCCAAGGGGATCTGAACAGACTGAGCCGTGGAAACCCTCCGAGGTAACCGGGAAGCACAGCTTCCTACCACCCTTTAAAAGAGGAACCTTACAGGCCCCAGGGTGAGCTTGCCAGGCAACCCCCGCCCACGAGGCAGGTAAGAGAAACTTCGGACCTGCTGTTCCTAAGCTGCCTGCCGCTACTGTCCCCAGTGGGGCCCACGCTGGTGAGGGCCGTTCATGCGGCCGTCCTCTTCACGAGAGCAGGACAACTGAGAGGCCACGTGGGCAGGGCTGCGCTCAGCAGCGCTTCTCAGCAGACACATCAGCAGGTGCGGATTCGGGATGCCTGTGCTCAGGAAAGCAGCAGAGCTCTGGAGGGCCACCTCCAGCCCTGTCCCCCCGTGGGCTCCTGGTTCTAGGCGGGCGCACACGTGGAACTTGATGGAGGCGGGCGAGGCTCGTGCATCTTCTGCGAGGGCCCCTTGCCGCCTGAATGTAGGACGTTTGGGTTTCAGCCTTCCTGACAGCCCCTCTTCCGGAGCCACGGCCTCTGTCACTGCCGCCCGGACGGGATGGGACGCTGTGCCGACTGGTTCCCACCTGCAGCCCCGCAGGGCTCCGCCGAGACGAGCAGCCCGGCCTCCCTGCCTTCCTTGCAGACCTTCAGCTCTTCCTCCTGCCTCAGCTTCTCTGTTACGTCCCATCCCGCCTGTCACCAAGAGCTCTCAAACTGCCAGCGGACGCTGTCGACGGTGGGTCTGTCACAGACTCACCCTTTTACCCTCAGGACAGGGACAGACCGGGGAAAGAAGTCGCTCGGCTCGCTGGTCTCCAGGTCAGGTGCCCCTTTGCTGGTTCCCTTAATCTCTGGAGTTTGTGCTTTTCAAGCTGCGTGTTATTCTCACATTTGGCTTAATCTAGTGTGTTACTGTTTCTAGTTCCCTCCTTTCTGTGTTTGTTGTTGTTGTTGTTGGTGGTGGTGGTTTTTGGAGAAATGGGGGTGGAGGGTATGGGTGGAACAGGACCCATTTAGGGTTAATTAAAATCAGCTCTTCCGGGGCGGTGGGGTGGCTGCTGTCTGGGATCCTTACACAGGGATGTGGAAGCAAAGCAAATATCCCATCTTTAGTGCCAGGCATAATGAGACTAATTACTAAGTTACATGACTAAGTGCCCCCGGCACATTTTTTTTTCAAGGAAGTATGAACATATTACTGTTGGATGTAACCAAATTCAAAACAGACTTTTTCCTTCAGTTCTTGTTGCTGTTTCTGGGTCGCTCTGCGTGGCTTCCAAGTGCACGTTGTCTAGTCCGGAGGCAGGGATCCGCAAGAGTAAGCGGAAGTCCACAGCTGCTAGGGAAACAGCCTCCACTGAAAACGGCGTGTGTGGCTCCATGACATTTCCCAGCTTTAATCAAGTAAGAAAAAGAGAAATCGGGACAATCTTTCACCTCCAAACCGGCCCTTGACTCGTTCTAGCTCTGCCCCAGCTCCAAGGGCCGGCTGGGGAGTGTGGATCCCAGGGGGTGGGGGAGGGGGGTTGACCAGCTGCAGAGCAGGATGTGAAGGGAGAGGGCCAGTGTGGAAGGCAGGGCCTCCAGCTGCCCCCAAAGCTGGGGATACACAGCCTGGACCTGCCATCTTCCCACTTTTCTATCCCAGTCAGTGGTGACTCTTCCCAGCTGGCCGCCCTCACCTTGGATTGCGAGGCCGTGCGGCCCCATGGTGACACACACAAACTCAACACCAGGACAGCCCAGGGCTCAAGGTGTGGCTGGGACCCTTGCTGTTTCCTGGGCAAGTTCCTTGCTGTGACCGTGGCAAGCTCCTTAGCTCTTCTTAGCCTTTGTTTTCTTACATGCATCGTGACAATACTAGAACCTTCCTGGTAGGGTTGTTGGGAGAATTAAAACTGCTTAGACCATTGTTAGCACTCAATAAATGTCAACGATTATTAGTGTTATTAGTTACTATTAATAATGATAACAAACTAGAATTCTGGAGCTCATCCTTGATGCATTGCTTTCTCACGCCCTATTTTTAATTAATCAGCAAGTCCTAGAATGTCTACTTTCTGCATTTTGTTCCTGGTGTTCTATAAGAATGGTGCAGGCCACAGTATAAGGGACAAGTTTTCAACTGTGGCGCAACGGAACACACAGACCACAGTATTTTCATAATGGAGTTTCACTGTTTGAATGGCTGCGAACGCCTGAAGCCGTAATTCTGCAGTAATTACCATATCTTTGAGAACTTTCTGCACCATCAGTGAGAAAACAGAATTTGAAATTACCAAACAAAATCATCTTGAAAAACCGAGTTTCTTCTGAGCCAATTTACTCTTTTCTAAGCCTGCTTGCTGATATGAGGTGGCACATATATTGGGGCATAACAATAATATGCTTGGCCTCCTCAAATTACTTGTTCTGCAAGAAAGAAAAAATCTCTCAATTCCACATATCTAAATCCTTTTATCACATCTCAGAATCCATTCTATTAAAAATGCAGTGAGACCTAGAAAAACAGTCGCCCGTAGGCGAGCACGTTACTGACTCACCAGGCTGCTCTCAAGGACTCACCTTCTCTTCAGAAGGAAGGCACACAAAGACGACGTTCCTCACACAGCCAGAGCAAACACTGTCACAACCACCCCATTTGGGGGGAAGATGAGTCGCCAACAAAACAAAACAAAACAAAAAACCCCTAAAACCAAAAAACCCCTATCAAGTCTATTTTTATCAGTCTGTGAATGGATTTTGGTAACCCCCCAATTTCTAGGATGCTTCATTTCCAATATGATCCATTTCCTTGTCATCCAGTCCTTTTCTGTTACTCAGTCAGTTAATACTATGTAATACTTCGTAACCATCATGGTGTCTCTGCGTGAAGGGAAACCAAGGTGCGCAAATCTCTGACCCACCAGCTTTGTCTGATCCTCAGGCTCACCTAGCTCCCTCCTGCTCCCAGCTTTTGTACATGCTGTTCTCTCTGCCTAGAAAATTATCTCTCTACTCTCTCTTTGCTTGACGAACTCCTGCTTATCCTTCAGGGTTCATTTTGGTCTTCATTTTCTCCAGGAAGCATTCCCCAACCCTCCCCTAAATCAGAGCTGGCTATCCCTCTTTACCAGGACCTCCCCACACTATCCCCTGCTTCCTAAACTCATAGCATTTACATATCACACTCTGCCCATGAAATGGAAGCTCTGAAGATGGGACTGCCCCCATCTTGTTCACCATTGTTTCCCCAATGTCTAGCAAATTGCCTACTCATAATGAGTGCTTAATAAATCTAAAGGATGAACACATCAGTAACTTGACAATAGGTAAACTGTGATATTTTCATAACTGCCTTATAATAAGATCCTCATGTTTCAAATAATAAAATACTTAATAGCATTTAATGACGTATTTTTAATCTGAGATAATTACAAAGTCAATCAGAATATACCCGTTCTTAATTTAAGCCGAGTTTGTTCTATTCACTTAATGGAGTTGGCTAAATAGAAACTCAAATAAGTGCCTGTTAATTATACTAATTAAAAAATGGTTGAATTAAAATATAGGAGCTACGTAAAACCTAGTTAAAATCTGAAGTTACTATGGGCATGTAAAGTAGCTTCTCAAAGGGATAGCTTTTGTTGCCTTAGTTATTTGTGGGGTTTCTCTGAGTGAATTTCAAGATATCTGATGCAACACCTTTTGGTAATGGGGGAAGGGGAGGGAGGAGTGCTGTATCTCTGGAGCTTTGTTTCTTCTCAACTCTTAGCAACATACAACTAAGAAATTTTACAGCCAGTGAAAAAAGGAGCTACTGTATCCTGCTATCCCTTAAGAATCCATTTCTAGGTCTCCCAGATGTATGAATAAAGCTAACAGAAGATGTCTTAAGATTTCATCCTTATTTTATGCTCTATGTTATTTCACAGAGAGGTTGACTTGCCCCACATGTTATTAGTGGCATCTACTTCAATAATCCTAGAACTTGTATTTCAGCTCAAGTGACTTCCTTAAATAAGCTTTCCCTGAACCCCTCACCAGGTCAAATCCTGTATTTCCTTTCCCAGAACCATCAGACTTATACAGTTTAAAAAACAAAACAAAACAATTTGATTAATCTATCAAATTTCTCCAGAACTCTAGAACTCAGTTCTCTGTGAGGGCAGGAATATCTTGGTTTTGCTTACCACTGAATCCCCAGGGCCCAGAACAGAGTCTTGTGTGAAATAGGTACTTGAAACCAAACCAAACCAAACCAGCAAACAAAAAAGACAAAAATGACAAAAACAAACCCAGAGACCTGATAAGTAAATGATCACGAATACCATTTTTCCCTAAGGGCATTAGCTGAGTTCAACAAATTCCAACTTTCCTTTTGGTGGTGATAGGAACAGAAATCACCTCACACAGGTGGGAAGTCTAACAAGACATGCTCCTTACAACAAAGTGGAACCCAACGGCGATGCAATGAAAGTGAATTAGAAATGAACCGTCCTTTATAAGAGGAGTTTACGTCTGGGGTTTACCTGGGTATTCTAGAAAACTTCAAGCTATGGCCTTCATTTACCTAACCAGTATGGTGGTGCAGTAGCACCAGGCACTTGGCAGAAGCAAAGACAAATTCTTGTATTAATCACACAAATGAATTTTCAAGTGTCACGACCAGCACATAGCCAAAGATAACCAGGCACACAAGGAAATTAACATCATGGGCACAAATCAGCAGGGTAATAATGGAGAACAGAAACAGACACATAAAAACTTTAGATGTTAGAATTATTACAGTACAAATGCTGAGAAGTTAAGAAATATACTTCTATACTTCTTCATCATAGGAATTAGAGTACTTTTTGAGCCAAAGGACCATGAAAATATTACATACCAATACCTGTGGTAAAATGGTAAAAACTACTTCAGAAAATAGCTTGGCAACTCCTCAAGAAGTTAAACATAAGAGTTACCATATGACCCAGAAATTCTACTCCTAGATATACACCCAAGAGAGTGGAAAACATATGTTCACACAAATATTCATAGCAGCATTATTCATAGTACCCAGAAATGCAAACAATCCAAATGTCTCTCAGCTGATGAATAGATAAACAAAATGTGGTATATCTATACAATGCAATATTATTCAGACTTAAAAAGGAAGAACTCATACATGCTACAACGTACATGCTGCAACATGACTGAGCCCCCCCCCCAAAATTATGCTAATTGAAAGAAACCAGGCACAAAAAGCCACATCTGGTTCCATTTATATGAAATATCCAGAATAGACAAATTCATGGAAAGTGAAAGTAGATTTTGAGGTATCCAGGGGCATGAAGGAGGGGGAAAATGGGGAGTATCTAATGTTAATGAGTACAGGGTATCTTTTTGTGGTGATGAAACTATTCTAGAATTAGATAGTAGTGATGGTCATGCAACTCTATGAATATACTAAAACCACTCAATTAGATGCCTTAAAAGGGTAAACTATATGGTCTGTGAATTATATCTCAAATTTTTATTTTTGTGGGTTACAGTAAAGGGAAATTTATAGCCTTAAATGCATATATTCTCAATGGTTTGTTGGTAAGAATTCTCTCTAGTTTACTTATTATTCTTACTAGTAAGAATTCTATACTAGTTTGCTTAATATTCTTACTAGTAAAGTTATGCTTAAAAATACCTGCAAGAAACATGGACCTATGAAAAGTTTTTTAAAGGAAACTTTTAGAAGATTTTGAAAGAACCAAGTAGAATTCTAGAAATGAAAAGAAGAATAACTGAATTAAAAACTTAACGGGAAGATTTAGCAAAGATTAGATACAGGTGAAGAAAGAATTGATTAACTGGAAGGTAGGTTGGAGCATAATCACCCTGATTCATGTAGTAAGTTGTGTAGTATTCCGTGATGCAGTGTCAGGATATCTGAATCTTCCCTTCAGATGGTTCAGCAACACATGCATGTGTCTATCTATTTACCTGTCTACATAATAAAGACAGAAACATGTTTAGTAAGAGAGGGAGATAAAGCAAACATAGCAACATGTTAACTATTAGTGAATCTTGATGGATATTTAGATTTCTCTCAACTGTTCTGTCCCCAAATTTAAAGACCAGAAAAAAGGTAGCATTTATAATAACACAAAAATATCAAGCATGAAAGGATTAAGTCTTTAAAAAGAAATAGAAGCCCTCTGTGCGGGAGATTATGAGTTTACTGAAGACACTAAAAGAAGACATAAATGAACATAGAGATATACCATGCTCATGGACTGAAAGACTAAACATAAAATTTGTAAGAGAACACCCACAGAAACATACAGATATACCATGCTCCTAGATTAGAAGATTAAATTTGTAAAAAAAAATTTCCTCAATCAAAGAGTAAATTTAATGCAACTCTGATCAAAATCAAATAGGGGGCACCTGGGTGGCTCAGTGGGTTAAGCCGCTGCCTTCGGCTCAGGTCATGATCTCAGGGTCCTGGGATCGAGTCCCACATCGGGCTCTCTGCTCAGCAGGGAGCCTGCTTCCTCCTCTCTCTCTCTCTGCTTGCCTCTCTGCCTACTTGTGATCTCTCTCTCTGTCAAATAAATAAATAAATAAAAATTTAAAGAAAAGAGAAATACTAGTTTAAAAAAAAAATCAAATAGGGCTTTGAATCACTGTATTGTACACCTGAAACAGATATTACACTGAATGTTAAGTAAGTGGAATTTAAAAAACTTAAAACAAATCTAATAGGATTTGGAAAGAACTTGGAAAGGTGCTTCTGAAATGCATATGGAAGAAGAAAGGGTCAAGAAGAGGAAAACACCCTGGGCTTCTAAACACTACACACTACTGCTTTGTTCAGAGGTAGCTCCTTCTCAGCCTCATTCATGGATTGCTCAACTTCTTGATGATCTTGTTAGAATGCCCCAAGGGCTCAGGCCTTCAAATTCTCTCCACCATCATACTCACTCCTTTGGCAATTTTATCCAGTCTCATAGATTGAAATAACCACTCATTACTAACCCCTGCCTCCATTCCAATCTAGGTCTCTCTCTCAGACTCAAGTCTCACATCCAGTTGTCTACTTGCTATCTCCACTTGGGTTATGCAATCTGAGATTTAACCGATCTAAAATCGAATACCTCAACATTTGCCTTATCGGCAACCTTCCTCATTCCAGTTGATGGCAAATTCATCTTGAATTTCAATTGCTCAATCCAATACCTTGGGGTTTGGCTGTCACTCTCCTCTATCATATATTTTATCCAACGCATCAGCAAATCCCTAAACGAATCACTTTTGACGTACCTACACTATGCCTACCTTGGTTTGATCCACCATCAGCTCTTATCTGGGTAATTGCCATCGCCTTCTGATTGGCTTACCTGCCTCACCCCATGGCCTCCATCTCTCCCCCAAAGCCAACACGATCATTTAGAGCCCTAAGATCATTTTTCACCCTAAAATCTTGTCACAGTTTTTATTTCATAAAGGTCAAAATCTCTAACAATGGTCTTCTAGAACCTGTATCATCCGGCACCACTCCTTGCCCTTTCCTCCAGGACCTCAAATCTCCTACGTTCTTTCCTGTCCCCACTTCACACCAGCCACAGTGACTTCCTTGCCCCTCCGCAAATATGCCAAACCTCCTCCCACATCACAGTCTTCCCACCAGCAGTTCCACTGGCAGTTCCCTCTACTTCTTAACCCAGTTTGCACAGGGAAAATCAGTTTTGGCTTGGGAATGCACCCAGCATTAGGATATTTTTGAATGTCCCATATTTCTTCAAAATAATCAGGAATTATTTTAGCTTTTAGTTGGTAATTGTCGAAACTGAGTGATGGGTACATAGAGCCCTTGCACTGTCCTTTCAAATTAATATAAAACAGGAATAAAAGCATCTCTGGTGATTCTGGTGTGCAGCAGGGTTGAGAAGCACTGGTCTATGACCCCCAAACTAGATCATTTTCCCATAAATACAGCAACTGAGACATTTCTACTTGAAAGGCTGTCAAATTAAAAAGATACATGTTAGATGAAAAATATCAAATTTATTTTCCAAATACAAGAAAAAAGTATGCATTTGAATTCACTTTGCAATATAAATTAACATAAAAACTCCTGCTCAGTGTCTTAACTTGTCTCAACTTAACTCCCAACCAACAGTGGCAGCCACAAGAAGGGAAAGATTGCTGGCCCTTGGTTTGGGGAATCTGAAACTTGGCACGAGACCATAGGAAACATCTATCCAGGCTGTGAAGGGCTTCTGACTGCCTGCTTATCCAAATGCTCTAGAATAGCCATCTGCAGTTTGTCTTCCCACAACCTCCACTAATGTTTAACGTATTTTGAGGTAAAGTCCAAAGCGTGGAAGGATGAAATTCTCTTCAGCTTCAAAGGAACGTTAGTTCATATCTAAATCTGATATTATCAAAGGTGATACCTTTTCTCTTTAAAAAAATAAACCAAATGACTTTATTGGTTTGAGAGAGATTGGTTAATAAGCCTGACAAGGAAAAATCAAACCACCACCTTATAAGAATCTACAGGAGGTCATCCTAGCCTTTGGGAAGTGGAACCACATAAGTTCTACCAAAAATGGCTATGGAGCTTATTAGATGTGATCCGACGTCCCCTCAGAAGACTGGGGAAGCTGGGAAGATTTGCTTAGTTGTGGACTATTCGCGCCCATGCTCACCAGACGGCTACTGATGACACGAAGTTCCCGTATCACCACGTTCAGGTCTTCGTGTAGTTGGACTACGGCATTTTTCACCTCTCCAAGGAGAGCTTTAATGGAATCGTTTCCCTCAGGCTCTTTTGGCAGGCCTTCAGTTGTCTGAAAACTCGGACAGGACAGAGAGGTAAAGTGGTCTACATTTGCAGTGGGAAACTCTGCCCAATTATGGCCAGAAGCAGGACTTGCCTGCTTCCTGGCAGACACAGAGTTATCTGGAAGACGTTGCAGTAGATTGAGGTTGTCATCTTCCTCTTCATCAGAAGACACTAGGCCCCGAGGAGCTAAGGGGTGATGAGCCCTGGCTCTCTTATCTTTATCCTTAAAGGAGGCAGAAGACTGCTGCCGGGACAGAGTCCAGAAGGAAGGTCCAGCCAAAATCGGGTGAAAGAGATGAACAGACTTTTCTGGAGAGGCTGAATCAGGAGGTGACAGAGATAAAGTAGAAAAGGAGGATGTTCCTTCAGAGGTGGTTGAAACTGAAAGGTATAAATGGGAGAGAAAGATTATGTAATGTACAAACGAGAGTAACAAATAAAATAATTTTACAATGTATAATCCTATGGGCAAGGTCTCAACATACACTCCTTAAAATGGTATATGTTAAATATTCATAATAAGCCTAAATAAACCCAAAGCAGGAAGTGGAGAAAATCCAAAGATGTATCCTATACCACTACCGCCATGGAAATGAAGCTAACAAAGTACCAATATTCACCCTGACTCTGAACTGTGCTGGGCATATTTTTACACTACACTTACCAGAGAGCAGAAAAGTAAAGTATTACACCCTATTCTACTGACTGGTGGCATTTTAAATTGGCATTTAAAGTAGACAGTGTGAGAAAGCTGTAACTTAGATTCCTTCTTCTTTTTTTTCTACAGAGAATATTATGGCAAAATGAACAACCAACTACAAGAACCCGAAAGCTATGAAACAAATTTCTTTCTCTAACTGCTCAAACACAGTCGAGATTAAACTCCAAACAACCTGAGATGTGAAACATTTGAGTCCATGTATATAATTTTTTTCATCAAAAAATAATAAATAAAAAGCATTGTAAACCTGTTTTCCACAAAATTAAACATTTGATAACCATTTTAACTCCATTTCAGGCAAAATCATACTCTCTTCTTTTGCATTCATTCTACATCGTTATTTCCCAACCCGTGTTCTGAGGAACACTGTGTTCCTTAAGATGTAAAAAGATGTTAGGTGAAAACAGGATTGTAAAGTCAGATAAGACTGGGTAATTGCACACTGTGCCTCCCTTTAGGAGTTTAACAATGAACATTAGCACATTGGAAGTTCTGAGAAATCTGCAATAATTTATTCAAGGGGTTTCCAAACTTTCTTTGACACAGAACTGTTTCCTGTCTTGGAATACTTATTTACACTCATGCGTGAATTAGTGTACGAGTTCCAAAACTCGTACAAATCCAGTTCAAAATCCAGTTCCAACATCATTACAGCTAACTAGACTTGTTACTTTAGTAATAATTTTTAAAAGCTGAGGTCAAAGAACAGGGAAATTAACACCGACCCCTTAATACACATGACTTACATATTTTATTTGCTTTACATATGCATGTCCCTTTAAACCAAATTGAATCTCCTGTAAAAAAAATAAAATAAAAATGACTGGGGCAGGCGGCTTCTATTTTCTGCTTCAAAGCTCTCTGAGGCCCATCTCCAGCTTTTAGGAAAAATTCCAATCACAAGACATTTTGGGGGTGAAATGAGTATTCTCAGCCGATGCAGCAGCAGGGCGCGTTAAGGAAAACGGGAGCTTCATCGGCACATGGTTGAGGCCAGAGGAGCGCACGGAAGAATCTAGGTCAGCCTCATCCTGACGTCTGTCGTCGTCATGCTGAATAGACGGCATGATGGTGATGGGCGCCTCGACGCATTCTGAGTCACACCGCCACTCCGAGTGTGCTCTGTTTGGGTGACAGTTGTCCCCTAACATGTCCCTGCCCCATGCTTCTGGGTTGGCTTCCATACCCGATGTCTCTTTCTTGGTGTACCCTCATTTGGGGGTAGCCCATTCTCCGGCAGTTCACTGAGAAAGGATAACACAGGCGTGGCAGTCACGTGGGGCGACACGATGACCATAACCTGGTTCACTTCCACCGGCTCTCGCTGGACGCTGGCAGTTCTCTGAGCGCCCGGAACATGCGGCAGCAGCACTCCGGAATTCGTCAGAAATGAGGTTCTTGGACCCAGGCCCCCTAAATGAAATCAGAAACTAGGGTCGTGCCCAGGAAGCCGAGCTCCAGCCGGCCTCCAGCTCTTTCTGATGCCTGCCCAAGTCTGAGAATCCCGGCTTTCTCCTCTCTGTCCACCTTTCTTTCCCGTTGGGGCTGCAACTGCCGCCTAACCGGCTTATCATTGTTTACAGTTTCGTAGCTTCGATTCACAGGCTCTTGCCCATAAAAAGCCACTTTATCTCTAATTGCCGCACACCAATTTACTTTTGTTTCCAAACACACCACAGCTGTAGCAGACGCATGAAGCTCTCTTCAGGGCGCCTCCTGCCCATTGCGTTATCCTGCTCGGGCTCCCTGCTCACTGCAGAAGGCTATGTGACTCTCCTGTTGACATTCGTCCTGTCCATACAGTGCAGCCACCAGAGCTGCAATGCATCAGAGACGCGGCGAGAAAGGGCTGCCATTTAAAAATCTCCCTGTGTGTTAGATGCACGCCAATTAATGTCGCATTTGCTTAAAGACAGCACCTATAAAATGATTCCAACTGCTCATGTGTTATCTTTAACTTTTTATACTCACGGAAAACATTAGACCCGTTGATTATTATATTGTAACTTTAAATTTCAGAAGCATTTAGAAGAACTGCCTTGCAAAAATATAATGACAAATGCGTTTCTAGAAACATTTCTAAACTCTCTCCAGCTGTAGTTGTAAATGTAAATTTTTCTGTTAGTGGCAGGTCCTTAGTCAACTAAATACTTCCAACTACTCACTGTAGAACAGAGGAAATTTTTATTTTTTGTCCAGTTCCTTCCTCTCAGTTTTCCTGACATATAATGACTGTCAAGTTAACTGTGCACATGAAATAAGACGTTCTGGTTTTGCTCGGTGATGTAAAAAGTAGCATTTTACATAAGTGTCCATAGCAAAATTATTCGTAATAGCCAAAAAATGGAAACAACTCAAATATCCATTAACTGATGAGTGGGTAAATACAACATGTTTATCTCTGCAGCAGGGTATCACTCAGCCACAAGAAAGAGGGAAGTACTGATTTATGTGACAACATGGATGAACTTTGAAAACACGGTGCGAAGGGAAAGAATCCAGACACAAAAGACACATATTGTATGATTCCATACCATGAGAGGTCCCGAGAAGGCGAAAAGAGAAAGGAGATTACTGGTTCCGGGGGAGCGCTAGGGGGAGGGAGGAATGGGGAGTGACAGCTAATGGATGCAGGACTTCTTTGGGGCGATGAAAATGTTCCGGAATTAGTAATGATGATTGAACATTTCTGGCGATATACTAAAACCTACTAAATTGTACCCTTTATTAGAGCACATTTTCTGGCCCATGAATTAGAGCTCAGTTTTTAAAAACACAATATTTGAAAATTTACTTTAATGTTGTTATTAAAAATAAGCGATATGAAAGAAACATATTTAAGAATAACATAAAATTTGAGAGAAATGCCAATGAGTCCGCCCTAATCACTAATACTAAATAGTTATTGGGACGATTGGTTTATTGGATTAATGATGACTTCTCTTACTTACCTGTGAACTGTAAATTTGGCTTGTTGAATTTAAAACACCAAATCCGTGTGTCTTTTTGTCTGCAAGAAGGCAGGCAGGAGCTGTGCGGCTGGAGGAGTTGCTGGGGCCGAGTCTGGGGGCAGCGCCGTGGGTGCCGCCCTGACTTTCCTGCCGGTACGATCAGACTCGCTTCTACCCTCCACTGTGCCCGCTGCTTCTGAACCAGCCTGACCGGGAGCTCAGGGTCAGCAGAGCAAGTCTGCAGAGCAGTTTTCTACCATTTTCCCCATTTCTTTTTGGAAAATGTTCATTTTTTTTTTTTTAGATTTTATTTATTTATTTTACAGAGAGAGCGAGCACAGGCAGATAGAGTGGCAGGCAGAGGCAGAGGGAGAAGCAGGCTCCCTGCTGAGCAAGGAGCCCAATGTGGGACTCGATCCCAGGAGGCTGGGATCATGACCTGAGCCGAAGGCAGCGGCTTAACCCACTGAGCCACCCAGGCATCCCGAAAATGTTCATTATTTTGGCTCTAAAGATTTCCACAAGCAAAAAGTTAAAGGGTGTGTGCGTGTGTGTGTGATGTGTGGTTTCTTTCCTTAGCAAAGATGGACTGACAAACAGCTCTACCGAACAACCACTACTGACATCCAGGTACAAAAATGGGATCAATGAGACACAAAGGCTGGAGCCAGGGAGAGTGCTCACCGCTAACCCAGCACGAGAATGTATAGATTCGTTTCCTCCCCCCAAATCAGAAAGTCGTATAGATTCGTTTCCTCCCCCCAAATCAGAAAGTCAAGTCCAGCGCAGGCTAACACGCTTCCCTGAACTGTGGCTCGTGAATATAATGATCTGACTTCCATGTACCTACTAGTTCCCTTTTTCTTTCCAGTATGCGTGACAAACGATCTAATGACTTAAAAGAATAGTTGGAACTATAGATAAATAACTTAAAATTTAAACAGAGGAGGAGAAGGAATGGACTGTTCTAGGAACAGAGTTATTTAGCATCAAAACGTCAAGGAAGTTGCTGCAGCAAATCATTCAGTGAAAGTATCAGAATGAAAATATTAACGTGTATTGGGCGGCTGCCTTGCACAGTCCCCCAATGGCTGAAATCCGCTACACTGTGAGTGCGGAAATCTTTTAAAATGTACCCAGCTCATTATCTCCAAAGAGTTTATACCACCAGGCCTGTACCCTTCATATACACAAATACTTCTTAGAACAGTAAAAATAGAAAAAACAGAAAACAGACGCTGTCTTTCTAGCCTCGGTCACCCTGCACCCACAGACACTAGCCATCGACCCTTCCTCATCATTTCCTAAATTCCTCAACCACGAGCGCCTTCAGCGCTTTCTGGAACAGGCCATCACTTAGAACGGCCCTGCTCTGAAATCTTGCTTTCCAAGAAGACATTTTCTTGATTATTTCCAGCCCTCTTCTTCCTTTTAATGCATCTACACTTTGGCCTCATTGAGCCAGAAGATCCAAGGATCCGTGTACTTGCTCTCACTCCATCAATGCCCCCCTGACTCTTCTTATTGTCTTCCCCCATTACCTTCATTACCCCCATTACTTCCTCCATGACCCCCACCACGTTTTTTCTGCTTTATCTGCTGCTAATTCCTAATCTAGGAGTCATGCTACTTCCTAATCTAGGAGTCAGCAGACCTCTCCTGTAAAGGACCAGATGGTAAATATTTTGGGCTTTCTGAGACCTACAGCCTCTATTCCAACTAGTCAGCTCTGTTGCTGTAGCACAAAAGCAAGCAGAGATTACATGTAAGCCAATTGCTGTGGTTGTTCCAATAAAATCTCACTTACAAAAACAAGGAGGGGCCTCATTTGGCCCCAAAGCTATGGTTTGCAAGCTCCGGTCCTAATCTTATTTCAATTCAAATATCTACCTTTTTTATTCCTACCCCGAGGCTGCTCAGCACTATTGGAGAAAAGGATCCGGCAAATTAGGATTCCTACAAATAACGGTGCCTGAATCAGGGTCTTATTGGCTCCTTCCATTCTCTGAAGTGGCTATTCTAAATCTTACCCGTCCCTTTACCGCAGTTCTACGACTCCAAACCTCTGTCTGGGCAGGTGACATCAGAAAATAAGATACGAAGGCCATGACACATAATGTGTGGGGCAAAAAGCTCCACACATCTCAATTATTAAAAACCACAAGACCCTTCCCTCACATCTGATACATCCTTTCCCCTCCTTCCGTACAGGCCCTCGGGATGAGGTGAGTGTGCTCTATTCTGTGTTCTAGCCCGCCTGCTTGCCCCCGGCTGTGCCCCATCTTAGGCTAGTGCCCCCCCTTGTCTCCTGTCTCCCACTCGGTGCTTTCCTTCCCAGCGACAGCCCCAGCAACAGCCCCTGCGGGGCTCCCTGTCCCAGTTTCGCCCCCTCCATGACAATCCTCCACATTCTCTGACGCTAGTTTTTCTAAAACACATATGAAAAGCCACTCACCAGGCTTAATACCTTTAAGTGACTTGCATTCTCTTCAAAATAAAGTCCAAAATAAACTCCTTAACCTGGCCCACACACCTCCTCTGTCCTGGCATATTTCTCCGGTGTTTGATTCTGTTATTTCTTCATGCACACTTTCCATTCCTGTCTTACTAGGCTGCTTTTAATTCACTTATTAAATACTGGGTACCTATTACGTACACGACACCATGTTTGGTGCTGGGGATACAATAGTAAACAGGCAGACAGGGTCCCGTCCCTCAGGAAGGGCTACTCCACTTGGGTGGGGGGTGGGGGAGACAACAAACAATCCAATGCATACATAATTATACTATACTATAATTATACTATACTATACTTATGTATGTATTGAATTAGAATGTAATGAATTCGAATGACGACACGTGCTAGGAGGATAATTACAGGTACTAAGACAACATACAGTGGGAGGGGATTTGAAGTAATCGAGGGGGTCAGGACATCTTACAGAAGTGCTCTTTGAGCGGAGGGTGAGCAGGAGCGAACTGGGGAAGGGGTAGATCAGAAATGTTCCGGTCCGAGGGAGCAATAGCACAAAGGTGGCCAAGCCATTTGGTTTACTTGGCAAACAGAACACCAGGCTGCTGGGAGAGGCAGAAGCTAGAGCGCACAGAGTGTGGAAGGCTATTCGATCTCTAGGAACGCGGGGAGAAGTCTGGGGTTCCAGTGGGGCGCAGAAGTCCTCATGTTGTCTGGCTGCTCTGTGGAGAAGGACTCGGAGTTCCCTAAAATCTCTTAGGTCAATCACAACATTACTCCTCGGCCTGGAATGCCCTTTCTGGAAGGATCAGAGTTTCCTCATTCCCGAGAATAAGCAAGGATCTCCTGGGGACTATTGGGAGATAACCCGGATGGGTCTGGAGGGTGAGGAGGGGGCTGAGGGCCTCGAGCTTGAAAAGTGGAACTAAAAATACAGACGCTGGAGAAACAGCAAACTCTTCTGCTGGCACTCGATGCAGGCAGGTCACACGAGCAGCGGCGGGGCTGAGGCCGTGAGCCCCGGCAGCGGGACTCCAGGGCCCGAGCCGCTAACAGCTCCCCGATTCAGCCGCTCTTTATGCTGGGTTGGAACATATTCTCCGTCTCCATTTTAAAATCCAAAATACAATATGAAATTTTTCCCTTAAATAGTCATATGCATTTTTAAAATTAGAATAAAATTAAAGTTTATATTTACCCACATATTTATCATTTCCACTACTCATCCCTGGCCCCCCCCCACCCCGCACTGGGGTCTTCTTCTCCTTGTATAGTTTAACAGTCAGTCAAGGATCCAGGCAGAGTTTACAGACAGAATGTGGGGTGGGGTTCACCCCTTCCGAGTTTCCTTCCCTGTTGGGATTTCCTGCAGAACTGCCCAGCTCTCCGGCCAGCATTGAGGTTCTCTTTTAATATTTTGTAGGACTGAAGTGTGCCCTCAGGGTCTTAATGTTGGCTAGTATATGTTTCCGCTCTGGAACCTGCATATCATTCTTCCCTTACAGATGTTAGTATTCTGAGGAAATCCTCCATCTTTCCCTCTGTGCTCTTGGTCTTATTCACCCCAGTTATCCTAAAGTGCCTGTCTTACAACATCAGTACTAGCTTATCTGTGGGTCTTCTTCTGCTGTCTGTTTTTCTCCTGGATTCTGAGTGCCAAAAATCTTGTGCAAAAAATGGCAGGAGCTCTTAAGAAAGGATTTCACTGTCATCTAGAAGACAGATGGGATATAAAGGAATGACTTTGCTCCAGCTGGAGCTGGGTTTCAGCATTTGTGAGGGCTGGTCTAGTTCTGGTTTGAGCTTCCCCCTGGAAGGTAGTTCTGGTGCTCATGGGGGAGCCTGTCGGAGGCCCCGGCTAAGAGCATGGAGTCCGTACCGGAGCTGCTATGGCATGGCCGATCCTGCGCTCCAGCCCGTCTCCTAGCCCCAGGAGAAAGCCAGAATCTCTTCTTAGTGTGTTGGGCCCTAGAAGTTGCTTCCTGTTTAGTCTCCTGGCACCACATCCAGAACGTGTGCAGCTGTAGCAGGAGGCAGACGTTTCTCAGGAGGAAGTTATGCAAAGACTTTTGGGCTTTCTCCTCTGGACTTCCTCTCCTCTGGAATAGTGACCCCTGGAGTCCCTGCTACCAGGGAGGCCCTGAACTCCAAGCGTCAGTGAGAACCCAAGGTCAGTGAGACCGTGGAGAATCTAGGCCTCTGACTTTCCCTCAGTTTCTATGATCCTACTCTGCCAACAAGAAAATGATCCACAGTGGGGAAACTGAGGTAAATGTGGGACCAACTAAAAGTAAACTAGTTTCCTACTTCATTCTCACCACTCTTGATGCCAAATGTGTGGGTTTTACACACAAGGATTTCTCTCATTCTCTGTATGTGACAAAGACATGTATAGGACACCTGGGTGTCCTACGATTTCACTCCACTCTGACACTACCCAGAGTTAGTGCAGACCCAGGGATTAAGGGCTCGATTCCTTAATCTCAAGACTCAAGTCTCAAGACTTGCCTGTGCTTTAGATGCCAATCAAAAGTCCATGCTTCCCATATCTCTGACCTGCTGTCTATAAGTTGAGGGATCCCATGATCCCCTCCTTGGGTCTGATAATTCACTACAATGGCTTGTGGAACTTAGGAAAGTGCTTTACTTATTATTAGTGGTTTATTATAAAGAACACAACTCAGAACAGCCCATGGGAAGGATGAGCAGGGCAAGGTATCGGGAAGGGGCCCAGAGCTTCCTGCCTTCTCTGGGTACACCACCCTCCCAGAAACTTCATGTGTTTGCCAACCAGGAAGCTGTCTAAACCCCACAGTCTGAGGCTTTTTATGGAGGTTCCATTATAGAGATATGATTGATCAAATCATTGGCCCTGGGTGAATAACACAACATCCCTAGAGGTCAGGGGGTGGGGAGAAAAGTTCCACACCTCTCACCACCTGACTGGTTACCCTGGCAACCAGCACCCAACCTCCAAGGGTCACCTCAGCATAAACTCAGAAAGGGAAGGAAGGGGCTTACTACAAATAACACAAATATAATTCTTCTCGCCCCTATCACTCAGGAAATTCCAAGGGTTTTTGGAGCTCTGTGCCAGAAACCAGGGATGAAGACCAAATACACATTACTCATCATCTCACAACATCACAGGCCTTTTCTGGAGGGTCCTAACCCATTCTGTGTTTTCTACCTTGGTTGTTACAGGGCTTCAGACCAGCTGTTAGTTTTCCAGCTTTAACCAGCATTGTCCACGGAAAGGTTAGAACAATACTATGTACTTCATTATAAACAGAAGCAAGTCTTCCTTGCTAACTGGCTTTAGAGGAACTCTCAGCTAATTTTCATAACTAAGTGTACTTGGTACACAGGCAATGGCCAAAAACTATTTCCAATGAACTTTTGGGGGTATTTGTGGAAGAGATGAAGTCAAAGTAAAAACTTCCCAGTGGACAGCCATGCACCAAAACCATCACAGTCACTGTGACCAGTACGGCGTGGTAGGGAAGAGATTCTCCACCACTGTTTTGCAATCAGTACAGCCCTTTAAAAAAGGCCACATGTACACATGCACACACATATATTGTGTGTATACACAGCAGTAGACACAATAACTAATTCTTTTTTATACAGTCTTTTAATAAGTAACCTAAATGTCTAACAGGAAGCTATTATTTAATGTTAGTTCTTTCTAATTTGTTCGGCATTAGAATCGCTCAGAACCTGTACTTCAGCCAAGCACTTGGAGCCCCGAGTTGAGGAAGTGCCTCTTGGATCTTTAATAAAAGGGGTGTTTTCCCAACAAAGAAGTCCCTCACTCTGGCACGTACATTTTAATACCACTGGATGGGGAGAACCAAAAACAGGGCCAGAAAGCACAGAGAAGTAACAGACGAATGCTTCAAAAGAAGGATGTGTGTGTGTATGTGTGTATAGACTCACCCCATGTGGTCACAGACTTGAGGTTTTCCTCGTCCAATTGAATGACGCTGGATTGGGTTGGCTTCTGAAAGTCCTTACTGCTTAGAATCTCCTTCACTGGGTTAAATGTTTTAAATGAGGGAGAGACGTAAAGTGTCTCTACAGAGGCCTGGTTGTAGAAAGTAGACTCTGACTTTGACACCCTTAATTTAGGGCTGATAAGCTCCTCTTTATCCGGTGACTGAAATGACGGTAGGGTTGTCAACGTTTCAAAACTTTTTGCAACTGACTTCTTTTCTAGAGGCATTTGCAAAGGGTGTTCGGTTACAGTATTTGTAATGGTACTGTCCGATTTCTTGTCCAAACTCACATTTGTCTGCCCGGATGGGCTCTTTGCTGAGGGAGCAGGCACAGCATCTGAAAAATAACAAGTAAAAACTATGGTCAAAAAATACAGCGGAAAATATTCTATTCAAAGTCCATTGCAATTTTACTTTTTTATATTTTTTAAATTTTTATTTTTTTGAAGTAAATTACACCACACGTGGGGCTCAAACTCATGATCCTGGCTCAGGCTCCACTGACTGAGCCAGCCAGACACTCCCAAATCTCTTGCAATTTTAATAAATCGGATTTTTTAATGCCATAACAGGATTCTCTATTTAGTTGTTTCTACTTTCTTACTATGTTTCTCTCGTGCCTATGGAAAGTATACCCCGGCAATTACTGATGTCTTAGTCATTTGGTGGCCGTTTCTCTCTCTCTCCTCACTAAAGCACAAGACAAGGAAAGCTTCAAATAACTTGTCTTTAAATATTTCTCTCTTCACCCACTTATCTGTCTCTGAAACCACTATATTTTTAGTACCTTCAAACATTCGCCTTTTACAAGATAAACTAGAGAAAATATGCCACATCATACTGGTCTATCCCTATAGAACCTCCAGCTACCAAAAAAAGGAGAGTCTTTTCCCCTGTAACAGAAAAAAATGTCTTCTTGGGGTGCTTGGGTGGCTTAGTCAGTTAAGCGTTTGACTTCAGCTCAGGTCATGATCCCAGGGTCCTGGGATCGAGCCCCGCATCGGGCTCCTTAATCAGTGGGGAGGCTCCCTCTCCCTCTGCCCGCTGCTCCCCCTGCTTGTTCTCTCTCTCACTGTCAAATAAATAAATAAAATATTATTTTAAAAAAGTCTTCTTGTCCCAGTGTCTATGCAGAGCCCATGAAAGAAAACCCAACTTTAGGTAGCAGCCTAATTTTAATAAACCCTTTGGCTACGTGGGAGAGCAATCTTTCAGAGCCGCTGTGATGATTACCAAAATGTAAGTTCCATTAGGTCAGAATCTTTGTCCATTTCATTCCTTCCTATCACCACAGTGTACCTAGACTATAGCAAAGGACCTGGAATGTAATGGAGAAGTAATATCTATTATAAATAGAAAGAATTGAAAGGAACAGATATTTAAGGTGGGTCTGATACAAAAAGATCTATTGAATCTATAAATTATGAGCCTGGTCCAAATTTCTAGATGCCAATTTCTATCAACACTCAGTGCTAGGGCTTTGCTCTCCAGAAGTTTTACCTGGAGCTGGATATGGAAGAAAAGAGAGTTATTTTAAGACATAGAGTTGATAAAATGAGAGGCATAACGAGACAAGAGTGGGCAAAAGGAAGATGAAATCATTTGAAGCTCCCAGAAGAGAAGAGGGTACAGGAACTGTGTAACCCACTGTCAATGGCTGACATCATAACCTCCCTCACAACGCACGTTTATCTGCTGTCACCATCACGGTCAGGCTCTGAGTTTTTAAAGAAAAACAAATTTCCTTTCACTCTAAAAACCTTCCTTCCCCTCTTCATCTACCGTCGGAGGTCAGCCTGGGCAAAAGGGCTGCTGGGATGCCCCAGCACCGGACCTCACCGCTGCTGTCAGGAATTCTGTTTTTTCCAACCCTCTCAGCTGCAAGCTTTCTCATTTTTGCAGACTCAATTCGAGTTTCACGTTTTCCTGCTCTAATCCTTTCCTTGCCCTATCCTGTTCTGGTCTTTCTTAACCAAGCCCTGTTCAGAGCCCTGTGAGTCACCAATACATTTCATCTCGTCTCTCCCTGGTCTGGCCCCCACCCGAGAACAGGGCCCTGAAGAGACATTAGCAGGAGTCCTGTTTGTGCTCCTTAAAAGCACGGCCTCTAGGATGTGTTCAGTGAATGCCTGTTGAGGAAAAGAACAAATCAAAGCACAAGGATAAAGGAAAAAATAATAATAAACTTCCTTTTGCCCACTCTCATCTCATAAGGGGCTCTTACATGGGTCATGATCTCAGAGTCCTGGGACTGAGCCCCACATCATCAGGCTCTCCCTCTGCCCCTCCCCCCTGCTCATTCTCCCTCTCTTTCTCTCAAATAAATAAATTTTAAAAATCTTTTTAAAAAATACTAATATAGGGGTGCCTGGGTGGCTCAGTGGGTTAAGCCTCTGCCTTCGGCTCAGGTCATGATCTCAGGGTCCTGGGATTGAGCCCCACATTGGGCTCTCTGCTCAGCAGGGAGCCTACTTTCCCCCGCTCTCTCTACCTGCCTTTCTGTCTACCTGTGATCTCTGTCTGTCAAATAAATAAATAAAATAAAATCTTTTAAAAAATACTAATATATTTCTGGTAGAAAGCTAGATTTATGGTATTCTCAAGTACATGTGTCTATCACCATATTTCCATAAAAGCATTCCTTGAAAGTTAATTATAGTCAAAAGTTTCTCCATTGATTTCCATTTTACATTTGAGAAAAATGGGGGAAAAGCATTTTCTATTGTAACAGAATCATCTTAAAATTTAGCAATATGTAAAGTAAAATAACTCAGAATGACCATGACTTTCTGATGGAAATATTTGTAATAAAACTCAATCTAAATCTCAAAGCTAGGATGTATAAGCTCATCTGTATAGCCATCGTTTTACTTTTTTATTATTATTATTTTAAGTAATCTCTATACCAGTGTGGGGCTCGAATTCATGACCCGAGGTCAAGAGTCGCTCTATCCACTGAGCCAACCAGGTGCCGCTGGCCATCATGTTAATGTTTAGTACAGAAACTTAAAATTACAAAAGAAAGAGTTATCTTAAAATTCAATGAGACAGGGTACCTGGGTGGCTCAGTAGATTAAGCGTCTGACTTTTGAGTTTGGCTCAGGTCATGATCTCAGGGTTGTGAGGTCTAGCCCTGCCTGCATCAGGTTGGGTATAGAGTGTGCTTGGGATTCTCTCCCTCCGTCTGACCCCCAGCCCCTACCGCAGCCACTCATGCTTGGTTCTCTCTCTCTCTCTCTCAAAAAAAAAAAAAAATCAATGAGACAAACCAGACTGAAGTCTATCCACCCCTTTTCCTAATAGTCCAGGAAGAAAAGAACACAGTCTTCTGATTGCTTAGACTTTCCGTTTGTTTTAAAGATTTTATTTATTTATTTGTCATAGAGGGAGAAAGCACAAGCAGGGAGAGTAACAGACAGAGGGAGAAACAGGCTCCCTGCTGAGCAAGAAGCCTAATGCAAACTCAATCCTGGGACTCTGGGATCATGACCTGAACCGAAGGCACATGCTTAACCAACTGAGCCACCCAGGTGTCCCTAGACTTTGTTTTTTAAATTGGCAATCTTTTTTTTTTTTTTTAAGGTTTTATTTATTTGAGACAGAGAGAAAAAACAAGCTGGGGGCAGAGAGAGAGGGAGAAGCAGACTCCTTGGTGAGCACAGAACCTGGTGTGGGGCTTGATCCCAAGACCCTGGGATCAGGGCCTGAGCTGAAGGCAGATGCTGCACCTACTAAGCCACCAGGTGCCCCTAAACTGTAATTTTTTTTTTAAAGATTTTACTTATTCATTTGACAGAGAGAGATCACAAGTAAGCAGAGAGGCAGGCAGAGAGAGAGGAAGGAAAGCAGGCTCCCTGCTGAGCAGAGAGCCCGATGTGGGATTCGATCCCAGGACCCTGAGATCAGGACCTGAGCCGAAGGCAGCGGCTTAACCCACTGAGCCACCCAGGTGCCCCCTGTAATATTTTTAATGAGCAAAACACTATGATCTAAAAGAAGAAAGCATGACAACAATTCAAAAATCACGATTTTAAATACAGAGTGGATGACAGAGGAAATGTTTCCTTAACTAGAAGGTGGAAGAGGCCCAAGAGTCTAGAGAAAGCAGCATGGGGTCTCTGCCGCCTCCTTGCTCCACCCCTTCCGGGGTGACAAGCGCAGCCAATCCTCTGCAGTCCCGCCACTGCTTTAGTTGTAGTTAATATTCAAAAATCCTTCAAAACTCCCTCTTGTTCCAGTGACAAAGTCTAAATTTCTTGGGTTTTAAAGGCCTTCCATTGCTGCTGCTTTGTTTTGTTTGGTTTTTCCTTTCCTTTTCTTTTTGGTTATAGTCACTTCAGAAAACGAATGGTACCTGCTGAGGCGGATACTGAGTGAAGAGAGTCTACCCCCCCCCCCCCCCGCACGGACTCTACAAGGTCTGGAGGATTAGGTGTGGGCACAGCCGTACCACAGGGTTTGGAGAGCTGCTAAATGCCAAGTGGAAGGTGGCAGGCTTGGATCTTGCAGATGCTCTCCTGGCCAATCCTTCCCGTTTCTGGGGAGCATGGCCTGGACTAACAGCTTCATTCTTCATCAATGGACCCACTGAAAACCCTCCAACTTGATTTCCATTTATATACGTATTATCTAGAAACCTCTGCTGCCTTCCAACTAATAATAACCAGGTTTTTTTTTTTGTTTTTTAAGATTTTATTTATTTATTGGACAGAGAGAGAGATCACAAGTAGGCAGAGAGGCAGGCAGAGAGAGAGGAAGGGAAACAGGCTCCCAGCCGAGCAGAAAGCCCGATGTGGGGCTCGATCCCAGGACCCTAAGATCATGACCTGAGCTGAAGGCAGAGGCTTTAACCCACTGAGCCACCCAGGCGCCCCTAATAACCTCGTTTTATTGTTTCTTTTTTTAAATTGAGCTACAGTTGACATATAACTGCACTAGTTTCAAGTGCACCACATAGTGATGTGATGCGTGTGTTGTAAAATGATCCCCACAATCAATCTCATTAACATCCACTATAGTTACAGCTTTTTCTTGTGATGAAAACTTAAGACTCTCTTAGCAACTTTCATATATACAACACAGCACTGTTAACCTCAGTCTCCATGCTGTATATCACATTCCCACAACTTAATTTATGAGGGAGTTTGTACCTTTTGATCACCTTCAGCCATTTCTTCTTTTCCCATTATTGTTATTCTATTGCTTGTTTTCTGTCGCTGCTCAACAGGAAACTAGCCTCCGGCCAGGTGCTCTCTTCCTCGCTCACATACCCCACGTTCATTCAGTTCCCTTTGGCGTCATTCTCCATGGCTCTTTATCTTTACTACCATCGCCGTCTCACCCTGTATGCCACCATGGAATGCCCTCCCCTTACTTTATCTATTTTTAACCCTACCAACTTCTCAAAGTCCATCTCAACTACTTCTGGAA